>NC_030821.1:707500-2181250 GCF_001704415.2 Capra hircus
ATCTGTGTCTACAGATTTGCAGATAAGAAAGCAAAGACTAAGAACAGAGCTGATGTTACAGCCCAGGGTGTTGACGTTGCTTAGTTTTCGTAATTTCTTCTCTCCAGTGAAAGTACCACTAGAAAGTACCTCCTCACATCTAGACTAACCAAAAGGCTTTTCAGGATTGGTTAAGAAGTCTACTTAGAAACAGACCCTGGAGGAAATCAGTGTTTATCACTCTTTTCTGTTAGCCTCACGACACAGGAGAAAACAGCTCTAAGTTAGAAATAAAGCCCTAGTTGTGTTACTGTTAGCTTGGTGACTTGTCTTTCTTCCTCTGAGCGAACTCCCCACTGTGCAGGCATTGTGATTAGAAATCAAGTGGAAAGCCACAGTCTTATTAGCATGAAGTGTCAAAGGGCAGAAGAGTTCAGGAATGCCAGAGACTAAAGTCGAGAAAGGGCGCCTCGGAAGAGAGGGCGCCGCAAGTAGGGTGGACCGACAACACACGCCCGAAAAAACCCGCAAGGAGGGTGGACTGACAACACGCACCCGAAAAACCCACGCCCCTCGAGTCCCGGACAGTTCAGAATAAAGGGTCAACTAGGGCGCCTCGGAAAAGAGTGAGCCGCAAGCAGGGTGGACCGACAACACACACCCGAAAAAACCCACGCCTCTCTCGAGTCCCAGACAGTTCAGAATAAAGGGTCAACTAGGGCTTCCCGGACAGCTCAGTTACTGGTAAAGACCCTGATGCTGGGAAAGATTGAGGGCAGGAGGAGAAGGGGACGACACAGGATGAGATGGTTGGATGGCATCATTGACTCGATGGACATGGGTTTGGGTGGACTCCGGGAGTTGGTGATGGACAGGGAGGCCTGGAGTGCTGCAGTCTATGGGGTCGCAGAGTCAGACACGACTGAGAGACTGAACTGAACTGAACTGATAGCGCAGTTGGTAAAGAATCTGCCTGCAGTGCAGGAGACCCTGGTTCAATTCCTGGGTCTGGAAGATCCCCTGGAGAAGGGAAAGGCTCCCCACTCTGGCATTCTGGCCTGGAGAATTCCATGGGCTGTATAGTCCATGGGTTTGCAAAGAGTCGGACACGACTGAGTGACTGTCACTTTAACTAGTCAAGAAAATTTAGCAATCATAAATAAATATATACAATATAATAATTCCACTCTGTCAACTATTAATTGATATTTATTGAACACTACATACAATAACTACAGGATACGTCTTTAAAAAATTTTTTCTTACAAAGTAGGCATTATAAAATGAGTAGGCCCTAAAATGAGAGCTCATAAACTTCAAAAGACTCAAAGTTTGCAGAGTATGTTTTCTGACAACAGAATTAAATTAGAAATTAATAATATAATATATCTTTACAAACTCAAAATGGAAACTAAGCAACATGTTTCTAATTAATCCATGGGTCAAATGAGAAATCACAATGGAAATTTTAAATTTTAAAAAGAGTTGAAAGGGAATAAAAGTAAGAAGATTTTCCATATGAAAATCTGTGGGATGCAACCTAAGAATTAGAGATAAATATTTACATAAGAAAGAAGAAAGATTTAAAAATCAGTGATCTACTTTTTCACTTAAAGGAGACATAAAAAGAAGAGCAAATAAAACCCTAATTAAATTGAAGGATTAATAAAGATAAGCATAAAAACCAAAGATACCTGAAACAAATATTAGTGGAAATTAACAAGGCTAAAATTTGCTTATTTAAAATATTAATACAAGTGAAAATTAATATTTAGACAGGGTGATCAGTCTCCAACAGATTGCCTTTGCTTCTCATCCCATTGCGACTCTCCAGCTGACTTCACGGCCCCTGTAACTCTACTTTCTGAGTCTTGGGTACTGGAAGACATGTAGGTGGGCAGTTTAACCCATACTCCACAACGTTCAAAGTGCATTACAGCCCATCGATCGGTATTGATCGCGTGATCAGTGACTGAGTGGGCAGGGCTGAAGCGCGCAGAGCCAGCGCACCGCACGCCCTGCAGCCGAGGCCGAGGAGCGCTGGGAGCCAGGGGCCTTCTCTCCACCTCGTGTGCAAAACTGATCTCCAGGGGACATGGTGCCCTGCCTCCTCCCAGAAAGTCTACCCCAAGGGACCTCCTTCTAAATCCCAGAGAGACCTTATGTAGGATCAGAGCAGCCCAGTGAATGGCTCAAATGCAAAGGGGTGAATGGGTGTGGGTGTGGGTGGGGGTGGGTGTGGTGTGTGGGGGGGGGGTGGGTGGGGTGGGTGGGTGTGGGTGGGGTAGTGTGGGGGTGAGGGTGCAGGGGTGTGGGGGTGGGTGGGTGTGGGTGTGGGGGTAGGGGTGTGGGTGTGTGTGTGTGTGTGGGTGTGGGGGTATCTGTGTGGGGATGTGTAGGGGGGGTGTGCAGGGGGTGTGGGGGTGTGTGGGTGTGTATGGGGGTGTGTGGGTATGTGTGGGGTGTGTGTGTGGGGTGTGGGTGTGTGTGGGGGTGTATGTGGGGGGTGTGGGGTGTGTGGGGGGGTGTGTGTGGGGGTGTGTGTGTGGGTGTATGGCGGTATGAGTGTGGATGTGGGGGTGTCTGTGTGTGTGTGTGTGTGTGGAGGGTGTGTGTGGGTGTGTGAGTGTGTGTGGGGGGGGGTGTGTGTAGGGTGTGTGTGTATGTGTGTGGGTATGAGCGTGGATGTGGGGGTGTCTGTGTGGGTGTGTGTGGGTGTGTGTGTGGGTGTGTGTGTGTGGGGTGTGTGTGGGTGTATGTGTGGAGGTATGGGTGTGTGGGGGGTGTGGGTGGGTGTGGGGTGTGTGCGTGGGTGTATGTGTGCGGGGGTGTGTGGGTGTGGGGGGGTGTGTGTGTGTGGGGGTGTGTGGGGGATGTGTGTGGGTATGGGTGTGGGGGTGTGTGGGGGGTGTGTATGGGTATGGGTGTGTGTGGGGGTCTGTGTGGGGGTGTGTGGGGTGTGTGTGGGGGTGTGTGGTGTGTGTGTGGGGGGTGTGTGGGGGTGTATGTGTGGGGGTATGGGTGTGTGTGTGGGGTGTGTGTTGGTGTGTGGGTGTATGTGGGTGTGTGTGGGGTTGTGGGTGTGTGTGGGGTGTGTGGGTGTGTGTGGGGGGTGTGTGGGGTGTGTGTGTGGGGTGTGTGCGGGGGTGTGGGGTGTATGTGTGCGGGGGTGTGGGTGTGTGTGGGTGTGTGTGGGTGTATGTGTGGGGTGTGTGCGGGGTGTGGGGTGTGTGCGGGGGCGTGTGGGTGTGTGTGGGTGTATGTGGGGGTGTGGGTGTGTATGGGGGTGTGTGGGTATATGTGGGGTGTGTGTGGGGGTGTGGGTGTGTGTCGGTGTGTGTATGTGTGGAGTGTGTGTGTGGGGGGCGTGTGTGTGGTGCGTGTGTGTGGGGGGTGTGGGGGGTGTGGGTATGTGTGGGTGTATGTGTGGGGGTGTGGGTGTGTATGGGGGTGTGTGGGTATGTGTGGGGTGTGTGTGGGGGGGTGTGTCGTGTGTATATGTGGGTGTGTGTGGGGGTTTGGGTGTGTGTGGGGGGGTGTGTGTGTGTGTGCACGCACTCAGTTGCGACAGATGTGTCCGATACTTCGCGACCCCACGGACCCCACCAGGCTCCTCTGTCCGTGGGATTTTCCCAGTGAGAATCCTGGAGCGGGTTACCGTTTCCTACTGAAGGGACCTTCCTGGCCCAGGGAGCGACCCCTCGCCTCCTGTGTCCCTGTGCTGCAAGCAGTGAGCCAGCAGAGAAGCCCCAGTGCAAGGGACCTGACTGCAAGTCACCCTCAGAAGTGTAGCTGCTCAGCCTCAACCTGGGCTGCTGCGAATCCTACGTGATGGAAGAGCCGTCCCCAAAGCATGGCAAACTGCAGCGACAGCTCCTTGATTCAGGAATGTTCCAGTACTTGGCTTTTGTTGTTGTTGTTGTTTGTTAAGGACTGACAGAGCTTTGTGGTCAAAGAAATGCGAATCACTTTTACCTGAAGTCTGTATCTGCAAGCATCACAGAGGCTAGCTACACACCCAGGACAGCATCTCACCCTTAGGAAGGCTTCCCTGACCTTCCAAGTCTGGCCAGATGCTGCTCCTGGGTTTCTACAGCAGCAATCTTTATTTTCCATTCTAAACCTCAATAGAATACGGCTTTTTATTATCAGTTCAGCATGTTCCCCTTTGCAAAAGCAGATAGAAAGCCATCCAGGAGTAAATCTTCATTGAATAGAAGACCGCCCCACACCCCGCCCCCCCCCCCACCCCGCCGCGGCCCGGCCAAGTACTCCTAGCTACAGACACGACTTGTGACATGGATGAGCTCAGCAAAGCCTGGCCTCTCTCTGGATCAGTTTTCATAACTCAGCTTACCTCTGTGTGTGTGGCGTGGGGGGCGGAGAGAGGGAGAACCGAACACAGCTCCCTAAAATTAGAAGTCAGGGACCCTTGCCTTGAGTTCCCACAAAGGCCCACTGGCAGAAAAATTCATCAAGAGCACTGATTTCAAAAAATGACCTTGAAGTATAAGATGAAAATTAAATAAAAAATTCACCGTGAAGAAACGCAGAGTCTAGACTCTAAGCCCTGACTTTAAAAGTCGTCAGAATTTCCTGTAGCCTTCCTCGTCAGAATCCCCTCAAAAAACAGGGAACAGAGAGAGAAGAGGGAAAGCAGGAAGTAGGGGGGAAAGGTGACGAGAAGGAGAAAGAAGCAGGAGAGCAGAGAACCCAGCGCTGCCGCGCAGTCTGCACGGGGTCAGTGCAGGCCTGGAAGCGACCCTGCAGGGGCTCCGTCGCCACCCTGCTTCCCGGAGGGGAAACCCGCGAAGCCCAGAGACGGCGCGGGGGTGGGCGGGGCCCGGAGGCCACGCCCTCTGCCCGCCCCCGCCGCCCCGGCTCCGCCCCCGCCCCCAGCGGGCAGGGCCCACATCTCACGCAGACGTTTCTTTAATCCCGATTCTGCCACTTGCCGGCTCTGGGACCCCAGGCTGGCAGTTTATATCTCAGTGATCTTATCTTTAAAAGAAGGACAACATTTACGTCCACGAGGAATTGGGAGACTTGCATGTGTTTCTGAGAGAGAACAGGGCAGGGACCCAGGCAGGGACTCAAAATACACGCCAGTCTCCACCGCACACACACCCACGGCCCCAGGAGACCAGGATGAGGCCCGCTCTTCACAAGGCTCCCTCTACAGAGAAGAGTAGCAGAGCTCTGCGCTGCGGGTTTTTTCAGTTACAGGAGAGGAGACGCAAGGGGAGACCTCCCTGACAGCCCTCGCCCGCGGAGCAAAGCTGCTCAAGAGGCAGCTAATTCCTGGCCTGGCCCTCAGTTTCCCTCCTCTCCCCGCCCCCCGGCCCCCGCCCCTCCCCCGGCCCTTTGCCATTTGCTGTCTACACATCTCATAATCCCGGATAATGTTAGCTCAGCGGTGCTCAAACACCACCACCTCAGCCTGCAGCTTACAGGAAGGCCCTCATCCCTGAAAGGAACCTTGGGCTACACTCCACAGGCCGGGCAAAGAGCAGTCATTTGGTTGAGCTTGGATTAAAATGACAGCAAACATGTGGCTCACTGAGTCACGAACTGCAGACTCCCAGCTTAAAACAGGCAAAAGCTCTCTGTGTTTTACTAGGTGACTCGAGGAAGGATTTTAGAGTCAAAGGGCGTGTACCCCAAGGAGACTTTTCTTGCTGGGCGGAAGCTGGCTCCAGTGCCCTTCCAATCAGACCCATTTGCTCACTCCATCCTTTAAAGCCAGCCCTGGTGGACTCCCAAACCCAAGGTTTGCGTGGAAGGAGGCCCCAAGAGCTCTCTGAAATCCACAGCTGGACCGTTAGCAGCAGGATCTACGCCAAAGGACTCCTCCCATCCATCCTAAATTTGAGACCTGCCCAGAACTGCTCCAGGAATTCTGATGGGCTCCACGGAGTCCTTCCCAGGGAGTCACTGAGAGGCCCCACCAGGGAGGCTTCTGTCCTTTCAAAGGGACCCCCAGGAGGTCAGGGATGCAGTGGAGGTCCAGGTCTCACCTGGCTCAGGGGCCCCAGGCAGAGGGAGGGACACCCAGTGCTTAGGATAGAGCGTCCTGTGCATAATGGGTAAGCCTGGAAAACACCTCACGAGGTGAACGACGCCAGTCACGAAGGCCCACACACACTGCATGCTTCCGCTTATATGAAACGTCAGCAGAAAGTCGATGAGCAGTTGCCAAGGGTGGTGGGTATGGCTTGGTTGGGGAAAAAATGAGAATTATACAGCTGATAGGTACAGATTTTTTTTGGGGGGGGGGGAGTGATACAACGTTCTAAAATTGACTGTGGAGATAGTGGCACAACTCCATGAATACACGAAAACCACTGAATTGCACACGTGTGGTATATGAATTTATAACTCGATACAGTTGCTTTTTTAAAACATGCTTCCCTGAAGTCTGTCTTACAGTAACCACACCCTTGGGACCAGGTTCAAAGGAAATCCTTGCAAGTTGCTCTCATGAAACAACCCAAAGTGCAAGTGTTATCCCTGCATTCACTGACTCACTCACTCAGACCACATTTCCCAGCGATAGCTGCGGGCAGAGCAGACCACCTTGTCAGAAACGCAGCGTCACTCCCCTTCCAGCATCCAGCTTCGCCTCTGTGCTAGGTGCTGGGGCCCCCTCACCACACCGGACAGCCAGGAAGGGCCGCTAACCCCCTGTAGCTGAGGAGCTCTGGAGCCTTTAGGGGGAGAGTTTCAGGAAAACTCTTTCCCAATTCGGCTCCCCACAGGGCCACCAAACATCCGCATATTTTTAGGGTTTTGCCCTCCCCCACCCCCTTCTGCTGCTGCAGGCAGCTGACACTCCAAAATTTCCAGAAGGGAATCCAAAACTCGCAGAGGAAAAGAGGCTCTGAGTGCGGCTGCACACGGGGTTCCGGTGTCAGCGGAGGGTTGGGGTCCAGGTCCCCGAGAGCGGCACGACAGCCCCCCGTGAACACCCGCCCTGGGGACAGCAGAGCGGGCGACTCCGGGTCCCCGAGCTCCGCGCCACAGGGCGCTTCCCGAACAGGACGCAAGCCCCCAGCTCCTAGACGAGAGTGCCCGTGGCTGCAATTATGGCAGGCAGCGCTCAGACCCTTGTTAGGACCGGGGCCGCCCCAGGGCACAACGCCGCCCCTCCCGCGGGGCGCTAACCCTGTCTTGCCTCTGCTGTGTGCTTAGTCGCTCAGTCGACCCTGTGCGACCCCGTGGACGGTAGCCCGCCAGCTCCTCTGTCCATGGGATCTCCAGGCAGGAATACTGGAGTGGGTAGCCGTTCCCTCCGCCAGGGCATCTTCCCGACCCAGGAATCGAACCCAGGGCTCCCGCATTTCGGGCAGATTCTTTACCAGCTGAGCCACCAGGGAAGCCCAAGAATACTGGGGCGGGGAGCCTATCCCTTCTCCAGGGCATCTTCCCCACCCAGGAATGGAACCAGGGTCTCCCGCAACGCAGGCGGGCTCTTTAGCTGCCGTTGCGCGTGGCCCGCCAAATCCCAGCTGGCGCGGAGGTTCGCCTCCCCCCAGCCGCGCGCACTAGAGGGCCTGAGGCAGCGAGCAGCTCCGAGGGGTGAAAGGGGGCGAGCGGTTGGGAAGCCCGGGAGGAGAAGGCCCTCCAGCGCCGCAGACTGGCGGTGCACCTTAAGGCCGCGACCTCCTGGGTCCACACACCGAAGCCAAACGCGCGAAGCAGCCGCGTTTCCGGGCGCACAGACGTGGACGAGCCGCTGCTGCTGCCAACAGCCTGCGGCGCTGCGGGCTTGCTCCTCTTCTCGGCTAGCACCTGGTGCCCAGCGCTAATCACCCGCGGGTGTCTGGGTGAGTTTTGCAGCCCGTGATCTCCATCGACGGTTCTCCCAACTGACCCTTGAGTGCTGAGTGCTTGGCCGTCAGTCGTGTCCGACTCTTTGCGACCCCATGGACTGTAGCCCCGCCAGGCTCCTCCGTCCATGGGGTTTCCCCGGCAAGAATACTGGAGTGGGTTGCCATTCCCTTCTCCAGGGGATCTTCCCGACCCAGGGATCGAGACCGTGTCTCCTGCATTGCAGGCGGATTTTCTACCCGCTGAGCCATCAGCGTGCTTTCTGTTTGTAACATACACAGTCCTCCAAAGCAATCCCTAAGCCCCTTTCTCACCATAACGGTAGCCTTTGGGAGGCCCTTTCTGCTTGGAAATGCTGGCATCTACCGTCTGGAAGCCAAACCCGCTCCTTCCCGCAGATCGCTTGCCGCCCGCCAGCCCCGGGGCGGAGGCTCCGGAGAGCAGCACCGGCGTGTGCGGCTCAGTGCTCAGACCTCGCTGCCGGGCGAGCGTGCGGGACGCGGCGGGCGCGCCTCCGGTCCCTCGGCGCCGCGGGCAGCGCGGGCGCACGAAGAGCAGGTTCCTGGAGGCGCCCCGCGTCCTCAGGGGGCTCGCCGCCTGCGCTGTCCCTCCCTCAGGAACAGACTCTCAAGGCTTACTAGAGAGGGAAGCAGAGGTTGGCACTGACCTGCGCCCGCGAGACTCCAGCCCAGGCCGCGTGGCTCTCGGTGCCCGGGGCCCGTCCCAGTTCCGCCGCGAGTCCGCTCTCCCGCGCGCTGCCCGCCCGGCGCCCCTTTAATTGGCCTGCCCCCGCTCCACCCCCGCCTGCCCGCCCGGAGCCGCCTCCTCTCCGGCGCTCCCTCCTGCAGGGCGCCCGGGATCAGATAAGAGCGGAGGGAGGCGCGCTGGCGGCCGCTTATGAAGCGGGAGGCGGCGGCGGCGGCGGGGGGGCGGGGAGGCAGGCTGGGCCCCGGGCAGCGCCCCCAGTCCCCGACGACTCCCCCCTCCTCCCGCCGCCCCGGACACGCCCGGGGGCCGCCCAGCGCCGCGGCCGCGAGCCTGGGGCCAGGGAAGAGCCGCTCGGGCCGTCCCCGCGCACCGAGGCCGGCGGGCGGCCTCGCCAGGTCAGTGTCCGTGCGCAGGTGCCGCGTGCCGGCCTCCGCAGCCCCTAGGAGCCCCGTCCGGGCGCCCGGGGCACCTTCGGCTGGGACCGCTCGGCCGCCCGGTGCTAAGACTCCAGGCTTCTCCTGCCAGGGGCGCGGGTTCCAGCCCTGGCCCGGGAACTGAGACCGCGCGCGCTCTGCGGCACGGCCCCAAAAACACAAAAGAGGGGACCCCGTCTCCCTCTCCCGGAAGTAGGGCAGCGACGCTCGGGCGGGAGCCGGCGCACCGCCCGGGAGCGCTCCCAGGAGCTTCGGTGCGTTTGAAGGGACGGGCGTCGGCGGGGCCCCCGGGCGCAGGCCCCCTGACCGAGATCCCGAGTGAGGAAGTCTGCGCCGAGGCCGGGGCCGAGTCCCCCGAACCCCGCGGCGGTTCTGGTCCGGGCCGCCCCGAGGCCCTGCCCGGCCGTGAAGCACTGGAGGCTCCGGGTCTCCGCCCCCACACCCCAATCCCCGGGCCGTGGCCGGGTCCCCGGGAAAGGCGTCAGCATCACCCATTCTTTAGCCGAACCAGGAGCCCCCCGCCCTCCCGCGGCTGGTGCGCGCACACGTCGGGAGGGAGTTACACACCGGGAATCCATCAAGGCGCCCCTTCGGTGAGAAAAGCACGCTCTCGCCTCGCAAAACTGGAAAGGCAGGGGGCGGCGAAGGCAGCAAGGGGGCGGTGCTGTGAAATGCCCGGAGCCCGCCCCCGAGACAGGGAAGGGGCTGCGACCGCGCACCTCACTTCCAGGAGGGCCTGCGGCTTTCCCAGCCTTCCCCCGCCCCGCGCCGCGCGCCCCGCGACTCTGCCGCATCCGCAGCCCCTCGGCGCCCCCGCCCCCGCCCCCCGACTCTGCCGCATCCGCAGCCCCTCGGCGCCCCCCGCCCCCCGACTCTGCCGCATCCGCAGCCCCTCGGCGCCCCCCGCCCCCCGACTCTGCCGCATCCGCAGCCCCTCGGCGCCCCCCGCCCCCCGACTCTGCCGCATCCGCAGCCCCTCGGCGCCCCCCGCCCCCCGACTCTGCCGCATCCGCAGCCCCTCGGCGCCCCCCGCCCCCCGACTCTGCCGCATCCGCAGCCCCTCGGCGCCCCCCGCCCCCCGACTCTCCCGCATCCGCACCCCCTCGGCGCCCCCCGCCCCCGACTCTGCCGTATCCGTACCCCAGCACCCCAAGTCGGCCGTATCCGCAACGCCTCGGCGCCCCCCGCCCCCCGACTCTGCCGCATCCGCAGCCCCTCGGCGCCCCCAGCACCCCGACTCTGCCGTACCCGCACCCCGACTCTCCCGCATCCGCGCCCCCGCCGCCCCCGCCGGCCCTGCGGTTGGAGCGCAAAGGGGCCCCAGCCCGCACGGCCGCCCCGCGTCTGTCGGTCCTTCTGCAAACCCATCGGGGCCCGGCCGACGGCCCGCTTGGCTCCCTGGCTAAACCCGGTTCGCAGCGCACGTTTTTATCGAAACGGGGTCCGGTCTGAACCCTGGGTCCCGTCCGCTCCGCGGCGGGGGTGCGGGCGCCACCTGCTGCCTACGCCGGGGGTCGCGACGAGCGGGGCTGGAAAGACAGACGGACGAACGCGCGGGACCCGGAAGTGCTGCAACCCCGCACTTACTCCACCCGAGTCAGAGCTTCGTCTCTCCCCGCCCTGCCCCGAGCAGTGCCTGCAGCTTCCATGCTCCGTCCCCCTGTTTCGCTAACAACGTCTGCTCTGGGTCCTTCATTCTTACCAAGATACAGGTTGTCGGTGTGAGTTTCCCTTTCCTGCGATTCCCTTTGGGGAGGTAGTGTGGTGTTGGCATAAAGTCTGAGACAAAGGGGGAGGAAAAGTGCTTCTGATGGAATTATAGATAATTTCAAAATTATAGGAGATGAGGAATTCTCTGATGATTTAAAAGGCAAAATATATGTGCAAAAATCCACGCAGAGGAGCAGAATAGTTTCATGAAAATCTTATATAAGGTACTTTGTTTTGCAATGATGTATCAGGCTATTTTTAAAAATTCAAACTCGTCTTTCTTTCATCTTTTAACCTTTTGATTTGCATTTATTTCACCTTCAATGTAACTACATAAACTTCAGTTACTCTTGAATCAGAATGGCTGATTTTAATCAGTTTTCCACTTAATTGCAGTCGTGTGTGAATTTCCAGCCCTTTCAAGAGAGCGTTTATTCAGCATTTATCTTGAGGTCTTTTCTCAGAACCTGGAAGAATACTGAAAACTCAATCAGAGAAATATCCCAGAAGACCCCACTAGTGGTCTCCTCTCTCAATCTAAGAAGAAGACAAAAATGCCTCTGAAAGAATACGTGAATAGCTGAGACCTTTTTAAAGACATCCGAAAATTCCACCTTCCACAGTCATTGATTCTAAACTCTTAGAATCTCATCCTGGGCTGGTGTCGCGACTGTGACTTTCCCTGAAAGGACTCCATGCACACCCTGTTACCCCTTTCTCCCCTGTCCCCTGAAACCCTCCTGCAGGAAGACTCTGAACTCACCTAAACTGAAGAGACTCTTCCCCTTGCTTGTTTCACTTTGGTGAAGCTATTTTGCCTCTCTGAGCCTAACTCCTTGTGTATGAGAAGGGAGCCACTAATTACCTCTCAGGCAGTGGTCATGCAGATTAAATGACTGACGCGTTTATGGACCCAGTTCCCTAAATGACAAGTGGCGGCTGTCTCACTCAAACTCAGCCTGTCTCCCTCCTGTCCAGGGCACTCGGGGCTCCTCTCATCAGCAGCCCCTATGGGTGAGTCCTGCGGTGTTTCTCAATAGAGGCACCTTGACATTTTGGATGGGTCAGCATGACTGCCCCGGAGGCTGCAGAACATTTGTTACTCCTAGCTCCAGCACCAGAATCCAGGAGCATCCTCCCATCGCCGAGTCGTGGTGAAGACCAAAACGACCGCCTCGCATCTCCTACACTCGCAAGCCATTCACTCCCGGCAGTTCTGCTCCAGCCCCTGGAATGCTCACCTGTGATTTTCTCCCCCCAGCCCATCCATTCCCCCTTATTTTGGTTACAGAAGGATCCTACTCAGCCAGTAGCAAGTACAAACTGATAATATCGATAACACGCTGTAAACAATGACCATGGCCCCCCACCACGCACCCCACCCTCCGTGCTGATATCCCTCCCCTGGGACTCTGAGCATCTGTCCTGGTCTTGCAAGAGCACTGCAGAGAACCTTGGCACCCCGCCTCCTGGCCAAGGGCTGACGGACCTTCTCGCTGATGGACGTCCTGCAGTGTGCTGTGCTGCGCTTAGTTGCTCAGTCGTGTCCAAGTCTTTGCGACCCCGTGGCCTGTGGCCCGCCAGGCTCCTCTGTCCATGGGAGTCCACACAAGACCGTGGGAGTGGGCTGCCACGCTTCCTCATGTCCCTGCAGCACCAGCTGGTAAACACTTGGCATCTCACCACGGAGGAGCAGAACTCTGATGTCTTTTAGGAAATCGCCTCCACTCCGCTGGACACAGCGGTGGGGGGCTGTCATTCAGGGCTCTGTTCTCCTCCAGCCGAGGTGGGTGAGAGCTGAAAACCAGGCCAACCACCTGCTCTCCCCCTCAGACCTGAGTACAAAGCAACAGGACGAGGAGGAGAGAGAGGAGTGCTAAGGGGAGGGGGAGGGGGGCTCAAGAGGGAGGGGACATAGTGTGCCTGTGGCTGACTCACGGTGACGTTTGGCAGAAACCAACACAGTTCGGTAAAGCAGATAGCCTTCCGTTAGAAAATAAATAAATCAAAAGTGCTAAGTTTTTATCTCGATGCATTCTAGCAATGAGACCTTCAGTTCAGTTCAGTTGCTCAGTCGTGTCCGATTCTTTGCAACCCCGTGAACTGGAGCACGCCAGGCCTCCCTGTCCATCACCAGCTCCCAGAGTTCACTCAGACTCACGTCCATTGAGTCAGTGATGCCATCCAGACATATCATCCTCGGTCGTCCCCTTCTCCTCCTGACCCTAATCCCTCCCAGCATCAGGGTCTTTTCCAATGAGTCAACTCTTCACATGAGGTGGCCAAAGTACTGGAGTTTCAACTTTAGCATCAGTCCTTCCAATGAACACCCAGGACTGATCTCCTTTAGGGTGGACTGGTTGGATCTCCTTGCAGTCCAAGGGACTCTCAAGAGTCTTCCCCAGTACCATAGTTCAAAAGCATCAATTCTTTGGCGCTCAGCTTTCTTCACAGCCCAACTCTCACATCCATACATGACCAATGGAGAAACCATAGCCTTGACTAGATGGACCTTTGCTGGCAAAGTAATGTCTCTGCTTTTGAATATGCTATCTAGGTTGGTCATAACTTTCTTTCCAAGGAGTAAGTGTCTTTTAGTTTCATGGCTGCAGTCACCATCTGCAGTAATTTTGGAGCCCCAAAAAATAAAGTCAGACACTGTTTCCACTGTTTCCCCATCTATTTCCCATGAAGTGATGGGACCAGATGCCATGATCTTCGTTTTCTGAATGTTGAGCTTTAAGCCAACTTTTTCACTCTCCACTTTCACTTTCATCAAGAGGCTTTTGAGTTCCTCTTCACTTTCTGCCATAAGGGTGGTGTCATCTGCATATCTGAGGTGATTGATATTTCTCCCGGCAATCTTGATTCCAGCTAGTGCTTCTTCCAGCCGAGCATTTCTCATGATGTACTCTGCATAGAAGTTAAATAAGCAGGGTGACAATATACAGCCTTGACGCACTCCTTTTCCTATTTGGAACCAGTCTGTTGTTCCATGTCCTGTTCTAACTGTTGCTTCCTGACCTGCATACAGGTTTCTCAAGAGGCAGCTTAGGTGGTCTGGTATTCCCATCTCTTTCAGAATTTTCCAGTTTATTGTGATCCACACAGTCAAAGGCTTTGGCATAGTCAATAAAGCAGAAATAGATATTTTTCTGGAACTCTCTTGCTTTTTCCATGATCCAGCAGATGTTGGCAATTTGATCTCTGGTTCCTCTGCCTTTTCTAAAACCAGCTTGAATATCTGGAAGTTCATGGTTCACGTATTGCTGAAGCCTGGCTTGGAGAATTTTGAGCATTACTTTACTAGGATGTGAGATGAGTGCGATTGTGCAGTAGTTTGAGCATTCTTTGGCATTGCCTTTCTTTGGGATTGGAATGAAAACTGACCTTTAGTAACAATAAATAGCTCCTTATATCTAGACATCAGCAGAAACACATCAGTACGGCTGTATTGGCTGTTAAAACGCTGAAATACTTTCCTGTCCGTCGCCTCCCCACAACCGTGAGACTTTCTAGGCGGCTCGGTGGTACAGAATCACCTGCAGAGCAGGAGGGGACAGTCTGCCCCCTCTCCCATATTGGATGTGGAGAAGGAAATGGCAACCCACTCGAGTATTCTTGCCTAGAGAATCCCGGGGATAGAGGAGCCTGGTGGGCTGCCGTCTGTGGGGTCGCACAGAGTCGGACACGACTGAAGCGACTTAGCATGCATGCATGCAGGGCAGGAGGCATTAGAGACCCGGGTTTGATCCCTGGTCGGGAAGGTCCCCTGGAGGAGGGAATGGCAGCCCACTCCAGTGTTCTTCCCTGGGAAATCCCGTGGACAGAGGAGCCTGGCGGGCTGCAGTCCACGGGGTCGCAGAGAGACAGACGGGACTGATCGACGGAGCACACAGCCCTGAATATTCTCTCCACCACCCGCTCTGGGGTCAGTGCCCCAGCGTCCCCTTTGATCCAGCAGCTGAAGCGGTGTCTGTGTCTCCCTAAAAGCCATGTGTTGAAATCCTCCCAGTGGTGATCATTTTCGGAGGTGGGGCCTGGGGGGTTGCTTCCCTCACGAGGCTTTATCATGAATCGTGAATAGGATTGAGGGTCTTGCCTGGAGAGATCCCTAACCCTTCTCACCAGAACCTCAGGCAAGCCTTCCCTCTTCCGTGCTGGAAACTGGAGATCCAAAACTGTGAGACAGACGTTTCTGTCCTTCGTGCGCTACTCAGACTATGGAGTTTCATCACAGTAGCCCGGACAGGTTGAGACACCCTGTCGGGCCCCAAGCGCCGCTAGGTTCCTGGGTGGCTGTTAGCTCCCCTTCCTGTTGGGCTCTGCCTGGGTCTCTTGTTCCATCAGCTGAAGATCAGCCCTGCCCAGAACGCTGCAATATCTTTGGCTCCTGTCCTTCCTTTGTCTCCGTTCTGTGAGCTACCCTAGTTTTGCCCAATCTGATTTCTTTAATTGCTAACTGAAGAATCCAAGTCAATCTTCATTTTACCAAACTCGAACCTGAGATAAAAGACATGAGAGCTTGTCTAACTTGCCCAGAGGATTACTAGCAAAGTCGGCCCTGGAATTCAAACATCTTCACTCCCAGTGAGCTGCTCCCACTGGAGTGCATCGACACCTTTCCAAACGATACCAGACACACAGCCTGTGCTTGTACCAGATTTTCACTTCACAAAAGGCATTCAGGTACACCGAAAGCAAAAGCGAAGTCGCTCAGTCGTGTCCAACTCTTTGTGACCCCATGGGCTGTAGCCTACGAGGTTCCTCCATCCATGGGATTCTCCAGGCAAGAGTACTGGAGTGGGTTGCCTTTTCCTTCTCCAGGGGATCTTCCCGATCCAGGGACTGAACCCGGGTCTCCAGCATTGCAAGCAGACAATTTTACCATCTGAGCCGCCAGTGAAGCTCAGCAACATCACAGAGGTCAAACTCACAGTGTCCTTCGTGGCTCTGGTAGCCCCCCTTCTCACAGTCACCCTTCGTGGTCTTGAACCAGTGGCTGAGACGCTCCTCGATGTCTCGGCTCCATGGCCCAGATCAAAGTCAGGACTTTAAAAGCACCCCAGTTCCTCACGTTGGACAACAACCTGGCAGCGTGCACATGCTGCGTAATAGGGTCTATTCATAATTCACAGCAGAACAGGACTGGAACAGGCACGAGAGATCACACACGCACACACACACGCACACACAGACACACGCACACACGTGCACACGCATAACACGCAACACACCCACACGCACACATGCGTGCACGTGCACACACATGCACATGCATGCACGCACACACAACACGCACGCACACACATGCATATACATAACACGCATGTGCACGCACACACGCGTGCACACATAACGCTCACACACGCGCACATGCATAACACCCACACCCGCACACACATGCATGCACACACGTGCACACGCGCGCACACACATAACACACACGTGCACACATAACACGCACACCCACCCACACGCACACGTGCACACACAGGCGCACACATAACACGCACACGCACCCACGCACACACGTGTGCACACACGTGCACACACATGCACACACTTGCGCACACAGTAATTACATCACTTTACACATGAAGAAATGGAGACCCAGGGAATTAAATCCCCAGAGAGAATCAGGGGCAGATATTACTAGATTCAATATCATCTAAAATAGTAACACCATGGAAGGAGAAGCTTTACTGAGAGTCATTTGGATACTAAGTCGTGGAGTCATTGAGACAGCCCATGTGGACACTTAATGTTTTAAGCATAATTTCACTAAAATAATTTATGTGCAATTTTAAACCACACGTGTATGTTTAGTCGTGTCCTGCTCTTTGCAGCCCCATGGACTGTAGCCCAGCAGGCTCGTCTGTCCACGGGACTTTCCCAGCGAGAATACCGGAGTGGGCTGCCGCTTCCTGCTCCAGGGGATGCTCCCACCCAGGGACTGAGTGCCTTGCATCTCCTGCATTGGCAGGCAGATTCTTTTCCATTGAGCCACCTGGGAATTCTAAATAATACTAAAACTTGTTAAAAAATATTGTCTTGCTCGCCAGAGGCAATCACTTTTGTGTCTTTTAGCAGTTTTCTCTCTGACATTTTCAAATCTCTGGACTCCTCAATAGGGCACACACACTGCTGTGTGTTTGATGAACAGTGCTGGACATTATTTCTGTGTTTCCTACTGCGGTAGAAGAGGATGCAGCTCTTGCAGGCCGCCACCTCCCTCTCCTCTCGTCTCTTTCCAAGACAGTTGGATGACACCTTTTGGTTAACTCCGTTTCAATGCTTCCAGCCCTACACTATGCAAGTGTTCCTATGAAAGCATCATAATGAATTGCGATCGTTGTCCCTTCTACATTCAGGTTTTCTCTGAAGTTAGTAGTTGTCTTGATTTTTCCTTTGTTTTATCTGCCTTTTCCTTCCTGTTACTCTTTCCAGCCTCTTCCAATAGCATCTCAGCGCAGCGTTCTGTAAGTCACGGACATCAGGTAAGTGCTTTTAAACGTCCCTTCTTCAGCAGGCTTCCCTTCAGACCCACCCAGTTGTCAGCCTGGTCTTGCTTTCTTGCCCAGCTTGGATTTCCTCCCTCCTCTCTCCAAGGCTGGGTCCCTGTTTCCTGGAGAGTGTACCTTCCTCCTTCTCAGTGTATTCCCTCGTTTGGGTTGACACGTTCTCCGGGAGTTTTCTTTGGTTAAAAGATGGTTCGGGACTTCCCTCATGGTGCAGTGGGTAGAAACCTACCCGCCGATGCAGGGGACACGGGCTCGACCTCCGGCTGGAAAGGCGCACGTGCTGCAGAGCAGCTAAGCGGGCGCGTCGCTGCTACTGATGCGCGCCTAACGCCCCTGCCCTGCGAGGAGGCGCCTCCGTGATGAGAAGCTCACGCACCACGGCGAGCGCGGCCCCGCCAGGGCGACCAGAGGAAGCCCGCACACACCGACCGAGACCCGGCGCGACCAGAAGTCTTTTTGAAATTAAAACACCAAGTGGTTCAAGAGCAGCAGGCGCGGTGCTGGCAGCTCCAGACGGCTTGTCTCTGGGTCCTGCTGCGCCCATCTGCTTGACTGGCCTGGACACCGGCATTGCGATTATCCCCCCGGTTACTACTCTGGAGGTCCTCTCCGGGATATCCTGTTCTCAATCTCGTCCCTCTCCCGAGATTGAATTCTACTCCCTCTTTTTTGTTGTCTAGTGTTTTAATTTTTTTCTTTCAGTTTTATTGAGATATAATTGACAAAGTTGAAGGCATACAATAAATTATTTGACTTACATACAGCATGAACTGACTCCCACAATAAGCTTAGTGAACATTTATCATCTCATATAAATAAGGAGATGAGGATAAATATTCCCTCATGTGAAGAAGGCCATTCTCTAGTGATATCCTAAGACAGGGGCATGGGGGGAAGGTGGGGGATAGATTTCTGAGACCTTGTATGTCCTTATGTTCAAATTTCTTTCCCTAGTTTGGCTGTGCATCCAGTTCTAGCTTACGGCTTTGCTGGTGGTCTAGTGGTTGAGAATTGGTTAAAAATCTGTCTTGCAATGCCAAGGTTTGCAGGTTCAATCCGTGATCAGGTCACTGGGACCCCACCCGCTGCAGGGCAAGTGAGCCTGTGCAGGGCAGCCACTCAGCCTGAGTGTGCAGAGTCGCTGGGCCACAGCTGGCCTGTGCACTGCTGAGACCACATGCGGCAGCGAAATAAAAAATATATTTTTCAAAAACCTTTAAAAAAAGAATTCTACCCTAGAAATTATTTCCTGTCAGAACTCTGAAGGTATGGCACCCGGATTTCCCGCTTCCAGCATCGCTGTCGCAACGGAGAAGCCGCTCTCGACGTTTCTGCTCAGTTGCGTCTCAGGAAGAACTGTCTTCCCCTCCTTTGGGCTCTTAAAGTAATTGTTTCTACTTTCGCCAGAAAAACAATCATCTATCACTCTGAGAAGGCTCTTTTATGGCCGTCAACCCTGGCCGATACTTAACACATTTCCTTCCTCCCTGCCCAGGGTGAAACGCCCGCTTCTCTGGAGGCAGGATCGTGGTCAAGGGCAGGGGCTCCGGCAGAGGCTTGGCACGACCACTAACCTTGCGCAAGTTGCTGAGTCTCTTTGTTCCCGGTCCCTAATTTGTGAAATGGGGATGGTGAGCGCACCTAGCTCATGCGCATGTTGTGACTATTAAGTGAATTAGTTCATCCAGCCTAACGAACCCATTAAGCCCTCAGAAGAGTGTCAGGCCCCCAGTGGGTTCTCTCTGTGCCGGGCACCGCTTTGTGCCCGCCGCTCTTTTCATTCCATCCTTTGTATAACAAAGGCCTAATACATGTATGTGTGTGCATTTAAAATGTACTCACGTGAAATGGCACAGATAAAATACACCAGAAATTAACTATACAAGGATTTGCAAAAAAGTGAGTCTGAAGTGTCCACAAAATAACGAGGAAAAGATAGGACTTTTTGGCTAGTGTGTGATCGGCGCTTTTTTCTTGTCTCCCTCAGCCGTGCACATTGATGAGCAGTGGGGGTGAGCGACTGATCGAACTCTAATAGCGTCATTTATTTATTTAGACTTTTTGATGTGGACCATTTTTAAAGTGTTTTTTAATGTTTTTATTTTTTTTCCTTTATTTTATTTTACAATACTGTATTGGTTTTGCCATACATTGACATGAATCCACCATGGGTGTACATGCGTTCCCAAACATGAACCCCCCACCTACCTCCCTCCCCATAACGTCTCTCTGGGTCATCCCCGTGCACCAGCCCCAAGCATGCTGTATCCTGCGTCGGACATAGACTGGCAATTTGATTCTTACATGATACTATACATGTTACAATGCCATTCTCCCAAATCATCCCACCCTTTCCCTCTCCCTCTGAGTCCAAAAGTCCGTTATACACATCTGTGTCTTTTTTGCTGTCTTGCATACAGAGTCATCATTGCCATCTTTCTAAATTCCATATATATGTGTTAGTATACTGCATTGGTGTTTTTCTTTCTGGCTTACTTCACTCTGTATAATCGGCTCCAGTTTCATCTGTCTCATCAGAACTGATTCAAATGTATTCTTTTTAACAGCTGAGTAATACTCCATTGTGTATATGTACCACAGCTTTCTTATCCATTCATCTCCTGATGGACATCTAGGTTGTTTCCATGTCCTGGCTATTATAAACAGTGCTGCGATGAACATTGGGGTACATGTGTCACTTTCAGTTCTGGTTTCCTCTGTGTGTATGCCCAGCAGTGGGATTGCTGGGTCATAAGGTAGTTCTATTTGCAATTTTTTAAGGAATCTCCACACTGTTCTCCAAAGTGGCTGTACTAGTTTGCATTCCCACCAACAGTGTAGGAGGGTTCCCTTTTCTCCACACCCTCTCCAGCATTTATTGCTTGCAGATTTTTGGATCGCAGACATTCTGACTGGTGTGAAGTGGTACCTCATTGTGGTTTTGATTTGCATTTCTCTAATAATGAGTGATGTTGAGCATCTTTTCATGTGTTTGTTAGCCATCTGTTTGTCTTCTTTGGAGAAAATGAAACTAGATCACTTTCTAACACCATACACAAAAATAAACTCAAAATGGATTAAAGATCTAAATGTAAGACCAGAAACTATAAAACTCCTAGAGGAGAACATAGGCAAAACACTCTCAGACATAAATCACAGCAGGATCCTCTATGATCCACCGCCCAGAATTCTGGAAATAAAAGCAAAAATAAACAAATGGGATCTAATTAAAATTAAAAGCTTCTGCACAACAAAGGAAAATATAAGCAAAGTGAAAAGACAGCCTTCTGAATGGGAGAAAATAATAGCAAATGAAGCAACTGACAAACAACTAATCTCAAAAATATACAAGCAACTAAAGTGTTTTTTCAATTTGTCACAATATTGCTTCTCTTTTTACGTTTTTGAGTGTTTTGGTGGCGAGGCATGTAGGATCTTAACTTGCTGAGCATGGACTGAACCTGTAACCGCATGCATTGGAAAGCAAAGCCTCAACCACTGGACTGCCCCAGCAGTCCCTCTAATAGCTTGAGTGTCTTACCCCTGGAAGCGCGCAGGCTAGCACGGCCTGCAGAGTCTATAATCTCATGCTGTGTTGCTGCGCTGGGTTCTGTTTTTCTGAGTCTTAGGTTTGCCATCATTTGAACGGGAAGGAGCGACACCTTCACCAAGCCCGTCAGTGGGATTAACTAGCAATCTAGTGCTGTGATCGGACGATAGTGGGGGTTCGACAGAGGTTTCTCAAATTACATTTATTTCAACAAGGATCAGAGCGGGGCAGGGGGTCCCCAACTGCTTGAGGAAGTCTTTCTGCTCTGGTTCTTCCTGTGTAAAAATCAATTCTGAAGCTCCTTCAGAGAGGCAGATGTGCTAGTGTTGACCGCGCCTCAGGACCTTGCTCATAACAGGGGCGAGGTGCGAGCTTGCCGCGTGCAGCCGAGCGCGGCCGTCCGCCAGCCGCCTCTGTCTTTGCCGTGTGGCTGCGGCCAGCCCTGAGTCGCCCCGCCGAGCCGTACGGGGAGCGCGCGCTGGCTGTGCGACCAGGCCGAGCCATCCGCTCAGTGACGCTCCGTCAGCCACAAGCGCCTCTCCAGCAGGAGCACCTGGGAGCTTTCTCGCGGAGAGGGAGGGACAGACGCCCCGAAGCTCACGTCGTGCCATGGGCCGGGCTTCCCAGGCCGCTCGGAGGGTAAAGCGTCTGCCTGCCGTGCGGGAGACCTGGGTCCGATCCCTGGGTCGGGAAGGTCCCCTGGAGGAGGGCATGGTGACCCACTCCAGCGTCCTTGCCTGGAGAATCCCATGGGCAGAGGCGCCCGGTGGGCTACAGTCCATGGGGTCGCAGAGTTGGACAGGACCGAGCGTCTTCACTTCGCTTTGTGTGGTTGGCGGGCGATGGGAGGGAGGAGACCAGGAGGAGGGAGGGGAGGAGGGGGGTCAGGGAGGAGGGCCCGGGAGGACGTCCGAGCAGAGGCTGAATGAGGGCGAGGCCGGCCGGGGACTCCCTGGAGGAATGGCAGAGAACCAAAGACACTGTTTCTGAGGACAGAGCGCCTGCGAAGGGCCCGTGAGGTCTCAGAGGAGAGAGCGAGACGGGCACAGCCGAAGCGCGAGGTCAGAGGGGTCGCAGGCCCAAACACACGGGAGCCTCCAGGCGGAGACCTTGGACTTTGCGTGGGAAGGGGACTTCAAAACACAAGAGTGATCTGCTCAGACTTCACTCCCAGAAGAATCTCTCAGACATCCGGGTCTGTCTTTTTCATTTGCATCCCTCATCTGAAAAAGAAACGTTTTTTATGATTTTTATTTTCCATTGGAGGATAATTGCTTTACAATGTTGTATTGGTTTCTACCATACCAACAATGTGGATCAGCCATAGGATACATATATCCCCTCCCTCTCGAGCAAAATTTTGTTTCTGAGAGGGAGAAGAAGAATTTTTAAGGGATAGTCACTGTGCTTTCAAAGCTTCCTGAAATACACTTTCATGCATGATCTTCACCACAAAACTATGGAGATAGAACACACGTACTGTCCACTTGGAAAAACAAATGCAATCTTGAAGAAATTAAATAAGGAAAAGGTTTCTTGTGGCTCACAGCAGATCCCCAGGGAGCTCTGCTTTTCCAGGATGGGGTTCAACGTGCGGCGTATTGATTTCCTCAAGCACCGCACCACAGTTCCATAGAGAAACCACAGTTCCATAGAGAAACCTGAAGAAGGGCCCAGGAACACACAGGGTTAGATGCAGCCCTTGCCTCGAGGCGGCGTCTCCCCAGGGACTGAGCCTTAAACTGGGGGAGAAATCCTGACGAACTTTCAGCTCGTTCCAAGCCTCCTGTGAAGTGAACTTGCCACATCTGATCCATCAGCACTGGTGATAATGAAGTACCTTGTGACAACCTGTGATGATAGAATTGAACACGATTTCCAAATCTTTTCTTCCAGCACAGGACAAAAATGCATATTCATCTCAGAGGTTTCAAATCAATGATCAAAATAAACGTATCCATCTGATCTTTGAAAGCAGATTTATTCCTGGTGTACAATTTGTATTCCTTTGTAACATGATTTTATTTTCATGATTTTATCTAATTCTTCAACTCAGTCACGAAGAGAGGAAGTAAAGATTCTGTTGCTGAAGCTGTGAAATTCTGATAAACTTGAAATATATCTGAGAAAGGCATTCCTTTAAAATGTTATGAATATATTTTATACGTTTGAACCTCACAATTAAAAAGACTGTTGGTCGACCCCAAGTCTTCGGGACTAACTGGAAAAAGCCACCTGACTTGACCGACCTTGCAGTCATCCTCTCCTGCCCCTCACTGAGTGATGCATGCGAGTGGAATTTTCCTCAAGTCTCAGGCCTTCTTTCTGTTTCCCCGACACTGCCAGTGCGTTACAGCTGCCGCTTTTCGGCACAGTTGGTCTTGCTGGGGTGGCTTTCTCCTGCACCCTCACCCAGAAAAGGCTCTGTTATCCCTGGAGCTCACGGCATACTGATTTTCCTACTGAATTTCTGTCTGTATAGTTTTCTAGCCAATTCTAGAAAGACTCGTTAACAAGATAGACAACTCTCAGGAAGAGCTGAACGCTGTGAGCGTCTCCATCTGGAGTTAGTTAAATGAGGCGGGGGAGAAGGAAGGGTCCGTCCCTGCAGCCAGGAGACACTCACCCGAGGCGGTGGACTCGGCCGCTGGGAAGCGTCTGGGGGACTAGGTCCGCTATCGATGCTTCCAGGGAAGACATCATCCACGTCACTTCACTCCTTCAAACCCCCTGAGACTTCTGGAAGATTCCAGGGAAGGAGAACTTCCTTCCCCCTTCCCGCTGACAGCCTCATTTGAGGAAAGCCTTTCACTCCTAGAGCCCAGATGGGCCCACAGAGGACAAGGTCTACACCCTCGTGATTTTGCCTGCAGGCCAACACGAGGCGGGTAGGAAGGAGAGAGAGAGGAGCAGGGAGACAGACCTTAAATCAAAGCTGGTAGGTTATGAAACACATGAAATGGCTTTGAAAAAGACTAACGCTCTTCCTGCTTAGCTTTGGAATGTTTCCATTCAGATTTTTATAAAAGTGGGCTGCCATTTCCTTCTCCAGGGGATCTTCCCAACCCAGGGATCAAACCCGAGTCTCCTGCATTGCAGGCAGATGCTTTAGCCTCTGAGCTACCAGGGAAGCCCTTTATAAAAGTTTGAATAGCTTTAAAAATATCTTTAGCCAAATAATTCATGTTCATTATGAAAAACTACAAAGGGAGAAATGAAAGAAAGGAGAATCACCCAACATTCAACCTCCTTGAAGCAGCCGCTGTGTCTAAAACGATTCCCTCTGTATACAGGGATCTCTAAATGTTTTCAGAGATGTGCTCATACTTTTTATAATTTGTAAACTTTTCTTCTCACTGACCATCGTACCACCATTTTAATTAATTTCAATGTTTTAAAAATCACCTTAAACCTCCAAGTCTGGTAGTCCAGGTGGGACAGCCTAGACATTCTTAACACATTTCCAAATTTGTTTTTAAAAAACAAAAAGCTATATAAAATGTTTAAACAAAAGCTATCAAAATACATTGTTAAACCAGTAAGAAAAAAATTTTTTTAATCCTTAGAAGGCAAAAATGAGTAAGAGCAGGAACCCAGAGGTGAGCAGGCACACATGCTTTGTCCTCAGGCGTCTGCCAGCCCCAGAGGCTGATCAGCTTAGCCTCTCAAGCGCAAGGTAGGGCCCCCCGAGAGGGAGACCCTCACAGGAAGCTGGGAACCTAGACAGAAACGTCATCAAAGGAAAGGAGAGGCAGAGATGAACCCACTCTCAGAAACAGACAGTGAAGTGCCGCTCTGGCTCGCCTTTCTAATCCTGGAACTGGGTGAATGAGTGGCCGTGATTCTGCGCGAGAAGGTGTCGCTCTAAGCCAGTCCTCACTCAGGCTTGCGCTCTGAGTTCACACCGTGTGGACTGTGAAAGCCTCAAGGCTAAGAATTGCTTGGAATTAGTCACGTGTTGATATTGTCCTTCAGCGTCTAGCAGAAGCAAGCGGGGCCCTTTCTGGAGGAGCTCACTCTGGCTGACGGGGCTGTGCTTGGCCCCTCAGGCGTGTCCGACTCTCTGCAACCCCGCGGACGGTGGCCCGCCAGCCTCCTCTATCCGTGGGATTCTCCAGGCAAGAACACTGGAGTGGCGTGCCATGGCCTCCTCCGGGGATCTTCCCACCAGGCCTCCCACACTGCAGGCGGATCCTTTACCGTCTACGCCACAAGGGAAACCCCACTCTAACTGGGTCTCAAATAATTCCACAGATGAGAGTTCCAAGGAATATGAATACATGGCCAAAAAGAGTCACAAAACGCACAGGAAACAGACCACGAGCCACAGCCAGCAGAAATAATACAAGTATGATAGAATTAAATTAGACTTGCAGACTCTGGATAGTGCAACTCATAAGCTATTTTAAAATGCTCATAAAACAAAACATGTAATTAAGACTGTAAGTATGAACAGGAGATTATAAAAATGACTAGGCAGGTTCAGAAGAAAAAAGGCATTTTGAGAAAAGAAAAAACTAATATTTAAAAGTTAAAAACTCAGTGCCTCTAGATAATCAGTACTAGAACACATACAATTTTAAAAATCAGAAAAAGAGCAAAATATAAAATTAACAAACAAAATTAATATACTTCATATACAGCAATAATGTAAGAGTAAATCCCATTTACAATAGAAAAAAAAGAAAAATTACTTAGAAATAAGCTCAATATGAATTTTGGAAAATCTACATGAAAAAATACTAAAACATTCCTGGAAGACATAAGCTTAAATGGATAGGCATCCCTTGTTCTTCAATCAGTTCAGTTCAGTTCCGTTCAGTTGCTCAGTCGTGTCCAACTCTTTGCGACCCGTTGAATCGCAGCACGCCAGGCCTCCCTGTCCATCACCATCTCCCAGAGTTCACTCAGACTCACGTCCATCAAGTCAGTGATGCCATCCAGCCATCTCATCCTCGGTCGTCCCCTTTTCCTCCTGCCCCCAATCCCTCCTAGCATCAGAGTCTTTTCGAGTGAGTCAACTCTTTGCATGAGGTGGCCAAAGTATTGGAGTTTCAGCTTTAGCATCATTCCTTCCAAAGAAATCCCAGGACTGATCTCCTTTAAAACGGATTGGTTGGATCTCCTTGCAGTCCAAGGGACTCTCAAGAGTCTTCTCCAACACCACAGTTCAAAAGCATCAATTCTTCGGCACTCAGCCTTCTTCACAGTCCAACTCTCACATCCATTCATGACCACTGGAAAAACCATAGCCTTGACTAGACGGACCTTTGTTGGCAAAGTAATGTCTCTGCTTTTGAATATACTATCTAGGTCGGTCATAACTTTCCTTCCAAGGAGTAAGCATCTTTTAATTTCATGGCTGCAGCCACCATCCGCAGTGATTTTGGAGCCCAAAAAATAAAGTCTGACACTGTTTCCACTGTTTCCCCATCTATTTCCCATGAAGTGATGGGACCGGATGCCATGATCTTCGTTTTCTGAATGTTGAGCTTTAAGCCAACTTTTTCACTCTCCTCTTTCACTTTCATTAAGAGGCATTTTAGTTCCTCTTCACTTTCTGCCATAAGGGTGGTGTCATCTGCATATCTGAGGTTATTGATATTTCTCCCGGCAGTCTTGATTCCAGCTTGTGTTTCTTCCAGCCCAGTGTTTCTCATGATGTACTCTGCATAGAAGTTAAATAAGCAGGGTGACAATATACAGTCTTGATGGACTCCTTTTCCTATTTGGAACCAGTCTGTTGTTCCATGTCCTGTTCTAACTGTTGCTTCCTGACCTGCATACAGGTTTCTCAAGAGGCAGGTCAGGTGGTCTGGTATTCCCATCTCTCTCAGAATTTTCCACAGTTTATTGTGATCCACACAGTCAAAGGCTTTGGCATAGTCAATAAAGCAGAAATAGATATTTTTCTGGAACTCTCTTGCTTTTTCCATGATCCAGCAGATGTTGGCAATTTGATCTCTGGTTCCTCTGCCTTTTCTAAAACCAGCTTGAACATCACGGAGCTCACGGTTCATGTATTGCTGAAGCCTGGCATGGAGAATTTTGAGCATTACTTTACTGGCATTTGAGATGAGTGCAATTGTACGGTAGTTTGAGCATTCTTTGGCATTGCCTTTCTTTGGGATTGGAATAAAAACTGACCTTTTCCAGTCCTGTGGCCACTGCTGAGTTTTCCAAACTTGCTGGCATATTGAGTGCAGCACTTTCACAGCATCATCTTTCAGGATTTGAAACAGCTCAGCTGGAATTCCATCACCTCCACTAGCTTTGTTCGTAGTGATGCTTTCTAAGGCCCACTTGACTTCACATTCCAGGATGTCTGGCTCTAGGTTAGTGATCACACCATCGTGGTTATCTGGGTTGTGAAGATCTTTTTTGTACAGTTCTTCCGTGTATTCTTGCCGCCTCTTCTTAATATCTTCTGCTTCTGTTAGGTCCATACCATTTCTGTCCTTTATCGAGCCCATCTTTGCATGAAATGTTCCCTTGGTATCTCTAATTTTCTTGAAGAGATCTCTAGTCTTTCCCATTCTGTTCTTTTCCTCTATTTCTTTGCATTGATCACTGAAGAAGGCTTTCTTATCTCTTCTTGCTATTCTTTGGAACTCTGCATTCAGATGCTTATATCTTTCCTTTTCTCCTTTGCTTTTCGCCTCTCTTCTTTTCACAGCTATTTGTAAGGCCTCCCCAGACAGCCATTTTGCTTTTTTGCATTTCTTTTCCTAGGGATGGTCTTGATCCCTGTCTCCTGTACAATGTCACGAACCTCAGTCCATAGTTCATCAGGCACTCTATCTATCAGATCTAGACCCTTAAATCTATTTCTCGCTTCCACTGTATAATCACAAGGGATTTGATTTAGGTCATACCTGAATGGTCTAGCGGTTTTCCCTACTTTCTTCAATTTGAGTCTGAATTTGGTAATAAGTAGTTCATGATCTCAGCCACAGTCAGCTCCTGGTCTTGTTTTTGTTGACTGTATAGAGCTTCTCCATCTTTGGCTGCAAAAAATATAATCATCTGATTTCGGTGTTGACTATCTGGTGATGTCCATGTGTAGAGTCTTCTCCTGTGTTGTTGGAAGAGGGTGTTTGCTATGACCAGTACATTTTCTTGGCAAAACTCTATTAGTCTTTACCCTGCTTCATTCCGCATTCCAAGGACAAATTTGTCTGTTACTCCAGGTGTTTCTTGACTTCCTACTTTTGCATTCCAGTCCCCTATAATGAAAAGGACATCTTTTTGGACGTTAGTTCTAAAAGGTCTTGTAGGTCTTCATAAAACCGTTCAGTTTATGACTCAATACCATAAAGATGTACGTTTTTCATAAGTTAACTTTAAAAATGTTTTATAAAGCCTCCATAAAGATACCAAAAAGCTTTTATCTTAAAATGAGATAAATTGATATTAAAAATCACATGAAAAATAAATAAGCGAGAATATCCAAGGAAATACCAAAAAAGAAGGGCCACTGAGGGGTAGGAATCGGCAGAAATCACTAAGAGAGTCAAATATATCAGAAATCCATTTAAGGGTAAGCATGTAGGACTAACTCATGAGTAGAACATGGATCAGAAGATTAGGCTACAAAGTATAAAAATATATATACACACACACACATACATACATACATATATGGAAATGTATGAAAAGTTGACACCTGCAATCATTGGACCAAAATAACTGGAAACCCTTTAAGAAAGATAGAATCACATCCCCAACTCACCCTGTACAAAAGGAAGAAAACAACAAACAGATGAGAACGCTAGTTATGAAGATGCAGCCACGCAAATGCTGGAAGAAAGCAAGTGAGTTCTCTGAAATCTGGAAGGAAGCTCTCAGTTCAGTTCAGTTCAGTCGCTCAGTTGTGTCCGACTCTTTGCGACCCCATGAATTGCAGCACGCCAGGCCTCCCTGCTGCTAAGTCACCTCAGTCGTGTCCGACTCTGTGCGACCCCATAGACGGCAGCCCACCAGGCTCCCCGTCCCTGGGATTCTCCAGGCAAGAACACTGGAGTGGGTTGCCATTTCCTTCTCCAATGCATGAAAGTGAAAAGTGAAAGTGAAGTCACTCAGTCGTGTCCAACTCTTAGCGACCCCATGGACTGCAGCCTACCAGGCTTCTCTGTCCATGGGATGTTCCAGGTAAGAGGACTGGAGTGGGGTGCCATTGCCTTCTTCCAGGCCTCCCTGTCCATCACCAACTCCCGGAGTTCACTCAAACTCACGTCCATTGAGTCGGTGATGCCATCCAGCCATCTCATCTTCTGTCATCCCCTTCTCCTCCTGACCCCAATCCCTCCCAGCATCAGAGTCTTTTCCATTGAGTCAACTCTTCGCATGAGGTGGCCAAAGTATTGGAGTTTCAGCTTCAGCATCAGTCCTTCCAAAGAACACCCAGGACTGATCTCCTTCAGAATGGACTGGTTGGATGTCCTTGCAGTCCAAGGGACTCTCAAGAGTCTTCTCCAACACCACAGTTCAAAAACATCAAGTCTTCGGTGCTCAGCTTTCTTCACAGTCCAACTCTCACATCCATACATGACCACAAGAAAAACCATAGCCTTGACTAGACAGAACTTTGTTGGCAAAGTAATGTCTCTGCTTTTCAATATGCTATCTAGATTGGTCATAACTTTTCTTCCAAGGAGTAAGCGTCTTTTAATTTCATGGCTGCAATCACCTAAAGACATCTAAAAATTCCAGTAAAATAAAAGATTCATGAATTCAACTAGGTAAAAATTAAAATATTTTAAGAGAAGCTTTACAGGGCACAAGACTCTATGAGCAAAGTCAAAAGGCGAATGAAAAAGTGGGAGAAAATATTTGTGGCTTATATTGCAGATCAGAACTAATATCACCAATGAGTAAAGAACTCTTAAAGACTAAGATAAGCACTCTGTCCAGACATAGTGTTACAAAGACTGCTTAGTTCTTACCACTGTGTTTATCTGCTAATGGTTCTGCTTCTCTGAACCCTGCCTGATACAGAAGGCTTCTCTAAGAAAGCAAAATTTGCCCTAAAAGTAGAATGTGTTCGATTTCTCCTGTGAAATTCGGTTAAGTATGAAAATGTGAATTGCCTCTGCTATCTGTAGCCTTTTCCCCCTGCAATGCTGCCTTGCAGAGATTCCTGTTAGAAGACAAGCCCTCCGTCTCCCTACTGCTGGTGATCGTTTTCCTTTCCTTTTCTGAGTTGTGCTGGGTCTTCATCGTGGCGCGTGGCCCGCAGGCTTCTCTAGCTGTGGTGCACGAGTTCCGTGGCTTCCCAGCATCATGTGGGATCTGAGTTCCCCAACCAGGGGTCAAACCTGTGTCCCCTCCCCTGGAAGGCGGATTCTTAACCACTGGACCACCAGGCAAGTCCTGCCATTGGTCATGCTTTGTCTGAAAAAGCCAACTCTTTGTGCTTTCTGGTTATACTTATACATCTAAACTGCTGTACTCGTCAATATCAGTTCACAGTATCTGAGATGTATCACAATTATTTTCTCAGCTCATTTTAATTATATGGCATGCAAATTAAAAATATTCACATTTGGGGGTCTAGAGGATGAATTTTTTTCTGTTGTCTATTGTAGGTTCTCCAGCTGGGGTTCCAATAAAATCTGATTAACAAGAGAAAAACAAGCCAGTTTACAAACACGTGCATTGTGCATATATATGGGAGTATCCAGTGACTCAAAGTGGTGGTTAGAACACGGGCTTGCAGCACCTCTTAACAAAAGAGCAGTACTTTTTTAGAGAAGTGACAAAGCAGAGAAGATTGAGTTTCTAGGGACGGCAAACTGTGGGGCTACAGATACATGGGGCGACTTTATAGTAGATAAAAGGTTTAGTGAGCACCATCGTCATGACAACCATCATCCCCATCATCCCCATCATCCCCATCCCCATCATCCCCCCACCATCCCCATCATCATCCCCATCATCATCCCATCATCCCCCCATCATCCCCATCATCCTCATCCCAATCATCCCCACCATCATCCCCATGACCATCATCCCCACCATCATCCCATCATCCCCAACACTATCATCATCCCCCCCACCATCCCCATCACCATCATCCCCATCATCCCCATCATCCCCACCATCATCCCCATCATCCCCACCATCATCCCCACCATCATCCCCATCACCATCACTGCCGTCAGAGTAGCCTTTGATGATGGGCTCTCGGGGTGTGTTGGGCAGCTTCCTCCTCACAGCTGCCCTAGGGGAGTCACCCTCCCTGGCCCTGTTTTAGAGGAGGAACAGGCTCCAGAGGCTTCAGGAGCCCTGGCATCACAGAAGACCAAGGGGTACCTCTTGTTTCCCTCTCCCACCTTGGAGACCCTGCGCCGCCTCGATGGGTAGGAAACACCTTCAGAAGAGGAATCAAGGTGATCCGACAGCTTAAGGGCAAATCACACGTTATGCGTTGATGCTCTGGGGTACAAACCTGTCCCTCAACATTCAAGCTTGTGTTGCCAGTTCCCGTGCTTTGAATTGAAGCTCTCAGAGACGAGAGCCTATATAGGAACAGAAAATTAAACCTTGTTCAGAACAGATTAGCTACTACTTGGATACTAGTATGGGTGGTTCACTCTTGCGTTCTGCAAAGACTAAACTGTTTTGTTTGCTTAAAAAACAAGAAAGAAAAGAAAAGGTCTAGTAAGGTTTGCTATGTAGATTCCTCTGATGCCATCTCATAAACTCATAAGGGACTAGAGCTGTCTCTGGTGAGTAAGTTCTGCCCTTTATGGAACAGGACACCTTTGTAAGTTTGTATCTGTTTTTAAGCAAATAGAGGGCGGAGAGTTTTTCTTGTACCTGCTTCTTCTCATTTGCCTTCAGTTCAGAAGAATCTTTATACCAAAGTGTCACATTTGGGGATGGCATATTCGGCTACCCTGCAGAGAAACGATCAGATATTGTCTTTCGTAAAATAATTCCTCAACAAAAGGGGATGTTATAGACTATAGTGGAACAACAGCAGTACCGTGAATCTCAGCATTCATCCATGTAAACCTTAGAGGGGAAAGGATGGCTGGGTTGTTGTTCAGCCACCCAGTCGTGTCTAACTCTTTGCGACCTCATGGACTGCAGCGCACCAGGCCTCCCTGTCCTTCACCATCTCTCAGAGTTTGGTGGTGATCGCTAGGAATATATAGGAAAACTGACTCTAAGGGAGAAGATCTTCAAAATGTGTGTGACCTCTGACTCAGGAAATGCAGCAATTATGCTTCTAGAAATTATCCTAAAGAATGATCGTCGCTATAGGTGAACTTTATTTTTTCAATAATGTTCTTTAATTTTCTTTGCTGGCCACAGTACCGGCTTGCAGGATCTCAGCTACCTGACCAAGGATTGAACCTGTGCCCGCTGCAACGGAAGCAGGGAGTCTTCACCACTGGACCGCCAGGGAATCTCCTATACGTGAATTTTAAATGGCAAGGATAAGCACAAGAGCAAAGCAAGCAACTTGTGTCTGACGTGCATGAAAGATAGCTCTGGGAGAATATGTGAAAGTGAACGTGAAGTCGCTCAGGCGTGTCCGGCTCTTTGCGACCCCGTGGACTGTAGCCCACCAGGCTTCTCTGTCCATGGGATTCTCCAGGCAAGAGTACTGGAGTGGGCTACCATTTCCTTCTCCAGGGGATCTTCCCGACCCAGGGATCGAACCCGGGTCTCCCGCATCAGAGGCATTCGCTTTAACCTCTGAACCACCAGGGAAGAATATATGCCAAGGTATAAACCACAGCTTTCCATGGGTGGTGAGATTATATACATTTCTGCTTTCTGTTTCTCTCTGTTGCTAATGTTCTCTATAATTATTATGCCTGTCTTTTCTAATTTCTACAGAAGTTATTTTTATTTTTTTTAATTTGTGGGTGGGTCTTTTCTGAGTCTGAAAGTATTTTAAAATGTTCTCTGCTCCAGGAGCAAAAATTAAAATTCCAGGGAAGAGGAATCTAGTTGTAAGCACAAGTGTTGGGGCAACATTAAGAAGCTGAATCTCCCTCCATCCTCAGACTGTGTCTTGCTTTTAAGCCAGGCCTTCTCCAGCCCCCACGTCTGCCATGAAATGGTTCCTCCTGCGTCATGTTGACACCTGCAAGAGGCCGAGTGCATCTCTGCTTGGGCAGCGAGCCTGGAAAAAGGGAGGGTGCTCGCCAAAAGGGCGTTCAGATTCCCTCAAAGTTCAATTGTTTTCCATTTCACTAGATGACCTCCTGGTCTTCTGCGCAAGAATTTCCCTAAAACTTGGATGCTTTGTTGGCCTCAGGTATGAATCATCTGGAAAGAAATGATTCTGAGAATAAACATCTTCTGTACCAAAAATATGTCAGAATCCGAGTCAAGTACTAGCCCAAGTCCCTGAACAACCTCAGATCCTCCCAGGTGTGGAGAGGATAAGAAAGATGCTGTGATGGACGATGTGTGAGAGCCAGATGCAGAGGTCTGTGGGGCCCCATCCATCATGTGTGAAAGCATGTCTGGAGCAGAGCCTCCAAGAAATGTTAGTGATGTTTCGCAAGCATTAAGAGACAGAGTCTTCCTCACAAAAAGAAACTTCTAAAGATTCTCCGAATGTCTTCCACAAGACTCTCCCTTTGGAAAGCTGCAAGTGAGCAAATGGATTAGACGAAAATTCTTACAAAACTCATCACTGGGTAAATATTTGAACGCACACGTCTTTGATTTCAAAACCATTTTGTTTTTAAAGGCCATGTGATACTGTCACCAAATTTGTCAGTGTTTTAAAACCCTTTTTCATCACAATGAAAACAAATTTACATCATTGACTTGGCAGTGAAGAATCAACCTGCACTGCAGGAGGCTCAAGAGACTCAGGTTTGATTCTCGGGTCAGGAAGATCCCCTGGAGAAGGAAATGGCAACCCACGCCAGTATTCCTGCTGGGAGAAATCCCAGAGACAGAGGAGCCTGGTGGGCTTCAGTCCATGGGGTCAGACACAGCTTAGTGACCACTCCGCCACCACACACATATGCAGTCTAACACACATTTACAAAGAAAAGCTTCACAAAACAATACACACTTCTGCTATGTGTAAACAGATCATTTCTAGTATCCTATTGCTTAAGATTTTGTTTCTTCTTTGTTTATTTTTTGAGGCTGGTTTCCACCTACTCAAATTATTCCACAACCCAATAATGGATCAAAACTTCCCTACATTATTTACAGAAGCTGATTCGAACAATTTTTTGTTTCCCAAAAATTAACTCTTAAATTTTCATGGTTTTTTTAATTTTTAATTTTTATTTTTACTTTAATTTTTTCATAGGTTTATTCTTCATGCAAAATTGTCTTTTCCCCAATACTACACCATCACCACAAAAAGACAAGCGAATTTGTTCTATGCTTGTCTACCTTTTAATAAGCTCCTCGTTCAGACAAAACCTTCTCAACCTTTTACAATCAAGTATTATGTCTTTAATTCCTTGGATAGAATCCTTTTTGCATGAATCATCTAGACACTGAGTGTCCAAGTCCTTAATATTGTGCCGCTATGGGAAGCAAGTTCTCCAAGTAACCCTGTATAAGTGGGGCAGACGAGCAGCATGTTCCTAAAACAGAGCATCCTGGGAGTTATGGAAGTTCTCTGTGGGTTGATCGCCTCCTCTGCAAGATGAGGTCGCTCTACCGGACTACTGGGAGGTCTGCATAAAATAGTCCGGTGAAAGTGCTTGGCTCACTGCCTGGCATGACATAGGTTCATTTTGAGACAGGAGCCATCATTATTTTAAATAAATCCTTCATCTTTGATGACATTCTCTAGGAAACAGAGCCTGAAACAAGTATTAAGATCCTAACAAGCACTCCCCGGTGGTCCAGTGGTTAAGAATCCACCTGCCAATTCAGCGGACACAGGCCTGACCCCTGGTCCAGAGAAACGCCGCCTGCCATGGAGGAGCCAAGCCCGTGAGCCGCAACCGCTGAGCCCTCCCAGCCCTGAGCACGTGCTGCACAGCAGGGAAGCCATCGCCGTGCCCCACTCGCGACGAGAGAACGCGGCAACACAGACCCGGGGCAGCCAGCGAATGAGCAAAGCGCTGCGGAGAGGCTGACCTGACCTCGGGGTGCGGGCCTCCCCCCTGCTCTGCACACGCTGTCCCTCACACACATCCGTGTGCTCCTCTCACCGTGCTATCTAACCTCCCCAGACACGCGGATGGCCCGAGCCACGGCGATGCTGGCTCGGCCATCCCCAGCTCATCCCGGCCTGGCTCAGGCCGAGGAAACTGACAAAGTGGCGGTGCCGCTGGCTGTCCGTCAGCGCCGCTGCTGAGCCAGTCTTAAGGTGGCAGGCGGGCAGCGCGCGCATTGCTAGGCTCTCGAGACAGAGGCGACACCACTTCCCAAGAGTCCAGGCGAGTGGAGTCGGCCTGCCCTGGCAGGGAGTCCTTGGGAGAGGCAGTTGGCCTGGGGACAAGGCCGCGTGTCCTCGGGGACAGCGGGTGACTGCATCAGGATGGCGTGGGCCTTGAAGACAAGACCTGGTGAAACGGAGGGCGTCTAGGACCCTCTCTCTCGGAGGCCGTTAGATACCGTGAAACTCCAGGCATGATTGGACTTGCGGGCCTGAAAGAGGAGCTTCCAGCCAGAACTGACCGGGGCTGGAGTGGACGAAGGAGCCGTCACTTCTCAGTGTCCTCTGGGATTCTGGAGAGGATCTGGGACAGAAAAGGGGCAGAAACGGAAAAGCTGATGAAATCAGAACGCAGTCTGCATTTTAGTCAACAGCATGGTGATGATTTTCATTCCCTGGTTTTGATGATCGTAGTATGTTAGGGAAGGTATTCACGTAACACGGTTATTTTGAGTCAGGTCTACCACTGAGAGCCAGCTAGAAAAATTGGAATTAATTGTTGAGGTGCAATTTGCCTGCAGCAAAGTGTACAAACTTAAGCACAGACTCGATGTATTTCCTTCCCTTTTTTAAAAATTGAAATATAATTGACTCACAATGTTATGTTAATTTCAGGCGTACTGCAAAGTGATGGAGAAGGCAATGGCAGCCCACTCCAGTACTTTTGCCTGGAGAATCCCAGGGACGGGGGAGCCTGGTGGGCTGCCATCTCTGGGGTCTCACAGAGTCGGACACGACTGAAGTGACTTAGCAGCAGCAGCAGCAGTAAGTGCTTGGGAGAAGGCAATGGCACCCCACTCCAGTACTCTTTCCTGGAAAATCCCATGGGCGGAGGCACCTGGAAGGCTGCAGTCCATGGGGTCGCTGAGGGTGAGACTCGACTGAGCGACTTCCCTTTCACTTTTCACTTTCCTGCATTGGAGAAGGAAATGGCAACCCACTCCAGTGTTCTTGCCTGGAGAATCCCAGGGACGGGAGAGCCTGGTGGGCTGCCGTCTATGGGGTCGCACAGAGTCGGACACGACTGAAGTGACTTAGCAGCAGCAGCGAAGTGATTCCGTTTTATACATACGTACATGTATGTATACATATATATGTGCACATACATGTATGTTCTTTTCCAGATTCTTTCCCAGGTAAGTTCTTATAAGATGCTCTGGGCCATCTGTACGTCTTCTTTGGAGAAATGTCTTTTTAGGTCTTCTGCCCACTTGTTCGATCGGGTTGTTTGTTTATCTGACATGGAGCTGCACGAGCTGTTTATATATTCTGGAAATTAAGCCCTTGTTGGTCACATCGTTTACAAACATTTTCTCCCAGTCTGTAGGTTGTCTTTTTGTTCTATTTATGGTTTCCTTTGCAAAACTATCTAAGTTTGGTTAGGTCCCATTTGCTTATTTTTGCTTTCATTTATTCTACCGTGGGAGGCTGACTGACCTAAGAAAGTATTGTTTCGCTTTATGTCAGAGAATGTTTTGCCTATATTGTCTTCTTAAAGGTTAATGGTGTCATATCTTATACGTAAGTCTTTAAGTTGTTTTGCGTTTATTTTTGTGTATCATGTCTCAGCGTATCTTAATATATGTAAGATGTAAGAGGTGACATCACCCTCCTTCCACCCATCCATCCACCCACCCATCCATCCTTGCTCAGTCGTGTCCAACTCTTCGTGACCCCGTGGACTGTAGCCCGCCAGGCTCCTCTCCCTGGGATTCTCCAGGCAAGAACACTGGAGAGGGTGCCATGTCCTTCTCCAGGGGATCCTCCCGACCAGGGATCCAACCCGTGTCCTTGCTCGTCCTGCATTGCAGGCGGATTCTTAGCACTAGCGCACCGGGAAGCCCACACCCCCTGCTTTGATAGGTGATGTGTAACATACATTATGTGTGAAATGTACTGTATGCCGTGAAATGTGGCGTCACCACCCACACTCGCCCCAGACAGACGCCAGCCCAGCGGCCGCCTTTGTGAAGGGAGAGGGGAGCCCCCGGGCCCCGGGGATGCTCGCCTCCCGACTCAGCCGGCCACAGCGTGGGTGCATGTCTCGGTGATTCACTGCGCTGTACGCTTCTGGCGTGCGTGTTTTCTGTACATATGTTATACTTCTATTAAAACACTGATTTTCAAAAATATGATTTTTACTGAATCTCACTGAGGGAAGTGCGCAGTGGGAATCATTTTAAGGTCCTTAAGTGCTCTTCGGCCACTGGAACTTGGGTTTAGACAATGTTTTCCACAATTTCCCCAAAACAAGGACAGCGTGTGCCCAGGTGATGGGAGGGCTGCAACAGCAATGGAACGGGCTGGCATTCACAAGGGAGCTGCTTTTCATTTACTTTTTAAACCAGCTATCAGGAATAGCTGGCCAGGTGGGAGCTGAGCATAATAAGTCAATTTTTAAATTAAGGATTTTTATCAATTTTAAGTGAAGAATTTAGTTTTCAAAACTAGACGAGTCCCAAGGAAACACAAGGGGGCGGCATTCCACCACACTGCAGCTGGAGAACGCCGGAGCCGGGCGCTTTTCTGTTGCTTTTAAGTAACTGTATAAATATTGACGATGCTCCTTTGCAAGGGTGTCTTATTGAAGGGGGAAATGGAAGATCAGAGAGGTTATTACGGGAGTCTTTCTAAGTTCCCCTAAAACACAGATGCCAAAAAGTGAAAGAACAAGACAAAGCACAGAGGTTAAGACTGGCAGGAGGCAGACCACGGCTCAAGCTTCCCAAGTGCACGAGGAACGGCCTTTCCGCTGCGCACTGTCTCAAACGGCCTCCTGGATGAAAGAGCTTGCTGCGTGCTGGAAACGGTCAACTGCTCGCCAAGGACCCGAGGGTAAGACCTGCGTTCACGTGGACACAGATTAGGGACACCTGGTACCCAGAGGAGCCATTTCTTCTGAGTGAAACGTGAATCAACTTTCGGAGCAGAAATATGCTCCCAACTGAAGTACCTGCTGATCTTCAGCACAGAGGGGGCCTTCAGGGAATGGTTTGCAAATGTTAGCAGGCGCATCTCGCCCTTGAGTCACGCTTTATTGCATCCCTCGCCTCTGAGGGGGAGCCATTGCTAACCCTCAGGGCGATAGAGAGTGTATTTGCCCTCTTTAGAAAGACAATAACATCAGGCTTTGTGGGGAGAGAGAGTGGGAGATTGCCCTAGCTGTCAACTGTGGAATTCTATCTTAACTATAGGAAGGTTAAGCCTGGGGGACTGCTTCACAGGTTCTTTCTATGAGAGCCACCCTTTCTGCCCACAGCGGCCAGGACACAAGGCCTCTCGCTTGGAGGGTCCACGCTTCAAGGAAATGAGAGAGCCCACCTGGGGCTCCCCCGGCCGTCCAGTGGGTAAGACTCTGCACTTCTGCTGCAAGGGCGTAAGTTCGATCCCTGGTCAGGGAACTAAGGTCCTGCAGGCCCACAGAGTGCAACCAAAAGAAAAGCTTAACTCTTCTGATGGGCTTGTGGGAAGAAGAAAGTGAGGATGGGCCAAACGAGGCAGCTAAAATCCAGAGAGGATATTCGCGAGTCACTTAGATCATGGATGTCAGACAAGGAAGGCAGAGAATGTAGGCTCAGAGTCTCCTGATCTCCCCTCTCTGGGAGAAAGGCTAAGCCTAGAGCAGAAAGACTTCTCCCCTGCTTCTCAGTCCAGACTCTGGACAGCGACACCCACTGCTGGCGACCTGTGGTCCGGGTGGCTAGCAGACAGGGAGGCTGGGACTTGGCGGTTCTCCAGGCAGCTCTCCCTCCTGCAGCTCCAGGAGTCCATGGAGGGCATCAGAGAGGAGAACCTGCCGCCTTGCCCAGGCCCTCTGCAAAGGATGAGGCTGCCGAGGCGGAGCCCGCAGGCTCTGGGCAGGCCGAGGGCTTAGGCGGGAGCTGCGGGTGGACCAGACGGGGCCAGTCAGCCTGAGCCAGCCAGGGAGGGGCTCGGGCCGCGCCAGGCCTGGGCAAGGCAGCCTGTTAAAGGGGAAGACACTGAGACGCTCCCCGACCTGGGCCGCAGTCCTCTGACCGCACAAGCTCCGCGGCTCTGCCCGCTCCCTTCCCTAGGCGGCCCAGCGCTGCCTTACTGTTTGATTCACGAGTAATCCCTTCACTTCTTCTCTAGCGACCTGAAACCAAGTCCCTGGGCAGAAAACAGCTTGACCGGCATTGAGCTAAAAAGATCTCTCTTTGTTCATTCCCAGCAGGTGCACCTCAAACATTTCCCCAAGCTCCTGTACCCCAAAACATGTTCACTCTTCAAGGGGCACACCTGCTGTATCTGGCATGCTACCTGGGAGGCCAAAAGGAAGCCGTCTGTGTTGGAAGCTGTAGGCCCGGGAACAGCCATCCGGTCCTAACTCACCCGCCGAGGAGGGCGCACAGGCTTTCCTGCGGACAGAGCTTTCATCTACCCCGCCTCCTGTAACCAGGTCGGCTCTCGCTTGCTCCAGCTGGCAGGAAGCATGCGGTTAGGTCCCTACTCCAAGACGTTCACCAGTGCTCTGAGGAACTCCGACAGAGATAACAATGCCCCAGGAAGAGGAAAGCGGGGCTTCCCTGGTGATCCAACGCAGGGCGTGCAGTTTCGATCCCCGCTCGGGGAACTAAGATCCCACATGCCGCAACTAAGACCCATCACAGCCAAAATAAACAAAGTAACTAATATTTAAAAAGAAGAAGAAGAGATACGGTTCAAGGGGCTGCAAGGGACGCCCCCCCCTCATGAAAATCTGCTCTGCCAGGCCGCGGGAGTAGACACGGCTGGAAGCGTACGTCTCGCCGCGTCTCCCTCCACTGGCCGGGGCAGGAACTCAACATAGGTGGTGGAGTCCATGGATGGACAAGAGATTCAATGTTTGTCAAGGAGTTAGATTTACGGATTGTTACTTGGCCACACCTCAGGTTCAATCCCATTTCTGCCCCTCACTGTGTGACTCTGGGAAGTTGTACGACCTCTCTACCCTCAGAAGCATTCTTACCAATAAAGTGATATTAACAGCAATACCTATCAATGCAAGCATTGAGTGAGATGATGAGATATTCCACGCAAAGTATATAGTATATGGAAGGATGATAAATGTTACATATTTTTATTGGCTTAATGGCTTTCTTAAATAACTCAAGAAATAACACATTTCCATACCCAGATAGTAATGATCGGTACACAATTTTGTTTCCTGGTGTAGAGTCTACACACTAACTTAGTAAATAGCCACACCTGGATAAAATTAATATAATGCATTCTACCCTTGTCTCCACAGAGAATTATCATCATGTTCTCGGGTAAATCCTTGGAGCAAGACTGTCCCTATGAGCAAGGCTGAAGCGACCAGTAAGAAGAACACTGGGGACTCCCCCAGCGGCGCAATGCTTAGGGCTTCAATTCCAGCGCAGCGGCTGTGGGTGTGGTCCCGGCCTGTGGGTGTGGTCCCGGCCTGTGGGTGTGGTCCCTGTCTGTTAGGTTGGATCCTGGTCTGTGGGTTTGGTCCCTGTCTGTTAGGTTGGATCCTGGCCTGTGGGTTTGATCCTGGCCTGTGGGTTTGATCCTGGCCTGTGGGTTTGATCCTGGCCTGTGGGTTTGGTCCCTGGCCTGTGGGTTTGATCCTGGCCTGTGGGTTTGATCCCTGGTGGGGAAGTTAAAACGCCACATGCCTCCCAGCCAAAAAACCAAAAGAGAAGCAATATTGTAGCAAATTCAATAAAGGCTTAAAACGGTCTATGTGAAGAGAAACAGAAAAATCAAGAAAGCCCATCCAGTGGCAGAGCTGTGAGCTCCTTCAGAAGACACGGCGGGGATTGGCGAGCATGGGCCCACAGCAGTGTTTCGCTTTGTTTTGTTTTTTAGGCGGTGATTTTGTTGTTGTTCAGTTGCTCAGTCGCATCTGACCCTGCGACCCCACGGGCTGTAGCCTGCCAGGCCCCTCCGGCCGTGGGCTCTCCAGGCGAGAACACTGGAGCGGCGGCCACGTTGCGGTGGGTGGCTCTGAAACAGCCCGCGAGGTGAGCGGAGCCTTCGGGGCGCGTGCCCTCCACGCCGGCGGAGCCCCACCGCCCGCCCCAGCGGGCAGCGCCTCTCCGCTCTGCTCCATCACCCACCTGTCGGTCAGGCACTCGAGGTGAGCGTTCCTTCAGCAGCCGCAACAGAACTCTCTGGACCAGCGCTCCGCCGACTTCTGTGACGGGGCTTCTCTTTGCAAAGAGACCTTGGTGCGTCTTCTCTCGCACACAGAACCCACATCCCACCGAATTCCGCCAGCCCCCAGAGCCGCCCTTTGCTCTCTTCCCAGCTCTCCACCCAGTTTGCCGGCTGGATTCAGCAGGAGGCCGAGACCTGTTAATCTTTTGAATGTGCCTGGCCGTTTTAGCAGGTGAGACAAATTACCTGCCTCTTTTCACATGTTTTAAATGAATCGACTCTTGGCTCAGTCTTGTCCTTAAATAAACAGCAAAATGTCAGGCAACTCCAAGCATTCAGGTATAGTCTGACTCACTGGGAAAGCTGTGAGGCCAAAGACAACCCCAGGCTATGGGCTGAGTGGGAGAAGTGTCTGGATTTTAGGGTTACTTTAAAGAAAGCTGAGCGCCAAAGAATGTTCCACAGTTTATTGTGATCCACACAGTCAAAGGCTTTGGCATAGTCATAAAGCAGAAATAGATGTTTTTCTGGAACTCTCTTGCTTTTTCCATGATCCAGTGGATGTTGGCAATTTGATCTCTGGTTCCTCTGCCTTTTCTAAAACCAGCTTGAACATCAGGGAGTTCACGGTTCACATATTGCTGAAGCCTGGCTTGGAGAATTTTGAGCATTACTCTACTAGCATGTGAGATGAGTACAATTGTGTGGTAGTTTGAGCATTCTTTGGCATTGCCTTTCTTTGGGATTGGAATGAAAACTGACCTTTTCCAGTCCTGTGGCCACTGCTGAGTTTTCCAAATTTGCTGGCATATTGAGTGCAGCACTTTCACAGCATCATCTTTCAGGATTTGAAACAGCTCAACTGGAATTCCATCACCTCCACTAGCTTTGTTCATAGTGATGCTTTCTAAGGCCCACTTGACTTCACATTCCAGGATGTCTGGCTCTAGGTGAGTGATCACACCATCGTGATTATCTGGGTTGTGAAGATACTTTTTGTACAGTTCTTCTGTGTATTCTTGCCACCTCTTCTTAATATCTTCTTCTTCTGTTAGATCCACAAGATTTCTGTCCTTTACCGAGCCCATCTTTGCATGAAATATTCCCTTGGTATCTCTAATTTTCTTGAAGAGATCTCTAGTCTTTCCCATTCTGTTGTTTTCCTCTATTTCTTGGCATTGATCGCTGAAGAAGGCTTTCTTATCTCTTCTTGCCATTCTTTGGAACTCTGCATTCAGATGCTTATATCTTTCCTTTTCTCCTTTGCTTTTTGCCTCTCTTCTTTTTACAGCTATTTGTAAGGCCTCTCCAGACAGCCATTTTGCTTTTTTGCATTTCTTTTCCTGGGGATGGTCTTGATCCCTGTCTCCTATACAATGTCACGAACCTCTGTCCATAGTTCATCAGGCACTCTATCAGTTCTGGAAAATTCTGAAAGAGATGGGAATACCAGATCACCTGACCTGCCTCTTGAGAAATCTGTATGCAGGTCAGGAAGCAAGAGTTAGAACTGGACATGGAACAACAGACTGGTTCCAAATAGGAAAAGGAGTACGTCAAGGCTGTATATTGTCACCCTGCTTATTTAACTTATATGCAGAGTACATCATGAGAAACGCTGGGCTGGAAGAAACACAAGCTGGAATCAAGATTGCTGGGAGAAATATCAATAACCTCAGATATGCAGATGACACCACCCTTATGGCAGAAAGTGAAGAGGAAGTAAAAAGCCTCTTGATGAAAGTGAAAGAGGAGAGTGAAAAAGTTGGCTTAAAGCTCAACATTCAGAAAACGAAGATCATGGCATCCGGTCCCATCACTTCATGGGAAATAGATGGGGAAACAGTGTCAGACTTTATTGTGGGGGGCTCCAAAATCACTGCAGATGGTGATTGCAGCCATGAAATTAAAAGACGCTTACTCCTTGGAAGGAAAGTTATGACCAACCTAGATAGCATATTCAAAAGCAGAGACATTACTTTGCTGACTAAGGTCCATCTAGTCAAGGCTATGGTTTCTCCAGTGGTCATGTATGGATGTGAGAGTTGGACTGTGAAGAAGGCTGAGTGCCGAAGAATTGATGCTTTTGAACTGTGGTGTTGGAGAAAACTCTTGAGAGTCCCTTGGACTGCAAGGAGATCCAACCAGTCCATTCTGAAGGGGATCAGCCCTGGGATTTCATTGGAAGGACTGATGCTAAAGCTGAGACTCCAGTACTTTGGTCACCTCATGCGAAGAGTTGACTCATTGGAAAAGACTCTGATGCTGGGAGGGATTGGGGGCAGGAGGAGAAGGGGACGACCGAGGATGAGATGGCTGGATGGCATCACGGACTCGATGGACGTGAGTCTGAGTGTACTCTGGGAGTTGGTGATGGACAGGGAGGCCTAGTGTGCTGCGATTCATGGGGTCACAAAGAGTCGGACACGACTGAGTGACTGAACTGAACTGAATGCCAAAGAATTGATGCTTTTGAACTGTGGTGTTGGAGAAGACTCTTGAGAATCCCTTGGACTGCAAGGAGGTCCAACAAGTCCATACTAAAGGAGATCAGTCCTGGGTTTTCACTGGAAGGACTGATGTTGAGGCTGAAACTCCAATACTTTGACCACCTGATGTGAAGAGCTGACTCATTGGAAAAGACCCTGATGCTGGGAAAGATTGAAGGCAGGAGGAGAAGGGGATGATGGAGGGTGAGATGGTTGGATGGCATCATCTTCTCAATGGACTTGAGTTTGGGTAAACTCTGGGAGTTGGTGATGGACAGGGAGGCCTGGCGTGCTGCAGTCCATGGGGTTGCAAGGAGTCGGACACGACTGAGCAACTGAACTGAACTAAACTTGCTGTCTTCATGTTTTCTTCATACAGGGCTGCAGCTCTAAGTGACACCATTTTTAATTCCTATAAATCAGGTCATAAGCAAACTTATATTCACAGAAAATTTAGACTTGTTTTCTCTGTCTTTACACACGTATAATTGACCGTATTTTCCCAGTGTAAGCACCCCACTTAATGCATTGTCTCAAAGACTGTGTTTTGTTTTGTTGGGTTGTCTGAGTTTTGTTCTGTCTCTTCAACAGAAGGGGTGAACTGTTTTAAAGAGAAAGAGAGGAGCCGACTAGAGGACTGGTCTGGACACCACAATGGCTTTTGTGTGTGTGTTTTCTGTTTGTTTTGATGTGGACCATTATTGAAGTCTTTTACTGAATTTGTTACAATGGTGCTTCTGTTTTATGATTTGTTTTTTTGGCGATGGGGCGTGCGGGATCTTAACCCCCTGACCAAGGTGTGTGCGGTTCAAGCAGCCCCGTGCACTGGAAGCTGAAGTCTCACCCGCTGAACTGCGGGGAGAACCCAGGACTTTGTCTCTGATCAACACGTCGGTGATGTCCCCATCACGGCTTCACCAAGCCTCTTTTCCTTCGTATGGAAACAGAGTCGAGGAATGTTTTTCTAATCTATCACTGACTCCTAAGAGCTTTGGTTACCTGGTAGAGCCAGAGGGGAAAAGCCCTATGAGGCACATTCAACAAGGCAGACTGCTTCTCTGCCCAAGGCCACCATGTTGCGCGACTCTGGACAGCAGCATTCCTCAAAGTCTGTGTGAATGGGCTCTCTGCAGCCGTCCTCTGTGCAACTGGCACGGCCTGTATGCAGTGAAAACGTGGCTGCACCTGTTCTATATCTGAAGGCCTCTATTTTAAACCAGTAAGCCCTGTCCACCTTATACATCTATTTATGATCATTCCCAGAGGGTTTCTTCAGGGCTTCCCAGCTGGGTCAGCAGCAAACAATCTGCCTGCCAACACAGGAGACGTGCGTTCCATCCCTGGGTGGGGAAGATCCCCTGGAGAAGGAAGTGGCAACCCACTCCAGTGTTCTTGCCTGGAACATCACATGAACAGAGGGGCCTGGTGGGCTACAGTCCATGGGGTCACAAAAGAATTGGACATGAAGAAAAAAAAGAATCGGACACGACTTAGCGACTGAACAACAACAGGGTTTCTTTAACTTGAGGCTTTATGAAACAGCAAGAGAATTTGTTGGGACAAACTTACTTACACAAACTAGTGATTTCCAGCAGCTCCTTGGTTAGGAGGAACTGGTGTTCTTTGGCAGAATACCATTACACAGTAACTGGAGTTCAAGCCATATAATCATAGAACATTAATTGTGAAGTGTAAATAATTCTCACTGTAGAGCGTGGGCTGAGTCCCTACAAATTCAGCTGTTGTTTCATAATGTCCAAGGTACTGGAAGGTTCCTAACCATGGAACCCATACACCCAACATTCGAGAGGTAGGCACTGCAGCCTGGCCCTGGACGCCTGCTCAGCTCAGTCACCAGGGGTCTGCACAGGCTCTGCCTGGTCAATACCCTGCTCCTGCCGTATCAGTGAGTGTGGGCAGAATCGCTTCCTGTAGGGAGAAGAGAGCCTGGCTAGCTGTGTTAGAATAAAGCAAGGTTCTGTTCTGTCTTCCCTTTAAGCAGACACGTGGACACGATGACATTTCTTGTGTAAAACTAGTACAACAATCTCTGATTGGCTAAGATCAGAATTTACTCTTAACTGTTTCACTTCCAGCTGGATGTACGTCAGTCTTTTTGAAGCTTATAATTGCAATCCACAGGAGAGTTTGAAATCTCCTTACTAACTGTGATTAGCATTTAAAAAATGGACTAGCACACGATAAAACGCAAGTAAATTGGAAAAACAAGCACACAGACATCAGCGTGCGTCCCACATGGTGTGGAGTCATTAACTAGTCAGCGTTCTCAGGAGTGACAGGCCAACAGGATGAGTGTATAAAATGATTACGTAAGGGAATTAGCTCCCCCAATTAAGGAGGCTAGCAAGTCCCAAATCTGAAGGGTGAGTGCGCAGGCTGGAGACGCAAGAGGAGTCGATGTTATACTTTAAGTCCAAAAACTGTCTGATGGCAGAATTCCTTTTCGCTCAGGGAATGGTCAGTCTCTTATTCTATTCAGACTTTTGACTGATTGGATGAGGCCCACCCATACGATGGAGGGCAATCCGCTTTACTCAAATTCACTGATTTAAATGTAAATAGCATCCCAAAACCCCTTTGTAAAAGCAGCCAGAATAATGCTTGACCAAACATCTGGGCACCGTCGAGACCCAGGCACGCCAACACTTAAAAGTAACCGACACAGAACGTATTTGCAGGAGTCATTCACACTGCACCGGATAGTCTGAGGTCTTTCCCCAAGCGCACAGTGGAAATGCTGGGGTGTGACCAAGGGATCTGGTCAAGGGACTGTGAGCAGAAGTGATGCGTGCCAGGCTAAGCGGGGGTTTTAGGCGCCAGTGTGGGAGTCACATGGTCTCTTTCCCTCTGCCATTCAGACTGGCAGCCTGTTTACGAAACAGAAATAGACTCAAAGACTTAGAAAACAAGCTTATGGTCACCAAGGGAGGGTTGGGGATCATATGAAGGGACAGACTGAGGGCCTGGGGCTGACAGGTGTGTACTGCCGTATTTAAACTACATAGCCAGGCCTCCCCGACGGCTCGGCGGTGAAGACTCTGCCAGCCAACGCAGGAGACGCGGCTTCGATCTCTGGTCGGGGAAGGTCCCACCTGCCAAGAAGCAAGTAAGCCCGAGCACCACAGTCCTGAGCCTGCGCTCTGAGCCCAGGCGCGCCGGAGCCCAGGCTTCCCGGCTGGACGAGATGCTGCAGTGAGACGCCCTCTCTCACCCTAGAAAGGGGCCTCCGCTCGCGGCGACTAGAGAGAGGCCCGTGCCGCGGCAGAGAGCCAGCACAGCCAGAAACAAATGAACTGAAATTAGTTTTAGGTAGATAACCGACACGGACCTACTGCAGAGCACAGGGAACTCTGCTCAGCACTCTGTAAGAACCTGAGTGGGAAAAGAATTTGAAAAAGAACAGAAAAAAGAGGTCATTTATCTGACATCACAAGGGGAGCAAGGACTTAAGCAGAGGTTAGACTTTAAGCCAGTGCTATACCGCACTCCCCTCCTTTGGGGCTGGCCTCGTGAAAGTGCTCTGAAAACTACAAAACCTCATAAGAACGTCAAGTAATGAAATCAGCGCAAGAACTAGTCAAGGAAGTTGGTTAAAGGCCTAGGCTTTGTCAAAGCTGGTTTCAAATGCCCGGTCTGCCACTGTGAGCTGTGTGACTTTGGAGCCGTTCTTTAATCTCTTTGAACCTCTGTTTCCTTAGTTGCAATGAAGATATTACTTATGCACATCCTATTTTCCTGATGAGTAAAAGAGATAATAAATGGAAAGGTCTTAGCACGATGCCAGTCTCATAGTAAGTGCCGCTAAGTTATTCGGAGTGGCTGTGATTCCAAAGAATTCGGTTTGGAATAACAGCAACAAGAAAAGCTACTCCTGGGCTCGGACAGGGCCAGGGTTGAGCGCAGAGCAACTGCAGTACCTTAAACTTGGGAGTCGGCTGCCTCTTTTCGGTGGGGGAGAGGGCTGCCCTGCACATGGGAGAATGTTCAGGAAGGACACTGAAGTCTTGTCACATGGCGGCAGTACCAGGGCTCTTTTGTGTTCAGCCCCACAGGCACATCCGATTCTTTGTGACCCCAATGACTGCACCACGCCAGGCTCGCCTGTCCTTCGCTATTTCATGGAGCTTGCTCAGACGCACGTCCATCGAGTCGGTGATGCCATCCAGCCATCTCATCCTCTGTCGTCCCCTTCTCCTCCTGCCCCCAATCCCTCCCAGCATCAGGGTCTTTTCCAATGAGTCAGCTCTTTGCATCAGGTGGTCAGAGTAATGGAGCTTCAGCTTCAGCATCAGCTGGATAATCAGGGCTCTAACCCTTGGCATTACTGGTATTTGAGGATGGATGGGTCTTTATTTTGGAAAGCTGTTCTGTGCACTGTGGGATGTATTTAACTTCATTTTACTGTGTTGCCCAGCTTGTGGGATCTTAGTTCGCTGACCAGGGATTGAACCCAAGCCCTCAGCAGGGTAAGCACAGAGCCCTAATTCTGGACCGCTAAGGAATTCCTCACGGTAGGACTGCTACCCCTAAGATGCTCCAAATATGTTTCCAGACATTTCCAAATGTCCCCGGGGGCAAAATCAACCCCCATTGAGAACCAGTGTCCTAGTAACTGTTCAGAGTTTTTCAATGAATCCTTCCTAGTAAAACCATTAACACAAAGGAAGCTTAACCACTTTGAGAGTGGACTCTGAGGTCCCTAGTCTTACACTTTACCGGTGCTGCCTGCTTTGAGAGTGGACTCTGAGGCCCCTAGTCTTACACTTTACCGGTGCTGCCTGCTTTGAGAGTGGACTCTGAGGCCCCTAGTCTTATACTTTACCGGTGCTGCCTGCTTTGAGAGTGGACTCTGAGGTCCCTAGTCTTACACTTTACCGGTGCTGCCTGCTTTGAGAGTGGACTCTGAGGCCCCTAGTCTTATACTTTACCGGTGCTGCCTGCTTTGAGAGTGGACTCTGAGGCCCCTAGTCTTATACTTTACCGGTGTTACCTGCTTCCTGTCTGTGTGACCTACAGGAATAATCGCCCCAGGAGGTCGCTGTGTCTGCCTCGCATCCTGCTGCGTCTCCAGCGTGCACATCACCTGGAACATAACAGATGCAAAAGAAAAGTGTCATTGAATCAACAAATGAAATAACTTTTCCCGTGTGCTTATCTAATAACTAACAGGCACAAGGTTCCTGCAGGATCAATAGGGTGGACGAGGCTTATGGAAAGTATCTCTTTTTTTCCATCTTTGCCCCAACTCTAAAATAAAAAGATTCCCTGAAGAGAATCTATTCTTAGCAAACCAATAAGGCCGAACTGGGCTTCGCAGGTAGCTCAATGAATTCATATTAAAAAAAAAGAATCCTCGTGCCATTGCAGGAGACCCGGGTTCGATCCCTGGGTGGGGAGGACCCCCTGGAGGAGGAAATGGCAACCCACTCTAGTATCCTTGCCTGGAGAGTCCCACGGACAGAGGAGCCTGGCAGGCTACAGTCCATGGGGTCACGAAGAGTCGGACGCGACTTAGGACTAAACAACAACAAGGTCTTCACCAGAGCATCTGTCCTCGGGCTGCTGCTGCTGCTGCTAAGTCGCTTCAGTCGTGTCCGACTCTGTGCGACCCCAGAGATGGCAGCCCACGAGGCTCTCCCGTCCCTGGGATTCTCCAGGCAAGAACACTGGAGAGGGTTGCCATTTCCTTCTCTAAAGCATGAAAGTTCGGGCAGAGGCATGGAAAAGGCTAAATGGGGCCCAGTGCTTAGGCTCAGCCACAGGCATCAACAAGTCATCACGAGGGAACACATCACATCAAGCTGGTGGAAAAGCATGACCCAGGGACTCCCCTGGGGGCCCAGGGTCTAAGACTCCTCACCGTCAGTGCCGAGGCCGGGTTCCATCGCGGGCTCAGGGAACTGGGTCCTCTACGCTGCGACTGAAGTTCCCACATGTCACAACCAAAAAGATCGCACATGCCGCAACTAAGGCCTGGCACAGCCAAATAAGTAACTGTTTTATTTTTTAAAGAGAGAAAAGCAAGATCCAGAGTAGCTTCAGAACTCCCCGGGGAAGGTGAGGACTGGTCTGAGGCCGTGTAGACGGGCAGAAAGAGGACCAACTGGTCCCCCCCGCCGTCTGAGGCCGCGGCTGTGCCCCAGGACCGCAGCGGGTGGGTGCCATCGTTCTGGGTTCCTGGTCCCTCTGTCCCTGTTACTTCTCACACGCAGGGGCTGAGTGAACCCGAGAGAAGGGCGCAGCCTCTCCTGGGCTCCAGGACCATGCTCTCCACCTCGTGCCCTTGTGACTGCCTGGGCACACAGGACTAACAACGGCCATTCTGTCTCACTCCAACTTCCTCTTGGGGGCCACCCGAGAACCGTAGGCTTTTCTCACCATTCTGGCAACCGTGAAGAACACTGCTCGTGTGTGCGGGGTCAGCAGTGGGGCGGGTTCCTGCGGTGCTCGCTGGCTGCCCTCAAAGCCCCACTCTGGCCTTCCTCCCCCTGCCCCTGGGGCCCACCTGTGTCCGTGGCTCCCCATGTGAGCCTGCGGCTTTGCTGCTGAGGGTGACTCTCGTTTCTGCTTCCCTTGCCGGAGACTCTGAAGCTCCTGTTTGTCACCGCCCACATTCCTCCTGTATGCTTTGACCGCTCTTCCTTCCCCCTATACTGAAGACGACCTCTGTAGGGTTCCCAACAGCCAACAGTAAAGAAAGAACTGTCTTGATAACCCAACAGAAAATGGGCAAGGGCTTGAACGTTCTCAAAGGAGAATATCCAAGCTGCCAAGAAACATGAAAATGGGCTCAGCTTCACTGGCCTCCGGACATCCCTGGTGGCTCAGCTGGTGAAGAATCTGCCTGCAATGTGGGAGACCTGGGTTCGATCCCTGCGTTGGGAGGATCCCCTGGAGAAGGGAAAGGCTACCCACTCCAGTATTCTGGCCTGGAGAATTCTGTGGGCTGTACAGTCCATGGGGTTGCAGAGAGTTGGACATGACTGAGTGACTTTCCCTCTCACTGGCCTCCAGAAAAATGCAAATTAAAACCACAGTATACTCACCGTCGCAGTGGCTCAGGGTGGAAGACACCAAGAATTGGCCTTAATGTTCACGGTCTTCAACTGGCAATAGGAAAACTGTTTAGCAATACCTACTAATTAACTAAGAATTAAATTCCCTACAGCAACGAGTGCTCTGTGCTCATTCAGTTGTGCCGACTGTGACCCTGTGGACTGTAGCCTGCCAAGCTCCTCTGAAGAATCAATATAGTGAAAATAAGTATACTACCCAAAGCAATTTACAAATTCAATGCAATCCCTATCAAGCTACCAGCCATATTTTTCACAGAACTAGAACAAATAATTTCAAGATTTGTATGGAAATACAAAAAACCTCGAATTGCCAAAGCAACCCTGAGAAATAAGAATGGAACTGGAGGAATCAACTTGCCTGACTTCAGGCTCTACTACAAAGCCACAGTCATCAAAACAGTATGGTACTGGCACAAAGACAGAAATATAGATCAATGGAACAAAATAGAAAGCCCAGAGATAAATCCACACACATATGGACACCTTATCTTTGACAAAGGAGGCAAGAATATACAATGGAGTAAAGACAATCTCTTTAACAAGTGGTGCTGGGCAAACTGGTCAACCACTTGTAAAAGAATGAAACTAGAACACTTTCTAACACCGCACACAAAAATAAACTCAAAATGGATTAAAGATCTAAATGTAAGACCAGAAACTATAAAACTCCTAGAGGAGAACATAGGCAAAACACTCTCAGACATAAATCACAGCAGGATCCTCTATGATCCACCTCCCAGAATTCTGGAAATAAAAGCAAAAATAAACAAATGGGATCTAATTAAAATTAAAAGCTTCTGCACAACAAAGGAAAATATAGGCAAGGTGAAAAGACAGCCTTCTGAATGGGAGAAAATAATAGCAAATGAAGCAACTGACAAACAACTAATCTCAAAAATACACAAGCAACTTATGCAGCTCAATTCCAGAAAAATAAACGACCCAATCAAAAAATGAGCCAAAGAACTAAATAGACATTTCTCCAAAGAAGACATACGGATGGCTAACAAACACATGAAAAGATGCTCAACGTCACTCATTATTAGAGAAATGCAAATCAAAACCACAATGAGGTACCACTTCACACCAGTCAGAATGGCTGCGATCCAAAAATCTGCAAGCAATAAATGCTGGAGAGGGTGTGGAGAAAAGGGAACCCTCCTACACTGTTGGTGGGAATGCAAACTAGTACAGCCGCTATGGAAAACAGTGTGGAGATTCCTTAAAAACTTGCAAATAGAACTACCTTATGACCCAGCAATCCCACTGCTGGGCATACACACCGAGGAAACCAGAATTGAAAGAGACACGTGTACCCCAATATTCATCGCAGCACTGTTTATAATAGCCAGGACATGGAAACAACCTAGATGTCCATCAGCAGATGAATGGATAAGAAAGCTGTGGTACATATACACAATGGAGTATTACTCAGCCGTTAAAAAGAATTCATTTGAATCAGTTCTGATGAGATGGATGAAACTGGAGCCGATTATACAGAGTGAAGTAAGCCAGAAAGAAAAACACCAATACAGTATACTAACACATATATATGGAATTTAGAAAGATGGCAATGACGACCCTGTATGCAAGACAGGAAAAAAGACACAGATGTGTATAATGGACTTTTGGACTCAGAGGGAGAGGGAGAGGGTGGGATAATTTGGGAGAATGGCATTCTAACATGTATACTATCATGTAAGAATTGAATCGCCAGTCTATGTCTGACGCAGGATACAGCATGCTTGGGGCTGGTGCATGGGGATGACCCACAGAGAGGTTATGGGGAGGGAGGTGGGAGGGGGGTTCATGTTTGGGAATGCATGTAAGAATTAAAGATTTTAAAATTAAAAAAATAAAAAACTAAAAAAAAAAAAGCTGTGCTGACTCAGTGATGGGAGGAGAGCATGTGGGATGCCTTTTTTAAAAAACCAAATTTCTTTTAATTGAATTATAGTTGATTTACAATGTTAATTTCTGCTGTACAGCAAATGAGTCAGATAGATATATATAATATAAACATGTGTGTGTGTACACATATATATACACACACACATTCTTTTTCATGTTCTTTTCCACTTTGGTTTATCCCAGGATACTGAATATACTCCCCTGTGCTATGCAGTAGCACATTTTTGTCCACTCTGGCTGGATATTTCTTGATTTGGGTGCTGGTCATCCAGGTGTGGGCTACCCAGGTGGCGCAAGTGGTAAAGGATCCGCCTGCAATGCAGGAGGCGCAAGAGACCCAGGTTCGATCCCTGCCTCAGGAAGAGCCCCTGGAGGAGGAAGTGGCACCCACTCCAGTGTTCTTGCCTGGAAAATCCCACAGACAGAAGAGCCTGGCGGGCTACAGTCCGTGGGGTGCAAAGAGTCAGACACAATTGAGCACACACGCGCGAGCCTCCATGAGCTATAGGCGTGATCATTTTGTGAAAATTCACTGAATTGCACAGTTAGGGTCAACGCACTTGTCTGTATCTGTATTCTACCTTACCAGGAGTCAGGTTCAGTTCAGTTCAGTTCAGTCGCTCAGTCGTGTCTGACTCTTTGCGACCCCATGAATCGCAGCACGCCAGGCCTCCCTGTCCATCACCAACTCCCAGAGTTCACTCAGACTCACGTCCATCAAGTCGGTGATGCCATCCAGCCATCTCATCCTCTGTCGTCCCCTTTTCCTCCTGCCCCCAATCCCTCCCAGCATCAGAGTATTTTCCAATGAGTCAACTCTTTGTATGAGGTGGCCAAAGTACTGGAGTTTCAGCTTTAGCATCATTCCTTCCAAAGAAATCCCAGGGCTGATCTCCTTCAGAATGGACTGGTTGGATCTCCTTGCAGTCCAAGGGACCCTCAAGAGTCTTCTCCACCACCACAGTTCAAAAGCATCAATTCTTCGGTGCTCAGCCTTCTTCACAGTCCAACTCTCACATCCATACATGACCACTGGAAAAACCATAGCCTTGACTAGACGGACCTTAGTCGGCAAAGTAATGTCTCTGCGTTTCAATATGCTATCTAGGTTGGTCATAACTTTTCTTCCAAGGAGTAAGCGTCTTTTAATTTCATGGCTGCAGTCACCATCTGCAGTGATTTTGGAGCCCCCCACAATAAAGTCTGACACTGTTTCCACTGTTTCCCCATCTATTTCCCATGAAGTGATGGGACCGGATGCCATGATCTTCGTTTTCTGAATGTTGCGCTTTAAGCCAAATTTTTCGCTCTCCTCTTCCACTTTCAAGAGGCTTTTTAGTTCCTCTTCACTTTCTGGAAGCAAATTCCACGATGGAGGCTTATATGCAACAAGTTTATTGGGGGAGCTCCCAGTACACCACCTATGAGAATCAAGCTGACTTAGCAGGGAGCGCAGGCGACTGGAGCAGAGGCTGCGGGGAGCTCTGAGGTGACTGACAGTCGGTCCTTCAGAGACGTCCGGCGGCGCTGGGGAAGCGGGCCTCATACACTCGGCCACATATTCCCTTTCGACTGGAGTCTCTTCAAGCCCCTGAGTCTTCTCTTCAGTAGCTTAGTCTTTTCTTTAAAGCTCCTCTCTCTCTCTTTCCCTTTTGGATTGTTTTCTTTGGTGAGAGCATTTAACTCCTGCTGTCTTAGCAAATTTCAGCTACACAACGCAGGGTTACCAGTTGCATTCGCCAGGCCGGGACTACTTTTCTACTCTCCGTTTCTGTAGAGTCAACTTTCGTTTTTTCAGATTCCACATATAAGTGACACCATGCAGTATTCGTCTCTGGCCCATTTCACCTGGCACCACGCCCTCCAGGTTCAGCTGTCTGTCACAAATGGTGGGATCACCTCCTCTTCTAAGGTCGAATGATACTCCATCGCCACATACGTCCATCACATCGTTTGATCCGTTTACCTCGTGGTAGGCACTGAGGCTCTTTCCATACCCTGACTGTTGTGAATAATGCCGGGCAGTGCCTGGCAGCAGAGGGCTCGGACCAGAAAGGGACCAGCTGAGAGTTCCCGGCCACCAGCCCCCCAGCGGCTCAGCCTGGAAGGCGTCCGCAGCAACCTCTCCATGTTTGCATTAAAAACTGAAAAAGAAATGGTCTTGAACCGTGAGCGAAGTGAGAGGGAACATTCGGGAAAAAACACAAACGAACACAATGGGCGGCCGATACGTGCTGACCGCCGACCAGACCTGCAGCGACTGTTTCGGCTCTTTCGGGACCCTGGACTCTGAGCAAGGCGAGCCATGCGGCGTGTCAGGAGCTACTTCCCCGGGGGCCCACGCTTGCTTGTGTATCTCCCGAGACTGGCCCGGATTCTGGAGCCCAGCCGGAGAGAAGGCCCTTATTAACAGCCGTGTGGGATCTCCCGTTCAGAGCGTGGTCGCCACCACGGGGCCGCGCGTCCGCCTTCCGGGCCCCGGGGGCGGTTCCGAGGGGCGGCGCTTGCCGGCAGCGCCCGGCCGCTCAGCCCCGGCTGCACGGGGAGCCCGCTGGCTGCTGATCAGAGCGCAGGCCGAAGTCTTCCGGAAGACGCAGAGGCTGCAGAGCCCTCTCGGGAGACACTGTGCTCTCCGGGGTGACCAGGAATCCGTTGCGAAGTCGTATTCCGTGGGGTCTCGCTCTCCACCCTGGCCTTCTTTGGGGGGAAGCCCAGTCACCAGGCCGCCTCCCACACATTACGCGTTCCTTTTTCTCCCAGGGGAGGGCTGTCGGGAGGCAGAGACGTCGGCTGACCTTTAGGACCACGCGCTCCTCCGCCAAGTGGAGAGGACCAGCCCAGGGTGGCGGAAGATTCCAAGTTCTATCAGAAATCGTGGTGCAGGGACTTCCCTGGCGGGCCACGACTTGAGACGCCACGCTCCCAATGCAGGGGCATGGGAAAAGAAGGGAAAAAGAAAGAAAGGTACTTTCCAACAAGAGGACTGAAACGGGAGCCACTGGGGGCAGAATCCAGAGCTTGGCCAGGCTGGGAGGGAAGGGGAGTCTGTCTCCAGCATCCTCTCTCTCGGTCCTTTCACAGGAGTCCTCACTTTCCTTCCTGTTTCCTAATTTCCCGTTTAAACTCAAGGTGCCCAGCGCCCTTATGCTTCTGCCAATGTTTGCTGTTTTTGGGGGGGGGGGCGGGGGAGGTAAGTTCACTTCATCTGAGCGGTTCTAGAGGCTTATTGGGGCTTCCCTTGTAGCTCAGTCGGTAAAGAATCTGCCTGCAGTTCAGGAGACCCCGGTTCAATCCCTGGGTTAGGAAGATCCCCTGGAGAAGGAAATGACAACCCACTCCAGTATCCTTGCCTGGAAAATCTCATGGACAGAGGAACCTGGTGGATTGCAGTCCATGGGGTCACAAAGAGTCAGGCACAACTGAGCGACTAACACAGGCTTATAGGAACTCCAAGCCTTGGGGCCTTCCAGGTCTCTAATGGACTATTATATACTAGACTCTAAAGGGATAGAATGTGAAACTGGATTGTCAAGGGTTTCCTGGGTCGTGGAGTTCATGGTTTAACCCATTACCAGGTAGCTCTGGCATTCGGACAGCTTGTTTAATATAACATGCATTTTATCCAACAACTCAGCTTTAAGTGTCCATACTATCAGTGGACTTGACTGCAGGCAATCTCTATGAGGTGCTGTCATAATGGATATATGTGGTTTTGTCTCCAGAATGACTCTTTTTCTTTGGGGAAACGCTGCTTCAAACTCCTAGGACTGTTGATTAATGGCGCTCCTGTATCTGCAGCACAAGAAGGGCCTGGTGGCCCAAGGTGAACTGGCGATAGCAGTGTATCTCTTTGTTCATGAAGGTTGGTCCAGGGGTGGTCAGGTGACACCTTGAGATTCTGGGGTAGGATATTTCATCCTGGAGCAGCTGGAAACATCTTTTTCTGCAATCTGTGAGGTCTGACTCTTGACACCCCATGGACTGCTGCCTGGCAGGCTCCTCTGTCCGTGGGATTTCCCAGGCAAGAACACTGGAGTTGGTCACCATTTCCTTCTCCAGGGGATCTTACCAACCCAGGAGTCCAACTCGGGTCCCCTGCATCACAGGCAGATTCTCTACCACTGAGCCTCCTGGGAAGCCGCTACTACATACGCTTGTGCAAATAAAGGCCACAGAAGAGAAACAGAAAGTAGAGAAAAGTAGCAGCTACGCAGAGAGAGATCCCGGCAGCCTTTGAGGCTCTTCCCTTGCACAGAGACCAGCAGACACCCAGTCTGCCTAAGGCAGCCCCATTTACATCCGTTGCTCTGTCTTAGCCATTGACGTCCCTCTCTTTCCTTCTCAAAGGGTTCCAGGTGGGAGACAAATTACATAATCACTGCTCCTATCTCAGTGTGGTGAAATAAAGCAATAAAGTCCTTTCCCCTCTCAAGTTAGTTTAAACTGCCTTTCTGTCATTTGCAACCAAAACATCCTAGCTGACCTCCCACTCTTTTCTAAGTAACCAGGAAATCTAATTTCCTCAACTTAACTGGCTTGAACTCTTTGGCAGATACCTGATTCTCCACCTGGTCCTTGGCCTCCCTCTGTTTTGTGGAATTGATACCTGGTTCTTCCAAGCTCCCCCAACCGCCTCATCGTGAGCCTGCATGCCTTTCCCCCACACTTCGCCACAGGTCATCAGAGCCCGGAGATTGCATTAGAAGGCCCTGGGACCAGGCTCAGGAAAGAGCCAGGCTAGGCTGGAGGGACCACTGGGTTTGTGAACATCAGCTGTTTTTCCCATGCTCAAAGCTCAAAGTCCTGGAAGACAGTGTTGATTTAACCTGGATTTGGGGCCCGTTCTTTCATAGGGGAAACTAGGGCACCATGAGAGACATCTAATCGTAACCACACAGGATGAGGGAGAGGCTGTTCACCTCCAGAATACAGGCATGGTTAGGGAAAAAAGAGTGCCAGGAAAGCAAAAGCATATTCTACAATGTGTATATGATAAGGCCGTTGGGTAGTTTTGCCAGCTCTTAGTATGTCTACCCCAGTGAGAGCTGACTGAGCTCTTAAAATGCAGGTGTCTAGTACTCAGAAACATTGGAGATGAGGTGGTTGATCTTTCTGGAAGAACTGAATTCCAGATCTGACTACCCTAAGTGATAATGGAGCCAGTCTTTATATGTTGCACATTTCCTTCACTTTTCAAAATCTGTATTTGTTTTTGGCTGCACTGGGCCTTAGCTGCAGCTCGCGGGACCTGTTACTACTTCCCCATCAGGGCTTGAACCCGGGCACCCTGACTTGGGGGTGCGGAGTCTTAGCCACTGGACCACCGGAAGTCCGCTATGTTGTGCGTTTCTGTAACCCGTGATCGTGACACGCAGCATTGGCCGGCGTCCGCAGGGACTCTGGCGGGGCTCCTCTGTCCTCACTCTCTTGCCTCGCATCCACCTCGCTCTCCTGTCCGTGAGGCGTCCCCTCGCCAGCATCACATGAAGCTTGGTCTCTGGGCTGAGCCGCGCTCCCGACCTCGTCTCTGCAGCGCCCTGTCCCCCGCGGGCTTTCGGTCGTGCTGTGCACCGTCCTCCGCGAGGCAGGTCCCTTCCTTCTGAACGGCCAGCACGGCCGCGTTAGCTTTGTCCTTCAGTTCTCTCTCTGCACCGTGCTTGAGATAGTCAACCCCTGGGCTAACACATCATTCAATCCAGGCTAACCCCTGCGACCTTGTACTTTATCACTGACTCGTGCAGGAGGCACCTTGATTTGTCCGTCCCAAACGGACGTAGGATGAGGTAGAGAAGAACACTGGTCCTGGAGGCCAGCACGTCTGATTCATGCCCCAGCTCTGCCATTGCTGTCATTATGCACACCTGGGGCTGAGCCGCCCATAGCCTGACGCCCTGTACTTGGGGCCCTGGCCCCCTGGGGTGTAATGCCTGCCGATCTGAGGTGGCTCTGATGTGACAGCAGCAGAAATAAGTGCACACTACACAGGGCACGCTGCAATCATCCTGAGACCGTCCCCAACCCCGCCCCATCCGTGGAAACACTGTTGCCCGCGAAGCAACAGTGGGGCCAAAAAGTTGGGACCGCTGCGTGGTAGCTTCCCTACAATCCCACACGCGGGTGTGCAGATTTGTTTCGTGTGTGACTGTTTACTTTTGCCTTATTTGGTGATCAACTGCTTTCAGATAACTGACTTTGATACTACTTGCCTCCCTTCTCTTCAGCGTCATCATATTAGTATTAGAATAAGATGACCTATGCTGCAACAACAGAGAAGCTCAAACGCTGAAGCCTGTTTTCCGCTCACATGTGACTCGGGACGCCCTCCGCCATGGATAACTCGGGTCCAGGCTCTCTGAGTCACGTGACCCCTCTACTGCAGCGTCCTTCACGTCCCCCTCCACGGAAGGGGGAGAAGGGCTGTTCCACAGAATGTTCTATAGGTAGCCTTGGAAGAGGCGTCCATAGCTTCTTCCCACGTGGCTTTGGCCAGAACTGAGTCACACTGTCCCTCCCGGATGCAAGGCCAGCTGGATAATACAGACTTTCGGTGTGCCCAGAAAGAGGAATCCGGTTTGGGGATCAAGCATGCAGTTAGCCCACAACACAAACACTCCCCTGCCAGACGTGCTGAAGAGAGAGCCGTGCGAGGTTGCCCTATTTTCATTATCTGGTAACTAGAATGATATCAAGCCAGACATACGGTGAGCTCTTTACGTGAATTATCTCATTCAATTTGATTTTCACAACAACCTCATGAGGATTATGGGGATTCAAGAGAAGTGCTGTGGAAATGGCTGGTGCCAACAGTTCTTCATTGCACTTGCTGGTGCCTTTCACATTCCGCAGCACAACTGTCCGAGAGAGGGCACTCACACAGCGCCTAGGGACGTCTTTAGCGTCTATGCTTGGAAATGGAGCATTTTGTCATGGAGCTGTATGACAGGGATGGGAGATTTACCAAAGTGAGTCTGCTCAAATCTTCAGTGGTAAGACACACAACAGTATGGGGTGAATATGAAGCAGACAATTACAGGGCATAAGGATGAGCCTCCGGAATCCTGTGATTTAACGGGGGCTGACTCGAAAAGATGCGGCCTTGGTTCTGTTGTTTGTCGTCCAGCGCGCACCCACAGCAGATACAGCCTCTCCCGGTGGCTTCTCCGGGGCAACGTCTCTGGCGTGGTTTTTCCTCCACAGTTGTGTTGACGCTTCCCCCTCCCAGCCAGCACACCAGAGATAGACTTCAGTACTCACTCACTGCTGGAAGAGCCTGCTGGAGGCTGATAAGGAGAAATAACAGATTTTAAGTCAAAATGGGGAAGGAAAAGAGAGAGAAAGTCAGTTGGTGTCAAGGAAACAAGGAGGGATCAAAAGGAAACAGCCTCGCCCTCCAGCTCGCAGTCAGCACAAATTCTGTAAAAAGGAAGCTTTCTGTGAACTCAGCCTGGACACTAACCGTGGAGAAACTTTTCACCACGAAAGGGCACTGGGTGAGAAGCTGTGCAAGCACTTTTCATTTTTTTGCAGTAGAATTCCCTTCGGGGTGGCAGGGGTCGGGGTGGGGGGAGACTCCACCGGCATATGAGAGGAGTCTGTGTCCCTCCTGGGGGGCCTGGGCCCGAGAGCCCACGACTGTCCCACCAGTCCCGCCGGGCGCACCCATGCGTGCTTTGTTTCTGGACTTGCTGCTTTTCATAGGAAGAGGCTGACATCACCCAAAGGCACCGCCACAGAGCTGATGCAAACAGAAGGCCTTCCTGGGGAGTGAGAAGAGGGCACTGCAGCCCCTCGGGTGAGCATGGCTGGGGGGAGTTCTGCTGCTTCACAGCCTGGGGGCTGCAGTCAAGCAGCTCCCTAACAATCCCGTGCATGTGTTAAACAGCCACAGATACGCATCGCCATCGAGCTTTCTCCTCCTGGGCACCAACAACCTTGCAATATTCACAGCCCCTTTCTTTCCTAAGAAAAATCTATCCTTAGATAGGATAGATCTTAGATAGGAGTAACTTAGCTAGGGTGTTGGGGGAGCCTTCCAGAATCAGATGACATGCTCCCATTTCTCAGTGAAAACTTCAACACGCTCTTTTTAAAAACTATTTATTTATTTATTCTTCGGGTCTTCGTTGCTCCTCAGGCTTTTTTCTGGTTGGGATGAGCAGTGGCTGGCTCCTCTCCAGCTGTAGGCCTGGCTTCCATTCTGGGGGCTTCTCTTGCTGCCGAGCACAGGCTCGAGGGTGCTTGCGCTTCAGTAGTTGCGGTGCTCAGACTTAGCTGCTCCAAGGTATGTGGGATCTTCCCAGACCAGGGGTCAGACCTGCATCTCCTGCACCGGCAGACAGATTCTTAACCTCTGGATCACCAGGGAAGTCTGACACCCTCGTCTTGACTTCTAATTCATGTACGGAAAGCACAACAGACCCAAGAGTGAAGAATTTGTCAGGGATGAAAAGACAGCAGCAACCCTCACAACCATTAAGATGCAAATTTCATTCACACATTGTGTGTACACGCAGTTGTGTGTGAGGGCAAAGTCTAGCTGTATCACCAAGCTCTGGCCTTGTGTTCTCATGATGGAGGTTGTAGGGGAGGCAGAGGATCAAAAGGAAAGGTGGAGTTGATGAAACACCGTGAGATGCATTAGAAAACGGTGACCTGGGACAATGTGCAGAGAGGAAATAAAACAGTGACATGCGTAAAACGCTTGGGCATACGGTGGACATCCAGTAGCTATCGCTGCTGTCATCGAGAAACTTTCCCTAGAAGCCTGGAGTCCTGGAGACTTACCTTGATTCCTTTTATGGTGGGTCTGTGACCTGAATACCCTGCAAAAGAAGGAACTGTATACATGTATACACAATGGAACCCGACACAGACCTGAAACGGACTGGAGTTTTGCCATTTGCAGCAACATGAAGGGACCTAGAAATAAGTCAGAGAGAGAAAGACAAATACTGTGTGATACCACTTACGTGTGGAGTCCAAAAGACCCAACAAACCAGTGAAGATAAGGAAGCCGACGCACAGCCCCAGAGAGCAAACTAGAGGCGACCAGTGGGGACAGGGAAGCAGGAAGGGGCAGGACGGGGCGTGTGCGCGCTCAGTCGAGGCCATGCTTTGTGTCCCCGTGGGCTGCAGCCGCCAGGCTCCTCTGCCCACAGGGTTCTCCAGACGAGAACACTGGCGTGGGTGCCATGCCCTCCTCCATGAAGACTGGGGTAGGGGTTACAAAGGGAAGTTCCCTTTAGCTCTCCCTGTCCTTGCTGCAAATTTACTTTCCCCAAGAAAGGCGCCATACTGAAGGCCTCCTGTGCCCCAGTAGATGTCAGTCTGACCTTACGGGAGGACCGAGGGAAAACTAAGACATACACAAGCCTGCTTCCAGGGGCGAGGATGCTCTCCACGGGCCGTCTGAGAAACAGGAAGGAAAGAGGCACAGCATCAAGACTTCGAAACCCGCTTCCGTCTCAGGACAGCACACTGTAAGTCTGAGACTTTTACAGACACATACCTCTATTTAAGAAACATTAATTATCGGAAGGATTGATGTTGAAGCTGAAACTCCAATACTTTGGCCACCTGATGCAAAGAGCCAACTCGTTGAAAAAGACCCTGACGCTGGGAAAGATTGAAGGCAGGAGGAGAAGGGGACGACAGAGGATGAGATGGTTGGATGGCATCACCGACTCAATGGATGTGAGTTTGAGCAAGCTTTGGGAGATGGTGATGGACAAGGAAGCTTGGCGTGCTGCAGTCCATGGGGCTGCGAAGAGTCAGACATGAGTGAGCGACTGAACTGACGGTGAAACATGAGGGAAGGGGCAGGGCACAATCTTTAAGAGAATGACGCAGCCATAGGATATGACGAAAGCTTGTTAGAACTAACTAGATCCGAGATGGAAGAAGACCTAGAAGGGCTACTTCCAGCAGCCCTTGACCCTCAATTATGAGCTCCCTGTAACATATTAGCATTCTGAATGACACAGCCACCAGTTTGCAGCTAACTTAAAAGGCCAAAAAGTGTGCGCTGGTCCAAAACCTGGAAATGCCCACCCCTTCCTTGAAACAGAATAATCCACCCATTCATTAGCCTATGAAAACTAACCATGCCACATCTAAGGCCTTTTCCCCTCGTGGCCCAGCTGGTAAAGAATCCGCCGAATCCGCCTGCAATGCAGGAGACCTGGGTTCTATCCCTGGGTTGGGAAGATCCACTGGAGGAGGGAAAGGCTACCCACTCCAGCATTCTGGTCTGGACAATTCCAGGGACTATGTAGTCCCTGGGTTCGCAAAGAGTCGGACATGACTGAGCGACTCTCACTTTTGAATGTTATATATGACTTCCAGCAATGCCAGCAGGGCTCCTGGTCAGGGAGGGCTTTCTGTCCTTCATTTCTTTTAGCAAGACTCCAAGCTCCCTGACCTTCCCTGAGTTCCAAAGGGCAGAACAGTTGCCAGTCAAGGGAGGAGTGGTCAGGAAACCACCCGAGGCAAGATTACAGGGACAGGAGAAGCTGGATTAGGAGACCAGATGCCTGAGACCCTTCACACCCTAATCTTAGCAGCAGCCCCACCCTTTGAAACAGAGAGAAGAAAGCAAGATCCTGCCTGCCTGTGGCTCAGGGTCCTGCCCTTTGCGACCCCATGGACTGCAGCCCCCCAGGCTCCTGTGTCCGTGGGATTCTCCAGCCGGGAAGGCTACAGTGGGCTGCCACGCCCTCCTCTGGGGGATCTTCCCGACCCAGGGATCGAACCGCGCCTCTCACGTCTGCATTTGCAGACGGGTTCTTTACCACTAGCACCCCCTGGGGAGCCCTGCCTGCCTGTACAGCCTCTCTGATCTCCAGGGAGGGGGCGGCATTCTTGAAGCGCTAGCCTACTGTGTGCCCCCTTTGCCTGGCAAAGAAAAAAAGTCACTCTTTCTTTCTCCCCGTGACTCCCATCTCAGTATTTCTGTTTGGCACTAGTGCACAGAGAGTCAAGATTTTGACACCACCAATAATTTGTGCGTCATAATAATCAGAGCTGTAGCACGGTAAAAGTTTCAAAAACATCCTGGGCATTACGAAGGCACTGATGTAATACGTCAGGATGACAAACTACTTCTCACATTTTTTGTGCTTTATGAGCTTTGCAGCAACTCAGAATTCTCAATATCATTGACCAAATAAACATTTGACAAAAATTAAGTTTCAGAGTTTGGAGAAGATACTGATCGACACCTATCACTTTTCTATTTCAGATGAGCAACTACTGTGGTTCAACTGCTTTGAACGGGAGTTGAATGTGACCTCCTAAAGCCAGTATTCACGTGTCCTCTGACTCTGCTACATGGATTTCTAAGAAAAATTCCTACACTCGTCCCCAGGACATGGTACCAGTCTGTTCATAGTAATCCTGCTTACAACAACCACAAGAGCAACAACGGAAACAACCCAAATACCCGCCGCCAGAAAACCAGACAAATAAACAGAGAGTTTAGGAAGCCGTAAATAGTGAACTACAATCATACACAAAAGTCTAGAAGAATCTTAGCAATATAATCCTGAACAAAACCAAGAAGCTCCCAGAAGTCTATATAAAGCTGGATGCTCTTTAAATACAGTTCATTACAAAACAAAACACCACACAACACCCCAAACAATGATTAAGAACAAAAGAACGGAGGCCTCCCTGGGGTCAGTGGTTAAGACTCCATGCTTCATTGCAGGGGCACAGGTTCAGTCCCTGGCTGGGGAACTGAGATCCACACGACACGTGGCGTGCTCCCCTCAAAAAATGAACAGCAGAGGGAGTTCCCTGGGTGCAGCGGGTAGAACTTAGCGCTCTCACTATTGCCTGGCCAGAAAACAAAAAAGAACAGGGGAACGGCAACAATGTTCACCACCGTGCTCACCTTGGGTGAGGGAAAGTGGGGGCAGGATCGGGAAGGGACAGCACGTAAACGTAAGGGCTTGTCACTGTTCTGCTTCTGGGGTTGGATGGTGGTTTGTGCATCAGCCCCAGGACTGCATATCCTCCCCCCTCTACAGAGAGCAGCTTTCTAGAGACGGTCTACACATGACTCGTGGGGCTGAAGGCAGGGTCCTGTCTGCTCCGTCTTGTACCCCTAGTTCAATTCAGTTCAGTTGCTCAGTTGTGTCCGACTATTTGCGACCCCATGAATTGCAGCACGCCAGGCCTCCCTGTCCATCACCAACTCCCGGAGTTCACTCAGACTCGCGTCCATCGAGTCAGAGATGCCATCCAGCCATCTCATCCTCGGTCGTCCCCTTCTCCTCCTGCCCCCAATCCCTCCCAGCATCAGAGTCTTTTCCAATGAGTCAACTCTTCGCAAGAGGTGGCCAAAGTACTGGAGCTTCAGCTTTAGCATCATTCCTTCCAAAGAAATCCCAGGGCTGATTTCCTTCAGAATGGACTGGTTGGATCTCCTTGCAGTCCAAGGGACTCTCAAGAGTCTTCTCCAACACCACAGTTCAAAAGCATCAATTCTTCGGCGCTCAGCCTTCTTCACAGTCCAACTCTCACATCCATACATGACCACAGGAAAAACCATAGCCTTGACTAGACGGACCTTAGTCGGCAAAGTAATGTCTCTGCTTTTCAATATGCTATCTAGGTTGGTCATAACTTTTCTTCCAAGGAGTAAGCGTCTTTTAATTTCATGGCTGCAGTCACTATCTGCAGTGATTTTGAAGCCCCCCATAATAAAGTCTGACACTGTTTCCACTGTTTCCCCATCTATTTCCCATGAAGTGATGAGACCGGATTCCATGATCTTTGTTTTCTGAATGTTGAGCTTTAAGCCAACTTTTTCAGTCTTCATTTTCACTTTCATGAAGAGGCTTTTTAGCTCCTCTTCACTTTCTGCCATAAGGATGGTGTCATCTGCATATCTGAGGTGATTGATATTTCTCCCGGCAATCTTGATTCCAGCTTGTGTTTCTTCCAGTCCAGCGTTTCTCATGATGTACTCTGCATATGTTAAATAAGCAAGGTGACAATATACAGCCTTGACACACTCCTTTTCCTATTTGGAACCAGTCTGTTGTTCCATGTCCAGTTCTAACTATTGCTTCCTGACCTGCATATAGGTATCTCAAGAGGCAGGTCAGGTGGTCTGGTAGTCCCATTTGTTTCAGAATTTTCCACAGTTTATTGTGATCCACACAGTCAAAGGCTTTGGCATAGTCAATAAAGCAGAAATAGATGTTTTTCTGGAACTCTCTTGCTTTTTCGATGATCCAGCAGATGTTGGCAATTTGATCTCTGGTTCCTCTGCCTTTTCTAAAACCAGCTTGAACATCAGGGAGTTCACGTCGTGTCCGACTCTTTTGGGACCCCGTGGACTGTAGCCCCCAGGCTCCTCTGTCCATGGCGTTTCCCAGGCAAGAACTCTGGAGTTGGTAGTGACTTCCTTCCCCAGGGGATTTTCCTGACCCGAGGATCGAACCCCTGTCTCTTGCGTGTCCTGCTTCGGCGGGTTCTTTACCACTGAGCCAAGAGAAGAGCCTTATACATACTGTTCAGCAAAACACATGCCCTCAGGGAGGCTTCCTGAATGAACGAGCAAGTGAATAAATGAGAGAAAAATGCAACGTTCTTTTGGTTGGTATTGAATGTAGTCTGGATAACCACTCACCTCCTTAGTTATACCCTACATGCACTGAATTGTGGAACTGATTCCCTAATTAGTTGAAAATAAAAAAATAACTAACATTATTTCAAAATAGCAACCACATAGCATTTTTCCATATAGACTATTCCATCAGTCAGTTCAGTCGCTCAGTCGTGTCCGGCTCTTTGCGACCCCATGAACCGCAGCACGCCAGGCCTCCCTGTCCATCACCAACTCCCAGAGTCCACCCAAACTCATGTCCATTGAGTCGGCAATGCCATCCAACCATCTCATCCTCTGTCTTTCCCTTCTCCTCCTGCCCTCAATCTTTCCCAGTGTCCAGGTCTTTTCAAATGAGTCAGCTCTTCCCAACACTCATCACTACATGTGTAGGGAGAAAATGATTTCAAATCAATACAGTAGAGAAAAAACCTTTTTAATGCACTTTTTTTTCTTTTTTCCGGCAAAAGAGCTTCAGAAAACATCCATCATTAAGTAGTGTTACAAATGGTACTTTTGGTTACATTAGAGAACTGGACACCAGCCCCACGTGTGCTCTCCGACAGATGAGTTGTAGGTCAGCTTTACAATGCAACTCTTTCTTAGGATAAAAAAAGGGTTAATTTTCTCTAAAGAAAGGAAAAGCTGAAATCTTAAAGGCATCATTTTAAAAATTTAACATTTATCTCATGCTATGCTATTGTTATAATATAATTATTATTATTTTGCTGTGACTTTTAAGAAACAGAAAATAAATTTCAACCTAAGTTAAAAAGAAACATATATATTAAGTACATATATTAATGCATTTCACAATACCGTATAGTGACTTTGATTATGAACTTCCTTTTGGTACACAGTAAATTTGTCCTATTAGTACGGAACTGATGGAAAACATATTATACCTGAAATTCTTCTTTGAATGAGTAAAACCATGGTCAATGATACCAACAGACTCCAACCAATTTACAAAACTGAAATGATCTTGGGTTATTCTGATCACAGATAATCAAAATGAAACACGATTAATATTCAACAGGAGAGAATAGTCAACACCATTCACACAGATCTTAAAGCAGGTGATTTTCATGACATGTTTGAAAGGAATGGGTATTTGGGAGAGTGCGACTCTACTTGGACTGAAAGCAGTGACTTTTAAACCATTAATTGTTACCGCCCCAATGCATTCACCTTAAGGCAGTGTGAGGTTGGTCGTATCTAATCTGCTCAAACACGGATCTCTTCATGTTACCCACCATTTCTCAACCAGAAATTTATCAGTTCATATAATTATCTGACAGAGGTTCATAAGAGAACATCAGACAGCAGAACCAGCCCCAAGGACGGCTGCGTTTTCTCTCTACAGCAGCATCAACCAACATGGCTTTCAAATCAGCGCCGAAAGTACACCTGTGCTCGTGACTCGACCTCAAGTGATTTCTGTCTCCATCACAGACACACAGACACCTGGAAACCCAAACGTGTCTTCTCTGGGAACAAACTAAGCCATTTCAGAGATTCTCCACGAGCGATCTCAACTCACACACAATTCCCCACAATGCAGACACACACATACGTAGGAAATAAAAGTTCTTCAAAATCCTGCTTCCTCCTAATTCGGAATAATTCTTGGTGTTCCGTTTAGGACTGGAATTTCTGAATTTTAAAGCAGTTCAACTGTCAAAATGCCATAAAAAATATTTACTTTTTAATATGCTCTAACAACTCAAGGCCTGAGTTAAAGACCGTATCCTTCACTTTCACGGGTACACGGCACAACCACGTGTCACGAACAAGCCAAAGCCAAACGCCCGTCTTCCCCACCCCGCCCTGCGCTGGGGAGGCCACGCTGAGGACTCGGGACTGCAGGGAGGGAGGTGCTGGGCCCGGCCCGCCCACCAGGACCGATCCACGCCTCAGCGAGAGGCAGAGGGCAACACCGCGCTGCCGGGGCCCCACGCAGCACTGCGGCTTTAGGATTTCCTGACTTCAGTTTTCACTGGGCGTGGGGCTTTGTTCACAACGCTGCACTTCTACCCAGCGGGTGGGCAGTGATTGGCATCTGGATTGCTGAAGTCTTGCAACAGCCAGGTAACTCCTTAGGCCTTCACTCAAAAACGAGTATCTACTCTGGGCGGATTAAAAACAGCCAGACTCCCCCCATCACAGGGGCAGCCTGCTTTCGGACCTCTTGGTTCTGGGCTAGCTTTGTGACTTGCACCAGCCAAGAAAAAGCTATGGAAGTGACCCTGTGAGGCTTCGGGCGGGTCCACAGAAGGGCTTGCAGCTTCTCTTCTTCCTCTCTTTGGCATTCGCAGCTTCCCCGGTGGCTGAGAGGTTAAAGCATCTGCCTCCAATGTGGGAGACCCGGGTTCGATTCCTGGGTCGGGAAGACCCCCTGGAGAAGGAAATGGCAACCCACTCCAGTATTCTTGCCTGGAGAATCCCATGGACGGAGAAGCCTGGTAGGCTACAGTCCACCAGGTCGCAAAGAGTCGGACACGCCTGAGCGACTTCACTTCACTTCACTTCACTTGATCTCCTGAGACCGAACGAGGAAGCCTGGGTCAGCTATGGTGAAAGATCATGTGAGTCCAACGGAGGAGTCTCAGCCACAGCCCCAGGCCACAGCCAGACGGAGTCACAGAGCCAGCCCCGAGCATCGGCCCTGAGCATTGACCTCAGGTGCACGTGTGAACTCAGCCAGGACACCAGGCTGTGCTCGGTCACCCTAGCACAGCTCTGCCCGAAGGCCAACCACAGGCTCCTGGGCGAATCAGTAGTGTGAGAAGCTATGCTCCGGCCTGACTGCTCAGAAGCAGTGGAGAGCTGACAGCCTGCTCTGTGTCAGGAAACGTGCTAGGCGACGGCAACGCCTGACAGCCCCGTTCTGCAGACGCTTAGAGAGAACTCCGGGAGACAGAACGGGGGACGGGACCATTTCCGAGGAAATGTCAGCAGTGCTGGGATCGCGGGAGGCTGGTGTATAGGGGTCCCCGGGAATTCAGAGAAGGGCATCCATCCCAGAACCAGGCTGCTGGTGAAGATTTCCCAGAGGGAATATCTAAGACAATATCTGAGGGGCGTTCATAAGACAGACTGTTCCAGGCAGAGACAGAGAAAGAACAATTCCAGGGAGGAAAAACTGCATGTGCAAAGGCTGGAGAAAGCTCCGCCCGGACCTCTGGGTGAGGAGCACTCACAGGGTGAGGATGAAGCGCGGGCTGGGGCCACGGTTCAGGGGGCGCTCTCCTGAAGCAGAATTCTCTGGCGTTTGGGCTTTAAGCTCAGGGTGGTGGGAGCCAAAGGCTTCCCTCCCTTCACCTTGGTATCCCTTCCTTCACCTGGGCCTTCATCTGAGCAAAGACATCAACGCCACCCTCTGAATCAAGGAAAGCCTTTCTCTGCTGCTTAGACTGGCTGAAGGGATGTGGAGCTGGGCCAGCACCCGAACAGTCATCAGGTCGGCAGCAAAGGAGCAGCGGCTGGTGGAAGGATGCCATCCCCGGAGGCCTGCCTCCTCCTCGAGTCGGCGGTGAACACCCAGGCCCAGAAGGCATCTGGGACGACCTTTAAAGAAAGCCTGATGGGTAACGCCTCCCCCGGACTGTTAACAGCCTTGATGAGCCCGCTTCCTCCGCTGTGACACGGCGCTGCGCCGCCGCTGACCGCCCGGGTCAGCAGGAGAGACCGCACAGTGTGCGCGCAGCTCGGGGCAGAAGGCGGCGCCACGGGGGCCTCCAGCTGCGGAGGGCTGGGGTGGGGTCAGGGCGCCTGCACTAGACACACGGTGCCTGAATCCAGGCTGTCGCCCAGGAGTTCCTGCCGCGGCGGGGACTTAGAGACCTCTTCTAAACTTGCTCAGACTGAGCGAAAAGTCCGAAACACCAGGGCGATTCTAACTGCCTCGCGGGTCGTGATGAGGATGGAGAGCGGTCACAGCGCCTGGCCACGGCGTAAACGCGCGGGCACACGGAGACGACAGGACTTCCCGCGGCGGGCCGACAGGACTCGCGGTAGGTCCTGCATTCCTGCGAAACCCTGCTCTCGGCCTAAGGCTACAGACGAGAAAGGTGGGTTACCAGAAACACAGAGAGCTGACATCTTCAGCACAGCGCGTCCACTCTACCAGAACCACCATGTTATAACCCATCACCAAACAAAGGCCGACGCACAGCATGCGCACTTTGTTACTACATGGTAAGAAAGCAGCCTTGTCATTCAGACGCCTTATATGAAAATGAAAGGAACTGGGCATTCCCTGACTCCCTAATTTGGCACTCTGAGAAACTTCCTCTACACACCAAGCTCCAAAAGGCATTCTCTTCAAGACCAAAACCCAAAACCCCAAAAAGAAAAAAAAACCACGTGCATATGTACAAGTGGACTAAAAAGTTGCTTTTGGCAAAAAATAATCCCACCAAATAAGCAGCATGTCATGTTCTTAGAAGGTGTCACACTAGAAAGCTAGTGAAAATTCAGGCCAATAAGGCAATTTAGTTTCAAGTGTTATCATATATGGGCCAAGTTCCAGAATACTTCACAAGGGACAGTTTCAGTGTGAAATCTTGGCAGAAGCATGATTCTGAATTATATATGTACATACAAACTTGTCTGTTTTGACATTCAACATATTCAGAATTATTTCTAGAAAGCTGCTCTTGCTGATTGACAGAATGATCCAGGCTCAGAAAGAGAAAACAGAGCCCACATCGTTTTAAGTAATTCTCTCTCTCTCTGCCCCACCCACGTCATCACAAAGGGTTTGCTTTTTGACCACTGCCATAACTGAAAACACACATTAAGTTAGAAGTTGATACTAAAGGCAGGAATTAAGAAAAAGTCAAAAAACGCTTTAGAACCTTCAAAACGCCGGTTAACAAGTACTATTCCTTTGGATGTTGCTTCAGTTTGAAATTCAGTGAAATCGAGATCCTCTAATAAGCAGATCCATGCTCGTTTTGGTGAGAGTAGAACGTAGAGTCTAGAGAAGCTACCGTATTGATTCCCACGAAGGCAGATTTAGCACGTTGCTGTTTTGGCGAAAGAAGCATCTCAACTTTTTGTGAACCGAGACCGGAAACAACGGACGTGAACTACAAATGGAAGTTGAGTAAGGCAATGCAACTATGTGGGAAAAAAATTCTATGTCTGAAACTTCTTCTGCACCCACAGGTGTTGTCTTTTTTCCTTTTTCCTCTTTTAAAGACATACTCCCTGGTTCTCCCACATTCAACAGGGCATCAGTGCAGGAAACTCGAATGAAGACGCGAGTGCGCGGAGCACAGATCCGCGGGTCCGCCGCCGCCGCACCGCCCGCCGCGAGCCCCTGCCCGGCCCGGGCTCAGCACTCCAGCTCCTCCATGACCTCCATGACGATGGTGCGGGGCCCGGTCAGAATCAGGTTGCTCACCGTCCGGTAGTCCACGTGCAGCACGTTAAGCCCGTTCACAGAGACCACGAACTGGCAGACCTGGAGGACAGAGAGAGAGCATCTCTTGAGTCCCGAGGCGGCCCCGGGCGAGGGCGCGGCGCTTCCGTTCCGGCCGCACGGATGGAGCGGAGCCGGCCACGCGGGGCGCAGCGAGGCGGGCGGGAGAGGCAGGCGGGCTGCGGCCTCGCCCGCGTGTGGGGCCTGAAAAGGGCGCCAAGGAGCTCATCTCCAAAGCCGCAGCGGTCACAGCTGTAGAAAACAACTCAGGGTTACCAGGGGTGGGGGGGGATAAAGTGGGAGGTGGCGACGAACACCCACAGGGGACTGTAGCGGGGCTTCCCCCGCGGCGCGGTTACCAGGGGTGCGGGGTGGGGGATAAAGTGAGGGGTGGGGGATAAAGTGAGGCGTGGGGGATAAAGTGAGGCGTGGGGGGTAAAGTGAGGGGTGGGGGATAAAGTGGGGGGTGGGGGGATAAAGTGAGGCGTGGGGGATAAAGTGAGGGGTGGGGGATAAAGTGAGGCGTGGGGGATAAAGTGAGGGGTGGGGATAAAGTGAGGGGTGGGAGATAAAGTGGGGGGTGGGGGATAAAGTGAGGGGTGGGGGATAAAGTGAGGGGTGGGGGATAAAGTGAGGCGTGGGGGATAAAGTGAGGGGTGGGGGATAAAGTGAGGGGTGGGGGATAAAGTGGGGGGTGGGGGATAAAGTGAGGGGTGGGGGATAAAGTGAGGGGTGGGGGATAAAGTGAGGGGTGGGGGATAAAGTGGGAGGTTGCGACGAACATCCACGCGGGACTATACGGGGGCTTCCCGCGCGCGCTGGTGGTAAAGAGCCGGCTGCCAGCGCGGGAGCCACAGGAGACTGAGGTTGCACCCCTGGGACAGGAAGAACCCCTGCAGGAGGAAACCAACCCACTCCAGTGTTCTTGCCTGGAGAAGCCCCTGGGCAGAGGAGCCTGGTGGGCTATAGTTCATAGGGCCACAGAGAGTCAGACACAACTGAAGCTGCTCGGCACAATGATACATACACAGCAGGGAAGTGTGTAGCGCAGGGAACTCTACTCAATACTCTGTAATGACTTAATATGGGGAAAGAATCTAAAAAAGAGCTGCTATATGAGTATGTACAACCGACTCACGTTGTTGTACAGCAGAGACGGACACAACACGGTAAATCAACTATACTCCAATGAAAATTTAAAAATAAACTAAGCACACTTATTGATTTTTGCCACACGGCACAGCATGTGGGATCTTAGCTCCCCAACCATGGATGGAAGAGCCCTTTGCAGTGAGAGCATGGAGTCTTAGCCACTGGACCATCAGAGAGCACCTGAGATTGAGTAATTCAAGAATTTGTTACGGTGGATGCTAACCTCAGGCTCTAACCCCACCTTCCTAAGGGAATACAAGCTGCAGCTGCTGAGAGGTGTTATCCTGTCTAATTCGAAAGTCTAATCATGTCTAACTTTCACCAGTCGTGAAAAAACAAGGATTCACCAGAACTCATTAAGCCAAAGCTGGAAGTCGCTCAGTCATTTCCGACTCTTCGCCACCCCATGGACTGCAGCCCGCCAGGCTTCTCTGCCCACAGGAGTCTCCAGGCAAGAACACTGGAGTGGGCTGCCATGCCCTCCTCCAGGGGGTCTTCTGACCCGCGGAATGAACTCATATCACAATTTCCTCTTACTGCTTTCTGAGTGTGTAGGATCAGTAGAGACTCAAACACTGTATTAACTAAGATAACAAATATGAAATGTAAACAACACAGAATATAAGTTGTATGTCATGTCTTAAATGTAAATATAAAATACAACATATAAAATACTGTATTAGTAAGTTTAAAGATACCTATAACTATTACTTAGATAAATCAAAACTGGAACATATTAAAAGGGCAGCTGTGTATCTGTGGAAAAGGTATAGGATCTGGAATCCAGCGATACGGATTTAAGTCCTAGTTTCCTTTTCTGGATGATCTTAAAAGTAATTTGTCTTCCTCTAGGCATCAGTGACATCATTTATAAGACACAGTTGGGTAAAAACACTTATCTTCACAGGTTCAAATCAATGAATTTAAAATTGCTTTGCAAATATCAAGCCCTATACCAATAGTGGCTTCAATTAACTTCTTTTCCTTTAAAAATATCTTTTTTCAAGGTCATATGCAAAACCAGATGGAATGCACAGAGTGGCAGGCACAGTGTTTATTTACTCAGCAGACACAGGCTGCTGTCACGAACCTCTGTACCCTCCACTCAGCTCCCCAGCTTCGGCGCCGCTCTCTGCAAGGAGAACAGTCGCTGTTTCTCCACTCCCGTTTCCAGAAACCTGGCTTGTGAGCTCAGGGCACTTTTTTATTTCCCCCAGAGCACATCCTGTACAGAATCAGCAGTTCTCAGCCACGGCTGAAGTCAGAATCATGGTCACGTGAGCAGGTCAGAGCACATCCCGAAGCAAGCTACGACTAATTTGCAGGACAGTTTAGTGCTGTCGTGACATAGACGCTTGCTTCTCAGAAGAAAGGCTGTGGCAGACCTAGACAGCACATTGAAAAGCAAAGACAATGAACCCTTTGCCAGCAAAGTCCATTTAGTCAAAGCTATGGTTTCTCCAGTAGTCATGTATGGATGTGAGAGTTGGACTATAAAGAAAGCTGAGCGCCAAAGAATTGATGCTTTTGAACTGTGCTGTTGGAGAAGACTCTTGAGAGTCCCTTGGACTGCAAGGAGATCCAACCAGTCCATCTTAAAGGAGATCAGTCCTGGGTGTTCATTGGAAGGACTGATGTTGAAGCTGAAACTCCAATACTTTGGCCACCTCATGCAAAGAGCTGACTCATTGGAAAAGACCCTGATGCTGGGAAAGATTGAGGACAAGAGGAGAAGCAGACGGCAGAGGATGAGATGGCTGGACGGCATCACCGACTCAATGGACACGAGTTTGAGCAAGCTCCGGGAGACAGTGAAGGACAAGGAGGCCTGGCATGCTGCAGTCCATGGGGTCACAGAGAGTTGGACACAACTCCACAACTGAGCAATTGAACAACGATGTGGACGCTTGCTAGAGGTTTGTGTTTTCTGCTGCAGCATACTCAGGAGTCAAAGAACGAGAATTCCATCCCCTCCCGATCCAGAGCGCTGACTTTAGAGTAAGGCGCTTCTTTCCTGCAAACGGATGAAGAGTCCTGTGTTGCCCAAGGAGAGGGCAGAAGCTGCCAGGTCTGGCGACCCCCTCACAGGCTCGCAAGGGTGAGACACGTTTCCTGGTCGCTCAGGGAGTGCCCACAGCGTTTAGTCTCAGCCAGAGCTGTATTCCATCCCCTACGCTGTCTTTGTTTCCATTGACCAACATTTAAAAATTAGGAAATTTTCACACAAAAATCTAGATTTCTAGGGTGCTTCTCTAGTGGTCTAGTGGCTAAGACTCCACACTCCCAGTGCAGGGGGCCCAGGTTCGAGCCCTGGTCAGGGAGCCAGATGCCACATTCTGCCACTAGAGGTTCTGCACGTAGGAACAAAGGTTCTGCACGCGGCCACACAGCTGCAGATCCTGCGTGCCCCTGCTGGGACTCAGTGCAGCCAAATAAGCAAAGAAACAAAAACAAATATTTTTTTAAAAATTCCAAATTCTGGCCTCTTTGGAAGAGTCTGAAGATCTAACCACACCAGACCTGGATGGCCGCTGGACCCTGCTCCATAGCGGCTGCCCCTTTTAATGGGCATGTTCTCTCGTTTGCTGTGGTCCTCAGCACTTTCTGTTTTTCTTAAACCTAGCTGAGAGGTGTTTCAGATCTGTGATCCCTGATCTGGGGCCACCAGAGAGAAAGAGATAAGGAGAGGTGGGCTTGGTGCTTCAAAACTAAAGTGAAAGTGTTAGTCGCTCAGTTCTGCCTGACTTCTTGTAACCGCCAGGCTCTCTGTCCATGGGATTCTCCAGGCAAGAACACTCGGTGGGTAGCTGTTCCTTTCTCCAGGGGATCTTCCCCACCCAGCGATCAAACCCGGGTCTCCTGCATTGCAGGCGGATAGAAGGACTCTTACCATCTGAGCCACCAAGGACGCCCTAGTTAAACAGTCTGGGTTCCTGCAAATATCTCATGATTTTTTGCTTCTTCCAATTTCATAAGAAGGTTTTTACTCAGTTGAGGTTGACTTGCTTCTTGTGTCACTTAAAATCCTCAACGATACAGAAATTTAGACATTTATTTCATTTTTTCCGTTGAATGAGTAAAAAAAAAAAAAGCCTTTCAAACATGTGTCCTGCTTATCTTCAAGGTGGTATTTTTAGAGTCAGGCTGTTGGAAAGACGTCATCTCTCCCTAAGCGGTCCCAACAGGTGCTGTGGTTACAGCGGGTCCAATGTCCTGTTACTAAAAACGTGCAAAATGACCTGGAAAGGCAGGCACTGCCATGCGACGTATTTGGTTTTAATGAACTTCGAGCTAGCATCTCTGGTACACTATGTTCTGAAAATCAACACACGTGACAAGTAACAGTGGAAACCACACAGCCCGGGTGAAATGATTTCTCTACTGACATGAAAAAGCACAAACACACGGAACATGCGATGAGCTCTGAACAGACCAACCTTGGGTGCCCAGCACCTCCCGCGGGGGTCAGAGGGCATTAGATGCCACCCCAGGTGGTTACGAACATTCAAGTGAGGCTGTGGCGTTTTTCTTCTGCTTACAATTATCTTTATCAGATCAGTTTTCAAAGCTTTGATTGCAATACCCTCATTTCCTCGGTTCACTGAAAAGAGCTCATTCCTAAGTGCCTGTAGCTGCCCTGAACTCATTCCCTACAAGGAGGACACCGTCACTTTTTCTACCTTTTGTTTTTACTTTAAAATTAATATGACTGACTTATATTAGTTTCGGGTGTGTCACCATAGTGATTCGATAATTTCATACATCACAAAATGACCCTCTCTAGTTACCGTCTGTCGCCTTGTAACCATCTAGTTACAAAGTCATTACAGCATTTTTCACCACGTTCCCTACACTGCACACTCAGTCCTAATTTTCAGTAGCAGTGGGTACCTCTTAGCCCTCTCCCCCTAGTTCAGGTGCCCCTGTTTCCATCTCAACAGCGCTTTGGTTTTGTTTCTCTTAAAAAACAGTTTACTAATTAAAAAGCAAAGCAGTATACCAGCTGTATTAGAGAAGTTTGCAGAAGTGAAAAAACTACTCATAATTCAAGCGAATACACTACTTCCTATTTTTGCATATTCCCTTCAAGTCCTTGTCTTCCCATACGTATCTTTTACCTTCACTTTATGAAGAAGGGAGATGGAAGCCATTATCCTCAATGAGCAAACCCCGAGGGAAGGGGAAGGACAGGGAGGCCCGGCGCGCTGCAGTCCATGGGTCGCACAGAGTCGGACACGCCTGAGCGACGGAACAACACCATCCTTGATGAAGAGGAGGAACAAAGCCTCCCCAGGTCTTGGGTACATGATGTCTCTGAGCAGGAGGGCAGTGCAGAAAGGTTCTGAAAACCCGAGTCGGTCGGGTAGGAGGTAGCAAGCAGAAGAGGCAGGACTCGGACACCGCAGCTGAGACCAGGCTGGATAAACACCGAGGCTGCGCCCCAGGCTTCCTCCCGAGAAGGAGCCAAACCAAGGAAGCAACCTCGCCTCTAATTCCCCCTGCCCCGTGCTGGCGGTCGGACACTAACCACTAGCCCTCCGAACAGCCAGGGTGCCCTCAGGGTTGTGCAGTTGCCCAGTAGTCCTTGTATGGCTGGGCCCATCACAATCATCGGAGTGTTTCACGCAGACCGGGAGTGAGGCGGAGGAGACACACCGCACCTGGGGTCACCGCAGTGTCCTCTCTCCACCCCGGAAATCTGTATGCACCAGGCACTCGGATCCCTGCCACGGAAACTTTCCTATGGAAGCTACTCTCAGCTGTCCTTTTTTCTCCTTTCTGATCTTGAAAGAGAAGGAAGGGTTGGAAGGGAAGGCTGCTTCAGGCTTTCCCTGAAAATAATAAAACACTGGGCAAGACAGAGACCCAGACAGATACAGAAGAGAATCAGGGAGAGCTGAGTCCCGGTGAGTAGGAAACGGAAGCGTGTCCAATCAAAGGAGACAGAGAGCAGAGCCAAGGTGTGGCGGGCAGGCCAACACTGAAATCCCCAACCAAGCAGAGTCCTCAGAGGTGTCTAGAGATCACCCTAGTCGAGCCCCCACTAAAAGCAGAATTCCTCTCTAAAGATCCCACCAGGCATCCAAGCTATCCTACTGGATCATTCCTTGAGACAGGAAATACGCTGATTAGCGAAGCAGCTTATTTTGAGCCAGTTATGTGTGAGAAGTTTCAGCTACAAATCCAGTCTACATTATTTAAGCCAACGTGTAGGAAACTATTGGTTTGTTTCTGGCTGTGCTGGGGCTTGGCTGCTCCAACACGTGGGGCCCTCCCCGAGTGGGCAGCGAATCCACGCTCCCTGCATTGGCGAGCGGATGCTCGACCCCTGGACCGCCAGGGAAGTCCCTGTTCAAGACGTTTTTCCTGTTCAGTTGCCTAAGTGAAAATCCCATCCCAGTATAAAACAGCGGCTCTCAAGCTGTACTGCAAATATAAGTTACCTTTCAAGGGCTTGCTGAAAATGTGAATTGTCAGGTCCTATCACTGACTCGATGAACATGAGTTTGAGTAAGCTCCGGGTGCTGGTGAAGGACAGGGAGGCCTGCTGCAGCTCATGGGGTCGCAAAGAGTCAGACGCGACTGAGCGGCTGAACTGAACTGAATACATTCTACAGCTCTGAGAATTAACAGCCCCAAATACAAGAGGGGGGCTGACATTTCAGATGCTATTGTAATTACTGCTTGCCTGCAGTCTCTCATTTTTAAATTTTTACTTTTCCACAATATTAATTGATTTGTTTGGCTGCACCAGGCCTTAGGGGTGGCACGTGGGCTCTAGTTCCCTGACCAGGGATCGAACCTGGGACCCGTGCCCTGGGAGCGTGGAGTCTTAGCCAGTGGACCACCAGGGAAGTTCCTATTTCATCCACAAAGCCAAATTTTGCCATCTTCTAAACTTTAAAATGAGGACTTCCCAGATGGTAGAGAGTCTGCCTGCAATGCGGGAGACCCGGGTTCAGTCCCTGGGTCGGGAAGATCCCCTGGAGAAGGACATGGCAGCCCACTCCTGTATCTTGCCTGGAGAATCCCATGGACGGAGGAGCCTGGCGGGCTACAGTGCATGGGGTTGCAAAGAGTCGGACACGACTGAGCGACTTCACTTTCTTTCTTTCTTAGACTTTAAAATGAATAATAGCAATGTATGAAATGCTCAAGCTGAGATCTATTGTCAGAGATAATATCCAAGTTGCTCAAAATGCAATACCTCAAACCACCAAACCTGCCACCAGGTCGGCACACGCACTGTTACAGCCACGTGTGAGCCCCGGGATCAGGTGTTACCGTGGCAAATACACACCACAGCCAGTCTTCCTGAGGACAAAGCTTGAGGCTCTTTCACAGCCAAGGTATCCAAACCAAAAGAAGGCTGAGGGTGAGCCAGATTAAGGAAGACATGCATAGATTAAGAAACACTTGAAAGCTGTTGAAAGTTTAGAAAGAAAAAAAGCTATATTTTAATTGTTCCTATTTCTTTAATGATGCATGCTCAGCAGTATCCGACGTTTTGTGACCCTATTGACTATAATAGTACACCAGCCCCTCCATCCATGGAATTCTCCAGGCAAGAATACTGAGAGTGGGTTGCCATTTCCTTCTCCAGGGGATTTTTCTGACCCAGAGATCAAACCCATGTCTCCTGCGTCTCCTGCATTAGCAGGCAGGTTCTTTACCACTAGCACCAGAAAGTTCTTTAAACTCTGCGCCAGATTATTACACCATGGCTTCCATAATCTAACAGACAAGGCTGTGGAAGCAACAGCATAGTTTAAATAGAGCACGATCTCTTCATGGGTGATTTTAAGTCTCTTTCCTTTGTTATCCACACCTGGAAAGTCCAGCCATCTGATCTGAACGCCTGGACCACTTCTCAGGGTGCGGCTTGCCAGTCCGCATGGGCAGTGTTCTAATGGCTAACGGGGCCACCTAACATTTTCCCAAAGTTCCTTACATGCTTGTATACTGAAGCCCCAGGCTACCTTGTCCCCTGAGTGATAATCAGTTCCCCCCAAAGGACCCCTGATACCACACGGATACATACCTTGATATGGTATCCAAGCACCTCTCACATGCAAGTCTCTTAAGGACAATGATTTGATTTTTCCTTCCAGCATCTTTGAAAAATGGAATAATGCTCACTTCATCATCATCAGGGAAGAAAGTGATGGAAAATGGTAAGGGGGCAGTTTTATCTTTGAAGTATAACTCAGGGACCTGCATGGTGGTCCAGCGGCTAAGACTCTATACTCCCGAGGCAGGGGGTCGGGGTCTGACTCCTGGTCAAAGAACCGGATCCCACCTGTCACAGCTAAGAGTCCGCACGCTGCAAATGAAGACCCCGCACGCCACAAAGAAAACTGGAAACCCACGTGCCACGACTACGACCTGGCACAGCCAGGTGAAAAAATGAAATAAATACTGAAATTAAAAAAGCATAAATCAGACTAATCTTTACAACTAGGCTAGGCCTATCAGGTCTTATGATCCTCAACCAAAGTTTAAATAACCACATTAATCATAACTCTGCTGCTAGAGTGAGGTGAAGAATAATGATTCCTGGGTGCAGATTTTAAAGATTCCCAGAGGCAGGGCACAAGGTGAATAAAGGATTGTACAATGACCCTTGGTGGCAACGCTGCATATAACTAACTCAGCCAGAAAACTCCCCCAAGCCACACCGTTCGTCATGGCGACTGCGTCACCTAATCTGCGCCTTCAACTGCGCTGCCTTTTTGTCACTGTGATCTTTGCTTCACAGTGGAGACAGGCCAGCAGAAGGCTCGGGAGCCGCCTGTCTTCAGTAGGTGGGTGAGAATGTTGCTATCGGGTATCAGCTCAGCACGGGGGTGAGGGTGTTGCTATCGGGTATCAGCTCAGCATGGGGGTTGCCATGTTCAACGTGAGGCATTCCTCAGCCGTCTATGAAGTTCAGCTTATTCGCATAGAAAGAAAAAATCCTAAAACATGTGTCTCTGGGATCTGCTCTTTCTTTCCCTCCTTCCTGCCTCCCCAGCTAGGATTTCCCCAAGGGGGCTCCCAGGTGGCACAGTGGTAAAGAGTCTGCCTGCAGTCCAGGAGACCTGGGTTTGATCCCTTGGTCGGGAAGATCTCTGGGAATAGGAAGTGGCAACTCACTCCACGGACAGAGGAGCCTGGAGGGCTACAGTCCATGGGGTCGCAAAGAGTCAGACAGGACTGAGAGACTAACACACGCGCCAATTAAGCACGCAGCAATGGAGAAAGCCCTGGATTAGGAGTCAGGAGATAGATTCTCGTCTCAGCCCTGCACCCGGAGAGCTGAATCATTCCGAACATGCTACCTCACCTCTCCAAGCATCAGTTCTTTGTTCGATCAATTGGGCTGGCTGGGAAAAAATGTATATTATTATACGAGACTTTACAGCATCTTTCAGCTCTAATATGAGAAAAATACCCACTTGGGAGCTCCTTGGTTGCCTAATGGTTAGGATTCCAGGCTTTCACTGCTGTTGCTCAGGTTCGATCCCTAGTTGGGGAACTAACACCCTGCAAGCCATGTGGCGCAGTCAAAAAAATTAAAGAAAAAGAAAAAGAAAGAATAACTCCTCTTAATTAGTCACTGAACAACTGTTTACTATTATAACAGCTTTGGTTCCCTGGTTGCTCAACTGCTAAGAACTAGGCCGGGAGTTCGCTTCCATCACATTTGCAAGGCAGACATGACTTTTAGGCGTGAAGTTGAGAAGAATACGAAAGAAGGGGTCAGGCGGAGGTGCTCTAATGCACCTAAGTGTTCTCAGCTCATAAACGGACCTCAGCGGCGCAGAGGCCTGAAAGACATGCTACAAGGGCTTCCCTTGCGGCCCAGGCTTAAGACTCTGCCTTCCAGCGGCGGGTGTGGGTTCCATCTCCGGGTGGGGAACCCAGTTGGGGAACTAAGATCCGGCATGCGTGAGGCCAACAACAGCAACAAGATGTGTTACAGTGATGGTGCAGGTTACCCCTCTCCACTTTCAGTAAAGGACAGAACAGTTGCTCTCATTAAGGGTAACATATGTGCACAGCCTACGACCCAGCAGTCCACTTCTAAACATGTCCCCAGTATGAAGACTGCAGTACGATAAAGTTATATAAATTTCAGAAGTAGACAACTAATCCCTGATCTTAGAATTCCTGGGTAGTAGTTTCACTAGCGATTTGCTTTGTAATATAGTTTGAGACGTACGTGAATAATTCGTACATTTTCTATACAGTACAACCAATTTTTACACTCTTACTCTTTATAATTTACAAGTGCAGCCAAGCTACAAATTCTGAGTCATACTTTACTCAACTGTAAAATGGGGATTGCATTTATTATGGGAATCAAGCCTGACGAGGTACTAAGCCCAGCGTTGAATACCAGTGAAGCTAAATAAATATGTTTTTCTCTTCTGTCCCTCTTCCTGTACAACCTCTCCCTCCAGAAGAGCCCCGTGGACGCAGACTGTTGAAACAGAGCCAGACCATCACACAGGTCCACAGGTGGGAAGCCAGCTGGGTTCTGGTTTGGGAAACAGAAATAGATGTCAAGTTGCAGTTATTCATTCAGATCAGAAATTTAACCACACTTATTTTAAATGGAGGAGTTTGAATAGGAAGGATACATTAGGAGGTTGGGATTAACGTATACACGCTCCTGTATAAAAAACAGACAACCAGGGAGGATGAACCGTGTGGCACGTGCACGCGGCCCAGTATTTTGTAATAACCTATAAGGGAAGAGAATCTGAAGATTATACACATTTATTTATTCTGAATTGCTGACCCAGTGAGAGAGAGATATTTGCTGTGCTGAACGCCTGAAACTAACATGCTACTGTAAACCAGCTATACTTCAATAAAAGAAAGAAAAGTTTTTAAAAAGAAAAACATTGAAAAACCCCACAGAGTGATAAGAGAAAAAGTTTCCCAATCCAACAGAACTCCGTAAGGATAAAGAATCCATAAGCCACAGTAAATAATCAGCATAATTTTAAAGTAAGCAGAACAGTGGGATTCAGTTAGAAGAATCTCTGCTCCTGTCCCTAAGATGTTCACTTTAATAAAGTTGCTTCCTGGCGGCTCAGAGGTTAAAGCGTCTGCCTGGAATGCGGAAGACCCTGGTTCGATCCCTGGGTCAGGAAGATCCCCTGGAGAAGGAAATGGCAACCCACTCCAGTACTCTTGCCAGGAGAATCCCATGGAGGGAGGAGCCTGGTAGGCTACAGTCCATGAGGTCCCAAAGAGTCGGACATGACTGAGCGACTTCACTCTCAGAACTGAAGTAGTCATACAGTGTTTAACTAGACTCACGGCTGGTCCTTGAACAGAGCACTGGACACACAAGCTGCGTCAAGACGTCAGTTACATCTACTGAGTTCTTTCCATCCACAGAAAGCTTTATGTCTATAAACGGTCAGATTCAACAAGGATGCTACTCAGGAGTTTTGGACGTTCCTGGAGGAAATCAGGTGTGTGTCTACGCTTATTGCATAACAGCTCTGACAGGGTTTAACACTGTTCCTGGAAAAAAGGAAAAAGAAAACTTGCAGCTGTAGGTTCCGTTCCATAAATCTCTCCACCAAGCATGCAGCTGGCTGGGGAGTGGCTCGCGGGGGAGCAGGCAGAGCTCCGGCTCTCGGATAAGCACGGGGGCCGCTCTCCAGGGAAGTCCAGCCTTCCCCTGCGCTCCAAGCCTTTTCAGAGGCCATACGGCTCTGCGGTGTCCCCGGAGAGCAGACTCCACAGTTAGCCCTGAAGGAACACCAACGTGGGCAAGAACAACTTTCTTCCACAATACAACAAGGACAACAAAAACCAGCTAAGGAACTTTTGTTGCCAACGGAAAACTCGAAGTGCTTGCTGGTTTCAAAAAGAATCTGCTCCCTTCCAGCCCAGAGCAGCCACAGGTGTATTTCAGACCCAGGCCAGCCTTGGTCCACGCTGCTCGGCTTCGGGGGTGGCGGTGGTCGTGACGCCCTGCTGGGGATTCGGCCGTGAGGAGCTCGCGGTCAGTCCAGAGGGCCTGGGCTCCCAGGGTCAGGATGGACGCGCACCTTCCCGGCCATGCTCTGAGACGCGGGCCAGGCCGACAGAGGGTCTGCGGTCCACACTGGCAGTTCTGACACCCCCACCCCCGACTCGTGACTGCACGGGGACCGCGTCCAAGGTCTGCTTGAGCTAAAGACAGCACGCTTTTGGCCTGGTGGTTTGCCCAGGTTCAGGGAACTGAAGAGAAGCAACGCAGGCGCTGATAACCCCGGACTCCCTGGACGTCCGGCTCTGCTGGAGGACTCTGCCGCCCGGGAGCCTTCACGCGGCAGGAGATGCGCCGGGATCACGCCCCCCGCTCCTCCCACACACAGCCGGCAGCCCCGCGGACACGGGAAGCTCCCTAGAACTCCCCCTCTGTGCAGACTGGGTCTTCCACCAGCGAGAGACACGCTCTGACCACAAGCATTCACTCCCACAGGAGCCGGCGGCCAAAGCTAAGAGGCTCCAGGTCACACTTCCTCGCTGACCCTGAATTCTTTCCTCCACAAGAAACCTTTACTCAATTAGCAGTTTACCCTTAGAATGTTTGTCGTTAGCCATTTGACACCCAGAAATTATGCTTTTTTCTGAATTATACTAAAATGTAAAATTAATATACCCAAGATGTTCAAATTCAATGAGATACAGAACACATTAATGTTATTCATAAAGTTTCAACTTTGTTTTCACAAACGCAATGCGTCTTTCATCTATTTCGTAAATCTATTTGTTTTAATTGGAGGATGATGGCTTCACAATGTTGTGTTGGCCTCTGCCGTATCAGCATGTATCAGCCACAGGGGTGCAGGTGTCCCCTCTGTCTCGAGCCTCCCTCCCCACCCCAGGTGTTTTCATATATTATGTTAATCACAAGGGGGCTCTGCTGTGCCCTGATGGTATTTTCTAGCATGTACGAGTGAGTCAAGTGTTCCGTTTGTTTTTAATATTTTCACTCGGCCAGCCGCACAGCTTGCGGGCTCCCAGTCCCCACCAGGGGTCGAGCTCGGACCCTGCACCGGGGTGCGGAGTCCTTGGCGCTGGGCGACCAGGGGCTCCCGAGCGAGGCCGGTCTGGTTCCTCCGCTCTTTCTCAGGAGCGCTGCTGTTGATTCGGGCTGAGAACAAGCGTGTGTGTGCACTCTGCAGATACACAGGCCACTGTCGAGCTGGTAGTGGTTTGACGTGAAAAGCAAAAGGATCACAGACAGGACTGGGTACAGAGCAACCTCCTGGGGGCAGGGTATCCGGGAGCCAGACCCTTAGACAGTCTTAGAGGAGGCTAGCGGGAACAGAGATCCCAGGGAGCGGAGCGGAGCCCACACTTCTGCTCTGGAGCCCCTTCCCGACTCCACCGGTGGCCGGGGCCGCACTCAGGACCCAGCAATCCGTGCGTGCAGAGAAGAGGCTGCCCACCACCCTCCCCAGACCGTCTCAGCTCAGGGACTTGCGCCGAAGGGTCAGGAGAGCTCCACATCGACATGGTGCAGGGCTGGGGCAGGAAAGCCGGCCACCTTCCGGCTCCCGCCATCCAGCGGTCAAGAGAGGGCACAGCCCGGCGTGTTACACTCCGGGGCAGGTCCACTTCGGAAGCCTCACACACAGACCAGAGAATGTGTGGATCTGAAGACTGGGCATCCCTCCAATATCTCCATTCCCAGAGAAATGCCTAACCCCTGGCAGAGCTGATAACACATTTTGCCAAGATTAGCCAGATGGACGAGCTGAAGAGCAGGAAGGAAAACAGCGCCAACTGCGCCGAGAGCACGGTGATACGATGGAAAGATTAAGGGCCCCGGAGCCAGGCAGACCTGGGCGAATCTGGCTTTTCGTTCTGTCGCTGAGTTGCACAAGCAGAGGCTCTGAGTCACTCTTTCAGCCTCGACGATAAGACTCGGCTAATCTGCACGTAGGACTGTGTGACGAAGACAACACGCTTTAGGCAACGGGTGTAGCGCCAGCCTGAGCCCAGCAGAGACGGGCTCCTCCTTCCCACCATGCCCAGAGGACATACCAGACATAGCTGCATTAAGCAGTCTACCCTCCCGGTCAGCTTGCATGAGTGTTTACTTCTAAGGCTAATCCACTGGATTCTTAGCCAGGACCAAACACTTACTAAGCCTGTATGTAAGAAAGTGATTATAGGCGAACCCTGGAAAGCTGACTTCCATTCTGGGCATTCAAAAATGCTTCCAGGAACATTTTCCAGATGGTCATATTCAGCCTGGTCATATTGCTTCTTTCACGAAGTAGCCAAAATAAGCTAGGTCATGTAGACAACTCAAGTTTGCCAGAACCAGTTCTCTTAGAAGTTTGGAGAGAGAAGACCAAACTGAGGACTCCTACTTTGAACACTTCATCCACTCTGGGCCTCGGCCTCAAGGAGCCAGACGGAAGAAGACAGAGCGGGTTTCTGCTCACAGAGACAACGGTGAAAGCAACCTCATTCTAGACTGTGCAACTCAATTCCACACACAACACCAGGCACCAGTACCGCAGGCAGAGGAGCTACCCCTCGTGAGGGCACCTCGATCTCCTTCACTGGATGGGTCTCACGTTTATTTCCCCATCCCAGCCTCATACTTGTACCAGGAACATTCTGAGGGCTGCTTATTAGAAAGGGCATACATATAAGCAAGGGAACAGAGCTACGCGGTGTCAGCTCGGCCAAGCAAGAAGTCCATTTCCCAGAGTCCCTCTCCAAGGCAGCCTTGGAGTCGAGTCAGCATGAGAGAAATGTGTGTAGCATCTGGAAGGCGGGTGTGCAAGCCGGCATGGCTCACGTCTGCCCTGGTGACAGAGGTGTGCAGAGGCGCCGTGGAGTGCAGCCCGCCCTGCCCTGTGCGGCACCGGACCCTGCCCCCGGCCAAGGAGAGCGGCTTCAACCCCACCAGCCGTGAGCTCATACACGCGAGGACACCCCGGCGTGTCCGGCTCTCCGCGACCCCATGGACCGTACAGTCCACGGAGTTCCCCAGGCCCGAGTACTGGAGTGGGGAGCCGCTCCCTTCTCCAGCGCATCTTCCCCTCCCAGGGTCCCGCACAGTCCTCCAGGGATTTCTTCTCCAGCCTCCCTGATAATCCCATTCCAGAACCTTCAGGAAAGAAAGCTGGAGTCGCCCAACCAGCAATGATGATTTGGGAACCATAAACAACCGAGGGACTTACAGAGTGCCCAGGGAGAAGGAAATGAGCAGCAGGGAGCAGCAGTTATTAACACACACGCAGCGACGCTGACGGGCTTCCAGCTTGTTCTCCGTTGCCCTTGAGGTGAGAGAGGAACGCAGGAGGGTTGGCAGCTTCCAGCTTGCCCAGGCACCCCGGCCACCAGCCTGTATCTTTCTGCTCTGCCCACTGCCAGTCCCACAAGAAGGACCCTCTCGCCCACCCCCAGACCCCCTAAAAGAAGTGTCAGAAAGGAGCAGTCACACAGGCTTGAGACAGAGGATGAACGAGTCAGAGCTGGGTTTCCAGCAGCGGAAGTCTGACAGGGCCATGAAGACGGGAGCTGACCGCACTGACAGGCCTGGAGGATCTGCGAAGGGAAGCTGAGGACCAACAGAAGAGGCAGGTTTACGGCAAAGGTGGGCAACGACTCGGAGGCTCGGCTAATGCGGCTGAGGCGCTGGCCTCCAGACGAGACGGAACACGCCCCAGGGCGCTGAGCATGTGGGGTGAGGCCTCACACTGCGGGCCGGGACACAGAGCCGGCGAATGGTGCAGTGGGGGCGGGCGAGGACTCGGGGCTGCAGGACGGAGCGCCCGGGACCTCCCTGCCGGTCCCGAGGTTAGGCTCCAGGCTCCCTGGCGGGGCCGGCTTCCGTCCCTGGTCGGGGAACTAAGGGCTCAGGTACTGCAGCCAGAGATCCCACGTCTGCAAAGAAGAGCCGGTGCAGGCGCAGAAGTTAAAACCAAACAAAAACAAGCAAAACCCAAAACGGAACAGCTGATCACAGACACGCATTTTTTCCCAGCTCTCTCCGCATATATCCCACCGCCACACCATCAGAAGCTCTGAGACAGGGAGTGGCCTCACACTTTCCCAGAGTCTGAGAGGCACAGCTCTGGGCTCCAGCTGACACGGAAGGGGGTGGCCCACAGCACCTCGGGCTTCCCAGGGGCGCGAGTGGTAAAGAACCCGCCTGCCAGTGCAGGAGACATAAGAGATCGGGCTCGATCCCTGCGTCGGGAGGATCCCCTGGAGGAGGGCACAGCCACCCACTCCAGTACTCTTGCTGGAGAATCCCATGGACAGAGCGGCCTGGTGGGCTACAGTCCATGGGGTTGCCAAGAGTCAGACGCCACTGAGCGACTCAGCTCGCAAAGAACAGTCGGTACCCCGCCCCCTGACCTCTCCAAGGCAGCAGGCGGCCATGCCACCTCTGGGCCCACAAAGACGAGGTCTGTGCCTGGCCCTGATTATTCTGGAACGTGATCTCATCGGCCCAGCTGTGGGTACATGCAGGCCAGAACGCAGTGCAGTTGGCCACTGTGGCCCCACCGAGGTCCAGCAGCTGGTCACACACGGCCCCAGACAAAGGCAGCTTTCTCTCTCGTCTGAGAGCGGGGGGCTCTGGGGGCCTCCTGGGCAGATGGCTGGCCTTCCCCGCCCCCCAGCAAGACAGCCGCATCTCAACGCCTGCCCTGGGAGCTTTAGCTTTTCCCCACTCAGCACAAGCTGCAGCCAAATCTGGGTGGCTGCAGGCCTAGCATGAGGAGGGGGAAGGAAACATTTTCTCCTCGGCAGAGAAAAATCCACGTTTTAAACCGAAATGCCCGAAGCATATTTGAATTCGTAAGAAATCAGCCTCCTTAGACCAGCCTTAAACTTGGCTCAGGACAGTATGCAATACACTTTCCTTCTCTTTTAAAGAAACTTCTGCCGTTCAGAAAGAACAGGACGCGGCGGAATCTTCCCAGGCTGCGGGACCGCAGCTGTGCCCGGGCAGCTCTGTGGCAGCCTCATCATCCAAACGGGCTGGAAGCCCACCCCTCCTGAGGGACGCGGGGCAGGGCTGTGTCTGAGGCTGGCTCTCGGGGAGCCGGGCTTCCCGAACGCCACGAGGCCCAGCTGCAACGATTCAGAGCTGCCGCGCTGGGCGCAGACGTCACGGGGGCTCGGGCACCGTCCGGGGGCTGCGGGCTGCCGTCCGGCTTCGTGAGAAGTGTGACATCATGAGTCAGATATGCTCGGAACCGATACGCAGCAAGGAGGCACCTCCGTGCCGAACGCACACCACGCACGCGCCTCTGCAGGGTCTCAGAGAGCAGCCACGGAAGGCCGCCCTCCGCCGGAACCTGCGGCATGGAGCCCGCGCGGCCTCTCTTCCAAGCACGGGAAGGACGAGGCGGCGCCCAGCGCATCCTTCAGGGCAGCTGCGCGGGGAAATCGCCTGTGAGTTTCTGAAAAGTGCTGATGCCCCAGCCTCGCCCCAGACCAGGGAGTCCCTACCTCTGGACATTGTTGTTGGGGTTTCCAGGTGATTCTGAGGGACGCTGAAGGCTGAGCAACAGTGGTCTGGGCGTCCTGCGTGTTCCTGCTGCTTCTCGTTTTAAATAAGAGGGTTAGACAGAAGTCCCGTCCCCTAGCTGGAACCCACGGACGAGAAGAGCTGGAACTCACTCTGTCCTTGGCCCGCGAAAACTTAACTTGGGCCTTTGATTTTCTAACATGTAAAATGGAGTTAGTAGTACTTGCTCAGCTCTGTTTCAGGAAGTTGTGAGAAATGTAATATTCTTTGACCCATGTTAAACCAAAGCAAAGCATTTTCATTTTTACTATTAAAAACAGTTGAACATAACATAAACTCGAGAGAGGCCAGGTCATATTAATTACTGAAATGACTATGATGGCAGGGGTGGGGCAGAGAAGGGATGGAAATAATACAAACTGGGCGCGCGTGCGCACACTCACACATGCACACATGTGCATGCGCACACACGCACACATGTGCGTGCGCACACACGCACACACGCGCGCGCGCACACACACACGCACGCGCGCGCGCACACGCACACAGGCACACACGCGCACACGTGCACACACACGCGCACACACACGCACGCGCGCACGCACACGCACACACAGGCACACGCGCACACACGCACACACAGGCACACACGCACACACGTGCACACACGCACGCGTGCACACGCGCACACACACTCTCACAGCACAGTCAGGAATGCTCAGATCCTCGCTCCGGTTATCTTCCTTAAGCCTGCCTAAGTCACTTCACTTCTGTGGACTTTACCTCCCTTACCTGTAAAATCAGGAGGTTAGACCAGGAGGTTCAGATCCTGGGGTCCAAGGGCAGATGGTCCATCAACAGCATTAAACTGAGCACACCTGTAATTCTGCCTCTCACTTCTCTCTCTCTCTCGCATACACACACACAGCCCTTTTTTTTCTAGGAAAAATGCCCACAGCTGTCACTACTTTCTCAAAGAGGCGTATGACCCGCACATAACGTTAAGAACCAGTGGAATCTCTGCAGCTCTAACTTTCTGATTACTGGTAGTGGAAATAACACTTCTGGTGTTGAAAATTCAAAAGACATTCTTATATGGGGAACTTCAAGCACATTTATAGATCCACCCTGGATGACAGCCAAGAACATCCAGCCAATGGCCACTGAACGCTCCGACAGCTTCTCCCCCTCCCAGAAGCCAAACTAGTTTGAAAGTGATGTTGAAAGACCAGCAAGGTCTACTCTGGCCCAGAGAGGCCTGCAGGGACCAGAGCCACCCGGAGGGTCCCTGCCGATCCAGAGGCCTTCTGAAGGTCCGCTCTCCAGTTCCACGGGGAGGATGTGTGTGCACGGGGGCTGAACGACAAACGGAGCAGGAAACGGATCCTTAGGCAAAGGCAGACAGATCTAAAGACAGAGCTCAGCCAGAATGAGGACCGGACCAGTGCCAGACAGACAGACAGTGGAGGGAAGCAGGTGCCGAAGCGCCGAGTGGAGCAAGGTTTCCGACAGTGCCTCGTGTGGGCGCTGCGCAAGGCTCCTTACGGTTACATCATCAGGATCTACGCTTGCTGTCACGGGACACTAAGGTTCATGCCTTCAGCCTTCCAACCAGCCGAACATACTCGTTCCGGAGCCCAGCTTATACTGTCATATTACAGCCTAAAGATGAACTGCTTTGGGCCGCTCGAATCCCTGGGATACACAAAGCTCGAGACATGGACACATTCTTTCTAGTTTTCAAAGCTCAAGCCTGTACTGTCGAGCCTTTTACTCATTTGAATTTCTTAGCTCACAAGAATGCCGTCCATCACTGCCATGTTCCTGGAGGACACGGTTTCACAGCGAGAGCCAGGGCAGCGCCGACCGAAGCGCAGTATTATCCTCTGTCCACAGGGTCAGCTAAGCCCCTAAGACGCAGTAAGGGCAGTTTTGGCTTATTTTTTCTCTTGATATAATCAGTTCCACACATTTACAAGAATGGTTCCAAAGCACAGGGTCCAGAGCCAGGCACGTGAATTCCTACACAAATCTTAACCTCAGGCAAAGTGCTTAACCCTCTGAACCACATTTTTTTCCTATCTGTAAAAATGGAGACAATCCCTCTGTCCAGAATTGCTGTTGTCAGTGATCAAGCAGAGATAACCCAGCACGGTTCTCATCATGTAATATCATTCAACCAATGTGGCTTTAATTGATCTTAGAACTGATGTCACTGGCTCTCCATTGTATCTGCTGAAAGGACCGGACGGGTGCCCCAGAATGTTAAACGGAAAGACTACCGTTTTACACAGCTACATGCAGTGCCGTCTGCCTCTTTATCTGAAATAACTAATACGTTGTCTGGACATCCATTTTCAAATTCATTTAGAAGAGAAACATGGGCACCGACTCTGTAGCAGGCCAGACGCCCAGGATTTTCGTATGAATTATATGGCCGCCGCTGGTCTGCGGGACACCTTATATTTGTCTCTCTGTCTTAGATATAATTACAGAGCTTCGGGACGGACTCCCAATTATTTATTTGACCGTGAATAAATGGAGTCAATTAATTGAGATTTAAAAAATAACGGTGAGCACCTGTTGAGTGTCACGTGGTGTGTGGTAGGCCTTAGAATGAAGCCCCGCTGTCCGCCTGCCGCTCTAAGAAGCTTTTTAGTCTAGTAAAGCGGTGATGTTGCTTGAAGTAGGGTCTCCACCGTCTCTACCCACAGACGTTAATTTACTGACTCTAACAGACACTCAATGCGCACGTAGCAAAAAAAGAAAGGGTTAGCTATTACCCCTGCCCTCGTGGAGCATGTGTCCTGGAAGGGGTCAAGGGAAACACAGACGCATCTGTGAGGGAAATAAGCAGGGCGCTCTGAGAGCGGCAGGGGCTCTGGCACACACTGCCGGTCTGGTTCAGCTCACCTCATTCCGTCCACTCTCTCTCGCCCTAGGAAAGGTAGAAGACCAAAGGCTCAAATCCCCAGCCCCCTCTGCAGTGGCTGAACAGGACAATCTCAGCCAATGAGATGTGGGCAGAAACGCTACGAAAACTTCCCTTCCCGGGACCTCCCTGGTGGTCCAGTGGTTGAGACCACACGTCCCCTACGGTGCAGCCTTGATCCCTGATTGGGGAACCTAGATCCCACGTGCTGAGTACCGAGACACAGACAAAGGAAAAAAGGCTTCCCAGCCGAACTGAGGAGGAGGAAGCGTGTAAAGTGAGGTGTCAAAGATAAGGAGCCAAGCAAAGAGAATTCTACGTGGAAGAAACAGCGAATGCAAGCTTGCCTGGTGGCTCAGCTGGTAAAGAACCCGCCTGCAATGCGGGAGACCTGGGTTCGATCTCTGGGTTGGGAAGATCCCCTGGAGAAGGGAAAGGCTACCCACTCCAGTGTTCTGGCCTGAAGAATTCCAGGGTCAGTCCATGGGGTCACAAAGAGTTGGACACGACTGAGCGACTTTCACTTTCTTATGGAGAGAAAGCAACCACTGGCTTGAGGAACTAAAATGCGGTGATGGAGATGAGCAAAGAGGAAGGAGGCCAGGAGAGAAGGTCTGAAAGCCAAGCAGAGGGCAGATCGCCTGGGACCTGGAGGCTGAGGTGACCCTCTGAGAGTTGACCCTGACCCCAACATGATCCCAAGGCCGCCAAGCAGGGGAGCGGCAGAACCTGGCTGCCTCGGTTGCCGGGCGGAGAATGATGACGAGGCTGCAGGAGTGGGTGTGAGTGGGCCTCCCTGCTGGCCAGGGGCTGGGAGGCTGCCTGCCAGGGCAAGGGACTCTGGTTTGGCCCCTGGTCCAGGAAGGCCCCATGAGCCTCAAGCCCGCACGCCACAGCGCCTGTGGCTCCGTGCCCTGGGGCCCGTGCTGTGACCAGAGCCGCCGCCACAACGCAAAGCTCGGGCACTGCAGCTACACAAAAGCCCCTGCTCGCCGCAGCTGGAGAACGTCTGTGCAGCAACCCGGCGCAGCCAGAACCTTGAAAAAAATTTCTTAAGTGTAAAGAAAAAAAGGGTAGGTGTAAGGAGGCCAGTTAGGGCCACAGCAGTGCTGCTGGGAGGAGACAGTGGCTTGGATTTGGGAGAATAAAGAGAAACAGAGGCAGCTGAGCTACATTCTGCAAGCATCTGGAATTGGAGGGAAAAGAAAGGCAAGCATGACTCCTAGATTTCTGGCCTCGGCAACTGGGTGGACAGTAACGATGTCCACTGAGATGAAGAGACTGGAGGAGGGACAAGAATGTGGAAAACAGAGCATGCAATCAGCTCAGCCGTGTGGTTCCCGTCCCGGGGCCGAGCCTCTGCCAAACGAGTGTCCTCCTGACTCGGCTCCCACCACCGCCCCTCCCCCACAGGCTCTCCTGGGAGACCGGCAAGCTGTAACTGCCACAGCAACAGTAGTTGACTTTATCTGGCAGAAAAACACCCATGGGCAGAAGTGAGAGGCTCTAGAGGCAAATGGCAGGCTCAGCACATGACTTTGCAATCTTGAGCATGGAATTCGGAAAACGAATGAAGCGTGCAGACTTACAAAAATGTGTATTTGAGACCTCAAGTCTTGCTCCCAGTCACGTTCCTACCAAACAGATACACCACAGCTTGTAATTAAACATCTGAGTGAAGAACTACCATCTGCCTCATCTCTGGACCTGAAGCTCCATGAGCACAGGGGCCTCGCTTGTTCTGCTACCAGCGGACCCACAGGGCACCCACGTGCATCAGGCATGCAGATTCACCGCCTCGTAGCTCTGGAGGCTGGGAGGGTGGGATCACGGTGCCCACAGGGCCACGCGCTTTCTCCTGCTCTGTAGGAGACCCCTCCTTCTGGAGGCTGGGAGGGTGGATCACGGTGCCCACGGGGTCACGGGCTTTCTCATGCTCTATAGGAGACCCCTCCTCTGGAAGCTGGGAGTGTGGTGCCCGCAGGGCCATGCGCTTTCTCCTGCTCTGTAGGAGACCCCTCCTTCTGGAGGCTGGGAGGCTGGGATCACGGTGCCCGCAGGGCCACGCGCTTTCTCCTGCTCTGTAGGAGACTGCCTCCTTGCACCCTCCAGTATCCGATGTTTGCTGGCAATCCTCGGCGTGTAGATACATCCCTCACCATCACGTGGCCATCTTCTCCACACGTGTCTTCACATTATCTTTACTCTGTGTGGATCTATGTCAAACAGCCCCTTTTTATAAGTAAAAACCAGTCAAATTGGATGAAGGCCTAATGACCTCATCTTAACTTGATTACCTCTTTCAAGATCCTATGTCCAAATAAAGTCACGTTCTTAGGTACTGGGAGTTAGGACTTCAGTATATCTTTTTGTTCGGGACCAGGACACACTTGAATCCATCAGAGTCGCCCAGAGTAGACTCAACATTTCCCAGATTCCCTTGCAGCTAGGTGTGGCCATATGTGGTTATGTTCTAGTCAGTGGGATATAAACAGAAGCGGTGTGTGCAACTTCTCGGAAGAATCTTGAAGGGAGGAATAGTGCCCTTCTGCTGCCCTTCTGACTTTATGGAAAGCTGGAATGTAAGCCTAATGGCTGGCGTGACAGCAGCCATCCTAGACCCTGAGGTGGGGCTGGGAATGGAAAGTGAACAAATTGAGAACACAGACCACAGCGACACATCTCGGTCTTAAACTAACTTTCTTTCAGCTTTTATGTGGCAAAGAAATACTAATCTCAACCACTGTTTCCAAGATTTCACATAGCTCATAAAGGAAGCTAACTGTAACTGATATACCACCCTACACTGCGGAGTCTTCTGTACGGCGCACACTTGCGGAGACAGGAGAGACTTTACCATATTTATCTTTACTCCCCATGACACTTGGATTGGTCGTGGGTGAATCCAGGAGTACAGCTTTGTAGAAGGATGTCCAGCCCTGGTTGGGACAGCTTCGAATTTCTAGCAGATATAGGTCAGTCTGGGGAAGCCCCTGACTTTACACCTGGAGGCAGGCTTGGGGTTACCTGGTTTTGAAGAGACCTGCAGAGGGCTGACAGGAGCTGGCCTCATACTATGTAGTTAGGACCCAGAAAAACTGGCTTCCCTGGTGCTCAGCTGGTAAAGAATCTGCCTGCAATGCGGGAGATCTGGGTTTGATCCCTGGGTTAGGAAGATCCCTTGGAGAAGGGCATGGCAACCCACTCCAGTACTCTTGCCTGGAGAATCCCATGGACAGAGGGGCCTGGAGGGCTACAGTCTGTGGGGTCACAGAGAGTCGGACGCGACTGAGCGACTAGGCACAGCACACACAGAAAGATCGAGTCCCCATCTATCTGTGAAGGACTGAGGGGTCCAGGCTGTGCATGTCCCGGCAGTTGCCCTTCCGCTTCCTGAGACAGAGAGCAAAGAAAGCCAGTGTGAGGGCTTCCGGGTGGGGCGCTCGGTAAGAATCCACCTGCCAACGCAGAGGTCGCGGGCTCGACCCCGGGTCTGGGAAGACTCCACACACCATGGAGTGTCACAGCCGCTGAAGCCTGTGCGCCTGGAGCCTGTTCTCCAAACAAGAGGAGCCCTGCAAGGAGGAGGCTCGCTGCAGCCAGAGAAAGCCGGCGCGCTGCAGCCAGAGGAAGCCGGCGCGCAGCCACAAAGGCCCAGCACAACCAAAAGTAAGCAAGTAGCAACAGAAACAAGAAGCCGGCACTGGGTCCCACAGCAGACCAACCCGGGAGCAGCACAGGACGATGCTGAGACACGTCCAGACTCTGCCGTCCTGTGGCTTCTGAAAGATCCCCTTTCCCACAGCTTCGAATGAAAGTGCTTAGTTTCACCTCAACGTAAAAAAGCTTGTGTGTGTGTGTTCGCCACTCAGTTGTGTCCAACTCTGTTGAGACCCCATGGACTGTAGCCCAGCAGGCTCCTCTGTTCATGGGATTCTCCAGGCAGGAATACTGCAGTGGGTTACCATTCCCTCCTCCAGGGGATCTTCCCAACCCAGATTAACAGAAAACGAAAGCAAACCCACTGGTATAGGCATAGCCATCCGTGGGGCTGGAATTTGATGCAATGCCAGTAACCGCTTATTTTCAGATGCACCTTTAATGAACTCTGAAATCGGGTCACACCTTATGTCCTGCGCATCTTATATTTGATGACATATGTTAGCTGATGCTCAAGAAACAGCTGTCATGTGACAGGCAAGGGGCTTGATACTTTACACACACTTCTTACCCGTTCTCACAGTCACACCACCAAGCAGTCAACGCTGCCATTCTAGGATGAGAAACGGAGCTCTGGCGTTTCTAGGGGCGTGACAGGATTGAACTGGCACGCTGCAGTACGGCAGAAACGTGGTCACGTCGACGCAGGTTCCCATGGCGCCCTGTTCTGGCTACTGTTTGGCCACCTTGTGTTCTGTGATTGTAAACATAAACTCACCTGAGCCAGAGTCAGCCAGAAGACACAGAACAACAGAGATTCTAACAAGCAACATAATAAATGACACCTACAAACAGTTGCTGTTTACTGTGAGCCAGCTACCGCGCCGGGTCACACCTCGCTTAACTGCAACTATTATAAGGGTCATGTGGCAGGTGAAGAATTTTAGCAAGAAGGGGCAAGACAGGGGCAGGGGATTAAAAGGTACAAACTACTATGTAAAAAATAAGTAAGCCGGGGCCTCCCTAGTGGCGCTGTAACTAAGACTCCATGCTCCCAGTTCCAGGGCCTGGGTTCGATCCCTGGTCAGGGAAATAGCTCCCACATGCTGCAACTAGGTGTCCAAACTCCACAACCTAAGATCCCGCAGGCCCCTGCAAGCCATAACGAAGACGGACAAGCCTCCGGGCAGCAGTTAAGACCCAGCACAGCCAAATACATCAAGATTAAAAATAAACAAACAAGCTACAAGGATCTATAGTACAACACGGGGAAAGCGGCCAATCTTTTGTAACAGCTACAAATGGAGGACCACCTTTACCAGCTGTTTCTAAGTGAACTGGTCTTCAGCGGCGCTGGGTCTTCACTGCTTTCTCTAGTTTCAGCAAGCGGGAGCCACTCTTCCTTGAGGGGTGAGGGCTTCGCCTCCCGGAGGCAGAGCTCGGGCCTCACGAGTTGCACTACAAGCTCTGCGGCGTGTGGAAGCTTCCCGGACCAGGGGCCGAACCTGAGTCCCCTGCACGGGCAGGTGGGTTCTTATCCACTGAGTCACCGGGAAAGTCGCAAAAATTGCTAACCACTATGCTGCACATCTGAAACTTACTGCCCATCAACGATACCTCGATGAAATTTAAAAAAAAAGGTGTTCAGGCTTAGAGTTTAAGTCGTTGTCCTGGGTCCTATGGAAGGCGTGAAGTTGGGACTCAAACATTGGGTGTCTGACACCCAAGCTGTGCACTCCATGACCCAAGCAAGCAACCTGAGCCTTCAGTGAACACAGGATGGACCACAAGATGAAGGTGATGTGATGGATCAGATGAAAGGAGGGAGAAGCCGGACATGACTTCCGGGAATCTTCTCGGGGATTTTTAAAAAATTAATTTCTATCAGAGTATCAGTTGTTTTATGACGTTATATTAGATTCTTGCTGTAGAGCAAAGTGAGTCAGTAATAGGTATACACATATCCCTCTTCTTAAAAATTTATTTACTTTTAACTGAAGGATAATTACCATACTGTGTGGGTTTCTGCCACACCTTAACATGGATCAGCCACGGGTACACACACGTCCCCTGCCCCTGAGCCTGCAGGGTCCCTCTGTTTTAGACGGCCTTCCATTTAGTGAGCACGGAGCTCCTGCGCTGTAAGGAGGCTCTCCTTAGCTATCTATTTACACACTGTGTGTACGTGTGTCAGTTTCTGGGAGGTTTCGGAAAGGCTGGGGTAGGCTCGCCGGGTGACAGCATTCAGAAAGGGCCTTGCAGCCTCAGGGGGCTTCCCAGGTGAAGGAGCCGCCTCCTGACGAGGAGCGGTCCCTGGATCGGGGAGACGCCCTGGAGGAGGGCGCGGGACCCCTGCAGTGCCCTCCCGGAAAGCCCCGTGGGCAGGGGGCTTGGCGGCTGCAGCCCACGGGGCCCAGAGTCGGGCACAGCTGGCGCCTCGCACGCGCTCACGCGGGTTTCCAGACACGCTTAGGACAGAAACACGGGGGACGTGGGAGGAACCGGCAGAAGGAAAACGGCCACTCGGAGCGGACGGCTGCAGCCCCGGGAAGCGGGAGGGACCCCGGACTGGAGAGGGCCTCGCACCCGCCCCGCGGGCCAGGGTGCAGTCAGGCCTCGGGCAGGCGGCAGCCGCCTCTCCGGAGCCGGAGGAGGCTCCACACGGGCCTCAGCCAGGAGAGCAGAGGCCCGGGCAGGCCTGGGATCTGCCCGACGCTGAAGCCTGCGCTGGTCTCTGCAGACGGAACCGGGAGCGGCGCCCCTGGCCCCGCGGAGGCCGGGAACGCTCGGTGCCCTGGCGCCACGCAGGGGCGCACCTTCCGCGGCTCTGCAGGGCCTGTACTTACAGGCTGTGTCCTCTGTCACACGGAAGTTATGACAACTCAAACTCCCACTTTATAAATCTCTTAACCTCCCCCCTCCAACTCACGCATTTCCACTGGGGGTGACCTAGTTTCCAAAGGGGGAAAGACCTGCCGCCTGGAGTCTGAAAATCAGGCTTCCTCTTTCATGTGCGAAGCCCGCGCACACACATCCGTACACACAGACAGTCCGTGGACAGGCCTACAGCCGCCTGCGGGCTCTATATTTTACGGAGAGAGAGAGGATTAAGGGGGAAACGTCTGTCAAATGCTCCTTAAGAGGACAAGTGAAGTCGCTCCGTCGTGTCCGACTATTTGCGACTCCATGGACTGTAGCCCACCAGGCTTCTCCATCCATGGGATTCTCCAGGCAAGAATACTGGAGTGGGTTGCCATTTCTTGCTCCAGGGGATCTTCCTGACCCAGGGATCGAACCTGGGTCTCCCGCATTGTAGGCAGACGCTTTACCCACTGAGCCACCAATAGTAGGCTGAGAGACGCTCTAACTCACCGCCGCCCTTCCTCCCCACACGCCCTTAGCGGTGCTGTGCCTTCCAAGGAACTGCGTCCCGTTCTTTTTCCACTTTTTGTCTCACGCTGGAGTACAGCTGTTGACAATGCTGGGACAGGGTCAGGCGGAAAGCACTGGACTCAGCCGTGCACACCCACGCATCCCTCTCCCCCAGACTCCACTCCCATCCGGGCTGCCACGTGACCCTGAGCAGGGCTCCCCGACCGCACAGTAGGTCTTGCCCATGTTAAATGCAGCAGCGTGTACACATCCTCTGCAAACTCCCAAACTGTCCTTCCCCCCACTCTTGCCCCGGGCAACGGCTCCACTCTGAGTTTCTGCTTTATGGAATAAACTCTCCGTGTGTGTGTGTGCACACGCCTGCACGTGTGAACACACTGCAACCATGGGCGTGAGCGGGTGCACGCATGTGCACACACGCGCAGCTATACTTAGGTCTACCTGAGTTCTACCCATTCTTGGTGTGTGTGTTTTTTTTTCTGGCCATGCCACAGGGCGTGTGGGCTCTTAGTTCCCCAAGCAGGGATCGAACCTGTGCCCACTTCCCTGGAAGCGGCCTGAACCGCTGGACCTCCACGGAGCCCCAGTCTCTACCCATCCTTTGGGTCTCAGCTCAAGCACCCTCCCCTGGGGACGTGCGCCTTGTTGTGCCCCGCTGGCCCACACAGAGGAGAAGCCAGGCCCCCTGTTTGTCCCCGCACCTCTGTTTATACACTCCGGAGTGGAGTTCTGGGGTGGTGGTCTCTCTCCCTCTCCAGACCATAAATCCCAGCCAGGCCTGACATGACGGCAGGTGGCTGAGAAAGACGAAGTGAACACAGAACTGTGGAGCTGCCCTGTCTTCTCCAGGGCGAGCAGGGAGGGCAGGGAGCAGAGAGGAGGTCGGAGCTGAGGCCCCGAGGCGCGCAGGCTCCCCACAGCCAGAGCCGCAGACTCTCCCGCCCACCAGGCCCGCGTGAGCAAAGCACTGGCCCTTCTGCTCCCAGTCGGCTGAGCACAGCCCAGCACGTCCGCACGCCCAGCCTTCCCGGGCTCAACTGCAAAGGAGCTGCTTTTAACCTCATGGTACACAGCTTTCTTCACACGTGTTGGCAGTCATCCCACCATTTGCTACTCCAGTGCCCAAACGGTCTTGGCAAATTAATTAGGAATTTGGGAGGACAACTTGGCTTCTCTTGGTTAGGAGGCAAATTCCATGAAATATACAGGCTTTGTGGCCATGGGGAGGAAAGACCAAAAAAGCAGGATTTCGACATTTTTCTTCTATATGAGAAATAGGAATTTTTGAAAGGAGGAATAAAAGAACACAATGACCACTAATTCCTTACTGTGACTCAGATGGTTCTGTCTCCATATAAACACACAAAGAAACAAACAAACAGTGAAAAGAGGCCCCACACATCCACATCCATCAATTCATAACAGCAGGAAACACGAGGAGAAGCCAGGAGTCTTGGAATCCCTGTGAGAGCTGGCACAAGGCTGCATGAAAACTTGAATACCATTTCTCACAGGATTTAATTATTTCCACCAGGAAAAAAGAAAAAAAACTTTCCAGAAAAGAGCAAGGATATCTTTTGTTTCTTATTTGTAAATATGGCTCAAATGCCTTCACAGTCTGAAGGCTGAACGGTTTGCTCAGATAAGTGTTTGATTAAACTAGCAGACATGCGTTTTTTTTTGTTTTTTTTTTTTTACATCCTTCACTTGGGTGACCCTGCAAGATCAGTCCTGGCCTAGGTGAGGGGCTGGTGCCAAGAATAAGCATTATTTATTTGACTTTCTGCAAGCAAAGGCAGGTGGACATGTGACCACCTCAACAACTCATCTTGAACTGAACACAAATTCTCCATACAAGACACAGGAAAGGTTAAGAACCACTGAGCAGCCCATGGGGGGTTGAGGTTTTGTTGGATATATCATCTCCCACTCCCCGGGTGGCTCAGATGCTAAAGAAGCTGCCTGCAATGCAGGGGACCTGGGTTTGATCCCTGGGTCTGGAAGATCCCCTGGAGGAGGGCATGGCAACCCACTCGAGTGATCTTGCCTGGAGAATTCCAAGGACCGGGGAGCCTGGCGGGCAACAGTCCACGGGGTTGCCAAGAGTCAGGCTCGACTGAGCGGTTAACACACACAGGCCATCTGCTGAGCTCTGCCCCATGGGCTTGTATTTTTTGAAATTATGCAACAGGAAACATTATTAGGAGTTTGGGGCAAAGAGACCGGATTTGAAGCTAGCTGTGGCATTCCCAAACTTGGTGACCTTGAGAAAGGGACTAAGTGAGCCTCAGGTTCCTCGTTTGCAAGGGGGGGAGGACGTTTCCCACTCCCCTTTCCAGACTTGTAAGAACAATAAAAGCAATACCGGGTATGAGAGGTGTGGGCGTACAGCGCCCGTGTTCAACGAGTAAGCTCCTCAGCCTTCTCCAGAAGCACCAGCTCACTGAGTCAGGCAACACGTGTGCTTCCAGCACTTACGAAAGGGCCAGGAAGACAGCAGTTAAAGGCAGACAAGGTTCTACTGGAGACAAATGATAACCTATTAGGTACTATTATCCAATTCTGATGAGTGTTACATCTTGAAAAGACAAGACAGGGTGATACAATAAAGAGTAACTGGAGGAAGACAAGGTGTTTAAAGCTTGAATTTGAAGCTTGAATGGAAACCAAGGAAGCAGTTGCCCAGCCTGAGGCCAGTGGAGCCGAAAGCGAAGCAGGTTGGAGATGGTGTTTCCACCAAAAGAGCCCGATGATGGACTCCGAGGCCCCGGAAGGCGACTGGCACAGTTCTCACCGCAAGGGGACGCCAGGCTTCCCAGGCGGCTCTGTGGTAAGGAACCCGCCTGCAGCGCAGGAGACCTGGGTCTGATTCCTGGGTTGGGAAGATCCCCTGGAGGAGGAAACGGCAACCCACTCCAGCATTCTTGCCTGGAGAATCCGATGGACAGAGGAGCCTGGCGGGCTACGGTCCATGGGGTCCACGACTTGGTAATTAAACAACAAAGAGCCAGCGTCCTGTGACTAGATTTACCTGGCACATATCTAGGCACAATCAGGGCATATTTGTCAGTCTTCCCCAACTCAAGTGGAAGATAGCTCCCAGGGGATCATGAAAATCAAGTTATGACAGAGAATGGGACCCACATTTGGGTTCAGACTCGACAGACTTTTGTGATTAAAAAGGGAGCGAGGTCATTAAAGGCTGCGATATGAAACCAAGTTCAAGTGCTGTTATTAGACTGCAGCCTGTGGAATGTCTTGGGAAGGAATTTTATTCCTTTTCAACATAGAGGAAAAGAGACTAAAGAAATACAGTTATTCCTCCTGGGACCATTTCTTCCTTTAGGATTTTACCGTCTAGCTGCTGATATGAAGTGGACTCAGCCCAGAAAGGTCAGGCACACAGAAGACACTCAGGAAGTTACTGCTTTTCTCTTCTTTCCTCCTTGCCCCGTCGTGCTAAAATGAACCAGAAGCTACTGGAATGGAATCCCTAAAGGATGAATGAGTCCCTGAGGGGGAGTCTAGGGACCAGACTCTTCCAGAGGAAGGCACACTGCATGCGGAGGCTCAGCTCTGGATGGTTCCCGTGTTTCACGCTCCACGCTAGAGCCGCTGTGCCAAGCAAAGGCCCTCCATGCCAGAGGCCTGCAGAATGCACTTTTCACATAGAAGAACTTTCAACATAAGAACAACGCTGGGATTTCCCCGGTGGTCCAGTGGTTACTGCCGGAGACCCAGGTTTGATCCTTGCATCGGGAAGATCCTCTGCAGAATGGCAACCCACTCCAGCATTCTTGCCTGGAGAATCCCACGGACAGAGGAGCCTGGCAGGCCACAGTCCAGGGGGTCGCACAGAGCCGGAGATGACTGAGCAACAAACATTTTCACTTTCACTCCAGTGGTCAAGAATCCCCCTTCCAGTGCGGGGGATGTGGGTTCAATCCCTGGCCGGGGAACTTCGCTCCCGCGTGCTGCAGAGCAGCAAGGTCTGCGCGCCACACCGAGGCCAAGTGCGGCAACTAGGACCTGACTCGGCAGGATGAGTAAATAAATGTTAAAGAAAGTGCCGCCAAAATAATAATAATAAAATCATTTTTAAAATAACTTTGATTCAAAGATGGTGATTCAAAGTGAGGATTCTGATGATCCTATTACCATGATTCTCTAGGCTGGGAAAGGGAGAAGAGACAGGTATGAAAGAAGTATAAAAACTTTATCAGAAAAGGTGTAATGAGTTGCCTTCTTTGTTACATGGGTCCCGATTCAGACAAAACCGAAAATAAGGTTCTATGTGGTGCTTCTGGTAACATCTGTCCCCTTTTTGGTGTCTTGGGACAAGCATGCTGCGACTGCGTGAGGAAGAGGAGGAGGTGATTGGAAGGGAAGCAGATGAGTGAAAACAGAACTTCAAACAAGCAGGGGATGACGCAGAAGTCTTTTGACTGAAACACTTGAGAGTCAGTTCCGCTCACAGCTGAACTCAGGCTGGAAGCTTCCCGGGCCTGCATCCCCGCGGTGTCCCCGCTGCAGCTCCGCTGCCTGAGCCGCCCCAGCTGCAGGGTCAGCGGCGCGGAGGCGCCGGGCGTGGGGGCAGGTCATAGGCCCCGCCAATCCCATCCAGAGGAGAAGGCGGTGATCCTCTTCACTCGCCCTAAGGAGGCATGTTCTCTGGACCTTTTCCAGAACTGCCAGAGAAGGAAATGCTAATACGGGCACGACGGTTTCGCCTCATCATGGATCAAGCATGCGTGACTGCCCAGTCTCTCAGTCAGGTTTGACTCTGAGACCCGTGGACAACAGCCCACCAGGCTCCTCTGCCCATGGGATTCTCTAGGCAAGAACACTGCAGTGGGTTGTCATGCCTTCCTCCAGGGGATCTTCCCAACCCAGGGACTGAACCCCCATCTCCTGCGCTGGCAGGTAGATTCTTTACCACCAAGCTACCCAGGAAACCTTCATGGACTAAGGGTTCCCTTTAAGCAGGCAAAGAGCTCCTCTCTGGGTCTGAAAGATCAAGAAGCATTAAGAGGGGAACACAGCACCCAGGCTCTCCAGTCTGGGCCTGTCCTGTCCACACAAAAAGGTGCCCCCGCCACGGAAAAGTTTCCAAGCCCCAGGGTAAACTAAAAGCGAGAAATGACAAGCATACGAAACCTTGGTTACAACACGGTTTCTGTTTTGGCAAGGAAAGGAGTGAAATTAAGGTGCCATGTAGGAAAATTCCGCTGGACGGGAAGGCCACAGAGGGCCAGACGAAAAGCGCTGTCTACACTGGAAAGTAGGAGAACACGGGCTCTGACCTCAGGGGCGGGCCTGGTCTCCTGGGAGAAAGTGACGCGGGAGGCAAAGGTGGGCGCTTTGCACTGTCTTAGGTTAGCTCGGGCCGGTCAGCAGGGCTAAAGGCGTCTGGCCAGAGTTTGGAGCAACTTTTACCACCCAGACCAAGCGGGTAGGTCACTGCCCAGGTCACTGGCTCCTTCCCCAGGACAGGCTCTCGTAGGGTCAATGCTGCTGCCCATATAGACGGAGGCTGCGCACCCATACACACTGCCCTGAAGTCAAGAGCAGCAGTGACGTGACAGGTCAGTGGGAACAAGCCTCCAGGACTGGGTTACACAAGGGCTTTTCACAGAACTTATTTAATAACAAATGCATATGGCAAATTAGGAAATTATCTATTCATCATTTTCTGTAACAAAGTAACGGACTAAGCAAATAAATACACACAAGTAAATTATATGGAGGAGCGTGGTATTCCCTCATTTTCATTAAAATAATTTTTTTTAATTGGAGCGTAACTGGTTTACAATGTTGCGTTTCTTTCTGCTGCACAACGTGAATCAACTATACACATACATTCCCCTCCTCTTGCACCTCCCACCCTGCCGGTCATCACAGAGCGCCGAGCTGAGCTCCCGCCACGCGCTGCTATTTACACATCGTAGCTTCCCCGGTGGCTCAGCTGGTAACGAATCCGCCTGCAGTGAGGGAGACCTGGGTTCGATCCCTGGATTGGGAAGATCCCCTGGAGAGGGAATGGCAACCCACTCCAGGATTCTGGCCTGGAGAGTCAGTCCACGGGGTCCCAAAGAGCCGGACACGACCGGGTGACTTTCACTTTCACTAGTGTACATACGTCAGTGGGGTGTACGTCACTGTCAGTGGGGTGTACGTCACTGTCAGTGGGGTGTACGTCGCTGTCAGTGGGGTGTACGTCGCTGTCAGTGGGGTGTACGTCGCTGTCAGTGGGGTGTACGTCGCTGTCAGTGGGGTGTACGTCGCTGTCACCGGTGTATACGTCTCCGGTGTATACGTCACTGTCACCGGTGTACGCACGGCAGTGCTACTCTCCCAAGTCGTCCACCCTCAGCCTCCCCGCCTCGCTCCTCTGTTCACAGATCCACTCTCTACACCTGTGTTTCTGTCCCTGCCCTGCAAATAGGCTCATCTGTACCATTTTTCCAGCTTCTATATAAAGGCATTAATATATGATATCTGTTTGTCTCTTTCTGACTTCTGCCACTCTGTATCTGTCATTTTCATTTAGCCAACAGCACACTCAAAATACATCTCAATATATTCACTCCAATACAGAGTTTGATCAAAAGCAGGCTTTTAAAACAAGGCTATATCTTGGTCTTTCTTTCTTTTTTTAATTCTTAGTCTTAAGATTCCATTTCAGAGTTTCTATTAAATGATATATGTTGTGTTAGATAATTTAAACAGACTTTTTCTTTGGCTCAATTTCCCAGCATTTTTAGTATGCTAATGTGCTTTTCTGTAAATTTCTGAGACAGGAACAGTGTGCAGCAGTTGAAAACTGTTTTGATCACAGAACCTCAGGACAGGATATTTTGCTGGACTCAGTTCAGTTCAGTCCAGTCGCTCAGTCGTGTCTGACTGTGTGAACCCACGGACTGCAGCACAGCGGACCTCCCTGTCCATCACCAGCTCCCGGCGTCCACCCAAACTCACGTCCATTGAGTCAGTGATGCCAACCAACCATCTCATCCTCTGTCGTCCGCTTCTCCCCCTGCCCTCAGTCTTTCCCAGCATCAGGATCTTTTCAAATGAGTCAGCTCTCCACTTTGCTGGACTAGAGAGCTGTATAATGCAAGTTTGGAAGTGTAGCTCTGCTGAATTCTGTACTGCTCTACAACATACAAAAACCACTGTACACCCCACCTGAGAAACTAAGAATATAAACCATGAGTGTTATCTTCTGAAACTGACAAAAATATCCCAGGTTACCCATCAATCAGTATAGAGATATCAAGGAGTTAATTATCAACAGACAACATCTGGAACAGTTATGCATATTAATAATGATGAACTAAAGTCAATGAAATACACCTGGCTAAGCAAACCAAGGTCTTTAGCTGCAATGTAAATCCATCGCTTTCACGAAATGAAATCTGCTTTGAGTCAAAGCTCCACGCAAGCGAGTGTATGCTCAGAAGCGAAGCACTCTGCCAAAAATAATTTATACGGAGGTAGTTTACTGTGGAAACAAAAGATGAAACTCTTCCCACAGCCAAGAGTCCCACTAGAAAAGGGAAAAATTCGGCCTCGGCACAGAAGCAGGTGCTCCCTGCCGGCTCTCCTGCTCTGGGTTCCTGGGTACCGTGCCCACTGCACACAGACGCACTTGGCCAGCAAGGTGCATGGACCGTGCCCAGAGCACAAGCCTGTGAAAGGAGACTGCTTACGCTCTGACTCACTCGTGTCAGACTCTTTGGGACCCCACGGACTGTCGCCCACCAGGCTCCTCCGTCCGTGGGATTTCCCAGGCAAGAATACTGGAGTGGGTTGCCATGCCCTCCTCCAGGGGATTGCCCCATCCCAGTGATCGAACCCAGGTCTCCTGCACTGCAGGCAGATTCTTTACCTTCTGAGTCACCAAAGAGACCCCTGTATGAAGGAGGTGCTCAAATCAGAGTCAGTCCCCAACCCAGCACCAGTCACCCAGCGCGGCCGTAATCCCTGCTCTGGGCCCACCTCTCTTGTCCAGAAGGTGAGCCACTGCCCGGGGGTAGATGCTGGGAACCAGGGCGGTGCAGGCCCGGACCACGCCTGCAGCTCCACTGGCCTGCTGCTCTGGAAGAGGGACAGATGGGCGTGGATGAAAGTGTTGGAGGCATAAAGCCAGAGCCTGTGGCTTTCATGTCTTCTGCGTCCACCCATGACCCCAGATAAGCAAGAGGTAAATGTCCTCTGTGAGACAGGACAAAACTGCAAGATAAAGGCGTTTTGAGGCAGAAAACCAATGATCTCAATACCCTCTTATACCCTTATACGTCTTATTATTTCATTATAAATAAAAACAATGTATATAAATGTACATATACATATAAGAAATCTGGAAGAATATAAATAAAGATGTTAACAGCTATACACTTTATGCCAACTACACTTCCAAAGTGCTGCTTAAAAATGGGAATATCTATCAGTTAGTAAAGATGATAGGCAGGTACAATTTTTTTTCCTGCTTATGTGTATTTTCCAAAAGTTTTCAATTCTATATTCATTACTTTAATAGAAAAAATAGGAACAAATTTTCAAAAATCTTACACAATTCACTCAATTGTCTGATGTGTGCGTATTTCTTTGCACTTTTTTGAGTGTTTCAACATACCTAATCCATAAAGCAGCAGAATGAAATATGATGATCATTTCAGAGGGGAGGAAACAGGCAATGAGACGTTATGAAACTTATTCAAAGAGCTGGTTAAAAAAAAAAAAAAACCACTAAACTTCTCTTGCAAACGCCATGACTTTTCTTCCAAACTCCATGACTTTTCTTCTCTTTTTCTCACTATTTGCTATTTTTTATGGTCTTAATGTGCTCTGCTGGCTGCATAAACACCACAGGTACGTACTCTGTGTACAACACAGGCAGTGGAGTTCTCACATAAGACTCAGCAAAAATATGCAAGCAGCTCCTGCAGCTCAATTCCAGAAAAATAAACGACCCAATCAAAAAATGGGCCAAAGAACTAAATAGACATTTCTTCAAAGAAGACATACAGATGGCTAACAAACACATGAAAAGATGCTCAACATCACTCATTATCAGAGAAACGCAAATCAAAACCACAATTAGGTACCATCTCATGCTGGTCAGAATGGCTGTGATCCAAAAGTCTTCAAGCAATAAATGCTGGAGAGGGTGTGGAGAAAAGGGAACCCTCTTACACTGTTGGTGGGAATGCAAACTAGTACAGCTACTATGGAGAACAGTGTGGAGATTCCTTAAAAAACCGGAAATACAACTGCCATACAACCCAGCAATCCCACTGCTGGGCATACACACAGAGGAAACCAGAATTGAAAGAGACTCGTGTACCCCAATGTTCATCGCAGCACTGTTTACAGTAGCCAGGATATGGAAGCAACCTAGATGTCCATCAGCAGACGAGTGGATAAGAAAGTAGTGGCACATATACACAATGGAGTATTACTCAGCCATTCAAAAGAACGCATTTGAATCAGTTCTAATGGAGTGGATGAAACTGGAGCCGATTATACAGAGTGAAGTAAGCCAGAAAGAAAAACACCAGTACAGTATACTAACACATATATAGGGAATTTAGAAAGATGGTAATGATATCCCTGTATGCGAGACAGCAAAAGAGACACAGATGCATAGAACAGTCTCCTGGACTCTGTGGGACTCCAGAAGATGATGTGGGAGAATAGCATTGAAACAGGTCTATCATCACGTGTGAAACAGATCGCCAGTCCAAGCTCGATGCATGAGACAGGGTGCTCAGGGCTGGTGCACCCGGATGACCCAGAGGGATGGGATGGGGAGGGAGGTGGGAGGGGGGTCAGGATGGGGAACACGTGTACACCCATGGCTGACTCCTGTCAATATAGGGCAAAACCCACCACAATGCTGAAAACTAATTAGCCTCCAGTTAACATAAATACATTTTAAAAATAATTAAAACGTTTCTGTCACTCAAAAAAAGAAGACTTAAGCAAAAGTAAACTCTCTTTTTTCAAATTAAGTATTGGTTAAGGAGAGAAATGTAACAAACAAAAAAGAACCCGAGGGAGATTTAGAAAACACAGAGGTAGAGTCCGAGGGACGGGAAGACTCGCCCTCTTAGTTTCGATCTCACTTCGAAGCTCTTGGCTTCAACTCAACCTCGCTCAGAAAGGGCAAAGGAAAGGAGAGAGGGGCGAGCGCGCAGGGAGGCAGGACGACTAGGCACGGGGGGCGCGGGCGGCACGGGGGGCGCGGGACGAGGCAGGACACGCGGGGCGCGGGGGGCGCGGGGGGCGCGGGGGGCGCGGGACGAGGCAGGACACGCGGGGGCGCGGGGGCGGGGGCGCGGGGGGCGCGGGGGGCGCGGGAGGCGCGGGGGGCGCGGGGGGCGCGGGGGCGCGGGGGGCGCGGGACGAGGCAGGACACGCGGGGGCGCGGGGGGCGCGGGGGGGCGCGGGAGGCGGCGGGGGGGCGCGGGGGGGCGCGGGACGAGGCAGGACACGCGGGGGGGCGCGGGGGGCGCGGGGGGCGCGGGGGCGCGGCAGGACACGCGGGGGCGCGGGGGGCGCGCGGGGCGCGGCAGGACACACGGGGGGCGCGGGGGGGCGCGGGGGGCGCGGCAGGACACGCGGGGCGCGGGGCGCTGCGCCCATCCGTACCTTCATGCCCGCTGCCGCCGCCGGGCCGCTGGGGTCCACGGCCTGGATGTGGCACGGCTTGCTCCCGCGCACCACGAAGCCCCAGCCGACCGCGTCCCCGACGATCTGGAGAGGAAAAGCACAGTCAGCAGCCCGCGGACGGCCCTGGTGCCCAGCGTCCAGGAGAGAAGGCCCGACGGTGAACGCCTGCGCGAGGCAGCCTGCTCCGGCTCGTCTCCGCGCCGAAGGGACGGGGCTGCCTGCTTCCATCGCAAACACAGGCTCACATGTTGATGCAGAAGCTGTGGCCCAGAAACACCTGCCGGGCGGAAAGGAGGTGCTACTGTGAACTCACTGCTCCACAGACAATCGGCAGACGGCTGCTTTCTCAGGCTGTGTTGCAGTTTACCATCAGACTCCAGTGGAAAGTTTAGATGATCTGAAAAACACGGTTGAAATTTCCCTCCGGGTCCAATTTCCCTTCTGCTTCCAAAGGATACTTTCCTCCTGTTCTTGCTACCTCACTGACTTCTAAACTAGTCATTTCAATTACTGAGGAGGAGAAACATGAAGAGTCTTGGCTTTCTTGAAACACAACTTAATGTACCAAGAAAAGACAGTGAAAAGGACGCTAAGTTCTTAATTCTCAAGTCAACTCTGGTCCAAAAGTTGTTTGAAACTGGAGTGCTTTTTCCTGACAGAATTGTAATTAGAATCGGCAGTTACATTTGCTGGGCAGCTCCCAGACACGTCTCTAGCACACACCCCAGCCAAAATACAGACGACGGCCATTCACAATCAATTACTAGCAATGCTGGCGTTGATATTTAGAACCAAGGAGAATTTATACCTAAAACTACGCTCCACTGTCTCTTGAATGCAGAGATGGAGGAAAAGCAGAGAAGCAAATGACACTTTGCTGACCGTCCTTGACGACTTTCAGGGCAGGCTTAGTACTCATAGTCTCCGCTTTTGCTTGCCTGAGAAGTTCTTCTGGGACTTACATATTTTGGGCTGTGCCAGCTGCTGCGGGCGGGGGCTGGTCTCCAGCTGCAGAGCGCGGGCTTGCCATTTCGGTGGCTTCTCACGCTGTGGAGCGCAGGCCCCAAGGGTGCTCGGGAGTCGGTAACTGTGGTGCACGGCCTTAGTTGCCGCGTGGCACATGGCATCTTCCCAGACCAGGGGTCAAACCCGTATCCCCAGCACTGGAAGGTGGGTTCTTGGCCACTGGACCAGCAGGGCAGACCTGAGAGGCTCTTCATCAGGCACTTTGCTGGCTTTCAGGTTTGGCGCTGTGAGTTCTTCAAACGTGATTTCACTTCCAAACGTACAGTTTGCCTTCTCCTTGGATACGGACGTGTTGCCAGCACTGTTTTCATATTGGTTGGCTATGAATGGACCCAACCGGCTTTAATTCCTTGCTGCTCAGAATGTGCTCCAGTCCTTGACAAATGTTTGCAGCACGGATGGTGTGGAAAGCTTTCCCCCACCTTGAGGTATTAAAGCACACATCAGAAGACTGAAGACAGGATGGGAAGAAGCGTTTTAAAGACGCCACTGATGCAGACGTGAGGAGACAGGAGGCCGGTGGGCAGGGTAGGGAGGCGAGGCCAGCAGGGGGCGTGGGCGCATCCCTCGGGGCCCAGAGGCTAAGACCCCACATTCCAATAGGGGGCTGTGGGCCCGATCCCTGGGGGTCCAGAGGCTAAGCCCCCACCTTCTGATGCAGGACTGTGGGCCTGACCCCTGGTCGGGAAGCCAAGCCCCCACCTTCTGATGCGGGGCTGTGGGCCTGACCCCTGGTTGGGAGGCTGAGCCCCCACCTTCCAGTGAGGGGCTGTGGGCCTGCCCCCGGTTGGGAAGCTAAGCCCCCACTTTCCAGTGTGGGGCTGTGGGCCTGACCCCTGGTTGGGAGGCTGAGCCCCCACCTTCCGATGCGGGACTGTGGGCCCGCCCCCGGTCAGGAGGCTGAGCCCCCACTTTCCAGTGCGGGGCTGTGGGCCTGACCCCTGGGGGTCCAGAGGTAAAACCCTACCTTCCGATGCAGGGCTGTGGGCCTGACCCCTGGTCGGGAAGCTAAGCCCCCACCTTCCAGTGAGGGGCTGTGGGTCCGCCCCCGGTCAGGAGGCTGAGCCCCCACTTTCCAGTGCGGGGCTGTGGGCCTGCTCCGGTCGGGAGGCTGGGCCCCCACCTTCTGATGCAGGGCTGTGGGCCTGCCCCCAGTCAGGAGGCTGAGCCCCCACGTGGCCCGCGGCCGGAAAGCTAAAACACACAGCAGGAGCAGTCCTGGAGCAAATCCCACAAAGGCTTTAAAAATGGTTCACGTTTCAAAACTCTTTAAGAAAACAACGAGAAACGGAGTCCTTGGGTCCTGTCTGAAGAAAACCAGGGGGTGTTAGAAGAAGAAGAAGGCAGGCTGAAGACCCTCCAAGAGAGGGCAGGTGGTCACAGATATGTAGGACATCCAAACGAGGCCCTTCTGCAATTCAAGGCCCTAAAATATCGTCAAAAGTGCCACTGATCATCACAGAACAGCCATCTTCCTCTACCTTAAGCCTCCCTCCTGTCTGAAGTGGGGCTTCCTTCGTAGCTCGGTGGTGAAGAATCTGCGTGCCGTGCAGGAGACACGGGTGTGATCCCTGGGTTGGGAGGACCCCCTGGAGAAGGAAATGGCACCCACTCCAGGCGTTCTTGCCTGGAGAATCCCATGGACAGAGGAGCCTGGCGGGCTACAGTCCATGGGGTCACAAAGAGCCGGACATGACTTAGCAACCAAACAACAATATGTTTTAAATAATCTTTATAATAAACTATGAGCAGAAAGGGATTGTTGCCGTTCTTTGCTCTACCACCTGCCTTTGAATCTGTCATTATACTAGAATAGGTACATAGTGAGTTTTTTTTAGGGAAACATCAAAAGGAATTTGAAATGCTGGGTTAATAACAATAAATTGTGTCAAGTCCTAATGCATTTTATTGCCAAAGCGTCAAGAAAGTCACACTGTCATGATGATGCTCAAAACCAAAGGGGAACTGGGAGAACCTTTCCAAGCCCATCCCTAAACTCGACATGGACAGGCCGCCACGCTGACACGCTCCAGACATGCGGCAGTGCGGGAGAAAATCCAAAGGGGGGGCCTACCGTGAACGTCTTCCTCGCATACGGAGCCCCAGGAGTCAAGAGTTCCTCAGAAGTGACGGGCCTCTTCAACACTGTAAGACAGACGCAGGGTCAAGGCACAAACCCTCTTAGCTCTCTGTCCAGTCTTTCAGCAGAAACTTCCTGAATGCCTCAGTCTGCGACATCAGTGACCCAAAGTGTCAGAGATCCCTGCCTCCCAGTGCACAAGTCTCGCCAAACATGGCCAGGAAACTAGCGAACGGAAACAGCCCTAACCCTAACTCACAGACAGCAGAGACGGAGCGGGGGAGGGAAGCAGGAGTGCCAAGGGAGTTCCTGAATTTCTTTCTTCCAAGCCCAGATGGGCATTCAGCAGGCTTCCCCTGCGGCTCAGCTGGTACAGAATCTGCCTGCAATGTGGGAAACCTGGGTTCAACCCCTGGGTTGGGAAGATCCCCTGGAGAAGAGAAAGGGAGGAGAAGGGGACAGCAGGGGACGAGATGGCTGGAGGGCGTCACTGACTCAATGGACATGAGTTTGGGTGAACTCCGGGAGTGGTGATGGACAGGGAGGCCTGGTGGGCTGCAGTCCACGAGGTCGCAAAGAGTCGGACACGACTGAGGGCTGAACCGAGGCATTCAACGCTTCCTCGACGGGCAGAACCCTCCAGAAACACAGGAGACTCAGGCTCAATCCCTGGGTCAGGAATACTCCCTGTACAAGGAAGCAGCTGACCAGTCCAGTGTTCCTTCCTGGAAAATTCCACAGATGGAGGAGCCAGGTGGGCTACAGTCCATGGGGTTGCAAAGGAGTCGGACATGATGTAGTGACCAAATAACGACAAGGCATTCAACACGTCAAAAGTAAGAGGAACTCTGGCTCTGGCAGACGTCGTACCATGTTTCCAGAGCTAATGCCACGCCCCTCCCCCCCATCATACTGTCCACATCCTGTCCACCAGAGCTCCTTAGAGTTCCCCATTAAAGTTCAACGTGCTCGCTGAAGCCCCAGGCTGCCTTTGGCCCTGAACCCTAACACTGGGGAGCTTTTCTGCATCCTTATCACATGCTGGCTTCTATGCTCAGCACTTTATATATTCTCTTGTTTCATCGTCACAAGAACTAGTGGGCCATTTCATCCTCATCCCTATACTGCTAGGGAGGAAACAGAAGCTGAGAAAAGTTAAGAAGCTTGTGTCCAAGGCCTCAGAGTCAAATGGAACTAAGATTTAAACTCAAGCGTTGATGCCACTGCCCACCCTCAGAAGAAAGGGTGCAGAAGCCCCAACATGGCTGCGTGTGGCCCCCCCAAGACACCTGGACCATCAGATCACTGCTGGGGCCCAGCAGATGGCAAAGACAGTGGTCCCTTCCTGACTTGCAGCCTAAAATCCCAGTAAAGATGAACCCTGTCCACCCACTGCTCATGCAGCACCGGAGCAGAGGCTGCCGCAGCGGCCCAGAACAGCCAGTGGTCTCAGTTAGAGACACCATGAGCTTGAGCGTGGAGAAGCTAGAGGGGTGGGCTGGGAGTTCAATGTGGTGACGTGCAGCCTCTGTCCCCTCCGTGGGGGCCGTCAGGGGCTGGAGGCCAGGCCCAGCCAAGGAGCAGCGGGGGACCAGAGGCAGGGAGACCCAGACCACTGGGCGGGGCCCTGCCCCGCACATTCTCAGCTAAGGGCAGCGGGGCGCTGCCTGCTGACCCGACGGGTCATGGGGATGCCCGCTGCTGCTTTCGGAAAGCTCATAAAGGAGGACAGGGGTTTGCCATCTCCCCTACAGAGCGAGAAGGGGGAGGTCAAGAAGAGCACCTCTCAGCAGAGGGTCAGGAGGTGAGAGGAGGGGCCCGCGGTTGGGGACTTGCGGCCTTTTTACTCCCCGTTAGTCAAGCCCTGCACACTCTCGGCCCTCAGATCCCTTCTGGGGCTTATGGGGGTGGATGTCGGAATCACATGGCACTGTGATATCCGACGAGAGCCCCACATCCTGTTACACGGCCTACTTTCATTGAGATATAATCGACACACTGGATCTGTTTCAGGTCACAACATAAGGATGTGTGTGTGACGAAATGATCACCTGATCCAGTTCAGGTCATCACCTGATGCAGCTACAAGCTTTTTCTTCTTGACATGAGAGCTTTTCAGACCTACCCTGGGGACTTTCCTGGGGGTTCAGTGGCTGGGACCCTCAGCTCCCAAAGCAGGGGGTCAGGAGCCAGATCCCACCACCTGCTGCCAAGGGGCCCTCGTGCTGAGACCCGGCACCCAAACAGATAAAAAAAATGAAAGAAAGGGCTGCTCTCCTAGCAACGTTCAAATATACAACGCAGCATTACTAACTGCAGTCTCAGGCGGGACGCTGCACCCCCCGGGCCGCACTGAGAAGCTGGAGGCTTGTGCCCTCTGACCCCTTTCGCCCACTCGACCTTCCCGCCCCCACTGGCCAGGCCCCTCTGGGCAGCACCAGCTTGCTCTCTGTGCGTGTGAGGCTTCTGTCCGGTTCCACATACACGTGAGCTCGGGTGGCGCCTGCCACTCCTTGTCTGACATGTCACTTGGCATGCAGACCTCAAGGCTCACCCACTTCACTGCCCAGAGCAGACTTTCCTTCACTGTCATCACTGAATAGCGGGCCACCGTGCGTGCGTGCGTGTGATACAGCACATTTCCTTCATCCATCCATCCCGACGGGCATCTAGGCTGCTTCCGTGTCTTGGCTATTACAAGCAATGCTGCGATAAACATGCGGGTGCAAGTAAACTCTCAAACAGGCGTCCTCCTCCCCTATGGACAGACACTCAGAAGTGAAACTGCGGGATCACAGGGGGTTCTACTTCTCTTTCTTCCAGGGATCACCATACTGCTTCCCACGCTGGCTGCACCTGTCTACATCCCCACCAACCGTGCACGACGGCCCCCTGTTCTCTGCACGCTCACCAGCATTTGTCACGTGAGTTCTTTCCAATGTCAGCCATTCTGACAGGGGTCAAGTGACATCAGACATTCTGACAGGCGTCATCGTGACTTTGAGTCACACTACATTGTAATACTTGGCAACAATGCTGACCACTGAATTCACTGGCGCACTTCCCCGTGTTAAAATGTATAGAAACTCTGAAACCTAGGGAGTCATTTCTAGCTTTCTCTTCTCATACCCTTGAGAACTTATTTACTCATCACAGTGATACCAATTATATTACTTTTATAGCACTTAAGCTGGATTGGGGCATTTACATATAGTATTAAAAATATATGCTGATGGGTAACTAATGATTAACTTTAAATGCCTTGCCATGAAGCCTGCTTACCTACTTGAGGGAAAAAAAATCACAGGTGAGCTCCCTCCGTCTTGGGAATCCACTAAAGAGTTGAAAGAGGAGCTTGTCAGAACACAGAGGTAGGATTTACCCATGAAGTCCTGACAGTTCTGGTCCTTAGAGGCCCAACCTTCCATTTCTGTCTGCTGCTGCTGCTGCTGCTAAGTCGCTCAGTCGTGTCCGACTCTGTGTGACCCCACAGATGGCAGCCCACCAGGCTCCCCCATCCCTGGGATTCTCCAGGCAAGAACACTGGAGTGGGGTGCCACTGCCTTCTCCAATGCATGAAAGTGGAAAGTGAAAGTGAGGTCGCTCAGTCGTGTCTGACTCCTAGTGACCCCATGGACTGCAGCCCACCAGGCTCCTCCATCCATGGGATTTCCCAGGCAAGAGTACTGGAGTGGGTTGCCATTGCCTTCTCCAAGAATGAAAGTGAAAAGTGAAAGTGAAGTCGCTCAGTCGTGTCCAACTCCCAGCGACCCCGTGGACTGCAGCCCACCAGGCTCCTCTGTCCATGGGATTTTCCAGACAAGAGTCCTGGAGTAGGGTGCCATCGCCTTCTCCGTTTCTGTCTGCATGTCAGTGAAATTCCCCCTTTGGGCCAAGGGGTAAGGAGAAAGAGGAAACAATGCAACCTTCTACTCGCCCCAGGAATGACCTCCCTGAAGGTGACGCACTGAATGCTGGGGGGCTGGGGCACTACGCAAGGGGCTGGAAGGTGTCCTCAGGCCACGCTGGCCCCAGCGGACCACAGTCCACTCTGGCGAAGGCGGTGGTATCCCTGGGTCCAGGCGCTTGTGGGCTGAGGAGGCGATTCGATCTGAGCGCAAGTTCATTACCCATCTGTGTGCCTAGGTTGTTGGGTTGTTGGTTTTTTTTTTAATTTTTCTGGAACATAAAGTCTATGGAGGTGGAAGAGCAGAGTTTGAAACCGCAAGGCATGGAGAGTCCTCTGCAGGGGTAGCTGGGTTGCAGAGCTCCGCGCTTCTCCCTTGCGGGTGCAGAGACCCAGCAGATCCAAGCATCAGTTACCATCCGGGCAGCGGCACCTCCGCTGCTGTGCGCCACTCAAACCCACCACAGAAACCAGCGGCTGCTCCCGGAGCTGGGGCTGCTGGCGAGGAGGCCCTCAGACGGCCGGGGTTCATAGCTGTCCTGGGAACGCTGTCTGCAAAGAGAGCTGACTTCCCCAGGCCATGCCCCGCTTCGAGGGGCGGCCAGCATCCAACGGCCAGTCAGCGTGAGGGTCTAACGGTCTGGCCACCTCCCCCAAGAGGAGACCCCTCTCCAAGGCCCCCCGACTCCAGAGCGCCACCTGGGGTCAGCCGCAGCCTCCGCGGGGCGCGCGCTGCAGCCCAGCTCGTCCGCAAACCTGCGTCCTCCCTTCTCCCCCGAGGCGCGCCTGCTTGTGCCCTCGGTGCCCAGCGCCCAGTCGTGCCCAAGTCTGCGGCCCCGGGCTGCAGCCGCCGGGCCCCTCTGCCCGAGGGATTCTCCAGGCAGCCTCACTGGGGCGGGATCTCCCCCCAGCTCCCCACCAGGGAGTGAGCTCGTATCCCTTACCTCTCCTGCACTGGCTGGGGGGGTCTGTACCACCAGCGCTGCCGGGAAGCCCCCATCCAAGAGGAGGCGCCCCCAAGCTGCACCACGCACGGAGATCACCCCGTCCTCCCCCTCCGCTTAACGAGGGAATCCGCGCGCCAGCGTCCCCACAGCCTCGGGCAAACGGGCGCGGCCGCCACTCACCGGACTTGGGGTTACACGGCACCGGGGGGCTGCTGGAGAGGGTGGGGCTGCTGCTGAAGTAGCCGCCGCTGCCACAGCTGCTCATGCTGCTCCTCCGCGCCGCCGACGCGACCTTGATCTCCTTGCTGGGGCTGACTGCGGGTGAGGACGCGCGGTCACGGCCGTGGGCCGGTCCCAGGACACGTGCCGTCACGCACGGTGGTGGGCCGGGTCCCCGGGACACGCGCGGTCATGGGCAGCAGTGAGACTGGCTCTCGAGAACAGGCCACCTGCAGCTGCCGGGGTCGTGGGGCAGCCTCCACTGCCAGAATCAAGCCCTCTGGCCTTGGCATCGGAAAAGCAAGGGTCTGAGTGGCAGCTCTGCCACCTATGAATAGCACGAGCTGGGCCTAGTCCCTTGGGTTTTGTAAGCCTCAGTCTCCCCAGCTGTAAAGTGGGAATACTGCTCTCCAGTGGGGATTGGTGCAGGCATGGTTATATAGGGGAAAGCGCTCAGCTACATGAAACACTATTTTAAGAACCATGGAGCTCACCCCAAGCATCCCTGAGAGGATGTAAATTAAGTGCCGGCAAGACACTCAATGAGCTAACGGTGACAATAAGCGCCTCCTGACTGAAGAGTAAACCATTAACAGCCCAGCGCCACAGAAGATTAAGACGCAGAGCATGACCTCAGGCTTGGAAGGTGTGCAGTTCTGAAGCGGCCGCTTCAGTGATCTGACCTCGCTTTTCCCTCCGCTGAGCTGGCTGGCTCTCATCAGGGGGAGGAGCGCAAGGTGCAGGATGCAGGGAAAGGAACGCGGGGAGCGCTTGGCGCAGGGCCTGGCCCCAGGAAGCCCAAGGCCACGCTGGCCTTCAGGTCACCATGGTTACCGTGTCCTTATCACGGTCACCTGTTCAGGTCTCTGGGACTCAGTGAAGAACAGGGAGGGTGTGCGTTTGCAGGAGGCTGCCGCCTTAGGGGCACACGGCTGGAGGGCATCCAAGCACAGGCTCAGGCCCCTACCCTCGGCTAGTGTTTCCTCTCCTGGTGCGGCCCTTCCTTCCTTCTGTGCCTCCCCAGCCCGTCTGAGGAACCTGGGATGTGGAAGGCTGAAGAGGAGCGCTGGGTCAGGACAGAATTCCTGCCAGACCCAGCTCCGCCCACCACTTCCAGCTGTGGGAGCCTGCCGAAGCCACTCCACCGCCCTGTGACTGCATTTCTTCACCCGTAAGGCGGGGAGAGTAACAGCGAGGGTTCAATGAGAAACTCTATGCAGCCAAGCTTGGCTCCGTGCCAGGTGCAGACTGTTCCCAGCACCTCTAGCTGCAAATGTTCTCACTGTCGCCTCCTGTTTGTAACCAACACATGTGTTCCTTTTGCTCAGGGTTTCAGGTGAAGCCTGAGGCCTTAGGCGCCAAGCCTTAGGCTGACCAGTTTCCTGAGTCAGCGTGGAGTTTTCCAAGCGGAAGACAGCCCAGGAAGCACGCCATCCTCTTACACAGAATGACACGTTGTTAGCCTTCTCTGAGTGAATGAGGTTATTTTGTTCAGTTTAGTTTGTTCAAATGGGGTTATCGTTGTGAACATCAGTCATCATTTCTGCCCGGGTCTGACCTTACACATAACGCCCCAGGATACTGTGCTTTCTGAGCGTCTATGTCTGCCTTTCACAGGTTTACCTTGTTCTGTGTGATACATTGATAATCAGTTTCCTTTTAGTTGTATAAGCCCTCAAAAGTCTTATTCATCCTTACATAGATTTTCAATGCTGGACTTAGCAAACTGGGTAATTAATGATACGTAAGGACTGTTTCTCAGGCAGTAAAGAATCTGCCTGAAATACAAGAGACCCAGAATTGTCTGCAAATGAAAAGTAAATAAGGTATGGGTGAGGGCCTGAGTGGTCTTTTATAATTTAAATACATAAAATTATAAAACAGACTTCACGGCATTGAAGTTGATTACCCAGGAACAATTTGGTGGTGTGTGGGTATGTTTTCTTTTGGGGGGGGCAAAATAAATAGATATATAATGTTTTAGTTATAAATAGTCTCTTGAGAACAGAATTCACAGAGGTGAGTTATGACTGTGGTACTCCCAACAGCCACACTCACGCGAAGGGGACGCGCGCACCTGACATGAAGCTGGCTGACTTCCGGTTGTCGTGGCCCTGCTTCCGCAGGCAGAAGGGGCTGTCGTGCGTCTCCTGGGAGGACGGGGACTTCTCACTGAGCAGCTCCATCAGCCTTCGCCTCCGCCGGAAGTTCATTCTGAACTGGTAGAGAAGATTGCTGTCCACAAACGGGTGCTTGTTGGACACTGGGGAGAAGAAACAGCAGGTGAGACCATCTGGTATCCTGCAGACACTGGGCACTGTAGCCGGGAAACTCCAGCCAACAGACAGGAGCAAAAGTCTTGACAAAGACTTTACACCCAATGCTACAATACCCTTTATACCTCAGGGGTTTATTCAATTTTATACTCTGAGTTCATGAGTCGTGGAGACGCAGAATAGGCAAGACGTCAGGCTTCAGAAGCCACATGCCAAGGCCGTTTTGGTCTCTGGGAAGTAACCAAGAATGCTGAAAACTGGCCAGCAACACGCTGAAGTCTCCACCCCCCCAAATTCAAAACACTTGAATAGACTCTATCTCCAAAAATCCAGTTAGCATAGGACAAGAAACTCGCCCTCATTAGTTAATATGGAAATGCACATTAAAATCACAATGAGATGCTATTTCACACTAGACTCACAACACAAGAGAAGACTCTACACATGGACGTCACCAGATGGTCAACACTGAAATCCAATTAATTATATTTTTTGCAGCCAAAGATGGAGAAGCTCTATACAGTCAACAAAAACAAGACCAGGAGCTGACTGTGGCTCAGATCATGAACTACTTATTGCCAAATTCACACTTAAATTGAAGAAAGTAGGGGAAACCACTAGACCATTCAGGTATGACCTAGAACAAATCCCTTACGATTATGCAGTGGAAGTGACAAATAGATTCAAGGGATTAGATCTGATAAAGTGCCTGAAGAACTATGGACAAAGGTTCATGACATTGTACAGGAGACAGGGATCAAGACCATCCCCAAGAAAAAGAAATGCAAAAAAGCAAAATGGCTGTCTGGGGAGGCCTTACAAATAGCTGTGAAAAGAAGAGAAGTGAAAAGCAAAGGAGAAAAGGAAAGATATACCCGTTTGAATGCAGAGTTCCAAAGAATAGCAAGGAGAGATAAGAAAGCCTTCTTCAGCAATCAATGCAAAGAAATAGAGGAAAACAATAGAATGGGAAAGAGCTCTTCAAGAAAATTAGAGATACCAAGGGAACATTTCATGCAAAGATGGGCTCGATAAAGGACAGAAATGGTATGGACCTAGGTAAGTAGGAGAATAGGTAAGTAAACCATTATATTCATACCATGAAACACTCCTCGGTGATAAGAAGGAATGAGCTGCTCACACAAGACAACGTGGATTAATACCAAAAGCATTAAGCTGAGTTAGAAAGGCCAGACACAAGATGAGTGTCAGTTTATATGAGGCTCAGGCAAAGCCAGAATTCACAAATAATGACGGAAATTAGAAAGGGGCAGGGATGAGGGACTGCCTGGGAAAGGGCAGGAGGAGACGGGCGACGAAGACTTTCTGCATCTTATTTTACACGAATATATATATATTATCAGGGGGCTTCCCAGGTGAAATCAAACTAAGCGTTTGAGGTATGTGCATTTTCTTGTAGGTTAAGTATATGTCTGTCAATAAAGAGAAACAATCAGGGCCTCCCTAGGGGCTCAGTGGTAAAGAATCCACCTGCCAATGCCGGAGACACGGGCTCCATCCCTGGTCCGGGAAGACCCCACACGCCTCGGAGCGACGAAGCCCCACAGCCGCCGGGCCTGTGCTCTGAGCCCACGCCGCAGGCCACCGAGGCCCTCGAGCCCCCAGCCCGCGCTCCGCAAGAGAAGGGGCCACCGCCGCGAGGAGCCCGCCTCTGCAACCGGAGGAGAGCGGGCACAGCCGTGGAGACCCAGCGGGGACGAAAGTCATAAACAAGCACAATCAGTTTTTAAGAAACAAACTGCAACAGCACGTTTCGTAAGTGGGCTGGGAGACCAGGAACAGGCGTCCTCAGGCCGTAAACCCAGCACGAGAGGCGGCGCAGCACGCCGCCGGGACAAGCGGCTCCGCGGCGCTGGCGCCCAGCCGGCCAGCGACACTAATCACTGCGCATGCGCTCAGTGTCAGAACGCAGGCGTCTGTTCTGCTCACTTATCTGAGGCTTAAAACGCGGGCTTTTAATCCAGCTTCTCTCTCTGTTCCTTTTCAACTAGGCTGCTATTTCTACTCTAACAGAAATTTCTCTCTGACTGGTTGATCATTAAAGGCAGTCAAAACTCCTGCAGCTTTGAAAAAAAACAAAATGTTAAGAGGATTTTTTTTCCTTCCTTTTGATTTCAGCAAGACAGGTCAAAACCTGGTTTTATTTTAGAGATTCTACATGCGTTCTGTAACTGCATCACTGAAATGTAATTTACATACAAGATAACTCACCCACCTAATGTGCACGCCCTCTGTTCTACTCTGGAATGTGCTCACAGAGGTGTGCATCCCGGCATCACAACTGATTTTAAAATAGTCCCATCGACCCCAGAAGAAAGCCAGCTCCTGAGCTGTCGCTTCCACTCTGCCTGTGACCCTTATTCATGGCCAACGCGCCAACCCTGCAGCGTCGCCTGCCTTCGGCATTTCGTACGATCAGAGTCCCACAAGGTCCACTGTGACCCGCGTCTTCCCCTTGGCATAACGTTCACAAGGTTTATCCATGTAACGCCGTGTATTGGCACTTCCCTCCCTTTTTTTTTTTTTAACTTCATTCCTTTATATTGCCAAATAATTTCCTGTGGTCATGTACGGATGTGAGAGTTGGACCATAAAGAAGGCTCAACACTGGGGAACTGATGCTTTCGAACAGTGGTGTTGGAGAAGACTCTTCAGAGTCCCTTGGACTACAAGGAGATCAGTCCTGAATATTCATTGGAAGGATTGATGCTGAAGCTAAAGCTCTAATACTTTGGCCACTTGATGCGAAGATCTGACTCATCAGAAAAGGCCCTGAAGCTGGGAAGGATTGAAGGCGGGAGGAGACGGGGATGACAGAGGATGAGATGGTTGGATGCATTGCTGACTCAATGGACATGAATTTGAGCAAACTCCAGGAGACAGTGGAGGACAGAGGAGCCTGGTGGGCTGCAGTCCATGGGATCATAAAGAGTCAAAGAGTCAGACATGATTTAGCAACTACACAGTGACCACAAAAAACTATTCACTTCAGGTAAATGAAGGATGTTGGCCATGAAGGCAAGCACATCTAATTCAGAGATGGTACTTCATATTCTCAGTAAACAATACATTCTTGTGTTCAGGAGATTATAAATACATCCTAGACCAAAAGATAAGTCAATGACATTTTGATATGATATCTATAAACAGTGGCTCCCATGATAGTCAAATTTTTATATAAATGTATTACACCACTACATTCAATAATACTATAATACAGTAATTTATAATACTTTTATAGATAACTTATTTTTTTCTGGCAACCTTTTCTGAGTTTACTGTGATTTTTAAAATCCGCAATGTGACTTTGGCAACAGTATCTTAAATTACAGCCTGAAAATCCATAGGACTGTATATACCCTTATTAAGACCTGTTTGTCTCTGTACAGTGAATGACACAAAACACTGGCTTTGGTATAAATAAATCCAGAATTGCATTCTAAATCTAAACCAATTCCATGACAGATAAAAGTGCTTCAAAAACATTTTTAATTGAAATGGAAATTTGAGGGCTGGCTTTACATACTGAGCCAAGGATTAATTCACTCCCATTCTCCACTCCCGAGCTGTATTACCACCTATGTCTAAAAGGGCAAACACATCACCTAAGATAAGATACAAGGAGTAAGTTTAAACAGCCCTCTGTCGTGACATAGTCTCTCCAATAATCTACGTGTTTAAACATGACCAAATCAGGGCAGACCAGGACTGTATAAGATAGTGGACTATCCATGTCAAACATACTGCCAAGATCGAAAGAACTCAACAAATTGCACGTTTGTTAATTTACAACCCACGTGCCTAGTGCAGGGGATGTTAGAGACGCTGGTTTGATCCCTGGGTCGGGAAGGTCCCCCTGGGGAGGGAACCGGCAACCCACTCCAGTGTTCTTGCCTGGAGAAGCCCCTGGACAGAGGAGCCTGGAAGACCACAGTCCACAGGGTGGCAAAGAGTTGGACACGACCGAGTGACTGAGCACGTTGTTGCTTCTACTGTGACCATCGTTTGCTGGTGATACATTGTCATTTGACTGACGGGAATTCAGCTTATGTGGCACAAGGTTCAACGCCCCACTTCCATTCCAAGGACTGACTTGGTTCTTAGGGCCTCGGGAGCAGCCACACGCTGGGGAACGAGGTTCTCCGCGTGCTCGTCCTTCAGCTGTGTGGCCCGCACAGAGGGAGACAAACGCCGTCTCTCAGAACAGGGACACAACCACTGCACGCGTCCCTTGCACCGCTTTCAACGAAGCCTTTGGCTTTTAAAAGTGCTCTTTAATTCTCCCCTCTCACTAAAAGTTTAAATACACAAACGCTCAGTGTTGTACATTTGCTTCGCTTGTGAGGGCAGTCCTAGGTATCGCAAAGACAATCGTCCTTCCAAAAGCCAAGAGCGCCAGCAGCCAGATCCTAGCGTCTGTCAGTCACTCGTGACGTCACTCACACCTTCAACCAATGAGCGCCAAGGGAGGGTCCCACACCCGCCCAGCCATCTCCCCTTAGCACGCTGGCTGGACCTCGACACCGTCATCTGCTCATCCTTTCAAGCTCAGCAATACCAAAGTCTTGCAAATCAGACATCGCTTCATCCAAGAACAAAACAGTCATGCAGAACTTCTCTGAAGACTCTCTTATGCCGAATAACTTTCAGAAAACAGTCTTAGGTGATGAAAAGCGACGGCTCGAGTCAGAAGAACTCGGCTTTGCGCCCAGGCCTGCCTCCTTTCTGAGCTGAGTGATTTGGGCGACTTAGCAAATTTAAACCTCAAGTTTCCTGTGCAGTTCTGCTGTGAAGAAGAAAGAGGACAGCTTCCGGAAGAGGTCTGACACGGTATCTGAGGATCGTCTTCAGGGTTCTTCTGCTCAGGCTCCTGAAGACTGCCTTCTGTGGCTGCTCACAGGAGTTCCTGCACCGAACCCGCTCCCTCTGTCTGTCCTGCCCTGCTTCCAAAGAACACTCTGTCCAGCTCCCACGAGCACTTCTGCTACCTTTCAGTCATAAGAAATATGAAATCTTAACCAGATATCCAGTTTGGCAAATATCCCACTGGAAGATATTTAAATCTCAGAAGTCAAACAAAAGTAAGACATTAAGGAGTGAGTTTAGACAAAGGAAGTTTTAAGAACGAATTAGATTAAGAAAGCTGAAGATTTCTTTTGTATAGGCACAACTTCATACGTGGGCTTCCCAGGTGATAAAGAATCTGCCTGCCAGTGTAGGAGACTCAAGAGACTCAGGTTCAGTCCCTGGGTTCGGAAGATCCCCTGAAGGAGGAAATGGCAACCTGCCCCAGTATTTTTGCCTGGAAAATTCCATGGACAGAGGAGTCCATGGGATCAGAAAGAGCTGGACACAACTGAGTGACTGACCGCATACACACACAAATTACATGTGTAGAGTCTCAAGAAATAAAAATGGCTAAATGACATATAGTTTATAATCCACAGAGAGGAATGAATTGACTCTTTTCTACACTTTAACGGGACAATCTCCATATAAAATGCAAAGTTCAGTTGCTACATATGCAAATTGCTCTTTGTTAAACACAAAGGACAAACAACAACAACAAAAAGGAAACTCCTAAGGTCTGGGAAAGAGATATTCAAGACAAGGAAAGAAAAGCAAGGAGAACCGTGATTCGCATCTCTAAGCTTGAGGTCTTTCCAGGTTTTCATTCTTCCAATCCCAAGCTCCAATCTCCTATCCACACAATACCTTTTCATTATGCTCGATGTTGTACATACAGAATTTAACAAATTTTGTCCTTTGCTCCTTGAGAATACACATATGCCAGCAAATTTGGAAAACTCAGCAGTGGCTACAGGACTGGAAACGGTCAGTTTTCATTCCAATCCCAAAGAAAGGCAATGCCAAAGAATGCTCAAACTACCGCACAGTTGCACTCATCTCACACGCTAGTAAAGTAATGCTCAAAATTCTCCAAGCCAGGCTTCAGCAATACGTGAACCGTGAACTTCCAGATGTTCAAGCTGGTTTTAGAAAAGGCAGAGGAATCAGAGATCAAATTGCCAACATCTGCTGGATCATGGAAAAAGCAAGAGAGCTCTAGAAAAACATCTGTTTCTGCTTTATGACTATGCCAAAGCCTTTGATTGTGTGGATCACAATAAACTGTGGAAAATTCTTCAAGAGATGGGAATACCAGACCACCTGACCTGCCTCTTGAGAAATCTGTATGCAGGTCAGGAAGCAACAGTTAGAACTGGACATGGAACAACAGACTGGTTCCAGATAGGAAAAGGAGTATGTTAAGGCTGTATATTGTCAGCCTGCTTATTTAAATTCTATGCAGAGTACATCATGAGAAATGCTGGGTTGGAAGAAACACAAGCTGGAATCAAGATTGCTGGGAGAAATCTCAGTAACCTCAGATATGCAGATGACACCACTCTTATGGCAGAAAGTGAAGAGGAACTAAAAAGCCTCTTGATGAAAGTGAAAGTGGAGAGTGAAAAAGTTGGCTTAAAGCTCAACATTCAGAAAACGAAGATCATGGCATCTGGTCCCATCATTTCGCAGGAAATAGATGGGGAAACAGTGGAAACAGTGTCAGACTTTATTTTTTTGGACTCCAAAATCACTGCAGATGGTGATTGCAGCCATGAAATTAAAAGACGCTTACTCCTAGGAAGGAAAGTTATGACCAACCTAGATAGTATATTCAAAAGCAGAGACATTACTTTGCCAACAAATGTCCGTCTAGTCAAGGCTATGGTTTTTCCAGTGGTCATGTATGGGATGTGAGAGTTGGACTGTGAAGAAAGCTGAGCACCAAAGAATTGATGCTTTTGAACTGTGGTGTTGGAGAAGACTCTTGAGAGTCCTTGGGACTGCAAGGAGATCCCACCAGTCCATTCTAAAGGAGATCGGCCCTGGGTATTCATTGGAAGGACTGATGTTGAAGCTGAAACTCCAATACTTTGGCCACCTCATGTGAAAAGTTGACTCATTGGAAAAGACCCTGATGCTGGGAGGGATTAGGGGCAGGAGGAGAAGGGGATGATAGAGGATGAGATGGTTGGATAGCATCACGGACTCGATGGACGTGAGTCTGAGTGAACTCCGGGAGTTGGTGATGGACAGGGAGGCCTGGCGTGCTGCAATTCATGCAGTCACAGTCGGACACGACTGAGCGACTGAACTGAACTGAACTGAAGATGTACACATCACCATTGTTTGCAACTACACAAATTTGGAACTAAAATAAATGTCTAGTAACTGAGGACTAGCTGACTGAATCGCTCCTGGAGAAGATTAACATCTAATGAGGAAGAGGTGAGAAGGGACAAGGCTCACGGTGCGCACTCAGAGCCTACTCTGCTAGGCGTGCTTTCATCCCAGCTATAACTGAAAGCTGACGGTTTCTAATTCATCCAGCCTATACTTTCTGGGACTGTCCAAGCGTTCCCTTTTGCACTGGTCGAATTCTCTAGGGGCCTGACTCGGCTTAGCTTCAAGTGAGATGTTAAACAGGAGGAAAAGGAGAAACCGCCAAAAGCTAAAGCAACATAAATACACGACAGTCTATCTTTCAGGGAAGCGCAGGCTTCAGAAGCACCAAACTCATGACGCTGACATTTGGTAAAAGATAACAGATCCCTGTCCACTGTATGCTTTCACTTTTCAGAAAGCACGAGGGGGATACCATGCGTATATCTACCCAAAGCATAAAGTGACATAGTTCAGAGACATGGAGGATAATATGGCTACATTTTTCCCATTAGAAATTATTAGGGTGATTTTATCAAAGGAAGACAATTTTAAAAGCTGATTATCTGAAGGAAGGAGAATTTGCTGTCTTCTACTCACACATATATTCTAAGGATGAATCTAAAAACTTCTCATCTTAAGCCCCATAAGTTCCTTTGAATATAAAAGTGCTTTAGGCTACTTATCTAGTTGGAGGGACGAAGATCTCTTACTTTCATCCAGCCTTGAAATTGCTGACAGATGACATAACACAACAGATATCATGGAACAGCAACTCACACTGAATCCAGCAGTGTGATAAGGAGATAAGGAGGTGGGGTTAAGGAGGAGGGGGAACGAAATTGGGGATGTCAACTGTCCCCTAGATCGCACCTCATCGGGAAGTTTAACGAGTGTTAGAATTCCGAAGAGTCAAGAAGGCTCGGGAACTGCCTGGTGGTCCAGTCATGCGCCTCCCCTGTGGCTGGTAAAGAATCTGCTTGCGGAGCTGCCTGCAGTGCAGGAGACCCGGGCTCCATCCCTGGATCCAGAAGACCCCCTGCAGAAGGAAATGGCAGCCCACTCCAGCACTCTTGCCTGGGGAATCCCATGGACAGAGGAGCCTGGCGGGCTGCAGTCCAGGGGGTCAGAAGAGCCGGACACGATGAGCGACTGAAGCAGCCCCCCCCCCCCCCCGTGGTTAGGGTCCCACACTCCCAAGGCAGGGGGCACAGGTCCGGTGCCTGGCAGGGAAGCTAAGGTCCCACAGGCCTTGTATTTCAGCCCACAATGGTGGGAGGTGCTTACACAGACAGGGGAATAAGGGCGCTGAGTGTTCTAACAGCAAAGAACAAAGGCCGGCAAAGGAGGAGGCTGAGGGGGGCAGGACTGTAAGCGCAAGGAGTGTCAAACTACAAGGTCCTCAAGGTCACCTTCCAGACAGCAGACCCTCACACGCTGTGACAACAGCCTTACCATCAGGACATGCCGGGCCGCCCCGGCGGGCAGAGACACGGCTTCAATCCTGCTCTGGGAAGATCCCACATGGCTCGGGGCGACTAAGCCATGTGCCCCAACTACTGAGCCTGTGCACCCAGGGGGTACAGCCCCCGGAGCCCACGCACCCCAGAGCCGATGAAAAGCCATCCAGCACGGCCAGAGCAAAGGCCACACAGCAGTGAAGCCCCAGCACAGACAAACACAGATAAACGCAATTATCTTTAAGGACGTTTCGCAGCAGCAGAGGCGGGCGTGGCCTGCCACCTCCCAGGTGCGCAGTTGTGGGTGGAGGATCTGTCTGGGCATCAGGGATGTCACGCCGCCTTACCACCGGCTCCCTTCCTCCTGCTTCCTATTTCTGAGCCTACAGAACCCTGTACTTCCTTCTGGAAGGACCACCTAGCACTCACAGGCGTTGGTTCAGAGCACCAACAAACCCCCAGGAGAAGACGTGGTAGACCTAGTCTGTAGACTTAGTGTTTCTGGAAGGCAAATCGGTTCTGCCTCCGAAGACACTGCGTCCTCCCTTCCAAGTCCTGGGATGGCCTACTCCTGCTGGATCACAGTCCTACAGAGTCCAGGCGCTTCATGTTACTCAGCATGCCGTACATTAAAAAAAAACTGTCAAGACTAACAAATAGGAATATTATGCTGTTTAAATCATGTGCCTGTTGGGAACTATGAGCTGAGCGTTAATCACAACAGAAGACGAAATCTACTCATTAAAGAGAATCTAGACTACACTTAAAGCCGTAACAGCCCACCTCAAACCATCCCAAAGGGCCGCGGGAGTCGAAGGCTCTGCTTTTCAAAGCAGCACAGTCCTTGATTCAAGAAGGGTGATCAATTGTGTTCAAGTGTTTTACACCACACAGGGACGGTTAGGTGCCTGGGATACAAAACTCTTCAAGAGGCAATAACAGCAGTGAATCAGAGAACTAAAATAATTACTTCCTGAGTCCTGACAACATTTAGAAGGGGATATGAAAGCAGGAAATTGATTTTAGGGCATAAAGTTCTATGAACTGACATTACTAAAACAGAACACTTTGCATACACCAAGGTAGAACCCAATTGCACTCATTTAATTGACAGAAGGGAGGACAGGAGATGGACAAGGAAGCAAGGACGGACGCATCTTTAGTCAGGAAGCAGGAAAGAAGCAACTGAACGCATCGGGCTGTGACTGCACAGGCTTCTGCGGCTGCTCCGACAGCCAGACAAGTGAAGGTCATTCATCAGCAGATGGAAGGTCAAGGTACATTTTGTTCTTCTCTATGCACCTTTAAATAATAGCTGGGTACCTTCCAAAGGCTAGAACCTTGTACTGCCAGTGATAAAATTCAGAACAGAGCACATGTTTTTTCAGAGATGAGGTTGTTTTTCAGAGACTAATTCGTATCACAAGTGCAGAGAGGTCTGAAGACAAATTTACTTTGGCAAATGGAATACTTCACATACAAAATTCAAGGAAAGGTATCTGCAAGTCTATTCTAGATCCTTTGGAACTACTGACATAAATCCAAGGGCCTTCAATGTTGATTTACTTTTTAAAGTTTATATTCATCACAGAGTACATATAAGATACCGTTTAAGGCCAGCAATGGAAGAGGTCACTAACCCTATTAATCTCTGCCCATCAAGGCATCTGACGATGAGGATATACGGATGAAAAGAGTGACCATCAGCCAACATTTACAAAGTGGCACACCATGTCAGACCCTGTGCTGAGCATATGCCATGTCATCTCATTCAGTTCTCAGGGCAGCAGCGAGAGCTACTACAATTACTCATAGTTTACAGACGAGATTACAAAGGTCAACCTGCCCAAGGCCCCACAGTCATTAACCAGAAGATCCGGGAAAGGAAGTCTAAGGACTGCATCCCTTACTCTCCTCACTGGACTGTTCCCATCCCATGATAACGCCAGCTGAGCCCGAGACGCGCTTCTCCCCCCTTCCTCCTGTCGCCAGGTAACAGAGGACAACTGGGCTGAACGTGCTTCCTACGAAATGCTTCGCCAGGGTGAAACGCCGATTACCTTGCAACTGCTTATTAAAAGGGCCAAGGGGGGGACCTGGTAAACAGGCTTCTTCCTACAGATGGTTCCGGGTTGAACGCTGCCTTTACTCTTTACTAAGTGACTTAATTTCCCTGAACTTCAGCTTTATCCATCCATAAAGACGAGTGCGGGAGCAGTGAAACAGCGTAGGTAAATGGCTCATTAGCGTCTCCAGTCCCCAGAGGTGTCCGGTCAGCCACGCGCAGGCCTCCCAGTGAGGGCCCACCGGGGTCAGGGCCCCAAGGACACCTTTCGGGTGACCCCTTTCGGACTCCACCTATGTGTGCGTCCGGGGGAACAGGAGGCATCCTACTGACACCAAATAAACTCAGCATGGCCGGCGCCACAGAGAAGGACATCCAGATACTACCCCGGAACCACAGCCTGCGGAAGCCCACCAGAACTATTCCCAGATGGTGTCGCCTCACCACGCTGGGGAGGGCTACCCTACAACCTGCCATACAACCTGCATAATAATTTATGAGGTGTTCCTTTTGATACTGGAGAGACTAGGACCCTTGAAGGAGGAGGAAACAGATGTTCAGAAAAGGAGGGTGTCAGTGGTGAGATTTAGTAGCGAAAAAAACCCCAAGAAACCTGTCTCCATATATTTTCTTTTTTTCCTTAATATATACATTTTACTGAAGGATAGTCGACTTACAACGTTTCAGGCACACAAGGTGATTCAGTTATACATATACACATATATTATTTTTCAGATTTTTTCCATCATGGGTTATTACAAGATGTTGACTACGGTTCCATTTGTGATAGTTCCCAGTAATCTTTGTTGCTTGTTTCATATCTATTTCATTTTTGAATTAGAAACTCGGCATCCCAGTCATATATTTTCTATAGTATTTATGTTTGTACTCACTTCTTCTTAAAAAAAAGGAAGATAGAAAATATAGGAATAATTTCACCTACTTCTTTTAACCAATAAACTTTATGCACTAGAGTAATTTTAGTTTTATGCGGAAAAGGCTGCAATGATAGTACAGACAGTTCTCCTAGGCTTTTCGCCCAGTACCCCTTGATGGTCACAAGCACAGCACACTGGTCCAGACAAGTAAGACCTTAACATCAGGACACCCACCTGCTTTAAACCTAACTTAGGGCTTCCAGGAACTCCCCGTGTGGACGCAGGAAGCACACGGTTCTTTGGAAGCCCATGTTTCAGAGGGAAGGTCGCTTAGCTACTTAATGAAAAAGACGTTTGTCCTTGCGGCTGACAAGGCTGGCTGCCTGTCCAAATCCAATCTCCCCTTCTTCCTGCCTCATCGTTTGCACAGGGCGGGAGTGCCGGCCCCAGCGGCAGGGGCCACTGGCCGCCTTCCAGGAAAGGGGGCCACGTGACAGAGGCCCGGCCCTAGAATGCAGGTAGGGATCTCCGGGAAAGGCGGCTCTCCCTGAACAAAAAGGACCCCGCCCCCTCCCCCGCTCCCCTGCCCCCCCCGCCCCCTCCCCCACTCCCCTGCCCCCCTGCCCCCCCGCCCCCCCTGCCCCCCCCCGCCCCCCCCCGCTCCCCTGCCCCCCTGCCCCCTCCCCCGCTCCCCTGCCCCCCACCCCCCCCTCCCCCGCCCCGGGCTCTGCTCAAGCAGGCACTGCCACATTTCCCCTATTTGCAGTAAAACGCAGTTCTGTTATTATTCCAAACTCAGGTCTGGAGACTGAAATCAAAGGCTTAAAAAACCAAGTCTGTTTACCTACAGCCCACACCTGTAACAAACTATGCTGGACTCAGGAGCCAAGGGCGATCAGACAGCAAGTCTTACAGGCAGAAGACATGCCTTCCTACTCTGATCAGGCTCTGATTCCCTGGTGACACAGCCGCTTATGGACAGTCCCTGGGTCTCACTGTTTCTATCTGTGGAAAAGAAGTTACAGTAACTTCTTTACTCCAAAGCAAGTGCAATTAAGACACAAATGGGAAGCCACAACTCTCTTGAAGACAGGATCACAAATGACACCCACCCCTGAATAAATAATATTGTTCTGCTGCCAACAAACGCCGAAGAATCCCACAACAAAAGACCGAGAACTTCAGGAAACGCTCCTGACTTTCGGGCCGTATCCTGGATCAGCCTGTTCTGAGCCAAAAGAGACCTACGGAGATCAGACACAGTCCAAATGATTGCAGTCAACAATTTCTGACCTGTGGAAATATTTAATCAAAGGAAATGTTAAAATATCAGAGGAGAAAGAAAACATGACTGTGAAACCACCGTGCTAAACAGAGAACTGTGATTTCCGTTCCAGAAACCTGCGTGGCTGGCACCCGGGTCTGTTTGGGTGTCCAAACTGGCACGGCAAAGTAGAGACACCAAGGTGCTTCCTCAACACAAATTTTCAGGCATCTCAACCACTGAGGAACAAAGCTCTCTGAGCTAAGGGGCTGAAAAATGAAACACACACTCACCAAGACACCACCGACCCTTGTGGCGACTTCAGAAAGGTCTACAGGGATTCCCTGGCAGGTCAGTGGTCGAGAACTGCCTGCCAGCGCACGAGACACAGGTTTGAACCCTGATCTGGGAAGACTTCACGTTCTGAAAAGTGACTAAGACCCTGCACAGCCTTTAAGCCTAGGCTCTAAAGCCGGGGTTTCTCTCGTGACTCAGACGGTAAAGAACCCGCCTGCAGCGCGGGAGACCTAGGTTCACTCCCTGGGTCAGGAAGATCCCCCGGAGGAGGGCAACCCACTCCTGTGTTCTTGCCTGGAGAATCCCATGGACAGAGAAGCCTGGCAGGCTACAGTCCATGGGTCAGAAAGAGTGGGACACGACTGAGTGACTAAGTACAGCACTGAGCCCAGGGGCCCTGGAACTTGAGCTCTGCTGAGGAGAAGTGACTGAGCACAGCACTGAGCCCAGGTGCCCAGGAGCTTGAGCTCTGCTGAAGAGAAGTGACTAAGCACGGCACTGAGCCCAGGGGCCCTGGAGACTGAGCTCTGCTGAAGAGAAGTGACTAAGCACGGCACTGAGCCCAGGGGCCCTGGAGACTGAGCTCTGCTGAAGAGAAGTGACTAAGCACGGCACTGAGCCCAGGTGCCCTGGAGACTGAGCTCTGCTGAAGAGAAGTGACTAAGCATGGCACTGAGCCCAGGTGCCCTGGAGACTGAGCTCTGCTGAAGAGAAGTGACTAAGCACGGCACTGAGCCCAGGGGCCCTGGAGACTGAGCTCTGCTGAAGAGAAGTGACTAAGCACGGCACTGAGCCCAGGGGCCCTGGAGACTGAGCTCTGCTGAAGAGAAGTGACTAAGCACGGCACTGAGCCCAGGGGCCCTGGAGACTGAGCTCTGCAGGAAGAGAAGTAACTAAGCACAGCACTGAGCCCAGGGGCCCTGGAGACTGAGCTCTGCTGAGAGAAGTGACTAAGCATGGCACTGAGCCCAGGGGCCCTGGAGACTGAGCTCTCCTGAGGAGAAGTGACTAAGCACAGCACTGAGCCCAGGTGCCCTGGAGACTGAGCTCTGCTGAAGGGAAGTGACTAAGCACAGCACTGAGCCCAGGGGCCCTGGAGACTGAGCTCTCCTGAGGAGAAGTGACTAAGCACAGCACTGAGCCCAGGGGCCCTGGAGACTGAGCTCTCCTGAGGAGAAGTGACTAAGCACAGCACTGAGCCCAGGGGCCCTGGAGACTGAGCTCTGCTGAAGGGAAGTGACTAAGCACAGCACTGAGCCCAGGGGCCCTGGAGACTGAGCTCTCCTGAGGAGAAGTGACTAAGCACAGCACTGAGCCCAGGTGCCCTGGAGACTGAGCTCTGCTGAAGGGAAGTGACTAAGCACAGCACTGAGCCCAGGGGCCCTGGAGACTGAGCTCTCCTGAGGAGAAGTGACTAAGCACAGCACTGAGCCCAGGGGCCCTGGAGACTGAGCTCTGCTGAAGGGAAGTGACTAAGCACAGCACTGAGCCCAGGGGCCCTGGAGACTGAGCTCTGCTGAAGGGAAGTGACTAAGCACAGCACTGAGCCCAGGGGCCCTGGAGACTGAGCTCTGCTGAAGAGAAGTGACTAGGCACGGCACTGAAGCTTCTGCCAACCCCAGCTAGAGAAAATCCCATGAAGCTTCCCAGACCCAGCACAGCCAGAAATAAATAAATAACATTAGTGTTTTTAAAAAAGGTTTAGAGCTGTGTTCTCCAGAATGGCTGACATGCACTTGAAATGCGGCGAATCTGAATTGAGATGAGCTGTACACACAAAACATCCTGGATTTTGAAGATCAAGTATTTTTTAAGAAGAAGCTAAGACAGCTGATTGCTATTTTTCATACTGATTATACTTTGAAATAACATTCTGGAGAGCGTGTGTTAAGATCTACCTGCTCCTACTGTTTTCACGAAGGCGATTTGAAAAGTTGAAATCACGAACACGGACTGCGTTTGTGGCAATCCAGTCTAGAGGCCGGCATCTCACAGGCACAGATCAGCTAACCCACAGAGGAGCTCATCCCTTACGTGCACCACGTGGAGAGCCGTCTGTCCTGGAAGACGACTCTTCTCCTGAGCTCCCGACAGTCAGGTGGTCAAGAGTTGCCGTTACTGCGTCTGGTGAGGTTCTTTCCCCCCTCACACTGCCTGCCCCAGTACTGCTTTATTCATTTTGATGAGGAAGGACATTTTGTTCCCACTTGATAGGAACCCCTTCTTGAGGCTATGTGCTCAGCCACCATGGAAGGGCTTCAGTGACAGGAGCGGTTTTGCCAGTGGCGCCAGCGGCCAAAACCAACACACTCAGCCCTGCTCCAGGCCTGGCGGCTTTGGCGGTTTCTAATCGGACTAAAACCTGGGCGCCAGCTGAGGCAGTGGCTCCAGTAAAACAGGAGAACAGAGACCCGACGTGCAGGGTTTCCTTGGGGGAGGACAGAGGAGGGGGTGGGCTCCTTGTGTCAAGCGTTGCTCCTGGGACAGAGAGGAAAGAAAGTGATGGGGAGCTTTTCAGAGCAAAGCCAGACAAGATGCGAAAGGCTTCAGAATGTTACGTCAATGTTAAAACAACACACAAACATTTTTACAAAAAATCATTCTCTAAAGTAGACTAAAATTGGTTATGAATATTAATAAACATATTTTCCCAACTGTAATAAGGATGCGTGTGTGTCTGTGTGTGGGTAATCCTTCTTAAATTTTAACCTAAGACTCTCATAGTCACAATAATCAGCGTTTGCCTACGGCCAGTTTTTCTTTTTAATCGAATTATATAGTTGATTTATAATAGTGTGTTAGTTTCAGGTATACAGCAAAGTGATTCAGGGACACACGTTTTTTCCAGACTCTTTTCCATTATAGGTTATCACTAAGATAGTGAACATGGCTTCCTGTGCGATCCCGGAACTTTAACAGCGCATCTATCTCACACATGCGTGCGTGTGCGCCCAGGCACCAGCCAGGCCCGACTCTCGCATGGGGTGCAGCCTCTCTGGCCCCTGCCCCTGGGACTCCCGGGTGAGAGCACCGGAGCGGGCTGCCATTCCCTCCTCCGCCTGACCTGCAGTGGGCGGCATCTCTAATCCCGTACTCCCAGCTATCCTTCACCCCCCACACACACCTCTTTTGCTTTTGATAACCACAAGTCTGTTTCCTGTATCTGTGATCTGCTCTGTTTTGTAGATAATTTCACTTGTACTGTTTTTTGGATTATACATATAAGTGATATCACCAATATTGGGCTTTGACTTACCTCACCTAGTATGATAATCTCTGGGCCCACCCATCTTGCTCCAAGTGGCAATACTTCCATCTTTGCTGCGGCTGAGTAATATTCCATTATACACATGCACACGCTTCATCCACACGTCTGCTGATAGGCATCGAGGCTGCTTCCGTCTCTCGGCTATTATAAACAGGGCTGCTGTGAACGTCTGTGTGCTTGCATCTCCTCAAATGAGAGTTTTCATCTTTTCTGGACTTTTGCTCAGGAGTGGGATCGCTGGACCATGTGCTAACTCATCCTCCTCTCTTCGGCAGCCCTCTGCATCCTGTGGGACTGAAGCTGAGCTGTGGCAGCACCACAGCTAATGTCGAGGCCACCACGGGGCTGCCGAGCTCTAGTGCTTCCAGGAACTGCCCGCTGCTTTCCACAGCGGCTGCAGGGACTCGCATCCCCACAACAGTGCAGGAGGGCCCCTCTTCTCCACAGCCTTTCCAGCATTTACCGTTTGTAGACTTTCTGGTGATGGCCACTCTGACCGGCGGGAGTTGACACTTCACTGTAGTTTAATACACAGTCAGTTTTATACCTAGTAATCTCTCCATGGCATCACCAGACCGGAGTCTGTTTTTCCATTCCTGGTGGAAGAGGGGAGGAGGAGGAGGCAGATAGAAAGAGGGAGCATTTCCAGAGAACTGCAGGCCAGAATAGAAGACGGCCCAGACGCAGTCTGCAACGGGTGTACCAGCCAAGAAAACTGAGTTAAAGCGAGCAGCTGAGGATCTGGAGCCTCACGCGGCGGGTGGGAGACCTCTGAGAGGAGAACCACGAGATGCCGCCGCGTGGCAGAGAGAAGCGGCTGCGGGGATCCTCAGGGGAGTGCCCGGGGAGAGCCTGGGTCCCTGCGAGCCCCGCTGCCCTGACTCTCCCGCCTCTGCCGAGAGGAGTTTCCTGGAGACTGAGGCAGGGTCAGAGCCAGCAAGGCCTCTGCGGCGGGCCAGAGAACACGGCATTCTGTTTCTTAGTGAGAACCTCGACCTCCTGCCCCAGCCCCGGCCTCCCCTTGAGGGCTGCGGTCAAGCTCACGTCCATCAGCAGCCAGGACTGACCGCTCGCTGCCTCTCGCCCAGGAGGAGAGAGAAAGAGAAAGCAGCGTCAGCCGTCTGAGCCATCCGTTCCACCAAGACCCCGCTAAGCTGCTCCTTTAATAAACTTGGCACCCAGCCCCCACGTCCCTGCAAAAATGACCACAGAAGCCCAGCTCAGTCCTTACATTACATAAAGCCCTAAGAGCACACAGGCTGAGCACTTATAGGAGACTGCACGCCTCCATAAGCTTCACCTGCACACAGACAGCGTGCTGCTTAAAAAAGGCGCGTTTGGGCAAACTGAGGCCCACGTCCCTGCAGCGGCCCCTGGTCCACGAGGCGTCGGGAGCAGAGAGTCGGCAGGGGCCCGGGCTTCAGAGCCAACACAGTCTGTACGTAGAGATCAGTTTCTGGACACGTGAGAAAAGCCATACAGGTGTCCACCAAGGAGGGAAACGTGCGGTCGCGACACGGCTCGCGGGAGACCGCTGCTCTCTGCACGTAACGCCCTTCTTCTGGAAGGCTACATGAGGCGAGGCATCTCTCCCTTCCTTCATTCTTCCTAAAAGTCATGGCGTAGTGCAGCTACAGACCTGCTGTCCTTCAACAAGACCAACACTATACTGTGTGCCAAAGGACTGGCTTGCGACTTTACCAAGGAGCCTTGCCGCCTTGTGTTGGCACTGCAACAGCATCCTGGCTGTGCCAACTCTCCTTCTCCCTTCAATTCAGCTCTGATAAAAAGCGAACCAGAGCAGGGCAGGGGGACGGGCAGGGCAGGGATCACCAAAACTACCCTATCAGAGGGGACACGGCAGGAAGACGCCCAGAAATTGTAAATCGAGAAAGGAAAAAGTTTTAATAGTGAATAATGGCCGCTGATAAAGATAACACTTTATATTGAAGTAGTGATGAAGTATTAATTATTGAAAGCAGATTGAGAAAATATTCTACCCAATCTTTATTTTCTTCTGTTCAGAGTTTAATATTTAGGAGTTAAGAATGATTATACTCATTGCAAATGACTCAACATTGTTATCTAAAGCAACAGGGATAGCAAGATCCAGTGAACTGATTTGGGGGAGGATTAAATGAGCTAATAGCAATAAGGGTCAGCCTGCTTGCTGCTTCCAACTGCCCAGCACCCACTTCCTAGTGGCAACAGAACTTCCAAAATAACTTCTGGTTTTTTGGTGGAATAATGTCCCACCACCAGCTGGCGCGGCTGTCAGTCAGAGGGCCCTGCCCACGCAGGGTGCAGATGTGAGCGGTCTCAGCTGGTCAGAGCTGTCCTCCACAAACAGCCTCCAGAGGGAGGGCAGAGGCAGGAAACAGCTGGCCCCCAGCTGTGGGGCCCCCTGCGTTGCCGGCTCCCAGCCACTGGACCCCAAGATCAGCTCTGCTTCTCCAGGTGGCCCGGCGTTTCGGGATTTGGCCCATCAGCGAGCTCTGCCGTGTATCTGAAGCAAATGATGACTGAGCCTGCTTACAACATTCAGGGAACGCTGCCTGGTGTGAGCACCTAACACTGTGCCCCGCACATCCTCAAACAGTGGTCGCTACTGTATTCATTCAATGCGTGTTTTACTGAGTAGCTAATATATAAATGCCAAGCCGTGCAGTGGGACTCAGAGACAAGAAAACATCCTCTGACCTCAGAGCTCCTCCATTCTAGCTAAGAGGAAAGAAAGACGAAGATGCTGGGCACCAACCGTAATGGGAAAACCTTCACTCTGTTGGTGGCAAGGAGTTACCAAGAGCAAAAGTAAGAGACCGCGAGTAGGAGCGTCATGGCGCAGAGGAGGGAAGGCGGGCAGGCGAGGCCGGGGCACTGACGGAGGCACTCTGCTTGTCCGGGCTCCAGTCCGCTCCTCCGCACCCTCCCTTCAACCGGCCCCCCACCTGGGCTCCTATCCCTACGGTCACAGAACTTCCAAAACAATTTTTTTTCTTTTTGTGGAAGAATGCCCTCTCCTACGTGGTGAGTCTGCCAGTCAAAGGATCCTGATCGCCCAGGATCAAGAGGGGGGATGTGACCGACCTAGCCCAGCCTTAGCAAAGAATCCTGCCATCCCCCAAACAGTGATACCTGATCACTCCTGTTATTCTGAGTTTCTCCTCCTCCACCTTTGATGTCCAAGTCCCTGGCCTCGACCCTTGGCGCCTCCCATGTAAGCCCATCTGCTCGTCCCCCTGCCCTGCTCCGAGGCTGTAAATCCCCACTTGCTCTTGCTGTCCTTGGGCAGGAGCCATCTCCCTCCCCCCGCTGCAATGCTCTTATTGCAACAGGCTTAAATAAAACCCTCCTTACAACTCAGACTAGCGGCGCCATGACTTTTTTTCTTGTAACGTCACACGGCCTTGGGCAGGCTGCAGTCTTGTCTTCAGCCTCCTCAGTCATCAGCGCCCTTTGCCTTCCCTCCTTTCTGCCGTCTTTGACGCTTCCCTCCCTCCGTCTCGCTTTTCTTTTGGCTAGCATATTCTAGGCTGGGCTGAACTCATCAGTGTTCTTAATCACTGAGAAGATGGAGTTACTTCCTGTCTGGACCTGGCGGCTAGCTTCCTTTGCAGAAAACCCCAAGTCCTTTCTTCATGGCTCCCAGGGAGAATGTCTCAGTTACTGGTTTCCACTGGGGAATGGGATCACCAAAACTGCCCTCAAGCAGCTGGGAGGATTAAAAATATAATACATGGAAAACTGCTTTGCACGTTGCACAATGTTATATAAATATATTTTTCAGACAAAAGACAGAGAAAGGGGGCTTGGTGAAGTGTTGAAATTGTTAAAGTGCTCTGACTAAATCTTTAAAAGAGGAAATTTATACGCCTGGACACAGTCTCGGTAGCCTGATTATCCAGGGTCAGCTGCTGCAGCTGTGAGCAATTTACCCACGTGACTCTCTGCTGTCTACCGTCCTCCATGTAAGGACAAGATAGCTGGAGAGCAGCTCAAGCAGTTGAGGGAGGTATTTATGGGAGTGAAAAATGTATTTATCACGTTTGCAAAGGTCACACAAAAATCTCAAGGCACTTGGTCAAAAAGGGAATCGGGTACTATTATGAGCTAACAATGATTACAGCTGCAATATCTGACAGGCTGTGTGAGCTGATGCAATGAAGGTTGAGGATTTTTTTCTTCCTCTGGTGAATCTTATAATTAGCAGCCAATCTTCTTTCGTGATTAAGAGCCGGATTACTGTGATGGGAATCTTGAGTCGATCATTTTCCTAGCTCTTGTCCTCAGCAAGTTACTTGACCGCATTTTAAAAATGAGAATTATTATGATAACTCACAGAATTATTCAAAGGGGCAGATGAGTAAATGAAGACAGTGAGTGGAAGTGCCTGGCATATTGGAGGGACTCACTACATTTTAACAGTTATTTAGAAACGATCGGATCAAGCACAACAGCTCGCATGTGAGGGGCATAACAGGCAGACTGCTAAAAGCTTTTGGCCACCACTATCACTTAATTCTCCCAGCAGCTCTGTGCAGGCGAGAGTTACCATAGCAGCCCTGAGACAGAAAGGCCTGCTTGTGGGGCTGGTCCATGCTGGCTCTGGGAACTTGGCTTTTGGAAAGTTCCCTAAGTGACCATCTGATAAGGCAACTTTGCTTACCTGGGGCACTGAATTCTGCTGTACCAGCCTGACTAGGATGTTTGCACACTGTGACTGATGGAGAACACGCGCTTCCCTGCCGAGCGTCTGGAAGGCCGGCAGGCGGCTGCCCAGGCAGGTAAAGTCAATGCCCCTGTGAGCAGCCACCGAGAAAGCCTTGCCCTCTGAGTTTCAAGCAGGCTTCCCCTGGGCAGAGACGCTCTGCGCGTGCTCCTGCACGCCCCTGCAGGAGGCGGGAGGCAGAGCCGAGGACGCTGCCCCCAGATTTCTCCAGACAACACCCAGGACGTCTTCTCCCCTTGCTGACCCTTCTCTGCATCATTTCACCATAAAAAAATCTGAGCCGGAAGTCCAGTCGTATGTTGAGTCTTTCTGGTACACGTGGGTAGTCCTAGGGTTGCAAAAAACAAACCCGAAACTCCAGCCAACCGACCAACCAAAACTCTCAAAGGTATATAATGCGACTCCAGTTTCATAAACTTCACAGCCTGAGGAATGGAAGCGCTGAGATGTGGACAAGGTCACAAAGTAAGTGAAGGAGTTGGATATAAATGCTGCCTGTTCTCTCCAAAGACCGTGTTCATCCCACAGTGTCAGCCAGCCACACCCAATCCCATACATCCAGGGTGGTGCTCAGACGCTCAGTCATGTCTGACTCCTTGCGACCCCATGGAGTGCAGCACGCCAGGCCTCCCTGTCCATCACCAACTCCCGGAGTTCACTCAGACTCATATCCATCGAGTCGGTGATGCCATCCAGCCATCTCATCCTGGGTCGCCCCCTCCTCCTCCTGCCTTCCATCCATACATCCTGGACCAAGGGAAACTCCTTTCTAAGGCACAATGAGTAGCAGCTATTGGTTAGCTATGCAACCTTGGAAGAATATCTTAAAGCTTTGAAATCTAGATTTCTTCACTGTAAAACTATAATAATAATAGTAATACCAGTCACAGAACTGCTGTGAGGGTTTAATGAGATTATATATTCAAGATACGCCACATATGTGAGGCATGTAAATATTAAATACACAATGTATTTATACATTAAAACTTATACAGTGGTTAGTGCCTGGTACACGGTAAACCTCAATAAATGAAAAGCTAGATAGATATGCACATATTGATCAACATCCATACAGGTGGATAATTACCCACATGTGAACATGCAGAGTATTTACATATACACGCATTCATATGCGTTTTCATGCAAGTTAGTTACTCAGCTAACAAATTCTGTCTTAATTATAGACACCATTCATAAAGGAAGCTGGTCAGGATTTCATAAGTGGGCCTGATTTTTACGCATACTGGTTTTAAGGTAGGGAACCACTTTTATCCAGAAATCTTTTGCTCAAAGCCTAAAGTTTGACTTTCTTTAATGTTTAACCAGTGAAACTAATTATTAGCTGAACAGTTCAGAGCTTTGCTTAAAACACTCACTGGTATATCATTAACTCTAACATACACATATGTGGTTGTCAAACTTTCATAATTCAAAGTTAGAATCTGTGATCTAGAAATGAATTGCTGGGCTGAGAAACGCGAACTCCCTTGGAAACTCAGACTGCTCTATATAGAGATATTCAATGCTCCTGAAACCATGGAAAACACATCAGTAAGACCCTGTTCCGTCCTTTATGTCACAACACTGCACGCTCACATCTGCAGCATGGCGGAATCACACTGGGACTGAGGGGTGATTACTGACTCTGGAAACCGTTTGGAAACAGTCTGTGGCAGCCTCTGTCTTCTCTCTGAAGTCGAGGGGTATAGCGTCAGTCAGTAAATGGTAGCACAGAAAGCTGGTTTTCTCTAGAACTTGCTACCACCAAGTTTTCTGTCTGGAGCGAAAATGACAGTACTATCTCCAGCCCAAACGGCATTTTTATACCAATGGAAGGTCCCAGTCACTCCAATCAGTTCTGAGTTCACGCATACTAGCGATACCCACTTGGACGTTACTACCTAAGTGGCCTCAGAAAAATAACCTGCTGATGCTTTGGCTTCCTTATCTGTTAAATGGAGATAATACAACTACCTGCCTGACAGTTGATGATACTAATTTGTTCACTTAAAAATGTGTGAAGAGGGTTGATCTCACGTTCGTTGCTCTCACTGTAATAAGTTATGTTTAGCAGCAACAACACGGCTTCCCAGGGGGCTCAGTGGGGAAGAACCCGCCTGCCAGCGCAGGAGACACAGGAGACATGGGTGTGAGCCCTGGGTCGGGAAGGTCCCCTGGAGGAGGAGACGGCAGCCCACTCCAGTGCTCTTGGCTGGAGAGCCCCATGGACAGAGGAGCCTGGCGGGCCCCAGTCCACAGCATTGCACAGAGGTGGACACGGCTGAGCATAAGCGAGGACGGCAGCTACTGGGCTGGCCAAGACACTCCTCTGGGCTTGTCCACAGGACGCAGAGGAGACCCCAGAGAACTTCTGGGGCCAACTCTATAGAATATCTGCCTCAGGACTTCCCCGGGTTGGGCAGATCCCCTGCAGAAGGGAAAGGCTACCCACTCCAGTATTCTGGCCTGGAGAAATCCATGGAGTCACAAAGAGTCAGACACAACCGAGAGACTTTTAGGGGGCACAGGTTCAATCCCTGGTAAGGGTTCTAAGATCCCACATGCCATTTGACATGAAAAAATATATAGATAGATAGATAGATAGATCTGCCTCCAAAAGTTTAAGAGGTTTCAAAAAGTTAATGTGCAAAATCACTAGAAAAGTGTCTGGCGCACGATATAAATTAAATAAACAAAATACATCGTACATCTTCTATTGCTCTCTAATTGCTTCTGTATCCATTTTCTAATCCCTACAAGACTATTAGCTGTTTAAGGCCAGGGACCACACTGGCATTTCACAATTCTATCCACCTGTCAAACCTCAATCAATAGCCCAGTTGTAGACACATTAGACCATCCATAAACAGTTGTGAGCGCGACTGTGGCAAATGAGAAAGGAGAAAACACCCCAAAACCACTGAGAGGCTTGAATGCCTTTCAAACTAATGCTTCCAGATCAGTGGTTTCCAAAGCATTTGAACCCAGAGCACAGCAACAGTTTTCCTGCCCCCAGTCACTTCACACAGGACACGGCGCATGCTTACACAGTGTATTTCTAACTGAAATAGACGTTTTGCCAAGCAGCCCTTGACATTGCTGTATAAAATGTGCTCTGAAATGATGTATTCTAATGAAACCCAATCCACTGGATCTCAGACTTTTAAAGCGTGTTTCAGTCACTTGAGGTTATGCTAAAATGTAGAGCAGATTCAGCGGGACTTGGGTAGGACCAGGGATTCTGCATTTCTGCCACATTCCCAGGAGACCCTGAGGATCCATGGACCATACCTTGAGCAGTATTACAAGAGTCCAATCCAGTCTATTGAAAAATTTTTGTTTTTAGTGGTTCCTTTTTAACAAAAATTTATTCAAGTGCAATTGATTTACAATGTTCCATTAGTTTCTGCTCTACAGTGAAGTGACCTAGCTATACATACATTCTTTTTCATATTCTTTTCCATTATGGTTTATCACAGGATATTAAATACAGTTCCCTGTGCTAAGATTTTTCTTTTTTAAATATTTAAACCCACTGAAGTGAAAGTCGTTCAGTGATGTCCAGCTGTTTTTGACCCCATGAACTATACAGGCCATGGGATTCTCCAGGCCACAATACTGGAGTGGGTGGCCTTTCCCTTCTCCAGGGTATCTTCCCAGCCCAGGGATCGAACTCAGGTCTCCTGCATTGCAGGCAGATTCTTTACCAGCTGAGCCACCAGGGAAGCCCTTTTAAACCCACTAAAGGGTTATAATCTGCAGTTTGTAAAACACTGCTCCGAATAATTTCAACAGTGTCTTTCATCTCTATAATTTCACTGTTTTCTCCCTAACCCTGGGACAGAAATTCTAGGCCTGTGTAGAAGTGTGGGGAGTCGAGTTTATAGCAAGAATGATTCAGGTATCACCTTTCCTACTGACTCCTAGGCTGAAATGCTTATCTAGCTCCAGCCCTTTATTCACTGTTCCGAGCCTAAAATCATGCAGCTGTATTAATAAACTGCTTGAGGGACTTCCCTGGTGGTCCAGGGGTGAAGGATTGCCTTGCAGTGCAGGGGACGCAGGTTTGATTCCTGGTAAGGGAACCAAGCTCCCACAGGCCGCAGAGCAAGGAAGCCCGCACGCTCTGGAGCCTAGGGCCACAACTAGAGAGTCGGTGCACCGCAACGAAGGATCCCACAGGCCGCAACGAAGACCGACACAGCCAAACAAATGAGCAAATAAAGGAAAATGCTTCACAAAGGAAGTGAACTGATTGCGCACTCACTAAGGGCAGAGACTGAGCCCAGCACTCTGCATCTGCCTCACTCAGTCCCACAAGCACCTTATGCAAGTCGCCCATTTCACAGATGGGAGGAGGCAAGCAGCTCGTCCAGAGCCTGCGTCCCCGTGGGGCCGGACTCATGAGAACTGAGGGGGCTCAGTGATCCCCGCCTCCGGCAGTCACACACTTACACGTCCTCTCTCACACCAAACGGGACTGACCTGCCCACCAATATGACCACGCGTGACTCCAAGCCATCCTGCTTCTGCCTCACATTCTCTTGGATCATGCCCTTCAGAAGAGGCCTGGTTGCCATGTCATGAGAATTCTCAAGCAGTTTTATGAAGAAGCCTACAGAGCAATGGACAGACGCTTCCTGCCAACAGCCAGCTCTGACGTAGTGGACAGCCAAGCGAGCCGCCGTGAAGGAGACCCTGTGGGCTGTCAGGGGTTCCGATGACTGTCACCCTGGACAACGTCTTGACTCAAGCTCTTGGTAAGAGACCGCCAAGCCACACCGCCCGCTATGCCTCTCCAGACTGCCCACCCACAGAAACTGTACCAGATAATAAGCACTCACTATTATTTTATGGCATACTGTACCAGATAATAAGCACTCACTATTATTTTATGGCATTAAATTTTAGAGAACTCCTTAAAGCACAATAGGTAACTAATCTGATTCTTCAACAATATGCTACGAATATATTACATTATTATGATTCAGCCCTTAGAAAAAGGCGAGGGGATATTTGATGAAGGCCTTTTGGATGCTTCTGCAGCGTGGCAGCTTGAACCACGGTTCAGCAAATCTTCATTCTTCCATTGCAACTAACTTTGTGAGGGCCATCTACTTCCCACCCAGACTTGACCAGATGACCAGCTGTAGCCAGTTGGATGTGAACCTCTGACGTTCAGTGTCACCCAAGCAGAAATTTTTGGAGACACTGCAAGAATCTGCCTGCCTGCTCGAGCTTCTGGCCTCATCCATCAAAACAATATATTCCAAAAGAAAAAAGAAAAACACCACAATATATTCCAGAGAGTGGACGCTCCTATGGTCTGAGTCCCAGAATGAGAAGGCATGAAACGTGAACTTGACCCCCAGCTTAGAGGCGAGCTGGGCTGAGCGCAGGCAGCAGCACAGCCGGCCTGGAGGTGGGAGCGCGCGGTCGGGGCTCAGGGAAGGCGGCGCTCACCGTGCTGAATGATGCCGTGCTCCAGCAGCCGCCGGCACAGCTGCTCCGCCTCCTCCCGCGCCGTGGCCTCCCCTTCCTGCACCAGCCAGTCCAGGAACTCGGATGCCATGAAGGTGCGCTCGTACTTGACCCCCTCCTCCTCCCGGGGCTGCAGGAGCGTGTTCTCAGGGCTCATCAACCTGGCGGAGGAGAGGAAAGGAAATAAGGCAGCCTGCACGTGCCAGTGGGGAGGGGGGAGGCGGGGAGAGATGCAAGCAGGGGGTAAGAGGCACAGACTACCACGTGTAAAATGGACAAGCACATGGAGCTGCGGTCCCGCGCGGGGAATATGGCCAATATCTCATAACAGCTTCACACACAGTATGAAAGCGAGAGTTCAGCCGCTCAGTCGTGGCCGACTCTTGGCGACCCACGGCCTGCAGCCCACCGGGCTCCTCCGTCCACGGGATTCTCCAGGCAGGAATCCTGGAGCGGGCTGCCGTTTCCTTCTGCAGCAGACCTTCCCGGCCCAGGGACTGAATCCGCCTCTCCTGCACCGCAGGTGGGTTCTTTACTGGCTGAGCCCCCAGGGAAGCCCCATCAGAGAATAATCTGCGAACATCTGGAATCACTATGGTGTATACCTAAAACTAATATAATATTGTAAGTCAACTACACTTCAGCTTAAAAAAGAAAAAGAAACCTGCACAAAAGGAAGATCACTCAACTGAAATCCCACAGCGCAGGCTTCCCTGAAGCATCGCAGCGAGCCTCTCAGACAGACAGACGGCCGTGTGCTGCCCCAGACGCAACTGTCAAGACAAGGAGCTGCTTGCGAAGAGAACAAGAGGCATCTTTTCCTGGTGACGGCTGAGAACACTGGAAGTGCAATCCGAAACTCTAGCTTTAGCAGACTGCAGTCAGCTTGTGCGCGTGTGGTCAGCTGCTCAGCCAGGTCTGACTCTTTGTGACCCCATGGACTATAGCCTGCCTGGCTCCTCTGTCCATGGGATTTTCCAGGCAAGGATATTGGGGTGGCTTGCCATTTCCTTCTCCAGGGGAGCTTCCTGACCCAGGGACTGAACCCACGTCTCTTGAGTCTCCAGTAGTTGCTGGTGGATTCTTTACCTCTGCGCTACCTGGGAAGCTTGGCATTCAGTTTAGCCTTCTTGAAAGGGAGTTACTAACCAAACTGCTCCCTTTCTAAAACAAGTCTCTTTCTTTCCTAAAGGCGTGATTCCTTTCCCCAAATCATTGGATTACTTGCTATGGACTTAATGCTTGTCTCTTCCCAAATTTCATATGTATTGAAACACTAACGACAAACGTGGTACAATTTAGAGACGGGGATTCGGGGACGCGATTATTTCATAAGTGGGGAGCTCTGTACCCTTGCAGGTTCTTCTGGCTGGTCTGTGAATTAAACTGCCATGAGATGGATCAACAGGACAAAGTTATACAAAAGTTAAGTAACACACATGGGGAGAGACACAGGGAAACCGAGAAACTCACCAAAACGGGCGAAACCCTGACCGTGAACACCACCAAAGCCAAACGAGGGCGTGGGGGTAGCGGCTGAGGACCTCAAAGAGGAAGAGAGAGAGTTGGATGAGGACGAAAAGCAACGTTTGGGAAAGAAATGTTTGCTGTGGCACGCAGAGACGACGGGACACAGCGGAGTCTGAACGACAGCCTTCCTGGGTGCCTCCCTGTCTGCGGGCGGAGCTCAGACCCGAGTCATCTCCTCCCTGTCCGCGCGCGGAGCTCAGACCCCAGTTATCTCCTCCCCATCCACGCGCGGAGCTCAGACCCGAGTTATCATCTCCTTCCTGTCCGCGCGCGGAGCTCAGACCCGAGTTATCCGCGTTGATCGCTCGTTTCCTCCAACAAGTCCTCCGTCCACATTTGTTTTAGGTCAAAGGTCAAATTTTCCTCTGGAGTCCTGGGCTCTGATTGTTTTTAGCCCCAAATAATCCACGTACCAAAGAGATATTTGGGTGGCAGACTGTACCCCCCTACAGGCCCACTCTACTATGACTGTTTCTACGAGAAGGGGCCGCTGCACCTTGCCCTCTGTGAGCACACACTGACAAGACCTCTGTGCACCGAGGTGTCCCAGCGCGTGCCAGGTAGGCCGGCACCTAGGCCTTGCACTTCCCAGGCTCCAGACAGTGAGGAGCCATCCAGTCTAGAGCGGTTTTTTGCTAATGCGGCCTGAACTGAGGCAGTGACCTGAGTGACTCCTTTAGGGGCCCTCGCCGACGGCACGGCTCACGCCCGGGTTCTGTCTTTGCTCCACCTGCAGACAGCCCCCCGGGCACAGGCTTCACCCACAGCCGCACAAGGGCGCCCCGTGAGTCCCTCCTCTGACTGACTCTAGCAGCATCAGAGGCTGTGAGTGCTGTCCCCTCACAGTCTGAGCCCCGGCAGGGAACCCGACGCCACAGGCCGCAAATGATGTGTGAGGCAGCCACAGGAGTGAATAGTTTTAAAAATTAAAAAATAAAATAATAGAAATTCACATCTGGTAATGTCCTGACCCTGCGGAAGACACAATGCCATGGCTTCCCCTTGCTTTAGGGTAGAGATCGAAGCCCTTTCTGCGGCCTATCATGCGTGCAGGACCCTGACCCCCCCTGTGGGACAGTCTCACCTCTGACCCAGCATCCGGAGGGGCTGCCTTCTTTCAGTCCAGACATCCTGCTGTAGTTCAGTCATAAGTCGTGTCTGACTCTTTGCAACCCCATGGACTGCAGCACGCCAGGCCTCCCTGTCCATCACCAACTCCCAGAGCCTACTCAGACTCACGTCCATCGAGCCAGTGATGCCATCCAGCCATCTCATCCTCTGTAGTCCCCTTCTCCTCCTGCCTTCTATCTTTCCCAGCATCAGGGTCTTTCAATTGAGTTGGCTCTTCGCATCAGGTGGCCAGAGTATTGGACTTTCAGCTTCAACATCAGCCCTTCCAATGAACACCCAGGACTGATCTCCTTTAGGATGGACTGGTTGGATCTCCTTGCAGTCCAAGGGACTCTCAAGAGTCTTCTCCAACACCACAGTTCAAAAGCATCAGTTCTTCAGTGCTCAGCTTTCTTCACAGTCCAACTCTCACATCCATACATGACCACTGGAAAACAGCCTTGACTAGACAGACCTTTGTTGGCAAAATAATGGCTCTGCTTTTGAATATGTTGTCTAGGTTGGTCATAGCTTTTCTTCCAAGGAGCAAGCGTCTTTTAATTTCATGGCTGCAATCATCATCTGCAGTGATTTTGGAGCCCAAGAAAACAAAGTTTGTCACTGTTTCCATTATTTCCCCATCTACTTGCCATGATCTTCGTTTTCTGAATGTTGAGCTTTAAGCCAACTTTTTCACTCTCCTCTTTCACTTTCATCAAGAGGCTTTTTAGTCCTCTTTACTTTCTGCCATAAGGGTGGTGTCATCTGCATATCTGAGGTTATTAATATTTCTCCCGGCAATCTTGATTCCAGCTTGTGTTTCCTCCAGCCCAGTGTTTCTCATGATGTACTCTGCATAGAAGTTAAATAAGCAGGGTGACAATATACAGCCTTGACATACTCCTTTCCCAATTTGGAAACAGTCCATTGTTCCATGTCCAGTTCTAACTGTTGCTTCTTGACCTGCATTCAGGTTTCTCAGGAGTCAGGAAAGGTGGTCTGGTATTCCCATCTCTTGAAGAATTCTCCACAGTTTGTTGTGATCCACACAGTTGAAGGCTTTGGCACAGTCAATAAAGCAGAAACAGATGTTTTTCTTGAACTCTCTTGCTTTTTCGATGATCCAACAGATGTTGGCAACTTGATCTCTGGTTTGCCTGCCTTTTCTAAAACCAGCTTGAACATCAGGAAGTTCACAGTTCACGTATAGCTGAAGCCTGGCTTAGAGAATTTTAAGCATTACTTTACTAGCATGTGAGATGAGTCCAATTGTGCGGTAGGTTGAGCATTTTTTGGCATTGCCTTTCTTTGGGATTGGAATGAAAACTGACCTTTTTCCAGTCCTGTGGCCACTGCTGAGTTTTCCAAATTTGCTGGCATATTGAGTGCAGCACTTTCACAGCATCATCTTTCAGAATTTGAAATAGCTCAGCTGGAATTCCATCTCCTCCACTAGCTTTGTTCGTAGTGATGCTTCCTAAGGCCCACTTGACTTTGCATTCTAGGATGTCTGGCTCTAGGTGAGTGATCACACGATTGCGGTTATCTGGGTCATGAAGATCTTTTTTGTATAGTTCTTCTAGGTATTCTTGCCACTTTTTCTTGATATCTTCTGCTTCTATTAGGTCCATACCATTTCTGTCCTTTATTGTGCCCACCTTTCCATGAAATGTTTCGTTGGTATCATGAATTTTCTTGAAGAGATCTCTAGTCTTTCCCATTCTATTGTTTTACTCACTTCTTTGCACTGATTACTGAGGAAGGCTTCTTATCTCTCCTTGCTATTCTTTGGAACTCTGCATTCAAGTGGGTATATCTTTCCTTTCTCCTTTGCTTTTAGCTTCTCTTCTTTTCTCAGCTATTTGTAAGGCCCCCCTCAGACAACCATTTTGCCTTTCTGCATTTCTTTTTCTTGGTGATGGTCTTGATCCCTGCCTCCTATACAATGTCACAAACCTCCGTCCTTAGTTCTTGAGGCACTCTGTCTATCAGATCTAATCTGCTGAATCTGTTTGTCACTTCCACTATATAATCTTCTCAAACTAACAGTGATGTACACACCACAAAACGCATCATTCCACTCTAGAGCAGGAGGAAATCTTAGAGATCGACGTAAGGCAATTCCCTCCTCATCCACGAGGAAAACGCAATTCTCGTCCGAGTGAGAGACCCGGAACAACAGCCTTCCCTGCTCAGCTCAGCTCAGCTCAGTCGCTCAGTCGTGTCCGACTCTTTGCGACCCCGTGGATCGCAGCACGCCAGGCCTCCCCGCTCAGGGTCACGCAAACGAGCACTTTATCGTTGCTTATAAACTGTATCGTCCGCAGGCAACCGACTCTGCGTATCTGGATGAGGGCTCACACGCCGCTCACTTTCAAAGCTTTCAGACGTGGGCCCAGTCCTGCTGAGGCATGAGCGCAGGGCCAGCTGGAGAGCGGGAGAACTGGAGAGCTGAGTTTGCTTAGAACGGCCACGTGGCAACCGTGAGATGAAAAGCAAGTCCCTTTTGTCTTTTTTTAATCTTCCTTTCTCTCGAGAGTGTAATGATAGCGTCACCCATCTGTTGTGAGAACCACATGTGAGTGTGAGTAAAACAATCCAACAATACAAAAGACAGTGTATACACAGAGTGTTACGCTTAACTAGGCACGGCGCCTTCCTCAGGGCACAACGAATCTGCACCAACAGCTCTGGGGGCTCCTCTGAGTCATCTCCTCTCTTCCCAGAACCTTCAGAGTTCTCCTGGACGCCATGAGAGGGCCACTGCTTTGGGAAGTAAGAGAACTGGGGCTCAGACACAGCTCTGCCACAAGCTAATAACATGGGTTTCTTTTTTTTCTTTTTACCACACCCATGTCCCCAAACCCATAATAAACAAGGGAAACAATACAAGTGCTATTGTCTGCACTGGATTGCTGTCATTAAACATTTCTGTTAGAAAAAAATTCTAAGTACACAGTGTATGCTTTTATATCTAAGAGTTCAGTTCAGTTGCTCAGTCATGTCTGACTCTTTGCGACCCCATGAACCACAGCCCGCCAGGCCTCCCTGTCCATCACCAACTCCCGGAGTTCACCCAAACTCATTCCATCGAGTTGGTGATGCCATCCAGCCATCTCATCCTCTGTCGTCCCCTTCTCCTCCTGCCCCCAATCCCTCCCAGCATCAGAGTCTTTTCCAATGAGTCAACTCTTCGCATGAGATGGCCTAAGTACTGGAGCTTCAGCTTTAGCATCATTCCTTCCAAAGAAATCCCAGGGCTGATCTCCTTCAGAATGGACTGGTTCGATCTCCTTGCAGTCCAAGGGACTCTCAAGAGTCTTCTCCAACACCACAGTTCAAAAGCATCAATTCTTCGGTGCTCAGCCTTCTTCACAGTCCAACACTCACATCCATACATGACCACTGGAAACTCCATAGCCTTGACTAGACGTGCCTTTGTCTGCAAAGCAATGTCTCTGCTTTCGAATGTGCTGTAAGAATAGACACCATACTGGATCTCAGCAAAAGGCCGTGACACAATCACAACTATTTATAGAATCTGCTGGGCCTCCCGCTGGTGCTGGTGGCAAGCAGCCCGCCTGCCAATGCGAGAGGCCCGGGCTCAATCCCTGGGTCGGGAAGGACCTGGGACGAGGGCACGGCAACACACTCCAGGCCTCTCGCCTGGACGATGCCAAGGACAGAGGAGCCTGGCGGGCTACGGTCCGTAGTGTCACAGAGATTACAGCATGACGGAAGCAACTTGGCACTCACACACACATAAAGTGCACCAGCACACAACGAACTCACTGAAACCCTGCTCAGAACTCCTTAAGAGAAAGCTTACTGGCAGAGAGTAATCAGGGTTACTTCAGGATTGGTACATACACTACTATATACAAATAAGGAAACGACAAGGACCTACGGCATAGCACAGGGGCCTGTGCCCCACATTGTGTGACGAGCTACACTGGAAGAGAGACTGGGAGAGGGCAGGCAGGCAGACACGACTGAGCCACGCTGCTGTCGACTTGAAAGCAACATGACAGTGCAAATTATCTTCAAGGAAAATTTCAATACAATACTAATCTGCAGGAATTACAATATAACGTTGTAATCACACTTCAATAAAAAAATTAAACTTGCAGAAAAGAATATTATTTAGATATCTTCCCAAGTCAACCCTCTTCAGTCTTTCAATCCAGCCTAGAAATAGCTATGAGGTTGCTCTCAGAGGGCTAGAGCAGCTGAGTACATATGAGCCATAAGAATCGTGTTTAATACAATACTGGGGCGGGTTGCCGTGGCCTTCCCCAGGGCGTCCTCCCCGCCCAGGGTCCAGCTTGCGTCTTCTGCATTGTGGGCAGAGTCGCTACCATCTGAGCCACCCGAGAAGCCCGTCGTCACGGCCAGGCCCTTCTTAGGAGAAGGGACAACCGCCACGTACAGTGAACACGAGGGGCAGAGCCCTGAAGACACTTCACGGGAGCCGGTCACGGCAGCCCCTCGCGCGCTTCCCCCACCAGGAGGCTGAGGCTGCTGGCCCTCCCCTTGGGCAGAGCCCTGAAGACACTTCACGGGAGCCGGTCACGGCAGCCCCTCGCGCGCTTCCCCCATCGGGAGGCTGAGCCTGCTGGCCCTTCTCTTGCACCCGGGCTGCCTTCGGGAGCGGCTCCAGCAGCAGCAGAAGCAGCATCACTGTCTTCCAAGGCAAGGCTTTCGGAGGCCGTGCAGCGCCCGCTTTCACCCCCTCGGAATGCCGCGCTGAGGCTGCCGGGTAAGGAAGCAAGTGCAGCCTGCTGGCGGTGGAGAGGCCACAAGGCCCGGGCCGCAGCCAGCATCTCTCTCAGACGTGAGAAGGAGGCCGCCCTGGGCGTCCCAGCTCGGCTGAGCCAGCAACAGTGCAGTGAGCTCGGGGGCCCCCAGACCCACAGAAGCGGAGGAAGCCACACATCATCTGTTGCTTTAAAACTTCCCAGTTTGAAGGCGACTTGTTCCATAGGCGTAGACACTGAGAATATTCTCAGATCAGTGTCGTTTGGCTGTTGCTTAGACGCCAAGTTGTGTCCGAGTCTTCTGCAACCCCAGATTGTCACCTGCCAGGCTCCTCTGTCCATGGGATTTTCCAGGCACGCATACGAGAGCGGGTTTCCATTTCCTTCTCCAGGGGATTTTGTCCACCCAGGGATCAAACCCACGTTTCCTGCATTGCAGGCAGACTCTTTACCACTGAGCCACCTCCTATCAGGGGGTAATGGCAAAAAAGATGTGAAACCCACAGAGAGGCAAGTCACACCAGTTGGAAAGTAGTGAAAGGGCAGTGAATGAATCCCAGAAGGTCCTGGAAATAAACTGCAGACAGTTCCGCCACACGGCGTGAGACCTGGGAGCCCGCATCGGTAATGGGAATCTGGAAAACAAAGCACCGAAGTGAAGCGTGGCGCTATTTCCTCCGTTTCTTTGGCCCTCAAATGAGGAAGAGCGAAGAGGAGGAAAACTAGCCTCCTTGGTTTCCCAGTTGCAGGCTTTCTTCCTCTAGGAAATCTCCCATCCCACAAATCTGGACCGTGTGCCACTTTTCAGGGCTCCCTGCAAGGCCTTCTCAGGTCCCTGTGGGCACGACCAGCTCACTCAGCTATGAGCTTTTCGAGACCAGGCTCCTTGTCTCTGGGTGGACAGCCGTTCCCTAGCACCACAGGTCCTAAGGAGTGTTTGCTGGATGAACACAGCAAACATTTCTCTGCATGCGCAGATCATTGCCCGGGAGTTTGTAAGAATCGGCCTTCTCAGACCTCCCCGGCTGCCCAGGGAGCTGGACTCCATCCTTCCACTGCAGGGGCGTGGGTTCGACCCCTGATTCAGGAACCAAGACCCCTCACACCACAGGGCAGCCAAAAGAGGGGGGAAAAAAGCCACCCTCAGAATGACCCCATGTGGAGACGCGGCGAGTCAGAAGTTCCTTCCCGACTGCCACTCTCCATTTAAGATGCAGACACGGACGCCCAGCCTTCACCTGCTCTCCAACCACACTGTCCCTTCCAGCTCAGCAACTCTCCTTTCAGGGTGTGGCAAGGACAGCTGGGCAGGGGTTTGTCTGGGTCACTTCGTGTCACCAGAGACACGACCTGCCAGCTCTCCAGGGCTCCTGGTGAGTAGCTGGTGGCCGCTGGACAAATGGCTGGTGAGCTGCCGCTGCCAACGTGAGCTTCAGCAAATGTGAAGCCCCACCTGGCTGGGCTCACCTGCCATTTAAAACATGCCCCGCACCCCTGAAGCTCTTCTGACTTCACTTCCCCTTAGAATCAAGTGCTATTCCCAGATTCTTCTGTTTACCACAAAGCCTTGCTGGGGATTTGATTTTAGTATCAACACGTAGTCATGGTGTTAAAACAATAAGTTGACTCACTACTTGGTCCAGTGATCTCTCACTATGCAACAAGCTGCCCCAAAACTTGGTGACTTAAAACCACCACTTATGGGAAGGTAAACTGGTGTAGTCAGTATGCAAAACAGTGTGGGAGTTCCTCAAAAAACTAGAGATAGAGCTGCCGTGAAAGTGAGAGCCGCTGACCCCGTGACCCCAGTCCATGGAATTCTCGAGGCCAGAATCCTGGAGTGGGCAGCCCTTCCCTTCTCCAGGGGATCTTCCCAACCCAGGGATCAAACCCAGGTCTCCTGTGTTGCAGGCAGATTCCTTACCAGCTGAGCCACCAGGGAAGCTATTAAGATTCAGCAATCCCACGCCTGGGCATACATCCACACAGAATTCTAATTCAAAAAGACACATGCATCCCACATTCACAGAAGCACTAGTCACAGTAACCAACACTTGGAAAGAACCTGAACGGACACTGACAGACAGATACAGAAGATACGATACGTATATGCAATGGGATATTACTCAGCCATAAAAAAGAACGGAGCAACAGCTGAAGCAACATGGACGGGCTTAGAGATTATCAGACTGAGTGACATAAGCCAGAAAGAGAAAGACAGATACCATATGATACCCCTGGTATGTAGACTCTAAACTGTGACACAAAGGAGCTTATTTGTGAAATAGACACGGACTCACAGAGAGAACAGACTCGCGGGTGTCAAGGAGGAAGGTGTGTGGAGAGGACAGACTGGGACATCGGGATCAGCAGATACAGATAGGCAACACACACTTCTGTATGTGAGCACACACACACACGCACACACACACACTAATACATATGTATAACCAAATCACTGTGCTGAATGCCAGATAGTAACACAGCATTGTAAATCACACTTCAGTAAAATAATTTTTTTAGAAACCAGCACTTAGTCGTTATCTTAGAGCTCCGTGGATTGCTTGGGGCTCAGCTGGGCAGCTCTGCCACCAGCCCTGCTTGGGGTCAGTTGTGCAGATACAGGCGGACGGTGGCTCGGGCTGGATGCCTGGCCCTGCATGCTCCTCGGTCAACACAGCCTCTCCCGTGAGACGCCCTGGACACTGAGACGCAGAGCTCGAGAGGAAGGAAGCAGATGCTGCCAGAAAGTCTATGTACACTTTCGTTAACACATTAAGACATTAATAATAATGCGAGAATATTATTAATATATTGGGTTAGCCAAAACGTTTGTTTAGGTTTTTTTGTAAGATGTTATAGAGTGTAATCCACTTGCCAGACAACTTACCCATTCGACACGCAAAATGCAATGGTTTTCAGCCTATACATCGAGGGGTACGTCCATCACTACAATCCATGGGAAAATACTTTATCACCCAAAGGAGGCGCTGTTCTGTCAGCAATCATCCCCCACGTCCCCATCCCCCCGGCCCAGGCAAGCATGAATCTGCCTACCTCCTATCTGTGAATTTGCCTGTTACAGGCTGTTCAAATAGAAAGAGTCACCCAGCTCATGGTCCTGTGGGGCTGGCTTCTGTCATATCGTAAAAAGTCTTCAACGTTCACGACGCTTTAGCGGGCACTAGTGCGTCATTCGGGCGGCCGTCTCTGGGGTCGCACAGTCGGACACAACTGAAGCGGCTTAGCAGCAGCAGCAGCGTTTCACTCACTGTCAGGGAGGACTCCACCGTATGAACATCCCATACTGCGTTTACCCACTCATCAGCTGAGAGACGGCTGGATTCTTTCTATTCTGGCTTATTATGAATAGTATTACTTTGAAAATTCATACACAAGTTTTTATGGGGACATACGTTTTCTTTTCTCTTGGATATACACCAAGTAGCAGAATCGCTGGGTCATATAATAACTCTTCTTAATCTTTTGTGAAGATGCCAGACATTTTCCGAAAGGGCTGTGCCGCTCTGCACGCCCACCAGCGAAGCGCGACAGCTCCAACTTCTGCACGCCCTCTCCAGCATTCGCCATCTGCTCTCCTTTAGGACCCTCCTGGTGGGTGTGAAGAGATGTCTCAGAGTGGCTCTGACCTGCATTCCCCTGAAGACCACTGATACTGAGCTTGGTTTTGTGTGCCTGTTGTCCATCTACATGTCTTTGGAGAAACGTCTATTCTGACGCTCTGTCCATTGGAAAACGAGGGTGCTTGAGCTTAAGCATCCTTTGCATATTCCTTGAGGCAACTTCTTAATCAGACAATGATTTGCAGATACTCTCTCCCATTCTATGGGCTGTTTTCTCGCTTTCTTCACGGCTGTTTGCAGTCCCCAAGGTTTAATTTTGCGGTGGTCCAATTCCTCTACTTTTCTCTTTTCTTGCTTGTGCTTTTGGGGTCGCATGTCAGTAACACTGCCTGACACCAGCCCATGAAAGTTTACTGCTATGCTGTCTTCCAAGAGTTTTACAGTTTTAGTTCTTAAATTTAGTTCTATAGTCCATTTTGAGTTAATTTTTCTAGAAGGCAGGAGGCAAGGGTCAAACCGCTTATTTGCATGCAGTTATCCAGTTATCTCAGCGTTTGAACTGTGGTATTGGAGAAGACTCCTGGAAGGAGACCAACCAGTCTATGCTAAAGGAAATCGGTCCTAAATATTCATTGGAAGGACTGACGCTGAAGCCGAAACTCCAATACTTTGGCCACGTGATGAGAAGAGCTGAATCACTGGAAAAGACCCTGATGCTGGGAAAGATTGAGGGCAGGAGGAGAAGGGGACAGCAGAGGACGAGATGGTTGGATGGCATCACCGACTCAATGGACATGAGCTTGAGTAAAGTCCGGGAGCTGGCGATGGTCAGGGAGGCCTGGCTGCAGCCCACAGGGTCGCAAAGAGTCGGACACGACTGAGCGACTGAACTGAACTGATTCAGTTATCTCAGCACCATTTTGTTAAAAAGACGATTTATTCTCCATTGAATTATCTTTCTGACTCTTGTTAAAGACCAAGCAACCATGCCAGGCCTTCTTAAGCTGCTTGGGCTCAGAAGTCACAGAATGTCAATGGCCTGAGTTACACTGGTTTAAAATCACGAGATCAATGACTGCTGTAGCTTCAAATCCTGACTCTGCACACCTGTCAGCTACCTGACTGCTTCCCTGAGCATAACTGGGGATAAAGACAGTGCCCCCTGGGGGGTGGCTATGCAGCCTAAATGTGACAGTACCCAAAATGCTTCAACCACAGGGCCAAATGCACCTTAAGCACTGAATACATTTTAGCCGTAATGATGATGGTAACAATCATGACGAGAAAGGTTTCCTAGAGGGGCCATAGATGTAACCCCCTTCTTTATGGCAAAATGAATTAATACTCTGTGTATATTTCTACAGACAAGAACAGCCGTTCTACTTTAATTAGTGGTGACAAATGGGGATGGTGCTCCCGAAAGTCTTATTTTTATGGAACAAATTTGTCTTCAGTCAAAATGGTCCTGTGCGCGACTATTCTCGTGATGTAAAGCCACACACCTTATCAGGTCGCTCAGTCGTGTCTGACCCTTTGGATCCCGTGGACTGCAGCCTGCCAGGCTCCTCTGTCCACGCAATTTCCTAGGCAAGAACCCTGGAATAAGTTGCCGTTTCCTACTCCAGGGGATCTTCCCGACCCAGGGATCAAAGCTGGGTCTCCCGCACTGGCAGGTGGATTCTTCACCACTGAGCCCCCATAAGGTGCTGCTGGTGCTGGTTCAGTCGCTAAGTCTTGTCTGACTCTTTGTGACCCCGTGGACTAAGATATTAGGCATTAACAAAACTCGCCTCCCGAAAGTACCCACAGGTTTTACTGGGCATGTGACTGAGTTCACCCTTTCCTGGATATATATCTGACTCATATTTCCCAGACTCACTTTAGCCCAGGGGAAAGGCTACATCACAATAGAAGGAACTGCTCCATGTAGGGGCCAGTACAGGAATAGAAGTCAGCCGATAGCAATCTCCTTGTGCACTGAGAAAATATTCAAAAGCACTGAGAAGGCCCACGCAGCGTGGGAACGTATGTGAGGGTACACCAGGGCACAGCCAGCCAAGGGGCAAAGCGGCCAAAGACGCTCTGGAATCCAGAAAGCCTCAAAAACCAGTCATGTGTGAATGTAATGGCAAACGACTTTGAAAAGCAAAACATAAAATTATAGACATGATAGCCATTAGAAATGAAAAATCTACGCATCCAAATTCTCAGTTACTTTGCCCTGGGGCAGCTGGGGCAGCTTCTGAACGCTTTTCCTTTCTTCTTAATAGAATTCTTTATCAGACAAATTATTCCCCAGAGAGAAGGGACTATGCTTACAACCGGGAGAAAAAATTTATCAAGAAAGAAGCTACATTAAGGTTAAGTTTATTTACTTATGCTTTAATGCTTTTCCATTTATTTGTCTGCACCAGGACTGAATTATGGTCCACGGGGTGTTAGCTACAGTGTCCAGCGTCTCCAGCTGTGGCGTGTGGGTCCAGTTCCCTGGCCAGGAATTGGGCCTGGGCCCCTGAGTTGGGAGCCTGGAGTCTTTAGTGCTGGACCACCAGGAGTCCCTAAGGTTAAGTTTTTATTTAACCAGATGACTTGTCCCTGACAAAATGCTTATATTAACACTCAGTATAACACAGTTGCTCCCCATGTATAAATCACATATTTAGATGCATGCTTCCAAAATACAGTTTGAAAGAATAACACTGACCTGTGTGAATAGGAAGACAGTACGAATTATGGGCAAATGCTTATGTGAGCACTGATTATTTTTGAATACTATGCTATTTTCTATAGAATAGATGTGATAGGGATAAACAGACAAAATTTTCATAATCATTTGGTTTGGAACTAGTAAACCGAAAGCTGTTTGGTTACTATATGTCAGTGAAACGCTAGTGTATCCTAAAAAGGTCACCCTTTGCCAACAAACACCGTTCACCTTCCTGCGCTTGCCTTTATGTTATACGCTGAACAGAACATACTCTTTCTCATCATTTTCCCTTTCTTGTATTGTTCCGTCACATCCTCCTTCCTCCCCTTCCCTGGAAAAATTTAAACCGTTCTTCCAAAAACGGGAGCTCACTGCAGAGAGGCACGGTGGTTCACTGCAGGGAACCTGGGAGGGGACCTGGCTGCAGCGACACATGAGGCCTAAGATCCAGCGCCCGCTCCCCAGGAGCAGCGCCCGAGGACGAGCAGGATGGTAGGAGTTGGGAGGAAAGGGCCAAAGGGCACCTGCTTCTCACTCGCACAAAGGGGCTTTAAGGGCTAGAGAAACTACTGCCCTCTCTGAAAATATCCTAACTTAGAAGTGGTTCACCCAGATCTCTGCTTTTTTTGAACTTTAAGTCGATACCATAGTTTCATATAAAGTCTCTCAATTTGTAGCATACTATTTTTACCCCTTCAGCTCAGCTAGAAGCTTCTGAAGGACAGACACCATGCATTCGAAGCTTTTATTTCTTAGAAAACCCAGCCCTGGGAGGCAGTATGCACCAGCTGCTGGACATGTATTTGTCCATCAACTGCCTGAAACAAGGCCGTTAGTCTTTGGAGGGTAAAACCCCCTCCTCTTTGCTCGCTATTTTTCATTTTCTGGGAAAAAAAGCAAGAGCTTTTCTGTGCTGGTTTTATGCTCTGACGACACTGATAATTCAGAACCTAAGCTGTAACCTCACATTCCCTGGGGGTTTCTAGTGCTGTTGTACTAAATATTATCAGCTTTTTAGTGGGGTTGTATTAAACATTTCAGTTGTTTAAACTTGAATCAGCTTTAGACAGAAGCCGAGTGTGAATTCCAAGGCCACGGCTGTCCTAAAAGGCTGCATTCAGCTACGGTTTCATAACCAAAAAATTACACAAGAAGGAGAGAAACCAAGCACTTCTGCACTGAATTCAAAACAATTCGGGCCTCTGTGAGGCCTTCCAAACCACTGTCAAGGGCAACACACTATAAAGGCTTCTTTTAAGGGAATGGCTATTATTTATTTTGGATGCTTCCAAAGTTATTAGAAAATAGAAGGATTTGCTGCTGAAAAAAAAAAGAGGAGAAAAAAAGGCAAAGAAAGACAGAAGAGGTAAGATACTTGAGAAAAAAATAAAGATAATACCAACTAGGGAAGATCAAGTGGGTACACGTTAAAGAGGTAAGGGGAAAATGACAAAAAGCTGGACACGGTAAGGAGGGACTCGCCTCTGCAGGTGAACAGGCTGTGACAGAAAGCCTGCTCTGTCCTGCCTGTTTGTTAAAGTTACACGGGAAAGAACGGGAAACAGTCTCTTCTCTCTCCTTTCAACCGAGGTCTTCCATTGTGCCATCATAAAACCCCCTCCCAACAAAGAGATCACCGTGTACCCTGCCCTGCATCGCTCACTGGAACGGAGAGAACAAGTCAACGTTCCTGCTCTGGGAGGACGGCGACGAGGCAAGGTTACCAAACTTCTGGAGAGCTTCGAAGTGCTCTTGTCCACTTGGCTTTCGGCCACCTGCTAGAAACCAGCCGGGAGCCATCACCGCAAAGGGCCAGTCGATAACGTCAGTCCAGGAGAAAAGAGATGAGCGAAAACCCCCAGCGAACTGGAGCCGCTGGTGCTCACGGGGATGCTCGCGGAGACTCAGCCACCTCTTGGCACGGACTAGAGGGGAGGGTGTGCCGGAGAGGGCCACGAGCTGGCAAGGAGCGGCCACACGGGCCTCCCGAGCCTCTGGCCCAGGGCAGGTGGGCGGTCTCTGCAGACAGCGATACCCGGTCCAGCAGGAGCAGTCTGGGGCCGGGCTGGCCGACACCCCTCTCTCCACGGGTCCAGAGCGGCAGCGGCGGTGAGGGCCAGCCTCCGGTCCGAACCTCTGAACTGACTCCAGGCTGCGGTCAGGCTCTGGGACCCCGAGTTTCTTCTTGTGTATCATGAAGACAAGAACGCTCACCTCCACGGTGCTATCAAAGTCAGAGCTCATCTCTGTAAAGCATCTGGCACAGCGCCTGGCGCCAAGCTGCAGTGAACAAGGGATTCATGCAGGTGCACACACATACACACCCCCAACACCCACCTCCCTGGAGGCTCGCCCTCATTAACGCCCGTCGGCCCTTCTCAGGATGGACAACCTCCCAACCAGCCCAACGGCCCCATTCCAGCACGCTGGGGAGGGGACACATAAAACGCCGAAAAGCAAGTGTTTAACCACTTCAAAGGGAATTTTATGTTCTAGAGAATGCTAGCACTGAGGTAAAAGTTAATCTTATTTAGGAGACTGAATCATGGTAGAATACAGAGGGCAATTTTATCAAAGTATCGTTCGGGCGGTTGTTCCGTATGAGTGTCCGATTTGTGAACACTGAGCTGCACGCTAATGTGCAAGGTGCACACAACCCACTTAACTTCCTAGTTAAAGCTGGGCTACACACTCGACTTTAGCAGAGTTCAAAGTGCTCTCTGGCTTTTCTTTCTTTCTGGCCCGAAGGCCTTCCGTTACGGGCTCTGAAACGAGTAAGTGCTTCCTGACAATTCGGTGCTTCCCCCACTTGGTAGCATAAAGCCATCGCGCACACCCCCAGCTCTGCATGAAGAAGTGATTAAGCAGGGATGTTTCCATTTAGCAAAAACAGCAAGGAAAACAAAAAAGCATCTACACCCCTGGGGTCATCTTTGCGTTTAAAGACAGTACCACCTACCCTGGGAGCCTCCACACAAAGCCTCTAATGACGGAAGGATAAGCTCCAACCTCAGCCCCACTGCCCGGAAGCCTCCCACTTCCCTGTGGCTGCGGCTCCTGGAGGCCCGCCTTCACAGCCTCCTCTCTCAGGAGGCTGTCCTCCTCTGCTCTGTGGGTGTTCTTCAGCCTCACTGCAGAACTGGCAGCCCCTCGCCCTGCCCCACCCCCTGGATCATTCACTCCAGACTAACACTTAAAAACAGACCGAAGCCGGTTCCGCCAGGAGACACTGCAACCTTCATCTCTTCTGGACCGAATCAACTGACAATTGCTGCGAGCCAGGGCCACTGGATCGAAAGCACGCGGGACACAGCATTCCACTCCTACAGATTCACTCAAGGGACTCAGGTCTGTAACTTTTATGGGAAAGGCTAGAGCTGCAGTTTTGGCCAGGGTCCCTCATGCTAGTTAAAGCTGGGCTACATACTCGACTTTAGGAGAGTTAAAAGTGGGGAGAGTGCCCCACGGCAGAGTTAAACATCTCAAATTAGCCTTCCTTCCTTGTAAATTGATGGGGGAATCGCTCCCTCTTGAAAGTGCAGGGAGAATTAAAATACTCAGCACAGCGTGTTCTAAAGACGGGGAGGTACCTTTTCTAGTGCACAGAAGCTCTGAGTGTGGACTCAGCCTCACTATGAGTCCTGACGGCTCTCAGCACGGCTGTGACTGACGGCTTAAAATGATGATCCTTCTTATCCTCTGAATGTTTGTGATCAGAACCGACGATGAGTAAGTACAAACAGTGATCTTAGACGAGCAAGTACCTACCCCTGGCTTCACTCCAGTCTGAACACCCCAAGCTCGGCACAGAAATGGGCTGCCCAGTGACCCCTCTGCTAAGTAAGGCTGACCACACATTCAGTCACCGGTCCATCTCTTCAGCGAACATCTATCTGCTACATGCTCTATGCTGGATGCTGAGGATCCAGCGTCTAGCACAGACCTCGAGGTCCCCGACCTCAAAGAGCTTCTAGTCCAGCTGGACAGACGGAAGCCTCAGCACAACCATCTTGGAGAAACAGCTGACGTGGCTGCTGAGCTAGAACTCAGGTTGATACAGAACAGAAAGCAAGCCAAAAACACTTCTTACAGCCCAACCATACTCCATACTCATACAAGAGGGAGAATGCCCCACGGCAGCTCCGACCGTCACATCGCCACATGGTACTTGCTCAGAAAGAAAAACAGAAAGAGCCGGTGAAATGTTCACCGACAGTGGGGCGATTCTGCACGCCTGTCCGTTCAAGTAGACAGGAGAGGACTCGTTCCAGATCCTGGGTAGGTTAGGGTCTCACAGGCTCCGGCAATCAGGATCCCAGCAGGAAACTACAAAAATGTACAAATGTGGGGGACTTCCCTGCTGGTCCAACGGCGAAGACGTCGAGCTTCCAGTGCAGGGGGCCCAGCTTCGATCCCTGGGCAGGGAACTAGAGCCCGCCTGCCACAAGGAAGATCGTGCACGCTGCAATGAAGACCCTGCGCCTAAGGCCCGACGCAGCCAAATAAATGCATGGTATTTTAATTACAGATGGGCTGATAAGAGGTTCCTGGGAGCTTCCTGCGGCATACGCACGTGGGTGCTCAGCCCTCAGTCATGCCCGACTCTTTGTGACCCCACAGACCACAGTTTCCCCGTCCATGGGATTCTCCAGGCAAGGATCCTGGAGTGGGTTGCCATTTCCACCTCCAGGGGACCTTCCCCACCCAGGGACTGGGTCCCCGTCTCCTGCACTGCAGGCAGATTCTTTACCACGGAGGAAGTGTATCATAAAAGAACCACTCAATCAGCAGACGAGTGGATAAGGAAGCCGTGGTACATGTACACAATAGAGTGTTACTCGGCCGTTAAAAAGAATACATTTGAATCAGTTCTAATGAGGTGGATGAAACTGGAGCCGATTATACAGAGTGAAGTAAGCCAGAAAGAAAAACACCAATACAGTATACTAACACACATATATGGAATTTAGAAAGATGGCAATGACGACCCTGTATGCGAGACAGCAAAAGAGACACAGATGTAAAGAACAGTCTTTTGGACTCTGGGAGAGGGAGAGGGTGGGATGATTTGGGAGAATGGCATTGAAACATGTATAATATCATATAAGAAACAAATCACCAGTCCAGGTTCGATGCAGGGTACAGGATGCTTGGGGCTGGTGCACTGGGACGACCCAGAGGGATGGTATGGGGAGGGAGGAGGGAGGGGGGTTCAGGATGGGGAACACGTGTATACCTGTGGCGGATTCATGTTGATGTGTGGCAAAACCAATACAATATTGTAAAGTAATTAACCTCCAATTAAAATAAATAAATACATATTAAAAAAAAAAAAAAAGAACCACTCAAGCTATGAGCAGGGTTACAGAAAACTAGAAGAGATGGTGGAGGCCCCAGCCCATGGGACAACTGCCAGAACAACTCTGGGCCCGGGATTGAAGAGGGAGGGCAGTGTCCAGAGCCGGGAGGGCCAGGTGTTACAGAGAGGGCTGCTGACAGGAGCTTGGGCCCTCACGTGGGGAGGGAGCAGAGAGCAAGGTCCTCGCGTCCACCTACTTCCCACCGGTGCCTCCCACTGACCCCACGGCGACGGCAACGCAGCCTGTTGACACGGCCACGAAAGTCAGCCGCAGGGCGCCCGGCCACTCGGGAAAGGTACAGGAGGAGTCTGGGAGACAAACGGAACGCCCTGCACACAGGCTGGGCTCCTCTCACTGCAGAATCTAACTCTCACATATAAAAGCACGTGTGTTTTTACACAGCTTGGGTCACGCAAGGACAGCTTGGACGATACGCATTTTCCCTCATGTATCAGAAACTCCACACATCCAGTACGAGGTGAGCTCTGCTCAACCTGACCTCACCAGTCCTCACAGCAAGTCTGTGAGTCACGCCTGTCCTTCCGACTCCACAGATGAGAAACAGTCTCAGAAAGGTCGGCTGTCTCGCTAAGTGGCCGAGGAGGAGCTCTGAGGCAGGCTTCTCCAACCCCAGAAATCTTAGGTGGTTTTTCCATTCTACCAAGCTGAAAAATAACGACAGAGATTGATCGGCGAAATCAGTGCCTCGGAGGCTTGGTTCGCTGCCCTGTGATTCCACAAGATCAGGAAAACTTGGCAGGGAGGACTGGCAATGAGTCTCGGTCGATGAACCCAGTCTACCGTGGAAGCAGCTAGGTGCGTCTATCTCTAAATCAAGCCATTCCCGAATAATCAGCCAGAGCTAGAAGTCTGGAGATGACGGTCTAGGGCCGCCGACCTCTGACAGCTGGCCTGCTGCTTGTCTGCATGTTCAGCAAGCACCAGCACCGCTGCCACGCATCTGTCATGCGAGAGGGAAAGCGCGGCGCTGCCGAGAGGCAGTCAGGAGGAAGCGGTCTCCAAACCCAGACGCAAGGCCTGGGTAGGAACCAGGCGACGGACGCTTCTCACGGGCCACTCAAAAATCTATCAGCCTGCACTCTGTCTGCCACTGTTTACTGGTGCTCATTCCTGCCACAGCCTCAGATGGCAGCGGCAGAAACTTCGCAAACTCAAAGCCGAAGGCTGAGAAACGGTTCCAGGTGGGCTCATGGGCTCTGGGGAGAAGGCGATGGCAGCCCACTCCAGTCCTCTTGCCTGGAAAATCCCGTGGACGGGGGAGCCTGGTGGGCTGCAGTCCATGGGGTCGCGAAGAGTCGGGCACGACTGAGCGACTTTACTTTCACTTTTCACCTTCCTGCACTGGAGAAGGAAATGGCAACCCACTCCAGTGCTCTTGCCTGGAGAATCCCAGGGACGGGGGAGCCTGGTGGGCTGCCATCTCTGGGGTCGCACAGAGTTGGACACGACTGACGTGACTTAGCAGCAGTAGCATGGGCTCTGGAGCTGGAAACCAGCGTCTGAAACGCTCCCCCTGATCTTTGGCTCCGTGAAGGAAGCCAGTTCATTCGGGCCTCTAGCCCCGATCTCCTTCCGTGCCGAAAGGAGAGCGACAGTCTGTCTCCTTGGTGTCGGAGGAGGCTTTGCTGAGAAAGCACGCGTGGAGGCACGGCTTGCGCTGAGCACCAGCGGCGCCCCGTCAGCCCCTTGGCAGCGTCGCCAGCGTCTTCAGGCCTCCTCCACTGTCTCTCCCACCCCTCTACCGTCCTTCCGAGCAGGTCTGCAGAGTGAACAGACCTGGAAGGTAAAGCTAATGCCTCCTTCCGGGCCGGAAAGCAGGTCTGCCTGAAGACATTCCAAGGTTACTTGAGCCTGGGGTTCCTCTTCTGTGACCCCACCCTGGCAGGCATCCGCTGCACCTCACCAAGCTGCTCTTTGGGAGCTGAGGCTTGGAAGAACCGCTGAGAAAATGACGCCTCTCTCGCTACGAGAACAATGACCTGACCTCTGTCCCCAGACCCCGGGGTCTCCTGCCCACATCCAGGAAGTGGCAGCAGGTGGACCTGTCAGCATGCAAGCAAGATAAGATCGCAAGACTTGAGAGCTGGCCATGCGCGCCACACAGCATCAAAACCATGCCTGGTCACCCAGACCAAACAGTCACAAAAGGTAACGATTTTTACCCCACTCACACTGAAATTTGAGGATACCCTTCAAATAAGCCAAGAAGGAAACACTTACTCCCAGAATCTGTGGAAACACTGACCACCATGGCAGCACAGTGAGCCGTGAAGCGCTGAATGTAACACATCAGAAAGCAGTTGTATTAGTCTGCAGCGTGATCAAGGCCTGTTTTGAACATAAAACCGGAAGCAACTAGCAGAACTCAAGATCCCAGTTTGAAAAGCACTTTTATTCAGCAAATGCAAGAAGACAGGGACAAACACTTCAAGTCTCTTAAAAAAGAAACACTCCAGCTCCACGTTTTCACGTTATATTAGCTCTTTCAGCTCGTGTGTCCATCTCCGCAATGGGATTAACGGTGCCTACTGGGTATAATTCAAAGAGCTGTACAGAGCATCAGGCATGTTAAAGGCCAGGATGCTCTGCAAGCTTTAAAGAGGCAAGGCAAGGTACACCTCCAACTCCCGTCGCTTTGCATGAAAGGCAAGCTCTCTTTAGCTTTTCCGTGGCACCAGTTCAGCATCTCATAGCAATCACTGCATGTAGAGTTCTTTGTTCATTCAACAAATATTTATTGTGCCAGCCACTGGGAGGGAACAGGAAAAAAAAATCTCAGGGGCACATGGTAGAGAAACCTCTGATAAGGTGAAACACACAAAAGGGCTTTTCCCCTTTGTACCGTTTTCCCTTAATATTTCTCTTCAGTTCCATGGAACAGAAAGCATAAGGGAGCAGTGGGGACTGGAAGAAGTCCAGCGGCACCAGGACTTCAATTCTCCAGCCAGTCTTCCCTCTTAAGCAGGATAAACAGACGGCTGGTGGCTGGAGAGAGAAACTGACAACAAGAGAAATCCTGACAATAAGAAAACTCAGACCCTCTGGATGAAAAGCAAATGCCTTTATGAACCAGACCTAGAATGGATCAAACTCCATCTTAACACTGAGTTAAATTAAACTTGAGAAGTCTCAGAAATTAGGAGATTGGGCTTAACATATATGGTCTACTATATACACAATGTATACAGATAATCCACAGGACACGCTGAATAGCGCAGGGACCTAGACTCCGTATTCCATAATAACCTGTATATTGGAAAAGAATCTGAGAAAGAATGGAATATGTGGATGTCTAAGCTGACTCACTTTGCTGTACACCTGAAATTAACACAACATTGTAAAGCAACTATATCCAAAATAAAAACTAAATTAAAAAAATATATATAATTAACAAGTCTCCTCTACACCTGAAGATGAGATCAAGGTTAGTTTAAAAATGTGTGTTCTAACTAGTAATCTCAGTGAGCATGGCGCAAATTGTGCCCCAACTCATGTTCTCTGTGTAGCTGACTCTGTTTATTAGGACACAGAGCGCTTGGTTATCCCAAGCTCACCCTTTTTTCTGAAACAGATCTACGGTGCCAAGTGCTCCGAGATAATCGAGCTCTGTAGTCTGGAACATGCATTCAAAACACCTACCAGCTGAAGGTGACACACAGATTCTGGGCTGTTTCTTTAAGGTACGGACACTTTTCCTCCTTTCAAAGGTGTTAATGGGAAATTAAGAACTGCCCTGTTTGGGAACACCCGCAATCCGTCCCCATGCTCTGCGTCTCTGCGTCTGTCTGTGTGTCTGTCAGTCTGTTTGCCTGAGTCTGTGTGTCCACGTGTCCATGTGTCCGTGTGTCTGTGAATCTGTGAGTCCATGAGTGTGTGTGTCTGTCAGTCTGTCTGCTTGTGAGTCTATGAGTCCATGTGTCCGTGAGTCTGTGTGTCCGTGAGTCTGTGTGTCTGTGAATCTGTGAGTCCGTGTCTCTGTGTCCGTGTGTCTGTGAGTCTGTGTGTCCATGTGTCCGTGTGTCTGTGTGTCTGTCAGTCTGTCTGCTTGTGAGTCTATGAGTCCATGTGTCTGTGAGTCTGAGAGTCTATGAATCTGTGAGTCCGTGTGTCTCTGTGTCCGTGTGTCTCTGTGTCCGTGTGTCTCTGTGTCCATGTGTCTGTGAGTCCGTGTGTCTCTGTGTCCGTGTGTCTCTGTGTCCGTGTGTCTCTGTGTCCATGTGTCTGTGAGTCCGTGTGTCTCTGTGTCCGTGTGTCCGTGAGTCCGTGTGTCTCTGTGTCCGTGTGTCTGTGTGTCCATGTGTCCATGAGTCTGTGAGTCTATGAATCTGTGAGTCCATGTGTCTGTGAGTCCGTGTGTCTCTGTGTCCGTGTGTCCGTGAGTCCGTGTGTCTCTGTGTCCGTGTGTCTGTGTGTCCGTGAGTCTGTGAGTCTGTGAATCTGTGAGTCCGTGTGTCTCTGTGTCCGTGTGTCTCTGTGTCCGTGTGTCCGTGAGTCTGTGAGTCTGTGAATCTGTGAGTCCGTGTGTCTGTGAGTCCGTGTGTCTCTGTGTCCGTGTGTCTCTGTGTCTGTGTGTCCGTGAGTCTGTGAATCTGTGAGTCTGTGTGTCTCTGTGTCCATGTGTCCATGTGTCTGTGTGTCCGTGTGTCCGTGCAGAGGTGAGTGTGGAGCCAGAAGGCCCCGCAGGGAGACGTGTGCCCCGTCTCTGCGCCCTCGGTCCACAGCTACCCGGGAAGGCGGGAGGAAGCCTGCTGAAGCGCAGGGGCCCACAGGGCTGAGATGAAGTCCTCCCGATGGCTCGTCTGTCACAGGCCCTGGGCACAGCCCTCTTTCTCAGGCCCCCTCGAGCTGGCAGCAGGGATGGCTCCTACTTTGGGTAGCCCTGCCCCACATGCTGAAACCAACCCGTCCACGTGAACCCACAAGTCCGTGAGGCTGACAGCACCAGGGGTTAGAAAGGCAGAGGGCCCCCAAATCAGCACGTTTCAGCAAAACCAGCCAGAAACCCCCAAGTTACACAAAGGCCTTTTAATAACACAGAACAAACAAGCCAGAGGAGAGCACAGAGGAAACACTGACGATAGGGCCAGGCCCTCAGGGCTGGGGGCAGGCGGGGAGGCTGCCGCGGACCTGCCATCCCCGCTGACGTCTCCTGTCCCTGGAGCTGCAGCAGCAACACGGAGGTGACGCCACCGCTCCGGGTCCAGACTCCCCTCCTCCTGCCACAGTAAGGTAAGGCCCCACCCGTTCTCTATTACTATTTACTGTGCATATAAAGGCCCTGGAAAGGAAATGGCATCCCACTCCAGTGCTCTTGCCTGGAGAATCCCATGGACAGAGGAGCCTGGCAGGCTACCGTCCACGGGGTCACAAAGAGTCGGACACGGCTGAGTGGCTAGGCACACACATGCACACAAAGGAGGCTGAGCGCCGAAGAATTGCTGTTCTTGAACTGTGGTTGGAGAAGACTCTTGAGAGTCCCTTGGACTGCAAGGAGATCCAACCAGTCCATCCTAAAGGAGACCAGTCATGGGTGTTCTTTGGAAGGACTGATGCTGAAGCTGAAGCTCCAGTACTTTGGCCACCTCATGAGAAGAGTTGACTCATTGGAAAAGACCCTGATGCTGGGAGGGATTCAAGGTGAGAGGAGAAGGGGACGACAGAGGATGAGATGGCTGGATGGCATCATCGACACGATGGATATAAGTTAGCCAACTCGGAGATGGAGAAGGACGGGGAGCCTGGCGTGCTGCAGTCCATGGAGCTGCAGAGTCGGGCACGACTGAGGGACTGGACACCGCCGACGCTCTCATCACCGTCGCCACTGTCAGGGTTTACTGCTCTACTATCTCTCTATGCAGGAGGCTCAGATGCTCTGAGAAGCTTAGTGCACAAACAGAAGTCGCGGTTTTCAATATATTCACAGAACATCACTGAGATTCACCGTCAACGAGAATCATTTTTCTCTTCCCTTCCTATGTCTACTTTAAAATCCTGGAATATTTTCAGTAAATTTTTATAGAAAATTCTATACTCGGACACTCACAAACTCCATGTTATATTTTTGAAGTAAACACTGATTCCATTCATTTGCCCTCCATTGAAGGAAACAGAGAAGATTCACTAATAGAGTGGGGACAATAAGTCTGGACCCTGGACCCTCAGGTTCATACCCAACTGGTTTTGTTTCTTACTGATTAGGTGACTTTGGATAAGAGATTTAACCTCTCCCTGTGACACTTTTCTCATCTATAAAATGCGAACAATGAAAGCATCTAAGTAGGGGGTTGCTATGATGATTAAATAAAACGGATTAGTGAAGACATTTGATATATATCTGTCAATTAACAAATGTTATCTATTAGTATCTTAAAAGGAAAACAACTAAAGAACGTATATTTTGCAAGACCTTCTTTCCCAACTATTGCAAATATCCTGAACACAGGTTCCGGTGCAATAACGCACAGGGAAACACTGAATTTTCTGGTTGCTGTTGGCTGTGCCGCGCACGAGGGATGTCCGTTTCCTGACCACGACCCACACAGTGGAAGCGCACAGCCTTAAGTGCTGGACCGCCGGAGAGGTCCCAGAGTCAAGTTTCAAATAATGAAAATTCTTGAAAAGAAGAATCATAATCAAAACCAAGATTTCTTATTGTTTCTTTTTCAGTGTCCAAAACTTGGAAAATAATAATCCATGCTGAGATTCATGAAAAAGATGGCCAGAGAAACAAGGAAAATGCATTAAAAACTAAAATAAAAAGGCCAAACAGGTAACCTGAACTGTCAGTTCCAGAGGCCGGAGCGTTTGCTCCACACGCATGCTGGGAAACAGAACAGTAGGAGCCAAGATTTGCGAGGTGGCGGTTAGGTCATGCCAGGCTAGGAGCTTATGAAACGACTTCTCCTGCTGCTAACTTTACAAGCAGTTTGAGGAAATGAACTTACTTGGCACTGAGGCACTAGTGGATAGAAAGCCAGCTGCACACACAAAAAGTCCAGCAATGCTGGTCAGCTCGTCCAGGGATCAAAAGTCTAGTTACCCTTTCTAGCAAATTATTTACCATCTATGCCCGGCGAGGCCCGGGTGAAACCGCAGGCAGTAGAAAGAAGGATAAGCAGCTCCCCTGCTCACACGTCCTGGTCTAATGCTGCAAACACACAAGGGTGAAGGTCTAACACAGCCCTCTCACGGGCTGAACACACAGGAGCACCACCTAAGTCCATCCTAAGGCGACATGGACGGATGCGCAGAAAAGGCCACACTGAACGCACAGCCCAGAAGTCAGAGTGAGTGAGGGAGAGGGCTGAGCCTGGCAGAGAGAGTCCGCTGGGCAAGGGACATCCCAGGCAAAAGCACCCCGGGTCCCCACCGGGACCACCCCACCCTCCAACGGGCTCCCGTCACGCGGGAGCCCTCCAGTACCGTGGCGGCGCAGCCCGGCCCACGTCCCACCGCTCACCCCGTCTCCTCTCCCCGGACGCTCTGGCCTCCTCGTGGTCCTGAAGTACGGTGAGCGCGTTCCCACCCAGGCCTGCCCCTCTGCTGTGCCCTCCGCCCGGGAAGCTGTCCCAGCAGACCCACACTTCATTCAATGCCACCTCTTAGGGAGGTCTTCCCAGTCCCCCCCAACACGCCTCACCGCCCTCGGGAAGGGTCTCTCTCTCACTGCGAATCCTGTACTAAGCTCACTCTTCTTCCCCTGTTCCCCCGTCAACGCTCGCCTCTTCCACTAGCCTGCAAGCTCCGCAGAGGCAGGGGCTTTGTCCGCCTTTGATCCGCCGCACATTTCCAGGGGCTGTAACTGTGCCTGCCAGGTGGGGAGGGCTCACTAAGTGTTTGTGGAACAATTCATGAATTAGCAAGTGCCCAGAGGCAGAAGAGAGACTTGGATGGCCCAGAGACACCCAGTTTAGTGTGACTGGTGCAGAGGACGTAAGGGGAAGCAGCAGAGGCGGGGGCTGGTGAGCGTTTCCTGGACGCGATGAACAGCTTTCTTCAACTGTTCTTACCACACCCATCCCACTAGTAAGAAAAGTTCCCTGCCAGACGTTTCAGTGGCTGCTAACCCCGGCTCCCATGAGGTGACTGCCCAGATCCCAGGAGATGATCTATAACCAGAAAAGTGTTACAGGATCGCCTGGCGTGCTTCCAAGGAAATGATATGAGTTTTTTCTTTCTGCAGGATCTCAGTCCCGGGCCAGGGACTGAACCTGGCCACAGCAGGAAGAGCCCAGAATCCTAACCCGACACGGGTTAGGAACTCCTGACACGGATGCTTTTGACAACATAAAATCTTAACAGTTTCAATGGACCAGGGAGGTAGCCTAAATGCTAAACACCAACTAGAATTTTCCAAAAGGAACTAAGCAAGCAAAAGAAAGCGGCAACAACACGTACACACGCACTCCAGTAAGCAAACGGAGGTGCTGACGGAGCGTCCCGCTCACAGTCACACAGGTCAGGAGAGGAGGGTTTCCGACACTTGGGGGCAGACAGCAGGCGGCCAGGGAACCAGGAGAAATAGCAGCGACGGGACGGGGCAGGAAGCGTCTGCACAGCCCAGCACCCGGAGAGGGGAACAGACAGCGATGGGCAGGACAGGGGAGGGACAGGACCCAGCGCGGCGTGACGTCGGGTTAGTGTCCGAGACGGCTGTCCTCCACGGGACCTGACCACACACGAGAGGCACCAAGCCAAGTCCTTAAGTACTGGACACAAACGATTCTTCAAGTCCCCACAGCAGCGCTGAACAGCGCCATCACCCACTTCCGTGTCGGAAAGCAGGACGCTGAGGCTCAGAAGGCTAAGGTCCCACGGTTAGAACTCAAACCTGGCCCGGCTCCTAACCATCATGGTACTTAAGCGGACCACCCAGGTGCCTCTGCCCCACGCGCCCGCCCACTTACAGAGGAGGCTCTTTCATGTCAAGAACGCGTGTTGGGAAAGGCAGTCAGTTAAGGAAAGGGTGCTGCTGCCCCTTCATTCCTTTCTCTAAGGGTTGCCCTGGAAAAAAAAAAACCAAGGAAGGTAGGCTGGGAACGGAACCACAGGAACAGCAGCTCAGCTCAGAGACAAAGCCCTGGGCGGGTCAAGATCCACCAAGCAAACACTCCGGGGCCCCAGTACAGTCCTACCCTCCAAAGAGCTGCGAGGTGGTTCCTCTTCGCCCGCTCTGCTTTCTGAAGTTCTCTCACTGCTTATCTCTTGACCTGAACTTGGACTTCCCCTGTGCTTGACAATGCTTCTCTAGCCGTTTACAAGTCTATGCTTCCAAGTCACACGCTAACCCTTAAAAGAGGGCAGGCAGCCGCATCACTGGATGGCAAATGCCAAGGGCCAACCTTCTGCTTTCACTGTTGGGATTTTGTTAAAGCAACCTAAATATAGAAAATACTATTTAGATAAATTCCTTATTAAGAATCTTATGAAACTGACTTAATTTCTGGCAAACACAAAAGCAAGTGAGTGATAAGAGTTTTCTCACATTAAAAGGAAGAGTTATGCAACCACCCCACGTGGGAGAGCCGGGCTGAAGTCAAAATGATAAAAGATGGAAAGAGCTCTGCAAGGTTCAAGCGGAGGAGTCCACGCGCAACCTACTTCTCATACAGCCTCTGTCCCCTCATGAAGGCCTTCACTTCGCTGTCCAGGGGGAAGGTGCCGTCGTCCTTTCGAAAGCGGTAGAAGAGCTTGACGTCCTTGAATTCCTTATGCTCATCACAAACTGAAAAGCAATATACACAGAGAGGCAAATAAGGAAAAAGCACCTCTTATTACTCCCTCCCGTGAAGGAAGATGCTAATTAGGATTTGTTTTACTTCCTAGTTTCTCAAGCATACTACTTGACAATTTAATACAGGAATTTAGCACAGTCCCTGATACAAAAAAGCGCTCAGTTTTATGAGCTATCATCACCATTTGTTAAGAGAGTCACAAGACTCAATTCCTCCTTCTTTCCACAAACTCTTCTTGAGCACGGTAGCAGCCTGAAAGAATGCGCAATCCAGCGAGACAGAGACAGGTTGATATGTAACTGAAACAGGAGGTGATGCAGCTACGGCTACGAAAGAGCTGAGCAGACGTCAAAGGCACGTCTAGACGTGGGGTGCCCCGCGGTGGGGAGGACCGCCTCTCTGAAGAGCCTGCAGGCGAGTGGAGCTCTGAAGGAGGAGAAGAAAATGAGCGAGCGGGGAGGCGGCGGGCATTTCAGCCCGAGAGAGCAGCAGCGTGCGAAAGGTCTTGGCCAGGATTAGGCGTTTCAGAGGGATGCGGTCAGGACTGGCCACTGAAACAGAGAGTAACAGCAAGACCTGGACACAGCCCAAATGTCCGTCAGCAGAACAGATGAAGGTACGATGGCCAAACGGTGCACGGTACCTGCTGCAGTAAAAAGGCGCAAAGAAGACACACCACCAGCGTGAGTGAATCCCACAAACAGGGTGCGGGTCAAACGGCAAAGGCAGAAACATGCGTCTCTACAGCGATTTAAGACTGAACGTCACACCGCTGAGAGACGCATACTCAGAGATGAAGAAGTATAAAGAAGTCCACAGAAACAAGCCCAGGTGCCTCCTGGAAGAAGGGAGGGAATGTCGCTGGGCAGAGGCGCCCGAGAGGCAGAGCGCGATGCTCTGTTTCTAAAGTGGGCGGGCTCGAACCTGGACCAGAAGGCTCTGGGCTCTGTCTCTTAAATGGGCAGGCTGGAACCTGGACCAGAAGGCTCGGGGATTCCCTGCAGGTCCCGCAGTTAAGAGGCTGCACTCCTGGGCAGGGGCACAGGGGCAATCCCTGCTTGGGGAACCGAGATCCCACCCACTACAGCGTGTGGCCAAAAAGCCCTTGTGGCCGCCTCACTCACCGTGGTGGATGATGCCCCGGTCTGCTAGCTTCTGCATGAGTTTAATCGCTGTCTCTCTGTCAGACGCCTCCTTGTGTTCAATCAGCCAGTCAATCAGCTCTTTCGCGACAAAGCAGTTCGGGTAGGTCTTGAGATGATGCCGCCTGTCTTTAATCACCTTCTCCTCGTGCAGCCTGAGCCTGGGGAGAGAAGCTGGCAGTCACTTTAGGAATTCTGACGACAGTACGCACCGCTGACTCAGGCCCAGGGAGCAGTGACGAAGTTCAAGCCCAGGCCGCATCGGAGCGCCATCCAATACCTTTATGTCCGCGGGCCCTTTCCCTCTGGTCAGAGCAGAGGCCCCAGAAAGTGACCCCACCCGCAGATCCCGAGTGGCACACAGAGGGGAGGCAGGCCCAAGCTCCGACAACACAGAGCTCCACGTCCGCCCGAGCGCGCTCTCGCCCTGCCCTGGCTCCCTCCCTCCCGCGCTCTCCACCCGGGGAGCTTATGGCTGAAACTGACCAACTAAGAAACTTCTAGAACCCTGCAGAAACCAAGCACTTCCTCATCACAGACTGCTGAGAATCCACGCCCTCTGGATTCACTCCATCACACAGCAAATACGAATGAGCGTCTACCCAACCTGCCCATCAGGTACTTCCAAGCAGGAGAGACCGAAGTCAGAAAACGCACGAAGATGCCTGCCCGCGCTGGTCTCGCCTTCCTAGGGACAACGACTAAGCCCCTTGTGAGGCTCTTTACACACACCAGGGCTTCCCGGCTGGGTCAGGTGGTGCAAATGCAGGAGCCGCAGGAGGCCCGGGTGCGAGCCCTGGGTCGGGAAGACCCCCTGGAGAAGGACATGGCAAGCCACCCCAGTGTTCTCACCTGGAGAGTCCCATGGACAGAGGAGCCTGGCGGGCTACATCCCTGGGGTCACCCATGTGACTCGCATGCGTCTTACTCCATCATCTCAATACTGTAGAGAAGTGGGGTAGACTGAGTAACCACACAGAAACCGGGAGAACGCCTCTTTCTTCCTCTGTCAAATGGAGGCAGCTGCACCGACCCTACCCCCGGTGATGCTGCGATTTGGGGCCACAACATCTGTTGAGCACCAGCAACTCAGTACAGCACCCAACACAGAACAGGCCCCGCCCCCCCCATTCCCGAAGGCAGGAACTAGGTCCTGCTCCCACCTGAGTTTTTTCAATGTGTGTGCTCACTCGCTTCAGTCAAGTCCACTCTTTGCAACCGTATGGACGGCAGCCCACCAGGCTCCTCTGTCCATGAGGACTCTCCAGGCAAGGATACTGGAGTGGGCAGCCACGCCCTCCTCCGGGGAGCCTCCCAGCCCAGGACCTGAGCCCAGGCCTTCTGCATCTCCCGCCTTGCAGGCAGAGTCTTTGCCCACTGAGCCCGCTGGAGCGCACCGAAGGGAACCCAGTGGGCTCTGAGACGCCAGGGGCTGGGGCTCTGAGCTGGGAACATTCTGGGTTGAAGCTCTGAGACCAAGATGCTCTTCCTGCTACACCCCTGTCATAGGCTGAGCTGGGTTCCCCTAAAATTCATACTTTGAGGCTGTAATCGCTGAACTTCAGAATGTGGCTGCACTCAGAGACAGGGTCTTTTAAAAGGTAATTACAGCCAAATGAGGTCACTAGGACAGGCCCTGGACTAACGGGAGCAGTTTCCCTTTAAGAAGTGGGGATCAGGATGCAGACAGGCCGAGAGGGAGGACCAGTGAGGATGCAGAGAGAGGGTGGCCGTCTAAACACCAAGGAGAGAGGCCTCAGGAGGACCAGCCCCACCAGCACCGTGATCTCAGATCAGAGGACCAGTGAGGACGCAGAGAGAGGGCGGCTGGCGACACACCAGAGAGGCCTCAGGAGGACCAGTCCCATCAGCACCGTGATCGGATGAGGACCAGTGAGGACGCAGAGAGAGGGCGGCCGTCTAAACACCAAGGAGAGAGGCCTCAGGAGAACCAGCCCCACCAGCACCATGATCTCAGATGAGGACCTGTGAGGATGCAGAGAGAGGGCGGACGTCAACACACCAAGGAGAGAGGCCTCAGGAGGACTAGCCCCACCAGCACTGTGATCTCAGATCATTAGCCCCTACAGCTACATGACAGTGCATTGCTGATGTTTAAGCCACCCAGTCAGTGCTTCTTGGCTGCGGCAGCTTGAGTGAAGACAGTCACCCACTGCTGAAGATGGAGGCTCCTGAGAAGTCTGATGATGAAGGGCTCAGCTGGGGTGTCGACAGGGGGGCAGGGAGAGATGTGTGAGAGTCCTAACAGACACAAAGTGGACGGAGAGAAAAGAACCATTTATTCATTCAGTATTTTTCTGTCTGGCTGCATCGGGATTTAGCTGCAGAACGCACCATCTTCACCGTGGCACGCAGGCTGAGCTGCTCAGCGCCTCGCGGGAGCTTAGCCCCCTGACCAGGGATCAAAGCCACGTCCCCTGCGCTGCAGGGCAGACTCAACCAGCGGACCACCAGCAAGTTCCCGAAAAGAACCCTTTTAGTGGAGTTCCTACTGTGTGCTCAGCACTGTACTAAGCATTTTCACATGAATGACTTAACTGCTGCGGCCTGAATGCTTTCATCCTCCACTAATTCACATGTTGAAATACTAAACCCCAAAATGTTACTTATGAGGAGAGTCAGGAACACAGGACTTGGCTCTCATCCTGACGGCCAGTAATTCCAGACGACCAAACTTGTGAGCATCAGTGTCCTCGCTGGTAAAACCAGGATAACGGCAACCACCCTGACTATCTCCTCACACAATCACAAAGCTGGTTAATAAGGATGAAGACGGCATTCGAGCCCTTACTAGAAGCCAGGCAGCTCTGACCGCTTTATGGCATTAATCCTCATGACAGCTCCCTGGGGCTGCTAATGGTAAAGCCTCAATGATATAAGAGCAGAGCTGTAAGTATTAAGACGTAAACAGACTTAATTAAAAAAAAAAAGCATGTTCACACTGGTGTGCTGAAGTCATCGCATGAATCATCCTAACTAATTCAACGGCAATGACACTGAGTAATTTGTTTAACGTGCTCAAAGTGGCAGAATGCAAAGCATTAATTCTTAGACGAGATGTCTGTCAGGAACCTAAGAATAATGAGGACCAATTTATTTAGAAATTGAAATGTGGAATAAGCTGCTATATAATTTGGTGGAGGAGGAATACGTTATGAGCCAAGAGACAAGTTTCGGCTCCTATAAACTTTCCAACTTAAAAAAAAAGTATTAGGTCATATTTATCTTTAAATACTACAGAACAGAGCCTTTCAGTTACAATCCCCTCAACACTGAGCTTGGTGCTAATTCTGGAGCAGGCCTGCCTCCCTCTGAACCTCACGCCGTGCAGTACAAAGCAGCTCTGATCACAGCCCTCGCAGCCCACCAGGGCCTGGTGTATTTCCTCGTCTAGGAAACCGAGCAGAAATATCAAGGAGAAAGAACTTCGGATCTCGGAGGCAGCCTAGAACCCGATCTTTTCAGACATGTTATCAGGGGTTGAGTGAGTGAAGTCGCTCAGTTGTGTCCGACTCTTTGCGACCCCAGGGACTGCAGCCTACCAGGCTCCTCTGTCCGTGGGATTTTCCGGGCAAGAGTACTGGAGTGGATTGCCATTTCCTTCTCTAGGGGATCTTCCCGACCCAGGGATCGAACCTGGATCTCCCGCATTGCAGACGGACGCTTTACCGTCTGAGCCACCAGGGAAGTCCATCAGGGGTTAAAAATGTTCAATAACTGTTACCGTCTGTTTCTCTTTGATAGAAACACAGAATTCTAAAAATGACCAATAAAAATTCCAGAAAAACCAGCGCAATAAAGAGACAAGAATTTTCATACTGTAAATAACCAAGTGTTGTGCCTGGCACCATGAGCATGGCATAAATATTGGTGAACAAATGAAGATGCAGGGACACTAACAGAAATTATACCCTCTTCTAAAATGCGGGGAAGCTTCTCATGAAAACAAGTGGGGGTTCTCACCCCACGACTTAGTGAACGTCTAATATTATGGAATTTATCTTTAAAAAAAAACTTCTATGGGTTCACTTCTGGGGCAATCCACTTCCAAAGTTTTAATCCCTGTTGTGTGGGTGTATATGTGGTTTTTTGTATTTTGGTTATTCTGTGTGGCTTGTGGGAGCTTAGTTCCCTGACTAGGGACTCAGCAGTGAAAGCGTGGAGTTTAACCACTGGACGGCTAGGGCATTCCCTGGTTTTTTTTTTTTTTTTTTTTTTGAAGCATTTCCATTTCTTTGAACTCACTTTACTGCTTACAAATTTCCACAACGTTTAATACACGAATATGCATGATCCCCAAGAAGTGGGTCGAGAAGGCAGTATTTCAAAGTCTTGTGGGAAAAGAGAAATTCTGCACACTAGAGCCTCTCTGGGATGGCATTCTCCAGGAGGACCCGGTGAGATGCTGAGCCACCCTTGCAAACACGCCAGTCACCCTGTGGGCCAGGCCCACAGCCCCTGCCGCTGCAGAACACCTCCCTAACCCTGGCCACCCCAGGCAGCATGCAGAGCCCCGAGCTGGCCTTCCCCCCCTGGGGTGGAGCCTGGCTGAGAGTCCCTGACTTAGGGGGTCCCTGCACCCACCGGCTGCTCGGCAAGGGGACCAGGGCCACAGGCTTCTCCCCACTTAAGGGACAGCCGTCGGCGAAGCCCAGCAGGACGGCTCCATCCAACACAGGAACAGGGGCGATGGTTCCGAGCCCTGTCTGTCCCGGGAGCCTTCCTTCGAGGCGGAGCCCAGTGGAAAACCAGGAGCCCGTGTGGAAAGCCGAGCAGCGAGGAGGGTCCCGGTTCGGAGCGCGGGGCTCGCGGCCCAGACGCCCCTGGTCTCCCGCAGCTCCCCACATGGAGCCCCCGCGTCCCGGGACCACCCACCAGGCCGAACGAAATGTTCGCTCGGATTTCCCCATAGGGTGCTACGGAAAAGCCCAGGTGAACTTTCCGACCAAGCCAACACATGCAGTGTTTAGAACACAGGTTAAACATCCTCAGGGTCTTAGGATCCTGGCAGCCAGGGAAGGCGGGCGCAGGCCAGCTCCGGGAGGGCGTGGGGAGAGGCGGCCAGAGGCCCCGGCCGGCCTGCGGTTCCCTCGCAGTTCCCTTGGGCCTTTCGGTTCTTCTTCCAAGCTGCACGCGCTCTGATAGTAACCGGAACAGGGTCAGCCCCTTCCAGCGGCTGCAGGAGTCTCGGCTCCGGTTCCAAGAGGCCTGCACCCGCCCCAGGCCAGGAGGCCGGCGCAGGCCCTCCCGGGCTTCCTCACCGTCTCTGCGCCCCGCGCACCGGCACGCCCGTCCCACAGTCTGGACATCCTGGGCTCTACCCTGAAGACAGACACCCCTCAGCTTAAAACACCCCCTCCTCCTGCCTGTAATAGCTGGAAAAATTCTACTTGCTCTTCGGCTTAAAAGAACCTCCCCTGGGAACATTTTCCCGGCCACCCCAAACCAGAAAACGAGCTTCCCTCCTGTGCTCGCCCACTAGTAAAGCACTCATCCCATTGCGTTACAGTCAGAGGGAGTGAGGGATGCTAGGGGAGAGCTGCTGATTTGTTTTGTAATTCCAGTGCCTCTTACAAGGCAGGGCTCAGAGCCCCACTGACGGGAAAAATCAGCTGATGCACCCGACACCCTGAGCCTTGAGATGCATGGTGCAGAAGAGTCTTCTGAAGAACAGAGTCCAAATCAATCCACACTGAACCCCTGGGAAGAATAATCATCTCTGTTTTAACTGCATTTTCTATGCCACTGGCTGGAGAATTTAAATACAAAAGCCACCTTCCCAGCATTCATTTCAGACAGCTGTTCACAGGCCTTAGAATCAAGGTGATTCTGTAATACTCTATTCGCGGTCAGTGAACCAGCTGCTGAAAGTGCCACCTGACAATTTCCTCTTCTAGCTCCAGGAGACCAAACACTACAGAGTTCAGGGTGCTAATAATCCCCTACGAAATTACCGTCCATCAGATAAGCGAGGCAGAAATTGTTTTTCAAAAAAGCAGCTCGTGGAAAACTGCCGCGGGTTGCAGGACTCGGAGAACAGAAGAGCGCTGGAAACCACATCTTCTCATTTAAAAACAGCGCCATAAATCTCAGCTGAAGTAAGCAGTTTAATTAAAACACACAGCCAGCAGAACGGTGCGCCGGCAGTGCGAGCCTCGCGGTCTCTGGGCAACGGCGCTGACATCCACGTGCTCTCACCCCAAGCTACCGTCCCTTCCAGATGTCCAGGAACGGCCAGTGTCTGTCCCTGGGGACTGGAGAATTCAGAGGGAGTCACGCTTACTCACTCACCCTTGCAAGGTCCCAAGTCTAAAAGGACAAGAAAACAAGACAGGAACCAACGACAGCGAGCAGGCTGCATTTTCTGTTCGTGTCTGGATTTATTTTATAATTAAAAATTCAGGTGATCACACAAGTCCATGCCCTTGGTAGATTAAAACACTTCAAAAGTGCATAACCTCAAGCTGGGTAACTGGTGACGAACTGATACTTGCTGAAGCCAGGAGACACGCGCGGGCGTGCACTGGACTACTGCTTTCATTCCGGGAGGGTTTTGAAATTCCTTGACCCTCTTTTTTTTTAAAATAAATATTTTTTGATGTGGACCATTTTTAAACTCTTCACTGAATCTGTTACACTAGTGAGTGCCTCTGTTTTATGACTTGGCTTTTATTGGTTTTGGTCACGAGGCATGTGGGATCATAGCAACCAGACCAGGGACAGAAACCGCACCCCCTGCATTGAGAGGTGAAGTCAACCACTGGACTGCCAGCAAAGCCCCAACCCCCACTTTCCAAAGGAACGCAGTAGGAATAGCTGTTTACGTATCCTTGCAAACAATCCGTGGCGTCCACATGTGCAACTGTGTACTTATACTCTTACGGGAAACAGGGCCATAACAGACATTTCACGTAGTTTTGCTTCAAGACGACGCTTGAATCCTCTCAGCCTGATGAGGACGAGGGGACAATACAGAAGGTGATAGAAGGAATAGAGAGCTGGTCAGTGTGATGGGCTTCACGCTGCTGAGCTGCACGCTTTTAAACAGTTACCATGGTGAACTGTACGTTGTGTGCAATTTACTGCAATAGAAAAAGAGTCTATACTTAAAAAAAGAAGAACCGGTTAATGTGAAGAGAGTGCGAGTGATCTGGGGAGCCAGAAGGAATTGGTCTGAGACCACACACGTGCGCGCGCACACACACACACGCACACGCACACACACGCACGCACACGCACACACACACACAATGCAGAAAGCTGCAGTGGCCATCTTCTCTGGTGGTAATGTCAACTGTTCCATCAGTGAGACCCCTTTTCAGGAGTCTATGAATCAGGAACAAAGTCTGAGTCACAGGTCTACACAGAGCCATGTCAAGTCAGTCCAAAGCAAGGTCCCACACACGCTGTCACCTCAGAGAACTGAGACGGTAAACACACCCGGGGAGGAAGCGTGCCTGATCCCGAGTCCCGCGTATCCGGGGTGGCTCTTGGAATCGTGATGAAGGAGTGTCAGCGGAGACGGCAACACTAGCGTGTCCATCCCTTGTGAGTCAGGCAGGCGTCGTCACCCTCAGGAGACAGGTCAGGAAGCACGCTCGCAAGGCGCAGCGACGTGCTCACAGTGAAAGTCGCGACCGACTCTGCGACCTCAGGGACTATGCAGTCCACGGAATTCCCCGGGGCCAGAATACTGGGGTGGGCAGCCTTTCCCTCCTCCAGGGGATCGTCCCAACCCAGGGGTCGGCGGGTTCTTTCCCAGCTGAGCCACCAGGGAAGCCCAAGAATACTGGGGGCGGGGGGCAGCCTTTCCCTCCTCCAGGGGATTGTCCCGACTCAGGAATCGAACCGGGGTCTCCTGCCTTGCAGGCAGATTCTTTACCAACTGAGCTATCAGGGAAGTCCTAATGTGCTCAAGCCAGACTTTTAATAAAGAGCAGGAGGACTTCCCTAGTGATTCAGTACTTAAAAATCTGCCAGTCAACGCAGGGGACACGGGTTCAATCCCTGGTCTAGGAAGCTCCCACACACGCAGGGTAACGGAGCCTGGGCTCCTGGAGCCCGGGCTCGGCGATGAGGATCTGTGCAGTGAGCGGGCGGCCCTGCTCGGCGCAGCTAGAGGACACCCGGGCTCTGCAAGGAGACCAAGCACAGCCGATAAATAAATAAAATGCTAAAAAAAAATCAGAAAGCAAAGCAATGACGATGGTTTAAAAATAGAGAGTGGGATTCGGATTTGAACCCAGATCTAATTTCTACGTTTAGAGAGCATTCCATGCCATCAAACTTTAAACAGAAGCACCTGTCTTCTGCCCATTTCACGCTCATACAGGCTAAGAAAGAGACAACATTGCGGTCATGCTGAAACGCCATGGGAAGGCAAAAATGCATGCGATTCACACAGCACACAGACACCAGCCTATAAATACAGACGGGGTCACAGACGGGCTACAGAAGCAGCCAGCACGTTGCCTTCACGACTGCCTCGAGCCAGTGATGTGGAATTAACGTGGCATGCCCCAAGGGCCGGAAGCGGACACCTCGACATATGCTACGCAGGGAGTCAGCATCAGCTCGTTCGGGACACATAACAAAAATTTGCTGTTGTTTCTGGCTGTGCCAAGCACACGGCTCTTGGGAGCCTAGTTCCCAGCCCAGGGACCAAACCCATGTCCCCGGCCCACTGCAGTGGAAGCCCAGAGTCTTAACCCGTGGACTGTCAGGGAATCCCCTGACACACCCTTCGCTTTTTTCATTCTTTACTGAAGTGTAGCTGAATCACAGTGTGCTGTTAGTCACAGCAAAATGGCCCAGTTGTACATAGAATGGATAAACGACGAGGCCCCATTAGCAAACACTCTTAATGATGTGTGCGAAACCACTCACGTGGCCCTCTGAACCCTCATCTCATCCTTGAGATAAGATGTGAACACAAGGTCAAGGCAGGAAGGCCCCTGTCAGCCCCCCTTATCTCCTTAGAGCTGAGATTTCTCATTGAATTCTTCCTCCGCGTGAGCATTTTCCTGGGAGGTCTCCAATTCCGAGGAATAAGAAGCAATATCAGCCTCTCAAGTCCTGATCTCTTCCTCTGATGAGTCCCAAGAAAGGTACTCTTCTGGCTTGCAAAGTGCCTTTCCAAGAAGCTCCAAGACTTTTCCCAAACATGTCATTATTTGCTTATACACCGTACCCAGCAGAATCAGGCCTCTAAGTGCCATTTTACAGACGAAGAGACAAGCCCAGAACGGTCTGTGGAACGTCCCGAGGACACAGAGGGACTCCCAGGACCGGCGCTGGGCCCCGAGTCTGCTGGTGCTGCTTGGGGGCAGCTCTGACCCCAGCCGCCTGGCCCCGTGGCGCCCCTCTGTCACGGGAGGGCACCGCATCCCAGCACCTTCCTCCCGAAACACAGAGCTCTGCTTGTTACCCAGAACAGCAGTTTGCAAACCGGGGCAAACATCACGTCCTGTCCTTCATCCTTGTTCCCCAAGGCTTGGCACAGGCCCAGTAAACGGTGCGGTTCAGGCGGCAGCGAGCGGGACCCCCCTGGTGGGCCCACGGTTACGGCTCCACCTCTCCATGCAGGGAGCGTGGGTTCGGTCCCTGCTCGGAGAACTAAGGTCCTGCGTGCTGCGTGGTAGGGCCAGGGAAGAGAAAAGAGAGAGAAGGAAAATATACCTTTCAGGCAGGAACAGGACTCAGTTGCATTAGTTCCCAAATTCCACTCCTGCCTTCCTGACACACTGCTCATCGTCCCTCACAGCGGAGCTGTGGAAACAGACCGACTCGGGCTCAAGTCCAAGTCACAGCCATTACCTGCTGCATAACGAAGGGCAAAGCATCCACCTTCTCAGCGCCTCAACTTTCTCATCCATAAAATGGGAACAGATGTACGTCTCATACTGTGAGGATGAAATGAGAGATTATACGTTAAACACTGAGCACACACTAAGTGAACTGAAGTCGCTCAGTCGTGTCCGACTCTTAGCGACCCATGGACTGCAGCCTACCAGGCTCCTCCATCCATGGGGTTCTGCAGGCAAGAGCACTGGAGTGGGGTGCCATTGCCTTCTCCGGAGCACACACTAAGGTCTCAATAAATGCCAACTCTTACTGCTGTTATTATCATGTAATACATTTTGTCAGATTGTGCCAGAAGCCCCATCAAAACACCACTAAATATGCAGTTCAGTTGGTTTTTAGAACAAATGCAATCCTCAGTTGACGACCACTGTTTTCTAGTATGGATGCAGGACTTTGAACTTGCTTCCTGTCTCTGGGACTGAATCTCGGGATGATTGGGCTGGGTTAGCAACTGCTGGAGACAAGGCTGCTCTTTGTTAAGCACCTTCTTCTTCCGTAAAAGTTTAGTTGCTCAGTCGTGTCCGACTCTTTGTGACCCCATGGACTTTAGCCCGCCAGGCTCCTCTGTCCATGGGATTCTCCAGGCAAGAACACTGAAGTGGGTTAGCCACTTCTCCAGGGGATCTTCCTGACCCAGAGATTGAACCCAGGTGTCCCACACTGCAGGCGGATTCTTTACTGTCTGAGCCCCCAGGGAAGAGGAGAGAGAACCAAAGGTGAAAAAGTGTTCAGTCACTCCCTGAATGCATATCACAGCCTTGCTTTCTGTGGGGTTTATGAGAATCCATGCTGCCTCTTCTAAGGTCTCAACCAAACTGATAACTAAAATCACTGATTTTAACTGGCAAGAAACTTCCAGCCGTCTAGTTCAAGCCGTCCCCAGCATCGCTGTTTCAGACGGGAAAACAGACAGAGAAACGAGATGACCTGCCTGTGTTTTCCCTGCTGCAAGTTCAGCCTTGGAGTCCTGCCTCTGACCAGGCCACCTGCTGACCTCCACAGCAGGGCGGCCGCAAACAGGCTGCCGCTAATCCAGCGCACTGTCAAGGAGTGCTTTTTCTCTTTTAAACCTAATTTCCTACTCACTTTTTAAACTGAGTTTATTTATTCACTTCTGGCTGTGCTGGGTCCTCACTGTTGTTCGGGTTTCCTCTAGTTGGGGCGAGCAGGGCTGCTCTCCAGCTGTGGGTGCAGGCTTCTCACTTGCCAGCTCGCTGGTTGTGGAGCCCGCTCTAGGGCTCGGGGGCTCGGGGGTCAGGGCGTGTGGGCTCAGGGACTCGGGGGTCAGGGCATGTGGGCTCAGGGGCTTGGGGGCTCGGGGGTCAGGGCGTGTGGGCTCAGGGGCTCAGGGGCTCGGGGGTCAGGGTGTGTGGGCTAGGGGGTTTGGGAGTCGGGGTGCGTGGGCGCAGGGGCTCAGGGCTTGGGGTATGTGGACTTGGGGGCTCGGAGGTCAGGGCGGGTGGGCTCGGGCGCTCTGGGCTCGGGGGTCAGGGCACGTGGGCTCAGGGGCTCGGGGCACATGGGCTCGGCGGCTCAGGAGATGGGGTGCGTGCGCGCGGGGCTCGGGGGTTTGGGAGTCAGGGCGTGTGGGCTCAGGGGCTCGCGGGCTCAGGGGTCGGGGCACGTGGACTCGGGGGCTCCGGGCTCAGGGGTCGGGGTGTGGGGGCTCAAGGGCACCCGGGGTCTAGCGCGCAGGCTCAGGGGTTGGGGCGCATGGGCTGCCTTGCTCTCAGGCACGCGGGATCCTCCCAAACCAAGGATTGAATGCCTGCCTCCTGCGCGGACAGGCAGACTCTCCACTGGGCCAGCAGGGAGCCCAAGGAGCACCCTGTCACCGATGAGAGCGCTGGCCTGGACCCCGTCTGCGAGAGCCTGTAGGTCATCTCTGCCAACACCCAGGCCACTGCATCCCAACAGAATATTCAGTGTTGGAAACCGAAAATGTCTTCCCTGAGGGAAAGCAACGAGCGTAAAAATTAAGTTCAAAAGACCATGAGACATTAACTAAGTTCAGTTCAGTTCAGTTCAGTCGCTCAGTCGTGTCCGACTCTTTGCGACCCCATGAATCGCAGCACGCCAGGCCTCCCTGTCCATCACCATCTTCCGGAGTCCACTCAGACTCACCTCCATTGAGTCCGTGATGCCATCCAGCCATCTCATCCTCAGTCGTCCCCTTCTCCTCCTGCCCCCAAACCCTCCCAGCACCAGAGTCTTTTCCAATGAGTCAACTTTTCGCATGAGGTGGCCAAAGTACTGGAGCTTCAGCTTTAGTATCATTCCTTCCAAAGAAATCCCAGGGCTGATTTCCTTCAGAATGGACTGGTTGGATCTCCTTGCAGTCCAAGGGACTCTCAAGAGTCTTCTCCAACACCACAGTTCAAAAGCATCAATTCTTCAGCGCTCAGCCTTCTTCACAGTCCAACTCTCACATCCATACATGATCACAGGAAAAACCATAGCCTTGACTAGAGGGACCTTAGTCGGCAAAGTAATGTCTCTGCTTTTCAATATGCTATCTAGGTTGGTCATAATTTTCCTTCCAAGGAGTAAGCGTCTTTTAATTTCATGGCTGCAGTCACCATCTGCAGTGATTTTGGAGCCCCCTACAATAAAGTCTGACACTGTTTCCACTGTTTCCCCATCGATTTCCCATGAAGTGATGGGACCGGATGCCATGATCTTCGTTTTCTGAATGTTGAGCTTTAAGTCAACTTTTTCACTCTCCTCTTTCACTTTCATCAAGAGGCTTTTTAGTTCCTCTTCACTTTCTGCCATAAGAGTGGTGTCATCTGCATATCTGAGGTGACTGATATTTCTCCCAGCAGTCTTGATTCCAGCTTGTGTTTCTTCCAGCCCAGTGTTTCTCATGATGTACTCTGCATAGAAGTTAAACAAGCAGGGTGACAATATACAGCCTTGACGTACTCCTTTTCCTATTTGGAACTAGTCTGTTGTTCCATGTCCAGTTCTAACTGTTGCTTCCTGACCTGCATACAGATTTCTCAAGAGACAAGTCAGGTGGTCTGGTATTTCCATCTCCTGAAGAATTTTTCACAGTTTATTGTGATCCACACAGTCAAAGGCTTTGGCATAGTCAATAAAGCAGAAATAGATGTTTTTCTGGAACTCGCTTGCTTTTTGTATGATCCAGAGGATGTTGGCAATTTGATCTCTGGTTCCTCTGCCTTGTCTAAAACCAGCTTGAACATCAGGGAGTTCACAGTTCATGTATTGTTGAAGCCTGGCTTGCAGAATTTTGAGCATTACTTTACTGGCATTTGAGATGAGTGCAATTGTGCGGTAGTTTGAGCATTGCCTTTCTTTGGAATAGGAATGAAAACTGACCTTTTCCAGCCCTGTGGCCACTGCTGAGTTTTCCAAATTTGCTGGCATATTGAGTGCAGCACTTTCACAGCATCATCTTTCAGGATTTGAAACAGCTCAACTGGAATTCCATCACCTCCACTAGCTTTGTTCGTAGTGATGCTTTCTAAGGCCCACTTGACTTCACTTTCCAAGATGTCTGGCTCTAGATGAGTGATCACATCATCATGATTATCTGGGTCGTGAAGATCTTTTTTGTACAGTTCTTCTGTGTATTCCTGCCACCTCTTCTTAATATCTTCTGTTTCTGTTATGTCCATACCATTTCTATCCTTTATCGAGCCCATCTTTGCATGAAATGTTCCCTTGGTATCTCTAATTTTCTTGAAGAGATCTCTAGTCTTTCCCATTCTGTTCTTTTCCTCTATTTCTTTGCATTGATCGCTGAAGAAGGCTTTCTTATCTCTTCTTGCTATTCTTTGGAACTCTGTATTCAGATGCTTTATATCTTTCCTTTTCTCCTTTGCTTTTTGCCTCTCTTCTTTTCACAGCTATTTGTAAGGCCTCCCCAGACAGCCATTTTGCTTTTTTTGCATTTCTTTTCCATGGGGATGGTCTGGATCCCTGTCTCCTGTACAATGTCACGAACCTCATTCCATAGTTCATCTGGCACTCTATCTATCAGATCTAGGCCCTTAAATCTATTTCTCACTTCCACTGTATAATCGTAAGGGATTTGATCTAGGTCATACCTGAATGGTCTAGCGGTTTTCCCTACTTTCTTCAATTTGAGTCTGAATTTGGCAAGAAGGAGTTCATTACCTGAGCCACAGTCAGCTCCTGGTCTTGTTTTTGTTGACTGTATAGAGCTTCTCCATCTTTGGCTGCAAAGAATATAATCAATCTGATTTTGGTGTTGACCATCTGGTGATGTCCATGTGTAGAGTCTTCTCTTGTGTTGTAGGAAGAGGGTGTTTGCTATGACCAGTGCATTTTCTTGGCAAAACTCTATTAGTCTTTGCCCTGCTTCATTCCACATTCCAAGGCCAAATTTGTCTGTTACTCCAGGTGTTTCTTGACTTCCGACTTTTGCATTCCAGTCCCCTATAATGAAAGGGATATCTTTTTTGGGTGTTAGTTCTAAAAGGTCTTGTAGGTCTTCATAAAACAGTTCAACTTCAGCTTCTTCAGCATTACTGGTTGGGGCATAGACTTGGATTCCTGTGATATTGAATGGTTTGCCTTGGAGATGAACAGAGATCATTCTGTCATTTTTGAGATTGCATCCAAGTACTTCGTTTCGGACTCTTGTGTTGACCATGCTGGCTACTCCATTTCTTCTGAGGGATTCCTGCCCGCAGTAGTAGATATAATGGTCATCTGAGTTAAATTCACCCATTCCAGTCCATCTGAGTTCGCTGATTCCTAGAATGTCGACGTTCATTCTTGCCATCTCTTGTTTGACCACTTCCAATTTGCCTTGATTCATGGACCTGACATTCCAGGTTCCTATGCAATATTGCTCTTTACAGCATCGGATCTTGCTTCTATCACCAGTCACATCCACAACTGGGTATTGTTTTTGCTTTGGCTCCATCCCTTCATTCTTTCTGGAGTTATTTCTCCACTGATCTCCAGTAGCATATTGGGCACCTACCGACCTGGGGAGTTCCTCTTTTGGTGTCCTATCATTTTGCCTTTTCCTACTGTTCATGGGGTTCTCAAGGCAAGAATACTGAAGTGGCTTGCCATTCCCTTCTCCGGGGTTTCCCAGGCGGCACAGTGGGCAAGAATCCACCTGCTAACGAAAGAGACACAGAGACGCGGGTTCAATCCCTGTGTCAGGAGGATCCCTGGAGGAGGATAGGAAACCCGCTCCAGAGTTCTCGCTGGGACATCCCATGGATTGAGGACCCAAGGACCCAGCAGGCTATTGTCCATGGGGTTGCAGAGTCAGACGGCTGGGCACGCATGCGCATGCGTGCGCTCGCGCACGCACACACACACACACACACACACACACACACACACACAGAACCCTCTCCCCACTGAAATATAAAAAATACAAGCCGGTGACGTGCAGACTGAGGCACAGATTCAAGCGAGAGCAGGTGAGCGCAGGGAGGGGCAGGGACACCCTCCGTGAAGGTCACCTGGAGGCCTCGAGGGGGACATACTTTCCGCAGGCGTTCCCAGGCCCTGCGGGGCCTTCCCTGGGGAGTCAGGAAGTGATCCTGCGGGCTCGCGCCTCCTCAACACTCAACAGCGACCTCACCCGGGCGGTCTCACTGCCCGAGCCGCAGGGCCCTTCCTTTAGACATGTCCCCACCCGTTCGCCAGCGCCGCTCCTGGGTCTCCACCCAATAAGAAGGTGTGCAAGGTTTCTTTCTTTCTAGACAGGTCTCCGGCTGAGAAACAGGCAACAAGCTCACTCACGTGACGCGTGACCAGCCGGGCAGCAAATGTAAGTGACAGCTGGGAGCCTGCCCCACGTCGACGGGGAGGAAGCTTGGGAAGGCAGGGGCGCGGCGCTTTTCTTTAGCCTCGCTGCACCGCTCCTGGGATCGCGGATCTCCCACCAGAGATCAGACCCAGGTCCACGGCAGAGAAAGGGCGGAGTCTAACCACTGCACCGCCAGGAATCCCCGCGGACACGTGACTGAGCAAAGGGGAGGAAAGGGCTGGTCCGGCCAGGGAGAAGGACGCTCCTCGGAGTAGAGGCGGGGCTCAGACGCCGGCTTCTCCTTCATCCCGGGGGTGGGTCTGCGGACGCCAGGTGCTGCATTGGCACTGAGGGGTGTGAGGCCACCAGAGCCCTAGTGTGTGTGGTTCCCGTCCAGGCAGCGTGACCTAGACAGAGGGGGCCGACAGAGGACGAGACGGCCGGATGGCATCACCGACGCGATGGACATGAGTTTGAGCGGGCTCCCGGAGTTGGTGATGGACAGGGAGGCCTGGCGTGCTGCAGTCCATGGGGTCGCAATGAGTCGGACTCAACTGAGCTACTGAACTGAACATGACCCAGAGGAAAGCTCTAACCAACTTAGGACCTCTGTTTCCTAATCCAGAAAAGGAGAAAGCTGACCAGATTTATCTCTAAACTTCCTTTCGCCTCTTAACTTCTCTGGGTTTTTTTTAATGGACATTCTGAAGAGCCTCCAGGGTAAATCCCCACTCACCAGATAAAAATAGAACAGGCCATTTGGGGCACATTTTGTACTGAAAAGATCTGCCACAAACCACAAGGCTGAAAAGCACAAAACGGCAAGTTTCATTTCCTTCGGGCTTCCAAGTGAGGAAGAACGTATCAGAGCAAATCCTGTGCTAAGCAGGCTGTCCAAACCCCGTCTAGGGTTACCAGCAACTATTTTCAGCTCCCAAGACAGACGCGGAAGCTGCCCAACTGCTACAGGCTTTGGGTCTACAACAGGGAGCAGATAAAACTGAGTATTACTTAGAAATACTCCAAGAGCCCTCCAAAGTGTTGTCAGGGACATCTGTGATTAGGGTGGAGGCAGCTTTCAGCTGAGGGGCTTGTGAAAGACTCCTCAACCAATGTACATTTATGGAGCTCCAACTGCATACCAGGCATAGCTTAAACAACGGCTTAGCATGGACTAGTTTCCGTACCTGAAACAGATGTTGCTTCTTCAAATGAAAATGTTGAGTCCTGTGTGTGTAAGACACACACACCCCAGGCGTAGTCTCCATAATCCTCCTTCAGATTAAAACTGAATCTATCTGACAAGCTTTTCATCTATTTCCTCTGTTTCAGCAAATGCATCGCCTTCCTTTCTGCCGGTCCTAGATTTATGCTCTTCCTTTTTCAGGGCCTGTCAGAGCCCAGCTCAACTCGGTCTTTTCTTGTACTCTCTTCTCGCAACCTCTGGATACGGCCTGCCTCCCTCGACGCCTCTATGACATTTTCTGCGATGCTCAGGTCTACCCTAAGACTGTTTTGTATTACTTGCAGCACAAACTGAATGAGGAAAAAACTATCCCCTTCCTTCACATTTTCCAAAGTGTCTAGAACAAGGCTAATGGTAAATGATGCTCAGAATATGAGCCTGGGTTTCATCTTTGCTTTTAGCTGGACAGAGAGAAATCTGGCCTCGGAACAGAATGCAGATGTGAGTCTCCAGTCCTGGGCCCTTTACTGGCTGCAGACCATCCAGGTTGCCCTTCCTGGGCAGTACTTCAGAGCGTCCCTCCCCTGCCTCTCCACGAACATGAAGGGGTACTTGGACCATGTGTGTGTGTGGTTCCCTGGAAAAGAAACGTGAAGCAGCTCCTCCCTCAGGAAGAGCCCACGCCATCCTTCACAGAATGTGAAAACAGCAGGGGTCTGGTTTTAGCTCCAGGTCTGTCTGTTGCCAGGATCCAGACAGGTCTGGACAGGAAGGGCTCAGGCCAGTGGCTGCGGCCCCCTGGGTGTCCACGGATGGAGGAGCCAGACCACCAGACAGGAGGGGAGTCGGGAGAAGGCCACGGCATCTGCAGCCCCAAGGAGCCAAACCTGAAGGCCCCATGTTCACTCAAGTCTTGAGATGCCAAGGGCCAAGGCAGCTCTATCGTGGGGAAAAAGTGCCAAAGCACAGACATGAAGAAGGGAAAACAGCCACAAACAACACAGCCTTCCTTTTGAGACATTTATATTAAAGAGAGAGAGAATACTGACAATTCCATGTGCAGTGACATAAAAAGACACACACACACACGGGCTTCCCTGGTAGCTCAGCTGGTAAAGAACCCACCTGCAATGCAGGAGACCCCAGTTCGATTCCTGGGTTGGGAAGATCCCCTGGAGAAGGGATAGGCTACCCACTCCAGTATTCTTGGGCTTCCCTTGTGGCTCAGCTGGTAAGGAATCCGCCCACAATGCGGGAGACCTGGGCTCCATCCCTGGGTGGGGAAGATCCCCTGGAGAAGGGAAAGGCTACCCACTCCAGTCTTCTAGCCTGGAGAATTCCAGGGACTGTATAGTCCATGGGGTCGCAAAGAGTCGAACGCGACTGAGCGACTTTCACCTTCACACACACAATCAGGAGACAATCAAAGGTCACAGGAAAGCTGCTGAGAAACATTCAGTGGGAGGGAGCTAACTGTTCCTTGGGCTTCCCAAGTGGCTCAGTGGTAGAGAACCCGCCTGCCAATGCAGGAGACGCAGGACTCGACCCCTGGGTCAGGGAGCTCCCCGGAGGAGGAAGTGGATTTCCACTGCAGCGTTCTTGCCTGGGATTGCCTTTCCTGACACAGTGGCCCTTGTAGGTACTCGACACAGTTCAGGCTCCTTGTGTACCACCCTGGTTGCTGAACACACTTGGTGCATGTTGCCTCTGGTGCATACAACCTCATGTACCTAGACCCACACTTACTGGGGTTTCAGCTCACTCAGGTTGTTTGAGGGTCAGAGAGAAGCGGGCGGAAGCGCAGCAAACCATCCCCCACGGCCAAGAAGGACGACGCTGCCTGTGAGACAGGCTCTTGGTGCCAACTCGCGCATACGCGGTTCTCCACGTGTCTGAGTCCCAACGTGGTTCCCCATAATAATGAAGCCATATGCTGAGCACATCACGGCTTACCAGCGATTTCCATACTCTTCATCTTTTTGATTTTGCAAACAGCCATGGGAGGTAGCTGAGGAGAGGTGATGAAACCCTATCTGTAGACGAGAAGAGAGTTTACTCTGGCGGCTGGAAATGGGGCCACCAATCGTTTCCAAGTGGCAAAGCTATATGTCATATCTAGACCTTACGATATTTCACGTACCAAGACACCACACTAGCAGCGTACATACGTTTTTATTTTCTTTTTTTTAATGATAAATTCAGGAGTGATTTATTAGAAATGCCAATAAATACATAAGTCATGAACTAAAAACTGAGAAAACAAAGCTAGACACATTACGAGAGATAAAATGTGAAAATAGGATGCCTTACACATTATAATAAGTGAGAAAAGCTGGTCTAAACATCCAGACTTCTAGGAATAAGGAAGAAGAGGAAGTTTTAACAATCCTCTGCTTTGGTCCTTTAATTTCTTATACATATATATTTTAATCAAACTTTATTGGCATTCAAATTAGTTCTTTTTAAAACTATTTTATACTGGAGTATAGCGGATTAATGACGCTGAGACAGTTTCAGGCAGGCAGCACAGGGCCTCAGCCACGCACATCCACGCGGCCCTGAGCAGAGCTCCCTGTGCCGGGCAGCAGGTCCTTGCTGGTTCTCCACCCTAAGCACAGCAGGGTCGATCCCTCTCCCCACCCTCCCCCACACATATTTATGTTTTTCAGGGGTCCTCCATTATTCTGTAAGCACCCACAATACTCCATCTTCTCTCCAACTCCTTGTTTTGCTATGGTGGATGAGCAGGTATTTAAAATCTGCTGATGATTATATAAAGAATCTGAAAGCTGACCGAACTCTATTTAGAGCCCCACATGCTAACATGGTTCCAAACACCTGTGGCTACTTACGAGCTACAGCACTCGTTACACGGAGACAGTACCTTCTAAAGATAGCCAGACCCCGAAAGATCTCGCCAGCTCGCAGGCACACTCTCCTGACACCTGTCACCTGAACTGCAGTGGCAGTTCCACAGCTAAAAAGCCACACCATTAATCAGGCGACCAGAGGCAAGGAAGCGAAGCTAAAGTGGACTCTCAACACCATTAAGCTCCCAGGTCTTTGAAAGGCCCCCAGTTTAAGCTCACTCTGCTACTGCGCCTGTGCCTAGCGTCTTTCCAGCCCAGCGTTTGTTTACTGTGTGCGTGAGGCCAACACAACAAAGTCTCGTTCTAGGCGCCAGCACGCAAATGATACCTGCGCTCTGGGAATTAGTGGGCTTTATGTTTATTTATTTATTGGGGCCAAAGGGAATGTGGGATCTTAGTTCCCCGACTCAGGGATCACACCCGAGCCTCCCTGCATTGAGGCACAGGGTCTTAACCGCTGGGCCAGCAGGGAGGTCCCAACCGTTGGCGTGTGTTTAAGCCTAGAGTCTGTTCCGAGGGGACTCATTTACATCACACTGTCTGTCCTTGTGTGTCTGAGACGTTAAATTATTTGGTTTGGTCCTTGAGAAAATTACAGTGTCCTGCAGATCAGGCCCTGTTCATCGGACTTGTAACTTTCCCACTGATTACATAATGATGGGATTAAATACGCAATTTGATTAGACTGCTCTTCGATTCAGCAGCCACTCGGGTTTCCAGGTCCGCTGCTTTAAGGGAGGAGTTACAACAGACAGTGGAACCAGCCCAGAATAAGACGGCTTCAGGCTAAACAGTTAAATGTGCATTTTGTTTTGTTTTTAATAACTTATTTATTTTGGCTGTGCTGGGTCTTCTTCGGGTTCACAAGCTTCTCTGGCTGCGGTGCGTGTGCTCAGAAGCAGCATCTGGGATCTGAATTCCGCCCTAGAAATGGAACCTGGGCCCCTGAATTGGGAGCGCACAGTCTTACCCAGGACTCACCAGGGAAATCCCTAAATATGCATTTTAATAAAGGGATCTAATATAAACCAAACAATAGGGGTTGTGTCAGTTTAATAATAGAAAAAGAATCGTCTGGACGTAATTAATATAATAGTTGGTGAACATAAGCTACTGAGCAAGTAAGATTAAACCCCACGTCTGAGTTCAGAGCAGCACACCTTACAGTCCTTCCTGGACCATCACAATTACGTCCAAAACTCTTCTCCACAGCAGAGAATCTTGCTTCCTCCAGTCTTTCTCCCTCCAGTACCTTGCCTGGAGAATCCTGTGGACAGAGGAGCCTGGTGGGCTGCCGTCTATGGGGTCGCACAGAGTTGGACACGACTGAAGCGACTCAGCAGCAGGCATGCATTGGGGAAGGAAACGGCACCCCACCGCAGGGCTCCTGCCTGGAGAATCCCAGGGGCAGGGGAGCCTGGTGGGCTGCCGTCTATGGGGTCGCACAGAGTCGGACACGACTGAAGCGACTCAGCAGCAGTCTCTCTCCTGTTTTTTAATTTGCTGCAATGACCACGCTACCTAGTTTCCCAAATCTTCTCTGAACATTTAATACAAAGAAAGGGTAAGCCCCTACCCAAACCAAACTCAACCAGTGAAACTTTCCACAGGGAATCACGTTGTACTCTTTTGCAGCTCTATGGACTGAAGCCCACGAGCCTCCTCTGTCCATGAGCTTTTCCAGGCAACAATACTAGAACGGAAGATCCCTTTTCCCGGGGATCTTCCCGGGCCAGGGATCGAACCCGCGTCTCTTGCATTGGCAGACAGATTCCTTGCCCCTGAGCCACCTGGGAAGAAGCGCTGATGACTCGTGGGCCAAAGGCTAAAGTCCAGCCTCACGTCGGATGGACAACTACTGCTGCAGCTTGTGCCGGCAGCGCGGCGATCAGACCTGAGAGTGAGCCCCACTCGTGCGACGTGCCCCTGCGCCCGAGTGTCACAGCAGGTCACGGAACTTCCATCTATGTGCTGCTCATCCTGCCGTGTGTCGAGAACATAAGTCGAAGGTCAGGAGGTGAGCAAGAGAAAGGTGAGCATCCTGGGTTAGCAATAAGGAGTGAAAGACTCAGAGCCAGACAGTGAAGCGCTAGCTGCACTGAGGATATGGGCGCTTTCTGCATGTTCTGCAGTGAGTGAAGTCGCTCAGTCGTGTCCGACTCCTGCGACCCGTGGACTGTAGCCCACCAAGCTCCTCCGTCCATGGGATTCTCCAGGCAAGAATACTGGAGTGGGTTGCCATTTCCTTCTCCATATAGTCTTACTTTATGTCCCATGGCGCTTCTAAGCTTCACAGTTGATTCCAGAATCGGCGTCGATGCCTCTGAGCCCTCTCTTGACTCCAGTTCAGGGGGCACCGAGGGGCCAGGGGTGTCCGTCACTGCACTCTCGGCTCCACTGTCAGAGTCTAGCTCCTCGCTGGGTCTCGCACAAAGCCATCGCCTCCTTTTCGAGATCATGGGGAACTCCCCTTTTTAAGGCTGCTGCTTTAATTTCCCAGGGTTCTTCACAATATTTTGTTCAATTATCCTCCATTTATTCACGGACTCCTACTCCATTTCTCTGCCTAAAGAATTGTCTTCTTGGTGCAAGAATCATGCTGCTTACTTCTTGATATCTTTTCCAATGCAAACAAAAGCTGGCCCCTGCTGCTGCTGCTAAGTCGCTTCAGTCGTGTTCGACTCTATGCCACCCCATAGACGGCAGCCCACCAGGCTCCACCATCCCTGGGATTCTCCAGGCAAGAACACTGGAGTGGGTTGCCATTTTCTTCTCCAATGCATGAAAGTGAAAAGTGAAAATGAAGTCGCTCAGTTGTGTCTGACTCCCAGCGACCCCATGGACTGCAGCCCACCAGGCTCCTCCGCCCATGGGGTTTTCCAGGCAAGAGTACTGGAGTGGGGTGCCACTGCCTTCTCCGAAGCTGGCCCCACAGGCTCTCAATAAATATTTGTAGGCTGATTAACTAAAGATAAAATATAATCAGCAGCCATGTGGATAAGAAATTTTTCTGGGAAGAAGAGATTTTAAAAAGGGTACATCTAGGTTCTTCTGAAATATGCAGAAGCAATCTGTATTCTATGTATACATAGAAGTATCTAATCTTTTTTTTAACTGAGGCATACTTGACTTAACAATGCTGTGTTAGTTTCTGGTATATTGCAAAGTGATTCACTTATATATACCCATTCTTTTTCATATTCTTTTCCATTATGGTTTATTACAAAATATTGAATACAGTTCCCTATACTATGCAGCAGGACCTTGTTACACACAGTAGTATCTGCTAATCCAAAACTCCTAATTTATCCCTCCCCTACCCTATAATTTTAACTAACGCACAATAAAATGTTAAATGTGCTTTTTGAAAAGTTCATACACTGCCTTAAGTCCTGTTTAAACTCACTTATTGGCTGCGAGGACTGGGACAGACCCTCTGTTCCGTGAGCTGCCGTGTGAAAAAGACAGCTCACAAATGCTCACTCTGGAAAGTCAAAACAGAAAACGTGCTTTTGATGTTGCTGTCACGACCCACAAGAGCCTTGGCGTGAGGAGAACGGCCCTCCCTCTGCCCGCCTGCTCACACAAGGGCTATGTGCCACTCTGATAGGCCCTCCACCGGTGCCAGGTGCTGCCAATGCCACCCTGATTAGTCACGCCCCGCCAGCGCCACGGGACAGGCGGGAACAGCGTTGCCCTGCTGAACAGCACAGATGCCCTTGGGAGGCACAGAGAAATTCTGAGAGGAGCTGGCCCCCCTAAGACAAACGGCGGGAGTCAGAGCTGAACCGAAGCTCTGGTGTTCCGCTTCGGGTCCCGGGAAAACCCGCCAAGGTCAGCCCTCAGGAAAGCCGGGGGCATCTGTCACCAGTTCACCACTTTAGGCTTACTCTCCAACAAGTGTTAAAGTCCCTCAGTCGTGCCCGACTCTCTGCGACCCCAGGGACCACACAGGTCATGGCACTCTCCAGGCCAGAGTCCTGGAGTGGGCAGCCTATCCCTTCTCCAGGGGATCTTCCCAACCCAGAGATCGAACCCAAATCTCCCGCATTGCGGGCAGATTCTTTACCAGCTGAGCCACAAGGGAGGCCATCAGGGAGGCTTACTCTCCAGTGACACTGAAAAACCAACAAGCCAGCAAGTACTTGTTGGGTGCCTAGTAACGCAAGAAACAGTGCCCGGCGGGGGAGAAACAGCCGCCAGAAGGACGAAAGCCCGACTTCCTTCGTGGGGCTGAGAGTCTGGACAGCGGCTCCCACAGGCGGAACCTAAGACCATCCTTCGGGTTGTGGCCAGACAATACCAGAGCATCTGCATTTACCCCCTTACAAGGACTCCTTTACCTTTCTGCTTTGGGGGTATGTTTACGATATGCAGAGCGCATCCCTACCGCAGTCCACGGGTATCACGGGCAGCACGCTGCCGCTGGGGGGAATCTGTGCTCAGAACACTTGCCCAGGTATGGACGGGCGAGCAGGACATTCGAAGACCGATGGACTGCAGGACAACCCGGACTTTCCTGAACACGCTCTGACGTGTCCCAGCTGCAGGCCTCTCTGCCTGCTCTTATCTCTGAAAGGCATCACCTCCCTTCACGGTCCTCCTTCCTGAGTAAACGCCTTCCAAGCCCAGCTCAGAGGGCCCTCAGAGGCAGAGCTGGTCACGTCTCTCTGCGGCTCCCACGGTCCCAGAGGGACCCCGGACAGCCCTCTGTCCCAGACCTCATCCTGCTCTGTCGTAACCACCTACGTTTCCACCACTGGCACTAGCTGGCTGGACTCTCTGGTCTGCCAGCTCCTTGAAGACAGGGGTCCTGGGCTTCACCTTCTGTCCTCGGGGGCAGGACGGTCACTGAGGCCTGGCACGTAAGGGACCCTCACGATGCACGTGAGAAGTTTAGTCACAGCGTTTTCGTCTTTAATTGCAGTCACCCTGAAGACAGAAGCTTCAGGGGGGCAATCAAACAGCCTTTTCCTTCCTCCTCTGTCCCCTTAAGGAGAGGCTCGGGAGGGAGAGAGCCCACAGCCAGCTCTCGGACGCAGCCCTTGAGCCCGGGTTAGAAAGCTTACAGACGGGCTGAGAGTGAGCGGTACTTCCAGAATGCTTTTAAATGTTCTTAACTTTTATTGGACTACAGATGCTTCACCATGCTGCGTCAGGCTCTTCAGTACAGCAAAGTGAGTCAGTTACACGCACACGTGTCTCCCCTCTTTTCTGAATTTGCTCCCCAGTTAGGTCCCCACAGAGCGCTGAGGAGCGCTCCCGTGCTGGACAGGAGGCTCCACTCCGCATCTACTTGAGTAAACGCCAGTCCCGAGCTCGCCCTCGTCCCCCCAACGCGCTCCCCCCATATCCACGTGTGTCCCCAGCTCCCCTCCTTCCCCGCCTCCCGTATCCATGTGTCTGTTCTCTGTGTCTGGGCCTCTCTTTCTGCTTTGCCAATAAGATCACCCGCACCATCTTTCTAGAGTCCACATACCAGCATTAACACATGCTATCTGCTTTGATCTTTCTGACTTACTGCACTCTGTATGACAGCCGCTAGGTCCATCCAGACACGTTCACAACTTACCAGTGAGACCTGGCCAGTCTCAATCTTGAACTCAAGATGGAGACCCAGTACTGTGGAACCTGGGAAGAGCAAATCAGACACACAGAGACATGCTGAGCTCAGACGGTTCAGACACCAGTCCTGCGGGGATGCCTGCGCGACTGAGGAGAGAGGAACGCAGGACAGGCCAAGCGCTCAGGATCTGTCTCAGCCCCGCACACACTAACTACCCTGGGGCCACCACGCCTAGCCCTGCACTCACTAACCAGGGCGCGTAGCCCCCCACACACTAACCGGGGCGCGTAGCCCCCACTCACTAACCAGGGCGCGTAGCCCCCCCCACTCTAACCGGGCACACACTAACCGGGGCGCGTAGCCCTGCACTCACTGACTGGGGCGTGTACCCCTGCACTAACTGGGGTGCATAGCCCCGCACTCACTAACCGGGGCGCGTAGCCCCACACTCACTAACCGGGGCCCGTAGCCCCACACACACTAACCGGGGTGCGTAGCCCCGCGCACACACCAACTGGGGTGCATAGCCCCCCACTCACTAACCGGGGCTTGTAGCTCCGCTCTCACTAACCGGGGCGCGTAGCCCTGCTCTCACTGACTGGGGCGCGTACCCCTGCTCTCACTAACTGGGGCGCGTAGCCCCACACACACTAACCGGGGGCGTAGCCCCGCGCACACACTAATTGGGGTGTGCAGCCCTGCGCTCACTGACTGGGGCGCGTACCCCTGCACTAACTGGAGCACGTAGCCCTGCGCTCACTATGTTTGGGGCCACCACACTGGGCTGCATAACGACCTTGGGGCCGCCGGGTCTCCAGCAGAGGTGATCATTTATGACCCCTCATAAATACTTTAGGGGTGACCTGACGAAAGTGGGGGCAGAGAGGAACCAAGGTCAGTCCATCCTTGCCCTGACACCACATCAGATGGCCAAGCAGCAGTCATTTAAAAGGCTTGACTAGACAGATTATCACTAAGGTCCCACCAGCCTAAAGTTCAGCCCGTTGATCATGCTGGTGACGTGGACATGGCATGTCGGTCAACCATGTTATGAGCAATCCTTCTGGAAGACCTTCACCAAACTGACTGAGAGCAACTGTGTCAGCTTCCTGGGCCTCGTCCAGCCAACAAGCGTTAAGGAACGTCCTGCAGGCACTGTCCCTAACACGAAACAAGGCGCCTCCGTGGAGCGCGCGCTTCTGCAAACTCCGCCCTCCTTGTCCCCACCACGCGAGTGAGGGAGTGAGGAAGGGAAAGTTGTTCAGTCGCGTCCGACTCTTTGCGGCCCCATGGAGTATTCAGTCCATGGAATTTTCCAGGCCAGAATCCTGGAGTGGGCAGCCTTTCCCTTCTCCAGGGTATCTTCCCAACCCAGGGATCGAACCCAGGTCTCCCACATTGCAGGTGATTCTCTACCAGCTGAGCCACCAGGGAAATCCACCATGTAAAGGCACTTTTATGTCTAAGGACCCTGAAATGTGATGATTTGGTGTGAACACCAAAGTGGCATGGTCCTCAAGAGCGCCTCTCCAACCGGCTTTTTAAAATTTCATCTGAATGCATCAGAACTTAGCGTTCGCTGTAAAATAATCCCTCATTCAACTTAAGAGAGATGCACTCTAAGCTTTCAAGCGTCTTTCTTCGTCTTACCTCTTACCACGGAACACAACTTCAGGTGCCCTTCTTGGAGCATCTGCTTTACAGAGATGAACGTGGGATCTGGAATCAAAGGCCTTAGATCTGAGTCCTGCCTTCACCACTGAGTAACTGCGTCCTCGGCCCAAGTCACTCAATCTCCCTGAGCTGCGCTTATTTCATCACTTAGCAAATTTTTTTCCGTGAACCCATCTTTGTGGGAATATAACAATGAACAAGAACTTCAGCGAAGCTTCTAAATTTCTCCTAAATCAGAATAATCACTCAGATTCCTCCTAACTCACAGGTCAAGGATCAAGAAAACGTTAAGAATCAATACGATGACACACACAAAATCTCTTTCTAAAAGAAATGCAGCTTACATGTCAGTTGTTGTCATTTGTATCACAAATACTTACCACATGAATAAGATAAAGGAAAGAACTATTATCGTGGAATTTTTTTATATATTCATCTCACCCAGCAAGTACTCTGACTTTACAGACCAAAAGCTCACAGTATGACTTCCTCCCATTTTTTCTGAAGGCATCTGAACCATCAGCTAGTAGGTGCTGCGGACCCGCAAGGCTGGAATCATCATATGTAACAGCGTCTGTGAAAGCCAAAAACATTACTGTGTTCGTGTGTCATCTTACACGGCATTGCATGACTCTGAAGTGGGATTTTATGTTTGTACCCAATTACGTAGCAATTTAAACAGCACGCTGAAGTGAGAGGCTAAAAATATAAACAGACCAAAAATGTTAACTGGCTCAGGATAGACACTTATCCATGAAGAGATTTAAAACTGCACACGACCAAATGAATTAAATAAAACACCCTGCTTCTTGTGCTCAATGTCAAATCTAAAGCAGAGAGAAGTTCAATTCCTAAAACCTCAGTTTCCCTATTTTTTTTAAGGAGGAAAGAGAAAAATGAAATTTCATGACTTCAAAACTAAAAGCAACTTCACTTTCCATAAGGGATCAGTCAACAAGCATTTATTTATATTCTACCCTACTCCTAAACAGTGGAGATGTCACGAGCTTCAAAAATAGAATCGCTTACAGCCTTCTACATAACAAATGCGGTTACAAGTCAAACACTTTTTGTATGAGTAAAGCTCAAACACACTGGAGGGATTGTAAGATGATCATTCTATTCCAGGCAGAGTTGGTCTTTGTTGACACTTTGTAGCCAACAATATTTTATATAAACATCCCTGACTCTGTGCTTTCAGCACACGCACACACACACACACACACACACACACACACACACACACACACACACACACACACACACACACACACACACACACAGGAAAACTTAAAAAAATACATTCATGTAATAGGTATCTGTGACGTATGTTAGATGCCTCACTCCTGGTACTAATTTCTGTGTCAATGATGGTTATGAGAACCCAAAACTAATTCTGGCTAATTTAAGCAAAAAGGGATTTTACTGAAAGTATATAGAGGCTCTTAGAGATTCGGCAGAAGGCTGCAGAAGGAAGCTCAAAAAACAGGGCCTGTATACAGTACTCGGGGAATATGCCTGACTCTCACTAAGGGAGCAGGGCCAACTGCTGGATTTCAATCAGGTAGGCAAGAAATGGCCGGGTGACGTTTCGGACCTTCGAGACCGACGGACACTGCAAGATATTCACTTACTTATTTGGCGACGGGGGCCTCAGTTGCACCACGCGGGATCCTCCATCTTCGCTGTGGCACGTGGGATCTTCAGCTGCTGCATGCAAACTCTGAGTTGTGGTACGTGGGATCCGGTTCCCTGACCAGGGACCAAACCTGGGTCCCTGCCTTGGGAGCCGAGCCCCAGCCTCTGGACCACCAGGCAAGTCCCTGCAAGATCCTGACACAGCCTAGCAAATTTCTTTGAGCTGTATGGAGATTCAAAGAGTATAGACAACGGTTGTTTCATAACAGATTTGTTAGGTCTTTTAAAAAGGTTTACAAAGCAAAAGCTACTCCGATTGCTGATGACAAAAGAGTCGTCTCTGAAAACAGATACTTTATCGCATTGAGGTTCTTGACTAACAACTTAAATACATACAGATTTCTGCATAGATGTAAAGCATTCACTTCTTTAAGTTTATAGTAAGTGTCTAAATGAATGCGGGTATGCCTCCTTTCCTATCTGACACGCAGCTTTTCCCATTAACAGGACACATGGAGATGAATGAAAAAAGCAGGTAATTCCTTCTTTATTCAGTTCCTAGATTAGGTCCTGAGACCAAGAGTAAGAATTAACAGGGGTGAGAAGAGTTGTAAGTGGTTAAAGTGCAAACCAGGCAAGGAATAACCAATTTCTAGTGTAATCTCTTGCTTAGTGCTATGAAGAATCCTGAAAACATATGTATACACACAAGCAACTGTTCAATGGACAGAAATGAAGAAAGTGCCGTATCACAGGAAAAGGAGACATCAGAGCATAATATGACTTTATAACATATTTTCTGTCTATTGAGGCTGACAGAGGGTTGGGTGAAGGAAAAAAATACATGCGAGAAAATAAAGTAAACATTTCACATTTGGTTAAAACAGCATTACAGTCTTGACGTGGCTTTTACCAAAAGGAATACGAGCTTTCGGGCAAGGCTGCACAGAGAACGTACGTCTATAGTCACATGTACATCATTCAAGCCATCTTCTGTAACAGGGGCACAGGTCTGAGGCACACATGATGGGGGAAATAACTAGAAAACAAATAGTTTAGGGTTCTATATGGCTAATTAAGTAAAGTCTTTACTTTTTTTCCTCCCAGAATACTTGAAAATTCTGACCTTATGCCCAAATTTCCCCCGAGAGCTTAGAAAATCTTTATACTCATTCTGTCTTGAATCCAAAATTCCCCAACCCTGAGAGTTTTGCACTCTTCTAATCCTAAAATCAACACCTAAACTACAGGACCTATTTTCCTACAACTCTAAAGGCTTGGTGTGAAAATTCAGTTATAATCGTTAATGCCTGATGCATTCCTGCAAAGGAAACAAGAGAATCTTGAACAAAATGCCCAGTGCTTATTTGGCTATTTCAATGTATGCTCTTTGAGGACAACGAGTCAAAATCTCTGTATTAGTCTATTTAAAGGATCTACAGCTAACTAAGTAAAAATTTATTCTAACTGTAAAGTGAAGTTGAGCAATCCCTTTGAAAAGCTCCAAAATAATATTTGGAACATCCTTTAGCGTTTCTCGCATGAGATCCTACTATTAATCTAGTTCTCCCGTGCAAAACATAAATCTGGGGATATGCATCTTTTATGTTGCTGAGAAGTGGTAATAAATATCCTCCAGAGCCCAAAATACGACCCTCTCGACTCACATTCCAGAACTTCTAATATCTTTAATTAACCCACATGCGACGCGCATTTACCACTATCTTCAAGCCACACAAGCAGCCTGGCACAGGGCATACACGTGCCCCCATCAGATGCGTCCTGGTAATGAGCCGTTCGTACAGTGAAACAGCCACTTAGTCACACGACCAGCCCAAGCTTTCAGAGCTCTTACGTGTTCCTCTAAAGAAAAAATTGTTTTGGCTGCACTGGGTCTTAAGTTAGAGCTCACAGGATCCTCGCTGGGGCTGCAGACTCTCGGCTGAAGCATGAGGGACGGTTCCCAACGGGGACCGAACCCAGGTCTCTTCGCTGGGATCACCGAGCTTTACCGACTGGACCACCAGGGAAGTCCCTTTAGCTTTCAAACATTTCTTAACAAAATTTTCGATGTATTAATGTTGCTCTTCATCTTTTTCACGTGTGCAGACATAAGTATCATTATAGATCTAAGTTTAATTTTTGCCCAACACAGAATATTCAGGGGCAAGTCAAACTTCAAAGGTCCCAGCAAAAGGAAGCTGGGTATTAAGCAATTAAAAACAGGGCCAGAGGTTACAAGACCTAACTGAGTTTGACTTTTGAACTAAATACCCTCATTTATAAAATAAGGTAAAGTTTAAAGTCCTCGTTTCAAAACTTCACCGTAAGTCAAAATGCACTTGGTGCACTGAAATGCCTCTTCCTGGATTTTAGGCAGAGAAGCTCTGGATCTAAGAAAGAAGAAGGTGCCATGTGTCACTCGGGGAGTGTGCAGAGGGTCCTCGGCAGGACTTGTAGATGCCACCCGACAGGCCCACCTCACCCTGCCGGCGGGAGGGCTGCCCTGGACTGGAGCCTGCCCTTCCCCAGCAGGAGGTCTCCAGGGACAGCGTATCTGGTACTTCCCAGCTCTGACCCTCGGGCACCTGAGTTCACATCACTCGTAACCCAGGGATAAGGCCATGCTTTTGCTTGCGTTATAGGGAGGTTGGGAAACAGGAGCCAGGGTCCTTCCTGTGAGGCCAAGCCACGCGGTGTGTCAGGCCGCTCCACGCTCACGCCCAGCTCCGGAATAACCAGGGGACGGAGGACCACGTGTCACCCCAGGAAAGGTTCTTTAATCCATACCAGAAACCACAGAATTCACCTTCTCCCCGCTCACTCCACAAGGAGGACAGACATCGACAGGGTTGTAGACAGCCTGATGCGTGTCTGTACGAGGCACCGGATGGCTCACAGCACCCATTCCCCTGAGTCTCAAGGACAGTCTGGCAGCGAGAGCGGGACGCTCCCTTTCGGAAGCTGCTGGGCTTCCTGGTGCTCCAGCGGCGACGTCTCTGCACTTCCAGTGCTGGGGGTCTGAGCCCTGATCAGGGAGCTAATATCCCACACGCCTGTGCTACGGCCAAAAAATGAAAATTAGAAGGTGCCGCCTTTTGCTGACACCTTCCATTCCTAAGTCTGAAGGGGAAGAGGAGGCAGGGGTGCAGTCACCGTGGCCTCCTCCAGGAGGCCCATCAAACTGGACGCAAGGCTCTTGGAGAAGAAAGAGCCTTCTCTTTCTGGAGAAGAAAGGGCTTTCTCATCTGCCCCGTGAGAAATACACTTGCCTTGACTAATCCTGCTGGCACAGGAGGTGGTCCAGGCCCACAGAGAAGACGCCGTTCTCAAGGCCTTGTGGGGAAATTCTGAAAAACAGCTGCCTTCCAGTACATGCAGTTTTAAATGACACTCTATCTCAGATTCAACCTCTGAACACATCTCTGAATAGACCACCAAACAGCTCTAAGTAAGTGTGTTTTTCTCTTTTTTTTCACACATTGCACTATAAGCTCCATAAAGGCCTATCTCCCAGAAAGCCCCAAGCTACATAATTTAATATCTACTGTTCTGCTCTTATCAAGAGGAGCATTTCTGACTACAGCGTAGTAAAACAGACAAAAAATTGGGGGGTGTTCTTTTAAGGAATGCTAGGCTAAATTTCATTTTTTTAATGTTTTTTTTTTTCCGCATAAGCCACCACTAAGGACTGCAGTGATTTCCCCAAATGTATGTCAGATTCCATAAGTATGACTGCAACGCTGATGGGCCCCCCCCCCCACCCGCACACTTAGACACTCGTGAGCAACACACTGCGCCCCGGCCAGGAGGAGCTTTCTCTGGCAGAGGGCAGGAGGTCAGCTAAGGAGCATTTGCTGGGTAGACACGACATCAAAGGACTGAAAATGTTCTGATAATCCCCGAATTCTCACAGTGCTCAAACTCCGCCCTGAGTAAACATTCTTCCAGAACTGCTGACAAAGGGCCAAACCAGCTTCCTCTCCTTCCCTGAGTTCCCCTTTCAGAAATCAAGTTATCTAGCAGCAGAGCAACCACCCAAAGTGGCGCTGCAAAGTCCAGGGTTCTCGCCTGGAGAATCCCAGGGACGGGGGAGCCTGGTGGGCTGCCGTCTATGGGGTCGCACAGGGTCAGACACGACTGAGGCGACTCAGCAGCAGCAGAGCAACCACCCAAAGTGGCGCTGCAGAAGGAGGCTGAGGCGAGTCCCTCTGGCTCGTTAGGCTCGGGAATCATCAGGCTCTGTCCACCGGTGCATTGGGATGTGGCTTCTAATGAATTCCTGGCCCTAACCACTGCACCTCCGCTTGAGAGGCATAATTGGAAATTCTGATGAAGACCTGAGTAATCACACTCCGCTCTTCTTGGCTCAAAGCCCTGATTCCCGCCAAGTCAGCAAACGGTGAAGGTGCTGCGAACGCAGTGGCTCCAAGCCCAGCTTCCTAGATCCCAACGGCGCTTCTCGAGGGGTTTCCCTGGAGCGTCTCTCTTTTGCAGCCAACACGGGCGTAAGAAAAGTCCCAATTCAGATCACAGTTCCTTGTCAGGACTCGAGGACGAAAGGTTTACTGCAATGGTACACACGCCACCCATTCTGAGAATAAAAAGCTAAACTCATGCAGCTGTTATCCAAGAATAAAACCAGAAGAATAAAGTTGGATTTATTTTGTTAGTTATGTTTACGGTAAGATGCAATATAAAATGGACACCAAAGTCGCTATTACGAAGTCAATGCAATCGTGCAATGAGATATAAGCTTAAGTTTTCCTAACAGCGGCAAAAAAACCTACCTTCTTGATCACTGAAGGCGTCTCCTATTTCCAATTTCTGGAGAAGGCAGGGGAAACACTAACAAAATAGACCGAAACGCAAGAGCTAAAAGACCTTTCTTAGGTATGTAAGTAAAGAACATTTTTGCAGCTCCCCCAGAAAGTCTGCAACTTTATCCCTAAAGCAGCCGTGCTTAAACAAAGAGACGACTTTTCTGCAGCTTTGGCCGGGAGTCCTTCTGGGTGGAGGTATTACTTGGAAAGACATCAAAACCCAAGTGATGCAAAAATCATTCTTTGTGATTTGAACCTGAGCCACCTCCAATTTAGTCATCTGTTGAGAGTTCTATTTTACGTCTATTACTGGGCAAAACCCAAACACCAGAGGCCTCTCTTCCAATTCAGACAGTGGCGAGGGGTGGGAGGTGAGGGAGGGAGCATATGGATGGTGAGCAGGTGGCCATCACGCTGGGGAGCTTTAGACGGAAAAGGACTTTGAAAGCACTACTGTCCAGGATATATGCCAACACCTTCTGCCCACGTGTGTTCAGTCATATCCAACTCTGCACCTCTATGGACGGCAGCCCGCCAGGCTCCTCTGTCCACGGGATTCTCTAGGCAAGAGCACTAGAGCGGGTTGCCGTTTCCTTCTCCAGGGGGTCTCCATCTCCCGTGCTGGCAGGTGGGCTCTCTGACACCGAGCCAGCAGAGAAGCCCACCAGTGTCTCCTAACCTTTCCCAAACTGTATCCTCCTGTGGCTTTTCTGCTAGCAATTTTTCTTCTCTATAAGCTCCGTACCTCCCAACTTTAGTTCTCCTGAAATTTGGCCTTAATGACTTCACACGTTGCACAATTTTTTTGCAGTGTTTTCTCATCACTGAGCCCAAGCAATCTTTTATGAGGGACTCTGGGCTTATCCCCCAAACACTCAATGAACCCTTCACCAATGCACGGCAGCTATGACCTCACCTGTAACCCCAAGGTAGGGGCAGGCGTCCTGCTTGACTTAAGGCAGTCAGAGTACCACCGCCGTTCCTGCTGCGACGCTGCAGATGAGTAAGCCAGCGAAGGGCTTTGTCTTAATATCTTGTGAGTCAAGACGACCCAAGAACATGAAAGCTCCTCGAGACTTCCGTAGGTGGTTCATGGCAGACAGCCCTCTCTTCACTCTTTTTTCTTTCTTTCTGGCCATTCCCTGTGGCATGCAGAATTCTCCTGGCCAGGGAGCAAACCCGAACCCCTGCGACGGAAGCACAGAGCCTCCGCACTGGGCCCGCAGGAGCCCTCTCTCCTCGATCTGGGTTGGCGCTGGTAGCCCCCATCGTGTAGAGAAGCAGCCTTCACGAAGGCAAAGGAAAAGCACAGAGAAAGGCAGAAGCCAGAGGTCACGAGAAGCAGACCTGGGGTTCTCGCGCGAAGTCGCCTCGCCGTTGAAATTCAGCTTTAGCTAAGCCAAGAAATTCCCATCACGGTTTAGACCACTCCAACACATCACGCCTCTTATGCTGCCCCACGTATTATTTAAGCGCCTGTATCTTGTCCCCTCTCCACCCAGCTCAGCCGGTGACTTGAAGGCAAGAGGCTGGGCCTCACTTCTTGGCAGTTTGCAGAGTTATTTCCATACTTGTTTGCATCTAACAGAAACCCGAGGGCCTGATTCAACACCAAGCTCCCGTATTCACTACCCTGTGATTTCGGTCACAGTGCTCACGCCTTAGCGTCTTCCGTTTAAAAACAGGGATAACAGAGTTACTATCAGGGCTCAGCACCACAGAGTGGATCCACGCAGACGCACAGGACAAGGCCTGACATTGTGCCGCTGGCACTGCTTAGTGAATGCCTGAGCTGTCCGACTCTCCCGCTCCTTACTACAGAGACGCACACCGTGATCGCCCTCGTCAACGACGACTATCACCGCCTCTAACTCTTCTGTTCCAAACTTCCCTACACGCTCTGAGATGATGTCTGTACCGAACCAATCTACTGCCCAAGCTTGCTAGGGAAGAGGTGCCACCCGGAGCCTGGCGCCCAGGCTTCCTGTCGCGCGGTGCCATCACCTCTCAGCGCGCCTGGCGTCCCAGGCCCCCGGCCTCCGTCTCTCTCCTCTCACTGCCCCCTCGCCCTGCAGGAGTTTCCGGGGCAGTGTTCGTCCCTTAGGCTACAAGTGTGGCTTCCGTCTCTAAGTGTCCTTCTCTGCCAAAATGCCTGACAGCATCTTCAGGACTTTTTCTTTCAATAATTTTTTTTCAGTGTCTCTCAATTTTCATATTTTTTGTAAATATATGAATTTATTAAATTAATTATCATGTGTTCAGGTTTTTAAATAAGTTTGTTATCCAAAGACACACGAGACAACAGATTCATGTAATAGATGCCTTCTGTCCCTCCCCCACCCCTGGCATCCTCGCAGGTCCCACTCCCGTGGGGTGTCCGCCCCGTTCCGAAGTTAATTCTGCTGCAGGACAGATACAAATGATCAAAGGGCCCTTGCCTTAAGCCAGTCCAGAAATGCTACCTTAAGAGTTGCGTTCTTCATATTACTTTGCACTTTCCAAATTATTTCACAATTTGGAAACCTCAAAACATAAAAGTGGAAAATAAAGTTTCTGACCCATAGGAGGCCACAAGTGCGCTTGAAACGCCGAGAGATACAAGTGATCACAGAGGGAAGCCTGAGAAATGAAGGTCCCCCTCCTCCCCAGCACCTAACCCAGCGTCTGGCATCTAGACGGGTTTGGGAATTACTTATGGAACTAGTGATAACAGCAGAGAAGGCAACGGCGCCCCACTGCAGTACCCTTGCCTGGAAAATCCCATGGATGGAGGAGCCTGGGGGGCTGCAGTCCGTGGGGTCGCTGAGGGTCGGACACGACTGCAGCTGCAGCAGCTGCAGCAGCTGCAGCAGCAGCAGCAGCAGCAGCAGCAGCAGCAGCGGCAGCGCTACGATACTGAGAGGGATCCCGCACGGATATGGCAGGACAACAGAGCCTGTCATGCTGCTGCTGAAACAGCTTTTAGCTTCAAAAAGTGAGCTCTAACCTTCCCCTCAGCTTTGCACTTCTGCTGGACACTTCTGGAAAGGAAAGGGGAGTAAAGACTCCGTAGGTGGCAACTCTAAGAGAGGAGTAGCGCGATTCTAAGGACACATATTGTTTCAGAAGACACTCAGTTACATACGCACGTGGCATCAGCTGGTTGTGCACGGCTCCTGCATTTCCAGTTATGGGGTCAACACATTGGGTTGGTTTTCTGTTTCTTGGAGCCAAAAGCATTCAAAGATATCAGGACAGGGGTTTGGGTTTCACAGAGGCATGTCTTGGTCAACACTCATCAAAGGGTGAATTTCACTGTATAAGTTTTGTCTCAAAAAAAAAAAAAATCTTTGCAGCAACATGGATGTTACTAGGGAATATTAGAGTTAACTGAAGTCAGACAGAGAAAGATAAATATCATATGAGACCACCTACATGCTCAGCTGGTAAAGAATCCGTCTGTAATGCAGAAGACCCCAGTTTGATTCCTGGGTCAGGAAGATTTGCTGGAGAAGGGAAAGGCTACAAACTCCAATATTACTGCCTGGAAAATTCCATGGACAGTATAGTCCATGGTATCTCAAAGAGTCAGACATGACTGAGCGACTTTCCTTTTCATTTCATATGCAGAATCTAAAAAAACGGATACACGTAAGTGAAAAGTGAAACTGTTAGTCACCCAGTCCTGTCTGCCTCTTTGCCATCCCATGGACTGTAGCCCTTCAGATACAAATAAACTAATGGCTACCAAAGGGGAAGTTGGAGGAGAGGGATAAATTTGGAGTTTGGGAATTAACAGACACCCACCACTGTATATAAAACAGATAAACAAGGATTACTGTATAGCACAGGGAACTGTATCCAATACCGTATAACAACCTATGATGGGAAGAACCTGAAAAAGAGCACATACATGCGTACAACCGACTGCACCGGAAACTGACAGAACACTGCAAACCAACTACACTTCTCCAATTGAACAAGAATGAATCGATCAAGCCCTACTCTTATTTAAATTTAAAAAAGAGAATTATAAACAAATAGTACAAGCTAGTTTATAGTACAAGCTAATTGAAAGACGCTTACTCCTTGGAAGGAAAGTTATGACCAACCTAGATAGCATATTCAAAAGCAGAGACATTACTTTGCCGACTAAGGTCCGTCTAGTCAAGGCTATGGTTTTTCCTGTGGTCATGTATGGATGTGAGAGTTGGACTGTGAAGAAGGCTGAGCGCTGAAGAATTGATGCTTTTGAACTGTGGTGTTGGAGAAAACTCTTGAGAGTCCCTTGGACTGCAAGGAGATCGAACCAGTCCATTCTGAAGGAGATCAGCCCTGGGATTTCTTTGGAAGGACTGATGTTAAAGCTGAAACTCCAGTACTTTGGCCACCTCATGCGAAGAGTTGAGTCATTGGAAAAGACTCTGATGCTGGGAGGGATTGGGGGCAGGAGGAGAAGGGGACGACAGAGGATGAGATGGCTGGATGGCATCACTGGCTCGATGGACATGAGTGTGAGTGAACTCCCGGAGTTGGTGATGGTCAGGGAGGCCTGGCGTGCTGCGATTCACGGGGTCGCAGAGAGTCAGACACGACTGAGCGACTGAAGTGAACTGAAGTACAAGCTAGTAAATTCCATGTTGAAAGTTTAGAAAAAGTGTATTATTGCCTGTAACTTATTCTGAAATGCTAAAAAAGTACGATGAATTGATGGGTAGACAGAGGATGAATATACAGCCAGCCACGTGATAAAGCAAGCATGGCGGAATGGTGACTGTGAGATCTGAGCAGAGGAGACAAGGGCGTTCACTGCGGAATTCTCCACACTTGTCCGTATGTCTGAGAGTTTTCACAAGAGTGTTGGAGGAAAAAGCTGACTCACTCATGCTCCTCAGATTTGAATGTCCTGAAATACTCTACGATAACGTTTGGCTCTCACAAGTAGGGTAGCAGGCTAAGCGTCTTATCATGGCAACCAAGGCTTACTCACCCTCTTTCATAGAGACAGGTCATGCCCCCTGTTAGGTTTGACTACCAGAGTCTACAATACAGTCATTAGCAAAGTAAGTTCTAACAAATGTGAAGGAAAATGAATCCTGGTTATGTATAGATAACTGCCTTAAAACCTTATCTCTAAATTGAGTCTTGTTGTGTTTTTAAGAAGAAAATAGAACAAGTAGGAGCTTTGGTAAAGTCTTATTTTATCAAGCTTATTATAGCTTAACTGAAGATGATACAAGAGGCACTTGGCATCTCAACGTACAACAGTTTATGCTCTTGTTTTTGCAATGAATACATTTGGTGAAAGTCATTTTCATTTATGGAAATGTTAAAGAGCAAAGGTAAGTAGAATTTCTATAAAAATACTCGATGAAAATAGGATACAAGTTTACCCCATTCTCCTTTCCTCCTGGAGAAGAGGAAAGGAGAGTGAAAGTGAAACTCGCTCAGTCGTGTCCGACTCTTTGCAACCCGATGGACCATACAGTCCAGGGAACTCTCCAGGCCAGAACACTGGAGTGGGGAGCCGCTCCCTTCTCCAGGGGATCTTCCTGACCCAGGGATCCAACCCAGGTCTCCCGCAGTGCAGGTGGTTCTTTACCAGCTGAGCTACGAGAGGAAAGGAATCGGGAAGGAAAACAGGATTTCTACAATTAAAAAAACCTACACTTTATTGGACTCTGTGCCTGAAAACAGTGTCAGTTCAGTTCAGTCGCTCAGTTGTGTCCCACTCTTTGCGACCCCATGGACTGCAGCACGCCAGGCCTCCCTGTCCATCACCAACCCCCAGAGTTCACCCAAACTCATGTCCATTGACTCAGTGACGCCATCCAACCATCTCATCCTCAGTCGTCCCTTTCTCCTCCTGCCCCCAATCCCTCCCAGCACCAGAGTCTTTTCCAATGAGTCAGCTCTTCTCATGAGGTGGCCAAAGTACTGGAGCTTCAGCTTTAGCATCATTCCTTCCAAAGAAATTCCAGGGCTGATCTCCTTCAGAATGGACTGGTTGGATCTCCTTGCAGTCCAAGGGACTCTCAAGAGTCTTCTCCAACACCACAGTTCAAAAGCATCAATTCTTCAGCACTCAGCATTCTTTATGAACAGTGTACTAACCTTATAAATAGAGCTGCTTTTTGATAGAAAACTAACCCAGGATCCTCAACTGAAAATGTGCTAAATCTTCTTTTAAGATGGAAAAAACAATCCTTTCTAAATATATCTTCTTTGCAAATTTGCAGATTTATACCCTGGTGGTTTAGTCAGTAAGTCATGTCCAACTCTTGTAACCCCGTGGACTGTAGCCCACCAGGCTCCTCTGTCCATGGGATTCTCCAGGCAAGAACACTGGAGTGGGTTGCCATTTACTTCTCCAGGGGATCTTCCCAAAGCAGGGATCGAACCCGGGTTTCCTGTATTGCAGGCAGATTCTTTACTAACTGAACCGGAAGCACCCACTCATACCCGGGTTGTTCTTAACCCAGCACCTCGTTATACTTCTCTGCACTACCGCCTTCCCGTTCCTCCTTGCTTCGTGGCCGCACCACTCACAGTGTATTCCTCCAGAATTTTACAGCTTGTTGGAAAGCAGCGAACTTCACACATAATAGAGCACACTCACCCAACCGTAATGGAAACAGGGCAGCAGGAGATGACGGCTTTGTCTCTTACGAGAGGACGCTCACACTAACGCTTCGTTTCTCATTCTCTAAGTTGGTACTGGAGGAGCTTCTGAGCACTTTGGACGAGCCTCCTTCAGAAGCCCACCTGGTCTGCCACGGAGCACAAGGCTCGGCTCGGTGGAGCTATAACAACTTCAGCACCCAAGGGGGAGTGCACAGAGCTGGACGATCAAAGGAGGGCCCAGGACCTGAGTGGGTGCTGGGCCACATTTCGCCTCAACGAAAGGAACCTCGGGGTCAAGACCAGAATCAGAAATCTGTAGGTACAAGTATCGCAGGGAGACAGTGTCATCAAAACGAAAGCAAATAACGCACACCACCAACAATAATGAAACCACGCGCAACAGCTAAAGGCGCCAAGCAGAAAGAGCTGGGCCCTGCTCTGCTGACGCTAGCTGCCAACCCCCCCCCCCCCCCCCCCCGTGCAGCTGCCGTGGGCTTCCTCCGGCTGGGGGCCTTGGCGTCTGTCCGCTCTTGCTACACCCCGGCAACAGCTGTTCTCAGAAGACCGCACGGATGGAAGGCCATCTTGCCCCGCGCTCCCCGGCGTGTGCTCTTTCTCCCTCTCGCCTCTCCTCCCTCTCGCCCGCCTCTCCTTGTTGCCTTTAAAAATGTTTGAAAAGCTGCAGCAAGGTGGCTCTCCGTGCAGACCCGGGTAAGTCCCTGCGTCCAGCATGGGCCATCTCAGCCCAGATGAGAGCGGCCCCGTCGCCCTCGCTGGCAGCACGGTGGGGCACGGCCGTTTACCAGCCCTGCCCCACTGTGGCCTCCCAGCATCTCACAATCCGTAAAAGTCACAGGCATAAGCCTCCAAGTGTGGTTAAAGATGGTAACACTGGGACAGGGGTCCCAGACCTGGAACCCACCTCTCTCCTTAGTACGTAATGAGGAACAGAGCCAACGGTGCTGACGTACTAGGCAGACAGAGGGTTGATACTGTTCCCCGCGTCTTTTCCTCATCACTAAACTCAGAGACACCAACCAGTGAAGAGCTGCTGTCTGATAAAGGGATGTGAGTCCCTGATCCAAATAAATACTAGAAATTACAGGAGAGAAGAATCATCCGTCACTTCTTATTCTCTTCTTTTGAAGGGTAGGCATTTGACTTATTTTCAGGTTTATTGATTCCAAAGTCGTCAAGAGGCAGGATCTAAACACCAGCATTGGCCTTTTAGAAAAGTCAGCACAAACATTATTCATAAGCAACACTGCCGTCATCTCAGAAACAGGCTTGCACAGGTGAAGAGAAGTGTACAATTACTCCACAATCATTTACTGAGCACACATTGCCTTCCATCTGCACGAGGGTTCCTGCAAATGACACAGCACCTTCCCAGGCTCCCTCTCCAGGAAAGAAAGGAAGCATCTGCTGAGCTTGCTCTGTGCTGGGTCCCTGAGAGACACCCCCACCTCCAAGGGGGGAAGTGGGAAAGATGCCCATGGAACAGGGTCTGCAAACGGGCAAAGCCTCCAGTTCAAAGGCAGCTCAGCGCTACACACGGCTCCTCTGCCCAACCCCAGATAGAGCGGCTCTCCATTTTCTGAAGCCCTCCCCACCTTTTCTTTATCTGAACAGGTGGTAATTTCCCAGATGCCAGGATATCCTCTCTGCTGTTTAGGAAAATAAAGGCATCTTCCTTCCATTTGGATCTCTACATTTCAGTAGGAGCATCTAGGCAGCAGCTTTCCTGCCGTTCCCCTTGGTTACCACGTCTAGTGGAGCTAAGCGTCCACACTGTTGGACACCGATAGGGGCTACTCTCAAACACGTTCTCTACGCCAGCACTCCCCAACCTTTCTGGCACCAGGGATTGGCTCCATGGAGGGCAAGTTTCCCTGGGGCCTGGGGAGGGCAGTGGTGGAGGGTGGCGGGTTTGGGGATGCTTCAAGCGCCTCACATGCACTGTGCTCCTGTGAGAGCCTAGTGCCGCTGCTGACCTACAGGGGGCAGAGCTCAGTGACGAGAGTGCCCGGGTCAGGGGTCAGGGGGCGTGCATCAGGGGTCAGGGGGCATGCATCAGGAGTGCTAGGGTGTGCATCCTAACAGGGTGTGTTATCAGGAGTGACGACGTGTGCATCGTGAGTGCGGGGCGTGCATCAGGAGTGACGGGGCGTGCATCGTGAGTGCCGGGGCGTGCATCGTGAGTGCGGGGCGTGCATCAGGAGTGCCGGGGCGTGCATCGTGAGTGCCGGGGCGTGCATCGTGAGTGCGGGGCGTGCATCAGGAGTGACGGGGCGTGCATCGTGAGTGCGGGGCGTGCATCAGGAGTGCCGGGGCGTGCATCGTGAGTGCGGGGCGTGCATCAGGAGTGACGGGGCGTGCATCGTGAGTGACGGGGCGTGCATCAGGAGTGCCGGGGCGTGCATCGTGAGTGACGGGGTGTGCTCAGTCGCTCAGCCGTGTCCGACTCTGGGCAACCATATGGACTGTAGCCCATCAGGCTCCTCTGTCCACGGGATTCTCCAGGCAGCAGCGCTGGAGTGGGTTGCCAGGTCTTCCTCCAGGGGATCTTCCCGATCTAGGGATCGAACCCGGGCCCCCTGTGCTGTAGGCAGATCCCGGCGCTGGGAGGGGTGGGGTGGCTGTAAACACAGGCGAGGCCGAGCTCGTCTGCCACTGCTCACTCCCAGCGGGCACCCCAGTCCCTAACAGGCCACAGACGGTGCCAGTCTATGGCCGGGGGTTGGGGACCCCTGCTCTAAGCCAATCTTCAAGTTCCGTAAGTTCAAAGTGCAATAAAATGGACTACAGTTGACCCCTTCTGAACAGCTCAGGTCCACTTATATTAGACTTTTTTCAATATAAATAGTTCAGTACTACACAAGTCATGGTGAGTTGAATCTGTGGGTGGGGAACCAGGGATACAGAGAGAGTCTGACTGTAAAGTCACACTCCTTTTTCAACTGTGCAGAGGGTGGTTGCTCTAAGCCCCGCATTGTCCAAGGGTCAGCTGTGTTTCCCCTTGTTCTATTCTGCACCTCTAAATTCCATATCTCATATTTACTTTACTGTAGATCGGCCTTTGGTTCCGCTGACTTTTTACCTTTAGTTTGCATACTGCATTTACGCTGGCAAAGCAAATTCAGAAAAGCTGCTCAGTGTTGATTTAATATGTTTTTATGGCCAAGGCAACAGCAAGCCTGCAGGAGTCTGGAAAGGCAGTCTGTTGCAGATAAAAGGCAAATATATCAAACAATTGAAAGAACTGCAATTTCCTACAACTTACCTAAAGCTCACTGCCCAGTAAATTGCTTTTAGGGACCCAGCTTTTAATGACTGGATGAGACTTTTGTAATCAGCATATTTAGTCTAGGTAGATGAGCATAACTGGAAAGCTTAAAGCATTTTCCTTCTTAATTACGCATTCCTCATCACATTCTTAATGCCCCTTCCACCCGCCCATCCTCACAGCTGGCAAAACAGTGCACTGTAATTATCCATTAAAGTGAGTACAGATTCAGAAAAGTGGAGTTCAAATTAAGTTTTCAAAACCACATGGCAAGGAACACCCGGTTTAAAAGTTAATGGAGAAAGTGACCGTTCTATCTTGTCAGAACATAAACACTTCTAGAAATTAATTAGCTTTTTCTCAGCAGAAGGGAAAAATCATTTGTCTCCTTGCTTGTTTGCAAAAGTCATCACACTCTGATACTCTTATACACATGATTCTGTTTTGCACTGGTCTCATCCTGACACTTCCTAACCCTCTAAATTACTCACTGGGGACACCGTTAAACTGAGGTCTAGCATCTGCTTAAGAGCAAGAACTCTCAGCTCTAGTGCTTTCTTGCTGAATAATCTATGGCCAGTTAGCTTACCTGCTCTGTTCCTCAGTTTTCCCATCTGTAAAATGAGGAGAACAAGCATATCTTCTACACAGAGTAGCTATAAAGCTTAAGGCATATATATATATATATATATGTAATATATGTTAATATATATTCCTGATACATATAAGCACTTGGAAGAGTCTTTGGAAGATAATAAACGCCCTGTAAGTAGGTGGCGCTAGTGGTGAGGAACCCACCTGCCAATGCAGGATATATTAGAGACGCGGTTCAATCCCTGGGGTTGGGAAGACCCCTGGAGGAGGGCATGGCAACCCACTCCAGTGTTCTTGTCTGGAGAATCCCATGGACAGAGGAGCCCAGCAGGCTATGGTCCATGGGGTCATAAAGAGTTGGACATGACTGAAACAACTTAGCACACACACACAAGTGTTGTTATTACTATCACACCTACCATCACCACAGAGAGAAAAGGGACAGTCTGTGGGACTCTTTAAACGCTCCTTTACAAACCACTTTATTGCTTAGTATCTGTGAAATTAACTGATAGAAGAAACAAAAGGTGGATTTGGGTGTTGTCATTAGAATGTCATAATTACGACTGCATGGCAAATGTCAAGATAAGAGCTTTACACATAAACATATAAAAACAAGTAATGATCTTAAAAGTTACAGTATGAAACCTCAGTATCATGAATGAATGCTTTACAAATAGCTAATTATCTTCAAATTAGGAATGTGCTGAGACAATTTATGGCATGTTTTCTCTGTGCTGAATCAAGAATAATAGTGTAAAACAAAAAGAATAATACTGTAAAAAGACACGTGCCGGAACTTCCCTGGAAGCCCAGTGGCTATGACGTTGCACATCCAATGCAGGGGCAGAAGTCTGATCCCTGGTGCCAGGACCCCATGTGCCGTGTGGCCAAAAAATAAATTTTAATAAAATAGATATATGTGAAATACCAGTCCCATCTCATCTGGTGTGATATCTTTGGCCAATCCAAAAAGAGAGCAAAAAGCGTACTTGAAAAGTTCTCATATTTTGTCTTTCATCACTGTGATGCCATCCAGATGCATTTCTGTAATAGTTTTACTGAGATATAACTCATACACCACATAATTCACCCACTGAATGTACATAATTCAGGGGTTTTAAGCATATACAGAGTTATGTTACCATTACCGCAGTCAAGTTGAAAGCATTTCATCATCACCCAGAGAAGCTCTACACCCATCAGCAACCCCCCTCCCTGCCCCCCACCCCCACTGGCACCACTTTCTGCCTCCACAGATCTGCCTATTTTGGACGCGTCATGCCAGAGGCATCAGAGGACATGTGTGCTTCTGTATCCTCTTTCCCTTGGCATAAGTCAGAGTCCCCCCATGCTGTGTCCCTCCACTGCCAAATAACACTTCTTGCACAGATATATCACACATAACTGACCCATTCATCAGCTGACAGACACTTGAGTAGTTCCTGGTTTTCACTACTAGGAAAAATGCTGCTCTGAAAATCTGTGTACAAATTTTTATACAGACATGTGTTTTCATTTCTTTTGAATATATACCTAGGAGTAACATTGCTGGGTCACATGGTAATCTGTGTTCAGTCTTTAAGGAAATGCCAGAATGATTTCCCAAGTGGCTGCATCATTTTCTCTTTCTACCAGCAGTGTGTCATGGTGCCAATTCCCCCAAAACCTTGCCAGCACTTACTGTCTTTCTGATCATAGCCATCCTGGGGATATGAAGTGACATCCAAATACATTTTTAACATACAAAAACATGGGGCTTCCCTGGTGGTTCAGTGGTAAAGAATCCTCCTGCCAATGCAGCAGATGCAGGCTCGATCCCTGGTCGGGGAAGACCCCACACGCCACAGAGCAACTAAGCCCATGGGCCACAAGTACTGAAGCCGGTGCACTGCAACAAGAGAAGCCCCCACCGCGAGAAGCCTGCTCACAGCAGCCAGAGAAAAGCCCACCCGCAAGGAAGACCAGCAGCCACAAATACATGCATATGTGAAACATTACCCTGCTCTTGTTAAGGTCGTCACTCAAAAACAAAAGATGCAAAAACAAGCAAACACATTGGGCGAGGAAGTAAACCTTCTAGGGGAAGGAAAAGCACAAAGAGATTAGGAAAACGATTCCACAGTCAGGCTAGAAAAGCAAGCAGGATATGTCTTTACATGTTGCTCAGTTTCATACCCTTATGCAGCCAGCTGCCCTTACCAAAGTGTCAGGATTGTGCAGCCAGCCCCCAATTTCACATCTGGAGCTTATAATAATCACAGCAACCACTACTCTTGATTTATTGATTTATTTTACAAAGTTCCTTCCCATGTTGTGCCCGATTTGATCCAAAACCACAAATCTTACTTGGAAGAGTATTATTATTCCCATTCTGCAGGCACAGTCACTGAGGTCCAAACTGAGTAACTGACTTGTAAACAGTTAAAAATAAAGGTACATGAAACATGCATATATACATTCATAAACAAATGCTAAATAAATAGCATCAGAGAGCTGGGCCTGGAAGCCAAATGCTGCATTTCCAGTCCCAATCATAGGCGTCCTTTCCTCATTACTTATTTGCCTCGTCTTTGATGACCCAGAAAGCAACGGAAAGGAAAGAGAAGGAAGACAGCAGTTCTGCGTGTGTGTGTATGTATAAAGCAATTGGAGGCAGGAAGCCTGGACATCACACAGTCCCCACAGTCAGCCTGTGAGAGAGCAGCATGTGGGAGCGTGATAGCGACAGCAAGGTCTGCACCCCTACTCGTTAGCGCGAGGTTCCTCCGGTAACCAAGAAGCCACTGGTGTGCACGGCCACTCAAGTCCCTAAATTCTGATTATCAATTTACAATGGTATATTTAATTACATACACTGCTCATTCAAACATCTGAGGAATTGCTGTGTACTTGGTACTCGGCACAGTGCTGAGATGGTAGAGATTTTTACAAGGCAACGATGACACGTTTCCAAAGTAAAATTAAACAACTAACATTTAGCAAGCCTTTTACATGTAGCATCTCCTCATTCAATCCTCACAAAATCCCTGCAAGAGAAGGGAAACTGAGGCACCGAGAAGTTAAGCAAACTGTCCCCAAGTCACAGGACTAATAAATGGTGGAGCCGGAATCAGAAGCCCCGGCAAGCCGGTTCTAAACCGGTGTTCTCAACCAGCAAGCAGGCCCCCCTGCTAGATCCGGCTCAGCTGGAAGGCACGTGGGGTGATGCGAGGCAACCAAGAACCTCATCAACTACGCCAACCCCCAGCTACATGCTCCTTCATACTTGAAGCCCAGAGGAAAGTCATCACCCCTGTGGGGCACTTATCTTGCCTTTTGTCATCACCCCTATGGGGCGCTTATCTTGCCTTTTTACAGGTGAGGAGACAAGTCCAGACAAGTGAGTTAACTTGTCCAAAGTCGCAGAACCATCACACTAAGGCTGGCAGGGTGCTGGCTGCACGACAGCGGCTGCTCCAAGCACCAACTCATCTATCTAACCCTCATCACAACACCATGAGGTAGGTTCCATGATTGGCCCTCATTCCTAGTTAAGTAACTTGTCCAAGGCCTCCGGCACCAGAAAAAGTAGCAAACCCAATTCATGGGGCTTTCAAGTTTTCCTCAAAACAACTTAATGTTGACTCTTGGCAGCAAAGTAGGTGCGCTGAAGTTCAAACCCAGGTCTACCTAACTGGAGTGTGAGAGATCCCTCTGTCTTCTACACTAACCTGCCAAAGCGCAGAGGGGTGCAGGCGGAAAGAGGGGAAATGCTCCAGGGACCCCCCAAGGATGGCACAATTGCGGTGTTTGAAGGAGAAGGTGCTTTCTGGAGAGAGGCACCAAGCAATATTTCACCTTTTTTTTATTAGTTTTTTTATTATTGAGATGATAGTTTGAGTACCCTTAGTACAATCTTTCATAATGCAATGTATTTTTTAAATGTCTTTTTTATTGTGGTAAAAGTCACATAATCTAGAACATACCATTTTAACCATATTTCTTAAAAGGAAGTGAAACGTACCCAATTGAGCTGATAAGGTGTTAGTGTTTCAAATTGAATCAGAAAAGTTTTACTTTTTTATTTTTTCAATTAGAAAATCTCTTGATGGAAAAGAAGCTTTTATTCTCTTGAATTTTGGCTATACATTAAAAACCATCAGGGAATAGAAATGTGCAATCTGCCTTTCGTAACGTTAAAGTCAATTAATCCTGACCTCCAATATTTGCTTCCTCAATACAAGAGCAGCAAGCAGAGTGGTTACCAAACCTTTAGGGATCTTTGCAAGGGTCTCTCTCCTCCGGTTTCTGAAACCAGCGTTTTAGACACCAAAAGGAACCTGGACACTCAGGCCAGTAAGAAGGCAGAGGCGCGCACTCCGTCTGACGGGATTAGCGGCCCACGCAAGTGGCTGTGACGCTGAAGCCAAGGAGTTCTGTTTTCCCTGGCAAACCGATGTATGACCACAAGCCCAGCAGCTGCGGAACCGGTCAGACCGTCAGGAAAACCCTCAGAGACGAATCCAAGGACCGCGATGGGATGGGAGCGATGGGGTCTGAGCCCGGGACCCCGCCTGTGCCGGGTGCGGGGACGCAGCCGCGGCGCGGCCGCCCGGGGCCAGTGCGCTCCGCCCGAGGTGTGCGCGGGGAGCGGGCGCGGGGACGGGGCAGGACCCGAGCCTCCAAGGCCCTTGCGGACCCAGGCGCTGACCCACGCGCGCGTGCGGACGCCGGCACAGGCGCGGGGTTTCCAGCCTTCGGTTTGGCCCCATAAGGACCTTTCGGGAGGGCGCCGAGGTCAGTCCCGCTTCACGGATGATGACACCGGGCTCAGGGCAGCGACGCGAAACGTGCACCTTAAGTGACGGCGTCGCGGGCTGGCGGCTTCCACCCGGAGGAGCGCGGCCGCGGCGGGGCCGGCTGCGGGCTGCCACGCGCCCCTCGCGCCCCGGCCGGCAAGACCCCAGCGCCCGAGCCCGCCCGAGCCCCCGCTCCCGCCGCCCCGCGCGCCCCCCGCGCGTCCGACCGGCGGAGGGCTGCAGGAACCGGGCTGCGGTGAGGCCGGCGGCGGGCTGCCCCCGCGCCCATCGTCCCGGCCCCGGGGCCCGCCTGGCAAGACCCCGGAGGCCGAGGCCCCCGCGCGCTCACTGCCCGCGGTCCCCGCGCCCCGCGCGTCCGAGCCCCAGCGCGTCCGAGCCCCCTGGGCGTCCGAGCGGCGGAGAGCTGCAGGAACGGGGCTGCGGTGAGGCCGGCTGCGGGCTGCCCACACGCCCCTCGCCCCGGCCCCGGGGCCCGGCTGGTAAGATCCCGGAGTCCCCGCGCGCCCACTGCCCGAGCCCCGCGCGCCCCTGCCCGAGCCCCGCGAGCCCGCGCCCGCCCGGCCGCAGCGAAGCCGGCGCCAGTGGAGCCGCGGGCGCGCGTGCTGGCGGCGCCCCGCGAGCCGCGGCACGGCCCCCCGCCTCACCGCAGCTGCTCGCCGGTGACCAGGACCTCCGCCATGCGCTCGAGCTCGCGCTGCCGCGCCCCGCCGTCGCCGCCGCCGCCCCCCTCCATGGCCCGCGCCGCGCCCTCCGTCTCCGCGGTCCGCCGTGGGCTCAGCTCCGAGCCCTAGCCTGCCCGCACTGACACCGCCCCCGCCATCTTTGCTAGGGGCGGTGCGGAGCTCACACGCCATTGGCTACCGTGGGGAGGCGGTGGGCGGTGCCCAGAGAGCCCGCCCGCCTAGGGGCGTGGCTGAGTCCCGCGTGGCCGGGGGCGGGGCTGAGAGGGAAACATCAACACCGGGCGGGGCGGCTCTGAGCGCGGGCTGAGCCTGCAGGTCCGGCTCGGAGACCCCTCCTTGACGCGCACAGCTGGTCTGCGAAGTCCTGGGGAGGCTACTACACACGGGTGCAGGCATTTTTATTATATCGTCTACGTCCCCGACTGCCAGGGCAGAAATAATCATTTCCCTAAGCAGTGAACTGGGAAGGAGGTACACGTCATTGCAGGGTTTCAAGAAATTAACCATGCCTCTCGCCCAACCTTCTCACCAAAGACACTTACCTGCCTTTGCTGTTGCAGTTCAGTCGCTCAGGCGTGTCCGACTCTTCGCGGCCCCATGGACCGCAGCGCGCCAGGCCGCCCTGTCCATCACCAACTCCCGGAGTTCACCCAAACTCATGTCCATCGGTGGTGCCATCCAACCATCTCATCCTCTGTCGCCCCCTTCTCCTGCCTTCAGTCTTTCCAGCATCAGGGACTTTTCCAGTGAGTCAGTTCTTCGCATCAAGGTGGCCAAACAATTGGAGTTTCAGCTTCAACATCAGTCCTTCCAATGAAAATTCAGGACTGATTTCCTTTAGGCTTGACTGCTTGGATCTTGCAGTCCAAGAGACTCAAGAGTCTTCTCCGGCGCCATGGGCTAATCAATGAAGAGTGCTGGGTTGGAATCACACGGACTCGGGATCCAGCGGCGTACCTGTAACTTCCTAACTAAATGTGCTTGATTCCCAGTTTCTTCCTTTACGAAATAAAAATAATTGTGGCTACCACGTTGTTCACATCTGCTGCATTAAGGACGCTTCAGGTAGTTGTTACCTCCTTTAATCGCAACAAATGGTAAAATGAGTATTGCCCTCATTTTACTCAGGAAGCAGGCCCAGAGAGATGAGGCAACTTGAGCCTCATTGTCCAAACACTATGAGAATCATTTGACATAAGTATGGTGCCCAGGGTTAATTAGATCAACAGCTTGCTTTTGCTCCTGTTTTTATTCTGAAATTGCTACAAAGACTATCAAGAGCTTGCATGGATTTCCCCTTCAAACATGCAGTTTCTATCTGGATCCTGTCATTTACTAACTTTGCCACTTGTGCTGGTTACTTAACTTCCCCGAGACTCTATTTCCATCAGTAAAGCAGGAGTAACTCCTGCGTTATCGGAACGTTGCGTGACTTCCGTGAAGCAACATCATGTGAAGTTTCCAGGCGTATGCTCTGTGTTCAACAGCTGTTCTCTTTAACGTCATTATTCTTAAAAACACGTTCACTTTTTCTTCATATTTGGCTGGGCTGGGTCTTCGTGGCTGCTTGGGCTCTTCCCTAGTTGTGGCCAGTGGGGGCTACTCTGTTGCGGGGCCTGGGCTTCCTGTTGCGGTGGCTTCTCTTCCTGTGGAGCCTTCAGCACAGGCTTAGCTGCTCCACAGCATGTGGAGTCTTCTAGAGCAGAGATCAAACCTGTGTCTCCTGCATCGGCAGGTGGATTCTTAACCACTGGACCACCAGGGAAGCCCCTCATTATTGCTTTTAACATGAAAAAGAAGAAGTAAAGGAGGAGAAAAAGGTGAAGAAATTCTTGCCAGATACTTTCCATTGTGGTTTTGTTTCCAGACAAATCCATTTTTCTTGTTATCTCTATTTAATATTTGATTATTAATAGGTCTTCAATATGAAGAAAAGAGAAGGGCAGAACAGGCCCTGCTAAATCTCTCTTTGATTAATAGTTTTCAGCTTTTTGAAGGTGTAAAATGAAAAAAAAATTTACCTATTCCTAATTAGTCATCGTTCAAACAATATTTTGTTTTATCCAAAAGCTCTAACTACCTATTGTAAATCATATCACTATTATGATTGTCTTCTGGCTTTTCTCCCTTTAAATCTAGTCATGTTTTCTTTTGAATTCAGACAGCTTTCTTCATCTGAGAAATGAAAGTGAAAAAAATTATGTAAAATATTTTCCTGTTTAATAGTTTGTGATTAAAACTTCATGATAAAAACTTTTATCATAAAAGTTTATGATTAAAAAAACTACTTAAAAACACCTTAATATAAGGGGGGGATCAAGTCAGTATACCTGACACCACCACTCCAGTGAGAGGCAGTGTAGAATTGACTGTTCATGCTTAAGGAGCAGGTTCTGTGTGTGTTTGTGTGTGTGGATATGAACAGGAGTTGGGATACCAATGGGCTGTTATTGTTTTCATATTTCTTTTCATGTAGGAAACACACGATGTTCCCCTTGGCTAGAAAACAGACCCTTTCTCCTAACTAAGGGGAAGGTTCGTGATCTGACTCCGGAGGACCAGTGAGCACGCCTGGCCTGGAACAGCGTGTGACGTGCAGGTGCCCCTGAACGAGAAGAGGGCGCGGACGCGGCAATCCACCCCGGACCTCCGAAGGATGGAAGATTCCAGCAGACCGTGATTTGATTCCTGTTCATTATCTTTTCTGGAAGGGTGAAATAAAGTCGAATGAGCCCACCTGTCCAGGCAGAAGCTGTTAAGCCTGGGCCTTCTCCTTCTGCTCTCTCTGCTCACCTGCACCGTGCCTTCTTGCTGTTTTCAAGCCCTGGGACCAGTGCTCCTCAGGCTTTTGGTAGATATGGATTAGATGTGTGCTTGCACGGGCATATGAGTGTGTGCGTTTTTAATCCATTGAAGACTGGCACTTTGGCAAAACACAATAAAAATGAATTTTTAAAAACATACAAAGCAGAAGCCCCAATATTTTACTGTTTGGTGAACGGACAGAAAATTGTCAAATTGCTATAAACATTTCTAAACAATTTCTCTCAATATCTGTGAGTCTCAGTGTCTCTCCATATAGGTAAGGGTTATCAGCTGGCAGACCACGCTTTGAATAGTTCTGGAAAAGGGGTGAACAGCAGTGTGAGAAGATGAATAGTCTGTGAAAAAATACTGTTGACTACAAACTTAATAACATGTTAGCTATCATTACTGGAAGGAAATGGCAACCCACCCCATTATTCTTGCCTGGAGAATTCCAAGGACAGAGGAGCCTGGCACGCTACAGTCCATGGGGTTGCAAAAGAGTCGGACATGACTGAGCTACTCACACACACACACACACACACACGCACATGCACACGCACACGCACACACACACCATTACTGCTATTGCCCCTTCGTATACACCTGTATTATTGCCACTTGATCTTAAAGACGAACTGAAATCCCACCTTCTCAGTGCCAGTTCTGGCGCTCCCCCAGGTGGCTTGCTGCTTCTGCCTCCACGCCCTCATGGTATTCGAAGGTGAACATTATCACTAACCATTAACACATGTCTAGAGTCTCCAGCTGCCACGATTTTTATTCTCTTTCTGGGAACGGAAGTAGATTGATGGCTTAACTATATCCTGTCCAGATCTTTCTGTTGATCCTTTAAAGGAGGGAGTGAAGTGAAGTCGCTCAGTCGTGTCCGACCCTTTGCGACCCCGTGGACGGCAGCCCTCCAGACTCCTCCGTCCGTGGGATTCTCCAGGCAAGAATACTGGAGTGGGTTGCCATTTCCTCCTCCAGGGGATCTTCCCGACCCAGGGATCGAACCCAGGTCTCCTGCATTGCGGGCAGACGCTTTATCCTCTGAGCCACCAGGGAAGCTATAAAGAAGGGAACTTGTTTTTAAAAGTTAAATGTAAAAATAGAAGAAAATTAAATTTTGATATGATCATCATTCACACTAGTTTGAATATTTTTGCCACCTTTTACTACTGATAGAAATAAAACATTGCCTTAAATTTGCGGTCCTCCTGCCTCCGCACAGCTAGATCCTGAGCTTGAGGCAGAAAGGCTCGACTTCGGGATATGCTGCCACCGCGTGGCATTCCTTTGCAACAACACGAAAGGATACCAGACCACTCAGGGAGACCGCAACCAAATCCCTCATGGTTTTACAGCGGGAGTGACAACTAGATTCAAGGGGCTAGATCTGATAGGCAGAGTGGCTGATGAACTATGCACGGAGGTTCGTGACACTGTACAGGAGGCAGGGAGCAAGACCATCCCCATGGAAAAGAAATGCAAAACGCCAAAATGGCTGTCTGGGGAGACTTGACAAACAGCTGAGAAGAGAAGCGAAAGGCAAAGGAGAAAAGGAAACATATGCCTGTTTGAATGAAGAGTTCCAAAGAATAGCAAGGAGAGATAAGAAAGCCTTCCTCAGAGATTAATGCAAAGAAATTGAGGAAAACAACAGAATGGGAAAGACTAGAGATCTCTTCAAGAAAATTAGAGATACCAAGGGAACATTTCATGCAAAGATGGGCTCGATAAAGGACAGAAATGGTATGGACCTAACAGAAGCAGAAGATATTAAGAAGAGGTGGCAAGAATACACAGAAGAACTGTACAAAAAAGATCTTCATGACACAGATAATCATGATGGTGTGATCACTCATCTAGAGCCAGACATAGAGTGTGAAGTCAAGTGGGCCTTCGGAAGCATCACTATGAACAAAGCTAGTGGAGGTGATGGAATTCCAGTAGAGCTATTTCAAATCCTGAAAGATGATGCTGTGAAAGTGCTGCACTCAATATGCCAGCAAATTTGGAAAACTCAGCAGTGGCCACAGGACTGGAAAAGGTCAGTTTTCATTCCAATCCCAAAGAAAGGCAATGCTAAATAATGTTCAGACTACTGCACAATTGCACTCATCTCACATGCTAGTAAAGTGATGCTCAAAATTCTCCAAGCCAGGCTTCAACAGTACGTGAACCATGAACTTCCAAATGTTCAAGCTGGATTCAGAGGAACCAGAGATCAAATTGCCAACATCCACCGGATCATCAAAAAAGTGAGAGATTTCCAGAAAAACATCTACTTTTGCTTTATTGACTATGCCAAAGCCTTTGACTGTGTGGATTACAACAAACTGGAACATTCTTAAAGAGATAAGAATATCAGACCACCTGACCTACCTCCTGAGAAATCTGTACACAGCTCAAGAACCAACAGTTGGAACTGGACATGGAACAACAGACTGGTTCCAAATAGGAAAAGGAGTACGTTAAGGCTGTATATTGTCACCCTGCTTATTTAACTTCTATGCAGAGTACGTCATGAGAAACACTGGGCTGGATGAAGCACTAGCTGGAATCAAGATTGCCAGGAAAAATATCAATAACCTCAGATATGCAGATGACACCACCCTTATGGCAGAAAGCGAAGAAGAACTAAAGAGCCTCTTGATGAAAGTGAAAGAGGAGAGTGAAAAAGTTGGCTTAAAACTCAACATTCAGAAAACTGAGATCATGGCATTTGGTCCCATCACTTCATGGGAAATAGATGGGGAAACAGTGGAAACAGTCGCTGACTTTATTTTCCTGGGCTCCAAAATCACTGCAGATGGTGACTGCACCCATGAAATTAAGACTCTTACTCTTTGGAAGAAAAGCTATGACCAACCTAGACAGCATATTAAAAAGCAGAGATATTACTTTGCCAACAAACGTTTGTTGGCAAAAAGCTGTGGTTTTTCCAGTAGTCACGTATGCATGTGAGAGTTGGACTATAAAGAAAGCTGAGCACTGAAGAATGGATGTTTCTGAACTGTGGTGTTAGAGAAGACTCTTGAGAGTCCCTTGGGCTTCAAGGAGATCCAACCAGTCCATCCTAAGGGAAATCAGTCCTGCATATTCATTGGAAGTGAAGAGGAAAAGTTAAAGTTTTACCTCCTTCTGCTTCTATAACTCACCTTCCCCTTGCAAAGTCTGGGTCACGTAGGTCACGTAGTCTCAGAAAGTGGGGACTTGCAATACTAGGAACTGGAGCTTATCTCACTCACCCTTGTCCTGCTCTTTGCAATCACCCAGCCCCTGCAAACCTGCTTAATCGTGCCTGTCCAGGCCAGGCATCCTCCTCCCCATCTTGACCACTGTTTGCGGGAGCACAAAACCTCTCAGTTTAAACCAGCCTATTAACAGCTAGTGTCGCCCACTACAGTCTGTCTATAGAAACTCTGTAACCCCTTTGTTCGGGGCTCAGAGCTTAGAGTGTTGACTCCTCTGGGCCCGCCGGCGTAATAAGCCTGAGTTCTCCAACTCTCCGAATGTGGTGCTTGGTTTCTCGCGTACTGGTTTCTGCAACAGGAGGACTGATGTTGAAGCTGAAACTCCAATACTTTGGCCACCTGATGCGAAGAACTGACTCATCGGAAAAGACCCTGATGCTGAGAAAGATTGAAGTCAGGAGGAGAAGGGGATGGCAGAGGATGAGATGGTTGGATGGCATCACGGACTCAATGGACATGAGTTTAAGTAAGCCCTGGAGGTTGGTGATGGACAGGGAGGCCTGGCGTGCTGCAGTCCATGGGGTCGCAGAGAGTCGGACAAGACTGAGTGACTGAACTGAACTGAAGTGAAATGATACTGGGTCTCTGCAGGAAAAGGGCCACTCAAGAAAGCCTTTGGGAAATTTGCAGGGGCGGGGGGGGGGCGGTGGCGTGTTCCTGGCTTTTGGTGAGCATGGACTAGGGAAGCTAAGTATTCCCATTTTCTTGAGACAACACTTCACCATTAGGGAAATCCTACTTTTAACTTTTAATCCTACTTTTTACCTCCATATTGTTTTCCACAGGGGCTGCACCAATTTACATTCCCACCAACAACACAGGAGGTTCCCTTTTCAAGGATGCATATTTTAATCCCTACGACAATTACTTTAGAAATGCAAAGAGAAAGGGCTAAAAGATGAGTTCAGTTCAGTTCAGTCACTCAGTCGTGTCCAACTCTTTGCGACCCCATGAATCGCAGCACGCCAGGCCTCCGTAAATTATAATGAAATTCGTTTTTAAAGATTTCAAGAAATCCACAGGAGGACAGAAAAGGAAGGAAAGAGTTAAAAGAGGTGGAACATGGTGGTCACAGCTGGACCATAAAATAAGTCTCCATAAAATTGAAATGATTGAAATCACATAGAGTATGTTCTTCATGTATAAGCCATACCACACAACATTAAACCAAAAATGAATAAACACCTGGAAAATCACATATACAAATACAGTGTGGAATACAATGCACTCCTAAATAGTTCATAGGTCAAAGAAGTAATCACAAAGAAAATTAGAAAATATTTCAAACTGTGTGATAATGAAAGTTAACTTTTCAAAACGTGTACAATAATACTAAAGCGAAAGTAGAGCTTTGAGAAAAATTTATAGTTTTAAGTGTGTATATTAGCAAAGGAGGCCTAAAATCAATTATAAGAAGATAGAAAAAGAAAAGTAAAGCAAACCCCAAGTAATTAGAAGTTAATACTAAATAAATATTTCTCGTCCTTTCTCCAGTGGGCATAAGGGAACTTTTGGGGGTACTGAGAGTGTTCTGTGCATTTTGATTGTGATGGTGGTTTCACCGGTGTGTAAATTTGTCAAATCGTTAATTTATACACTTTAAATGGATGCAATTTATTTTACTTAAATTATATCTCAATAAAGTCAGTTTCCCTGGAGAAGGCAATGACAAACCACTCCAGTATCCTTGCCTGGAAAATCCCATGGGCTGAGGAGCCTGGTGGGCTACAGTCCATGAGGTTGCAAGGAGTCGGCAGAGGGACTAACAGAAAGTTGATTTAAAAACAAAAAAGGCCGGAGGCAGGAGTGCTTCCTCTAAATTTAGGAAACAGCAGGGGCACCTGGGTGAGGGGGGTGGTGTGGAGATTGCAGAGGGTCTTACGAGCCTTGATAAGGACTTTGAGGCTGTGGACACAAGATCGCGAAGGCAAAGAGCATCGCTTACCGCCCTGTATGTATGGGTTAAATCGCAACCCACTGTGGTTGACCACGGCCAGGGCAAGCTGAAAGGAATTCAGGATAAAAAACCCAAGGAGGCAATCTACGCTTTGGATGCGCAGGCCCTTAGATGGTCAGACGCGTATCTCAGAAGGATTTCAGTGACCCCAGACTCTTGCATCTTCCCAGACAGAGAAAAGCACGAAGATCATTGACTCGAAACACCTTTGTGCTCTTTGCGATCAGCAGAAGTCTTTTAACAAGATGTATGCAAGACTGTAGGCTTCCTTGGCGGCTCAGAATCTGTCTGCCAGTGCAGGAGACGTGGGTTCAACTCCTAGGTTGGGAAGACTCCCTGGAAAAGAGAATGGCTTACCCACTCAACTATCCTTGCCTGGAGAATTCCAGGGACAGAGCAGCCTGGCAGCTACGGTCCCCGGGGTCACAAAGAGCCGGACACGACTGAGCGACCAACGCTAACATTAACTATGCTTGACTGCACATATTTCCTGGCCAAAAATCATATATAAACTGGCTTCTCCCCACCTCCTTTATGTTGAGTGATTACTTCCCAGGCTCTAGTCCTCATAAAGAACCCAATGAAACGAAAATTCACAACTCCACTCTGTGTATTTTTAAATTACCAGAATTTATTATTATTTTTAAAATTATTTACTTTACTTTTACTTGGATAGCATCACTGACTCAATGGACATGAATTTGAGCACACTCCTGGAGACAGTGGACAGGGGAGCTTGGCATGCTACAGTCCACGGGGTCCCAAAGAGTTGGATACGACTTAGCACTGAACAACAATGAAAAGACATTCTGAAAGTGATCAGAATCCATTTTTGATCAGATTATCGCAAGGATGAAGTTGGTGAAGTGAAAGTCGCTCAGTCGTGTCCGATTCTTTGCGATGCTATGGGCTATACAGTCCATGGAATTCTCCAGGCCAGAATACTGGAGTGGGCAGCCTTTCCCTCCTCCAGGATAGTAGAAGATGATGTGTATGGGATACACAGCTGAGCGCTTGACTCAGTAAATATTTAATAGATATTTACTCTCTTTTCTAAAGCAAAGAACAAAATGGCAAAGCAGGCTACTCTGTGACATGGAACACTACCTCCATCTAGTGGGGAAATTTTCAACTGTTCTACAAGCAAAACCTAAAAAGTTTAATTAATAAAAGATGTGACGTTAAACATCTAAGCTACTGTAGCTCCCACAGAATGAAATAAATCTTGCTACGAATAATAACTTCGTTATCTGAAGTGATTTTTAACTAAATACAAGGTAATGTGCTTTGCAAGACGTTACTTTATTCTGTTTCTCGTACCACGTGCAATTCTTTCCTCCAGGGAGGCATATCTTGAAAGGCTTCAGCCTCAAATATTTGGTGAGGTTTCATCTTCAGTCGGGAGAAGGAAACGGCAACCCACTCCAGTATTCTTGCCTGGAGAATCCCAGGGACGAAGGAGCCTGGTGGGCTGCCGTCTATGGGGTCTCACAGAGTCGGACACGACTGAAGCGATTTAGCAGCAGCAGCGGCATCTTCAGTCGAATTTTCAGCTGCACATCCCTCTCTCGCTGGGTGATCTTGTTACCAAACCGAACTGCTCGCCTGACGTGTAGAAAAGCCGATCCACCAGCACCTGGCCGTGGTGGAGGAAGGCGAAATGGAGCAGGGCTCTGCGGAGCTCCTGGGCAGGGAGGCCTTTCCAACAGGTGCTAACTGGGGATGGGAGCGGATGAAGAGACGAGAGAACAGCCCAGAAGCGACAGCGCAGCCTTGGGGCAGAGCCCTGGTTCCCCCGCAAGGGATCGCCGAATCTCTGGGCTCTTTTTACAGAACGGAAACTCCCAAGCAATGGAAGATGTTCGCCTTCTTCATCCCGGAGAAGGTCACGTCTGCTGTCCTCAAGAGGCGCATCGGGAGCCCACCTGAGGCCAGAGCAGAGCAGTGTGGGCAGAGGGGCCTGGGGCCCGTCCACGGGTCACTCAGAGTCCGGCCCGGCTGGGCGGCAGCGCGCACGCGGGGAAGGTTAGGTCGGCGAGGGTCGCTCAGGCATGTCCTACTCTTTGAGATCCCATGGACTATACAGTCCACGGAATTCTCCAGGCCAGAATACTGGAGTGGGCAGCCTTTCCCTTCTCCAGGGATTCTTCCCCACCCAGGGATCGAACCCAGATCTCTCGCAATGCACGCGGATTCTTTGCCAGCTGAGCCACCAGCGAAGCCCTTCACGTATTGAAAGATTCATGCGATGATGCGGCCAAAACGCCTATGTCAAGGCCCGCCCGCCGCAGTGCCGACGGCCAGGGGAGCGGGGTCCCGGCGGGAAACGGGAGCCGCGGCGCAGCGGAGGGGCGGGGCGGGGCCGGACCGCCCAGTCTCCCCCCGCCCCCGGGGTCTCGGCCCCGCCCGAGGACGCCCGGCCGCCGGGCGCGCGTGTGCCGCCGCCCCGCCCCCGCCCCGCCCCCGGCCCCGCCCCTCCCGTCCGCCCCGCCCCTCCCGTCCGCCCCGCCCCGTCCGTCCGCCCCGCCCCTGGCCCCGCCCGCCCCGCCCCTGGCCCCGCCCGCCCGCCCCGCCCTCAGAGGCCGCGCTTCTCCCGCGCCGTTTCCCGCGTCGGGGCTCGGCGCTGTCGCCCCCCGGCCGCCCGCGGCGATGGAGAGGACCCGCGCCGAGGTGGACGCGACACTGCAGACCGCCAAGCTGGACGCGGCCGAGCTGCTGCCCGCCGCGCACTGCCTGCGCTTCGGGCCCGCGGCCGCCGGCGACGTGTGCCTGCTGGAGCTGGAGCCCGCGCTGTGCGGGCGGCTGCAGGCGGGGCACAGGTGGGGGGCCACGGGGGCGGTGCAGAGAGGGCCCGGGGACGGGGGGCGCGCAGAGAGGAGCCCGCTCTGCGCCGGAGGCTGCGGGCGGGGAGTCCAGAGAGGAGCCCGCGCGCCCCCTCGCCCCGGACCAGCGGGGCGGCCGGCCCACCCAGCGGGCGGCCCCGCCGCGCTGACCTCGCAGCCCCGCGGGCGGGCGCGAGTCCGGAAGCGGCTGCGCGGAAGTCGAGGGGTGTTCCCGAACCGCGCGCCCAGGCCGAGCGCCGGCGTGTTACCGTGACCCCCGGCGGTAGTGTCAACATTTACGGAGTTCCTCTCGCCTTCTTCTTAGGTTTATTTTACCCAGGTTGTAGCCAGGACTTTGGGGGAAGTTTAACAGATTAGGTAATTGTGGAAGGCCCTCAAAAAAAAAAAAAAAAAAAAGCTTGCTTGGGGTCGGTACTGAGAATCTGAAGCTGTTTTCTAATTCTAGGTCCGCTACACATTTGCTGCGAGACCATGGGTTAAAAACCATGCAGGAGAAGTCCGTTCTCTGTCTCAACTTTGTGCAGTCCCGGAAAAAGAGGAGTTAGGCGTTCTTGTTTAACTCTCCTCTGCACTGCTGTTCCGCTGGCGCCTGTATTTTATTCTATAGTTGTGGCTCAGGTGGTAAAGAGTCAGCCTGCAATGCAGGAGACCCGGGCTGGGAAGATGGGAGGAGGGCATGGCAGCCCACTCCAGTACTCTTGCCTGGAGAACCCCATGGACAGAGGAGCCTGGTGGGCTGCAGGCCATGGAGTCTAGAAGGGTCGGACACAACTAGAGTGACTTTCACCTTTGTTATCTTGTAAGCTTTTAAAAATTGGGGGACTTCCCTGGGGGTCCAGTAGCTAAGACTCTGTGCTTCCAAGGCAGGGGACTGGGGTTCAATCCCTGATCAGGGAGCTAGATCCCACATGCCGCGGCTAAGACCTGGTGCCGCTAAATAAATGCATTTGTCTTCTTTTTAAATTATGCTGCCTTTAGGCTTTCACTTTTCTTGCTTCACTCGTCAAACTCTATTATAGTCATAGGCTAGTCTTCAGATGCTAGCAGTGAAGGGTCTCAGGGAGCTGAGGCAGAAGCATCACTGGGTTTCCATCTCAGCTGAGTTGGCAGGACTTTGAGAAGAGACCAGGTGTGAGCACCTGCCTTGTCCAATTATAGTTAATCTAGCTGGCAAAAACCAGAATGGAAAGGTGTGTTACATTTTTGGGGGGGGGTGAGGGAAGGGGTTGTTTCAAACAAAATATTTGAAAGCAGAGATGGTGCAGTGTGGACATACATGTTAGGAGTAGGTACTTGGGACTATTGAATGTTGTTAGCACCAGAAAGCTTAAAAAAAAAAACCCAAACCCCCATATTTTCACTTAAATGAAGGATTAGTTTTTCTAAAAAAAAAAATCAGTCTTTCAGTTCCGGTTTTTCATCACTCATTTAAAAGAAGTGAGTTGGTTTCAGGAGGATTAAACGTAGGCGAGGAGGACGACCAGAGTCAGCTCCGTTTCTGCCATCTCCAGTATCTCCGTCATTTGTTTTTCTTCTTCCCCTTCTCACCTTTGACCTTCCCCTCTTCCTTCTTGCTTTTTTCCACCTGTGACCGCTTGTCAGAGACATCGTTTAGTTTGTGAACATACCCATTGCACATGTTTCTTTCAGCACTGCGGCCTTCTTTTCTCAAGGTCCCAGTTTCTTTGATGATTAGGCCAGGATGTGTTCGTTTGATGGTGAGGGCTTGCTCAGGCCAAAACAGGAAGGCCCACTTGGGTGGGTGCCACGGCCAGCAGCATAGTCCTCGTCAGGGAGCTTATTAGTAATGCAGAATCTTACATCCCATCCCAGATGAATTGCATCCTGACCTGCTTTTTAACAGGGTTCCCTAACATGCATACTCAAAAGTTTGAAAAGTATTGCTTTAGCGATTTTAGAAAGTGGTGACGTCTTGACTGCAGGTTACAGACACTCTTCCCAGCGGTTTACACAAAGATGCCATGTGCTAGCATTTGGCCTCTTTGGGTTTTTTTTTTTTTTTGGCCTGTATGGAGTTATTTTTCCGTAGTCAGTTGGTCCAGTTCTTGCCCTGTGGAGCCCATTATTGTGGGGGGGTGGGGGGAGGATGTGAGAGGAGGGGCCAGACATAGCCTCAAGACTTCGTTGTAAATTCTAGAAACCTAGAGGGTTTTGGAGCTGTGTGTAATGAGGCTGGCCATTGGTGTCTCAGTAAACCATGTATTTTCTTTTCCTGTTTTCCTGCAGTCTAGTGATTCGTGGTGATAAGGATGAGCAGGCCGTTCTGTGCAGTGAAGACAAAACATACGACTTGAAAGTAGCAGACACTTCCAACATGTTGCTTTTTATTCCCGGTTGTAAAATTCCAGAGCAGCTGAAGATGGAAGAAACACACAGTAACATTATTCACACTGAGGTACTGTCTTCTGTTTCCTGACTTATTTGAAAAAGACAGCATGCCTTTAATTGAAAACTCAAGGTGTGGACCTTCCCTGGTGGTTAAGACTGTGCTCCAGTGCAGGTGCCTCGGGTTCGGTTCCTGGTTGGAGAACTAAGATCTCCCATGCTTGAGGCCAAAAAAAGAGAAGAGACAAAACTGGAGGTGTGAAATGCATAATCACAGAGAATCTGAAATTGTCTCTGATGCAGCTGGAAATTTCTCAGCATTATTTTTGTTTGTTTGGAGTCATGTAAAGTTGTTTTTATTTTCGCAATGTGATGTTTAAGTCCCAGATAAACTGAGCATTTTCTGTAATATAGAAAATTTACTATGAGGTGACTCATTCTAAAAGTTTTACCTATTTTCAGGGAGTTTTGCTGTGGATAGGTTTTGAAAGGTGATTCCCTCAAACTATAACTAGTGCATTAGGTGACGTAGGGAAATGAAAGAATATGTCTTTGAGGGAAGTGTGTTTCTCACCTTTGAAGTTGGTTTAGTTCATCACTATCCATAGCCATGTATAACAAATTCTTAATTACTTTGGAGACTATTGATGGCAGATACCAAACAAAAGTTTCTATCCTGGCTCAATAGTTACACATATACAGTCAAAGCACCTTAATGCTATTAGATTAACTTCAAACCAACCACTTCCTAAAAACAGAATTGGAATAGAACTAAGGGAAAACACTGGGATGCCTGAGTGGCTCATGTGATGTTGCTAGAACAGAGGAGCTGCCAGTAAATGTTGTGCTCTGGTTTTGGTAGTTACGTCTTTGATTGTGATGAGCTAGAAATTTTGACTTTGATCCTTTTGGAAAAGATGTGATTTTTTTCTTCATGTACCTGTCTTGTGGGTGTTTTGGAGAGGATATAAACATCCGTGAGTACCTTTGAGCTCCTCTTACCCGAGTTCTCTGTTCTGGGACCGTGTAAAACGTAACAGAGATCTGCTAGCCAGAGTTTCAGAATCTGAGTTGCACTTCAGGTGCTTAAAAAGGCTCGGTCCAGAATGCAGCTGAGCAGAGCAGGCTGGCATTGATAAATGGCAGTGGGTGCCCAGGCTCGGGGGTGATAGGGAATGGGGGTCTGTGACAGACTGGGGTGCACAGGCCTCAGGCAGGGACGTAGGCGCTTCTTGGCCTTGTGGGAAAGCAGCCCAGCATTGCATAGACCAATCCATAGACCTTCTGATTTCTTTTGTCCAAGTGAAGCTTAAAATTTAGGTTTTAGGGGGCAGAATCTCCTTATTTTTCAACGTCGGCAATGAATTAAAAGTCCATACTAAACTTCCTTTTCTCCCTCAACACGAAAGCACACACCAGCACCTGTGTGTTGGGTCCAGCCCCTTTGTGAGCTGCGCGTGAGCTCAGCAGTCTCTCTGGTTTGGTCCTTGAGCTTCGCTTAGCCTCCCGGCTCTCCACCAGGCTCTGGGCCTTGTCTCCTCTGTCAGGGCTTCTACTGGTTTGAGAGTGGACGCGCCCCCTGACCTTCCGCCTTAAAGCTGCAGTGTATCCCAGAGAGAATCTGTTTCAGCCTTTCTCCATTTCTTTCATGTGAAACAGTTGTTGAGTGCCTACTAAGTGCTGATGTTGATTGGGCAAATCCTGGAGACTGAAGAGAAGAATAACAGCAATTTACCCGCCATTTAGCCACTATCGCCTGATTTGAGTGACAGGCCTCTAAGTATTTCTCATGTCCAGTAAGGAATTAGTTGCTGTTCTACCTAGTAGAAGCTCTTGCATTGAATACAAGTCTTTCTTTTTTCACATCTGCTTAATGTTAGCGTCATAAGCAACACAGGGCACGACTGCTGCCTCTTCCCTGTAGCATCTGTGCACGATTTGAAGACTGATGATGCCTCCTCTTTACTTTCTATTTTTCCGCCTAAATACCTTCTTTCTCTGTGGTTTCTCCCTTGTTTGCAGAATGTCACCTTGCTGGTCATTCTTTTCTGGGCACACTCCTTAAGTTTCCAGAATACACTTGAGATGTGGAAGGCAGGAGGAGGGGGCAACAGGAATAGATGGTTGGATGGCATCACCAATTCAATGGACATGAGTTTGAGCAAACTTCGGGAGATAATGAAGGACAGGGAAGCCTGGCGTGCTGCAGTCCATGAGGTTGCAAAGAGTTGGACGTGACTTAGCCACTGAACAACGACGTCAGTGGAAGCTTAATTATGCATTCTCATTATGTTGGCAGTGTCTTGACTGAGATTTAAACAGATGTGACCTGCAGATGGGTAGCCATCTCAAGCAGATGGCTGGATGAGCACCTTCCCGGCAGAAAGCAGAATGCCTTGGCTCCCTTTTCTTGCTTCTAATGGAGGACAGATGTGTTGGATGAAATTTTACGTAAAGTTTTCTTTTAGAATGGGCCCTAAAAGATCATGATGTATTTGTAATCTCTAGATCTTTGGTTTTTCTAACAACTACTGGGAATTAAGAAGATGTAGACCTAAACTAAAGAAGTTAAAGAAACTTTTGATGGAAAATACCTATGAAGGGCCTGACAGTGAAAAGGAAAAGGATTCCAGTCACTTAAAAGTAAGACTATTATTTTCATTTTTTAAATTGGGATTTAAAAAATAGAGCTATAATGGCATTCTTTAATGGTGACATTCTTTTTAAAGTTCATATTATGAAACTTTCAAATACACCCCAAAGCAGAAAGACTCGTGTTCTCTCTGTTGGCCATTTATCAATATTTTGTCGATCTCATGTCTTCTGTCCCCCTACCACCTCCCACCGTATTTGTATTAGAAGTTCAACTGATAGATCGTTTTTCTTTGTCACTGCCTGATTGAGATCTGATTCATATACCGAGCAATTTGCTTATTTTAAAGTGTGTGATTCAGCAGTTTTCAGTACATTCACAGAGTTGTGTGATCATCAGCTTGATGAAGTTTGGAATATTTTTATTACCCCTCCGCGGAAACTCTGTACCCCTTAGCTGTTCCCTCTCAGTCCCGCCTTTCTCTCTCTCTCCCCTCAGCCCTGACCTCTAGGTCCTGCCTTTCTCTCTCTCCTCTCAGCCCTGACCTCTCACTCCCGCCCTTCTCTCTCTCTCTCTCTCTTTCTCTCTCCCCTCAGCCCTGACCTCTCACGCCCGCCTTTCTCTCCTCTCTCCCCTCAGCCCTAGGCTGCTTGTGGGCATTCTGTATGAATAGAATCAGATGAGTGGCCTCTTCTGGCAGGCGTCTCTGACCTAGCGTGCTGTTTTCAGGGTCCATCCGTCCCTTTTCGTTGCTGAACGGTGCCCTGTCTTATGGGTGTGCCGTATTTTATGCGTCCATTTATCAGTTGATGAGCATTTGGGTAGCTTCTACTTTTTGATTGTTGTTGATTACTTGCTAATTGTGAATAACACTGCTGTGAACATTCATGTACAAGTGTCTGGTGAACCTGTGTTTTAATTTTTCTTGGAGATATACACACACGAGTGAAATCGATGAGTCCTGTGGTCACTCTATATGGGCTTTATGTAGAATGTTTGTACAGAAACCCCTTTGCCAATTTTCAATTGGATTACTGTATTATTAAATTGTTGGAGAGGTTTTTATGTAATCTAAACACAAGCTCTTTGACAGATCGAATTTGCAAATGTTTTCTTCTATTTTCTGAGTTATTTCACTTTCTTGACTTTTTTAAAAAAATTGTGGCAAGTAAAAGGACAGAAGTTTTCATTTTGATGACGTCCACATGATGTGTTCCCATTTTATTGCTTGTGTTTTCAGCATCATATCTGAGACGATTGCCACATTCAACATCACAAAGATTTGCTTTGTTTTCTTCTAAGATATTCTCTGATTTTGTCTAGTTATCATTACACATTAACTAAAAAAATTAAGCTATAAATATTGCCTTATCTGTCCCTATGTATTTATTCCCTCAAAATTCAATGTCTGAAAAAATTTCTTTGTCCTAAAATGCGTTTTTTTGTTTGTTTCAGTATACGACTGGAGATTTGCTTGATCAAATTCAGGCAAGTGAGGAAGAGATAATGACCCAGTTACAAGTTCTCAACGCCTGTGAGATTGGAGGTAGCGTCGTTTACTGTTATCAGTAGTGGCGGGGCTGGGCATCATCTGCGAGAGAGGCTTTGTGCATCCCCTCTGTTTATTGCGTCCTCTTCTGGCCTCAGAGATGACGATGTTTGTGTTTTGGGGGGTGGGGTAGAGACTGCATGTGATCACCTCTAACAAGGATGTCAGTCTCTGACCAGTGACTTGACTCACTCCTTACAGGCCTTTTCCTTTGGAGTACATGGTAATAGAAGCACCTCATTTGATCAGGAAAGGTCTCAGATATCAGGAATCTGTTCCCTTCCTTGACTTCAATAGGTGAGGAAACCAAGGCCTGGAAAGGGAAACAGAGTGGTCCAGGGCCCCATGGCGAGATAGTGACAGGATGAGGCATCAAACCAGCGACTCGAACTCCTGGTTCAGAATTAACTCATTGAATTTCCAAACTGCTGGGAAGCTCTGTTTATTCTTGTGATCACTCAACATGCTTCTGAATGAGTGTGAAGTAGTTTATATAATAAACCTGTGTGAAAGCAGTAGCAGCGAGAGATTGATGGAGTAGCCCAGCAGAATCTTCTTCAGGGTTTTTTGACTTTCTTCTGGTCCGGAGTGGTGGAGTGGGAGCTTCCGCCCAACCCCTGCCCTCCCCACCCGCCGCATCTGGGCCTGCGTTAACACTTGAGTAGCTGTTTGTGCGCATTTCTCAGCCCTCTCACACTTACCCAGAGAAGCAGCTTAGTTCTCCACCCACGTGTTAGGAAGGAGGAAATTGGCATGGTTTGGTGGATGCCCTTTTCAATTTACTCACAGTCTTCCAAGTAAGATTAGCTTCTGTGGTCAATTCTGCTGAGCAAAGCAGCTGCGCATGACTTTAGAACTAACTGGAAGCACTAACTTCTTTGTTGTGGTTCCTTGAGTTTTTAATTGTGGAGGCCTGTTTCTAATTACTATGGTATAGGGATACCATGTGTTTCCAATTGCTATGATATAGGGATACCATGGATATTAAGGTTAAGAATAGGAGAATGGATTTAATGCAGCCCTCTGCACTTTTTGTTTATTGCATGGGAATGGATGATATTTTGGTGTGTGCATGGGGGGGGGTACGCCTAGATTTTTTCCTACTTTTCTTTTTCAGTTTTGCATCACACGCTCCATGTTTTAACGTTGCTTTTACTCAGAATAAGAATAGGAACATTCTCCCATGGAAATGATGGGTGTGCACTTGATTTGTTTCTCCAGAGATGGTGGCAGTGCCTTTGGTTATAAGGTGGCATTTCCTCATCTTTCACAGGGATTGGGAATATATATCTGGACACCCAGCCTTTGTTTTGCTGCTGGTCCACATCGCACCTGAGTCTGTTATCTTGTGAATGAACTAGACTTCTTTTTTAAAAACATATTTATTCTTTCATTTGGCTGCCTGGCATCTTAGTTGCTTGCGGTGTGTGGGTCTTCACTGCGTCTTACGGGTCCTTCGCTGTGGTGCACTGATTTTCCAGCTGTGCTGCTCGGGCCTCAGAACTTGGCGCCCACGGGCGCTCTCATGGGGTGCAGGCTTAGTTGCTTCTCGGCATGCGGGATCTTAGTTCCCCGACTGGTGATCCAGCCCGCATCCCCTGCATTGCACGGCATATTCCTGACAACTGGACCACCAGGATAGTCCTTGAATAGACTTCTTCATGAGCACGGGAATGGCTCTCCAAGGTGGCTGGCGGGAGGGCGTAACCACGACAGTGCCCTGCTGCAGAGATCACCGTGTGGAGTATCCGGCCCGCGACCTGAGCTCCTTTGTGTGACCCTCTAAGAAAACGACTGGACCAGCTACCGGTTTCCCATTTCCATTTAGAACGACAAGATTATTATGAGATAATTGAGGATTAAAGCACTTGGGGAAAAAAGTCAAAATGTTGGTTATGTGCAAAGTACTCTTTAAAAACCACTTGACCTCCCTTGACACAGTTTGCAATGATTGGGAGAGAAGCTGAAACAGAAGCATTGTTTATAAAGAAAGTTAAGACTTATCATGTCTCTTTTTTGCAGTGGGCAAGAGTATACTGCTACTGTATGAGTCCTATCAGTCAATTCATTTGTTTACATTAAATTTGTTTAAAATGAATGTTCTTTAGTAAATGTAACTTTGGGAATTTATAGGTTATTGGAGGATTCTCGAATTTGATTATGAGATGAAACTTCTGAATCATATAACTCAGCTTGTGGATTCTGAATCTTGGTCTTTTAGCAAAGTTCCTTTGAATACGTGCCTTCAGGAACTTGGACCATTGGAACCAGAGTAAGTATTTATTCCCCATCCTTCCAGATTTTAAGGGAAAGAAAATTATTATCCAGGGTAGGACTAAACTCAGGGCATAGACTATATTTTAATATCGTATAGAAATCTGAAAAATATACAACTAAAAAGGACTCGGGAATTTTGGTCACTGAGGAGAATAAATGTCATTTTTTTTCCTGCCATTAAAAATATAAAGAAATAATTAAATATGTTATTTTATAATAAATGTATGCTCACATGATTTGTATAAAAATATTTAACATGGGGCCTGGTACATCGTAGCTTTCCAGTATATTTTAGTTTTTATTTTTTAAAGTTTCTTGGCTGCACCACATAGCCTGTGGGATCTTAGTTCCCTGACCAGGAATCAAACCTGTGCTCCAGGGGAGTCCCAGTATTTCAAATTTATATCTTAGTTTATAGTTAGCAATAGTATTTGAAAGCTAATGCATAAAATTGTGAAAACTTTTCAAATAAGTGTTTAAAACTTTTCAGGGAAATGATTGAACACTGTCTTAGATGTTATGGAAAGAAATACACAGAGGAAGGTAAGATTGGGAGAATATTTTAACGGGTGTTTTAACTCGTGGTGTGTTAAACTTGGCCTGCCTTTGAAGTGTCTTCCTGTTAAAACTAAGATCTCCATGGGGGGATGGGAGATGAGTTGCGTGTACTTCCTTCTGTGAATTTGCACTGAGGGAAAGCGGACAGGGGTATAATTCAGAAGACAGTGTGGCACCATCTGCTGCCCTTTCCTTAGGCGAAGTTTATTTTGAACTGAGTGCAGATAAGATATGCAGAGCCACAGCACAGATGCTACTTCAGAACGCAGTGAAATTCAACCTCGCTGAGTTTCAGGAGGTATGGCAACAGAGTGTTCCCGAAGGAATGACAACGAGGCTTGATCAGCTTCAGGTAAGGTGGTGACGTGATTACCTCCATAACTCAGCAGGTTACAGGTGAGATGAAGCCTGTATTGGAACTGAAGTCGGAGACAATTTATTTTCCTACCTTAGGGGTGCACTCTACATTCAATCCATCGCAAAAATCCTTTAAAAAAACAAAAACAAAAAACCCACAAACCCCACTTAATTGAAGCATAATTTACATATCACAGTTGCCTGTTTGTAAAGGATTTGTAGTAAATTTAATGGGTTTCCAGCCACCACAGTCTAGTTTTAGAACATTCGTCACCAGTAAGATCACTTGGGCCCATTTACAGTTAGGTTGATGCCTAGGTTTCCCTTGGGCCTCCCTGGTGGCTCAGCTGGTACAGAATCCGCCTGCAATGCGGGAGACCTGGGTTCGATCCCTGGCTTGGGAAGATCCCCTGGAGAAGGGAATGGCTACACACTCCAGGATTCTGGCCTGGAGAATCCCACGGACTGTATAGTCCATGGCGTCACAGAGTCGGACATGACTGAGACTTTCACTTCCTAGGTTTCCTGGGATACTGGGACTTAGAGCAGGTTTGGGCAGCAGACACAATGAGTTCATATATAAGTTCAGCTAAAGAGGTCTGGTGCTTGTATGAAGGATTTGGGGTGAAGTTCCAATATTAGTCATTAGCAAGTAAGTAAGTGGTGGAGGGAGTCACAGGTTTAGAGGCGCTTACCCAGGCCAGTAACAGCAAAACAGAGGGGTGGCCTAGGGGCCCAGGGAGTTACATCAGGTCAGGAGAAAAGGCATGAAATCGTGCTGCGGGCGTGAAGGAGAGGTGATCAATACTAGCGAAGTGAAGGGGACTGGTGAGGTGAGTCCAATAAAGGGCCCATGGGCTTGGTCACGACAGCTCACAGTGAGCTTTAGGACCAGAGCCTTGTCACTAAACTGGTGGTGGTGAAAGCCAGATTCGAGAAGGGAAGGGAAGGGACTGCTCAGAGGCGCTCTTTATGAAAAGGCTATTGTAAGCTCCTCAGCTCCGTGATGCTGAGGTTTTAAATACCTCGGGCTAAGCTCAACATAAGGTAAGAGAATGAGTCTTTTTTTTTTTTTTTTTTTTTTTAACATTGAACCATTACTTGAGCTCTCCTTTTTCTCATTTCTTACAGGGTTTGGCCTTGGTAGATAGACAGTCAAGACCAGAAATCATATTTCTGCTGAAAGTGGAAGACTTGCCTGAGGGGGATCAGGAACGGTTCAGTAGTCTGTTCTCTCTGAGAGAGAAGTGGACAGAAGAAGATATTGCTCCATATATTCAGTAAGTACTTTATTACAAATGGATTTTGAGGGTTGTTCTTTTCTAATAGGGAGCAGAGGGTTTCCGCTTTGTGTTTTGAGTCTTCCTGATGACTGCTTCCTTCTCAGCACTCTCAACTCCTGGCTGGCTCTCCTCTTCCCGTTCTCCATAAGTACTGATCTGGCTGGTGGGGGATGTGTCTTCTCTCTTCCTTTCTGCTGTGTCTAGAATCACTTCTCTGCTCTTCTTGCAAACTGCAACTCAGCAGAACAGTCTGCTGTGTACCCTTCTGTGACTGTAAGGCAACCAGCCCTCTCTGATGGCCGCCTTCTTTTTTCCTGCTGCCTTAGCATTTTGGGAGAAGTTTAACATTTTGGGAGAAGTCAGAATTCATAAGAACAAGTTCACCCTGAAGTCACTACTTGTAAGACTGACCCCAAATCCACTGCTGCTGCTGCTGCTGCCAAGTCGCTTCAGTCGTGTCCGACTCTGTGCAGCCCCATGGACGGCAGCCCGCAGGCTCCTCTGTCCCTGGGATTCTCCGGGCAAGACCACTGGAGTGGGTTGCCAGTTCCTTCTCCAACACATGCATGCATGCTAAGTCGCTTCAGTCGTGTCCGACTCTGTGCGACTCCATGGACGGCAGCCCACCAGGCTCCTCTGTCCACAGGATTCTCCAGGCAAGAGTACTGGAGTGGGTTGCCATTTCCTTCTCCCAGAATCCACTAACAAACCCTACCACTTCCTGCCTGTGTCCCGTATCTCTTGGGGCCTCTCTCTTCTCTTTACCCAGCCTCCGTTTGCTCATATCTCACATGGGGTTAAATAATACACGACTCATACTCTCACCATGAAGGTTGGAGGTAATACATACGTGTGATGTGTCTAGCTCAGCTATGGCTTCGTAGCCTCTCTTTCCTCTTATCTCTCCCACAGATGCATCTTATGTTTGTTGGAAAGGCGGACTTAGGGGAGAGAGAGAAAGAACTAGTGCCGTGAATATCATGTTATGTTCCCTAGACTATTGATGATGTTCATTTTTTTTTGTTTTATTTTGTTCATTAATTTTTTTATTGTTCCCACAGAGATTTGTGCGGAGAGAAGCAAACCGTTGGTGCACTGCTCACAAAATATGCTCGATCTTCAATGCGAAATGGTGTCAAAGTTTATAACTCAAGAAGACCCATTTCTTAAAAAGAACAACAGTTTTTTCTTTGGGACTAAAGTTGCTGGATATAAGAAAGTGTTTTTTTATGTATTTGTATTGCAGACTTTGAAAAACTAAATGCTGTGAGGCCTTTTCTCCTCATCTTCAGGATTTTAAAACTATTGCTCTTTTTTCTTAAAGGTGATAGGATATTTTATGTCTTTCAGGATATGTTTGTTTCATGTACACAGTGTGAACAAGGACAAAAGGGCTATTTTCTATATTTAGTATATCTTGGTAGTCTATATGAGTTCATTTATAGAGTAACAGGATTGGTTTTTTATATTGAAAATTGCAGTATTTAATTAGGATTTGACATTCTAGTCATTAATAAATTTGAAAGTTTTCAGAGAACTAAATAGTAATATTTTCTAGAAGAGAATTATTTATTTACTTAAATATCATTTCCCAAGTGAGTTCCCGTCTACTTTTGACCTTCCACCGAAACAGGAAATCACATGATGCTATCAACTGTTTAAAGTAGTTGTTTGTATTGACGAAATGGGCTTGATAATGGCTCCTGTTTGCCTGGCTCCTGTAGATATGATTTCAGAAAGAAACAGTGAGTTGTCCTGAAAGAGAGATCTTAGTTCCCTGCCCAGGAATCAAATCTGGGAAGCCTGGATAAAAAACCGAGAATCCTAGCTGCCAGTCCACCACCAGGGGCTAGAAAGTGAAATTGAAAGTGTTAGGCGCTTAGTCGTATCCAACTCTTCAAACCCATGGACTGTAGCCCCTCCAGGCTCCTCAGTCCATGGGATTCTTCAGGTGAGAACACTGGAGTTGGTCGCCATTTCCTTCTCTAGATCTTCCCAACCCAGGGGTTGAACCCAGGTCTCCAGCATTGCAAATAGATTCTTTATTGTTTCAGCCGTGAGGGAAGCACCAGGAGCTAGAGGCAAGAAGTAAAGCTCTTGCCTCCTTTGAAAACAAAAATGTCTTGAGGAGGCAAAAACTGTAAACACAGGTACAGTTTATTTTCAGAAATAAAGCATAACAAGTGGGGGAGCACAGAGAAACAGTTTAAGACAGAATAAGGCAGAAATACACACCAGGAAAGAAACGGTGTGGCCGTCCTCCCTAATGAGGAGGAGCTCAGTAAGTTCAGGCCAGCTCAGCTCAGTCGTGTCCGACTCTGCAACCCCATGAACCGCAGCACACCAGGCCTCCCTGTCCATCACCAACTCCCGGAGTTCACTCAGACTCAACGTCCATTGAGCCAGTGATGCCATCCAGCCATCTCATCCTCTGTCGTTCCCTTCTCCTCCTGCCCCCAATCTCTCCCAGCATCAGAGTCTTTTTCAATGAGTCAACTTTTCGCATGAGGTGGCCAAAGTACGGGAGTTGCAGCTTTAGCATCATTCCTTCCAAAGAAATCCCAGGGCTAATCTCCTTCAGAATGGACTGGTTGGATCTCCTTGCAGTCCAAGGGACTCTCAAGAGTCTTCTCCATCACCACAGTTCAAAAGCATCAATTCTTCAGCGCTCAGCCTTCTTCAAAGTCCAACTCTCACATCCATACATGACCACAGGAAAAACCATAGCCTTGACTAGACGGACCTTAGTCAGCAAAGTAATGTCTCTACCTTTGAATATACTATCTAGATTGGGCATAACTTCTTTCAAAGAGTAAGTGTCTTTTAATTTCATGGCTGCAGTCACCATCTGCAGTGATTTTGGAGCCCCCAAAAATAAAGTCTGACACTATTTCCACTGTTTCCCCATCTATTTCCCATGAAGTGATGGGACCGGATGCCATCTGAATGTTGAGCTTTAAGCCAACTTTTTCACTCTCCTCTTTGACTTTCATCAAGAGGCTTTTTTAGTTCCTCTTCACTTTCTGCCATAAGGGTGGTGTCATCTGCATATCTGAGGTTATAAAATTTCTCCCGGCCATCTTGATTGCAGCTTGTGTTTCTTCCAGTCCAGCGTTTCTCATGATGTGCTCTGCATATGTTAAATAAGCAGGGTGACAATATACAGCCTTGATGTCCTCCTTTTCCTATTTGGAACCAGTCTTGTTCCATGTCCAGTTCTAACTGTTGCTTCCTGACCTGCATACAGATTTCTCAAGAGGCAGGTCAGGTGGTCTGGTATTCCCATCTCTTTCAGAATTTTCCAGTTTCTTGTGATCCACACAGTCGAAGGCTTTGGCATAGTCAATAAAGCAGAAATAGATGTTTTTCTGGAACTGTTGCTTTTTCCATGATCCAGCGGATGTTGGCAATTTGATCTCTGGTTCCTTTGCCTTTTCTAAAACCAGCTTGAACATCAGGACGTTCACGGTTCACATATTGCTGAAGCCTGGCTTGGAGAATGTGGAGCATTACTTTCCTAGCATGTGAGATGAGTGCAATTGTGCGGTAGTTTGAGCATTCTTTTGCATTGCCTTTCTTTGGGATTGGAATGAAAACTGACCTTTTCCAGTCTTGTGGCCACTGCTGAGTTTTCCAAGTTTGCTGGCATATTGAGTGCAGCACTTTCACAGCATCATCTTTCAGGATTTGAAATAGTTCAACTGGACTTCCATCACCTTCACTAGCTTTGTTGGTAGTGATGCTTTCTAAGGCCCACTTGACTTCACATCCCAGGATGTCTGGCTCTAGATTAGAGATCACACCATCATGATTATCTGGGTCATGAAGATCTTTTTTGTACAGTTCTTCCATGTATTCTTGCCACCTCTTCTTAATATCTTCTGCTTCTGTTAGGTCCAGACCATTTTTGTCCTTTATTGAGCCCATCTTTGCATGAAATGTTCCCTTGGTTTCTCTAATTTTCTTGAAGAGCTCTCTAGTCTTTCCCATTCTGTTCTTTCCCTCTATTTCTTCGCATTGATCACTGAAGAAGGCTGCCAGTAGGTGCCCAATGTGCTACTGGAGATCAGTGGAGAAGTAACTCCAGAAGGAATGAAGGGATGGAGCCAAAGCAAAAACAATACTCAGCTGTGGATGTGACTGGTGATAGAAGCAAGATCCGATTCTGTAAAGAGCAATATTGCACAGGAACCTGGAATGTCAGGTCCATGAATCAAGGCAAATTGGAAGTGGTCAAACGAGATGGCAAGAGTGAACGTCGACATTCTAGGAATCAGCGAACTAAAATGGACTGGAATGGGTGAATTTAACTCAGATGACCATTATATCTATTACTGCGGGCAGGAATCCCTCAGAAGAAATGGAGTAGCCAGCATGGTCAACAAAAGAGTCCAAAATGCAGTACTTGGATGCAATCTCAAAAACGACAGAATGATCTCTGTTCGTCTCCAAGGTAAACCATTCAATATCACAGTAATCCAAGTCTATGCCCCAACCAGGAATGCTGAAGAAGCTGAAGTTGAATGGTTTTATGAAGACCTACAATACCTTTTAGAACTAACACCTAAAAAAGATGTCCTTTTCATTATAGGGGACTGGAATGCAAAAGTAGGATGTCAAGAAACACCTGGAGTAACAGGCAAATTTGGCCTTGGAATGTGGAATGAAGCAGGGCAAAGACTAATAGAGTTTTGCCAAGAAAATATACTGGTCATAGCAAACACCCTCTTCCAACAACACAAGAGAAGACTCTACACATGGACATCACCAGATGGTCAACACCGAAATCAGACAATATATTCTTTGCAGCCAAAGATGGAGAATCTCTACACAGTCAACAAAAACAAGACCAGGAGCTGACTGTGGTCAGAACATGAACTCCTTATTACCAAATTCAGACTTAAATTGAACAAAGTAGGGAAAACCGCTAGACCATTCAGGTATGAACGAAATCAAATCCCTTATGATTATACAGTGGAAGTGAGAAATAGATTTAAAGGCCTAGATCTGATTGATAAGAGTGCCTGATGAACTATGGAATGAGGTTCATGACATTGTATAGGAGACAGGGATCCAGACCATCCCCATGGAAAAGAAATGCAAAAAAGCAAAATGGCTGTCTGGGGAGGCCTTACAAATAGCTGTGAAAAGAAGAGAGGCGAAAAGCAAAGGAGAAAAGGAAAGATATAAGCATCTGAATGCAGAGTTCCAGAGAATAGCAAGAAGAGATAAGAAAGCCTTCTTCAGCGATCAATGCAAAGAAATAAAAAGAACAGAATGGGAAAGACTAGAGATCTCAAGAAAATTAGAGATACCAAGGGAGCACATAAAAGTGACTTAAATCACTCTATAGGACAGTTCTTCCTGGTCTTTGTTTCTCTTGGCTCATTTTCTTACTTCTTTCCCCAAATGTGATCTGTTCCAGGGAGCTCCCTAAGGTCCATGTGCAACTTTTTGCTAAAGATGGATTCCACCACAGAGATTACTGGGGGTATTCGTGACCTGCCTCCCTTTTCTACCTCCAAGGAGCCTTTTTGGACCTGAGGGGTCAGGAAGTTTCCTTGACCTCAGGAATGGTCATCTTCTCTCTATTCCAGCAGAGCTCAGCTTCTGCAACTAGCTTTGTCCTTGGAGTGTGGGGAAAACAAAGCTTCAGTTTTTCTCCACTTGACAGACACCAGCTGCCCAGCCCAGGGGCCCCTCTATCTGGCCCCTCTATCTCCTACCTCAGATATGCAGTTAGGGATGAAAGTCTGTGTACTACTTACTGCTTATTTGCCTCCCATTCTTTCCTTAACCCAGTGACCTCTTTTTAACCCAGTTGCATCTATCTTGCTAAATATTCTCCATCTTCCATGCAAAATGGTATTAAAAAGTCTGTAATTCAAGAACACCCTTTTCAGTACTAATCCCCTGTGAAGAAGAATAACAATAGTTTATCATCCTATAATGAAGGATACTGACACAGGTAATACTCAAAAAAGACAAGTAATTTCTGGCTTTGGAATGCTTGATAAAGTTATTTTACATCTTTATTTTCCTAGTATGTTTTCCTTTAGACCAAAGTTCAAATTAATTTTAGCTAATGAACCTGTCATCAGGACAGGTGGAAGGGTTAAACCTGGTCCAAAGTTAAAAAAAGTTAATAATCCACAACCAAGATTCAACTGCCACTGGAATTTACAACCGTTTTATTCTCAAGCACATGAAATGCAGATGACTTCAAAATAGTTCGGTGTTTCAGTATTTCTGCATCTGTATAATCCACTTATTTAATTAAATTTTCAATAAATACCGAGGCAGCAATGCCTAGTGAGGACGTGAATTCGAGTTAGACTCCCTGAGGTGTAATCTCGTCTTTTCCATCCGAAGTCACAGCTCCGGTGAGTTGAGGGTTCTTTTTACACAGTGCCCGGACGGACGCCTCCTGGTTTCCTAGGTCTCGGCCCCTGGCGCTTTGAAAACCTCGTCCCCATGCTTTTCAGTGTTTGCGCTACATCTTCATTCCTCTAAAATTTGATGTTTCTCCTTTCCGTTCTGCTGTCCTCGCGTCATCCACAAAACATCTGTCAAGTTTCCTCAGCTCCAACGGTTTTCAGCCGCCGTGTGCACATTAATTGGCAAACGCAAACCCGGGTGCTCGCTAAGCCCCGCCCACGGACAACAAGACTTCCGGCTGCCGCCTCAGCATCGCCCTACTTCCGCTGACGTCAGGGGCCAGGGGTGCCGAGAAAGATGTCGGCTGGCGGGCGTCGTTGGGCCCTTCTGTGCGGAGGGTCTCCGTGACAGGCGCTCGACGGAGACGACGGACGAGCCGAGTCCCCAGAGCGAGTGTGAGGGGCGGCCGCGGCGGATCGGGCAGGGCCGGGCGTGGTGCCCAGGGCGCCCCCGCCGCGGGCCGTGACTTTTGGGAGCGTGCGGGAACGGGGAGCGTCCGGTGCCCAAGGCCGGTGATGCCCCGCCGCGGCCCGGGAGGCCGGGAAGCCGAGCTCCGCGGGGCCCCCGATGCCGCCGACTGGCTCTGACCCCGCCAGAATGAACAGGAAGAAAGGAGACAAGGGCTTTGAAAGCCCAAGGCCGTATAAATTATAAGTATTTTTTTCTTTATCTCCCTTTTTTCTGGGGCTTCCCGGGTGGCTCAGACGGTTAAGAATCCGCCTGCAGTGCGGGAGACCCAGGTTCGATCCCTGGGTGGGAAGATGCCCTGGGGGAGGGAAAGGCTACCCACTCCAGTGTTCTTGCCTGGAGCATCCCATGGACAGAGGAGCCTGGCGGGCTACAGTCCATGGGGTCACAGAATGGACACGGCTGAGCGACTAACACTTCTAGGTTTGGTTTTCCTTAGTTATAATTAATCAGTTTCACTGATCGCTTGAAACTTAGTGGGCCTGGAAAGCCTAGTGGGAAACTGGAAGCCGCCCACAGTTTTGTAGGGAGAAAATGTTTTCAATGACAATGTAATTTCAGCAGATTTACTGCCCTTTTCAGATTAATGTACCTTTTTCTTAAATTATATTTTTGTCCAAAAAAATTTACTTTCGTGGCTGTTGCTGAATTTTAAATAAACAAGTTACGCTAGTTTCTAGGGTTTTAGCATGAAAGATAAATATGATTTTGAGTTGCTTAGAACACAGTTCTTGTTCACACTGGGATCGAATTATACGTTATTTGATAATTGAAATATTTTCTTTATTCTTTAATGTACAACCCATCAGGTCGTCTGCATCAACAACATAAACTTCCAGAGAAAATCTGTCGTGGTAAGTATATTCTCAGCAATTATAAGCGATAACAACAGCATGCTTTACAATACTTAGAAACTTTCCGGGTCATGGGTTTTGAGAACGGATAGCAATTAGAATTCAAACGTGTACGACTTCAGGAGCCATGGCCTTACTACTATACTGGCCAACACCTCAATTCTCCCTTTCCTTTTTTCCTGTTTTCTGATAAAAATTTATTTCTCTTAGTATGTTGTGGAATACGAAAGTCTACATTACCAAACATTTTAGATTTGTCTGTGAAACAAGAATAAGTCCACAGTGAGATTTTTTTTCTATGAAAAAATTAAGGCTGATACACAAACTGACTTATTAGCTTGACTGTTCAGAGGCTGCTTTTGTTTTCCTAATTTTTGCCTGACCTTGTTTCCCTGGCATTGCTCTGTAGTAAAGTTCTAGATAAAGGTGTTTGAAACCTAGTAATTGCCCCTCTCCCCGCCCCCCGTCCCCTGGCCAGTTTAGATGTATGGACTGTTATATCCCTATGGGTTGATAAATGTGCATATATGTATCCATATATGATATATATGCAAATATCTATGTGGATTGATATATTTGTTCTAGAAATGCCGTTGATAGCCTAAGACCCAGGGTTATGAATCTGCAGAGCTCCCTTTTCTTCTGTTTTCCGTTTCCTCTTTGTGCCTCTTGTTTGACCACCCTGACCAGCAGCCGGAGGCTAGTGCCCAGTTAATGCATCTTCTTGGATAGAAAGTAGGGCTAGAGGGCAGATTAGGAAGGGCAAAAGGAAGATATCTACAACAGTCTAACCCCTTTTGCCCCCAGATCATCCTCTCAACACTTCTGTTTAGATGACAGTGTTCCCAGCTTAAGGAAGTCCCATCAGCTATTGTAGCATTAGTTATGTTGTGGCATTAGCTAACTACCTGCTTTTGTAAGTAAAGTTTTATTTGAACACAGCTACACCCATTTATTTATAAACTGTCTAAGGCTGCTTTGGAGCTACAATGGCAAAGTGGAATAGCTGTGAAACTGTGAGGCCTGTAATATCTATTTAGTCTCTGGCCCTTTAAGAAAAAGTTTGCTGATCCCTGAAGTAATCCACTTGTGTGAAGAAATAGCAGTTTCAGCATTTTTCCCACCTGAAATATTAGCTATCGCCTGTAATGGAAGAAAGATGGGTAAAAGAATGTGAAAATTAGTTACTATAGCCTTTGCTTTCTTCAGTTGATATTGAGGTCAAAGTTGATGTACACAGCTTTCTTCCACCTATTCCATTTTTCTCTTTCCTTTTGACAGCATTTCTTTTGGTCTGTCATAGACCTTCATTTTGCATCCTTGCTGCTTTTGACTTCATTTGGGTTGTTGCAGTTTTCCATTGATTAGGGCTATTTGTCAAGAGGACCTCAGAGGCCTTCCATTGAACCCCCTGAATTGCAAATGGAATTCTTGCTTCTGTTGTGTAACAGAATCTCAGTTGCTGCTAGTCTTTCAGCCAGGACAGTGACCCCTTTCTGTGCCTGTTGGTTCAGTGGCATGAGGAGCCTGAAGTGGTTTAGTCTCAGCTTCCAATTTAATAAAGCCGTGGCTCCGTGCCCTAGTGGATGCGTTCCTTCTTTGGCCACTAGGCTTCTGAACGCCCCGAACCTGAAGTCTGCAAGACAGGAAGCAAAATCCTTTCAGTGGCTTTTTGAAGCAGTAATGAGCATAGTCACTCCCGCTTTTGCCCCTTGGCTCCCAGGTCTGTGTGGCTCTGCGGAGATGACCTAATGTTACAATAGCGGCCACTGGTTTAGGATGGCCCCCTGTTGGAGGTCTCAGTTGGTGCTGTAGCTAAGCCTTCAGCAGTTGATCATGTTGGCCACTTCTGGATGAGAGGACAAAATTAATTTTACATGTAAAATTTATGTGTAAATTCTGCCACACTTTTCTATACACATGGAAGTGTGTATAGGATAGTATGTTGACATGGATGGCTTTTTGGAAGTAAATTGTATTAACAGGGAAGGAAAATCTAGAGTATGTGTTTTTATAAGGATAAATTACTGTCTCCCCTCTACGATACCAGCTGTCTAATGTAGTCATTTTCCTGCTGAGTGACTAACTGATCCTTCCTGGAAGGATGCCTTGCTAGAAACTTATTTTGATCCTCTGCTGTGGGGAGGCGGGCACTCAGCATTGATGGTGACCAGATCAGGCTTTGTTGAGGGCAGAGCACGTTGTTGGGTTCCTGTGTAGCCTCCGTTCTTGCCACCATGACATCTTTGTGTATTAGAGTAGCTAGGGAAAGAGTCTGTGGACATCTGCTGGATAGATAATCTTGCCAGTTGATTTTTGAGGGCCCCCTCCACAGTCTCTGAGGATGCCTCTGTTGGTCATTTATGTGATAATATTTTCATATTATACCTACTCTGAGAAATTCATGTGTACACTTCCTTTTCCCATCACCCTCTTATTTTCAGTCTTGTAGTCTTGTTCTTTACACAGTCCTAACCAGCTGGCCAACCTAGCAGCCGCCCCTGGACCCCTGCAGACATGGACTTGGTCCATTTCTGCTTCTGTAAACACCGTACTGCCTGTTCTGTTTGCTGGCGTCCTGGCCACAGTAGGGTTTTCTTCCGCTCTTACAGGACGACACTTCAGTGAGTTCTGATGGCAGTTACCATCCATTTTCAACTGTGCTAGCATGCTGTACAGACTTATTCATAATTCAGGCTTGTGTTTTGTCTTGTTATTAAACATGGGGAACTCTCCATGAGGTCATGGGTGTGGATTGAGGGGAAGTAGAGATTCGACGGAAGCAAGTCTCTTTGGGTTCTGAGTCAGCGGCGCATGCTGTTTGCTTTTTGTGCCTTAGGAGCTTGCTTGGGCCTGGTCCGGAGGCGGTGTTTCCATTAAAAGGTGCCAAGCTGCTGCACGCACTCAGGTCATGATGGCCATTTCAGGCTAACAGAGACTGCCCGAAGTGTCTGGAAGGCCCATGGTCATGTGTCCGGCCTCTGCTGTAGGGTCTTGTAGCAAAGCAGCAGTTGCTTTGCACATGAAAATAGTTGCTGGCAGAGGAGGTCGCGGGTCTGCTCTGGAACCCCGGAGTGGCAGTGCAGTGTCATCCTGCTGGAGAAAGCCAGAGCCAGTGCAGCGTGCCTGTCTGCTGGGCACAGCCCAGTGCTGCTGGCTCCGCTGAGTCATATGGCCCGAGTGGGGCCGCCTGGACCACAGCCTGGACCCGCTGCAGAGCTCTGTCTTGTTCTGGACCTCTTCCAGAAGATGATTCCAGAAGTCCTAATGATTGCCTAGTAAGCGATATGCCTGAATGTATAGATTACTTTCTGAATGCAAAGAAGCCTCCCAATTTTCCTGCCGTCTTTTTTTCCCCCTCTTGGTGGGAAGTGCAAAGTGCAGTAACTTTGACTTTAGGTTTATTTTTACGTGCCTCAGACCACTGGAATCTTAGAAGCTCTATTGATGTGACAGTCCCCTGAATGCCCGTGAGATTTAACTCTCAGCCTTTGCCGTCCACGAGTTTTCTAGTAAGGCGAATCGGGAACCTGCTCTTCCTTTCTCACCAGGATAATGAGGTGCTGTCGGTATAACACACCAGTGTAACTCACTCTGGGCTATCCTGCGGTCAGGAGACTTTTGAACTTCGTTTTGACTGAGCAGAAAGTTGAGAGAGTTACTGGATGATAGTGACGGGGTTCTCATATCTAGAAGACAGCCTGCTTCTGTTTTTTTTTTCCTGATGGGAATTGAGGGTGGAAAAAATTGCTTGATAATTCATGGCAATATTTGCTACCAGGAGCTGTGCTGATTTGCTGCAGTCGGAGCATGACTTCTGCAAACGTGGTTGTGGTGGGCAAGTTTGCGATAGTTCACGATCATTCTGCAAGACCCGCGTGGCTTTTGCACTGGCCAGATAGCTGAGTTAAATGAAGGGGGAGTAGGCGTCGTCCACGTCTCTGGGGGCGCTGATCTCTGCCATTCCCAGAGGTGCCAGGTTGTCTTGAAGGTTGTGTTGAAGGGGGAAAGGTGGCCCATTGGTGTCCACTCAGTCCTTCCACTGTAGACCTCACTCAGAGAGATCAGAGAATGACTGTGAGGTTTGCCAGTTACTGAAATGTATCCTGTATGTTTGGACTGCATAATAAACACCAGGCCTACCCTGAGATAGATGTGGGAACCCCTTAAACCGCTTTATTACTTGACCTCCAGAGGTCACCAGCCTGGGGCATTCCCTAGCAGTTCAGTGGTTAGGACTCGGCATTGTTGCTGCCGAGGGCCCAGGTTCAATCCCTGGTCAGGGGACTAAGATAGCATAAGCTGCACTGTCTGGCAAAAGCAACCCCCCTCCGCATCCCCTCAACACTCTCACATGCACGCACGCACACACGACACGCACACCCTGACTTCCAGTCTGCCTAGTGAACTGTTGTAAAGTTCTGGGACTCCAGGGATTAGTGTCAGTTCTGAACCAAAATAGAGTTAACTCCAGGAAAGGGGCAAAAATAATTTATGTGAGGTGACATAGAAGTTAAGATTTAAGAGAAAGATAAGAGAGAGTTGACATGTTCGTAGGCGTGGGGGAAAGTCCTGTGAAAGGAGAGATTGTAGTTACAGGAGAAGGTAGTTAATAGAGCATAGCTTCTGAGAGCGCTGCAGAGCGGGGCCTCTAGCAGAGGAGTGGAAGGGACTCTTCGAAACGGGGGGAGGAGACAGGCGCGTGTAGCCGGAGGGCGAGAGGCTTGATAGTCGACGGGAGAGTGGGTCAAGGTAAGGCTCTTAGACGGCCAAGGAAGACAGCAGCCCTGAAAATGCCAGGGAGGGTTTCAGAGAGAGGCTGGAGGAGGCCAAGGAGCAGGAGTGGGCCACGGGGGTGGCAGGAGGGCTGGCAGGAGGGCAGGCATTGTGGACACTCGGGTGTGAAGCGTCTGCGTCGGGGCTGTGCCGAGCGGTGACGGGGTGCCTCCCCATGTGTGACCTTGACTGCTGTCCCAGAGTGGCTGCGAAGATGGTAGGAGCGGAAATGCAGGAGCTGAGAAGCAGCATTCCTGCCGGATCAGCTGTGTCCACGTCCATGGCCCAGCGTGGCGGCTGAGATGGGTTAGAAAGGCAGAAAGGGAAAGTGGGAGCTTCCAGCGCATATCGGGGAATGATGGTGTTCAGTGCAGCATGAGCACATAGGAGAAGAAGCAGAGTCTACGAAGAATAACAAAAGCTTTCACTGGATGCCAGCGTGATTTTAAGGGCTTTCCTTGTTTTAAATTGCTCAGTTACAATAAAACCAAAAGGTAGGTAGTATTGCTGTTCCTGTTTTGCAGATGAGGAAACTGAGGTATGGGCTTCCCAGGTAGCTCAGCAGTATAGAATCCTCCTGTCAGTGCAGGAGACAAGAGACGCAGGTTCAGTCCCTGGGTCAGGAAGCTCCTGTGTAGTAGGACATGACAACCCACTGCAGTATTCTTGCCTGGAAAATTGCATGGACAGACGAACCTGGCATGCCCTTAGTCCGTGGGGTTGCAGAGTCAGACATGACTGCGTACAACACCACCACCACCAGAAACTGAGGTATGGAGAGCTGGGGAGACTTAGCTCATGCTCTTCCACCTACTAAGTAGTGGAGCTGGGGCGTTAGGAACTCTAGGACACCGTTCTGCCCTCGCTCTCACAACCTGTGCTGCGGGAAAGCCTGAATAAAAGAATTTATAGCTTCTTTTCAAAGGGGTATCGAGAGATGTTTCATCTAAGGCAGGGAAGTAAAGGAGCTTTAGAAAAGCTTAAATAGTGCGAGGGACTCTAGGAGGACGGACGGTCGGGGTGAGGTGCTGGGGCAGGAGCGAGAGCAGGAAGAGGGGGTGGTTTGCAGCCCTGGAGGCTGCATCTTGCGCCAGCTGGGGCTGCCGGAGCTGGGGCTGCCCTGCCGGAGCTGGGGCTGCCCTGCCGGAGCTGGGGCTACCGGAGCTGGGGCTGCCCTGCCGGCACTGGGGCTGCTGGTGCTGGGGCTGCCAGAGCTGGGGCTGCAGGGTTGCAGGCCAGTCAGTGGGTCTGTGCCTGGCAGGCAGGTGCAGATTGGGGCTCTAGGTGGTGTCAGAGACCTGATGACTCAAGGGGGCTGGGCTTTCCCTGTCGTGACGAAGTGTACTCCACTCACTGTTTCATTACTGTCAACCTTAGTTTAGAGCCAAAGCTTATTCTGTCTCATGCAACTACTTCTTGACAGCAGTTTCCATAATCTTTTCTGGTTCACTTTGGATGTTATCTTAGGAAATGGCAACCCACTTCAGTACCTTTGCCTGGAAAATCCCATGGACGGAAGAGCCCCGTAGGCTACAGTCAGTGGGGTCCCAAAGAGTCCGACACGACTGAGCAACTTCATTTTAGTTTTGCTTACAGTCTTTCAGCTAATCCAGGATCATTCATGTCGATTGGTCATTGGATTGCTGATGTGCTAGTTAAGGGAATTTAGGTCTTTCTACAGTTGCTCACAGTTTCAGTTCAGTTCAGTTGCTCAGTCGTGTCCGACTCTTTGCGACCCCATGAATCGCAGCACGCCAGGCCTCCCTGTCCATCACCAACTCCCAGAGTTCACTCAGACTCACATCCATCGAGTCCGTGATGCCATCCAGCCATCTCATCCTCTGTCGTCCCCTTCTCCTCCTGCCCCCAATCTCTCCCAGCATCAGAGTCTTTTCCAATGAGTCAACTGTTCACATAAGGTGGCCAGAGTATTGGAGTTTCAGCTTCAACATCAGTCCTTCCAAAGAAATCCCAGGGCTTATCTTCAGAATGGACTGGTTGGATCTCCCTGCAAGCCAAGGGACTCTCAAAGAGTCTTCTCCAACACCACAGTTCAAAAGCATCAATTCTTTGGCGCTCAGCTTTTTTCATAGTCTAATTCTCACATCCATACATGACCCAGGAAAAGCCATAGCCTTGACTAGATGGACCTTAGTCGGCAAAGTAATGTCTCTGCTTTTGAATATGCTATCTAGGTTGGTCATAACTTTTCTTCCAAGGAGTAAGCGTCTTTTAATTTCATGGCTATAGTCACCATCTGCAGTGATTTTGGAGCCCCAAAGATAAAGTCTGACACTGTTTCCACTGTTTCCCCATCTATTTCCCATGAAGTGATGGGACCGGATGCCATGCTCTTCGTTTTCTGAATGCTAAGTTTTAAGCCAACTTTTTCACTCTCCTCTTTGACTTTCATCAAGAGGCTTTTGAGTTCCTCTTCACTTTCTGCCATAAGGGTGGTGTCATCTGCATATCTGAGGTTATTGATATTTCTCCTGGCAATCTTGATTCCAGCTTGTGTTTCTTCCAGTCCAGCATTTCTCATGATGTACTCTGCATATAAGTTCAATAAGCAGGGTGACAATATACAGCATTAATGTATTCCTTTTCCTATTTGGAACCAGTCTGTTGTTCCATGTCCAGTTCTAACTGCTGCTTCCTGACCTGCATACAGATTTCTCAAGAGGCAGGTCAGGTGGTCTGGTATTCCCGTCTCTTGAAGAATTTTCCACAGTTTATTGTGATCCACATAGTCAAAGGCTTTGGCATAGTCAATAAAGCAAAAATAGATGTTTTTCTGGAAGTCGCTTGCTTTTTGGATGATCCAGCGGATGTTGGCAATTTGATCTCTGGTTCCTCTGCCTTTTCTAAAACCAGCTTGAACATCAGGGAGTTCATGGTTCATGTATTGCTGAAGCCTGGCTTGGAGAATTTTGAGCATGACTTTACTAGCATGTGAGATGAGTATAATTGTGCAGTAGTTTGAGCATTCTTTGGCATTGCCTTTCTTTGGGATTGGAATGAAAACTGACCTTTTCCAGTCCTGTGGCCACTGCTGAGTTTTCCAGCGTATTTGCTGGCATATTGAGTGCAGCACTTTCACAGCATCATCTTTCAGGATTTGAAATAGCTCAACTGCATCTGAATGCCGAGTTCCAAAGAATAGCAAGGAGAGATAAGAAAGCCTTCCTCAGCGATCAATGCAAAGAAATAGAGGAAAACAACAGAATGGAAAAGAGTAGAGATCTCTTCAAGAAAATTAGAGATACCAAGGGAACATTTCATGCAAAGATGGGCTTGATAAAGGATAGAAATGGTATGGACCTAACAGAAGCAGAAGATATTAAGAGGTGGCAAGAATACACAGAAGAACTGTACAAAAAAGATCTTCACGACCAAGATAATCACAGTGGTGTGATCACTCATCTAGAACCAGACATCCTGGAATGTGAAGTCAAGTGGGCCTTAGAAAGCATCACTATGAACAAAGCTAGTGGAGGTGATGGGATTCCAGTGTAACATATAGTAGTGCCTAATAATAGCCCTTATAATTAATTGTTGTAATCTTGTTCTCTATGGTTATTGCATGAGTTTTATTTTAGATATTCCTGAGATTTTCAACCCTTGAAATGTTACTGGTTCGTGCCCGTCCATATTTTGTGTTTTCAACCGAGAATATTAAACTCACTGGACACACATTCCATGTTTCACTGGTCTGTCTGTCCCATTTGATTCAGAGCAGGAGGGTAGTGGACAGTGGATGTAACTGTCTCTCGTGTCTTTTGTACCTGCTTCTGATAGCTTGCTCACCGCCAGGCTGAGGCGGTGGAACTGCATGGCCTTTGGGACTGCTTGGTAGAAGATCATCCAGCACTGTGAAGTGTCTGCTGCTCTTGGAGGCTGCAATTGATTTTTTCCTCCTTGCCTGAATTTCTTGTAACTCTTGCTGCCTCACGTGTCCCGATTTACCTCCCATGAGCAGAGATGCATACTTGTTAGCTTTGGTGGTATAGTTTTTACCCTGTTTTGAGGCTGTTTTTTTTCTTTTTTATAAACAACATTCACTGATACTTGGCCCCATCGGGTCTTAGATGGGGCACGTGGAATTGCGGTGCCGGGCTCCTTGTTGTGGTTCGGGGGCTGCAGAGTGTGTGCTCTCAGTAGTTGGGGCTCTTGGACCTTGTTGTCCTGTCGTGTGTAGGGTCTTGGTTCCGCGGCCAGGGATTGAACAGGAGTCCCCTGCAGTGGGAGGTGGATTCTCAACCTCTGGACCACCAAGGAGGTCCCCAGGGGCAGTTTTCTTTTACTCCCTGAACTGATTTTGAGTCTCTCTTTGCTCTTGGATTTTTTTTTTTTTCCCCTTCCTCCCTGTTTGGGTTCTAGTCTGTCTATAAATTCTTATATTTGAGAATTTTATATTATATATAAAATTCTTACATTTGAGTCATTTTACTTTTTTTTTCTAGCATCTGGTTTTATTTTCACTGATAGCGAATGTGAAACACCAGGATGATAAAGTCAGAATTCACACCCATTTAGTCACTCAGACAGCTGCACTTGAGGTGAAGTTAGAGCACTTGTGTGTGTGTGCCTGTTTGAGATTCTGTCTCTGGAGTATAGTATGTGTATAAGTAGAAATCAAAGAAATATGTTGTAAAGTATACCAGTATTAATTATAATGAAATTATTATTCCTTCTCTTTACAGGGATTTGTGGAACTGACTATATTTCCCACAGTTGCAAACTTAAATAGAATCAAGTTGAACAGCAAGCAATGTAGAATATACCGAGTGAGGATCAATGACTTAGAAGCTGCCTTTATTTATAATGATCCAACTTTGGAAGTTTGTCACAGTGAATCGAAACAGTGAGTCACATGCTTGTGAATGTTGATGTTTCTTGAAGGATCAATATTCTCATCATAGTTCTCTTAGATTATTATTAGACTCTGGTTCCCAATTTATTTTCTGCAATTATATAACTTCTGTTGCTTCTGCCACTTTGCCCATTTGATTCAAGAAATTTTACTGGCTCTGGTCAACATAGTAAGTTATTAATTTTCCTTTATCAGAGAACTTTAAATAAATTTTCTTAGCCAGCTTTCTACTCTTGTTTTTTTTTAATAATTTGTTTCATAGATATTAATCTTTAGTGAATTAGGGGATACTGTAATCTATAGAGCAGAAACTACTTTATTCTATGAAATGTTTGACAGCTTTAGAAAATATAAAATAGTCTGAAATACCTAATTCCTTCACTTTACTGCATCTGTCTAGGCTACTTCTGATTTTATCAGTAGACACATTTTTAATGATCAGCGTTATGTTCTACATTTTTCATTTAAATACTTTTTTTTCACTTTGTTATTGTTTTTATGGTCAGGCAATATTCCATTTACTCAGTATAGTGTGGATTGTCTGGTTTTCTAGATTTTTTTTCTTTTACTTTGAATTATTTCCTTAGGAAAATAGGATTGCTTATTATTCTTACGGCTCTTTTTAACATTTTACTTGATTGTGCGCCAGTAAGGTGTGTGCTGGTTTAAATGCTGTCAAGTACATTTGAAGGCAGTTGTTTCTTCAAAGTTTTGATAACGTGCATTGTATCATTTCTTTGATTCTCAGTATTTGGGGGTAGAGTGCCCTAAACTATAAACTCTTGTTTTTTAATAAATTATAAGCTCCTTTTAGTCGCGGTGCTATTTTAACTAGTCTAGAGGTGGAGAGCATCTGCGTGCTACCTTTCTTCACACCTTGTACAGCGTCGCACAGCTTCTGCAAACCCATCGTCCCGTGTGGTGCTCGTCACCCCTTGTGAAGTAGAAAGGCCTCATAGATCCATCTAACTGACCAGCTAGGAACCTGAGCTTTATCCTGTGCTTCCCACACCGTAACATCAGTTACACTCTGTGCCAGTTGCTGGTTGCATTGTCCGAATGCACTGCTTTCCAGTGAGCTCCACGCGAGCAAGGGTCAGACTGCAGACCTGCCTTGTGCCTTGTGCCTTGTGCCTTGCTGTCTCCTCAGAGGCTGGCACACCACCTGGCATTCAGCAGAGAGTTATAGAGCGAGTGAGTGAATGAATCGCCCCAGGGATGCAGAGCAGGACCCCAGGCCTCCTGTCCTCCCATCCAACCAGGGTTCTTGAAGAACGGTAGGACTCGGAGAGCACTGGAGGCCGCTGCAGCAGGCTCCCCCTGAGATGCTCTCTTGCTGGTTTCCACAGGAAGAGCGGGCTCCTGCAGTCGGCGTACAGGGCCGTGTTTCAGGTGTGCAGCAGAGGGCATGCACTGCGCGTGGACCGTCTCTTCAGTCCCTTTCCCCTGTAGGCTGGTACAGAGTACTGAGCCGAGTGTAGGTCTCTGCTCTTGGTGACGGGTGAGAAGCTCCTCCATCTGCTGGGCACAGAGCACAGTGCTTGCACGGCTGCTGTACCAGCTGTTGCTGCTCAGGTTTCAAAGAAGAAACTCTGACAGCGCAGTGGTGGGAGCAGTGGGCTCCAGATCTGTCGAGGAAGCGAGCTTTCCTTGGTTAATTTTGAGATGACGATATCCCCCAAAACTTCTCTCCAGTGACAGGGAAGATGCCTCTTCACTTTTAGTATGATAAAGAAAGAAAAGGGAGTCGTAAAGGAGAGCGTTCTCAAAGGCTCAGTTGGGAGATTGGAAAGGACAGAGCACATTTGAATCTTTTCAGTGGCGCCACCACTCCTAGCCATGGTCACTGGAGTGCTCAGGGCAGCCCCTGCTTTCCTGCCTGGGTCTAGAGCCCTGTTTGCTTTTTAAGAGAGACGCCAGTTGTTTTTGTTGGTGTTTGTTTATTCTCTGACTTGTTCAAAACAGGGTTTGAGGTTGGTTTTAGAATTTTATTCGACAGTAGTTTTTTAAAGTAGCTAATGAAATTAGCATGAAGAGCGAGAAAAGTATAGGATGGTGTGTACCACACCTGAGTTACTAGAGGAGAACTGTAGGTTTGGTTTTGAGATTCCTGGTTACCATGTGAAAGAGGGAAATGCTATTGTTGCTAAGATTCCTAAAACAGGACAGAAGCACACCAGTGGTTCAGAAGAAACATTGCTTAGCAGTTAAGATGTGAAAATGATCTCTTGTAATGATATGTATTTATTGATGATACTTATTCTTAAAGAAGACTTTGTTCACAGGTAGTTCAGGTGTGAAAACGATCTCTTGTGATGATGTTGTTGATTTTTAAAGACTTTGGGAATGACAGGTAGTTAAGATCTTTAGCATGTTCCTAGATACTTACACTACCTCTCTTGTTTCCAGAGTAACTCTCATTGTTGAATGAAGCAATACAATTTCTACTAAAGCTGAAGCAGAAATCGAATAGAGTAGATTTGAAATTGAAAATTAAACTTAAAACTCAGTGGTTAAACTTGATCTTGAGTACATACCAGAATGTCCTGAAGTTCAGAGAAGTAATATGCTACTTCATCACATTTTCTTCTCGTTTGTTTTACAGTTAAGGTGCCAAACCCTTCTATTTCTCATGGCAAGAGTATGCTTACCTTGGTTGAGATGTAGCGCTTTTGAACTGCAGGGGAGATATAAGGGAGGGAAACATTTAGATAAGAGATTAAAAGGCACTTCTTCCTAGTTTATCCAAGTAAACGTTAGCTGACACGTTAAATTACCTGTCCTAGCAACTAGAAACCCTGTTGGTTATGTAACATGTAAGACTTCCCCCCTCTGTCTCTCTCTGGCTTATTGTCTGCCAGGAAAATAAGCCTTTGAAGTTTCTCCAGATACATTTTCTATTTGAGCTTACGTTGTAGACGTAGTTTGCGTCCATGGACGCTGTCTCTTGGCGGCTTTTTCTTTGTTTTTGTTTGCTGCATCTCTTTCTTCTTAGAAAAGGGAAATGTAGGTTTTTGCCAGAGACTGTTTCTGTGCGTGCGCGGCCTGCAGTGGCTGACATGTCCCCTCCTTGGTCCTCCCCTTCCACAGGTAGGCTTTGCTACCTTGAGAACAGTTTGTTTATTTTTCTCGAAAAGTCTCCACTTTCCTAAGTTTCAGGAATCGGTTTAGTTCCTGTCTCCTGTCTTCGTTTTCACTGAGGAGTGACAGTAGAAACAAAGCTGACTCAGCAGAGAGAGGTGACGGCCGAGCGGCTGAAGCCAATTCCAAAGCTCACTGCAGACAGAGTGACAGCTGAGCAACTGAAGCCGATTCTAAAGCTGACTGCAGACAGAAGTGTCGACTGAGCGGCTGAAGCCGATTCCCAAACTGACTGCAGACAGAAGTGACGACTGAGTGGCTGAAGCCGATTCCCAAGCTGACTGCAGACAGAAGTGTCTATTGAGTGGCTGAAGCTGATCCCAAAGCTGACTGCAGACAGAAGTGCAGTGACGACTGAGCGGCTGAAGCCAATTCTAAACTGATGAGAATTGATATTTTAATTCTGTTTTTTAGATTCTCTAAGTCCTGTGTATATTTTTTCAGCCCTGTATTTTTATATAGACATCTGTGTACAGAGATTTTAAGTGTTGCTATTTTGTTGATATCATATGGTACAAGTGGTTGATTCCTTTATTGATTATTTATGGTTAGGTAATATGGATAGTTTTATATTTTAACTCATCCACAGTGCCTCACTGTCAGTTGTTGTAGGAGTATTGCTTGGAATTAAGTTGTCATAGTGGAGAGAACTTTGGGGTTTGTTTAGTCAAAACTTCAAGAGGAATTTTTCCCTATACTGTTCCACTTTCTGTTGAGCTCACTGTGTTTTAAAACACCCCTTTCATTATTTCTGGATGTTAGAAAGTTGTTTATTACATTGAGTTCGTCTGTTTTGCTATAATGTTCAGAAACTTGTCCTAATTAACAGTTGTTTTCCTGTAAGTTTTCTCTTTCCCAGTCTGTCGCACCTCAGTGCTCTCGGTCATTCCTCACGGAAAGCTGTCTGCAAGGCCGTGAACCGTCCCCTCTGCCGTTCACGAATGCTTCGTATGGCCTTGTGTTTTCTTACATGTGGTAACCCTGTAACTAAATAGGGTTCTTCTTATTTGGACTTCCTGTAATCGCACACGCACAGCAGCAGAACCATTTTGTTCTTATCTGTACTCAGTGTTTCTAGTGACTTGACATTCATTAGGCTTCTCAAATTGTTGTTCAGTTGCTAAGTTGTGTCCAGCTCTTTGCGACCTCGGGGACACCAGGCTCCTCCATCCTCTACTATTTCCCGGAGTTTGCTCAGATTCTTGTCCATTGAATTGATGATACATCTAACCATCTTATTCTCTGCCACCTCCTCCTTTTGCCTTTAGTCTGCCCCAGCATCAGGATCTTTTCCAGTGAGTCACTTCTTCACATCAGGTGGCCAAAGTATTGGAACTTTAGCTTCAGCAAGAGTGCTTGCAATGAATGTTCAGGGTTAATTTCCTTTAGGAGTGATTGATTTTATCTCCTTGCAGTCCAGGGGAATCAAGAGTCTTTTTCAGCACCCCAGTTCGAAAGCATCACTTCTTCGGCATTCATCCTTCTTTATGGACAACTCTCACATCGGTACATGACTACTGGAAAAGCCATAGCTTTGACTTTACAGACCTTTGTCAGCTAAGTGATGTCTCTGCTTTCTAATATGCTATCTAGGTTTGCCATAGCTTTCCTTCCAAGGAGCAAGCGTCTTTTAATTTCATGGCTTCAGTGATTTTAGAGCCAAAGAAAGTAAAATTTGTCACTGCTTCCACTTTTTCCCCTTCTGCTTGCCATGAAGTGATGGGGCCGGATGCCGTGATCTTAATTTTCTGAATGTTGAGTTTCAAGCCAGTTTTTCTTTTTTTTTGTTTTGTTTTTTAACTTTTTATTTTTATTTTATTTTACTTTATAATACTGTATTGGTTTTGCCATAGATTGACATGAATCCACCACGGGTGTACATGTGATCCCAAACATGAACCCCCCTCCCACCTCCCTCCCCACAACATCCCACCGGGTCATCCCCGTGCACCAGCCCCAAGAATGCTGTATCCTGCATCGGACATAGACTGGTGATTCGATTCTTACATGATAGTATACATGTTTCAATGCCATTCTCCCAAATCATCCCACCCTCTCCCTCTCCCTCTGATTCCAAAAGTCCGCTATACACATCTGTGTCTCTTTTGCTGTCTTGCATACAGGGTCACCATTGCCATCTTTCTAAATTCCATATATATGTGTTAGTATACTGTATTGGTGTTTTTCTTTCTGGCTTACTTCACTCTGTATAATCAGCTCCAGTTTCATCCATCTCATCAGAACTTATTCAAGTGTATTCTTTTTAATGGCTGAGTAATATTCCATTGTGTATATGTACCACAGCTTTCTTATCCATTCATCTGCTGATGGACATCTAGGTTGTTTCCATGTCCTGGCTATTATGAACAGTGTTGCGATGAACATTGGGGTACATGTGTCTCTTTCAATTCTGGTTTCCTCGGTGTGTATGCCCAGCAGTGGGGTTCCTGGGTCATATGGCAGTTCTATTTGCAATTTTTTAAGGAATCTCCACACTGTTTTCCATAGTGGTTGTACTAGTTTGCATTCCCACCAACAGTGTAGGAGGGTTCCCTTTTCTCCACACCCTCTCCAGCATTTATTGCTTGCAGATTTTTGGATTGCAGACATTCTGACTGGTGTGAAATGGTACCTCATTGTGGTTTTGATTTGCATTTCTCTAATAATGAGTGATGTTGAGCATCTTTTCATGTGTTTGTTAGCCATCTGTATGTCTTCTTAGCCAGACTCATCAAGAAGCAAAGAGAGAAAAATCAAGTCAATAAAATTAGAAATGAAAATGGAGAGATCACAACAGACAACACAGAAATACAAAGGATCATAAGAGACTACTATCAGCAGTTATATGCCAATAAAATGGACAACATGGAAGAAATGGACAAATTCTTAGAAAAGTACAATTTTCCAAAACTGAACCAGGAAGAAATAGAAAATCTTAACAGACCCATCACAAGCACGGAAATTGAAACTGTAATCAGAAATCTTCCAGCAAACAAAAGCCCAGGTCCAGACGGCTTCACAGCTGAATTCTACCAAAAATTTCTAGAAGAGCTAACACCTATCCTACTCAAACTCTTCCAGAAAATTGCAGAGGAAGGTAAACTTCCAAACTCATTCTGTGAGGCCACCATCACCCTAATACCAAAACCTGACAAAGATAATACAAAAAAAGAAAACTACAGGCCAATATCACTGATGAACATAGATGCAAAAATCCTCAACAAAATTCTAGCAATCAGAATCCAACAACACATTAAAAAGATCATACATCATGACCAAGTGGGCTTTATCCCAGGGATGCAAGGATTCTTCAATATCCGCAAATCAATCGATGTAATTCACCACATTAACAAATTGAAAAATAAAAGCCATATGATTATCTCAGTAGATGCAGAGAAGGCCTTTGACAAAATTCAACATCCAAGTATGATAAAAACTCTCGAGAAAGCAGGAATAGAAGGAACGTACCTCAACATAATAAAAGCTATATATGACAAACCCACAGCAAACATTATCCTCAATGGTGAAAAATTGAAAGCATTTCCCCTAAAGTCAGGAACAAGACAAGGGTGCCCACTTTCACCGCTACTATTCAACATAGTTCTGGAAGTTTTGGGCACAGCAATCAGAGCAGAAAAAGAAATAAAAGGAATCCAAATTGGAAAAGAAGAAGCAAAACTCTCACTGTTTGCAGATGACATGATCCTCGACATAGAAAACCGTAAAGACTCCACCAGAAAATTACCAGAGCTAATCAATGAATATAGTAAAGTTGCAGGATATAAAATCAACACACAGAAATCTCTTGCATTCCTATACACTAATAATGAGAAAATAGAAAGATAAGGAAACAATTCCATTCACCATTGCAACGAAAAGAATAAAATACTTAGGAATATACCTAAAGAAACTAAAGACCTATATATAGAAAACTATAAAACATTGATGAAAGAAATCAAAGAGGACACTAATAGATGGAGAAATATACCATGTTCATGGATTGGAAGAATCAATATAGTGAAAATGAGTATACTACCCAAAGCAATTTACAAAGTCAATGCAATCCCTCTCAAGCTACCAGCGATATTTTTCACAGAACTAGAACAAATAATTTCAAGATTTGTATGGAAATACAAAAAACCTCGAATAGCCAAAGCAATCTTGAGAAAGAATGGAACTGGAGGAATCAACTTGCCTGACTTCAGGCTCTACTACAAAGCCACAGTCATCAAGACAGTATGGTACTGGCACAAAGACAGACATATAGATCAATGGAACAAAATAGAAAGCCCAGAGATAAATCCACACACATATGGACACCTTATCTTTGACAAAGGAGGCAAGAATATACAATGGAGTAAAGACAATCTCTTTAACAAGTGGTGCTGGGAAAACTGTTCAACCACTTGTAAAAGAATGAAACTAGATCACTTTCTAACACCGCACATGAAAATAAACTCAAAATGGATTAAAGATCTAAACGTAAGACCAGAAACTATAAAACTCCTAGAGGAGAACATAGGCAAAACACTCTTCCAACATAAATCACAGCAAGATCCTCTATGATCCACCTCCCAGAATTCTGGAAATAAAAGCAAAAATAAACAAATGGGATCTAATTAAAATTAAAAGCTTCTGCACAACAAAGGAAAATATAAGCAAGGTGAAAAGACAGCCTTCTGAATGGGAGAAAATAATAGCAAATGAAGCAACTGACAAACAACTAATCTCAAAAATATACAAGCAACTTATGCAACTCAATTCCAGAAAAATAAACGACCCAATCAAAAAATGGGCCAAAGAACTAAATAGACATTTCTCAAGCCAGTTTTTCTACTCTTCTCTTTCACCATCATCAAGAGGCTCTTTGCTTTCTGCCATTAGAGTGGTGTCATGCAAATTGTGCTTCATCCAGCCCAACATTTCTCATGATAGACTCTGCATATAAGTTAAATAAGCAGAGTGACCATATACAGCCTTATCATACTCCTTTCCCAGTTTTGAACCAGTGTGCTGATTCTAATTGTTGCTTCTTGACCTGCATACAGGTTTCTCAGGAGATAGGTGTGATAGTCTGATATTCCTGTCTCTTTAAGAATTTTCCATAATTTGTGTGATCCGCACAGTCAAAGGCTTTCGAATAATCAATAAAGCAGAAGTCAGTGTTTTCTGGAATTCTCTTGCTTTTTCTATGATCCATCCAATGTAGGCAATTTGATCTTTGTTTCTTCTGCCTGTTTGAAACCCAGCTTATACATCTGGAAGTTCTTGGTTCACATACTACTGAAGCTTAACTTGGAGGATTTTGAGCATAACTTTGCTGGCATATGAAGTGAGCGCAACTATACAGTAGTTTGAACATTCTTTGACATTGCCTTAAACTGGTCTTTTCTAGTCTGTGGCCACTGTGGAGTTTTCCAAATTTGCTGACGTGTCGAGTGCAACACTTTAACAACATTATCTTTTAGGGTTTGAAATAACAGCTGGAATTCTATCACCTCCACTATCTTTGTTCATAGTAAGTAATGCTTCCTAAGGCCCATTTGACTTCACACTCCAGGATGTCTGGTTTTAGGTCAGTGACCACACCATCATGATTTAGGACATTTCTTGTGTAGCCACTTTGAATTCACTCAGGTTTTAACTTGTTATCAGTGGAATCCCCTAGGCCTTTTCATAGAAAAGCTTGTTGCAGTAGTTATCTCTGAGCAACCTTATTTCATGGCATCATATCAGATGTTCTTTCGATCATTTTTAAGGAGGCATTTTATTTTTTGGTTGTGCCATGCGGCGTTCAGGATCTTAGTGTCCTGACCAGGGATCAGACCTGTGCCCCCTGCATGGGTAGCGTGAAGTCTTAACCACCGGGCCACCAGGAACGTCCCTCATTTTTATTAATTTTGATATTGGTTCTGTTTCTGGAAAATGAATTTTTCTGTCAGTCTTTTATTTTGTCTGTGAACTGTCAAAACTAAGGACAGACGAGAACATTGAATGTTGACAAGAATATAGTGAAATTACTCTTCAGACACAGTTAATAGAAATGTGAACTGAGATCAAAAGTGTTTGTGCTCTGTGAATGAAGAGTCCCACTTGCGCGCGCGTGCCCAGCTTGTCCACCACGAGGGAGGCACAGCAGTGCTCTCGACAGCGTCGTAATCGTCAGAGCTGCAAAGAACCTGAAGACCTGTCCGCACTAGAACAGGAGATTCACTGTTGGGGCTCTAAAAACGATGAGACTGAAGGACCGACAGTTAAGTGCAGAGACGTGGATGGATTTCACAAATGTAACGTCGGATAGAACAAGTCACCCACGGGAAGGTGTGTGGAGTTGCTGGCCTGCCCCACTGTCGGCAGAGCGCTGGGTTCCCCCGCCAGTGAGAAGCAGGGCCCGGCTAGTGAGGACAGGAGGGCTTTGGGGGCTGCTGAAAGGCTCGGCCCTTGCTCACATTGCTGCTTCTGTTGGTTTTGTGAAAATTCATGGAGCTGAATACTTAGAGCATATACACTTTGCTGATGTGATATATTTTGCTTTCATGAATTTTTTTTTTAATGGAGATAAAGTTTACAAACAGTTGAATCTTAAGTTTTGCAGAATCTGCACATTCAGTTTTTAAAAGTACATGTTCTTGACAAAGAACAGATTATTTTAATTCAATGTAGATATTTATAATTGGTTCTTGGAGAAAATTCTTTTGATTTTACCCTAATGTACTTGTTCTTCAGTATCCTGTATAGCGTCACTCCTCTTTAAGCTTTGTTTCCCTAAGGAAGCCTGGGGATTGGCACTGTGGTGGTTACAGGCCAGGGGTATGTTAGTATTGTACAGCCTTATCATTCTGGAAATTGAAAACACTTACTATAATCTTGCCTTGTAATTTTTGGCTTTTATTGGGTTGTTATGAAAGGAAACGTTTGGTTTGTATTATGAAAGGAAATAGTAAAATCCAAGCCATGAGATTATTCCTCAAAACTGGCTTTCCAACAGATTCCATTTATAGTGACTCACCATTTTATTTGGACCACTTTACCTCTTCTCAGGAAATGAGACAAAGTGAGAATAATTTTCCATTAAAAAAAAAAGAGTGATTTAATATATAATGTTTAAATATAGCTTTTTTGTAACAATGAGTTTTTTTATTTTTAAATTTCACAAATAACTGGCTTTCAGATTTTGTGATTTTGAAATTTTATTGAAGAGATGTTACAACCTGTAGATGTCCGAAGTAGTCTCTAACTAGCAGAGTGTGTTAGCTAAGTGCTAGTAAGGGTGCAGGGCTCCTGGCACTGTCTTGTGCTGCTGATGGGGACGCAGAGTGGGACAGCTGTTCTGGAAAACAGCTCAGCAGACCTTTATAAAGCTGGACTTACAGTTGCCATGTGACTCAGCAGTCCCCACTTGCCTGTTTGTGCTGCAGAAATGAAAATTAAATTCACATAAAACTGATACACAGTGGTTTGTAGCAGTTTTATTCCTAATAGCCCAAAGCTGGAAAGAACCCAGCTGTCTTTCAGTGGATGAGTCAATAAACAATAAACAATCTGTGGTACAGTCTCTACAGTGGAATACTGTTCATTATAATAAGGGACAGACTGGTGGTACGTGTACACCTTAGATGAGTTTCAAAGACATACTGAGTGAGATGAAAGGCAGCCTCAAAAATACATCCTTAGCATTCCATGTGTTTGGCACAGGGGACTCTGGGGGATGGCGGAGCTGTCCTGTATCCCACTCGTGGTAGTGGCTACACACGCTGACATTCACAGAATTGCATACCAAAGGGAGAGAGTTACTTTTACTGCATGATAATTAAAAGAGAAAAGATGGTCCTGGAGTTTTCATGCCCTTTATTTCACATATCTATCTAACAGAAAGACAGTGTTAAAAGTCCCGAGAAGTCGGCTTTCCCACTTTCAGAGCGTTATACTCTGTAGCTTTGAAAGCCGTGGTTGGTGTGACCTCCTTCCTGGTCAGCGGAGAGCTGCAGGTGCGGGAGGAGTGGCCTCTGCCGTGCTGAGGGTGTGGGAGTGTAACACTTTCTTTAATGGCTCCTCCTGGTTTGCTTTCCCTACAGTCGTTCTGTAGAGTACGTGAACCTTGTCTTTTAACCGGGTTAAAGCTTCGTTCAGTTAGTGAGGTGTCCCCGACTGTGCTTGGTGGAGTCATCTCAGGGAAGGATGACTGGCGTGCAGGTCACGGCAGTGTGCCTCACAAGGTCGTGTCTGACCTTGCTTCCTTGCTCTTGCTGTTCCTTGCCCTTTGTTCCATTTCCTCTGTGTTACTTTCACTGATTGCAGTGAGGAAATGTGGTGTGTGTGTGTGTGTGTGTGTGAATATGCATGTATATGAGTTACTTTATGGAAAAAAATCAGAAAATCAGATGAGAACAGTGTTTTCACGTTTCCACAAGTCTTCAGTTTATGGCTTTCACCCAGTGGGAAGTAAGGCCACGCACCCAGTGAACAGGTGGCTCCGTGGGAGGGAACCCACCTGCAGCCCAGGAGACATGGGTTGGATCCCTGGGTCGGGAAGACCCCCTGGAGGAGGGCATGGCAACCCACTCGAGTTATTCTAGTCTGGAGAATCCCATGGACAGAGGAGCCTGGTGGACTGTGGGGTTGCAAAGAGTGGGACACGGCTGAGCTACTAAGCCTGCCTATTGAAAGTCCCTGGCATTTAGGGGATATAACAGTGAACCACATGAATGTTCCCTCCTTCTTAGAGCTTATAACAGTGAACCACATGAACGTCCCTGCTTCATAGAGCTTACGTTGTCGTGCACTGTGGCGTGAGGAGGAGCAGTGGTGTATTCTGAGGAATTAATCCTGACTCATTTTAAACATCTTGAATTTCTGTCAGATTATAAAGCTTGTTGAATCCATTCACATTTTTGCCAGATAGATAATAATTATTTTTTCAATTCTACCTGTGTTCTTTGCATTTGTATCAGGGCTTTATGAAGGATGTGATAGTCACAATAAACACATAGCGTCGGTGAACAGACTCTGTTAACAGACTGTGTATGCCACTGCACTCTCTGCTGTTGTTCACTCAGTTGTGCCCGACTCTTTGCCACCCCGTGGACTGCAGCATCCAGGCCTCACTGTCCATCACCAACTCCCGGAGCTCACTCAAACTCATGACCATCGAGTCGGTGATGCCATCCAGCCATCTCTTCCTCTGCCGTCCCCTTCTCCTCCTGCCCACAATCTTTCTCAGCACCAGAGTCTTTTCCAGTGAGTCAGCTCTTTGCATCAGGTGGCCAAAGTGTTGGAGCTTTAGCATCAGTCCTTTCAGTGAATATTCAGGGTTGATTTCCTTTAGGATTGACTGGTTTGGCCTTCTTGCATAAGTTTTTGTCTTGGGCAATAAATCTACGGTTAACTTGGCTCGAAAGCATTCCTGTGATTTATGGAAGATGATATAATGCTTACAAACAAGTGGTGCCAAGTATTTAAGAAAACATTTGGTGAAATGTGTGTCTTATTGTTAAGCCTGGCTTTCTCTCTTCTTTCCCCTCTCCCCAGGAGAAATCTCAATTACTTCTCCAACGCTTACGCGGCTGCGGTTAGCGCTGTGGATCCTGACGCAGGGAATGGGGAGCTGTGCATTAAGGTTCCATCAGAGCTGTGGAAACACGTCGATGGTAAAGTGTCCAGAACATTTGACTGTACAGTTAGATCATGGTGGATTCAGTAATTAAGAGCTTTTCATGAAAGTTCATGGTATTTAAGTTACAATCAGCTGAGATACACAGGAGTTGGAAGCTTTTTTTTGATAAAGATAACTGGCTAATAGGAAAACAGCAATCAAGTGCTGTGACAAAAAGCAACTCATTTCAATGTAGTTTTTAAAGTGAAAGTCATTTTAAAAAAACAAACGGAAGAGAACCCATATGATATTAAGTCAGTTTAGAATTACAGAGTTTTGTAAGAGGAAGGATCCTGAAAAATCATCTTATTCAGTTTCTTCCTTTCGCAGAAGAGCAGTCTGAAGTCTAAAGAGAGGAAGTGACCTGCTAAATGTGACTGATAAGGAGCGGAGCCAAGGCTAGAACCTGGGGTTTCTAGCACCCACTCTGCACACTCGTATTATTTCTAATTCTTTCTTTTCCTGTATAAAGTTACAGCTGTTTTAATTATTATACATCTCTGCCTACCTTTATTTTGCTGTATAAAATTAATCAAAATAAGGACGTAAAGTACTCTGTTTTGTTTTTGCTTTTTTTGGATAGTTTGTGGGTGTGTGTGTGTGTGGTGGGGGGAGGAGTTTATATTTTTAGAGATATTGCCTGATTTAGGGGAAAGGCATGGAAGGTCATTGTATTTTCAGGGACTGGAAAAAGTCCATATTGTTGTCATGTTCTGGGGGAAATTAAAAGAAACATTTTTTTTTAATCTTGTGAATGATGGATATGTGTGTGTGTGTGTTCAGTTGTGTCTGACTCTTTACAACCCGTGGACGGAGGCCCACCAGGCTCCTCTGTCCATGGGACTTTCAAAACAAGAGTACTGGAGTGAGTTGCCTGTTTCCTTCTCCAAGGGATCTTCCAGACCCAAGGACTGAACCCGAGTCTTCTGCGTCTCCTGCCCTGGCAGGCGGATTCTTTACCACTGAGCCACGTAGGAAGCCCAGTCTTGGGGATGCAGTGCATATTTGTTGCTTAGAAATAGAGCATAATGGCTGATGCTGCGTAATGTGAATTCTCGGGTCCCCTTCCCACCTACTCCACTCCCTGCTCCTAATTCTCAAAGCCACAGGCAGGATTAGCAGGGTTTGTGGGAGCATAGTAAGTGGACAGACCTGAAAAGTGAGTTTTGAATGGGGTCTGGAAGACCGTAAGTGTCCTAGGTGGTAGTTTTGAACTTTTTTCTTTTGACAGTATAGCACTGTCAGAAATGTTGAGAGGAGAATATGGTATGATCTATGTTTTGAGAGCCCACAGCTAGTAGCAACTAGAACTGAGTGGAGATAAGGACACCAATCCCTGGGCGCTCAGCTGGTGAAGAAACCGCCCGCAGTGCGGGAGACGTGGCTTCAGTCCCTGGGTTGGGAAGATCCCCTGGAGAAGGGAAAGGCCACCCACTCCAGGATTCTGCCCTGGAGAATTCCGTGGACTGTAGTCCCTGGGGTTGCACAGAGTTGGACAGGCCTGAGCGCCTTCCTGCTTGCACTGAGGACGCCAGGAGAAGCAGGTTGCCGAGCTCCTGTAGGCAGAGAGATGGTAACCGCCTGCACTGGGTTAGACAGTGTGGTGTTTCTAGGTCACACTCAGCCTTTGGTTCCCACTTCATGTTCCGTGTTAGTCTTTACCCCTATGACATCGACCACTGTGACCTGATATGTACTTATATGTCTGTGTATGTGCTTATTTGTTGCAGAGTTAAAGGTCCTAAAGATACACATCAATTTTTCTTTGGATCAGCCAAAAGGAGGTCTGCATTTCGTGGTACCCAGTGTAGAGGGAAGCATGGCAGAGAGAGGTGCTCATGTGTTCTCTTGTGGGTATCAAAACTCCACAAGGTAGAGTACGCGCTCTTAGGCATCACAGCTGACTGCATGTTCTGAGCTGTGTTTCTCTGTGTGTGTACATGTAGCACGGGTGCTCCATACTGGATGTGGGTGTGGGCCTGGGCCGCGCCCCCTGCTGGGCCGGGCTCCTCCTCAGCCCTGTCCTCCCCCCACTCCTCTCTGTGTGTGCGCACATGCAGCACGGTGCTCCCTGCTGGACCCCCTCCCCTGCTCCTCCTCAGCCCTGTCCTCCCCCCACTCCTCTCTGTGTGTGCGCACATGCAGCACGGTGCTCCCTGCTGGACCCCCCCCCTCCTCCTCAGCCCTGTCCTCCCCCTACTCCTCTCTGTGTGTGCGCACATGCAGCATGGTGCTCCCTGCTGGACCCCCTCCCCCGGGCCCCTCCTCAGCCGTGTCCTCCCCCCTGCTCCTCTTCAGCCTGCTTTTCTGAAGCCGTCGCTGCTCTTTTACTCTTTAAACTTTAGTGTTGAAGTGAAACAGCGTACGGAAAAGTAATGAATTGTAAATAGAAAGCTTGGTACCTTTTCAAAGTGAACAGATTCCTGTAATTCACACTCACGTCGAGAAAAAGAACTGTAGCATTATCAGCGTTGCAGGGTCACCACGTCTGCCCACTTGCACTCACTGCTTCTCCTGATAGCCTGAGGAGTGACCTCCATCCTGAGCTCCAGAATGCCATGGATTAGTTGCACCTGGTTTTGAACTTTATTAAGTGGAAGCATATGTATCATGCTCTTTGTATCTGCCTTTCTTGTATAACTGTGGTAGTGAGATGTACCTTTATTGTTCCATGTAATTGTAGTTCATTCTCGTAGCTCTGTAACCACGTTACTGAAATATTCTCTTTGTTTTCCCTTCAGACTATTAACTCCTCCAAGCCAGGGATATTGTCTTATCCTTCTTTGTATTTCAGTAACAAGTACAGACCCTGGTACACAGTAAAACCTGATCTGAGTAGAACATTGACTAGAAATTTAATGTCTAGCTTTATCAGCGCTGTTTGAATTTATACAGTGCATCACATATTCCAGAGAAGCAGTTTCCTGATGTATAGAATGGATTCTGAATATTGTATTTTTTAAAACTTTATTGTAAGCATTTTTCAATCTTAAAAATGAATGCTACATAAAAACTAAACATACAAGTAAAAATTATTTGTAATTAAAGCATCAGAAACTCAGATTTGGTTACTTCTTTTCAGGGTTTAAACTGGAGGTACCACATGATATATTTTATTAATATTGCCAAGTAATATTTGGAGACAGGGCTGTATTGTTAATCACATTTTTTCACGTTGCTCAGTAGAAAGCATTAGTGTGCAGAGATCTAAAAGAAATTTTTTGTATGCATTCTGTAAATGTTAAAATAACTTACATGTGGGAGGAACAGTATAGTTTACATTTTCAACATTTTCTGTACTGTTGATCTTTTTTCTAGATTTTGGTTCCCATGTGTTGATTCGTACTCTGAGTTATGCACGTGGAAGTTAGAGTTCACAGTGGACGCCGCCATGGTGGCGGTCTCCAATGGAGACTTGGTGGAGACCGTGTACACCCATGACATGAGGAAGAAGACCTTCCATTACATGCTCACCATCCCGACGTCCGCGTCCAACATCTCCCTGGCCATTGGACCTTTTGAAATCCTCGTGGACCCGTATATGCACGAGGTAGACGGTGGCTTCTTGCTCCCTCCTCTCCTACTCTTTCAAGCCTGATCGGGAGAATACGAATAAAATACCAAGGTTTTCTTAATTCTTTTTTCAGCTACGAGAACTCTCACTAGAGAGAAGGTTTTTTAATCTGAAATGTATAATGATATAAACTCTTTAAATTTTTGTATTTTTTTCATCAGAGGGCTTATTGTTCCAAAAGAGCTTCAAGTAACTTGGTTAGAGTATTGGTCGATTTATATAACTGATTCTGTTGTAGAACTACTTTGAGTTTATGAATGTTCTAGTTCCCTCTCCAGAACCTGAAATATTGCAGTTTCAGAATTAAAAAGCAAGATTTATTCTAACTTTAGCATATGTAGAGGGAAGAGAAAGGTTAAGGCAGGCAGGATTGGAGCCTGGGTCAGTGAGCTCACTGAGGTTTCCTCCAGTTCCCTCCACATGTCTGATCGTAAATCAGGGACCAGTTGATAAACCCTGTCGTGCTGTTAGGCCTCCTTAAGCATCACGTTTCTCTTGGGTATAAAGTGATTCATTTGTTATTGACCCTCATAGTCTCTGTGTAGGTTTAAAGTAACATTTGAATGAATCCCTTAATTGACAAGGTTTATAAAATCACTCATGGAAAATATTCAAGATACTTTATGAATGGTTTGCTTTTGGTATCTTAACAATGACTCTTAAACATGTATTCACTGATAAGATGCAGTGAATTTTACCATTTTTTGGTAAATGATCCACTTTAAAATAAAAATTTGATTAGTACCTGGTTCGTATTTTGGAAGAATTTTTGGTTTCCCACTGAGCCATCGGATGGGAGAAACGTAAATGTCAGTCAAGAAATATTTTTCTTTAATACTTACAGCCTGTGACTTAGTCTTTCTCTCTCAAGTAAAGTTTCTCTTGTATTACCAGTAGGTTTGCTATCATGTAGTTTTGTTTAAAAGAGAGTCTTTTTCTGATGAATAGTATTTTCTGTTTTGTTTGTGTACCATTGAGAGTGCTCGTCACAGTGCAGCTGGGCCCTGAGCACTGATGATCCACGCTCGCTCACCCTCCACTTAGGGCAGTCTAATCTGTCCTTTCATAATGTTGCTAGAAGAGTAGTTTTTTATTGTATGTTAAAAGCTTTCCTTGCCTCCACATCCTGCAGTCATCAGATCTCTTTAGCATGGCTTTCAAGAGCATCTAGAATTTGACCCCAATAGTCCTTTCTAGGGAAAAGGCAATGGCATCTCACTCCAGTGCTCTTGCCTAGAGAATCCCATGGACAGAGGAGCCTGGTGGGCTACAGTCCATGGGGTCGCTAAGTCGGACACGACTGAGCGACTTCACTTTGACTTTTCACTTTCATGCATTGGAGAAGCAAATGGCACTCCACTCGAGTGTTCTTGCCTGGAGAATCCCAGGGATGGGGGAGCCTGGTGGGCTGCTGTCTATGGGGTCGCACAGAGTCGGACACAACAGAAGTGACTTAGCAGCAACAGCAGCAGTCCTTTCTAGCTTTTTCCTAATTTCTTTTCTATTTATGTTTGTTCAACATAGTTTACTTATATTTTTTCCAACCAAACCGTATTTTCCCGTCTTTGACTCCATTTGCAATGTCCTCTTTTTCTGTCCATACCTGTCAAACTTTTGTCCAGTTCTAAAAGATTAGCTTAGATTTAGTCTTCATAAAACCTTTCTGGATCACTTTGGTCAGAGTGCCTGCATGCTCAGTTGCTCAGTCTTGTCTAATTGTTTGCGACCCCGTAGTCTGTAGCCCACCAGGCTCCTCTGTCCATGGGAGTCACTTGGTGAGAATTCTGGAGGGGTTGCCATGCCCTCCTCCAGGGGATCTTTCTGATCCAGGGATCAAACCCCCGTCTCCTGCGTTGGCAGGCATTCTTTACCCCTGAGCCACCTGGGGGGCCTGCTGATCAGAGTGATGATGTCATTTTTGATGTTACTCTTATGCACAGAGTCATAATAAGGGGCAGTGCGACGGTGTGTAATATATGAGTGTTTGTGTCCAAAGTGGGATGTAGTGGAAGAAAGTCCGAATTATGGTTTCTGTTGCCTGCATTCCTTATCTCCTCACTGCCAGTAAGCCTTCCCTGCAGCTTTCATGTTGTTCTTTGTGTGTCCTGAAGATAGTCAGCTTCTAATTCTATAAGACAGTACTGTGACGTGCGGTATTCACTAGGTTAGATTTATGAGTAAAAGGCAGGTTTATAGTAAGTCTCGAAAGTTTAGATTATTTTTGTTTTGTACGCATATGTAGAAGAAACTTTTAATTTGTAACCAAAATTATATTTTCATTGGATCTAACCTAAGCATTTCATAGACATAAAATCTATCATGAATTAAATTCTGATGCATTGACTATTTCATAAACATAATAATGGTAGTCACTAATTGCATACCAGTGTTTTATCTCAGTGCCATGGGTTTGTTGTAAAAATGAGGGGGAGGGGAGGGACTTAAATGCGGCTTCATTTATAATTGAGATATTTAGGAAATTTAAGATGTAAGTTAACTCTTATTTAATGATCTTCCCTGCTTTTTGTTTTCAGGTTACTCATTTTTGTTTACCTCAACTTCTGCCATTGCTTAAACATACCACATCGTATCTTCATGAAGTTTTTGAATTTTATGAAGAAATTCTTACATGTCGATACCCATATTCCTGTTTTAAGACTGTATTCATTGATGAAGCTTATGTTGAAGTGGCTGCTTATGCTTCCATGAGCATTTTTAGGTCTGTATCCAAATTTGAAATGACTAAATTAGGTTCATGATGTGAAGGTTATTTATTTTGTGATCATTTTTAAGATGCATTTTGAACTTTTTTCCTTCAATTTAGCTATGAATGGCTTTGTAGAAATTCTGTGTTTTTTAAATTTTTAAATGTAGAAAATAAAGAAATAAAGAAATTGAAATAAAATTTCAAAATAGCCCCAAAGAGTCAATATCTTTATCCAGAATTATCTGCTGCTAATAGTTTACGTGTTTGTTTTAGTCTCTTTTCTGCTTATGCACTTAAACAAATATACAAAGGACTATATGGCTGTTTAGTGGAGTTTTTGTCCTAGCACCATATAAAAATTTACTAATATCATCAGAAATTTGTACGTAAAAAAACCTGAGGAGGAAAAAACTTTATTTTCTTTTTTTCTCTTACCCACTTTATTTCCCTCCCTTATTTTATTCCTTGAAAAGTTCCCAGTTTGGAAGTTTTATGTCTCAGGATCAGTAATTTTCTTTTCTGTGTCCATTTTCTCTTCTGTAAAATGGACATAATAGTAGTGTTCCTGCGTTCTTCAGAGTGGTTAGAAGATCTGATGGGTCAGTGTATTTGAAAGTAAATATTATAGGACAAAAAGTTAATAGTATTGTTAGGAAAAGATTTTTGAAATTAGAAGACCCCCCTCATAAAATGACTAGTCTCTGATGAACATATCAATTTCTGATTGCTGCTACAACTGCCTAGCCCCCAAAAAGAATATTTATATTTTTCACGGAAATTGGTGGGGAACATTACAGCCCTTACTTTAAACAAAAGTTACTAAAACATGGATTTCAGCTAAAATTTGAAAAGACGTAAAAGCTGTTGGGGAGAGTATTCTGTTTTTTCTCTGTTATATCTTAGTTGAATTCCATCATTTTAAAAGTGTGATTATTTTATTTTGATTGAATAGTTATTTATTTCTTGGTTATAATTAGCTGTCTGCTCTTTGAAATTCCAGCACGAATCTGCTGCACAGTGCTATGATTATAGATGAGACGCCTTTGACCAGAAGGTGTTTAGCCCAGTCTTTGGCCCAGCAGTTTTTTGGATGTTTCATATCCAGAATGTCTTGGTGAGTAATTTCAAAGTTTACAACTCCTGAGAAGAATCAGAAAAGTTTGTTTTTATTTTCTTTTCCTGCAGTGTAAGTTGAACTTTGTTCCAACTGCAGATAATTAACAGACACTATTCTGTATATGTTTAAAGAAAAATGAGTATAAATTTTATCCTAATGTTTTTGCCATTTCCTCAATATGTCAGTATAATCAGTTCTGTAATTTTCAATAAGGTAAGAGTTTTGATAGTAGCAGTTCCTTAAAGAATGGAGCAAACTGTGGATACAAGGACTTGAGTGTGCAGAGAACTGTGGTCAGGATTCTGATGCCAGCTTTCAGTGCACTCCTCCACGGTGCTGACAGTGCTGTAGGGGTTTCCTGTTAGTGCCTGGTTTTGAAATAATTCACTTGAAAAATGTGAGAAATAAAATACTTTTTGTTTTCTTTCTGATTAACCTGAGGTAAATTTGAAGAAACAGACAAAATTTCCTTAAGATTATAACCTACAATTATAACATATATTGATAGTATGTAAGTCTTGATTTCTTTTTGTTTTTTCTTTCTGGAGGGTGAAGGACAGAGGGTAAGGCCTCTTAATTTATAATTTCCTAAGACACATAGTTTCGCTCAAGAATAGTCTCTGGAACATGTAGACAGAGTGTTTGAACGAATGAATAGATAGATGTGAATATTTACCTGAGTGGATGGCGTCATTGTCTCTCCTCTCAAGAAGCTAAGAAATCAGCGATTAGACCTGTGGCTCCTCAGAAGCGGGCGGTGTGGGCGGGCCTAGGGGAGGAGCTCTGCCAGAGGGAGCCCAGAGCAGCAGCCCCGAGACTCGCAAGGGGTGGCCGGAGGGAGTGGGCACCAAACAGGTCCAGGACTTGTGCCTTCTTTAAACAGGCAGAGAAGTGCTTGCTGTGCTTGCTCTGTTGCCCTCTTTGGCCTTATCTGAAGAATTCTTATTAAAATAATAAAATTTATTATATTTTATTTATATTTAAATAATATGTTGTTATTTGGCTTTTTGCTTAGGTCTGATGAATGGGTATTGAAAGGAATTTCTGGTTATATTTATGGTCTTTGGATGAAAAAAACTTTCGGTGTTAATGAATACCGCCACTGGATTAAAGAGGTGAGAGCAGCTGGACCCATTTATCTACGTAGGAGTCAGTGAGACGTGCTCGTGTTCTCCAGATTTCCCTTTATTTTTAGTAACTATAAAATACTTACTGTTAATTGAAAGCCCCTGATTTTTTCTGAAAAAGAATCATTTTATAGAGACTTATCTGTTTTATCTAGTTTCTGTTGCCATTGTTGGCCTCCAAAGACTTTTGCTAAGAATGAGAATATTTAAGCTCCTTAAACATCAATTCAGCTGTTAGATATAGTCCTGCTCCTCACAGTCACTATTTTTAATGGAATCCTGTGGCATTAATCTCTGAGGGCTTCCTAGGTGGTGCTAGGGGTGGAGAGTCCTCTTGCCCGCGCAGGAGACACAAGCGATGCAGGTTCGATCCCTGGGTTGTCAGGAAGATCCCCTGGAGTAGAAACTGGCAGCCCACTCCAGCAGCCTTGCCTGGAAGACTCCATGGACAGAGGAGCCGTGCTTTCTGAATTGGTTAGGCTCAGAAGCCAGATGCTGGAGCCAGTTTGCCGTTCACTTTGCTTTCGTCCACTCCCAAGCTTTATGACGCGGGCCGCTCTCTCCAAGCCTCTTGTATCAGGAGAGTGAACAGTGGCAGCATCTGCGCCGTGGGCGGGCACTAGAGGCGTCCTACACGCAGTGTGCGCAGCACCCGGGTCGCAGGAAGTGCGCACTGTGCGTGGCCCAGTCCTGCAGAACACTGACGTTCTGTCATTCTCGCATCTTTTCCCATTATTTAAAGATTTTGGCCAAACAGAAAAAAAAACGATCGTATTTTGCCCATTCTGTTCACATGCATTTCATTATCCCCTTATCTCCTCCCTTCTCAGTTGGAAACAGTGTCGCCTTTAATAGCCTCATTAGATGGGCCCTTTTTATTCTCCCTCTTTCTCATTTTGTATACCTTGGTCATCTAAACCTAAACTCAAGTAAGTTAAAAAGTAATTGTAAAAAATTTCAAGCACTGAGGACTAGGAAACAATCCATATATCTACAACTGTACAAGTCCGTTTTTGAGTTCAAAACCTGTTAACCAAGGGGGAGACGTGGCACACAGCATTCATGGCACTCCAGGCACTGTCAGTCACAAGCATCTTATAAATCGCCGTCTTAACTCCTAACTACTCTGCCACTGTTTGCGTTTCACAGAGAAGGAAACAGGCACAGCGGAGTTGCTTGGCTGAGGCTGCACAGGCAGTGGGCTGCCGCGCCGGGCTCCGGACCTGGCCTTGCGCTGCTCCACTGGGTTTTGCCACTCTGTCCTGCTTGAGTGCTCTCTGAACCAGTGGCGGATTTTCAGCGCAGTCATGGTGTCTCTTTTTTCCACTGAAACTTCTTTTTTTCAATTTGACCTGTGTCATATTAGAGAAAGTAGAGTTTTAAAATCACAGATTCCTGAGATAATTTTATCCCTATTTGTTTTTACTTGCTTAAATCCTCACCAGAAGCAAAACACAGAGAAGGAAGAGAGAAACTTGAAGAACGGGTCAGAGAGGCTGGGAAGAGCCGCTAGGAAACGTGGCTGGGCTGCCGGCCGCCCCGCGGTCCCACAGGAGAGACGGCTATGTGGCTCCGTCTCAGCCAGCTGTGCAGTCTGCTTCGTTGATGAGAACACAACTACTCTCCAGATTTCATTTACTTTCGGAAATTTACGTTCTGATTCCAGGAAATTAGAAATCACAGTTTAGGTCTCAAGTTTAATATGGAAAATAATTTTCATTGGCCTCTGTTTTTACATCCTCAGGAGCTGGACAAAATAGTGGCGTATGAACTAAAAACTGGTGGAGTTTTATTACATCCCATATTTGGTGGAGGAAAAGAGAAGGATAAGTACGTTTATTGTTCAGAGATGATGTTACAAACTTTGCTTTACGAGATCAGTCTTAGAGTCACTTGTGTGTGCAGTGAGGCCCATACAGGCCGCAGACGTGGTCTGTCCGGAGGCCACAGGCCCTGGCGACACCCCCATCACTCCTTCCATCACTGCTGCACGTGGTGGCTGTAGGTGGGCTTAAACATTAAGAAACCCTTGCATTAAAAAAAGAACTTTAGAAACCAGTGCTTTTTTTTCTTTTTCATGTTAATTTCCTAATGCTAATATTAATACGTCATACTGTTCTCATAGAAATTTAAAAATAATGGAACAAATATTTTGCTGACGTATCACTGATTGATTTTTTAAGTCTAAGTAGACGGTTTCGTCGTCAGCACAGCCCCCCTGTACCTGTTTATCTAAATGGCCGACTCTGTAGACGCTTGCTTGCTCTTCCCTTTTACTTCCTTCTCTTTTTGTTTCCTAAGTCACTGCGAAGGAAATGGCCATTCATAGCAACGTGATGGTGCCAGCAGGAGTCCTTATTTGTCTAGGATCCGTACAGTCACTAACGGAATAGGAACTGAACTGGATGGGCAGTGTTCTCTGTGTTGTTACTATTAACTGAAATTTTATGTTTCCTTTACTTATAAACTGTCTGTAGATAGCAGACAGTGCTGTGACTTTGCCAATGTAGAAATTATGACTGTTTTCCTATCACATTTTAATTGTTAGCAGATATCTTGAGATGTTTTACACTCGTTACGTTAGAATTGCAACAGTAGACCACTGCTAGATCTTGTTATTAGTAAACTAGCACTTATATTGGTAATGTCATAGTTTTAAAAAATATTTTGATAACTATTTCATTATAATTGGTTTCCTTTGTAAACTTGTATACTTTCTGTGCATTTAAAAGCAGTTTTTCTCTTGTGGTCTGTAGGATTAATGAGGCTACCCAAGTGTCTAAAAGTACAACAAAGGTTAAGAAACTGGAATTTGTTTGCCAGTAGTCTCGTCTTTCGTTGAAGCATGAGACAAGGTTAAGGTCACTGAGACAAGGTTAAGTCATTGGGAAGGCATAGGAGTTTGGAGTTAGAGAAACTTGGATTTTTATAGTTACTGATTTTTGTGAGCTAAGAAAATTGTATAGCCTTTCTGAGTGTATGTGTTTTTTAATGTGTCAAACAGTGATGATCTGCCTTAATCATAAGGGTTCCTTGAGATAAAGCGCTAAACATAGCATGCACTCATTCAAATGTTAGCTCCTTTCTCTTTGTTCTCTTGACCGCCTGCTATTTGGCAGCTTCCTGGCTGTAGTTAGGGCCTCCCCACTGTGTGCAGTTACTATTCACACTGAATGTTTGTGCGTTGCCTTGCCCGTCTATTTAGTCCTCTCTGCATGTTTGATTTTCACAATCCACGTGTAAGAGTAGCAGGTGAATGCACGCCCTTTGAGGAGATTCAGACGGCACAGTTTAGAAGCCTGTGGAGTCAGGAGAGAGCTTGTTTGGCCCTCTTTCACCACGTCTGACTCCTTCCACTCCCTCTCCTTGGCGATGACCGGAACTATCCATCTGGCATACTGCCTCCCAGGCCTCTCTGGCTTTGGCTTTAAGTGTGCATGGCAGCCACAGAATAGGGTTTAATTGTGCGCATCACCGTGTACTGTCTTTTTGGAAGCTTGGCCGCACCTGCGTTTGGCAAGCAGTCCTCGGGGCTACGCGTCATCTTCTGTTGTTGTTCAGTTGCTTGGTTGTGTCTGACTCCTTTCGATCCCATGCACTACACACCAGGCTCCATGGGGTTCTCCAGGGCAAGAATCCTGGAGTGGGTTGCCATTCCTTCTCCAGGGGGTCTTCGGGACCAGGGACTGACCCCCCTCTTCCTGCACTGGCGGGTGGGTCTTCAGCGCTGAGCCACCTGGGAGCCGCGCGTGAGTCTCCTTTGCCCCGTTTGCGTGCTGTGTCTGCCATTCCCTTAGACCTTGGGGTTCACGCGGCCTTTCCATATTGCTGTGCATAAGCTCAGAAGTAATGAGTGAGGTTTAAAGGCAAATTTTCAAATACCAGTTTAACAAATACTTGAAATTTCAACATGCTGTACTTTTTAAGGAAGTGTAATGACTCCCTGGGGGCTCAGAGGGTAAAGTGTCTGCCTGCAGTGTGGGAGACCCGGGTTCGCTCCCTGGGTCGGAAAGATCCTCTGGAGAAGGAAATGGCAACCCGCTCCAGTACTCCTGCCTAGAGAATCCCATGGACGGAGGAGCCTGGTGGGCTACAGTCCACGGGGTCGCAAAGAGTCGGACACAACTGTGCGACTTCACTTTCACTTCTTTCACTTTCAATGACTAGTCTTACATGCTGATTGTGAGACAGTAATTTGGTAACACTAATTTTGAAGGGTAATTTGTTGGTACCAATCGAAATTCTAAAATGAGTAATTTTTAGATTCAGCTGTTCAATTTCTGTTATCATATAGAAATTATTCTTCTAGATATTTGCCATAGAGAAGTACCTGCATATGTATTAAAAGGTAGTCACTGTGGCAGTATTTGAAATAGTAAAAATGTGTAAACACTTCAGATTTTCATAGGTGTCATAAACCTTCTGCTGACTGTTCCTCTCTTTTACTGATAACCTCCTTCATCATGTCAGAATTTTTCATTTTTACATGGTCAATCTGGTCTTTATGTCCTCTGGATTTTACGTTTTTCCTTATGAAGATTTTTCCCGTCGCAAGATAATGACAAGAAAATTTTTTCCTTTATTTTTTTCAAGTACTTTTATCATTGTTTTTGTTTTAGATATGTGATCCATCTTGACTGGTTTTTTGTGTCTGCTTTAACCTGGGGACATTGATTGCAGTTGCATTGACTATGAATGAATTTGGAGAACATTGAATTATTTACGCTAGGTGTCTTCCTGCCTAGGAGATGTTTCCATTTATTCAAAATTTTTTTAATGTCCTTTCATAAAACTTGATAATTTATTTATAGTTAAGTTTATTTTTAGATGTTTTCTAGTCTTCATTGGTCTCATGCTAAGGAAATTTCTCAGATATTCCCATGAAGTTTTTGACTTAGTGTCTTGATGTAGCCGTGAAATTTATTATTTATTCCATTCAGAGTTGTTACACTAAGAGAATCTGTTTTCTTAGTCCAGCGTCCCATCTGCACTTCTCCATAAAGCATCCACATACGCTCTCCTGGGAGTACTACACCATGTTCCAGTGCAAAGCTCACCTTGTGATGAGACTGATTGAAAACAGGATCAGCATGGAGTTCATGCTGCAGGTAAGTGTTAAAGAGCTTAACAGTTGCAAAGAAGGGTCTGTTCTATATGCATATGATCTGAATACTATTCTGTAGAATAGGAATCAGGGCATCTGGCTTTATAGCTAGAATTCAGTTACTAATTAGCTGTTTGTCCAGTAAGTAAACTGTTTTTTTTTTTAAATTTATTTATTGAAGGATAATTACTTTACAGAATTTTGCTGTTTTCTATCAAACCTCCACATGAATCAGCCATAGGTACACATACACCCCTCCCTCTTGAACCTCCCTCCTTCCCCCTCCCCGTCCCACTCCTCTAGATGATACAGAGTCCCTGTTTCAGTTTCCTGAGCCACACAGCAAATTCCCGTTGCCTGTCTGTTTCACATATGGTACTGTAAGTTTCCATGTTACTCTCTCTATGCATCTTACCCTCTCCTCCCCTCTCCCACATCCATAAGTCTATTCTCTATGTCTCTTTCTCATTGGTGCCCTGTAAATAAATTCTCCAGTGCCATATTCCAAGATTCCATATGTATGTGTTAGAATACAATATTTCTCTTTCTCTTTCTGACTCACTTCACTCTGTATAATAGGTTCTAGGTTCATCCACCTCACTAGAACAGACTCGAATGCGTTCCTTTTTATGGCTGAGTAATACTCCGTTGTATGTATGTACCACAACTCCTTTATCCATCCATCCGTCGATGGACGTCTAAGCTGCTTCCACGCTCTAGCTATTGTGAATAGTGCTGCAGTGAACAGTGGGATACATGTGTCTCTTTCAGTTTCGGTTTCCTCAGGGTGTATGCCTAGGAGTGGGATTGCTGGGTCATATGGTGGTTTTATTCCTAGTTTTTTAAGGAATCTACAGACCATCTTCCATAGTGGCTGTATCAGTTTACATTCCCACCTACTGTGCAAGGGTGTTCCCTTTCCTCCACACCCTCTCCAGCATTTATTGTTTGTAGACGTGTTGATGAGGGCCATTCTGACTGGTATGAGGTGATACCTCATTATAGTTTTGATTTGCATTTCTCTGATAATGAGCGATGTTGAGCATCTCTTCATGTGTTTGCCAGCTATCTTTATGTCTTCTTTGGAGAAATGTCTGTTTAGGTCTTTTTCCCACTTTTTGATTGGGTTGTTTGTTTTTCTGGTATTGAGTTGTATGAGCTGCTTATGTATTTTGGAAATTAATCCTTTGTCAGCTGTTTCATTTGCTGTTATTTTCTCCCCTTCTGAGGGTTGTCTTTTCTCCTTGCTTATAGTTTCCTTTGCTGTGCAAAAGCTTTTAAGTTTAATCAGATCCCACTTGTTTACTTTTGTTTTTATTTCTGTTACTCTAGGAGGTGGGTCATAGAGGATCTTGCTCTGATTTATGTCATCGAGTGTTCTGCCTGTTTTCCTCTAAGAGTTTTAGAGTTTCTGGTCTTACATTTAGGTTTTTAATCCATTTTGAGTTTATCTTTGTGTATGGTATTAGGAAGTATTCTAATTTCATTCTTTTACGTGTAGTTGTCCAGTTTTCCTAGCACCATTTATTGAAGAGGCTGTCTTTGCCTCATTGTATATTCTTGCCTCCTTTGTCAAAAATAAGCTACCCATAGGTGTATGGATAAGGCAATGGCACCCCACTCCAGTACTCTTGCCTGGAGAATCCCAGGGACGGGGGAGCCTGGTGGGCTGCCGTCTATGGGGTCGCACAGAGTCGGACACGACTGAAGCGACTTAGCAGTAGCATAGGCACATGGGTTTATTTCTGGGCTTTCTGTGTGGTTCCATTGGTCTGTATTTCTGTTTTTGTGCCAGTTAACCTGTTCTTTCTGTTTGTGTTTCCCCAGATGTAGAGTGGGTATCAGTACTTGACCCATGCAGTGCAGGATTTTTATGAAGATAAAACTAAAATGTGAGGTTAAAAGTAAAACCTACTTATGCTAGGATTTTGTGTTTGGCATTATTTAGAATGTTAAAGATGAAGGGCCATTTAGAGATATTTTCAGCAGGAAAAAGCAAATTTATCTAAAAGATGTTAATTTTTTCTGTTGCTAAGTTCTCCCTTATGTTTAAGCAAGTTTTAGTGGAACTTGTTGAGATGTTCTAGTTGAGGTAATAGAAACACTTGTATTATAAATGCTTAGCCATTTTTTTTCCATTGGTGATATTCTTAGAGGTAAATGAAAAATAACTTTTTAGTAATCTTTTTGAAAAAAACGTTTTAAATTTGCCTCAAAATTAAGTTTCTTGAATCCTCTATCCTTCACCTTGCCTTTGAAGAACAAAAATATCAAGTGAGAGGTGGTCTATAAAGAGCCAGTCCACTCTTAGAGTGGCGTGCTCAACTTCTTAAAGCTCACGGCACAGTACATTATAGATGTGTATCATTATAGTTCCTAAAAACACAGCGTCACCGTCTGGCCAGGACATCGTTAAAATTCAGTCATGTTTAGAAGAATAGTTTTGTAGTCTGGCTGTTTAAATCTCCTCATGCTTTACTGCTCATAGTTTTTAACTAAAACAGTCTTGGAAGTAAGATGTGAAATTGTTGTCTTCTGTGATTGTCTATAATAAACTTACATTGCAAAGTGGGAATAGTACAGAATTGAAAACGATGTATAATTGTGTTACACAGACACATTAAATGATACTTTCTTACAGGTTTTCAATAAACTGCTAAGTTTGGCTAGTACTGCTTCATCTCAGAAGTTCCAGTCACATATGTGGAGTCAGATGTTGGTTTCCACATCTGGATTTTTGAAATCCATCTCAAACGTCTCTGGCAAAGACATCCAGCCTTTAATAAAGCAGTGGGTGTATCCTTTTCTGTAGTAGTTGAGCGAAGGAGGGAAGACTGTTTGTATAAGGGGAAGAAGGAAGAGCTTTGGGGGATAAAAGGAGGCAAATAATGGTAGATGTGACCAGGAACCGTAAATCCTTTCCTCTGAGGTGCCAGCTAGTCCCTGAGGCACACACGTCCCTACACATCTGTATTCGTAAGGGTAGCTTCCTTTAAAGTGCCTTTCAGCGTGTGAGTGCGGCGTACGCTTGATGATCAGGGAGGTGAATGCCCACCAGACAGGCCTGTAGGGCCACTTGTAAGATACAGCGGTCTCGTGACTCCTGGACATGGCTGGGAGTTGGCACAGCCTGCGTGGCATCTTGGAACTTTTCGGTGGTTACATTTTTTCATTTCAAAGCACTTTCTATATTATTAACCCTGTAGAGTAGTTTTGCTTCTTTCAAAAAAACTAGTTTCTTCATGTTTCAGGATCTTTTTTTAAATCTGGGAAAACATTTTTTACGGGAATTTTAAATGCTTCGCCACCTGGTTTACAGTGGAGTACACTCTCAAGCTTTGAACTGGTGGGAATGTTTTTGAAAATTACTACTACCCTAATGAATAATTTATTTTGTTTAGTACGTGTTTATTCCAGTATGCAAAGATTCCTTTACAGTTAGTTCTTCAGAGACCAGAGCGGAGTGGTAAAATTTTATGGAAGTTTTGCCTTTAATAGGAAGCGAAATGTCTTGGAACTGGAAATAAAACAAGATTATACATCTCCTGGAACCCAGAAATATGTGGTAAGTTTTTTTTTTTTCCCAAAATGGCCTTTCTGCACCACTTTCCGCCCAGTTTAAATAAAGGAAGGGCCTATGGGTGACGGGAGGGAGGGCCTACTTTTAGAGGTCTTGGGGAGACAGTCCCCCAGTTCCCCCTCCTCTGGCACCAGCTTCCCTTCTGTGTCTCCACATGCAAATCTTATACAGTGTTGTTTAATATCTTGGTGAATGTTCCTTACATATAAGAACACATGTGATTTGGTGGGGGTTTTTTTTTTTCTTCTTTTTCCTAGCACTATCTTTGAACAGTATGTTTCTTTTTAAAGGGACCACTTAAAGTGACAGTACAGGAATTAGATGGATCCTTCAATCATACATTGCAAATTGAAGAAAACAGCCTTAAGCATGATATACCTTGCCATTCCAAAAGCAGAAGGTAGGCACTGTCCAAGATAAAACCCCCAGTGTATATCTGATTTTTTAGATAGAGGACATGTTATCTAGTATCTTTTTTCCCCCATTTTACTTCACGTTAGTATTACCAGATTCCTTATCCACCTTCTGTTCTTGACAACATTTTTATCCTTAGAATTAAACAGTTAATTTTAAAATTTAAGTATGAGAATCCTTACTTTGTAGGAACAAGGGGAGGTGGAATGGAAGTTTGAGTTTTGGGAGCCAGGAAAAATTTAGGACAGATTGCTTAGGGTTGTTCTTACTTATCTCATTGGATAATAGCTATAGAAAATTTGGGGGAAATGAACAGTGACTCTCAAGAAAGGAGCTGAGCACATATGTCATGAAAACGCCCCTGCCTTCTCTTCCGGTGTCTACTTTACTCTCCATTTTCTCCGTGTCGCTGTGACCTTAAGAACACCGTAGATGTCTTTCTAAGGCACACTGCCAGCAATAGCTCATTTTTTATTTAATATGCTTTTTCTTTACCACTTTTTTTAAACTCAGCCATTAGCACATACTGTGACTAGTGAAAAATGAGAACGTTTTTGTTCTTTGCTGGAGGAGTGAGAATTTGAGGGACAAAAGTTTTTTACTCATGACTGCACTTAGGTCATCTCAAACAGACGAGCATCCCGGTTGATTTTAAGTCCTTTAGAGAACTTGCTTCTAAGTCTCCCTGTAATCATGCCCTGTGAACATTCTTAGTTCAAAGGAGATCGTTCTTCTTCTGTCCGCCTTTGACGTTGGGGGCGTCTGGCTGCTCCCCCTCTGACACGGGGGGCGGCTGGCTGCTCCCCCTCTGACACGGGGGCGTCTGGCTGCTCCCCCTCTGACATGGGGGCGTCTGGCTGCTCCCCTTTTGACCCTATTTCCTTGGGTTTGTTTTCCCTGTGATGACAGTGTGCCCTCTGCTTATTGTTTGGCAGGAGCAGGAAGGCTGTGCTCTCTCTCCCCGCTTGTGTTTGTCCCCATGTGACCATGTATCTAGTGTGGTGTCCAGAGGATTGAATTATTCAGGAGAGATTTGCACAGAGGCAGTTGCTTTTGCTTTGGCTCATCATAAAGCTTGTGCATATTAATTAGTTATGCACGTCAGTTCGTACTGTGAGGACATTTTGCAGTCAACATCTTCATATCATATAGGACAGCACCTTGCATGTACGGCACATGTTGAGAATTCTTCGTTGCTCATTTCAGGCCTGTGTTGTTTTTTTTAATAAAGCATTTCTTTATTGGTAGATCTCTTATCTTCTTGTATAAAATTTCCAGGTACCAGTTCTTAGAAATATGTGTATGTTTTAAGTTGACATTTAATTAGATATTTCTGACTTTTGTTAAGCATTGATCAGGAAGACCTTTTAATATCATTTACTTCATTCTCTTAAGTTTCAAAGTAGATAGGTTTTGTTATGTTTAAATTCCATGATATTTTCCCTCTCTTCCTCCTTAGAATATCTTTCAACACTACATGCAATTCTTAATTTGAACTTCCAGCTGCTCTTTATCTCTTGTCAAAATTGGAAATGTCAGAATTTTCTAATTTACTTTTTGTTAAATGTAGGAATAAGAAGAAAAAAATTCCACTGATGAATGGTGAAGAAGTTGACATGGATCTTTCTGCAATGGAGTAAGTTAGTTACTTAAACTGAAAGATGCAGTATTTTCTGCATCCTCATTTGTCGTGTAGCTTACATCTAAATGTGAATGTCCTGAAATTAGTGCTTTTAAAACTTTCAAAAGGCAAAAGAAACTTTACGTTGATAACAGATCGAACATAAAATTATAACTAATCAAAGAGAGAAAAGTAAGTCTAGCCTGGCCCCGATAAAAGTCAGAGGAAATAGCCTTGAATTAGCTTTCCTGCTTCCCGGATGGCCTCTGGAGCAGTGCTTCTCAAGCTGAAGTGCATGTACAGTACTTGGGGATCTCCTTAGAATTTAGTTTCCGATCCAGCATTTCACTTGCGAGTCCTGACAGCTTGCATTTCCAGTGAACTCTCAGATAATACTAGTTTTCTTTGTCTTTGGACAGAGCCTCAGGGCACTTTGAGGCTGCCTATCTTTGCAAAAAGCACTTCACATATCATTCTGAGTGTTTTGTGGTGACATTTACTGACTGACAGGCTTCAGCCTTGAATGTGACGCAGCTCAGATTGCGCGCTGCCTCTGCGTGCTGTGCCTGTGCGCATTTTTAACGCCTGTGTATTTTATAAAAATACTGATACTTTATAAAGATAGAAAATATCTGTAGCTGTTTACTGACTTGGGTATCAGATATCACTGCTATTTATTACACAGCTTAGATAATCTTTTCAAGTATCTCACCTATATTAAGTGCCCAGTAGTGTTTGTTGAATTGTATTGATATTTCAAGTGCTCTTTTGTTAAAAGAGACTAGATTTTTAAAACCTGTGTTTGAGACTTTGAGAACTACCTGAGGATAAATTTGTGCTGCGCCTCTGAACTATGATTTCAGGACTTTCTATTTGATAATGATCATGAGACTAGCATTCTTTAAAAATATTGAAAGCCAGTGGAACAGGTTAACTTGGTAAGTTAATAAGAAGTAACTTTAGTCACAGATTGCTTTCTAGTAAAGAGTGGCACTTGTAACCACTGTCAAGTGTTAAGCTTTAGGAAAGGAAGAAGTTTGGTCCCATTTTCCCTTTGCACACTGTATAATCACTAATAAAGTCCCCAAATTATTATTTTCAGGTGGAATTTTCTGTTTCAGCAAGATTGATACAGGTTAGACATACGAAATATATTGGGAAAGTTGTCGGTGTGATTTATTTTTTAAGAACCACAAATATAGTATAACTCCAGGCAGCTTTGAATACTGCATGGAGAAGGAAGTCTGGTTAATAAGCGCCGTGTGTTTGCTTTGTAAACATGTGAAGTGGGAAAGAGGGAAACGCGCCTGCTCTCTGCTTCCAGCGCCGACTCCCCGCTGCTGTGGATCCGGATCGACCCGGACATGGCGGTGCTGCGGCGGGCGGACTCGGAGCAGGCGGACTTCATGTGGCAGTACCAGCTCCGCTACGAGCGGGACGTGGTGGCGCAGCAGGAGGCCATCGCGGCCCTGGAGCGCTTCCCCACCCCCGCGTCCCGGCTCGCGCTCACCGACGTCCTGGAGCAGGAGCAGTGCTTCTACCGCGTGCGCATGGCCGCCTGCTTCTGCCTCGCAAAGGTGAGGCCTCGCGCAGGGGAGAGGGGGCGAGGCGGCCCGCGCGCGGAGAGACAGCCTGCAGAGCAGCCGCACTGCCCCGCAGCCTGCCGTCTCGCTGGCTGCGACTGGTCTCCCTTGCCGCATTGTTTTACAAGGCTGATTTGAAAGAGCCTGTTCTGACCTGAAAATAAGTCGTGCCCTCAAGGCTTGTGCCTGTCAAACTGAAAGTCAGGTTTTAAAACCAAAGAGAAGTTTCCCCGTTTTACTGAACTGCCGCGCACGTCGTTAAAGCAGAGACTAAGCAGTTCCTTGGTGTGAGGGATGTTTTACCTTATGGTACGTGGAATTCATTCATTCATTCATTTTTTCCCACTGTGGTGGTGGTTTCTTGTTGGTTAGGGCTTAGTATTCAGTATAGGGATATAGAATTTAAAATGATAGATTCTATCATTTAACATTGTACAAAAGTTAATTTATTAAGAAAAGTAAATATTTTTCTTTAGATACCAAAGAAAGAGAAAAGAAACATTCTGACGATAGAACAAATGAAAATCAAAAAGCGTTAACAGATATTTGACCAAAAATACTGGGTTCCAGGTCTTTAAAAACATCTTGATGATAAGTTCATTCCCATGTATTTACTATCTTGCTTTCCTCACTGCTATATCCACTTGTCCAGTATTTCAGCAGATTATAATGATTTATATTTGTTTCACCTTTGATGGTAAATAGCAGTTAGACTGCTTTATCTACTCAGATATGTAAGGGAAAATGTGCTTTTCTTGGATAATCACCTGCTGAGGGTGTAATTTTATTGCTTCTATAAAGTTGTTGTGATTCTCACAGGCTAAATCCTTAGCTGCTGCTGCTAAGCTGCTTCAGTCGTGTCCGACTCTGTGTGAACCCATAGATGGCACCCCACCAGGCTCCCTGTCCCTGGGATTCTCCAGGCAAGAACACCGGAGTGGGTTGCCATTTCCTTCTCCAGTGCATGAAAGTGAAAAGGGAAAATGAAGTCGCTCAGTCATGTCCGACTCTTCGTGACCCCATGGACTGCAGCCTGCCAGGCTCCTCCGTCCATGGGATTTTCCAGGCAAGAGTACTGGAGTGGGGTGCCATTGCCTTCTCCGTAAATCCTTGGCAAATCCGTAAAATTATTGCCTCTGTTAAAGTTAATTATATTTTCATTCTTTTCAGCTATGGTTTTTATACACACTTAAATTAGCTTTCTTGGTGGCTCAGATGGTAAAGAATCTGCCTGTAATGCGGGAGACCTAGGTTCAGTCCCTAGGTTGGGATGATCCCCTGGAGAAGGATAAGGCTACCCACTCCAGTATTCTGGCCTGGAGAATTCCATGGACAGAGGAGCCTGGCGGGCTGCAGTCCATGGGGTCACAAAGAGTTGGACACAGCTGAGCAACTTTCACTTTCAAAGTACCAACAACAAGGTGTATTTTCTTTGCAATGTGTTCTTACAGACTTAAGCGGTAGGACTCTATTTGCCTTATTTTTCGATCAGCGTAGAGTTAAATGCCTCATTTAAAGTCCATGGTGACGTTTCTACCTGATAAAGTTAAAATATTAGAGCCCATCTGCCTGCATGGATGAACTTAGACGTCTTTGCAAATAAGGTTTCTTAAAGCATAAAAAGAATGCTCCAATTTAGAGATTAACTAGTAGAAAATAGTTACTATGCATACATAGAATTTTAGGAGGGGGGAGTTTATATATTTTCTTGGAAATGATAGTGAAACGCTGAAATATATTAAAGTTTTAAGAATTGAAATCCTTGGAAATGAATCCAATATATTGATAACTTTTCAAAAAGCTGTTTTATTTATTTAAAAATACATTTGCTGTGGTGACGGAAATTATTCTATTTTCTAATTATTTACAGATTGCAAATTCAATGGTGAGCACATGGACAGGACCACCAGCTATGAAGTCACTCTTTACTAGGATGTTTTGTTGTAAAACTTGTCCAAACATTGTGAAAACAAACAACTTTATGAGCTTTCAAAGTTACTTTCTACAGAAGGTACAGTTTCCCTTCGAGTTTTCTTATAATTATTTTATGCCAATATCAGTATGTATTCATTTACCTTGGGGACTCTTCAAATATTATTTACTTTCTTACAAATATTTTGTCTTTTTTCTCTTTTTGCTTCTGAAATACTTTCCAAAGTTTTGATTATTCTTTGGTTTTATGAACTGTGTGCAAGTGACTCATTGTCCACATTAATACTGAAGTCAATAGAAATGGGTAGTGTGACTCTTTGGTTGGGTCCCTGGGGGATGGAGGCACAAGATTCCCTGGAGGATGGAGGTGTACGTGGGAAATGGATGCTTTGATTGTTCGGTTGGGTCCCTGGGGGATGGAGGCGCACGCGAGTCCCTCTGATGCTTCTGGGCCTGAGACCGTGTGGCACGCGGCTCCAGGCTAGCCCCGGCTCTGCTGCTTACTAGCAGTTTGCAAGAGGGCAAGTCTTTTAACTCTAAGCCTTGGTTTAGTCAATTGTAAAGTTTATCTTTTTTAGAATTAAATAATATCAAGCATGTGAAGAGTTTTACACTATATTTTTATCACATAGTAAGTTGTTTATAAATGGTAATTTAACAAGTGGTGGTGTGATGAAGTCACTGTTTTAGGAAGCAGTGTGGGATTGGCAGGGTGGTCAGTGTTTGGGCAACTTGGAAATCACTTGTAGAATATTTTGAGTAACTTAATAATAAGGAACGCAGAGATTAGATTAACTGGATTGAACTAGAAGGAGTAAAGCTGAAGAGGATGAGAAAAGGAGACACATTAAGGATGAAGCAAGGCTGAGAAAGGGCATTTCAGGTTTTGTGTAGAAGGAGAAAAGCTTGAGGCCTGTTTGGCACAGAGAAGAGAGCCAGTGGAGGAGAGAGATGTTCACGTGGAAGCAAGTAAACATGGAGAGGACAAGACGGCAGATCCTGGTGGTGGTAGGAGTGGGCAGGACATTGCGGAAAGGCTAATGTTCGAAAAGATGGAAACATTCCATTTCCTGAAGCAGGTAGAAACCAGATTAAGTGAAGTGGTAGGTGTTGAGGGGGTGTGAAGCAGGGTGCGGTGTGTGTGTGAAGGAGGGGAATGTGGAAGGGTTGCCCAGCACGCTGAGACCCACGTCGAGAGTGGAAGGCATGGCACAGCTGTAGAGGGCGTCCTCAGCAGAGCAGACGCAGGAGACCTGGGCTTGAGGAAAGCCAGTGTTGATGTGATCAAGGGAGTCTGAGGCGTTTTGTTATTTTTAATAGCTGAGCCTCTTATAGTCCTCGAACGTGTTGCTCAGCTCTCTGTGTACTGCCGCTCCACTAACGTATGGCCTGGAAGCAAGTTAACTTCCAAGCCTGCCAAGCACATCCCCTTCGCTGTGCCCTTGTTCTTCCATGGGCCTTGGGCCAGTGTGCAGAGTGAGAGTTGAGACCCATTAGTCAGGCAGTCATGAAATCTATTTGTAAGCGTTTTTGTTTTTGTTTTTAAATAAAGCAATAGGCAGTATCAGAGTGCATCACGTGTAATAAGGGTAGGTATAAGTTGTTTTGGTTTTATTTTTTAGTTTGTATATGTGACTGTGTGTGTGTATGTGTGTGTTCAGTTGGGATGTAAACATATTTCTTAGTGTGGTTTGCAGTCAGAAAAATTGGAGAAGCCAGTGCTTTCAGACCAGTTCACCTTTCACATAATACTTGTAGTGCCAGAAAAAAGAATGAAGACTCGTGCTTAGACGTAAGTCCCATTTCTGTGAAGCAGCATCTTCCGCTCAGTTCTTCCGGTATTGGTAACACCTGTTGTAGCACTGAGCATCCTGTTGCTTCTGCTCCTTCAGCCTAGCAAAGGAGCCACGCTGCTTCCGTCCACCAGTTTAGAGGGTATGGCTACTTTAATCAGAAGAGAGAACAGTCCCAGTCTCTGTACTGGGGACTCTGATGCCCATTGTCTGTGGTTCTACCTTGAGTTGGAATAGCTTTGCTCTGCTGCTGTTCTGGTAGAGGTTACCTCCGTGGGTCAGGCTTCCACCTCCTTAGAAAAGCTGCCTGTGAAAATTTGAAAAGGGGAAAGTTCGATTTCAGGTAATCTACCATTTTTCCTTAGGCTGAGAAAGATGGTACTGGAGAGTCTGTGTCTCGAGACCAGGGGCTGAATTCTCCTGTGCGCCCTGTGCTTCTAGCCACTGTGTCGGTTAGCCCTGACGGCGGTGCTCAGGGAGCAGCTGGCGGGGACAACCCCCCGTAGACGGGGTATCGAGTACAGGCTCGATAGGGCCTGTCTAATGCTGAAGCCCATACATCCCTTTTCCTCTGTGAATCACAGAGCTGGGTGTGCGTGACGTGTCCCTCTCCCAGCAGGTGGGCTGCCCAGGGCCTCCAGCTCTGCAGCTCCCCCCTGGGGTTCCTGCTTAGCTCTTCTGCTAGAGCCTTTGAGGCCTGTTCCTGTGGGAGGGGTAGGAGCCGGGGGGCTGGACGCCTGAACTCCCCCCAGATACTGTGTCAGCCCCAGGGCAGCCCTTTTTCAGTGTGCACTGCATTGAATTATAGTGATGAAAATTGAAAACAATTTTTTTTTTTGTAGACTATGCCAGTTGCAATGGCCTTATTGAGAGATGTTCACAACCTTTGTCCCAAAGAAGTCTTAACGTTTATTTTAGACTTAATCAAGTACAATGACAACAGAAAAAATAAGGTATGTTACTTTAATATTAATAAAACTAGCCAGTGATATTTTGTTTTCAGAGAAATATTTAGACTGTGAAATCATTGTTGTGTCCATGGGACTTGAAATTTCTAGAGATAGAAACATACAAATATGATTTATTATAATAACCAGATATCTGGAAACCAAGATTAGTTGATTTTTAAATGTTCCTCATACCTGTTACAGTGTGGAGAGTAGCGCGTCGGATTCCGGGAACTCAGCTGACCTCTGTCTTGGTGAAGCCTGACAGCCCAGTTTCATTCTTACTCCTTTTTTCTTCTGTCAGGAAACAGTTCCTCTTGGATCACTTGTTCATTGATGAATTTGACTCTTTTTTTAACTATAATGTGTGTTTTATTCACAGTTTACTAAATAGCTATTGAATGCCATGCTTCAAAAGTTACTTCACCTTACTCATTATCATTCTAACAATCGGCAAGTGTTTTTGAGAATATATGCTATGCCAGGCAGTATACCATGTTAAATAGAAAGGGAAGGCATGGTAGTTGCCATCTCGCATTTCCTTTAAAGTAGGCAGATATCTGGGACTTCCCTGGAGGTCCGGTGGTCACGACTCCACAGTCCAACTACAGGGGTGCATGCTCAGTACCTGGCTGGGGACTAAGAACCGACATGCTGCACAGGGCGGCCAGAGCCAAGCAAAAGCTGCGGAAGAACCGCTGTGTGTATGGCAGTCTGATTCTGGGCCCGCAAGGCTTCACCCTACGGGGAATCCAGCAAGCCCACAGCTGGGTCTGTTACTGCCGGAGTGGAGGAATGCATACACAGACTTCTGGAGAGAAAGTAGCTATCCACAGTGACAATGGCGCTCTAAATATTCTTGCAGAAAACTGACAAACATTATTTAAGTAATCTCTGAATACAAATGACCCTGCCGATAGAATTAATTTGCTTGCTCCATGTTCAAATTTCTAGGCCAGAACATCTGATTTGCTGAGTTTAAATCAAGCCAACCTGAATTGCTTTCAATTAAATTAGTCTTCTGGGAATTGCCTGGGATATGGATTTAGAAATTTTTGTTCATTTTGGGGGATAGTTTCCTCCATTTTCTCTGCTTCTTTTGCTACAACTCCTGTTGTCTTCTACACCAGCCCTCCAGCTTCCTTGTGCTTTCTTCCCTATTTTTTAACTTTTTCGCTCAAAATTTTGAGTTTTTTATTTTTCCATTTTATGTTCCAATTTAATTTTGATTCTGATTCCCTGCATATTTCTTTCTCTTAAACATGTATTATGCTGTTGGAAGTCATGTCATTGGTTATTTCTCAGACTGTGTTAATGATAACTTTTGAATTTTTTTCCCTCTACTTGTTTTCTTTTCTTTGCATACTCTTATTTCCTCCAAGCTGCTTTCCCCCCCTTTGTTCCGGTCTCTCTTTATGTTGATGCTTTCTGCAGAAATCTGGTGACCCTTGGTTAGATGTCTTAGATGAGAGTGGAACACAGAAATAGCTGATTCAGAACTCTGTATTAACAGCAGAGTTTGTGAACTGCAGTCTTCTTTTTAGACATATCTGGCTAGATTACTATGAGAGTGCCTTACATGTAGTCAACATTCGTCAGCTAAGCTAGTGTCTTCAGTTCAGTTCTTCAGTCGCTCAGTCATGTCCGACTCTTTGCGACCCCATGAAACTGCAGCACACCAGGCCTCCCTGTCCATCAGCAGCTCCTGGAGTCCACCCAAACCCATGTCCATGGAGTCGGTGATGCCATCGAGCCATCTCATCCTCTGTCGTCCCCTTCTCCTCCTGCCCGTAATCTTTCCCAGCATGAGGGTCTTTTCCAGTGAGTCAGCTCTTCTCATGAGGTGGCCAAAGTATTGGAGTTTCAGCTTCAACATCAGTCCTTCCAGTGAACACCCAGAACTAATCTCCTTTAGTCTGGACTGGTTGGATCTCCTTGCAGTCCAAGAGACTCTCAAGAGTCTTCTCCAACAGCACAGTTCAAGAGCATCAATTCTTCGGCCCTCAGCTTTCTTTATGGTCCAACTCTCACATCCATGCATGAGCACTGGAAAAACCATAGCCTTGATTAGATGGACCTCTGTCGGCAAAGTAAATGTCTCTGCTTTTGAATATGCTGTCTAGATTGGTCATAACTTTTCTTCCAAGGAGTAAGCGTCTTTTAATTTCATGGTTGCAGTCACCATCTGCAGTGATTTTGGAGCCCCAAAAAATAAAGTCTGACACTGTTTCCACTGTTTCCCCATCTATTTCCCATGAAGTGATGGGACCAGATGCCATGATCCTCGTTTTCTGAATGTTGAGCTTTAAGCCAACTTTTTCACTCTCCTCTTTCACTTTCATCAAGAGGCTTTTTAGTTCCTCTTCAGTTTCTGCCATAAGGGTGGTGTCATCTGCATATCTGAGGTTATTGAGATTTCTCCCGGCAATCTTGATTGCAGCTTGTGTTTCTTCCAGTCCAGCGTTTCTCATGATGTACTCTGCATGTAAGTTAAATAAGCAGGGTGACAGTATACAGCCTTGACGTACTCCTTTTCCTATTTGGAACCAGTCTGCTGTTCCATGTCCTAGTAGCTAGTATGTTACTATTAAGTAAGTCTCTTTCACTCTTTTTTTCTGATGTGTGACTCTATGCCAAAGGACAGTGTTGAATACTTACCTGAAAACTTGCTTGTCTTTGCAGATAAATTGTGTTTTTAAAGTTACTATGTTTTATTCCATTCACTTTTTAAGAGCAGTGTAAGTTTATTGTTGTCTGGTAACTGTTCCTCGGTTTAGTTTTCAGATAACTATTACCGCGCAGAGATGATTGATGCCCTTGCCAACTCTGTTACGCCTGCAGTCAGCGTGAATAATGAAGTCCGAACTTTGGATAACTTAAATCCGGACGTGCGACTCATTCTTGAAGAAATCACTAGGTTTTTGAACATGGAAAAACTTCTTCCAAGTTACAGGCACACCATCACTGTCAGGTATAATGATTCTTCATATCTGCTTCTTGAAGTTACTTGCTTTTATAATTAGAGAAATTTATTTTCATTAAAAAATATCTTTTATGAGTCTACCATCCTTGGGTAAATTATTACTCTTTTGGAGAAGGTCTTTTAAATTTTTTCCTGTGATAACTATATCAATTTTTAATTTTTGACATATTATATAATTTTTATATTCTACTTACGTCATGAATGTTTCCTCGTGTCATCAGAAATTACTCATAAGCATTGTATTTGATATCTGCATAAGCTTTTACCCCATTGGATATAGTTTAAACATCCCTCTATTGTTAGGCTTCTTTTAAGATTTTTTGCTTCTCTCAGATTTTTTGTAGCATGACTATCAACAGGTTTTATCTATTTCATTAGGAGTTTGCTAAAAAAAATTGTTGATTTACTGATTCAGCAATATAAATAGTCTTAGCTTTCCATATATATTAGTGAATAAACTATATTTGTATCACTAAAACTTTTAGAAAGAGTACTTTAAGTTATATTTCATGCTAAATACATTTTGCTGTAGTGTGTTCCTATTATAATGATACCTGAAATTGGATTTCCAAAGTTTTGAAGTGTGCTTTAATACTTTTTTAAGTGTTAGTAAGTAAGTGTTAGTTGCTCAGTCGTGCCCGACTCTTTGCGACCCCATGGACTGCAGCCCACCAGGCTCCTCTGTCCTTGAGATTTTCCAGGCAAGGATACTGGAGTGGGTTGCCATTTCCTTCTCCAGGGGATCTTCCCAACCCAGGGATTGAACCCGGGCCTCCTGCATTGCAGGCGGATTCTTTACCAACTGAGCTACAAGGTAGAGTTTTTTAGGGTGATTATAAAAGCTGAGTGTTCAGAAATTAAAAAGAGGATTCAGATTACATCAGTTTTTCAGTTTATTGTTACAGATTATTTTAAATTCCTAGGAAATAAGTTTAATTCAGAGTACTGTAACAAAAGTGTTTAACTATAAACGCTATTCTCCCAGCTGTCTGAGAGCCATACGAGTGCTTCAGAAGAACGGGCATGTGCCCAGTGACCCGTCTCTCTTCAGATCTTATGCAGAGTATGGCCACTTTGTGGACATCAGAATAGCAGCTTTGGAAGCGGTGGTTGATTACACTAAAGGTAATGCTTCAGAAATGTATGCTTATATCATTTTAGAAAGAATGGTTTACTATTTATTATTTAATCGTTAGGATTTTCATAGTATGTGCATACAGATACCTTGATTTTTAATTAACTCACTGATTTATAATTTTTGGTAAATATAGAATTCATATAAGAACTTGTAAATGGGAGAAAAGAATAAAATAGATAAAATTTAAAATAGATATTAAATCGACAGAGGATGAGATGGCTGGATGGCATAAAATAGGTAGAATAAAATAGATACCTTTGGTCTTTCTGAAAAGTCTGTGCATCATTCTGTAGCCTTAATCAACATGTTATTTCAAGATACCTTGGAAGAAATTTCTAATTATATAAGGATTCAAGAAAACATTTTGTACGTGTCAGAAGTTTTCTCTGCAAAAGTCGAAGGAAAGCTAACAGTCGGTGCTGGGGTCCAGCCTCAGTGGATCCAGGGTAATTCGAAGCGGGGACGGCGTCAGCGTCTGAGGAATTAATTGCTTAATTAAAGATATGGAGGGAGATCAGAAGGAAATAGTGTAGTAGGAAAATAAGTGGAGAAAAGAGGCTGAATAACTTGGTTTACGTGGAAAACCGATAAAACTCCAAGACAAGGAGTTGGCACCACCTACGCAGGCCACCGGCACCCGCTTGAATAGTGGAGGGTGCCCCGCCTTGGGCTCCCTCTCGAGTGGGTCTTAGAAGCCAGGACAAATAAGTAGACACAGTGAGCCTCCACCCTCCAGATGGGAATTCAGCCAGAAAAGGGAGAAAAGGACGACATGGGGGAGCCAAGCATCGGTGCCAGACCCCCAACTTTATTTTCAAAAGCAGCTTATATATTATATATCCCAAGTTGTACATAAAGAAATAATGGAATATGCAGTTATGCAGGGGCAGCAGTCCTGACCCTTATTGAGACCAGGCTTTCTTTTTGCATACCTTCCCGTATACAGAAGGTCTTAGGTAGTTTTACATCATCTTCTGGCCAGGGGGCCTGTTAACATTTTTATGGCTCTTTTCCTAGATAATGTCTATCAACCAGAAAACTCATTTTCCCTTGAAGTGTTTTTTCTTTAATCTGCATCACCCTCAAAGCACTAAATAAAGTTACATCCCTGTAGAACAAAGATGCAGTGGGTTATGACAAAGAAAGTACTTAATTCAAAGATCTAGTGTTGCTAATGCCAGGGCTACTACCTGTTTTTCTGTATACCAACTATATCTACAAATAAAAGATATAAAACTTGGCAGCAAGTATTGGCTCAACAAATGAAACCCTTAATCAGTCCTATTCTAATGATTTTGACTCCTCGGAAGCCCCTACATTCCTAGGATGTTTTAAGCTTCCTGTGCGTCTTGCGGTCAAGAGGCTGCAAACAATCACATGCACAGCTGTAAGAGTCCGGCAGGCAGGCTAGAAAGCCATCAGAGGGGTTTTTGGATTGAAACACTCTTTTTATGCCCAGGAGACTTATTATATAAAAGCTCTAAATTAACTTTTTCCAGAAAAAGGTGGTGGGGGGACAGCCCCCTGTTAATGTCAGAGGAGCTGGTGGAAGGCATAACACAGTAAAGCAGGCAGACTGGTTTTGAGGCAGATGCTCGAGCAGATCCAGCGAGGCTCCCTTAAGGCCCGACTCGCCTTTGCCTGTCGGGCCCCTTAACCTCATGACCTTTGCCACGGGCCGGACTTGTGCTGGCTCCCGGCAAGTCAGGGACTTCCCCCACGGTCCAGAGGCTGAGACCCCGTGCTCCTAGCCCAGGGGCCTAGCTTCCATCCCTGCTCAGGAAGCTGGATCTCACATGCCACGGCGGGGACCCAGCACAGCCAGTAAATAAATACGGAGGGGGAGTAGATGTCACTTGGGGGCTTCAGGAGGGGGGTAAACAAGGCTTCGTGAAGCCGGAAAAAAAAAGAAGGAAAAAAGTGAATAAGGGAATATTACATATTCAGAACATTGTCAAAAATACAGAGTGGAAAGTACGTTAAGGAGATAAAATATTTTTTTTAATTGTCATGAAGAATAATAGGTGGAAGAAAATAATAGGATATATTATATCCTATTATCCAAGAAATAATAGGATACTTTGAAAGAGTGTAAATGAACTGACCTAAGCTAGAATCTGATGAAATTTAAAATTTTAAGATTAAGAAAAAGTCTGTAAATTTCGAACTATTCCTAGAAGCGTCAGAACCCGTTTATTGTACAAGGTAAAAGAATAATGTAGCCTATAAATTCTTCAGAGTATGAAGAATTCAAAAGACAGCACAGGCCAACATAACGTCTAGGGAAAATTATGATCTAGAATTCTCTGCTTTGCTAGACTGTTATTCATGTACCCTTGGAGGCCTGGAAGACCGTATCCTGTATGTAACATTTTTAACAATAGAGTCCCTGGGCTGCTTCAGTGGCCCCGTGGCCCCCATTCGCGCCCTCGGTGCAGGCGGCACAGGCTTGACCCCTGGCCGGGCAAGTTCTGCGTGCCTTGGAGTGCTGGAAAGATTTTTCCCAAAATGCTTTTCAGCTGATCTGGAGGTGAGCCAGAATAATAACTCAAGACTGAAGAGAGTGTGATAGGAAATTCCCAGTGAAATGCCGGGCATCTGTGCCTGTAAACTAAAGAGCTAAGCTTAAATTCTTGTTAACATGTAAAATTTAATGCAAATTTCAAAACATAGTTCTTAAAAAATAATATGCAAATATAAGAAATACATAAATCTAAAGTTCCAGGTTATACTAAAATGTGGGGAATAAAGAAGTTATGGTAATTTCTTATCTAACTGTGTAAAGAGAGGATTGCTTAAATTTTACACATTAAGTAGAAGAAAATATAGGCAAATCCTTACATTTTGGTGTAAATTTCAATAGGAACACTGCTTCTCAGGGGAAATTATAACAGGTAAGAACAATAGTGTGTGGCTTGTACATGTTGGCCCAAGTTTAACAAAGGCTGTCGTTTGCTCTTCCCTTTTGTCTAGGGTTAAAATTTCCTTTTTTTTCAAAGAATGCTGGTAAAGATAATGTTTTTTATGTATTTCTTAGCAAGAAAAAAATTTAATCCTATGTCAGTTTTCCGTTTTATTTTGACTTTTACCAATTTGTGAAATCTGGAAATTTTGAGATTCACTAAATAGGCCATTATTCCCAGCCAAGGTATTCAAATAATGTTCACTGTCTCATGAAGAGGAAGTTTTCATTAATTAGCGTTACCTGAAATCAAGTAGAATGTTAATATTTAAGTATGATTTAATTGAAAGATGTTTAAAGGTGTACCATAAATCCAGTTCACTAGAAGAGGAAAGGAATGGAAAAATATTAGAAATTAAATTCTGAAAATAAAGGTTTTCAAATCATAGATATACTACTCTTTGAAAAGGTAAATGGAAATAGCTAGTGAATTTTGTTAAAGTTAATTATACTTATAGTACTGGTTTTACAGCTGTTTTTTTATGTTGTGCTGAAAAGTTAAGGCTGCTCTTGAATGAAAGAAACCACTTGGGCAGCAGCAGTTCACTGTGTGATTCAACTGAGACACCATTGAATAGCAAAGCTCTATAATCTTATCTGAGCACCTAGAAACACTTCTGTTTAAACACGTTTCCCCTTAGAGTTATTCATCTCTGATTTAGGGCTCTAATAAATGACACTTTTGTTTTATGTTGTATTGGCCATTGATTTGAGCCTAAGTGGAAAATACACTCTTGGTCCTGTTTTTTACGTTTTGACTGCATAGATAGCACAATACTTGTAAAGTTTGCAAAGTAGCCTGCTGCAGTAGAAGCGTAAGAGATCGCCTGCGTCCCTCATTTCTAATTAGAAATCTGGCTGAGACAGAGTCCTAGATAGTGAGTGTGGACTCCTTGTTTGTCACTTGTTTTATTTGTTATAATTAACAACAAATACATTTCCCTGTTTTTATTTTCAGTGGACAGGAGTTATGAAGAATTACAGTGGCTACTTAACATGATTCAGAATGACCCTGTACCCTATGTAAGGTTAGTTTTTTTGTGCTATAATATTTTGTTTTTATAAATCATGAAGTAAGTAATTTCAGAAAATTAGACATGGAGTTAAGTCTTAGTTTTTGAAAATATAGGAGTACCTTATCCTGGTACTCATGTCGTTTTCTATTTGGTTTGCCTTTGGAAAGATACTTTAAAAGATATAGTAAGTTAATTCCCTGAATTTTACACATGATTTCTATTGTAATTTAAAGAAAACCTTATGTAACCCTTTTTAATACACATGGGGTATTCCTTATGTATCAAAAAAATCATAAAACCTCCTTATCAATTGATACACTATTTTAAAAGTAAATAAGAGCAGTGTTTTGGTGTGTCCTATTTGTTCCTTTTCTTGCCCAAATAAAATCCTAATTTTTAATAAATGGATTTAAGATAAAAAACTATAATACAACATTGTTAAAAATTTAGAAAATAAGGGAAATTAAAATTCCAGTCCTGACTTAGTAACTATTTTCATTTTTGTATTCTTTTCATTTTGTTCATTTCTGCTGCTTTCTTTTGCAAAGTAGGATATTTATAGTGTATTTGAGCAGGATTAAAACTTTTTACTATTTCTGTCTTCCTTTCTTTATACCTAATAGACTCAAATTTGTGTTCTTTTGTTGTAATAATTCAATTGCATAAAATGAAATTTGAAAGGTGAAAAGTAATTTAGATTTTAGCCATTCCAACTAGAAACAGGAACATAGACCCAGCAGCATCGTCCTGCTCCAGGTTGCACATCGTCTGGCAGGCATTTTCTTCTGAAAAGGCACACAGGTGCACTCTGCCTTTTGACCTTACTGAAATCCGTCTGGATGTGAGGCATGCGCAGGCGATTCCGGCTCCTAACGGAGAGGTCTTTGAGCAGCAGGTCTTTCAGGTTAGCTGTAGTAGGTTCCTGGTTAAGGCACCTGTGTATTTCAATCTTTTAAGCAATGCTTATTAAAAAATATTCTTTGTACAGTTTTGCTGTTTTTATTTCATGGTTCTTGATTTGTGATCTGAATTGTATTTGAAATAATTTGTCCTTGGATTGATATATATATGAAGGATCAGGTTGATGTGGATAAAAATCTCATAATCACCGTTCTGAAGTACATGCTTACATGAAAGAGAGTCGGCAGGAAGCCAGCCTCGTCTGTTCTCTAGTAGCACTCATGCATTTGAAAGTTTATAAGATGCTGGTAATAGCAAGTAGGGACAGAAATTATAAATGTAGCTTATCATGTGTTCATTTATGTTTTCAAGTCACATCAGGAACTAACATTAAGGCACTTCTGAGATCTCAAAACTGCGTTTTGAAGACCATTTTATATAATATTTGAAGTTGTATTTCTAAATTAGATACTATACAATCAGATTGCTTTTGAAATGTTGTGGAGCTTTTAATATTCAAGTTTCAAGAGCACTTATTTATACTGTGAACTGAAAATCTATTTAAAGATATATTCATGATTATATTTGACATGTTTACTTCATAATCAATATGGCTTATTTATATCAGCAATAGGGAGCCTCTTAGGCTTTACTTCATATCATCTAGCTCATAGTTACAGTTTAAAAAGTTCAGCACATCGTTAAAAAGCTTTAATAGCAGTGAATGATTACAGGATAGGAGTGTTACCACATTAGCGGCATTGTACGTGTGTTATTTGGTGTCTTGGGACATCAGTCGCTGTATTTTCTGTGGTTTTTATACTTTGAATAGAAACTTTGTCCTTCTCCCTATCATCGTTACCTTCTCTTTCCTCCCTCCCTTCCTGTCTGTCTCTATTGAGGCATAATTGACAGTTTCAGGTGCATAGCATATTGATTATGTGTATATTTTGAAAAATGATCACCATCATAAGTTTGGTTAACATCTATTACCATACATAATTATAAGTATTTTTTCTTATAGGAACTTTCAAGATCTGTTCTCTTAGCATCTTTCAAATATGCAACACAGTCGTTACTAACTGTAGTCACCATACTATACATTATCCCCCCATGACTTATTTCATAAGATAAGTGGGGATTTGTACCCTTTGACCCCGTTCACACGTGTCACCACCACCCCCTCTGACAACCTCCAATCTGTTCTATTATTTACACTCACAGAGTAACCATCATATAGAACTGCTGTGTTCTGCTGTTAATGGAATAGGATTCTTAGTCTTAAAGATAGGCAAACATTTCTATTTCTGCTATTTCTGTCTCTCTTAACATCAGTGACATTCATCTCTCCTGCCTCAAATACAGCATTTTATTTTTATGGCTTTTGGTTGATTTTTAAACTCCTAATAGTAAAATGGCCTTTAATAAGAACTGATCCTTTTAAAAAATACAGATTTTTAAAATTTCTCTCTTTTAACATTAAAAATTCTATGTTATTATATATATTAGGGTTACTGATTTAGATAGATCACTAGAGTTAGATAAAGCTCTGCAGAATTTGGGGGCTGAAACCTTAAAATTTGGAGGAAAAGAAACTAATTACTTGTAATTACCCCTTTATTCTTTAGAGCTAAGTTGAACATCATTTCTATAAGGATACCTTCTTGATTCCCTGCTCCAGGTTAGGTTCATCAAGTAATACTTGTCCATAAATTCCTACAGTTGTTCCTTTACCCGTGTATATAAATGTTAATTTTATAGCTTTTTTTAACCTGCTGTCTCCCCCATGGGAACATAAATTTTAAAAAGACAGAGACTGTGTCATCTTTTGCCGCTGTATGGACAGCATTTAGTATGATGCTTTGTATATGGTTAATTAAATATGTGTTAAGCAAGTGGTTGTTATGTATATTATATGTATTATTATATATTTGCCCCTTCTAATCATATATATGTTTAACTTAATTCATATGTTAAAGAAAAGTGATTTTATCTCTGTAGTGACAACTGTATGTAGAAAAAAACTTGAAGCTGTTGAATCCCTTTTAAATGTTTGAGAAAGTCGTTAGTCTAAGAAGAGAGGGGATAAAATAAGATGGAGAAACTTGAGATAGTTTTCAAATGTTTTTATTTCACGGTTAGCAAAAATTTAATTTTTCTTTATCTTTCAGACATAAAATTCTAAATATGTTGACTAAAAACCCACCCTTTACTAAGAGCATGGAGTCTCCCTTATGCAATGAAGCTTTGGTAGATCAACTTTGGAAACTTATGAATTCTGGTAAGAGAGCAGTGGCTTTTAAAAAAGCTTTTTATTATTGGAGTTTTTCATTTTATTGGTTTTTTTTTAAGGAGACCGCTTACCGTACTTGCCTTTACAGTGGTGGCTGTGATAACATTTGCTAAGGGCATAGCCATACACCTTGCCCCACAGGGTAGTTGAGGAAACGAAAATACCAATTTAGTGAAAGTGTCTCAGATGTTTAAAGAGCTGTCAACATGAACTTGCACAGTATTACTGTTATTTTATCTCAGAAGGTTACAGAGGGTTGAAAATAAGTCTTTCTCGTTTCGCTAGTCCTCCTAAGTGGCCTTTCCCAGAGGTAACCAGTTCCTCGCAGACCCTTTTCAGGGCGGTATATAGTGTTAGCTTTCTGCGCTGCGGAGACCATGGCATCTCATCGTCACGGTTTTAATTTACATTATCTGAGTGCAGTCAGGAGGCGGTCAGTGCTCCTAGGCATGAGCTCTGAAACCAGTGTGCTGAGGATTAAACCTCAGCTGAATGACTTGCTCTCAGTGTGACTTGTCTAAGCCCATGAATTTCTCATTTTAAAATAGAGGTACTTCTGCAAACTGAAAATTAAATGAGTGATTATTTATCAAGTGCAGTAACTAGTTCATACTAAGTGCTCGGAAAGGTTGTTAGGCTAACATGCTAATGACACTGCGTTGAGCGCCTCTAATGTCTGGGCGATTTATCTGTAGCTTCTGCTTTGTAAATTGTTCATATTCTTTGACGTTGCTGTTTAATTGAATCACTAACCTTTTCCTGTAGGATTGTAACTATGATACATACGTAAAGAAAATTTGCCTTATATCTCCGATATGTTGAAATTGTAATATTGGTTTTGATTTAAAATTCAATCTAAAGCTAGGCTGAAAGTGTTTGGCTTAGAGAGAAGTTGCTACAGATAGATGGTGAGGGAGCAGCGGGCATTCATTCTAATAAATACTCCGCTTTACCTTCTCTCTGAAGTATTGGAAGATAACTTGCTTGCCTATCTCATTAGTGACTACTTCACTGAATCCCACCTAGATAACAAGTTCTGATTCTTTTTCAAAAATTATTTTATTTACTAACATTGAAATGTTAAGCGGCTGTATGCCTTGTGTCCCTGAGTTTCATAATCATAGTACAGTACCCTCAAGTAAAGGCACCATAGTAGATATTTCATTGAAATATAAAATTGAAAATAAAATGGCCCTTGTCCTCAAAATCTTTATAGAATAGCACATAACCCAGTTTATATCATTATTGCCAAATTATTATTCTCATGTTTTCCCTGGTACCTAGAAGAATGATTGCTGGGGTTCACATGATGTATTTTGCTATTTGTGGTTACCTAAAAGGATGTTCCGATTACCATCATTTAGATCCAAGAAATGAGCACACAATTCAGGAACTTGTAAAGGATCATTCAGCAGTTAAAATGTGACATGACAACCCACTCCAGTATCGTTGCCTGGAAAAGCCCATGGACGGAGGAGCCTGGTAGGCTGCAGTCCATGGGGTCGCAAAGAGTCGGACATGACTGAGCAACTTCACTTTTCACTTTCATGCATTGGAGAAGGAAATGGCATCCCACTCCAGTGTTCTTGCCTGGAGAATCCCAGGGACAGGGGAGCCTGGTGGGCTGCCATCTATGTGGTCACACAGAGTCGGACACGACTGAAGCGGCTCAGCAGCAGCACGAGCATGGGACATGAACTGTACTGTGTTGAGTATATTCTTACCAAGAATGCAGGATTCCATGATTGTGAGGGAGTGCAGCTTGACAGACAGTCATAATGAAGTACGAAGAAGTCGCATGTCACTTCTTAGGGAAGGTTTCATGGGCAGAATAAGTGTATGTTTAAGATTAATGGGATAATCTGTGTTAAAACGTTTGAACTCCTTTGGAAGATTGTGGTTATACAAATTCAAGCTCTGATTGATGTCTAGTATTTATTATTGCTAGTGTTCAGAATAAAGTACAGTTACTGCTTTGGTTTGGAATTCTCTGTGCTAATAATCTAAACAGAACAGATCAGTGAAGCCATTGGCATAAACAGTTTTTTACTCTTGTTCTTCAGATGTATAAATAAATGGGAACAGAACAGTATGAACAGTGGGAATGGCTCAAATAATTAAGAAGGTTTTTTGTTTTTTTCTTTTTAATGTTTTTGGAGAACATTGGGCATTAGACAGGGAAGACTGATTAGAGGATTGCCTGAGAGAGTTGCTGGTTTTTACTCAGTTGCAGCATTCTGAAGACTGTTATTTAATCTGCCAGCTACCCCTCCCAACTCAATCACTTAAATGGCAAGGAATGCTCCTGTACCTACCCTCCCTGACCCCCGCCCCGCCTTGACTCTTGATTCTCCCCCAGGTAGCAGGCTGCCTTGTATTCTCATTCGGGGTCAAGCTTTGGGACCTGCCCTGCCTGCCTGAGCCAGAGAGGCAGTGCTCAGGGCAGATGGCCTCTGCTCAAATCAGAAAGTGTCTGAGACAAATCCTCACGAACCTGATCTTAGAAAAGATCATTCCTTCATTTTCTGAGGTGATTGCTTTTAAAGCTGATCAAGACACCATTTTCAGGACATTTTTCTTTTCCTTGCTTATGAAATCTTGATTCCCTGACAAGGGATTGAGCCCATGACCCTGCAGTGGAAGCTTAAAGTCCTAACCCCTGGACCGCCAGGGAAGCCCGAGGACATTTTGCAGTAAACTCGTCATCCCGCACTGACGGCAGAAGCTTGAGAGTGCGCACAGCAGGCTCCACGGGCATGACGCCGCGCGGCCAGCTCTGTCCCGGTCTTCCCGTCCGTCTTTCTGACTCTGCCGCTCACTGCCGCTGTAAAGTGACAGCCATTCTAAGACTTTATTCCATGGTTTTGAAATACAACGTTCTCATTTTTTTTTTGTTTTACAATTTTAACAGAAGCACTGCTTATTTTTTAGCTCCATCCTGTCAGCCTTAAGTTGTAATATTTATAACTCAGGTGCAGTCAAGGTCTGCCGGGGTCCAGCCTAGGTAGGTCCGGGGAATTCGAAGGTGGGGACAGTGTCGGCGTCTTTAGAAAAATACATATTTAATTACAGATATATGAGAGATTAGAAACGGATAGTGTAGTAGGAAAATTAGTGGAGAAAAAGAGGCTGAATAACTTGGTTTGCGTGGAATAGCATCCATGCTCCAGATGGGAATTCAGCTAGAGAAACAGGGAGCAAGAAAGAAACGACATGGGGGTATCAGTCTTTCCGGAAACTGATCCGATTTCTTTATTTTGGGGTTTGCTTATATACCTTTTGTTACACATAGGGATGAATACAGAGTCACGCGGGGGTCAGCAGTCCTGACCTTTATCAAAATCAGGTGCTTCACATAAAAAGGTCTTAGGGATTTTATGATCCTTTCTTTCTGATAACCAAAAACTTATTTTTTCCAAGGGTGTTTTTTCTTAAACCAGGCACCACCCTCCAAATAAAGTTACATTCCTATAGGGTGAGGGTGTAGTGAGTTACAATCAAGAAAGGAATTTATTTAACCCAAGGTTAACATGATTAATCTTAAAGGTTAATACTTATTTCTCCTATATGCTTAAAGATTAATGCTTATTTCTCTTGTGTGCTAGTTATATTCATTATAAGGGCAGGGAATATGGAGATTTAGCAGCAAACATCAGCCCAACAAATGAAAATCCTTTCACCAATGCTCCCCTTAAGATCTATTTAGTCTTAAGATATGATAAAGTTACATTCTTACATAGCAAGGACACAGTGATTTATAACAAAGTACAGTGATCTATTATAAAAGAGAAAATCCATTAACTCAAAAAGTCTAGTATTGCTAACCTTAAAAACTACTATATTTCCCTTGCTATATTCCAAATACATTGATTAATATATTCCCAGGTGCCTAAGGATATGGAGGCCTGGCTGCAATCATTGACTCAACAAGAAGAAAAGCCCTATGCTAATTAAGACTCTCAAAATACTCCGAAACTCTCTGTGCTGTTTATGGTTGAGAGGTGGTAAACAATCATGTGCCTAGTGGCAGCAGTATGGATAATCCTGTCACACAAGCTAGTCTGTCAGCAGAGAGGTTTGACCTGAGACACCCTTGTCCCACCCAGGGTAGGGAATTAGCAGCAATTATTGGCACAACAAATGAAAAACCCTTCACCAATATAATTCCTAACCAACCCACTATACTAATAATTTCCACCTCCCCAAAAGAATTTGCCTTTAGTAAGTCTAAAACATCTCGTGCCTCTCAGGGTGGGAGGCTGTAAACAGTCACATGTGGCCGGACAAACCTATACAGGCGGGCTAGATAACCTTCAGAGGAGTCCGTAAGCTGAAACACTCTTGTCACACCCGGGAATTTTTATTGCCTTGGAGCTGCACGTTTACTCCTTCTCTGAGAGAAACGGTTCTGGGGGAGAGCCCCCTGTAAAGTCAGAGGTGTAGGTGAGAGCATAAGACAGACTCTGGTTTTGGGGTAGATGCTCGGGAACAGGGGGTTTCCTGAGGCTTGATCACGCCTTTGCGTATGCCAAACCTCGTTCCTCATGACCTTTGCCATGGGCGGAGTTCCTGACGCCGGCCCCCTGGCAAAGGTCCTCCCGTAAGAATAGAGTAGTGCTGCTTCCTCCATGCAGATTAAAGGCCTGCCGAAACCTTTACCAGCCCAAACCCAAAGCCCACACAGAAACACAAAGTAACAGCGCGCCTGCTCTAGGGGCTGGGGACGCTCAGCAGCCTTCATGCCCCGTGCCGTCTCATGGTCCTTAGCTGACCCTCAGGAAACAGGGTGCCCCCACTCACCAGAACATACATTTCCCACCTGCTTTTTAAAACTGAGATAATGCTTCTTTTAAAAACACTTTTTAAGAGTTCATACTGAGTTGCATGACTGGTTTCGAAGTCATCTGCAGTATTTGAAGATTCCAGACTCATTATTTGCAGTCGACATAACTGGGCAATCTTCACCCTCAAGGTTTAGCCTTATTCCAGTTGTAAATGCACCCTAAGCCGTTCTGGTTTCTTTACTGATAGAGTGTCTGAGATGGCCGTCTTTTCCTGCTCTGCCCCTGAGTGGTAGACATGGAGGGCTTGCTGTTTCGGCAGCCTTCATTCCGTTCTTCAGAGGGCTGAGTCCCTCCAGCCTCTGTGATGAAGGTCCAGGAATCCGATCCTTGTCGTTTGTGGAACCTTTCCATGTGTGAAAAACATTGAGGAGGAGGGTAACGAGAGCCCCCAAGACATGGGGTAGTTTCAGTCCATTAAAGTGTCCAGGTATGGATATTCCAGAGAAGGAAATGGGTTTCTAGTGTAAACTCCTTCCCTTCACTCTGCACTGTTCCCGTTTCTGGTTTCTCTCGTGCTTCTCAGAACTCTTGCTTCTTTCTCTGCTCCCAGCAGTGTTGTGTATCTGTTGTTAGCTTACCACATGGTAGCAGAATTGAAGATGTCTCAAGGAAGACTGACAGCTGTTTCCTGATGTGCGAAGTGCCTAATGCAGAGTAGTATATATAGTGTGAACTCTGTAAAATTGTAACTCCTCTGACAACTGAAAGGACACACCCATGTGGGTTTTCCTTGCACCTAGTTAATATGACAGGTACCTGTTACTGTTGCTGTTTAGTTGCTAAATCATGTCCGACTCTTCTGCCATCTCACAGACTGTAGCCGGCCAGGCTCCTCTTTCCATGGGATTTTCTGGGCAAGAATACTGCAGTGGGTTGCCATTTCCTTCTCTAGGGAATCTGCATGACCCAGGGTCTGTTAGAGTATATCTCATCAAAATCATTACTTGATTGCAATTTATTTATTTATTCTAATATTTGTTGAAAACCACAAAACTTAATATAATTAACAGTCCTGAATTCACTGTAGCAATGTCTTTCCTTTTAGTTCCTCTTTTTTAAAACGTTGTGGTAGTCTTCTGAAACCCTAGTTCTTGGCCAAAATTATTTATATGGTTTATTTTTCTTGTCTAGAAGAATATTTCTTCTCACCCGTTTTAAATTATCTAGGTCATTTTAAATTCTGGCTAGAAACCATAGTCATTATCTAACCCTAGGTGATAATCTCATCTTGGCAGTGCTGTGTGGTGGCAGTGTCTACCTGGAACGTCCCCCTGGGGGACTGAAAGGCAAGTGGGAAGAGTTCTGGCGTTCCCATGCTCTGGTCTGCCATTGCTGTGGGGTGAGGTATCCTCTGAGACCACAACCCTGATTTCGGAGGTGAAAACAGGGATACTCATCAGAGAAGCTGAGAAGTCTCTCGGCCGCCTTGGGCTGAGTTTCTGCAGATGCAGTCCTCCTCTGGCCAGTACATGTCCCCATCTCCGTTACCAGCCTGTGGCCATCCCTGTGGTTTGCTGCTTTTTGAAGAGCACAAATATGTAGGTTTTGAACAAACACTTCTTCTGCAATAAATCTAGGTTAGAATTGTGTTGTTTCAAATAGGGTTTCTTACCATATTTAAAATCTGAAAGTAGTAAATTTGAGCATTAGAGTTCGTTTCCAGTATAGCGTTCAGCAGGGTTTGTGACGGTTCTTGGTGTGCCATCTTCCTGACATGCTATTAAAGAAGAAAATTGGACCAGGTGAACAGAGAATGGATGAATGTGGGCCAGTCCTGACTCTCTGGGACCCCATGGACTAGCTCACCAGGCTCCTCTGTCCACGGAATCCTCCAGGCCAGAATACTAGAGTGGGTTGCCATTCCCTTCTCCAGGAGATCTTCCCAACCCAGGGATTGAACCCAGGTCTCCTGAATTGCAGGCAGATTCTTTATCATCTGAGCCACCAGGAAAGCCCAGTATAAGTCTAATACTCCAAAAATAGTGGTTTTTTTTTCTGGCTTTAAATCTTCCTTTTAATTCCGCCTCCTTGGTTGACTGCTCCACACTCTTTCTTTCCCTGTTCGCCTTGTCTGACTTGCTTCTTTAATAGCATGTTACGAAGATGGCACACCGTGAACGTTCATGAGGAGTAGCCTCATGAACGCTACTCCTGGAAACAAATTCCAGTGCTCAGATTTATTACTTTCAGATTTTACATGTGGTAGGTGTCTAATTTTTATTTCATAGGAGAATGAAATAATTAGATTTTTTCAGTTGTAAAATTCAGTATTTCCTTGAAACATTTATGGTTTTTGTGACAGTGTGTAGGTACCTGATGTTAAGGTAGGAAGCATCTTTACAGTAGAAGGCTTGCCACTGGGGCCTTCGTCAGTAGGCGGCTCCTTTTAGGCGTCATAATCCTCTCTTCCCTTCCGTTTGTACAGGTTCTGGACATCTGAACATGTATGGATAGATGTGCACACTGACCTTTTGTTACTGCTGTTGATTACTTCCTAGGCACTTCACACGACTGGAGGCTGCGGTGTGGGGCTGTGGACTTGTACTTCACGCTTTTTGGCCTCAGTAGACCTTCCTGCTTACCCTTGCCAGAACTTGGCTTGGTCCTTAATTTGAAAGAGAAAAAAGCTGTCTTGAATCCAACCATCATTCCAGAGGCCATAGCAGGCAACCAAGAAGCTGCAGTGAACCCAAGCAGCCACGCACAGCTAGCTGGATTCCAGAACCCTGTAAGAAGCACACACCATGTGGAAAAAGTAGCAATAGTTTTATTATGTAGAGCTCCAAAGAAGAGAATTGTTTCTTTAGAGCTAGAGGATTTTAGAGCCACTCACAGCTTCTCGCACCATTTTAAGAAGTGCTGGCTGACACTGTCTTAGCACTTGATGGTTTCTGGAGCGCTGCTGACGGCTGCGTAACGGCAGCGTGCAGATGTTGTGACGCCAGGCCACTCACTGCTCTTGTGATGACAGTGACTTTCGGTGCTTGAGCATAAAGTGTCTCCTTTGAGTAGTAGAAAATTGAACATTCAACCAATTATGTATTAACCGAACTTGTCTGTACACTGTCGTGGCAGGCTGTTTTGAACACAGGACCTTGACTTTTATCTCTTTTTTTGCTACTTTGCATTAATAGCCTCATTCTAAACATTTGAGAAGTGCCTGACAACTGCTTATTGAATCATTAGTAAATAAGTGGATAATGATGAATGGCCCAGTGAACATGTAAGCTGCTCACTGGGGGAGGAGAAATGCGTTATGTGTTTTTTAGTTTATGTATATATGTATGTGTTTGCTTTTACAAAATCTTTTATTTCCAACTATGCATTATGAAATTATGAGACTTTATTGTAGAAAGACCTTCATACTGTAATTTAAAGGACGTTTTCCAGGAGCCTCTTGCTCATTGGTGACACAGCATCCCCAGTGCTTCAGGCCTCATTGTTCACCGATGTTTAGACCAGATCACTTGCCTGGCAATGCCCTACTGGTGTCTTGACACTTTAAAACTTAAAATTCTCTTTATGCTAGTTAGTAGTAGTCCTTTAAAAGAAGTTATTCACCTAGATTTTCTGAAATATAATCATACTTATTTTTGTAAATTTAAAATGTATCTTAGAGTTCGGGTTATGAAAAAGTAAGACAAATCTTTTCATAGGAAAAAAAAAAGTCTCGTTAAAGAGCTCTTTTGTATCTGTTTATAAGCCAGTGGAAATGAATATATTTATAATTCTTGTCCATATATGTTGATTTATCCACTTTCATACTTTGAGTCTTTAGGACAAGAGGAGAAAATGACACCAAAAGATATATGCTCTGGGGAAAGTTTTAAAAGTTCCCTTTCATACCTCCCTTCTCCTCCCAGAAAGACCAGCAGACAGGGGCGGGTGAGGTTTGTTTCTAGCCCGTTGCTGACAACTTTCAGGCACTGGGCAGGTTCTAATCTGCATGGTTGCTGTAGGTCTTAGTTTTCAGCTATGACATGAGCTACTTGTCTTTAGGAATCTAATTTTGATCTTGAATATTGCCACAGGAAGATGATCACCTTGCCAAGGAAGCCTCATGTAATATGTCAGCTCATCAGCAGGGAGTGAAGAGGAAGGCTGACACACCACTGGGGTCCCCACTAGAGCCTGGTCAAATACTGGAGAAGAATGAGGATAGCAGTAAAGTCAAACTCAAAATCAGAGTAAGACATACAGGCTACACCTGTATGAGCAGCGTAGGGCGCTCACCTTCTTTACCCCCTTGTGACTACTCGCAGTGGCTTTCCCTTCGCAGGAACAGGTGGGACAGCCTAAGTCGTAAAAGAACTCACACGTCCATCTAAGACGCTCCAGCCGACGGTCAGACTTCTGTCGCCACACGCGTCTTCTCTGTCTGGGGGAGGAGCTCTGTGTGCACAGCCTGCACAGCTCACTGCTTCTCGCCACAGCGCAGGGCAGGCCTCAGCCGCTGGTGCACTTCAGTCATCCCAGTCAGCTTCTTTGGAGGCTGGGCCGCATCATCTTCTCTTTCTCTTAATGCTTTTGGGGAAGGAGACTACTTTTCCTTTTAAATGTTTTGGGGCTGTATCCTGCGGCTTTTCTGCTGCTTCTCCTGAGAGCAGAAATCCAGGCAGAAAGTGATACAGTGGCTTCTTTCCTCTTTTGTTTTGTGTTACAGTTTTCAAGTTCTCAAGAGGAAGAAGAGATTGACATGGATACTGTTCATGATAGCCAGGCATTCATTTCCCATCATCTAAACATGCTTGAAAGGCCGTCAACTCCAGGTAAGGTGGTGTACTGCGTTCACCCGGGTGGTGGAGAGAGTCCGCTCGATGCCACTGTTTGAGGGGGTGTCGCTCTATTGTCAAGAGAGTAACTGTAAAGTTTAGAGGCAGCCAGTGTGAAATGCTAGACTGTATCAGATAACACATATCAGCAAAGGAATAAAGTATTTCTTTTGATTTTCTACTTTGTTTTGTTTCTTTTTAAATATTTGGCTTACTTCTAGATCTGTTTTTTTGAAAAAATCCATTCATCAGATTCCCTCCAATAGCTTTAATTTGTTTTTTGTTTCTTTGCTTTTTGAAGTTTAGACTTAATCTCAAAATAAGAGATCTGTTTTTTAAAAAATAATGCAACTGTAATTATATATAAAACTTCTTGACTACAACTAATGCAGCCCAAAACGCAACTACTTTATTTTCTTGACTGCTTGCTCCATGTAATTTGTCATATCATAGATTTTTGCATACATCTCTCAAACATCATAATCTTTTCTATTGAAAATATTACCTGAGACAGTATTGAGTTCATACACTTTAATTTACCTTATTATTTCCCTGTGGGCAGGCATTTGTTTCAGATTTTATTTTTATGCAAGTAATTCTCTCTGAGTGTCTTCATACAGAAGCTCCTTTTTTGTCAAATTATGCTTAGGATAAATCCCTTAAATATATTTTTGGTAAAAAGGTTAATTTTAGCTTCATTGTAAGGTGCTTATCTTCAGAGGATTTTCATGCTCTTGGTGTTACCACCATAACGCTTTCTGAAGAGATTATGCCTAGTTCACATCATCAGCGTTTTCAGGTTTTCAAAAATGAAGCTTTGGTGTAACTTGCTTGTGGCTGTGAAATACAGTAAGTAGTAAAGCAGGTCTTGGTGGCCCGCCACCCACCGCTAACCCGCGGCATTCTCCATTCTCCGGCCACTCTCTGTGCCTCTCTCCTGATGCTCTTCACCTGTGCATTGCGAGTAAGTAAATGGTGTCTCAGCTGTTTTTCCTTCAATGTTCTGTTGCTTTTCTGTACAGTGTACCACACAGATATATGATCTGTATGTTTACTTTGCCTTTAGTTTTTGAATTATGTGAAAACTGTGTGACTCTCAATATGACTTGGCTTTTTTTCACTGAACGTTAGGCTGCTGACACTCACCCATATCGCTGCATAAGGCCGTAATCCATCGACGTCTGCCATCATGCTTTGTGCTCCATATGCTGTTTTATTGCCATTGTGGCAACTTGATAATTAACTATGATTACCATTTTAGATGGTTATTGATTATGATTCTCATTATAGTCAAGTTTATGATATATTTCTTTAATTAAGAATATGACTGTTTTTCTTTATGTGTTAGGAGTAGGTACTATTCCTGTTTCTTTTTACTGGAAAATCCTATTTATACTTCATGCTGGATGTGGTTATCTTTTGTGATCTTTGTGTTTGAATGGTTTTTTTAAAACATGTTATATTTGAGCAACTCTCCCTTACCCACCGGGGTATGCTTTTTGTTTGGTTTTTTGTTTAGTTTTGTTTGTAAGACCTGAATTACTTTTTACTCTCTAGTAACCTGGGGTGAACCAGTGGAATTTGAGAACTGGCATCGGAGAGAATATGAACCTGGTTCTATTTGAAAACTGAAAGATGATGAATTCTTTGGCTTTCATAATCATAATCAAATCATTAACAATTATTTTTCTATTCTGTCCATTTATGGATAAGTAAATTTAAGCAGAGATATATTAAATAATTTGCCCTCGATGACATACCCAAGTAATAGCCAACTCAGTGCTAGATCCAAATCCAGTTTTCCATTTGACAAAGGAAAATGAGACACAAAGAACTGTCTTACCTGGACTGGATCTCTAATTTTTGGATGATTTGGCATTGGAACCTGGGTATCCTGGTACGACAGTGCTCTTCATGTTTCACCATTAGAACATTTCATGTTTCAAATATCTTTATAATCCCTAGATTATTTTGATCTGTTAGTTAAATATTATAATGGAATTTATTAATAAATTTCGGGGAGAACAGGCATGCTTAACTCTATGCAAAGTTCCACATAAATAGTAAAAACCGCGCGTGACACGGCTCTGCTCCAGAACATAGGCTCTGGTTTGCATGCTGAGCAGCTCAGCCAGGTGGACGGTCCTTCCTGAACGTTCATTCTTCTCGGACGCGAGTCTGTTAGAGCCCCGACAAAGGAGCAGGTCCGATGGGAGCTCCAGCAGCTTTGAAAGCAGTGTTCTTTTTATTATCAGAGTTTACTGTTGAACTGAGACTGGTTTTAAGGCAGACTGTTTTCTTCTTTGGGGAAGTAAAGAAGGAAATCCCTGGTTTTCCTCTTTTTGCATCTTAGGGCTCTCCAAATATCGTCCAGCTAACTCGCGATCTGCTCTGACGCCCCAGCACTCAGCAGGCTGTGACGGCACGCCCACCACAAAGCCTCAGTGGAACATGGAGCTCCCACGGAAGGGGACAGGTAACGCACAGTTGCTGTCGTCATCACTTTACTCAAGAGCGAAGCTGTGAGCTTCATAAAGTTTCTTTATCAAACTACAGCTCTGAGGGCATTCATTACGGTACTATCCAACAGACTTCTTTCTTCAAATACAAGCTGCATGCATATTTTTGAATTACTTTTGATCCGCAGTGCTCTGCTAGCTTCAGAGACGTGCAGCACACTGTTTCTGGTAAATGTACATGCGTTCTTCTCCAGAGTGTATGGCTTGTTAGAGAGTGCTGGGAGTTGGTCACTGTGCTGTGGACGCAGTAGGTCCTTGCCGGTTATCTGTCTTCTGTGTCACAGTGTGTCTGTTCATCCCACGCTCCTAGTCTCTGCCTTCCCCCATTTCCCCTGTGGTAACTACAAACTTGTTTTCTATGTCTGTGGGTCTGTTTCTGTTCTGTGAATAAGTTCATTGGTGTATCGGTATATATACCGCACGCATGAATCATATCGTGCATTGGTCTCTCTCTGCCTCCTTCACTCAGTGTGGCCATCTCTGGGGCCGTCTGTGTTGCTGCACATGGCATGATTTCGCTCTTTTTCATGGCTGAGTAGTGGTCCATTGCAGTCCACGTCTCTAGCCATTCATTTGTCACTGGGTACTTAGGTTGCTTCTGTGTCTTAGTCACTGTAGATAGTGTTGCTAATGAACACTGGAGTGCATGTATCTTTTGGAATTATGCTTTTCTCCAGATATATGCCCAGGAGTGGGACTGCTGAATCATATGTTAACTCTGTTTAGTTTTCTAAGGAACCTCCATACTGTTCTCCATGGTAGTTCTACTAATTTATATTCTCATCAGTACTGTGGGAGGGTTCTTTTTTCTCCACACCCTCTCTAGCATTTAATGTATGTAGACTTCTGATGATGGTTATTCCAACTGGAGTGGAGTGATACCTCATTTTAGTTTTTATTTACATGTCTCTAATAATTAGTGATCTTGAACATTTTTCATGTGCCTGTTGGCCATCTGTATGTCTTTTTCACACAGGTGTCTATTTAGATTTTATGCCCGGTTTTTTAACTGAACTGTTAGTTTTTTTGACACTGATCTATGTGAGCTGTTTGTATATTTGGGAAATTAATCCCTTGTCAGTCACATAGTTTGCAAATATTTTCTCCCATTCTGTAGGTAGTCTTTTCATTTGCTATGCAAAACCTTAAGCCCCATTTGTTTATTTTTGCTTTTGTTTCCATTACTCTAGGAAAGGATACAGAAAGATGGTGCTGTGATATATGCCCCAGAGTGCTCTGTCCAGGGCCATTCTGTCATTTTCATTTTCTTGAAGAGATCTCTAGTCTTTCCCATTCTGTTCTTTTCCTCTATTTCTTTGCATTGATCGCTGAAGAAGGCTTTCTTATCTCTTCTTGCTATTCTTTGGAACTCTGCATTCAGATGCTTATATCTTTCCTTTTCTCCTTTGCTTTTCGCCTCTCTTCTTTTCACAGCTATTTGTAAGGCCTCCCAAGACAGCCATTTTGCTTTTTTGCATTTCTTTTCCATGGGGATGGTCTGGATCCCTGTCTCCTGTACAGTGTCACGAACCTCATTCCATAGTTCATCAGGCACTCTATGTATCAGATCTAGGCCCTTAAATCTATTTCTCACTTCCACTGCATAATCATAAGGGATTTGATTTAGGTCATACCTGAATGGTCTAGCGGTTTTCCCTACTTTCTTCAATTTAAGTCTGAATTTGGCAATAAGGAGTTCATGATCTCAGCCACGGTCAGCTCCTGGTCTTGTTTTTGTTGACTGTATAGAGCTTCTCCATATTTGGCTGCAAAGAATATAATCAGTCTGATTTCGGTGTTGACCATCTGGTGATGTCCATGTGTAGAGTCTTCTCTTGTGTTGTTGGAAGAGGATGTTTGCTATGACCAGTGCATTTTCTTGGCAAAACTCTATTAGTCTTTGCCCTGCTTCATTCCACATTCCAAGGCCAAATTTGCCTGTTACTCCAGGTGTTTCTTGACATCCTACTTTTGCGTTCCCGTCCCCTATAATGAAAAGGACATCTTTTTTGGGTGTTAGTTCTAAAAGGTCTTGTAGGTCTTCATAGAACCGTTCAACTTTAGCTTCTTCAGCATTACTGGTCGGGACATAGACTTGGATTCCTGTGATATTGAATGGTTTGCCTTGGAGATGAACAGAGATCATTCTGTCGTTTTTGAGATTGCATCCAAGTACTGCCTTTTGGACTCTTTTGTTGACCATAATGGCTACTCCATTTCTTTTGAGGGATTCCTGCCCGCAGTAGTAGATATAATGGTCATTTGAATTAAATCCACCCATTTCAGTCCATTTTAGTTCGCTGATTGCTAGAATGTAGACGTTCACCCTTGCCATCTCTTGTTTGACCACTTCCAGTTTGCCTTGATTCATGGACCTGACATTCCAGGTTCCTGTGCAATATTGCTCTTTACAGCATCGGACCTTGCTTCTATCACCAGTCACATCCACAGCAGGGTATTGTTTTTGCTTTGGCTTCATCCCTTCATTCTTTCTGGAGTTACTTCTCCACTGATCTCCAGTAGCATATTGGGCTCCTAATGACCTGGGGAGTTCCTCTTTTGGTATCCTATCATTTTGCCTTTTCCTACTGTTCACGGGGTTTTCAAGGCAACAGTACTGAAGTGGCTTGCCATTCCCTTCTCCAGTGGACCACATTCTGTCAGACCTCTCCACCATCACCCGCCTGTCTTGGGTTGCCCTGTGGGCATGGTTCAGTTTCACTGAGTTAGACAAGGCTGTGGTCCTAGTGTGATTAGATTGACTAGTTTTCTGTGAGTATAGTTTCAGTGTATCTGCCATCTGATGCTTCTTGCAAACCTACCATCTTACTTGGGTTTCTCTTACCTTGGGCATGGGGTATCTCTCACGGCTGCTCCAGCAAAGCGCAGCTGCTGCTCCTTACCTTGGATGAGGGGTATCTCCTCACCGCCGCCCTTCCTAACCTTCAACGTGGGATGGTATCTGGTCTTACATTTAGATCCTTAATCCATTTTGAGTTTGCTGTTGTATTTGGTATTAGAGAATGGTTTAATTTCATTATTTTATAGGGAGCCCAGTTTTCTCAGCACCACTTATTGAAAAGACTATCTTTTTTCTCCATTGTATACTCTGGCCTCCTTTGTCATAAGTTAATTGACTGTAGGCGTAAGGGTTTATTTCTGGGCGTTTATCCTGTTTCATTGATTTATATTTCTGTCTTTGTGCCAGCACCGTACTATTTCGTTTACTGTCGCTTTGGAGTGTACTCTTAAGTCACAGAGCCTGCTTTCTCCAGCTTCATATTTCTTCCTTAAAATTACTTTGACTTAAAGACTTTAAAATTACACTTTTTGCTATTTCAAAAATAATATGCTCCTATTATATACAACTTTGAAATCGTAGAGAAGAGGGGTAAAAATTGTCCCCGATTATGCCATTTCCAGAGAAGGCAGTGGCACCCCACTCCAGTGCTCTTGCCTGGAAAATCCCATGGACGGAGGAGCCTGGTGGGCTGCCGTCCATGGAGTCGCAAAGAGTAGGACACGACCAAGCGACTTCATTTTCACGTTTCACTTTCATGCATTGGGGAAGGAAATGGCAACCCGCTCCAGTGTTCTTGCCTGGAGAATCCGAGGGGCAGCGGAACCTGGTGGGCTGCCGTCTATGGGGTCGCACAGAGTTGGACACGACTGAAGCGACTCAGCAGCAGCAGCAGCAGCATGCCATTTCAGCTCAGTTCAGTTCAGTCGCTCAGTCGTGTCCAACTCTTTGCAGCCCTATGGACTGCAGCACGCCAGGCCTCCCTGTCCATCACCAACTCCCAAAAGTCCACCCAAACTCATGTCCATCGAATCAGTGGTGCCATCCAACTGTCTCATCCTCTGTCATCCCCTTCTCCTCCTGCCTTCAATCTTTCCCAGAATCAGGGTCATTTCAAATGAGCCAGCTCTTCGCATCACGTAGCCAAAGTATTGGAGTTTTAGCTTCAACATCAGTCCTTCCAGTGAACACCCAGGACTGATCTCCTTTAGGATAGACTGGTTGGACCTCCTTGCAGTCCAAAGGACTCTCAAGAGTCTTCTCCAACCTTCTCCCACGGTTCAAAAGCATCAATTCTTCTGTGCTCAGCTTTCTTTAGAGTCCAACTCACATCCATACATGACCACTGGAAGAACCATAGCCTTGACTAGACAGACCTTTGTTGGCAAAATAATGTCTCTGCTTTTTAATATGCTGTTTAGGTTGGTCAAGGCTTCCCTGACAGCTCAGAGGTTAAAGCGTCTGCCTCCAATGCGGGAGACCTGGGTTCAATCCCGGGGTTGGGAAGATCCCCTGGAGAAGGAAATAGCAACCCACTCCAGTATTCTTGTCTGGAGAATCCCATGGACGGAGGAGCCTAGTGGGCTGTAGTCCATGGGGTTGCAAACAGTCAGACATGACTGAGCAACTTCATTCACTCACTAGGTTGGTCATAACTTTCCTTCCAAGAAGTAAGCATCTTTTAATTTCATGGATGCGGTCACCATCTGCAGTGATTTTGGAGCCCCCCAAAATAAAGTCTGCCACTGTTTCCCCATCTATTTCCCATGAAGTGATGGGACCAGATGCCATGATCTTCGTTTTCTGAATGTTGAGCTTTAAGCCAACTTTTTCACTCTCCTCTTTCACTTTCATCAAGAGGCTTTTTAGCTCCTCTTCACTTTCTGCCATAAGGGTGGTGTCATCTGCATATCTGAGGTTATTGATATTTCTCCCAGCAGTCTTGATTCCAGCTTGTGCTTCTTCCAGCCCAGCGTTTCTCATGATGGACTCTGCATTGAAGTGAAATAAGCAGGGTGACAATATACAGCCTTGATGTACTCCTTTTCCTATTTGGGACCAGTCCGTTGTTCCATGTCCAGTTCTAACTGCTGCTTCCTGACCTGCATACAGATTCTCAAGAGGCAGGTCAGGTGTCCTGGTATTCCCATCTGTTTCAGAATTTTTCACAGTTTGTTGTGATCCACACAAAGGCTTTGGCATAGCCAATAAAGCAGAAATAGATGTTTTTCTGTAACTCTCTTGCTTTTTTGATGATCCAGCGGATGTTGGCAATTTGATCTCTGGTTCCTCTGCCTTTTCTAAATCCAGCTCGAACATCTGGAAGCTCACAATTCACATATTGCTGAAGCCTGGCTTGGAGAATTTTGAGCATTACTTTACTAGCGTGTAAGATGAGTGCAATTGTGTGGTAGTTTGAGCATTCTTTGGCATTGCCTTTCTTTGAGGTTGGAATGAAAACTGACCTTTTCTTCTCCTGTGGCCACTGCTGAGTTTTCCAGATTTGCTGGCATAATGAGTGCAGCACTTTCACAGCATCATCTTTTAGGATTTGAAACAGCTCAGCTGGAATTCCACCACCTCCACTAGCTTTGTCCATTGTGATGCTTCCTAAGGCCCGCTTGACTTCACATTCCAGTTGTCTGGCTCTAAGTGAGTGATCACACCATCGTGATTATCTGTGTCGTGAAGATCTTTTTTGTACAGTTCTTCTGTGTATTCTTGCCACCTCTTCTTAATATCTTCTGCTTCTGTTAGGTCCATACCATTTCTGTCCTTTATCAAGCCCATCTTTGCATGAAATGTTCCCTTGGTATCTCTTAAGTCTTTATCATCCTGTTTTTTTCCTCTATTTGTTTGCATTGATCACTGAGGAAGTCTTTCTTATCTCTCCTTGCTATTCTTTGGAACTCTGCATTCAAATGGATATACCTTTCCTTTTCTCCTTTGCTTTTCGCTTCCCTTCTTTTCACAGCTATTTGTAAGGCCTCCCCAGACAACCATTTTGCTTTTTTGCATTTCTTTTCCATGGGGATGGTCTTGATCCCTCTCTTGTGTATGGTGTCATGAACCTCTGTCCATACTTCATCAGGCAGTCTGTTTATCAGATCCAGTCCCTTAAATCTATTTCTCACTTCCACTGCATAATCATTAGGGATTTGATTTAGGTCATACCTGAATGGTCTAGTGGTTTCTACTTTCTTCAATTTGAGTCTGAATTTGGCAATAAGGAGTTCATGATCTGAGCCACAGTCAGCTCCCAGTCTTGTTTTTGCTGACTGTATAGAGCTTCTCCATATTTGGCTACAAAGAGTATAATCAGTCTGATTTCGGTGTTGACCATCTGGTGATGTCCATGTGTAGAGCCTTCTGTTGTGTTGTTGGAAGAGGGTATTTGCTATGACCAGTGCATTCTCTTAGCGTAATGCTGTGAGCCTTTGCCCTGCTTCATTCTGTACTCCAAGGCCAAATTTGCCTGTTATTCCAGGTGTTTCTTAACTTCCTACTTTTGCATTCCAGTCCCCTATAATGAAAAGGATATCTATTTTGAGTGTTTGTTCTAAAAGGTATTGTAGGTCTTCATAAAACCATCCAACTTCGGCTTCTTCAAAGTTACTGTTCCGGGTATAGTCTTGGATCACTATGATATTGAATGGTTTGCCTTAGAAACGCACAGAGATCATTCTGTCATTTTTGAGACTGCATCCAAGTACTGCATTTTGGAGACGTACTGGAGAAGGAAATGGCAACCCACTCCAGTACTTCTTGCCTTGGAAATTCCATGGATAGAGGAGCTTGGTGCAGGCTACTATCCATGGGGTCACAAAGAGTCGGGCACAAGTGAGCGACTTCACTTCACTTCACTGCATTTTGGACTCTTTTGTTGACTATGCGGGCTACTCCATTTCTTCTTAGGGATTCTTGCCCACCGTAGTAGTTACAATGGTCACCTGAGTTAAATTCACCCATTCCAGTCCATTTTAGTTCGGTGATTCCTAGAATGTCGACGTTCACTCTTGCCATCTCCTGTTTGACCACTTCCAATTTGCCTTGATTCATGCACCTGACATTCTAGATTCCTATGGAATATTGCTCTTTACAGCATCGGATCTTGCTTCTATCACCAGTCACATCCACAGCTAGGTATTGTTTTTGCTTTGACTCCATCCCTTTATTCTTCTGGAGTTATTTCTCCACTGATCTCCAGTAGCATATTGGGCACCTCCCAACCTGAGGAGTTCATCTTTCAGGGTCCTATCTTTTTGCCTTTTCATACTGTTCATGGGCTTCTCAGGCAGGAATACTGAAGTAGCTTGCTATTCCCTTCTCTGTGGACCACATTCTGTCAGACCTCTCCACCATGACCCGCCCGTCTTGGGTGGCCCTACAGGGCATGGCTCATGGTTTCATTGAGTTAGACAAGCTGTGGTCTGTGTGATCAGATTGGCTAGTTGTCTGTGACTGTGGTTTCTGTCTGTCTGCCCTCTGATGCCATCTCTCAGTGCCTGCCGTCTTACTGGGGTGTCTCTGACCTTGGACGTGGGGTATCTCCTCTCGGCCGCTTGTCGCTCCAGCGCTGCGTTAGGCTGTTTAAAGAGACCTATGATGTAACATTTTACTCCTTCCTTGCAGTGCTCTTTCAGAGAATATTCTAGTTTGAAAGATGTCAGCTTCCCTAGAAACTGTCAAATCTATACCTTTATAACTTTATAGAATAGTCAACTTATTTCTCCTCTCACCCTCCCCATGACAGTTTTTACAGTTGATCATGCATGATCAGTCATGAGGACTTGATGCTATATATACCTAGAAGACTAACATATTTTGTCTTTTAAATTATTTCATACTTATTGGACTTAGGTTTCCAAAAGAATTCTGTTTCGATGTGATTATTCCCCAGTTTGACTGTTTTACATTGTCTTCTGTTTACTCTGTTCTTGTTCTTACAAAATGAAGATTGTCGTCCAAATAGAGTAAACAAGTGATGCTGATGAAGAGAGACTCAGCCTTCAGATTTTGGAGGGACAGGGAGTAAAAATAAGATACATAAGCAAAATCATTTTTAAAAAAATAGTTTTTCCAAAAGTCATTAGTCAGGCTTCCCAATGCCAACCGATGGAGCTTGCTTACATAAACCATGTTTTTAATCATGTAAACAGAAGAGGAACTGTTTATTGCCTTGAGGAGCTCAGGAGCCAGCTGGGAGGAGTAGGAGATTGAACAGAAGTGGCCCCGCAGAGCCCAGGGGTCTCAGGGCCTGGCTGCTGGCGGCCGCCTCTCTGTGTGTGTATGTGTGCTCTCTGAGGCCTCGGCTGCTGGTTGCCCGTGTGTGTGTGTGTGTGTGTGTGTGTGTGTGTGTGCGTGTGTGTGTGTGCGCGTGTGTGCGCGCGCGCGCGCGCTCTCTGAGGCCTCAGGCTGCTGGCAGCCATGTCTCTCTGTATGCTGTCGTCATTTATTGAAACAGTTGCTCACAGAGTGTATTTCAGAAGGAAGTTAGCTGAAGACTTCAGCACTTACCTTTAATACATGAATCTTGACAGTGCTTGGCCCTCCCTTGCCAATTTTGTATTCTCTGGTTTTGTTTGGGGTTTAGAGTAATTTTGCTTTCTTATACTTATTAAGAGTTTATCAGACATGAAAATTTTTCTACATCTTTTAAAATGATAACGCTTAGGGCATTTCAAACCTCAATCTGATATAATTGGAGAGTGACACTTCACCTACCTTCCATGCCTTTAGGAAAATAAATTCTGTCTAATAAATTCTTATTCTAGTGAAAAATCCAAGCATGTTTGTTTGGTTTTTCCTAGCGACGTGGCGTACTAGCCTATGTATAGAAGCAGATCTTAACGCCGTTCTGTGTCCACCAGTGCACCTCTGTGTCACCGTTTCATGTTGCTTCATCTTCACCTTTTTTCGAGTCTCTTTACAGTTCCAGTTCTCGTAGCATCACGTGGGAAGACTGGAGAGGCGGTAAGAGCATCGTCGTGAGGAGGAGGAGAACGCTGCCGCTGTGGCCCTGGTGGCTTCAGGGTCGGGCCCCTTACGCCACCAGGGTGTTACATGGGCTGATGTGTAAAGCTTCATTTTGAATATGGCCTTTAATTTGCCTTTGGAGTTTCCCTTAAATATATTTGTGCTCTGCGCTCTGACCGCTGAAACGGTTAGTCGTTCAGTGGTGATCGATTCCTTGCGACCCCATGGGCTGTGGCGTGCCAGGCTCCTCTGTCCATGGAATTCTTAAGGCAAGAATGATGGAGTCGGTAGTCGTTCCCTCCTTCAGGGATTCTTCCTGACCCAGGGGTCAGACCAGGCTCTCCTGCAGTGCAGGCATGTTCTTCACCCTCTAGCACCAGTGAAGCGGCAGTGACCACTGAGCACGTCTTAAAATTCATCAGTGACGTTATCAGAGTTTAGAAAACATTGATACTGCAAATGATAGCGTTCCAAAAGTTTAACTCATACTTGTATTTTCCTTTGGAATTCTAAAAACAGGTTTCCGGTAGACATGTTGTATTTGATAGGTAACGTTCCCAAACTAGCCAACGAAAACCCTTTTTAACTTACACTATACAGAAGAATAGAAGTATCAAACCCAGCTACTATGTGTAACAGTGTTTCCAAGAGAAAGGGCACTCAGTTCAGTTCCTCAGTCCAGTCCGACTCTTTGCGACCCCATGAATCGCAGCACGCCAGGCCTCCCTGTCCATCACCAACTCCCGGAGTTCACTCAGACTCACGTCCATCGAGTCAGTGATGCCATCCAGCCATCTCATCCTCTGTCCCCTTCTCCTCCTGGCCCCAGTCCCTCCCAGCATCAGAGTCTTTTCCAATGAGTCAACTCTTCGCATGAGGTGGCCAAAGTACTGGAGCTTCAGCTTTAGCATCATTCCTTCCAAAGAAATCCCAGGGCTGATCTCCTTTAGAATGGACTGTTGGATCTCCTTGCAGTCCAAGGGACTCTCAAGGGTCTTCTCCAACACCACAGTTCAAAAGCATCAATTCTTCGGCGCTCAGCTTTCTTCACAGTCCAACTCTCACATCCATACATGACCACAGGAAAAACCACAGCCTTGACTAGATACACCTTTGTTGGCAAAGTAATGTCTCTGCTTTTTAATATGCTGTCTAGGTTGGTCATCACTTTCCTTCCAAGGAGTAAGCGTCTTTTAATTTCATGGCTGCAGTCACCATCTGCAGTGATTTTGGAGCCCAGAAAAATAAAATCTGCCATTGTTTCCCCATCTATTTCCCATGAAGTGATGGGACCGGATGCCATGATCTTCATTTTCTGAATGTTGAGCTTTAAGCCAGCTTTTTCACTCCTCTTTCACTTTCATCAAGAGGCTTTTTAGTTCCTCTTCACTTTCTGCCGTAAGGGTGGTGTCATCTGCGTATCTGAGGTTATTGATATTTCTCCTGGCAATCTTGATTCCAGCTTGTGCTTCTTCCAGCCCAGCGTTTCTCATGATGTGCTCTGCATAGAAGTTAAATAAGCAGGGTGACAATATACAGCCTTGACGTACTCATTTTCCTATTTGGAACCAATCTGTTGTTCCATGTCCAATTCTAACTTGCTTCCTGACCTGCATATAGGTTTCTCAAGAGGCAGGTCAGGTGGTCTGGTGTTCCCATCTCTTTCAGAATTTTCCACAGTTTATTGTGATCCACACAGTCAAAGGCTTTGGCATAGTCAATAAAGCAGAAATAGATGTTTTTCTAGAACTCGCTTGTTTTTTCCATGATCCAGAGGATGTTGGCAATTTGATCTCTGGTTCCTCTGCCTTTTCTAAAACCAGCTTGAACATCAAGAAGTTCACAGTTCACGTATTGCTGAAGCCTGGCTTGGAGAATGTTGAGCATTACTTTACTAGCATGTGAGATGAGTGCAATTGTGCGGTAGTTTGAGCATTCTTTTGCATTGCCTTTCTTTGGAATTGAAATGAAAACTGATCTTTTCCAGCCCTGTGGCCACTGCTGACTTTTCCAAATTTGCTGGCATATTGAGTGCAGCACTTTCACAGCATCATCTTTCAGGATTTGAAATAGCTCAACTGGAATTCCATCACCTCCACTAGCTTTGTTGGTAGTGATGCTTTCTAAGGCCCCCTTGACTTCACGTTCCAGGATGCCAGGCTTAGGTGAGTGATCACACCATCGTGATTATCCGGGTCATAAAGCTCTTCTGTTTTTTGCTATGTGAGCAGCACAGCTCTAACCCAGCCCAGAGGATGAGGGCAGTGAGAGAGGAGCAGAGGCTGGGGCCTCCTGCTGTGGCATCCACCGTGGCCTAGGGCTCTGGCAGGGAGGCTCCTGGTAGTGGTGAGGGGCCCTGGGAGCTCTCTTAAATCTCTGGTGATGCTAGATAAAAGTTCACAGGTGGGTTTGCAGGGCTTTATTCAAGCTCATCCAACTAAGGCACCTTTTATTTGGCTATAGAATTCTTACAAAAATTTTTTGAAGTAGGGGACTGAAAATGAAATTGCAGATGAAGATTCACATTTCCAGCTTCTCTCAGAAAAAGAGGCAGCTTCAGGCCGGGACTTGCTTTCCATTCCCGCGGTCCCTTTTGTGTTGCGCCGGGCGGTCTGCTTTGGCGCTTAAGACGCTGCTTGCTGTTTCTGAGCTGCCCGCCCTAGGGCTGGCCCCCCAGATGTCTGCTGAGAGATGGGATGTGTGCAGACATCATCTGGGAGGGATGGACCCTGCCAAGGAGAGCAGAGGTCAAGGTGTGCTCTCCAACCCCTCCCCCCAAAGCCGGTTTCCCTTTCCTTGCACAGGCTGCTGCTGCTGCTGGTGCTAAGTCGCGTCAGTGTGTCGGACTCTGTGCGCCCCCGTAGATGGCAGCCCACCAGGCTCCCCCATCCCTGCGGGGGAATGTTTTAGGGCAGGGGTAGAGCATGTTTGGTGAGTTCTGCCATTTGGGGTAAGAACTGAGGAGCAGCAGGAGTGTTCATTGTCATTTAACTTGACCTTCTCCCGAGCTGGGGAGGGAATCGGAGGAGGGCTGCGGGGCTGGGTGCACTGTGCACACCTCTCCTCGGCCCGGCGCCCCCTCCTGTCCCCTCCCCTCCCCCAGGGTCCCTTCCCCTCCCCCCTCCCCTCCCCCAGGGTCCCTTCCCCTCCCCCTCCCTCCCCTCCCCTCCCCCCTCCCCTCCCCTCCCCTCCCCCTCCCCTCCCTCCCCTCCCCCCTCCCCTCCCCCAGCACCCCTTCCCCTCCTCCCCTCCCCTCCCCCGACGCCCCTCCCCCGACGCCCCCTCCCCTCCTCTCCCTCCCCTGGGGCTGCCCTGGGAGCAGGGGAGGTGGGTGGCAGGAGGGGCTGAGGGGACCCCTGGGGTGGGTTTCTGCTGGGAGGGAGGAACAGAGCTCCTGCAGTGCTGAGAAGGGGTTGCTGGTTACCTAACAGTCAGAAAGGCGCTGTCCTGGTTCAGAAATCCTTTTTTTTTTTTTTTTAAAAAAGGCTAGAGTTCTTTCTTCTGAAACTAAAAAAAGACTTGGATTTTTTTCTTTAAATTATTATACAATTCTACACTTTCTTTTAAAATTTGAAGAGCCCGAAGAACAGACTTCAGACTTCTAACAGAAACTGCAGGTTTTGTGTTAAATGTAAATAGATACCGAATGTGATGAATTTAATGGAATTAGCAGGCTACTCACTGTTACTAGCACTTTTATCAAATGGGCTGGAAAGCCTCTACATTAGGTTTGTCTTAAATACCTTTTTTGTTTGCTTTGCATTTGTTAAATTGACTGCAGCTAACCCTTATCCACAGTGAACTGCTGAGGCCTCTAGGAAAGATTTTATGTTAGATGGAACAACAAAGCTGACCATCTGTTGTGTTCTTTGTCTGTAACTTGCAGTGGGCAGACTACGGTATTGTGAATTGCTTTCATCTTCTTTTCCTGAAGAGTCTATCTGCAGTAGAGACATGTTTTACGTCACTAAAGTGCTGCCATTAACTTTGGTTTTAATTTCTGGTTTCTGTGGGAGTTTAGGCAGCTTGCAGTGTTCTGTTAATTTCGGGTGAGTAGCAGCGGTTTAGTTTAAAGGGGCTTCATCAGCTTTTAAATGAATGTTGCCTGACCTTGAGAGGACAAGTGCTGAGGCATCCTGCAAACCCCTAAAATGATGGGTATGTGGAGTTGTGCGTGTTACTGTCCATGTCATGGGGACGGTAATAGACGCGTTTTTTCCAGTAGCGATTCTGTGGAGTAACTATTACATCATGATGCTAGTATGAAAGTAAGCTCAAATCTGACTGTTAGATGGGTTCACATGAGAGAGAAGTTGTATTTTCTTACCATGTTGAATTAGACCTGGTAAAAATTATTCAGAAAAGAAATTAAACAAATAAAAAATATATATTGTCTATATAAATGAAAACTTAAGAGCTAAAGGTTAGTATGATGATAGAGTAATACTAGGTTTTATCTGACGTTCTATTCTAATGAATATTTTTGTATATATTTCTTTGCACTTATGCATTAGCACATTTGTAGGGTATGTTTCTAGGAATGAACTTTCTAAATTAAAAGTATGAGCATTTAACACTTTTACAGATAGTGCTGATTTGTTGTAACTTGTTCTTTTTAAAAAATGATTTTATTAGAACTGTGAAGTTGTCAGACTAGTATAAAGAGCCTCCTCTAACCTTTACTTAGCTACAGAAATGATCAGTCTTGTTTAAGCTATAGCCACCCCATTTCTACCCTTCTCAATAATTTTGAAACAAATCTTACATATTTTATGGATAAATAATTCTGTGTGTATCTGTAAAAGATAAGGGCTTTAACAACTGATAGCCATGATAATATTCTTGTACTTTAAAATGTAAAGGTTTTTTGTATCATTAAATATTCAGTTATTATGTACATTCCAGTTGAGTCATTCATAAATGCCCTTATTTTTAGTGCTGTATTTGTTTGAATCCTTGTCCACAGAAGCAATTGACAGATACATCCTTTACATCTTTAAAATTAGAAGTTTCCAGTCCGTTGTTTTTTTCTTTTCCCCCCTTTACAATATGTATTTGTTGTAAACACCAGGGTTTTGATCTTTAGTTTTCAAGTCTGTGTTTTGCTAATTGTGATATAATTAAAATACTAGAGTCCTCTATATTTCCTTTAACTTTATAGTTGTATCTGGAAGCTTAATTGGATTCAGGTTTATGGATGGTGGTATGTTCTTCCATCTGGAAGTGTACAGTGTCTAGTTGACTTTTTATATGAGATTATCCACTAATACATTCAAAGCATCAGTCCATTAATTCATTAAGGATTGCAAGATTGTGACATTCTAATTCATCTTTCTGTTTTTATTTATAAGTTGATTATTCCTGTGAAGCTGGGTGGTCTGTTGTTATCCATTGGTATAGCTCATATAGCCAAGGAAAGAAAAAGACTTGATTCTCTTTGTGTATTTAGTCAGTTTCAAAAGAGTAAATTGGCCAACATCCTCCAGTGGTGACCAATCACTTCTAGTCATAGAAGTTATTATCTTTATCAAATTCAAATTTTTCCAACTCCGATTGGTGAGAAACCCTTAAGTTGACTCTTAAATTTTTGAGTAGACTTTTAACTTCCTTTCTACTATTATACCTGATGTTTCAGGCTCATCTTGTAAATATTCTATCCAGACCTGCAATCAGCCATTTGTCCTAGAAGCCCTAGTTCCTAACACCTTTATCCTTGGATCTAGCTAATCCATTGTCTCCTTAATAGACTTTATGCTAATCAAGAGAAATGCAAGATGTGTTTGATTTTTCTAACTTTTCATTTTTCGCTAGAGGGTAGTCGGTTCACAGTGCTGCAATAGTCTCACATGCCCACAGAGTGGCTCACTCACACGCATACGCGTATCTGTTCTCTTTCACTTCTCCCATTCAGGTTGTCACACGGTGTCGGCAGAATTCCCCACGCTGCCCAAGCAGACCCTTGTTAGCTGTCTACTTCGAACCCAGCAGGATCGCCTTCCACCCCAGCGTCCCGGCTGCCCCACCCCGGCGGCCGGAAGTTTGCTCTCTAAGTCTCCCGGCCTATCTCTGCTTTGTGATGAGCTCATTTGGTATCGTCCCTTTTAGAGTCTCTGAATAAGCTGTGTCACACAGTCTTTCTCCTTCTCTGTCTGGCTGACTCCACTCAGTGTGATGGCCTGCAGGTCCTTCCACGCTGCTGCAGACGGCATCACGGCTTCCTTTCCACGGCTGAGCCATACTCCGGCGCGTGTGCGCGCCACGTCTTGATGTGTTCCTCTGGAACAGGACACTTAGCTTCTTCCATTGTCTTGGCTGCTGTGGACGTCGCCGCAGTGACCATGGGTGCTCGCAGCCTCTCAGACCGCGTTTCCCGTGGGTGTGTGCCCAGGAGTGGGAGGGCTGTATTTTTAGATTTTTAAAGAACCTTCATACTGTTTTCCATCGTGACTGTGCCAGTTTATGTCCCCATCAGCAAGGTAGGAGGGTTCACACGCTGTGCCCGTCCTGTCTCGCGTTTATTGTTGGTGGATGTTTTTATGATGGCCATTTTGACTGGCACGAGATGATATCTGGTGGTTTTGATATGCAAGAAATGTAAGATCTATAGTCGGTGTATCTTGAATGCGGGTTGTAAGACCTCCAAACAAGAGATTGGCTTTACTTTTGAAGTGGTTAACAGTGTCCCCTGGAAAGGAAGACTCTGGCTTGTACGCTTGGCAGTCGCCTCCACTGGGAAGTGCAGTTCCTGGTATAACCAGTGGCTTTTCTGCAATCCAAGTAGCTTGGCAGGTTAGGATTGGATGGTAAAATGTCTCTCGGTGGAGAAAAGGACCTCAGACTCCAAGCAGTGCAGACTGCCAGCTGGGAAGCTTTGCAGTCTGTTGACGTAGCCTGGCTAAGTAATGGATAGGGGTTAAAGGAATCTGTGAGGCTTTATTACTTCCCCTGTCACTTGGTTATGTGTATTCTGTTAGGTAGGGACTTGTATTCCCATATTTGTAGAATTGAGAATATAGTTATGTAGTTCATTTGAAATGAAAATTAAAAGTATATAGTAGCATATTTAACTGTAAATCAGATATCTCTCAAATTTTTTTCTTTTTCTGGGCACCAGTTATTTCAAAAGTACCAGGTCCCCAAACTAGCTCCTGTGTACAATCTCTCTCCTTTTTTGTGTTACTGTTAGTGTTAGCGTTCAAAACATCATGAATATAAAACTAATTTTGTGGTAGTACGGGGTGTGGATAATCTGTGAGGACAGGAATGTAAGCCCATCCACTTGTCCCGAAATGCTGGAGTAGTACCTGGCACAAAGAAAGCACAGTCGCCAGTACCAGCTTAATGAACTGCCTTTAACAGCTTGTTTCTGTTTCTGAACTAATAGTTTTCGCTTAGTCCTCTCCCTTCAAAATCAGTGGCCTTTAAATTGCATTTTGTCAGCTGAGTTCACCTGACATCCTGTTTAAAAAGAAACACAACAGTTACATGAATTTGTGACACTAATTCCTTCACTGAGCAGGTGTGGGGAAGTGGAGGATGCTGGATACTGCGCGGTGCCCTGAGAGACAGCGGTGAGGCCCCGCCCTCCAGGAGCTGCGTCTCGTGGGAGGGGCCAGAGAGAGGCGGGTGTGCGCAGTGGCCCCGAGCTCGGCCCTGGCCCTGCCCTAGGGCTGTTAGGTTTTGTGGCTCAGATTTCCTAGCACCACCGTGGGCAAGTTGCTTACTTTCTCTGGGTCTTAATTTCCTCATCTGTATTATGTTGTAGAAGCTAATTCTTTTGGGGAAGTTTGGTGAAAATTTTCTTCCAAAATGATGTTTGAGCTGTTTTAAATCACTGAAGAACCTGAATGTTTTTTCCTCTCCTTCCCCCTCCTTCAGATTGCAGTTTAAATGTGACTTCCTTGCAGCAGTGCGTCCCTGATTCGCTCCGGCTGCCCTGCTAACTGAGGTCTCCAGCTGTGCGCCTGTTTGATTCTGCCTCTGTCTTTCTGCTGGTCCTCCCGGGGATGCTTGCTTCTCTTTGCGAGTCTGTTAAACTCCAGGAGAGCTGAGATCAGGGCCAGTTCACCGCCGCTCCCAGTCCCCATGTAGTTCCTGCTGCTTTTTACACGAACATGCAGGTCAGGCCAGAAATAAGGGAAGGCCATTCCAAGCCCAGGGATAGCATTTACAGACACACACACAGAGCTGTGAAAGGGCTAGTCTAGAGCATATAGAAAGGAATGGTGAAAGATAAGATAGATTCAAGATTCGGATTATAAACTGTCAGTAAACATAGTGCTAAAAGTTGATCTTTAGAAAAATTCTCTGGTGATGCTGCTTTGGGTTAAAAAACAAAACAAAACAAAAAACATGGCTTGGGGCTGAATTGGATCAAAATTAGCTCTGAGAATTTATGCTTTAAAAAAGAAAAGAAACTCCTGCATTAGAGTCCATTTTAGTGAAACACTTGGTCTAGTTTGGGTAAATATATATGTGTGTGTGTGTACATATGTATATACATATTAAAGTGGATATATATACACGTTCGCACAGGAATTCCCGCACTGAAGTCTTAAGGATTTTGTTCTGTCAGTAGAGCTGCCTGAGTTCTTAGACAAGTAATCACGGTCAGGGTTTTTAGGAGCAGAGCTGCGCAGCAGGGCCTCTGAACCCCAGCTCCATTGACATTTTGGGCCCTGAGAATTGTCTGCATTTGGGGGCTGTCCCACTCCAATTCTGACAACCAGAGTGTCTCCAGACGTTGTCAGACAGCCCCTGGGGAGAAAGGTCGCCCCTGGTTTAGAACCACTGCTCTGCAGCTGTGTAAGGTGTGGATTCAAGTGTAAGACACTTCAGGCGAAGAAGCCAGTTAGTAGGCGAGCACTCTGATCCAAGTGAGATGAGGTGGTCTGAGTTAGCACAGACAGGATAGAGGGGCAGATTTAAGAGATTCTGGGAAGTAAAAATAAACGAGACTCGGTAGCCAACTAGTCTACAAGGGAGAGGCCCTGAGATGATTCTTCCACGTTATTTTCCTGGTGGCGGTAATTTAGTTGCTAAGTCGCATCCTACTCTTGTGACCCCATGGGCTGGAGCCCGCCAGGCTCCTCTGTCCCTGGAGTGGTTGCCATTTCCTCCTCCAAGGGATGTTCCCAACCCAGGGATCAAACCCGCATCTCCTGCATTGCGGGCAGATTCTTTACCACTGAGCTACTTCCCTAAGAAAAGGGAAGCCCCTTTTCTTAGTTGGCTGCATGTAAAGTGGTACCATTAGCCAGGATAACACACAGAGAGAGGATTCTCTGGGCATGGCCCCAGGATTGCACGGTCTGGAGGAAGCAGGAAATTCTGTACATTACTCGCTATTATAGATCATAGAACGTTGGAAACAGAAAGAACCTTCAAAGACGTTTGCTCCATTTTTAGGTGGGATAAAATACATGCTGAATTTTCCCATTTCATCTGAAAGTTATGTTTTATTATACTGTTGTCTGTTAAGTGTGCACTGGGGTTGTATCTTTCAAAGTGTACATACCTCAGTCAAAAAATGCTAACCACCATCTGAGCCCTCAGCAAGTCAGTCTTTTCACTGATGGAAATATTTTGAAACATTGTAAAAATTACCAAAACGTGGCAGTGACACAGTGAGCGAATGCTGGTGGGAAGGGCTCCACTAGGCTCGCCGAAGGCAGGGTTGCTGCAAAGCTTCGCTTGTGGTTGATTAGCCAGCAGCCCTGTGTCTGCAGAGCGCAGGGGGACCACGCCTGCCTGTAGAGCTGCCCTTCCCAGCCCCGAGCCCAGAGCAGAGCTGCGGTTCCAGAGCTGTGTCTCCGTTGACCAGCGTCGGTCTTGATCTGTAAGAGACACGTCTGGTCATGTTGCTTCATGGTACTTTGAACTATTAAGTGTTAATTTCCAGAAGATGGTTTGATAGCACACTGGTCTATGTCATAATTTGTATAGACTGCAAGGAATTGAAATATTGCCTTCTCACAGTGCTGAAAAGTTAACGTTTGTGTAACTGATTGGATGTCTCAGTTGGATACTTCTCCCATTCCTAGTTTTTTCCATGGACGCGGTGAACACTGAGGAGCCCGTCATCTTTTCTGTCCCGCCACCAGCTCCCTTTGAGTTCCCTTTCCTTGTTACAACAGGAATTCATTTGAGTGTTTTTCACCTTGAAGGTAAAGAGCAGCCCCCTCTGGAGATGAGTGTCCATCCGGCCGCAGCAGCTCCGCTGTCGGTGTTTGGCAAGGAGCCCGCGTCCTCCAGGCACGGCGAGCACCACCACCACCACCACCGCGAGCACAAGAAGAGGAAGAAGAAGCACAAGCACAAGCACAGGCACAAGCACAAGCGGGACGGCCGGGAGCGGGGCCGGGCGCCGCTCGCCTTCCCCAGCCCCGCCGGCGGCAGGTCCGCGCGCTCCCCGCCCCTGTCGGACTGAGCCGGCCGGGACCGCGCGCAGACTGAGACGGGCCGGGGGACCGCTCCCCCTGCGTGCAGAACGGCATGCAGACTGAGACGGGACCGCACGCAGACTGAGACGGGCCGGCGGCCGCTCCCCCTGCGTGCAGAACGGCATGCAGACTGAGACTGCAGACTGAGACGGGACAGCACGCAGACTGAGACGGGACAGCACGCAGACTGAGACGGGCCGGGGGCCGCTCCCCTGCATACAGAACAGTATACAGACCCAGCCCTTCATCAGCTGGGAAGATGATAGAAAAAGTCACCTCTTGTAGAGACTCAAGTTCTAAATATTTGATTTATATTATTTATGCAGTTGAAACCTAATTAGGAAAATGTGTTTTATCGTCCTGAGTAAACCACCTCATCCGGTCTCTTCCTGGACACACACACAGAGCAGACCCTCCCTCAGGGCCTCGTGTGCACGGGCAGCCCCCATCGCATCATGGTCTCCGTGTGCACTGCCAAAGTCAATTATGTTTTAAAGCCTTTGATTGATACGATGGTACAAAGTTATGTTTTAAACAGAAGCTACTGCCAAGCCTGTGGTAAAACCACTGTTTCCAGTGAAAGATTGTATAGCACCATTTGGAACTACTGAATGCTGGAGCCTTTTCTAGAGGGCTCTTCTGTTGCGTGTTTTTGTGTGTATCTGTTAACTGTAGAAGCCAATGCTGAAGTTTTCAGAGGCAGCTTAAAAAAAAAAGGCTCTTTTGATAGCACATTTGGTCATTATGTTGTTGGACTTTAACAAAACTACCAAATCCACGGTTCTCAAATCAAGATGTTTAAATTATAACTTCCTTTTTTTCATTAAGTATAAGTGAATACATTCATATGTAGAACATGTTTACCAAATGTGCACAATTAATACACCCAATACATATTCTAAAATTATTTCTCTTAACGATGGTACCTTAAAAAGGTGTTTATATGCTGTTCATAAGCGTAAATGTAGACATTTTGACCCTCAGCGTGAGTATACCAGCAGTATTTAAAAAACATACGAAACATTTTGGTTTCCTACTTCAATAGTTTGAATGCTTGTGTGGGTTTTTTAATTTCCAAATTTACCATGTGCTTTGTTGTTTGCCTAAAAATGTTGCTCATACCTGTTCTATTTTAATCATTCCCCTTATCATTTAGAAAGTGTGACTGAATACTTCTTCCCAGAATAGATGTTTCAAAGGGATTTGGTAATGTTGGGCTTAAATATACTTGTTTAATAAATAACTTTTTAAATCGATCATTTTGCCGTTGTGTTTTCTCATAGCTTCTGTTGCCTTTCTCTTTCTGTGTGTATATAATATACCTGTTCACAAGTTTGAAGAGAGCTGTTGGATAGGTAGGATTTGAGATGGCCCTGTTAGGAAGAATGGTTTCAGTAGGCAGAGGGGACAGAGTTTTCTCAGCAGAAGAGACGTATTTTCAGATGATTGGAGGATACATTTCAAAATAACTATGTGAGGTATGAAGTCAGCAATGAGTAATATAATTTAGTGGCCTCTTATATAGCAAGCATGGTGCTAGGAGCTGTTTGCTATGCATTTTTCTAAATTGGCTATCTACATTGGATGTTTCTCATGAGGCACACTTTTTATGCTGAGCTTTCTGTTCTTTAACCTGGTGGATAGATATAAACAATGAAAATTCATATTTATAGTTGCTGCTGCTGCTAAGTTGCTTCAGTCATGTCGGACTCTGTGCGACCCCATAGATGGCAGCCCACCAGGCTCCCCCGTCCCTGGGATTTTCCAGGCAAGAGTACTGGAGTGGGTTGCCATTTCCTTCTCCAGTGCATGAAAGGGAAAAGTGAAAGTGAAGTCACTCAGTCGTGTCCAACTCTTCGCGACCCCATGGACTGCAGCCCACCAGGCTCCTCCGTCCATGGGATTTTCCAGGCAAGAGGACTGGAGTGGGTGCCACTGCCTTCTCCATTTTTATAGTTAACTACATATAAATAATAAAACTTCAAGTGTAAGTTTCTTTAGTCTTCTCCCCCAGAGGCAATTACTGTGGCCAGTATTACATGTATAGAGCTTTGTTTTTAAAACTACTGATAAACTTGCAGAAATTTTTATCTTTGTATAGTTTTTATGTAGGTTTTTGGTTTTTTTTTTTAATTTGTTCATTTGGCTATGGCAGTTCTTAGTTGCCACATGCAGGATCTTTGATCTTTGATCTTGGTTGGGGCAAGTAGGACCTTGTTCCCTGGCCAAGGGCCGAGCCCAGCCCCTGCATTGGGACCCTGGGGTCCAGCCCTGAGCCACCAGGGAAGTCCCTGGAGGTCTTCAACAGTCACTTATGGCTACTGCATTTTGTATTGTGCCAACAAAGGTCTTTCTTATTCCATAATTATAAAAGAATTCTCCCAGTTTTTCTCTTGGCTTTAAAGTCTTGAATTTCAGATTTATATCCCTTATCCAAGTAGAGTCGATCTGGAATTTATTTTGATAGAAGGTAGGAGGTAAGGACCCGCTTTTTATTTCCTTCCAATATGGTATACCCGATACCACGTGCTTAAAACTCCAGATTTACTCTCTGACTTGCAGGCGTTGTATACATTTGGGCTCACTCGGGGGCTTTGTAGCGGGTTTCGTGGGGCCTGCACCACACTGTTCAGATCATTGTAACGTGTGATGTTTTGAAGTTCTGTCTCATTAATTTTCTCTTACAGAATTTCTTGGCTATTCTTGTGGGTTAGACATTTTTTTCTGGTTGACTGACTTATATACAGTAGAACTCATTCCTTGTAGTGTACGTTTCTGTGGATTTTGACAAATGTCTGAAATTGTGTGTCCAGCCACCATGGCCCATGACTCCAAACTCCCTCACGTCGCTCTTTTGTTTCAGCTTTCCCGTCTTCCACCCCCTGGCTTCCACTGATAGATTTTCCATTCCTGTAATTTTGCCATTGTTGTGGATTTGTTTCTGTGTTAATATTTGAATCTTCCCGGCCTTTCCCTGAAATTGCATTTGTAGGTTGATATTGGCTGTGTTTTAAATCAGGAGTTAACTTAGAATTGATAGCTTAGTGTTGATTATTCTAATTAGGGATATCAGTGTAACTGTCTATTAGTATTAATATACTGTTTCTTTTGAGCTTTATTATGAAGTACTGTTTTTCATTTGGTGTTCGGTAAGTAGTGTTTTTTTTCATTATAAGGTTATCTAGTCTTTTATTATAATATTGTGCCTTGTTACTGTATTAATCAATTCCAGAGAAACAACGTATATGTTTAAAAAGTATTTACTCAGATGACCATGGAGGCCAAGTTGTGTAACCTGTTATTTTTTAGCCAGAGACCCAGGAAAGCTAGTGGTGTAGTTCAAAGACTGGAATGCCAGAGGGTCCACAGTGTAGAGTGCAGTCCAGTGTGGAGGCCTGAGAACCAGGACTGCAGGGGCAGTCGGGGCCAGACCTCGTACACGCAGAGGGCAGGCGGTCGGTGCCAGACCTCGTACACACAGGGGCCAACAGTCGGGGCCAGACCTCGTACACGCAGGGGCCTGATGGTTGGTGCCAGACCTCGTACACGCAGGGGCCTGATGGTTGGTGCCAGACCTCGTACACACAGGGGCCAACAGTCAGGGCCAGACCTCGTACACACAGGGGCCAACAGTCGGGGCCAGACCTCGTACACGCAGGGGCCCAATGGTTGGTGCCAGACCTCCTACATGCAGGCGGAGCGGGTGTTTAACCTCCCTCCCCTTCTTGTTCTGCTCAGGCCTCACCGGCTTGGATGACGCCCACCGACACTGAAGGGCCTTCTGCTTCACTGAGTCCAGCAATTCACATGCTGGTCTCTTCCTGAGACCCCCCTGGACGCAGCCAAAAATAATGTTTAACCAGCTAGTCATGCGTCTCTTGGCATCTCTCATCAAGTTGACGTGTAAAATTAAACATCACAGCCACATTACTAAATATTCAGCATTTTTTCCTTAATTTATTTCTTTTTATTTGAAGGATAATTACAATATTGTTTTGGTTTGTGCCATACACCCATGGGTCATGTTTTAAATGCATTACTTGGGTTTTACTTGACAATGCTCCTATCCGTAAAGGATGGCTAGTTGTATGACCTCTTTTCTAATGTCTGTGCATTAAATTTTCTGATGTCTTTGGTCTGACTTCTCATGCCAAGTTTGCCTGAGAGCTGCAGGGGAGGGCGTCTCTGTCAACATCTCCTGCCCCGCGCTTCCCTCTCTCTGCATTTGGTCGTTCTTCATGTGTTGCGGATTTGTGTTCCTAATTTCTTCTAATTTCTTAGAAGTTGAAGTTTACAGTTCGTTTCACATTCTCCTTACGGCTTTTGGATGATTCTTGGGAGAATAGAGAAGCTGTTTCACTACCCAAGTCTTGTAAACTCCCTAAAAAGACATTTTGATCAAAGTATCATTCTTACAGTGAAATCTTGGTCTGGTAAATAGCGGAAAGTGACTTTGTTTTCCCATCCTCTTCTCCTGACTCTTCAGTTTCCAGTTTACTGTGAATGAATGAAACTTTCCGTGTCGAATGTACTCCAGTCCTAGCAGAACTGGCTTTCAAAGTTCTCAACCTCCAGCACCCCTGCCCTTGACTATGGACTGGTCTTTGTGACTCATCTCTAAAGAACAGATTATGGAAACAGGACAGTGGTTGCTTTTCAGTGAGGAAGGGCGACCAACACTGCCTTCACCAAGCGACCCTGGCAACCCAGTGCTAAGGCACGCCCACATCATGTTCTGTGCTGAGATACACTCTGATCTAAAGGCCACAGCCCCAGCCTACCCAGGCTACATATGAGGGAAAGGAAATAATCACACAAACCCAGACTGAAAGTGAAGAAACTGAAAGTGAAGTCGCTCAGTTATGCCCCACTCTTTGCGACCCCATGGATAGTAGCCTGCACCAGGCTCCTCCGTCCGTGGGGTTTTCAAGGCAAGACTACTGGAGTGGGTTGCCATTTCCTTCTCCAGGGAATCTTCCCAACCCAGGGATCGAACCCAGGTCTCTCACATTATAGACAGACGCTTTACCATCTGAGCCACCAGGGAAGTCTCCTGAAAATGATTAAACTTATGAAAAATAATTGTGATAGACTGTCACATCTGGATCATTGCTGGATCATCGAAAACGCAAGAGAGTTCCAGAAAAACATCTATTTCTGCTTTATTGAGTATGCCAAAGCCTTTGATTATGTGGATCACAACAAACTGGAAAATTCTGAAAGAGATGGGAATATCAGACCACCTGACCTCCCTCTTGAGAAACCTGTATGCAGGTCAGGAAGCAACAGTTAGAACTGGACATGGAACAACAGACTGGTTCCAAATACGGAAAAGGAATACATCAAGGCTGTATATTGTCACCCTGCTATTTAACTTATATGCAGAGTACATCATGAGAAATGCTGGACTGGAAGAAGCACAAGATAGAATCAAGATGGCTGGGAGAAATTTTTATAACCTCATATGCAGATGACACCACCCTTATGGCAGAAAGTGAAGAGGAACTAAAGAGCCTCTTGATGAAAGTGAAAGAGGAAAGTGAAAAAGTTGGCTTAAAGCTCAACATTCAGAAAACTAAGATGATGGCATCCGGTCCTATCACTTCATGGGAAATGGAAGAAGAAACAGTGGCTGACTTTATTTTTAGGGTGCTCCAAAATCACTGCAGATGGTGATTGCAGCCATGAAATTAAAAGACGCTTGCTCCTTAGAAGAAAAGTTATGAACAACCTAGATAGCATATGAAGAAGCAGAGACATTACTTTGCTAACAAAGGTCCGTCTAGTCAAGGCTATGGTGTTTCCTGTGGTCATGTATGGATGTGAGAGTTGGACTGTGAAGAAAGCTGAGCGAATTGATGCTTTTGAACTGTGGTGTTGGAGAAGACTCTTGAGAGTCCCTTGGACCACAGGGAGATCCAACCATTCCATCCTTAAGGAAATCAGTCCTGAATATTCATTGGAAGGACTGATGTTAAGCTGAAACTCCAATACTTTGACCACCTGATGCGAAGAGCTGACTCATTTGAAAAGACCCTGATGCTGGGAAAGATTGAAGGTGGGAGGAGAAGGGGACGACAGAGGATGAGATGGTTGGATGGCATCACCGACTCAATGGACATGAGTTTGGGTGAACTCTGGGAGTTGGTGATGGACAGCGAGGCCAGGCCTGCTGCAATTCACGGGGTCGCAAAGAGTCGGACACAACTGAGCGACTGAACTGACTGACAAGAGGAGACCAAGGAAATACGACGATAAATCAGCGGAATTTCCTGGATGGCATCTTGCAACAGGAAAGACATTAGTGGAAAAGCTGGTGAAATCTAGATACATTCTGGCGTCTTGTTAACGTAACAGTGTTGATCTCTTAGTTCAGACAGTGTACAGTGGTGATTTAGGATGCTGACAATGGTGTAACTGGATGAAGGATAGATGCAACTACTTGCTAAGAGGGAAAATGTACTGATCCAGTCGTAACCCTAAACTCTGAGTATTTTCGATCACTTCTATGACCTTGATTATTTACTTCATGAAGAGCTATAAAAGTTTATTTTCCTCACCTTGTGATTTTAGAAGAAAATACATGCACTTCATGGAGGGCTATTTGAGAGGTCAAAGACCCAAAGACGGAAAACTATGAGACACACGAGGAATACGGTTTCTAAAAAAAATCCTTCTAAAGAAGAGAAGGCTGAGGAGCTAGCCTTTGAAAATGACTTTTTTTTTTTTTTTAATTTATTTGTGTGTCTGTTTGGCTGTGCTTGGTCTTGCTTGCAGCACATGGCGTCTGCAGTCATTGTTGTGGCGTATGGAATCAAGTTCCCTGGTCAAGGGCTGAACCAGGCCCCTTGCATTGGCATCGTAGAGTCTTCACCACCAAGAAAGTCCCAAAAAGCAAATTTTTTAAAGTTTCCAATTAGATGCTATAAGAAAATGGAGATTTTATGATTGGGTACAGTTGAGAAACTACGTGTTTCCTCTGAGACTCACTATGACCCTCAGTAGCTTACCACAAGATCCAAGAAGTCTTGTCGTAAAGAAATGTGTTTAACACTGTTCTTTCCCAAACTTACTGGACTGTGGATTTTTTTCCTGTGAATTTTAGAAAATTTATTTATTCCATAGGTATTTTCAGTGTTACCCTGGTATTTTTACTGTGTGAAGTATTTTGTCACCAAAATATGCTTTTCACAACCAGCTATTCTAGAAACTTTGACAGTTTTTATTTAACTTAATTGTCAGGTTTTATTTAATTAAAAACATCATTACTGTTTAACAAAGCAAAATCTAATTATTTAGATTCTCCTCTCTTTACCACACTGGAGTATGGCCACTTTTGAAGTTTCTTGACAAACAGTAGTTCCCCACATCCAAGGTAAGGAGCAGCGGCTGCGCTTTGCTGGACCAGCTGTGAGGAGATACCCCACGTCCAAGATAAGAGAAACCCAAGTAAGATGGTAGGTGCTAAGAGAGGGCATCAGAGGGCAGACAGACTGAAACCACAGTCGCAACAACTAGCAATCTGATCACACGAACCACAGCTTGTCTAACTCAATGGAACCAAGCCATGCCCGTGGGGCCACCCAAGACGGGCGGGTCATGGTGGAGAGGTCTCACAGAATGTGGTCCACTGGAGAAGGGAATGGCAAACCAGTATTCTTGCCTTGAGAACCCCATGAACAGTATGAAAAGGCAAAAAGATAGGACCCTGAAAGATGAACTCCTCAGGTCGGGAGGTGCCCAGTATGCTACTGGAGGTCAGTGGAGAAATAACTCCAGAAGGAATGAAGGAATGGAGCCAAAGCAAAAACAATACCCAGCTGTGGATGTGACTGGTGATAGAAGCAAGGTCCGATGCTATAAAGAGCAATATTGCACAGGAACCTGGAATGTCAGGTCCATGAATCAAGGCAAATTGGAAGTGGTCAAACAGGAGATGGCAAGGGTGAACGTCGACATTCTAGGAATCAGCGAACTAAGATGGACTGGAATGGGTGAATTTACCTCAGGTGACCATTATATCTACTACTGCGGGCAGGAATCCCTTAGAAGAAATGGAGTAGCCATTATGGTCAACAGAAGAGTCCAAAATGCAGTACTGGGGTGCAATCTCAAAAATGACAGAATGATCTCTGTTTGTTTCCAAGGCAAACAATTCAATATCACAGTAATCCAAGTCTATTCCCCGACTAGTAACGCTGAAGAAGCTGAACATTTCTATGAAGACCTACAAGACCTTCTAGAACTAACACTCCAAAAAGATGTCCTTTTCATTATAGGGGACTGGAATGCAAAAGTAGGAAGTCAAGAAACACCTGGAGTAACAGGCAAATTTGGCCTCGGACTACAGAATGAAGCAGGGGAAAGGCTAATAGAGTTCTGTCAAGAGAACACACTGGTCATAGCAAACACCCTCCTCCAACAACTCCAAGACTCTACACATGGGCATCGCCAGATGGTCAGTACCGAGATCGGATTGATTATATTCTTTGCAGCCAAAGATGGAGACGCTCTATACAGTCAACAAAAACAAGACCAGGAGCTGACTGTGGCTCAGATCATGAACTCCTTATTGCCAAATTCAGACTTAAATTGAAGAAAGTAGAGAAAACCACTAGACCATTCAGGTATGACCTAAATCAAATCCATTATGATTATACAGTGGAAGTGAGAAATAGATTTAAGGGCCTAGATCTGATAGACAGAATGCCTGCTGAGCTATGGATGGAGGTTCATGACATTGTACAGGAGACAGGGATCAAGACCATCCCCAAGAAAAAGAAATGCAAAAAAAGGCAAAATGGCTGTCTAAGGAAGCCTTACAAATAGCTGTGAAAAGAAGGGAAGTGAAAAGCAAAGGAGGAAAGGAAAGATATACCCATTTGAATGCAGAGTTCCAAAGAATGGCAAGGAGAGATAAGAAAGCCTTCCTCAGCGATCAATGCAAAGAACTAGAGGAAAACAACAGAATGGGAAAGACTAGAGATCTCTTCAAGAAAATTAGAAATACCAAGGGAACATTTCATGCAAAGATGGGCTCGATAAAGGACAGAAATGGTATGGACCTAACAGAAGCAGAAGACATTAAGAAGAGGTGGCAAGAATACACGGAAGAACTGTGCAAAACAGATCTTCATGACCCAGATAATCACGATGGTGTGATCACTCACCTAGAATTAGACATCCTGGAATGTGAAGTCAAGTGGGCCTTAGGAAGCATCACTATGAACAAAGCTAGTGGAGGTGATGGAATTCCAGTTGAGCTATTTGAAATCCTAAAAGATGATGCTGTGAAAATGCTGCACTCAATGTACCAGCAAATTTGGAAAATTCAGCAGTGGCCACAGGGCTGGAAAAAGGTCAGTTTTCATTCCAATCCCAAAGAAAGGCAATGCCAAAGAATGCTCAGACTACCACACAATTGCACTCATCTCACATGCTAGTAAAGTAATGCTCAAAATTCTCCAAGCCAGGCTTCAGCAATACGTGAAACATGAACTTCCAAGTTCTATAACCCGTTCAAGCTGGTTTTAGAAAAGGCAGAGGAACCAGGGATCAAATTGCCAACATCCACTGGATCATCAATAAAGCAAGAGAATTCCAGAAAAACATCTATTTCTGCTTTATTTACTCTGTCAAAGCCTTTCACTGTGTGGATCACAACAAACTGGAAAATTCTGAAAGAGATGGGAATACCAGACCACCTGACCTGCCTCTTGAGAAATCTGTATGCAGGTCAGGAAGCAACAGTTAGAACTGGACATGGAACAACAGACTGGTTCCAAATAGGAAAAGGAGTACATCAAGGCTGTATATTGTCACCCTGCCTGTTTAACTTATATGCAGAGTACATCGTGTGAAACGCTGGGCTGGAATCAAGATTGCGGAGAAATATCAATAACCTCAGATATGCAGATGACACCACCCTTATGGCAGAAAGTGAAGAACTAAAGAGCCTCTTGATGAAAGTGAAAGAGGAGAGTGAAAAAGTTGGTTTAAAACTCAACATTCAGAAAACTAAGATCATGGCATCTGGTCCCATCACTTCATGGGAAATAGATGGGGAACAGTGGAAACAGTCACAGAATTTATTTTGGGGGGGCTCCAAAATCACTGCAGATGGTGACTGCAGCCATGAAATTAAAGGATGCTTACTCCTTGGAAGGAAAGTGATGACCAACCTAGACAGCATATTGAAAAGCAGAGACATTACTTAGCAAACAAAGGTCTGTCTAGTCAAGGCTGTGGTTTTTCCAGTGGTCGTGTATGGATGTGAGATTTGGACTGAAGAAAGCTGAGTTCAGAAGAATTGATGTTTTTGAACTGTGGTGTTGGAGAAGACTCTTGAGAGTCCCTTGAACTGCAAGGAGATCCAACCCCCTCAGTCCATCCTTAAGGAGATCAGTTCTGGGTGTTCATTGGAAGGACTGATGTTGAAGCTGAAACTCCAATACTATGGCCACCTAATGCGAAGAGCTGACTCATTTGAAAACACTCTGATGCTGGGAAAGATTGAGGGCAGGAGGAGAAGGGGACGACAGAGGATGAGATGGTTGGATGGCTTCACCGACTCGATGGACATGGGTTTGGGTGGACTCTGGGAATTGGTGATGGACAGGGAGGCCTGGTGTGCTGCGATTCATGGGGTCGGACAGAGTCGGACACGACTAAAGCAACTTAGCAGCAGCAGCAGCAGCAGCAGCAGCATAGTTCGGTCTGGTTGGTGATTTTTTTTTTTATTCATGCTGCCAGTCTTTGTCTTTTCAATAATTATTTATATCATTCACAAAGAAATTACATAGTTTATATAGTAGTATTGATATCTACAGTGTTCATTATAAGATGTATACAAGAATGCATAAGATAACGAAGAAATAAAATTTTTGTAGATGTCCCACAACTTGCGGTAGTCTTGTAGAAACTATTTAATATCTCAAATGTAAGCTTTGTTCAAGATTCATTAGCGAGAAGTATTTGTTTCTCCATTTTTCAAATTAATAATTTTTTTCTTCTCTAATCTGCTTAGGAGATAATAAAGTTTCTATATTGTATGCAGTAGTCTAAGTACCTTTGTGCATTAGTTTAATTTTAACCATATGAGATAGTTGTTATGACTATGATGAAGAAATAGAGGTGTAGAAACATTAAGCAGGAGGTCACAGTTTGTAAGGAAAAGCATTTGGATTCCAGCCTGAGTGTGTTCTCTCTCAGACTTGTACTGTCTGTATAGTAGCCATTGGGACATGAGAGTATTTAAATTAGGTATGAAAAATTACAACGCAGTTTCTCAGTTGCACCAGCTGCATTTCAGGTGTTGGGTAATTTGTTAGGCATGGCCGGTCTAGAGCGTCTCCATCATCCCAGTGAGTTGTGCTGGACAGCGCTGACCGACACAGTCAGCCACCGCGTTTCCGTCCGGTAATGTGGTGTTGGAAGAGCTCATGCTGTGAAAGGAGCGTGGGCGTGGCTCTTTTTCAGCTCTTGGTGCTTATGCTACGTGTATTGTCTTCAGTCCATTTGGCAGGACTCTCTGAAAGACCATTGTCTACTTTGTGGTATTTGGTTCAACTGCAATATGTCGAAACACAGGAATCGGTGAGGCCCAGGATGACCACCGTCCCCAGCTCCTTGCTGCTGAGAGTACCTCACGTGTCTGACATAGGATTGAAGTGAGAGTCTCTGTCATTTGTGCGCAGATCCATAGAAGCAGCGGTTTTAACGAGTCCTCTGGTCTCGCATGCGCCTTGCAGTACAGGGCGCCCTACTTGAAAGGCCTCTGCTATAGACCTTTGACCTTGTACATTTCACTTGCTTATCCCTCTTCTTCAGCGCCTTCCTTTATTTTATTAAATTTTTTTTTCTTTTGTCTTTGATGACATAGCATGTGAACTTCCCCAGCCAAGGGACTGAACCCGTGCCTCATGCAGGGGAAAAAGGAGTCTGAGCTACTGGACCAGGGAAGTCCTGGTGCCTTGCTGTTTAAATTATCCTTCCTCTGGCCGCCTCTTTGCAAAAGAATAAGCGAACTGTAAAGCTAGAAGCCAGCAGGCCCCTTGCTCAGCAGGGGAGCTGAAATCTTAAGGGGACACAGATGTTTACTGTGTGGGACCCAGGGCCAGAAGGAGACAATAAATAAAAGGGTGAGAAGAAGAGTTCTTCAGAGTTGCTTTCTTTGATTCTTTTAAGAAAAATTGTGGTTGCTTCTTTGACAAGATAAAATCCTTTCTTCTCAAGGCTTCTTGCAAACACATTTTCTGCTTTCAGTGCCACATTTTTTTTGGATGGCTAATGACATTTTAACTTCTTTCTCACTGAAGTGTAGTTGAGGTGCAACATTATATGTCACAACTGCACGATACAGTGACTCACAACGTTTAAAGGTCATGCTCCATCTGTAAGGGTGTTGGCTGTGCTCTCTGGATTGCACAGTAAACCCTTCTGACTGCTTTTCTGCGTAATAGTTTGTATTGCGCTTAATCCCCCACCCCACGTCCCTCCCCTCCTCCTTCCCTGACGGTCGCCACTCAGCCGCCAAGACCATCCAACTCTCTGCAGCGCCATGGACTGCAGCACGCCAGGCCTCCCTGTCCCTCACCATCTCCTGGGGTTTGCCCAACTTCCTGTCCATTGAGTCGGTGATGCCATCCAGCCAGCTCATCATCTGTCGCCCTCTTCTTTATTCCATAGTTCATAGGGCCTGATATACCTTTGTTTTTTCAATGCGGATGACACAAAATCAGGATAAATGGAATTCCTTTGCAGATACTTTTCAAACAGTCATCTGTGTCGTGTTTTAAAGTGAATCAACGTACCTGCTTCTCTTCTCCCTTCCTTCCTGCATTTCACCCTTTAGACAGCATTTTTGTAGTTATGTATATCTCCCCTCCTTCTTGAGCCTCCCCTCCCCCTCCCATCCACCTGTCTAGGTTGTCATGGAGCACCAAGCTGACCTCCCCGGGTTACACAGCAGCTCCCACTAGTTACCTGTTTTACCCTGGGTGGTGTATGTGTGGCCGACAGTATTCTTGAATACCCACTCCTTTCCCATGCTCTAGGCTTGTGACAACGTTGCCGATAAGACGGCAGTCCTTGTCCTCAGAGATCACAGCGCTCAGCACTAACCCTCGCCCCCACCTTTCTCTTGGATGTGAACCTCATACGGTGCTTGTGGTTCACGGGCTCCTAGTGTGTCCATCAGTGCTTCGTGATGACGGCATCTCTTTGGAACATTGTCGAGAGTGACTCTGATGGGTGTCCCCTTAGGTGACTTCCTTATTTTGATTGGCATGAGTGTTACAAGCTTGCACGCCAGCATACAGGCTGACGTGCAGGGTTCAGTACAAAGGAGAACTGCATCAAATATATTCCTTCATTTTCTTACTTTCAAACATTGAGAAACGGGCTCTAGAGGGCTTTGTTTTTTCAGCTAGTTGACTGTACGGATATTCTCTGTGACCAGCACATGTTAGTTACTATGAACACAGTGGAGAGAGAGGAAAGGGCTCGGCCGATGGGACAGGCTGAAAAGGTCTGGAAAAAAACATGTATTTCTCAAGATAAACTGTTACCTCTACAACGTGTTCCCTGGCCATGTGAGGTCCTTCCTGTTGGACGGTGAGTCAGAGGGCGTAGGTCGCGTGCCTGTCCTGCGAATGACCATCTGCTGTCGCTGCAAGTCCCTGCCGGCACTTCACTTTCAGGGGCTCAGGTTGCACTGAACTGGCCGTGAAAGCAGAAGGTGATTTCATCAGCCAGAGAGTGAGTAATGTTGTGCAGGGATCCTGGTTCTAGACAACTGGAAACCTGGGTTCCGAATCCCAGCTAGAGTATCTAGTGTTGGGGCCTCAAATATATCACCCAGCTGCAGTGGGGCTGTTTTCCTGAAAGACGAGAAGTCTGGCTAAGACCGTCTCCTGCCACTCCTGTGATGATTCTGTCACTCCTTCCCTAGTGGCAAAGAATCTGCCTGTAGTGCTGGAGACCCAGGTTCAGTCCCTGGGTTGGGAAGATCCCCTGGAGAAGGGAATGGCTACCCACTCCAGTATCCTTGCTGGGAAATCCCTTGGCCAGAGGAGCCTGGAGAGGCGGGCTACAGTCCATGGGATCACAAAGAGTCGGACACGACTGAGTGACTAACACTTTCACTATACAGAAAATGCACGTTTACACACTGTGTGAGAAACCCAGGTTATAAAGTCCTTATTTCCATTCTTGAAATAAACAGCCTTTATTAGTTTTATCTGCACTTTCTAAAAAGAACTTATGTTTCAACTATAGACTCTCTGCATCTGCTCGGACATATGTGTTAGACATTATGTAGTTAGAGGTGCGAACGTGAACATTCTCAGTTGACTGTAAACTCTTGTCTCTTTGGACAGACTCATCTTTTTCCTACGACCAGCTCCCTATGATGCTCATCAGCCACTATAATTCGTTTTTGAACTTTTGCAGACTCTATAGTCATCAGGGTCTCGTCAAGTCAGCAGGTATCACTGGATGCCTGCTGGGCATGAGATCTCGTGGAGAAAATAAGGGCCCTGCTCTCGGGGTGGCTCGGTTCTATAAGTAGAGTTACAATAAATAAACAAATGGAATAATAGGAGCTTTAACCTGGAGTCTAAAGCTAAACTCTTGAGACAGATTTTCCTTGCTTTACTATGGGCTATGTCCCAGTAAACCCATAGTTAAGTTGAAAATATTATAGGCACGAATGGATTTAACGTACCAAACATCATAGCCTAGCTGTCTTAAACATTCTCAGAACACTTAACGTTAGCCTACAGTTTGGCAAAATCATCTAACACAAACCTACTATTGAATAACTCATGTAGTTTACTGAACGCTGAGCTGAAAGTGAAAACAAGTGTGGTCATCCGAGCTCAGGGTGATGGTGAGTGTCTGGGTCGTTTACCACCACGGTCACGTGGCTGACGCTGAGTCAAGGCTCCCTGCTGGCCCTCACCACATCTCACTGGCCGAGATGAGATCAGAACACAGGTCCGATTTCTACTGAATGCTTATGACTTCTGCACCATCATAAAGTTGAAAAAAAAGGTTGAACCATTGAAAGTTGGGGACTGTCTGTATCCCTAGGCCATGAGGGATCTAGGGGACACCTTGCCAAGTTCTCTAACTACAGATCTGCTCTCAAATCTGATGGAAGATTTTTGATTGTGTGCTGCTAAAGCACCTGGACCTTGCCTGTAATCCTGTACCAGAGAGCTGTCTTACCATTGAGATCCAGGGACAGAACAATGCCAGGACTGGCCCTGTGGCTCATCAGTGCTGATCACTGCACATGAGCTGAGAGGGTGAAGTCTTAATGAAGCTCATTCCTTTCGGGCTTGGAGGGTAAGCGTGTCCATCCTAGTAGCTTGCTGATGAAAAGGCCTTTTTCGAAATGCTGTTGACCACAGTAGGTGGTTTGTTGGTTGGCCGACAGACCGTTGTTATGACTGTCATCTTAAGGTTCCTACTTGTCAAGATCAAAGCCGACAGTCCTTCAGTTTCCCAGGTGTCGCAGCCACGGCCGTCAGTGCCTCCATGGAACTCCTCTTCTGCTCTTGCGCCCAGTCTGAGGAGGCAAAGCCGGTGATACTCTGCTCGATTTGTGTTTGAGCAGACGTGCAAGCATGTGTTCTGCGTTTTCTGCTAATGTAATACAGGCGTGTCCTGGCGTGGATTAACAGTCTGCTCTCCAGACACCTCTGTTCACAGTCGTTTATGCAGAGTTATCCTATGTGAGGTCACCAGGGCTCACATGTCCCTCACACCTTGCAGCTATGGGACCAGCTCCTTTCATGCGGTAGGGGAGGCCTCATTTCTAAATATTGTGGTTTTAATTAGCAATGGTAAGTATTTTTCTTAACTGAAAAAATAGAGATGTCTGTTTTCCTGGCGAAAACTTCTAACATCTTTTGACTATCTTGCTTTGAGGGGACACTTCACACATCAGGTTTTGATTCTCATGCAGTTGTTTTCCATTCCAAGAGGAGCCAACTATTATCCTAAAAGGTCAGCATTTAGTTTCCATGCTTAATCAAACAATGGAGCTTCATGACTGGTTTCCTATTGAAGACAGAGGGGTTTTTTGTTAAAACAGATGTCCTTCGGCTGCGTCTTAGGTGACTGCCTGATGATTCAGAAGACTTAACACAAGAGCTGGCTGCTGCTTCACTTCTTTTTCCAGTTATTCCTGCAGGGGCTCCAGCTGAGGCATGTCTATAAAGGAAAAAAGGACGTGAATCTTAAGGAGTGTACGAAAGTAGTCCGGGAGCAATGGAGCCGGTTAAACACCTCTGCCCGGCTGGCTCCTTGCATTGTTACTGCGCCGGCTTCGGGGTCCGCAAGGCTGTCTGTGAATCTTGTCACTATGATGTATTTAGCCAGGAAATTGTTTGAGTTTTTCCGTAAGATGCTGCGGAAAAACCCAAATAACCTTTTTGGCCAACCCAATACAATACTGGTTAGGCGCCCACCTAGTAATACCCATCCTCCCCGTCTCCCCCGCACAGAACCTTCACTCTGTGCGGGTGAAACCGTCTCCCATGCTTCCTTTTCAGGCGTCGCCTGCGGCTGCTGTGGCCCTCGGTGACAGCGTCCCGGCCTCCCAAGCCGGGGGGCAGCACCCCAGCCCCGGCCAGCTTCGGGTCAGAGCTCAGCCCTGGGAGAGGGGTGGGTGCAGCCGCAGCCTCGGCTCCTCCCCACCCGCACCCCCACCCCGGAGTAAAGGTGGGAGCTTTAGGCTGAGCCGGCAGCCGGGGAATAAATAATGCAGCCCCAGTCGTTGCCACCGCAGCCAGCTCGTCGGGTGAAGACCATGCCCAGGAGGCGAGCTGAGGCCAGGGGCTGCTCCCCTCGCCCAGCCGCCGCGCGCAGAGCAGAGGTGTCCGGCTCGGAGAGGCAGACCAGTCCCGGGCCACGCCTGGAGCTGTGCCTCAGAGAGTTTGCCCAGGGCGAATAGGAACAAAGCGCTCTGAGGCGCTCCCATAAAAGCCTTGACTTTATTTGAAACAGAACAAGGGGAAATTCAAGCCCAAGGGCACTTTCTAAAACGACGGAGGCTTAAGGAAGTTAAGCGGCTCCGTGTCCAACTCTCTGCGACCCGTGGGCTGCAGCCGGCCAGCCTCCGCTGTCCATGGGGTTTTCCAGGCAGGACTGGAAGGCGTGCCGTGTCCTCCAGGAATGGAGACGGTGGCGAGAAGGTAAGGGGCGGGTAGCTCTGGGAGCATCAAGTTAACCGGTGGCCCGGCTGCTTTATCAGAAGGAATCAGAGAAAGAGCTTCTAAGAGCCTTCCTGATGTGAGAAAAACACCTCAAAGCCTTGCCTCGGACGATCCATGATATTTGATTAGATGAAACTGTCTCGCGAGGGTATGTTCCTCGGTTCTTTGTCTCGTCGCAACTAAGATTTGGAGTGAGGGACATGAAAGCCCCCTCGCCGCGTCACAGCTCTCAGGCCTTGGGTAGACCGTGTTATAGCTCCTAGACAAGTCAGTGTTACAGCCCAGAGTGACAGCTCTATTTTATTTAGAAGATAGCAGGAAAATCCATCTTCGAGGCGTGAGGGCACATCGATCCAAAGACACGAGGAGAAGAGCGCCGCAGCGCGCGCGGGAGAGAGCGGGCTGGCCCTGGCTCCTCTGTTTGTATGTTTCTCTGCCCCTGGGCCTGTCCCGTGTCAACTGGGCCAGCCAGGGTGGTGTTCGTTTTGCCTGAGGTCCTCACTCCGGTCCTCGGACCGTTTTCGCGGGCTTCTCCCTTCCTTGTCTTGTAGCCACCGCCATTTTGGACTCCTTTTCCCTATCTTACCTACCTAACAACACTGAGGAGCAGTTTATGTCCCAGGATATTGTCAAAAAGAAGAGAACAATCCCATGTAATTAGCGGAGCCTAACAGCCAACTGTGATATAAAAAGAGACAGACAACTACATAGATCAGAGGGAAAGAAAGTCAAAGAGAGCCCTGCTCAAACCACCGTCACCCCAGGATGACTGTGTTCATGCCGAAGCCTCACATTGTGGGGGTGCGGGTGGGAAAGGAGAAACAGGTTTCATTAAAAGAGTATAGCCAAGCCACTACACAAATAGACATGTGCACTCACATGCACACACAAAGCCCCCGGAGGAGAGGGAAGAAATCTGCATCCAGAATTGCTGCCGTGTATTACCTAGGATGTCCCATTAAAAAAAAAAAAAAGCCATGGGAAGAAACGGAAGTAGGACTCATACATAGAAGAAAACCGGTGTGCGTAAGCTGTGAGCAGGTTAGATACCAAATTGAATAAAGTCTGCTGTGCAGCCATTGTCAACACGTTCAAAGAGCTGCAGGAACCACACTGAGGGAGTAGAGGAGGCTGTGGCGACAGTCTCATCGAACAATGTGAGTGAAGATGCGGGAGCTAGAAAAGCAAGCAAAGGGAGACTCTGGAGCTGAAAAGTGTTGCTGGAATGAAAAATTCACTAGACGGACCAACACATTTGAAAGAATCAGTGAAGTGGAAGTTAGATCGATGGAGACCTTGCAACCCAAAGGACAGATAACAAAATGAATGAAGAAAAATGGACAGTGTCAGAGAATTATGCACCATTCTGCATAAATGTACAGATAATGGGCGTCCCAGGGGAAGAGGAGGGAAGGGAACAAAATAATATCAAAAGAAAGAATGGCTGGAAACAACACCCCAAGTTTGATGAAAGTCAGTCTGCATCTCAAGAGCCCAATGAACTGCAAGCAGAAAACACACAGAGGCCCACAAGGAGACACATCGCAGGAAAGATGTTGAAACAAAGGCAAAGGGGAGAATCTGAAAGCAGCAGGAGAGGAGGGATTCCTCACATGTAAAGGAATCCCACCAAGACCGGTACCTGACTTCTCAGAAACAGCGGAGGCGAGAAGACGGGTATGACATAGTCGGAGTGTTGAAGAGAAAAACTATCAGAGTAATCTTACGTTCAGCAAAGCTTTCACAAATGAAGTCAAATAAGGACAGTTTTCAATAAAAGCTAAGGGCATGTGTTGCTAGCAGACTCACCTTACTAGAAGCAGTAAAGGGGGTTCTTAAGGCTGAAAGCAAGTGACTGCAGCCGGTGGTGCAAACCCCCTTCATGGGAGACAAAGAACGCTGCTAAAAGTGACTATGTAATCATAAAACACAAATGCATATGTCCCCTCCTTTCTACTCCTAATTGATTTTAAAAAGCAATTGTCAGGCCTGAAACATATAGAAATGGAATCCATCTAACATAACAGCGCAATCAGAGTAGGTGGGAGTCAGGCTGGACTGAAAAAAGGGAAAGACACTAGAGCACAGTCTGAATCCATAGGAACAAACGAAGAGAACCGGAGTGGTGAATACGAATGCGACTGTATCAAGCTCCGTGCGTATATGCTTGCTTTCATTTCTCAGTTTCTTTAATAGACATAGTTATATTATGGCACATATATAACACCATGTTGTTGGTTTTGTAGTAATACATAGATGTGATATGTACAACAATAAAAGCCCCAAAAAGGGAATAAGAAATAGTTATGTTTTGGCGCCCACTCCAGTGCTCTTGCCTGGAAAATCCCATGGACGGGGGAGCCTGGTGGGCTGCAGTCCATGGGGTCGCTAAGAGTCGGATACGACTGAGCAACTTCACTTTCACTTTTCACTTTCCTGCATCAGAGAAGGAAATGGGAACCCGCTCCAGTGTTCTTGCCTGGAAAATCCCATGGACGGGGGAGCCTGTGGGCTGCCGTCTATGGGGTCGCAGAGAGTCGGACACGACTGAAGCGACTTAGCAGCAGTAGCAGCAGCATGTTAAGAATAATGTTTCTATATCTCACTGGAATTAAGTTATCCTAGGTTTTGATAAGATATATATGATAAACCCTAGAGAAACCACTAAGAAAATAACTCATAAAACTATAGTGGAAACAATTAAAGGAAATAAAATGTTACACTTAATGCAAAAGGAAACCTTAAAGGAGGAACCAGTCCAGTTCAGTCGCTCAGTCGTGTCCGACTCTGCAACCCCATGAATTGCAGCACGCCAGGCCTCCCTGTCCATCAGCAACTCCCGAGTTCACTCAGACTCACATCCATCGAGTCAGTGATGCCATCCAGCCATCTCATCCTCTGTTGTCCCCTTCTCCTGCCCCCAATCCCTCCCAGCATCAGAGTCTTTTCCAATGAGTCAACTCTTCGTATGAGGTGGCCAAAGTACTGGAGCTTCAGCTTTAGCATCATTCCCTCCAAAGAAATCCCAGGGCTGATCTCCTTCAGAATGGACTGGTTGGATCTCCTTGCAGTCCAAGGGACTCTCAAGAGTCTTCTCCAACACCACAGTTCAAACGCATCAATTCTTTGGCGCTCAGCCTTCTTCACAGTCCAACTCTCACATCCATACATGACCACAGGAAAAACCATAACCTTGACTAGACGGACCTTAGTCGGCAAAGTAATGTCTCTGCTTTTCCATATGCTATCTAGGATGGTCATAACTTTTCTTCCAAGGAGTAAGCGTCTTTTAATTTCATGGCTGCAGTCACCATCTGCAGTGATTTTGGAATAAAGAAAAAAAAAAAAAAGATGAGAAAACAAAAATTAAAATGACAAATATACGTCTAACCATATCAGTAACAAAAACTATAACAAAAACTGTATTAGTAACAAATGTGAATGAATTAAGCAATCCAGTCAAAAGGCAGAGATGTCAAACTGGATTAAAAATTAAAAAACAAGATTGACTGTATACTGCCCAGAGGAGACACAGTTTAAATTCAAAGCTAGAAATAGGTTTAAAGTAAAAGGATGGCTAAAAATACCAGGTAGGGACTTCCCTGTCAGTTCAGTGGTTAAGACTTTGCCTTTCAATGCAGGGAGCGTGGGTTCAATTCCTGGTCAGGGAGCCAAGATCCCATGTGCCTCAGGGCCATAGAACCAAAACATGAAAACGAAACAATATTGTAATAAATTCAATAAAGATTTTTAAAATGTCCCACATCAAAAAATCTTTTTAAAAATACATGCAAAACAGGAAGCTGGAGTCAATTTAAAAAGCTGAGTGGCTGTGCAGATATTAGGCAAAAGAGCTTTTAGAGCAAAAGTTTCTGTTACTAGAGATAGAGACACTTTATAACGATAAAGGGCTCGATCCATCAGGAAGATATAATGGTTATAAGTGTGCATGTACCGAACAGCAAAGGCCCGAGCTACATGAAGCACAATGGAAAACTGGAGAAACAGCTCAGCGGTAAAGGTGGGGCCGTACACACCCACTTTCAGTAGGGCACGTGGCCTTCAGGCAAAAGACCGAGGAGTAAAGACAGGACCTGAACAGCGCTGTAAACCTTCCAGATCTAATGGCCATCCCCCTGAAAAGTGAAATGCAAATTCTCCTCCAGTGCACATGGAACATTCTTCAGGATAGACCATATGTTCAACCATAAAACAGTCACAATAAATTTACAGGGTGGAATTCATAGTTTTCTGAATGCAGTGGGGTAAAACTAGAAATCAGTAAACACAAAGAAGTTTCCACAAATAAGTGGAAATGAAATAACAGACTCATAAATAATGGAAATTAGAAACTACTGTGAGATAAATGAAAATGGAGGCTCACATACCAAAGCTTACAGGACACAGCTAACTATTGCTTACAGGATGATTTACATCTAAATGCCTGCCTGGAGAAGAAGAAAGAGCTCATGTTAATATCTCACCTTCTAAACCCAAATCAAGCATAAGGAAGGAAAGAGTAAACACTAGAGCACAAATAAAGTGGAAAATAGGGGAAAAAAATAGAGAAAATCAAGAAAATTAGAAATTGGCTCTTTGAAAAGGTCCACAAAGTTAACGTCTTTATCTAAATTGACCAAGGGGGAGGAAACTCAAATAACTAAAATCAGAAATAAAGAAGAGATATTACTAGCAAGCTTCCGGAAACGAGGATTGTGAACACTGCAAACATTATGCTAAATGGAAGAGGCTGTTTACAAAATCCCAGCTCCCAGTTTACCCCTCCTGCCCTTTCCCCACTTGGTAACCACGAGTTTGTTTTCTACATCAGTGACTCTTACCTATGCTTTGTAAATAGGCTCACTTGTACCATTTTTTTTTAATTCCACATATAAGCGATATCATGCATCTGTCTTTCTCTGACTGACTTCACTCAAGGAGACAGTCTCTAGGCCTTTCAAATGCAAGGGACAGAGAGTCAACCAGAACCAGCTTTAGCAAAAGAGGAGCCTGAGACGTCAGACTTCGGGCACCAGCAGGTCAAAGAACAAATGACGCCATCTCTCCGCCTTCCAGGCCCCCCTGGTGGTTCACACGGGAAAGAGTGCCTGCCACGCAGGAGACACGGAGACGCGGGTCCGATCCCTGGAGGGGCAGATCCCCTGGAGAAGGGAAAGGCAGCCCACTCCAGTCTTCCTGCCCAGGAATCCCATGGACAGGGGAGCCTAGTGGGCTGCAGTCCCTGGGGTCACAGCGAGTTGGACACGCCTTGGCGACTAACACTCACTCACTCACTCCACCCTGTGGGGCGGCTTGCCTCGGGTCAGCCTTGCTTCTCCCTGCTGCAGATGGGACTTGGCCAAGGTACAGGGGATGCTGGCAGCCCTGGATTCACCAATCCCAGCTCAGCAACCCCAGGACAAAGCTGCTTGCTTCTGCCACGCATCTGTGGTTCTCGGAGGACGCCCTGTCTGGCGGTGCGTATCCGGGCCTGCCTGGCCGCGTGCTCACCTCTGCCCAGTCCAGGGGCCGAAGGGGCGGGGTATGCAGACTCTGAGGCACGTCTCCACGTCTGGTGAAGGAAGCGCCATCTAGACCAATTTGCCAAGGCCCCAAGAAACGCTGTAGGGTGAGGACGTTCCCTAATGGTAAAGGAGGAGCCCCTTTTCCAGAAGAAGAGGGCAGACTGAAGCAATAGCTTGGAGAAGGGAATGGCAGCCCCTTCCAGTGCTCTTGCCTGGAAACCCCATGGACAGAGGAGCCTGGCAGGCTGCAGTCCACGGGCCCCAGAGGGTTGGACACGGCTGAGCCACTGAGCAGCCTCAAAAGCAACAGCTGCCGTAGCAGAGACTGACGGTCCCCCAAGTATCTGTTCTTCCCCTGCTAGTTATTTCTTTATTTGGCTATGCTGGGCCTTAGTTGAGGCATGTGGGGTCTAGTTCCCCGAGCAGGGGTTGAACCCAGGACCCTGTATTGGGAGCACAAAGTCTCAGCCCCTGGACCACTAGCGGGAGTCCCACTTCCCTTTCTCTTTGCCCCAGTGTTTTAGCTGTGTACCTGTCTACCCAGATTAAAGGCATGTTTCTCAGACTCATTTGCAACCAGGTATAGCCATTTGACTAAAGCTGAAAGTGAATGTATATAGAATTCTTATATGACAGCTTCTGAAAATCTTCTTTTTAAAGTATCTGTTATGTACCCTTTGCCTCACTTTTTTAAAAATTATTTTTTAATTGAAGGATAATTGCTTTACAGAATTTTGCTGTTTTCTGTCAAACCTACACATGAATCTGCCATAGGTACACATACATCCCCTCCCTCTTGCACCTCCCTCCCTTCCCCTCCCCATCCCACCCCTCTAGGTGATACAGAGCCCTTGTTTGAGTTTCCTGAGCTACACAGCAAATTCCCGCTGGCTGTCTACTTTACATATGGTAATGGAAGTTTCCATGTTACCCTCTCCATACATCTCACCCTCTCCTCCCCTCTCCCCTCTCTATAAGTCTATTCTCTATGTTTCTCATTGTTGCCCTGTAAATAAATTCCTCAGTACTATATGCCAAGATTCTGTATATATGTGTTAGAATATGATATTTCTCTTTCTCTTTCTGATGCACTTCACTCTGTATAATAGGCTCTAGGTTCATCCACCTCATTAGAACAGACTCTAATGCGTTCCTTTTTATGGCCGAGTAATATTCCATTGTGTGTATGTACCACTGCTCCTTTATCCATCCATCCGTCGATGGACGTCTAAGCTGCTTCCACGCTCTAGCTATTGTGAATAGTGCTGCAGTGAACAGTGGGATACATGTGTCTCTTTCAGTTTTGGTTTCCTCAGGGTGTATGCCTAGGAGTGGGATTGCTGGGTCATATGGTGGTTTTATTCCTAGCATTTTTACTCCTCTTCTTCACACCCTCTCCAGCATTTATTGTTTGTAGACGTTTTGATGAGGGCCATTCTGACTGGTATGAGGTGATACCTCATTATAGTTTTGATTTGCATTTCTCTAATAATGAGCGATGTTGAGCATCTCTTCATGTGTTTGCCAGCCATCTTTATGTCTTCTTTGGAGAAATGTCTGTTTAGGTCTTTTTCCCACTTTTTGATTGGGTTGTTTTTCTGGTATTGAGTTGTATGAGCTGCTTGTGTATTTTGGAAATTAATCCTTTGTCAGTTGTTTCATTTGCTGTTATTTTCTCCCCTTCTGAGGGTTGTCTTTTCTCCTTGCTTATAGTTTCCTTTGCTGTGAAAAAGCTTTTAAGTTTAATCAGGTCCCACTTGTTTACTTTTATTTCTGTTACTCTAGGAGGTGGGTCATAGAGGATCTTGCTCTGATTTATGTCATCAAGTGTTCTGCCTGTTTTCCTCTAAGAGTTTTAGAGTTTCTGGTCTTACATTTAGGTCTTTAATCCATTTTGAGTTTATCTTTGTGCATGGTGTTAGGAAGTGTTCTAATTTCATTCTTTTACGTGTAGTTTTGTCCAGTTCTCCCAGCATGACTTATTGAAGAGGCTGTCTTTGCCCCGTTGTATAATAAGGTACCCAAAGGTGCGTGGGTTTATTTCTGGGCTTTCTATGTTGTTCCATTGGTCTGTATTTCTGTTTTTGTGCTAGTACCACACTGTGTTGATGACTGCAGCTTTGCAGTATAACCTGAAGTCAGGAAGCTTGATTCCTCTAGCTCCATTCTTCTTTCTCAAGACTGCTTTGGCTATTCGGGGTCTTTTGTGTTTCCATACGAACTGTGAAAGTTTTTGTTCTAGTTCTGTGAAAAAGGCCGTTGGTAATTTGGTAGGGATTGCATTAAATCTGTAGATTGCATTTGGTAGTGCAGTCATTTTCACAGTATTGATTCTTCCTACCCAGGGATATGGACTATCTCTCCATCTGCTTATGTCATCTCTCACTTTTCTTACTAGTTTTTTTCTGTCTTTCTTTCGGAGTGAAGACGCATAGCTGGGTCTCAAACCACCGTTTTGGATCAAGAAGCAAGGGCCACACTGTAGAGCCCCTGAGGACCTTGAAAAGTAGAGCAGCCAGCCTCCCCTAGACTCTAGGTCTAGTTTCAACATTTTAGGTGAAATAATCATCTGCCTTGCTTCAAGAACTATGCTTGACATGTGCACACCACAGTTCACTTCAGAGCAGTCCAATACTTTCTCCCTAATAACTGCTTCCTCAAATCCTAATTATGGTCTTAATCTAAATAAGTCGTATGACGTAGCTATTCGCTAAGTTAACAAATATTCCTTGAGATCTACTATGTACCAGTTCTGAGCAACAGGGACGTAAACTGTTCGCTAGTCTAAGGAGTTTACATTTTAGACAGGGAAGAAGAAATAAAAGAACAGACACAGACTTTATAAATGGTGTTAACATGCTAAGAAAATAAGATGGTCAAGGATAGAGGGGATGTGTGTGCTGGTATTAGTTTGCGTAGGCTGGCGCAGGGGATACCTGACCACGTAACACTGGAGCGGTGACTGGAGAAAGGAAGGAGTCAAGGTTAATTTTACGTCAACTTGATTGGGCCGCAGGCTCCCCAAATGTTCAGGTAAACACGGGCATCTATGAGGGAGTTTGGATGAGCTTAACCTTTGGGTCAAACGACAGAGTGACGCAGACTGCCCTCCCTAAGTGGGTGCGTGTCATCCACGTCATTGCACAGAACGAACGGCTGAGCAAGAAAGAGCTCTCTCTCAGCCTGGCCGTCTTCTAGCTGGGCCCTCCGTTTCCTTTTGCCTTTCAGACTCAGACTGGAGCATCCACCTTCTTCTCTCCTGAGTCTCCAGACCCCGCACTTCTCCGTGGGCCCATTCCTTAGAATAGATCTCTTTTGAGCATGGGGAAGAACAGGACAATAAGTTGAGAGCAGTGATTCTCAAACATTTTGGTCTCAGGACCCTGTTGCACTCCTAAAAACTATTGAGGATTCCCAAAAGCTTTGGTTGTATGGATTCTAGCTATATTTGTCATATTAGAAGTTAAAAATGAGGACATTTAAAAATAGGTATTGATTCATTTAAAAGTATGATAATAAACATGTCGCATTAATATAAATAATATTTTATTTAAAATAGCTATATTTTCCAAAATAAGAGCATTTTAATGAGAAGGGAAATGTTGTTTTGCATTTTTTCGCCAATCTCTTCAATGTCTGGCTTGCTGGAGGACAGCTGGAGCCTCATAGCTGCTTCTGTGTCCAGTTAGTTGTGTTGTGGTGTTCTGGTTTTAGTATATGAAGAAAACCTGGCTTCATACAGATACACGGTTGGAAAATACAAGAGAATTTAAACAGCCCTTTTAGATGTTTGTGGTTATGCTTCTTTGATACTGCATCAAAACTCAACAAGTGATGGTCTTTTAAAGGGAAGTTGCAATGTGGGATTTGGAACCATATCAACAAAATATTTGTTCTCTGAGAACATAGACATGAAAACAACATCACAGTAATAGGATAAAAGCAAGCTTGGCCTCCAAAGTCTAAAATGGGTGTCAGGATCTAAACTTGGAGAACCATTGCTTTAGAGCAGAGTAACAGGAAATAATGGGTGAGGATGTCACCACGGAGTTCATGCAGGAGCTGTGATCAGACTTGAAAGCTTATTCCAAGTGAAACATAAAGCTGTCATGGGGTCTTGAGTGGAGAAGTGAGTTGGTGTAACATTTCCGAAGTTCAGTCTCTGTGTTCGTGGAGAACAGATTATGGAGGCTGAGAGTGAAGCAGAGCGTCAGCTAGAAGGCAGCTGCAATCACCCACACGGGAAATGACAGCAGCCTTGGACACAGAGGCGAGATAGAAGGGATCTGGCTTGCCAGATGAATATCTCTGGAACAACAGAAATGGGATCCATCTTTGCTATTGTCGTCTTGCCACCACGTGAAAGCTGATGAAATAAATGGCTTTAAGCAGAAGCCTTTACGTCCTCTGTGATGCTGCTGGGCGCCTCCCTCATCTCTTGATGTCTCAGGGGATCAGAGTATGTCAGAGGGTAAAGGGACACTGGGGACTCAGTAATTTGTCAGTGATTTCTACATTATCCTCTAAGGAATAAGAGGCTTTCCATGAACACAGTATGTCAGTGACTGTAGAGATTCAAGGACACCAGTAGGGTGGCACTGCAGGGGCCCATCGCTGCTTCAGCCTGAGCAACTTCACTTTTACCTGTTTCATTAATAAAGTCTTTCAAAGCTTTTGTCCAGAGAAAGCATTCTGTGGCTGATAAGAGCCCGGGAATCAACCTTGGCCCTCTGCTGAGTCAAGGTGCGGCCTCCGAATCCTCCACACAGTAGTCTGCGAATACCAGGCCACAACCGGCACTATAGATGGATAATATTTGTCATGCCTCCTGGAAGCCCAAACTTGCCATCTTATCACACAGCCGTCAGTTTCGGCACCTCCCGCTCTGGCTTTACCAGTTTCTACTTTTCACCACCCTTCACTCATGGCTGGGTAACCGTCCCCATGCAGAGATCAAAGAAAGGTCAAGCTGACGATGCAGTACAGAGCTAGTAGGAGCTGGAAACAAACCAGAGGACAAGGGCAGCAGGCAGAGGGGAGACCGGGCACGAAGGCAGATGGGCCCAGAAGTGTGGTGTCTTGGCTCAAGGCACTCGAATTCAGAATTTTTAAAAATTCCAGTAAACAATGACAGTAGGTCAAGGCAGCAAACGACAGCACTCCCCAGTGCCTCGTGGGCTTTTGTGTTTTTGGCTCTCTGGAATCTCAAATTGGTCCAACTTGCCCATTTTTCAGAGGAGCCTTAATAGAGGTGCCGTAGCTTGAGAGGCTGTGTAGTCTGGGGATTTAGAGCTCAGATTTCTGAGTCCGACAGAGCTGGTTTGCATCCTGGGACCACTGTTTGCTAGACGCGGGATCCTGGCAGTAACGCCCTCTGTGCGCCTCCATTTCCTCACCCTCCCACCCACAGGAAGCACACGGCCCAGGGTCTGGCACGGCCAGTGCTCAGCAGGGGCAGCTGTTTGTGTTACTCTTGGATAGGGTCCCACACGACCAGTCCGGTGCCAATGCCAAGGCTGCCCGTCCTTCTGAGGTTTTACCTCGAGGAGGTCCGTCATGGACGACTGGTTTCTGCGCGCGTGTGTCTGCGCGGAGGTGGCTGCGTAGACGCAGAAGAGGGTTGGAAAGAGCGGAGACCTGGGCAAATGGAGGGTTCGGGGAGCTTCCCTGGGCCTGAGGCTGTTTCTCGGGAGCATCTGTTTTGCCTTAAGCATGGGGTCCCTTTAGGGGATGTTTTGCAAGGAAGCGGATTTCTGTCCTGGGTTTCCCCAGCCCTGCCATGTGTCCTGCAGAGGCCAGGCCTGGGGGTCTGTGCGCAGCAGTACCGCCTCCTGGGAGCACCAATTTACTGAGAGTGAACGCGGCCACCGAGTGGCTGTCAGGAGGGAACGATTTTCCATCAGCTCAAATCTAGAACAGATCTGAACTAATGCCCTGGAATTAAAACTCATCCTGTTTCTGGTTGAATACAGAATGATGTTTGCAAATGCGGTTTTAAGCATATTGCTTGGATGGGTTTTATGTTGCAGTGTACCCTTCTCCAGAGTGTTAAACACTTTGTGAATATCTGTTTGCTCTTTGGGTACAGTGTGGTTTTGATTAAATTATGCTCACAATTCTGGAGAAGTATTGTCTCTGACGTAGCCATGCAGTGTAGGTTTTCTGTACTTAAGGCTTTTATAGAGGGTCCACTCCAGCAGTTCAGGCCTGGGGACTTGCAAGTTAGTCCCTCGTAATTAAATAAATTTTAACATGCTTAAGGGAGGGGCAGCATGGTATAATGGTAAGAATATGGGCATTGAAGTCACAAGGACAAATTCCAGCTCTTTTCCAGGTGTGTGACTTCATCAAGTCATTGAAACTTCTCTTTCTTTGTCTCTCAAATGAGCACAATAACATCTCCTACCCAGGACAGGGCTGTTAGAAAGTTCAAACTGCAATATGGGTTTTCAATACTCAGCTCAGTGTGGGAGTTAGTGGGTGCTTCTGCACACCAGTTGGAACCCTGCACATCTTAACAGCCTTTGATGTGCAAAAGCAACACATCACATCTGTACAATCCGTGTTAACCAATCATGAGTTTAGGTGTCTTCAGTGCAGGGGGAGTAATCTTCAGTAGTTTTCGTGTCCTACGTCAAATGCCGGGGGAAAGTCAAGCACAGAACAGAGGACGCCGTCACTTTTCCCCTTTCCTGGGCTTTCCAGGGATCAGTGGTGTTCTGCTCCGTGACCCCCTGGGGGGTGGAGGGGTGGGGGATGGGGGTTCCGGAGGGAGGGGACTGCAGACGCCTGTGTCGACTCCTGCTGGTGTAGGGCAGAAACCAACACAGAACTGGAAAGCAGTTATCCTCCAATTAAACACACACACACACACACACACAAACTGCAGGAACTTCCCTGGTGTCCAGGGACTGAGACGCCACACTCCCAGCGCAGGCGGCCAGGGTTCGATCCCTGGTCCGGAAACTGACCCCACGTGCCACAGCTAAACATCCTGCAAGCCACACGGAAGGTCGGAAGGTCGGAGACCGTGAGTGCGGCAACTGAGACCCAGGGGGGCCAGAACAAGAGCAGCTGCAGAGGAAACCCACGCATAGCCGCCGCCGCCGAGCCCAGCCTGAGGCTCAGCGCTGCTGGGCAGACCGTGAGCAGGGGCGCACCTTCCGTGTGAAGCTGAAGTGGCTTCTCCGGAGAGACGGTGGGCCTTAAGGAGGGGAAGCCTGAGATCCCCAGACAGACAGGCAGCAATGCCCAGGGCCGGGCACTGGGCTCCCTCGGGGTTCCCGGGGTCCAGACAGACTGCCTGGAGCGGCCTCTCTGCCCCGCCCTGCCTGGGGGGCTGGCCTGCTGCGACCCCTGAGTGGAGCTCCCCAACAACGTGCTCAGCCCCCCATGGGGCCCCCTCACCTGCTGAAATGGTCACAACGGCCTTTCACGTGAAGGTGTTTTCCTAAACCAGTGAACCCTTGGTCCTCCGTGAAAATAAAAAGTCTTTCCAGGAGAGATTTCCAGTTGCTACCCGCTCTGCCACGTCAAGAGGCTCATTTCCAGGGAGACAGGCTGCCAAGAGTGAGGGTGAGGACCTGGGCTTGTGCAATCTGTGAGGGGAGGCGTGAAGCCTGCCACACTTGTCTGGGAAGCCCTTTCCTAAGTGTGGTCTGAGCACCTGTACCACAAATCTTACCTAGATCACTTAGCAAAAATTCAGATTTCTGAGCCCCACCAAATCCGTCTTTCAGAGGCAAGACCTGGGAATCTGTATGTTTAGCAAACATCTGAGTGATCTGATCACATTTTTGAGAGTCCCTGCCCTGGTGGAGGGACCTGAGGGTGAACTGCATGAAGCTTTAAGCAGTCAAATGTATGAGAGATTTGCTTACATATTGATAATTGCCCTCAAAGACTAAATCCCCCACTGTACCTCATCGTCTTTGTAGAGCTTATCCTGGAACTCTCTCCCTACCAGGCAAAGGATGCCCACACCACCCGGCTGAGATGGGGACACAGGAGCAGCAGGAGAAATCGCCTTCCTTCCCCTTCCACACTCCTCATTCCACACTAGCAAAGTCATCACTCCCAGGTAGCAACACACAGGTCCCTTGATTCCAGTTGTTTTCAGTACAGTACCACCGTGAGCACCTCTGAATTGTCTGGAGCTTCAGGTGGGAGAGGAAAAGGGTTTAGCAGCTCCCTACAAGATCATCAGTCCATGAGAGAAATCTCCAGCGAGAGAGCCTTGCCACAATCTGCTCTAACCCAGACTCGCGCTAACCCACAGGCCCACGTTGTAGGACTCGTTTGCATGCTCCGTAAGTTCTGTGGAGACCTTTCATTTTGTTTTGGCAGACCTGAAGGAAGACAGTCATGGGGGTTATTTTCCATAGTTTTACCATAAATTTTTATTTATCCAGCAGGGAAGAAAAAGGGCAATAAATTGAATGTTCTGCTCTTAAGAAAGACAAGCAGGAGGAAGGAAACTTGCAAGGCTTTTAATGACATCATTGACAAAGGAAAGTCCTTAGAAACTTCCGGGCTGCCAGGAGGACTCGACTGGTTGGGATCTGAAGGAAATTAATGGATTCCTGTTTTTGTACACAAGTGGAAAGGGCAATGGATGTGATGAATAGTGCTTTCACCTTGACGCATGTCCTCCAAACATGAAAACAAAAATAAACGCCCTGAAGTACTTTCTGAGAGAACCAGTGTAACCAAGTTAAGGCGCATCTCTGGTAGTCTTCAGTTCTAACTGGAAAGGAAGGAGTTTCGTAACTTAACACTTAAAAAAATAAATAAATGAGTGCTGAGGTTTGAACTGTGAGTGCTTGTGAGTAGTTTCCATGGTGATTCAACACATCATGGGCTTTCCTACAGCGGTTTCCTCTACTTTTCATGGGATTCAAATCAAAGTCCTAGCAAGGGTGGCATTTAATTTCAGAAGAGCTGTAAGTGTCGTGAGCATTTACTTTTTGCCAAGCATTATACTAATGCTTTAAAAGTCTGGTCTTTTAAGAAATCAAAAGAGGTAGGTATGCTCATTTTTATTTTTCAGATAAGGAAACTGAGACTTGGAGACGACCTGAATTAATCCTCACCCTGGAGAATGATCCGTGACTTGAAGCTAGGCCATCTGATTCCAAAGGATGTGGAGGGAATCCCAGCCTGACGAAACCCTAAGTGTCTATAGTACTTTGCCATGGACATGCGCACTTACGTACACATAAAACACACACAGAAGGATGGCTTTTCCTTAGGGACAAAATTTTTCTTTATTTTGTTTTATAGGGAGCAGATTCAAGAGAGAGAGAGGATATTAGAAGCCAAAAGAAAGCGCCCAGGAAGAGATCAGGAAAGGAGATCAGGGCCATCAGCCTCCCGAGAGTGTCTCAGGTAGTTTGATATTGGATTCCAGTTTCGCCCTTCCGCTAAGCCTCTCTGTTCCTAAGGGCCTGACTGGTGACATCCTTGACCCTGGGTTTTCTCATCTGTAAAAGATGCAGCTGAATCAAATCACCATTGCAGCCCTTGTTTCTAGCGTTCTGTGAGTCTGTATGGCTCCTGCCTTCAAGAAGCCGTGGTCTCTAAGGCAGGTGTAAGCACAGAAGCAGCGCATGGCTCACGCAGGAGTTCAAGTGCGAGACTGAAGCGCCCCCGCAGGTGGGCTCGGAGTCGTTGCTAGTGAGTGGTGAAGACCGTCAGGAAGGTGTGGAGAAAATACAGCCCTGGGGCCATCTGGGAATATCTTCCCAAGAGGATAAGTAAAACTTAAGCTGGGCTTGTAAAATGTTCAAGCAATGGGACTTACAAAAATTTGCACGTTGAGTATATGTTCTTTGTAAGGAGTCATGTACTGCAGGAGTGCTGAAGTTGGTGAAGGAAATGGCCAGCCACTCCAGGGTTCGTGCCTGGAGAGTCCCATGCACAGAGGAGCCCGGCGGGCTGCGGTCCATGGGGTCACAGAGAGTCAGACCTGCTTTGGAGACGAAGCCGTCACCACCACCAGCAGCACTGAAGCCGAAGGGCAGCCAGGCTGGGGAGAGAAGTAGATGGGAGTCCTTACGCTGCTATAGCTTGGTTTTCCCTTTTGCCGTGTTCTCATTAACAATCACACACGTTGTGACTGACGCCACGTCGCGTGCTGTCCCTCGCCCTGACCGCTTTCCCATGGCCTGGAGCTCCTTGACGGCCCTTCTCACTCAGCACACCTGCTTCAGTGCCTGAGCAACAATGCCCTGAGCAAGTAATTGGCTGAATGGATGTTGTTATATTTGAATAGATCTTTGTTCATCCATCAATTTTATTTTCCTTTAATGATTTTTTTTTTTTTTTTGGTGTGGACCGTTTTTTAAAGTCTTTATCAAGCTCGTTACAATGCTGCTTCTATTTCATGTTTTGGCCTCGAGGCACGTGGAATCATACCTCCACGACCAGGGAGCGAATCTTCCCCACCATGTTGGGAAGCCAAGGCTTAGCCATCGGACCCCCAGGGAAGTCCCTGTTCATCCATATAAACAAGACCAGCAGCTCGATTGAAACTCTGTGGGCCTGGCACCACACGCAAAGGTTAATGTGAGATGGGTCCTATTCTCACGTAGCTACACAGCCCCATGGAGATGTGCTCATAGATGCAAGGTGGGAAGGGAAGAGTTCCTCAAGAGACGTGTTGCAAGTGAGACTCTTCCTGTTTGGACCAGAAGGAAGGAGGCCAGTGAATTTTCAGCTCATGAAGCCTAAAGAGAAGTAATGGGATGGCGGAATACAGCCCAGAGAGCTGGGTGAGTTTTCCCGTCCTGCCAGTCCCTCAACTCTGAAACTAGTTCCCTTGGAACTAATCCAAGGATCCATTCCCTTCGCGCTTGGATATCGATTCTTGCGTTTCCGCCGCTATTCCAGCATCGTGTGAGACCGCGTGCAAGAGGCTCAGGTCACGTCATGACTCTGGGTGTTGCTGCTGTTGCTCAGCCACTGAGTCCTGTCTTACTCTTTGCGACCCCATGGGCTACCGCGTGCCAGGCTTCCATGTCCTTCACCATCTTTGGGGTGTGAGTGTATCTAATTCTAGATGAATCTAGAACATGTATGCAAACAACACAGTGAGAGTGTTGGTTCTCATCACAGACTGAACAAACCCAGATGGAAATGCTGGGCTGAGACTGAGGGGGAAAGGGGAGGGTAAGAGGGCAGCCCAGTGTCTTCATTCCCACACATCACCACACAGAGGATTAAGCACAGGAAGTCTGGTGAGTGCTGCTTCCAGTTTTAAATTCATTCGTTCATTTGACAAACACAGATGGGGTATTTATTATGTCCAAGGCAATGTGCTAAGCTCCGAGAGACTCTGGAGACTCACCATTCGTGTAAATCTGAGTCAGAATATTCAAAGTGTATTAGTTTATCACCACTGCCATAACAAAGCACTGCAGACTCAGTGGCTTGAACCACAGAGCTTTATTTTTCCTCCGTTTTGGAGGCTAGAAGTGCAGAGTCAAGGTGTCAGCACGGCTGTTTCTCGCAGGCCTTCCTCCTGGGCTCGCAGACGGCCGCCTTCTCTCTGGTTCCACACGGTCATCCCTCTGTGCGGCCTGTGTCCTGATCTGTTCCTACGATGACACCAGGCATGTTGGATTGGGGCCCACCCATCTGTCCTTGTCTGACCTTTGTCACCTCCTTTAAGGCCCCATCTCCAAATACAGTCCCATTCTGAGGCCTGAGGACTTAGCACTTGAGCATGTGAATTTTGAGGGGACAAAATTCAGCCCATAATGTGAAGTTTCAGACAGTCGACTCAATTCAAGAAGGGGAGAAGCTGGGGGGTGTTTATTTTGTTACAGTTTACCTTTAATAGGTAAATAAATACAAGTTCTTCTACCAAAATGAAAACCAGCTTGAAGAATCCAAAACCTTGAAACTTTGCATTCACTCAGGGTCTCATTGTTTGATAAAGACAGTGATTTTTAAATTTTTTGGCACTGAACTCTGTTCACCAGCCCTGACTGTTTTGTTTACTAAGCCCTTAGTTACAGCCTAGAGTTGACGTAGAATGTCTTATTTTGGAAATGTGTACACATTGTAAAAGCTCTAAAGGGGAAAAAACATGATGCTTTGCTGGCTTTAGGCAGAGATTTACTGTAAAGAGGATTTCAAGCGTGTTAAAAGAGGGGATGGATGGTGCTGAATCCCTGTCTTCCAGTGGACATAGACAAATTGTTTGGACGCGGATAAAAGGAAGCATTTTGACTTGGGATCAAGGGGAACCACACGACATTAAGCGTGTTGGCTATGCTTATCAACAGGATCCGCTGTGCTTGCTAAAGGCACTTCTGTTCCCATAGAGGCCCTTTTCATTTATGACCTTAGGCACGACATGCAAGCGCCTGTGCAGAAAGATGAAAGATAATGCAGAATTCCACCCTGAGCCAACTTTTAGATTATCACATGATGGTAGCTTAAAAAAATCCTAATTGTTTGCATGCAATATTAGATTGGGGTTATTTTAAATAATACATCTTGTATGGATCAAATCTTCTTGGTATAATTGATTAATTCATTGTTGCTGATTAAGGGACTCATGGCCCAGGAAACTGAGGGCACAGGAAATTGACAGGAGCTGGATCCAGAGCCCACAGCTGTATCCTCAGGCCCGAGGAGCACCCCGCCACGACCTCTCAGGACAGCCTGCGAGTGTGCTGTGCCCAGGGAGGAACAGGGCCCTGCCTCTCTCTCTCCCCGGAGAAGGGACAGGGGGCCTGGGGCGCCTCGTCAGGAATCTTCGTCTTCCTTCTGCACAGAAGGATGAAGGGATGGAACTTGGACAGCCGACCAGACCCCAGCCAGCGCTCCACTTTTGCTTCAGTGCAGTGGACCGACTGAGGACTGTGTTTATCAGCCAAACTGTTGAGCACCTGCGGTACGCCAGGGTAAAAAGCAAAAAGGCCTCAGGAAAAGCACTCCTTCTGTGCTTTCTCCTTCATCCATGCAGGGAACTAAATATAAACATTACAAACACCCTCAAATACAGTGTACATAAGACTTTTCTGCTCACAGGCCAGGCTTTCCATCTGCTTTAGTCTCAGGGGCATGTCTCCTCTCCTCAGCTTCTTTCGTCTTTTCTAAATACCTTTTCAGCTGAGCAGAGCCTGGTGTCTAAGTTTCCTGACCAGGGACTGAACCCTACCCCATGCCCTGGAAGCTCAGCGTCCTGACCATGGGCCACCAGGGAAGTCCCTCCTCGCCTCTTCTGAATGGAAGCTTCCTGGAAGTAGCACTGCACCTTAGTCATTTCTCGTTTTTCTTTTTTAAAAAATTTTGGCCACACTAACTGGCGTGTGGGACCCTGGTTCCCTGACCAGGGATTGAACCCGCACCCCTGTGTTGGAAGTGTGGAGTCCTTCCACTGGCTGGCCAGGGAAGTCCGCTCTTGGTCATCTCTACCTGTGTGTTTAGCACACCCAATACCAGTTTAACTCGATGAACTTAATATTGAACATGAAAAAAGTGCAACAACAATACGAGAAAGATTTCATAATACATAGGACGGCATGAGGCAACTAGACCCAACTGTGGGAAACAGGAAATAAAGGGCAGCAGCTTAGACAAGTAGAGACGTGTTTTCACCCCGCACTCGAGGGTCTGTGGGTGGAAGCCAGCCCCCCACGCTGCAGCTGGTCTAGACGCCTTTCTTATCGCCCTGCTGCTTACGGCTCCCATTCCAAAACGGCTGCTGGAACTATAGGGATGACATAAATTCTAGCCAGCAGAATGGAGGGGATTGATGAAGAATGATTTGCCCCCTTCTTTTTGAGAATACTTCAAAGAAATTGCATACCCCATTTCTGCTTGTATCACATTAGTCAAAATTTAGTTATGGCCAAAGCTAACTGCAAAGGAAGATGGGAACTGTGGTCTTTTTCTAGAACACCATAAGAATTCAATTAAATATCAGGGATTCCTGGAGGAGAAGAAAGATCAGGGAGAAAGCTGGCAGAGTATTCAAAACCCCGAGCTCTAAAGAGAGAGGTTTCACTGCAATATTTCAGTATTTTTTACTTTTTCTAATTAGGGGAAGGTCCATGATCTCTAGTCTTCACGTTAAGATTGTAGAATTAATAATAAACAGATCTGACTGTATTCTGGCTCTGTCAACACCTGCATGTGTGGGACTTAGGGTAACGAACATGACGCGTAGGACTGTTGGGAGAATTCAGCCACAGTCCTGGCGCGAGTGCGATGGGCAATAAATGATGGTGTTTACTGTTATTTTTCTCTTACTAATTTCCCTGTTGAGAAAATATATGCCCCAAAACACGTCTAGTGAAAGATATGCCATCTATCAGCTGGGGGATGCATGCCTTATAAGCTTCAGTCGCCAGAGTGCCCAAACAAGGAGCTATTTTCCCTTCTAACTGAGTTGGTCTGGGGACTCATCGCTGAGAATAGTCTATATGTGAGGGCCTTGGTCCTGTAGCCCCGTGGGAAATGGCTTTACCTGTAGGATGCTCTGTGTTTGCCGGCCAGATGCCCCAGATAGGAAATGGCACACAGATTCTTTAACTATGTTCCCCTTATAAATATGTCTATTAAACATATCTTTTTCCCATATTGAGGAACTGTAAAGTTGCTGGTACCCATTCTAGCCAATTTCATTGGTTGGTTGGTTGGTACCGAATTAGTTGAACAGTCAAGTTGAGTTATATACCCCACCTCTGGGGTTTTTAGGCTCTTTTTAACAGAGGCAAAGAGGTTATAAAGCCACCTGTAGTGACCTGGGCCTGGAAAAAGCAACTCAGTAGAGCAAATAGTCACTGAGTGCTCACGACGCGGCAGGCACTGCATTGAGCGCTGAACAGCGCCAGTGTCTTGTGAGAGAGAAGAATCCAAGCAAGAGATGATACACAGAGAAAGCGCAATGATAACAGAAGCTCTGAGGTCAAGAAAGCTTGCATATTCATCTGTGGACAATTTAACTGGGAATGAGAACGCATACAGAACTCAGATTGGAGACGTTTCTATTCGAGAATGAGTAGGTTTCACCCAAGTTGTTGCAAATGGCAGAATTTCTTTTCTTTTCGTGGCTGAATAACATTCCATTGCAAACTTGAGGGTATTATGAAACTGGAAGGACTGAGGCTGAAGCGGAAACTCTAACACTTTGGCCACCTGATGTGAAGAACTGACGATTCTGGGAAAGACTGAGGGCAGGAGGAGAAGGGGACGACAGAGGATGAGACGCTTGGTTGTCATCACCGACTCGATGGACGTGAGTTTGGGCAAACTCCGGGAGTCGGTGACGGACAGGGCAGCCTGGCGTGCTGCAGTCCATGGGTTGCAGAGAGTCAGACACAACTTAGTGGCTGAAAACAACAACAAAATCAATCAGACAGGAAAACAAGGACTACATAATGCTCGCTTATGTGTAGAATCTAAAAAGGCTAAACTCACACAAACAAAACACAGGGCACCCAGCCCAGTGCTTTGTGACGACCTAAAGGGGTGGGAAGGGGCTGAGTGGGAGGGGACATAGGCACACTTAGGGCTTGTTCACATTGTTGTACAGCCGAAATCAACACAGCATTGTAAAGCAATTACCCTCCAATTTATTGTTTTGAAGAATGATCAGGGAAAAATAAAGATATTTGCATAATCGCCTTTCTTGCAGCACTAACTCTGTGACCTCTGCTGGTTTCGTTACCCTTTCTGGGATGGTTACCAAGGCCAGGAATGAGGTCCGTGCTATCTGGCCGATTTACGAGAAGAGCTGGTAGAGCAGCGTTACACCAACACAGCCCTGGGGACAGTGATCGCGTTTTGCAAGACAGTCAGAATTTGTAAAAGGGATCCAGCACCGGTTTTCTGAGACGTCACCAGGAAACTAGGATCTGAAACATGCTACATTTTCTAGTTCACCAGCATTTGTTAAGTTGCTTCTAATCTGACCTGGAAATGAATAGAGTGGAAACAGAATGGTGTTTTGGTGCAGGACAGACTCATGTGTAAACCTAGCTGTCTCCTTGGCTTCTCCGGGATGGCGCAAGGGTTGCTTAATGTCTGTTGGCGTCTATTTCCTCTTTTGGGGGATTTTTGTGAAGATTAACTGGAACGATATATGCAAAACACACCCCACTCCAGTACTCTTGCCTGGAAAATCCCATGGGCGGAGAAGCCTGGTGGGCTGCAGTCCACGGGGTCGCGAAGAGTCTGACACAGCTGAGTGACTTCACTTTCACTTTTCACATTCATGCATTGGAGGAGGAAATGGCAGCCCACTCCAGTGTTGCCTGGAGAATCCCAGGGACGGGGGAGCCTGGTGGGCTGCCGTCTATGGGGTCGCAGAGAGTCGGACGCGACTGACGCGACTGAGCAGCAGTCGTCGCCTGGGTCTGTCAGACACTCATTAGTTTGCCATCCTCCCCCCACCCTCTTTCCTTCCTCCCCAGATCGCCGTTGCCAGTTGCCAAACCCAACGGCCAGCTGTATCTGGTGTGTGTTTGTAACCCTTGTCGATGCTGGATGCTGCTGACTCTACACCCTTTCTCTCTTGTGGTTTCCACAATGCCACCGTCTCTTGCTTTCTTCCGGCCTTTACAATTCTTTTTTGTTTTAATGCTTATTTATTTATTTATGGGCTTCCCCAGGGGCGCAGCAGCAAAGAACCTGCCTGCTGATGCAGGAGACGGAGGTCGGGAAGATCTCCCGCAGGAGGGCACGGCAACCACCCCAGTATTCTCGGCTGGAGGCTCCCAGGGACAGAGGAGCCTGGCGGGCTACAGTCCACGGGGTCACAGAGTCGGACAGGCCTGGGTGAGTGAGCAGATGCTGGTCTGACTGGAGGGGGCTCAGGGCGGCATGCGAGCGGTGGGGGGCGGCTGCAAGGCAGATGGAGCTTCGCTCACTCACCCCCGCCCCGCCGGTCGGTCCCCACCCGGCCAGGGACCAGTGCTCATCCGGGGCCTGGGGTCTGGGGACCGCTGTTCTCAAACCAACTGAAAGGAAAAAAAAGGAAGAAAAATTTTATCTTCAAAGAACTTGGGAAATACCCCCAACCTCAAACTCTGAAGAATAACTGCTAAACACAGTAAGACTTGAATCTAATTGAGGAAAGAAAACTGCGGAAAGTTCACATTTCCATAGGCATGAGCTCTTAATCACAAAGTTGTGTCTGACCTTTGCGACCCCGTGGACTGCAGACCCCCAGGGCCCTCTGTCCACGGGATTCTCCAGGCAGGAACGCTGGAGCGGGTGCCATTTCCTCCTCCAGGGGATCTTCCCCACCCGGGGATGGAACTCGAGTCTCCTGCCTCTTCTGCGGCTTCTCTACCAGCTGGGCCACGTGGGAAGCCCCACGTGTCCATTGTGGTCTTTAAAAGGGGACAGGACGTCATTAATGAGCCAGCTGTGGCTGAGAGAGTCGCGTGGGGTTCCGGGCAGACTGAGGAGGTATCTAAGTCCCAGTCTCCTCCTTGGAGTGTTGTGGGGAGTGGAGTGAAAAGACAAGCCTACAGATGGGGCGTCTCTACAGGGACTCTCAGGATGAGAGGGTACAGGGGCACAGTAGAGATGGTAGGGGGTAATGATATCGGGGCCAACCCACATACACAGTGTATATAATCACACACACGAGCTCTGCTGACAGAGAGCCTCCACGGTGTGCCAGGCAGACTCCTCGTTCTTCTATCTGACAGTGCCCCTTACAAAAATGGAGAGGGGGCACTTCCCTGGCTGTCCAGTGGTGGAGACTCTGAGCTTCCAGCTCAGGATTACGGGTTTGATCCCTGTTCAGAGAGCCAAGATCCCACACACCTGAGGGCAAAAACCCCAAATGCAAAACAGAAACAGTATTGCAACAAACTCAATGAAGACTTTAAAAATAGTCCACAGCAAAAAAAACCTTTAAAAATGCACGGGAGTTCCCTGATCTTCCAGCGGTTAGTTCTTTCTGCTTCCCCTGCGGGGGCAGGAGTCCCCCCTGGTTGGGGGACTAAGATAGTGGCAAGCTGCATGGCTTAAAAGAAAAAAGACGAGAAGAAAAGCAGTTGCATCAAAGAAGATAAAAAGAGACCGTGGAGCGAAGGTTAGAAAACAGAGGAAGCAATAAAAGTAGAAGGGAGCTTCACACCTCTATCATGTTAATAAATTGAAATGAGGGTAAAATCTTTTTTTTTCTTTTCTGCATTTTTAAAACCCTTTTTATTTTGTAATAGGGTATCACTGGTTAACAATGTTGTGATAATCTCAGGTGGACAGCACAGGGACTCAGCCGTACATGCACATGTATCCACTCTCCCCCAAACCCGCCTCCCATCCCGGCTGCTGCATAACACGGAGCAGGCTTCCCCGTGCTTCCAGCAGGGCCTTGTCAGTTATCCATTTTAAATACAGCAGTGTGCACAGACAGCAACACATGCAGTCTCTAAGTCTGTGAGGCTCTTTCTGTTTTGTAAGTAGGTACATTTGTAAGAATGAAGGTAAAATCTTTTCAGAGAAAGACAAAAAATGAAAAATCAAATCTATATCTGACACGTGTGCGTGCTCAGTCACGTCTGACTCTTTGTGACCCCACAGACTGTAGCCCACCAGGCTCCTCTGTGCATGGAATTCCCCAGGCAACCGGCCTGGAGTGGGTTGCTGTTTCCTCCTCCAGGGGATCTTCCCGACCCAGGGATCAAACATGAATCTCCTGCATTGACGGGTGGATTCTTTACCACTGAGCCACCGGGGAAGGCCTCTACATCTGACACCTTATAGCAAAACAAACTCTTGATTGATTAAAAATGTAAACATAAAATAGGAAGTCCTAGAAGTATGAAAGAAACGTTTGGATTTTAAAATAATATTGGAGTGGAAGAGACATTTCTAAGAACTGGCTGGAGCCCAGGAGCTGTGAATGACACTGTGGTCAACTTACCTGTTTTCTTAGTATATAAAGAGTCTTATAAATCAGCAAGGAAAAGACCACAAACTAATAGAGAGTTTGGCAAGGAAAATTTAAAAAACTGTTCACAGGAAAAGAAAAAGAAGTACAAATGGTTTATAAACATGAGAGCGCTTGCTCATCTTCACTCAGTTAAAGAAATGTAAGTCCAAACAAGGAAATTTTAAAAAGGTTAACTTAGAGCGGGCAAGAGTTAGAAGTCTGATAACAGTAAAGTCAAGGGTACGTGGAGGCAGATACAGTCATGCTCTGGTGGTGAGAACGTAAGGAGGTACTTCTTTTTAATGGGCAACTTGAAAATAGCTCTCAGAGTTTAAAAGCACACACCCTTTGATCCAGCAGTTGTCCTTTTAGTCGTTTATTTTACCGGAATACTCTCATATGTTTGCACAGATAAAAGTACAAGGACGGATTGCAGCTTTGTTTGTAATAATAAACAATTGAGAACAACTTAAATATTTACACACTGAGAATTATTTCAATAAAAGATGAGGCAACAATCTAATGTGTGGGATACCATACAGCTATTTTTTTTAAAAAAAGGAGGTGAAATTACATATGCTGAAACAGAAAGATCTCTGTGATTCACTGTAAAGCGAGAAAGAAGCACGTACAGAGAACAGTATATAAATATTCATCCGCAGGAAGACTTATAAGAATGTTTATATGGAAAATTTTTGGAAGAAGAGAGAATAAAGATTTAACTCGGGAGCAAGGGTAAACCCAGTGGTCTGGGATAAAGAGAGGATTCATTTTTTACTATATCCTTTAGAATATTTTAAATGTATGTGGCTTTCATAATGAGAATAAAAAAAAGCTAAATACACAATGCTATCAAATTCAGTAGGGGAAATTCCAAATCTCTTTAATGACCCTGCATGACTTTCAGGATTACGTCCAGAAGCCCCGCCTGGCTTGGAAACCTGGTAAAGAGACATAGGTGACCTTGCTCACCCTGTCTCCCAGCATTTCTCTTGGTCAAAAAAATGAGGGAATAAATAGATAGATGTATACAAATGTTTTTAAAAAGCTTGCACAGGTGTTTCCAATGAACATCACATTTTTGACTAAATGAGCTTTGAAATCTTATGATCCGCTGTCTTGTAATTGTCTTCAGTGTATTTTTTTCTTACCTTCACTGAATACTTTAACTCATATTGGACTCTCCCAAACCCCGCTTTCCCATTTTACACACTAGTCTTTTTTTAAAAAGAGAGAGAAGAATGGAAAGCTCGTCTTCATTTCTTCTTACAGTTTTTTAATTATTCACTTTTGGTTGCGCTGAGTTGTCCTTGTTGCACACGGGCTTTCTCCTGTTGCGGTGAGGGGGGCTTCTCTTGTTTCGGAGCAGGGGCTTCCAGCGCCCTGCCTCAGTAATTGCAGCTCAGTGGGGGCTCAGTAAAGAACACAGGAGTCCTGAGAGGTGGGCTCGAAGCCTGGGTCAGGAAGATCCCCTGGAGGAGGGCACAGCACCCCACTCCCGTGTCCTTGCCTGGAGAAGCCCATGGACAGAGGAGCCTGGCGCGCTATGATCCGTGGGGTCACCAAGAGTCAGACAGGACTGACACGCTTTAGCAGGCACGCGTGAGCTCAGTTGCTATGGTTCACGGGCCCTGGAGCCCGGTCAGGAGTTGTGGCTCATGGGCTTAGTTGCCCCTCAGTGTATGGAATCTTCCTGGACCAGCGGTGGAACCTGTGTCTCCTGTGTTGGCGGCCGGATTCCCATCCTCTGTACCACCAGGGAAGTCCCTTTCTTTGCAGTTTTGATGGATGTTTCCAAATGAAATGATGCTAGTCTTTTTAAGATGTCTTCATTTCCCTTGGACTGCAAGGAGATCCAACCAGTCCATCCTAAAGGAGATCAGTCCTGGGTGTTTATTGGAAAGACTGATGCTGAAGTTGAAACTCCAATACTTTGGCCAACTGATGCGAAGAGCTGACTCATTGGAAGAGACCCTGATGCTGGAAAAGATTGAGGGCAGGAGGAGAAGGGGATGACAGAGGATGAGATGGCTGGATGGCATCACTGACTCAATGGACACGAGTTTGAGTGAACTCCAGGAGTTGGTGATGGACAGGGAGGCCTGGCGTGCTGCAGTCCATGGGGTCGCAGAGTGGGACACGACTGAGTGACTGAACTGAACCCTCCCCTGACATTGCTGCTCCTTTAGCCATACCTACCATAGCCGTAGCTATGGTTTCTTGAGCACATCATCACCTCAGTGTCTTTCTTCCTTTATCTTTTTTTGCATGAATGTCTCTGATTCCTTCCTGGAGAATTGTTCCTCATCCATTAAGGCCCACTTGGAAGGATGCCTCTTTTATGAGCTCTGATCTGACACTTTCAGGCAAAATTAACTTTTCTGTCGTCTGTGCTCTGGGAGGACTTTAATCTGAGGGAGGCCAGGTGCGTCCTCATCCCATCTGCTCTGTGAGCCACCGGAGGACTAGATGAACCTGGGCCCTCTTCAGAGCAGCTGCACACCGGCCAGTTCCCACCAGATGTCAGAGGGTTAGGGTGGTGGGGACTCTGCTGATGACAGTCTTGGCTCCTCATTGGCTCGGGCACGTCACCCCACAGAGGAAGGGCAAGAAGGGACCAGACAGGGGTGTTCATGTCACATGCATGTACGTGTTTTACATGAGTTACCTCTTTTATTCTTTACCTTTCAAAGCAAGTCATGTTATCCTCATTTTGGAAACGTGGAAATCTAAGGCTCAGAGACTCAGATGGTGAAGAGTCTGCCTGCAATGCAGGAGATCGGGTTTGATCCCTGGGTGGGGAAGACCCTCGGAGAAGGGCTTGGCAACCCACCCCAGTATTCCTGCTTGGAAAGTCCATGGAGAGAAGAGCCTGGCGGGCTCCATGGGGTCGCACAGAGTCGGACACGACTGAGCCACTAACACTTTCACGGCTCAGAAGATTAAGTAAATTACCCCAGACGGGTGATGGAGTTCGGTGTCAAACTTGGGACTTTCTGGGTATTCCCGTTGAGTTCTGGAATCTGCTTTCCGGGAGGGAGAGCTGGAGACGGAAGCAGCCGAGTTCTCCCTCGAGGGCGCGCGTCTCCAAGCTCCCGCTCTCTCCTGCCGTCGAGGTGAGCAGGGCGGGCTGAGGGGACGGAGGGGAGCCGGGCGAGGAGATGGGGGGCGGCCTCCCCCCGCGTGGCTCGTCCTCGGAGGGGAGCCGGGCGAGGAGACGGGGAGAGAGCGGCCCCCCTCCGCGTGGAGATGGGGAGAGAGCGGCCTCCGTCTGCCCGGCCGCGTGGCTCGTCCTGTCCTCCCCAGGGGAGCCCCGGGAAGCAGGGCTGAGGAGACGGGGGGAGAGCGGCCCCCCTCCACGTGGCTCGCCCTCCCGTCTCCAGGGGAGCCCGGGTTGTGGGTGCGCTCCTGACCCAGCCCTGTCCTTCCAAAAGGCCAGCTGGAGCGGTGACGCTTTCTGGAATAACACCGGGAGGACGCAGATGAATACTTGGCAAGCTCTGGAGTAGGAAATGCGAAACACGTGCCTGGTTGGGGTTCCTTCACATGTTTCTAATCAACCAACCAGATTTCGCTCCAGTTTTTTATGGCTTCTCTGAAATTTGTAGGGAAATCGAAAGCCAAGTGTAGGCCTGGACTGATTTGTGGTTGCTCTCGTAAATACCCCTTGTCCCCGACTCCTTCCACCACTTAGTGAAAATTATTATTGCAGTAAAACTTCTTAGTCATAGTTTCCAGGGGGTGAGATTTCTTAGCTTGTCATATGGGTGACATGAGAGCATTATGGTTGGATGAGTCTGTATGGAATCTGACAAAAGACAATTGAAAGTAGATACTGAAAATTCTACAGGTAGGATGGACAGCAGCTTCAATTCCCTTCAAGAAGTGTTTTAAGCACCTATTATGTATGAGGTATGACCAAAACTGTATACAGAGGTAAGTCCTTTTCTTAGCCAAGTCCATATCTTACACTGAATACATCTTAAAGTGAAGTCACTATCTTCATAGTTCTGAGCTCAGATGATGACACTGCCAGTGACCCAGGTGCTGAAGCTAGAAACCCTGGGACCTTCTCTGATTCTTCTCCCTTCCTTATAACCATATTTAATCAAGTCCAAGTGATTTTTTTGTCTGCAATTAAAAAAAAATTTGCTTTCTTATCTCCGTTGCCATAATTCAGGTCTACATCTTCATCATCTCTTGCCTGAATGTTCCAGTGGGTTTCTGAGTTTGCTTCAACTCAGGTCCATCGAGTCAGTGATGCCATCCAACCATCTCATCCTCTGTTGTCCCCTTCTCATCCTGCCTTCAATCTTTCCCAGGATCAGGGTCTTTTCCAATGAGTCAACTCTTCTCATCAGGTGGTCAAAGTGTTGGAGCTTCAGCATCAATCCTTCCAATAAGTATTCAGGATTGACTTGTTTAGGGTTCCTTTAGGGTTGACTGGTTTGATCTCCTTGCTGTCCAAGGGACTCTCAAGAGTCTTCTCCATGCTGATGACTCCTAACCTAATCCAAGAGGGTCAGGGAAGGTGCCATTTAAGGAGAAAAACTTACTCAGGTGAAGAAAATAATGTGAAAGAGAACATGGGTAGAGTCAACAGCAAGACAGAGGGGAATTCCGTGATGCTAAGTAGGCGGGGTCACCATGCTGAGGCCAAGAAGGAAGCAGGCAGAGGGGCTAGTAAGCATACACCGCCAGCAGGGAGCAGCAGGTCCTCGGGGCACCCCCAGCCCTTCCTGGCTCTGAGGCAGAATGGCCAGGGCTGGGCGCACGGCTTGGCTTGGGCAACATGGACCAGGATCCAGCTAACTAGAATCCTTAGCTTGAAACCTTTGTCAACAGCCAGCAACTCTGACCAGATTATCACTCAGTGAGGTTGAGGAGTTGACACTTCATTTTGCAGCAGTGGAAAGCCTTGCAGGGCACCAAGCAGAGGCATTAGCTCAGGTTCGATGTTTAGGCTGATTTGTCCAACCGCAGTTTGGAAGGGAGATTGAAGACTCCAAACTGGAGTCAAGAGGAATTGTCAGGGTCTTTCTGAGAGGAAGCGGAGGCCTGGTCTTAAGGAGTGGCATCCATCAGAATCAGCACTGTCGTGAGCAGAGAGAAGCTAAGCAACAGCCTGAGGGGAGCCAGGCAGGAACTGGAGTCTCTTACTCTTTCTCGCCGGAAGCCCACGTTAGTCAGAGAGAGAACAGTGGATTTGCTGACCATGATTTGACTCAGTGAGGAAGCAGTTTCTTTTTTTAAAAACACCTTTACGGCCGGAAGGAGCAACCCGAGGAGCAGTGGCTGCGCGGGCACAGGAGGGCCTAAAGGAGCTATCCCACATTGAAGGTCAGGAAGGGCGGTGGTAAGGAGACAGCCCTCATCCAAGGTAAGGAGCAGTGGCTGTGCTTTGTTGGAGCAGCCGTGAAGAGATACCCCACGCCCAAGGTAAGAGAAACCCAAGTAAGATGGTAGGTGTTGCAAGAGGGCATCAGAGGGCAGAAACACTGAAACCATACTCACAGAAAACTAGTCAATCTAATCACACTAGGACCACAGCCTTGTCTAACTCAATGAAACCAAGCCATGCCCGTGGGGCAACCCAAGACAGGCGGGTCATGGTGCAGAGGTCTGACAGAATGTGGTCCACTGGAGAAGGGGATGGCAAGCCACTTCAGTATTCTTGCCTTGAGAACCCCATGAACAGTAGGAAAAGGCAAAATGATAGGATACTGAAAGACGAACTCCCCAGGTCATTAGGTGCCCAATATGCTACTGGAGATCAGTGGAGAAGTAACTCCAGAAAGAATGAAGGGATGGAGCCAAAGCAAAAACAATACCCAGCTGTGGATGTGACTGGTGATAGAAGCAAGTCCGATGCTGTAAAGAGCAATATTGCATAGGATCCTGGAATGTCAGGTCCATGAATCAAGGCAAATTGGAAGTGGTCAAACGAGATGGCAAGAGTGAATGTCGACATTCTAGGTATCAGTGAACTAAAATGGACTGGAATGGGTGAATTTAACTCAGATGACCATTATATCTACTACTATGGGCAGGAATCCCTCAGAAGAAATGGAGTAGCCATCATGGTCAACAGAAGAGTCCAAAATGCAGTACTTGGATGCAGTCTCAAAAATGACAGAATGATCTCTGTTCGTCTCCAAGGCAAAGCATTCAATATCACAGTAATCCAAGTCTATGCCCCAACCAGTAATGCTGAAGAAGCTGAAGTTGAACGGTTCTATGAAGACCTACAAGACCTTTTAGAACTAACACCCAAAAAAGATGTCCTTTTCATTATAGGGGACTGGAATGCAAAAGTAGGAAGTCAAGAAACACCTGGAGTAACAGACAAATTTGGCCTTGGAATGCGGAATGAAGCAAGGCAAAGACTAATAGAGTTTTGCCAAGAAAATGCACTGGTCATAGCAAACACCCTCTTCCAACAACACAAGAGAAGACTCTACACATGGACATCACCAGATGGTCAACACCAAAATCAGATTGATTATATTCTTTGCAGCCAAAGATGGAGAAGCTCTATACAGTCAACAAAATCAAGACCAGGAGCTGACTGTGGCTCGGATCATGATCTCCTTATTGCCAAATTCAGACTCAAATTGAAGAGAGTAGGGAAAACCACTAGACCATTCAGGTATGACCTAAATCAAATCCCTTATGATTATACAGTGGAAGTGAGAAACAGATTTAAGGGCCTAGATCTGATAGATAGAGTGCCTGATGAACTATGGAATGAGGATCGTGACATTGTACAGGAGACAGGGATCAAGACCATCCCCATGGAAAAGAAATGCAGAAAAGCAAAATGGCTGTGAAAAGAAGAGAGGTGAAAAGCAAAGGAGAAAAGGAAAGATATAAGCATCTGAATGCAGAGTTCCAAAGAATAGCAAGAAGAGATAAGAAAGCCTTCTTCAGCGATCAGTGCAAAGAAATAGAGGAAAAGAACAGAATGGGAAAGACTAGAGATCTCTTCAAGAAAATCAGAGATACCAAGGGAACATTTCATGCAAAGATGGGCTCGATAAAGGACAGAAATGGTCTGGACCTAACAGAAGCTGAAGATATTAAGAAGAGGTGGCAAGAATACATGGAAGAACTGTACAAAAAAGATCTTCAAGACCCAGATAATCATGATGATGTGATCACTCATCTAGAGCCAGACATCCTGGAATGTGAAGTCAAGTGGGCCTTAGAAAGCATCACTTCAAACAAAGCTAGTGCAGGTGATGGAATTCCAGTTGAGCTGTTTCAAATCCTCAAAGATGATGCTGTGAAAGTGCTGCACTCAATATGCCAGCAAATTTGGAAAACTCAGCAGTGGCCACAGGACTGGAAAAGGTCAGTTTTCATTTCAATTCCAAAGAAAGGCAATGCAAAAGAATGCTCAAACTACCACATAATTGCACTCATCTCACATGCTAGTAAAGTAATGCTCAAAATTCTCCAAGCCAGGCTTCAGCAATACGTGAACCGTGAACTCCCTGATGTTCAAGCTGGTTTTAGAAAAGGCAGAGGAACCAGAGATCAAATTCCCAACATCTGCTGGATCATGGAAAAATCAAGAGAGTTCCAGAAAAACATCTATTTCTGCTTTATTGACTGTGCCAAAGCCTTTGACTGTGTGGGTCACAATAAACTGTGGAAAATTCTGAAAGAGATGGGAATACCAGACCACCTGACCTGCCTCTTGAGGAATGTGTATGCAGGTCAGGAAGCAACAGTTAGAACTGGACATGCAACAACAGACTGGTTCCAAATAGGAAAAGGAGCATGTCAAGGCTGTATATTGTCACCCTGCTTATTTAACTTCTATGCAGAGTACATCATGAGAAATGCTGGACTGGAAGAAACACAAGCTGCAATCAAGATTGCCGGGAGAAATATCAATAACCTCAGATATGCAGATGACACCACCCTTATGGCAGAAAGTGAAGACGAACTAAAAAGCCTCTTGATGAAAGTGAAAGAGAAGAGTGAAAAAGCTGGCCTAAAGCTCAAGATTCAGAAAACGAAGATCATGGCATCTGGTCCCATCACTTCATGGGAAATAGATGGGGAAACAGTAGAAACAGTGTCAGACTTTATTTTTTTGGGCTCCAAAATCACTGCAGATGGTGACTGCAGCCATGAAATTAAAAGACGCTTACTCTTTGGAAGAAAAGTTATGACCAACCTAGATAGCATATTCAAAAGACATTACTTTGCGACTAAGGTCCATCTAGTCAAGGCTATGGTTTTTCCTGTGGTCATGTGTGGATGTGAGAGTTGGACTGTGAAGAAGGCTGAGCTCCGAAGAATTGATGCTTTTGAACTGTGGTTTTGGAGAAGACCCTTGAGAGTCCCTTGGACTGCAAGGAGATCCAACCAGTCCATTTCTTTGGATTTCTTTGGAAGGAATGTTGCTGAAGCTGAGGCTCCAGTACTTTGGCCACCTCATGCGAAGAGTTGACTCATTGGAAAAGACTCTGACGCTGGGAGGGATTGGGGACAGGAGGAGAAGGGGACGACAGAGGATGAGATGGCTGGATGGCATCACTGACTCGATGGACGTGAGTCTGAGTGAACTCCGGGAGTTGGTGATGGACAGGGAGGCCTGGCGTGCTGCGATTCATGGGGTCAGACACGACTGAGCGACTGAACTGAACTGAGGTATAATTGATATTAAAAATCTGTGCATATCTAATGTATATAATTTGATGAGTTTGGCCATATGCCTCTGGAAAAATGGTATAGATGATCTTATTTGCCAAGCAGAAATAGAGACACAGACGTAGAGAACAAATATATGAACTAAGGGGGAACGTGGGAGGGTGGGAGGAATTTGGAGATTTGGATGGATACCTGCGTAGTATTGATACTATGTGTAAGCTGATAACTGTGAGAACCTTCAGGAGAGCACAGGGAGCCCTGCTCAGCGCTCTGTGGGGGCCTGAAGGGGAAGGAAGTACAAAGCGGGGACATATGCGTGTATGTAAGCCTGATTCAAAGCGACAGACACATCTATCCCCTCCAAAAGGATTCTTAACAATAGAAACTCAGCAAAGGAGCAGACAGAGGAACAGCACAGGATTCTGAGTCCCCCACGCAGGCCCACATGCGTGTCCCCTTCGGCCTTTTGAGGTATCATCACCTCACCTGTGCTGAGGACACCGACGTTTGTGACAGCTTGTGCTGTTTGGCCTCCCCCTGGAAACTTTTTCACGAGGCAATTGAAGAATCTCGTTCATTATCCCGAAAAGCAGCTTGAGCTTTCACAGTTGTGCAATCGCACCAAGTTAAATTTTTACAGGCCCTTGGTTGGCCTGGCGCGGGTGAAACGTGAGCCTGCAGGGTGGGTGTGAGGCGGACAGGGAGTCAGACAGGAATGGAATCAGCCACACTGCAGACTGGCCTTGGTCTGTGTTCATGTCCTCTGGCTCCAACTCAGGGGTGCTTGAGGGCTAGCATTTGGTCTGGAAAAACCATTAATGAACAAAATAATCGTTCACATTTTCTCTAGTTTTTTAATCATGTTCAAAAATCTGTTGTTTTATATTTTTAGGTCTCTTGATTTTTATTAATTTCTTAAAAAGTTTTTATTTTATATTGGAGTATGGCTGATTAACAGTGCTGTGACATTTGGACAGAGAAGGGACTCAGCCACACAAATCCATCTTTCCATTTACCCTCCACACTCCCCTCTCATCCAGGCTGCCACTTAACACTCAGCGGAGTTCCCTGTGTAGGACCTTGTTGGCTACCCATTCTAAATCTAGCAGAGTGTACATATCCGACTTAGAGGATGAACTTATGGTTGCTGGGGCAAGAATGGGGGGAGGAGATGGTGAGGGAGTCTGGGATCGACATGGACACTCGGAAAATCTGCTATTTTAACCAAAAGGAGAAAAATCCCTGCCGTGAAAGAGCAAGGTATCAGGAAGAGCTGGACTCTAATCCCTAATGTTTTCCTCTCTCAGGTTCTAGAGAAACTTAATGAGATACACCCTTCTCTGGGTCTCATTTCCTCGTCTGAAGATTCTTCTGTGTGATAACCCCAGGCTTCTATGAAGTCTTTGCATTTTGAAATGTCAGCTCATAGTAGGTTTTCAATATATATCTGAAAATTGGAGGGATGAGCCTTGTATGCTAAGCCCAGAGCTGTTAATGAGAAATACCTATGGCTGATTCATGTTGATGTTTGGCAGAAATCAACAAAATTCTGTAGAACAGTTATCCTTCAATTAAAAAGTAAATAAATTTTTAAAAAACCATTAAACACTCAAAAAAATAAACAAAAGGCCCTTTGTGTTTCAGCTACTCGCAGGCATCGGCACAGGGGCGGCGGGACACGGGCCCACGGGCGTGTATACGGGCTGTCCCGTCACAGACGGGAGGAAGGCGAGAGAAAGATGGTCGTGCAGCATCGGTACAGAGGGTTGCCAGACGTGCAGGAAAGGCCATGCACAGCAGGGGAAGTCAGGGACAGCCCTGGTGGGCCAGAGGTTAACAGCCCATGCTCCTGTGCAGGGGACACAGGTTTGATCCCTGGTCGGGGGACTAAGATCCCACATGCCGCAGGGTGACAACTGAGCCCAATCCATCTCCACCCACCTGCCCCCCGCAACTTTCCACTAACAGTTGCTCTTCAGCTGAAGCTTCAGCTCCCCACCGTCCCTGCTTTCATCAAGCAGAACGCACATGACCATCTGGCGGGGGATCTCCACATGGTGTGTGAAGCTCTCCTAGAATAATGGTTTGAATTACTTTTGTAAAGCAGCAGAACCCTCTTTCCATATTGAATTTTACTTAGAGGAACAGTATGAAAACAGCTGTGGTCAGACATCAACAACTACAACATTGTAAATATTTCTCAGGCATTTATAATCTCCCAAGCGCTGTGCTATGCACTTGCCATATATCTTCTCATTTAATCTTTATTACAATCCTACAATGTGCTGCTTATAAGACAGGATTATTTATATCCTCTTCTTAGAAAGGAGCTAGCTGGGATAGCAGTAAAGAACCTGTCTGCCAATTCAGGAGGTGTAAGAGACCCGGGTTTGATCCCTGGGTTGGGAAGATCCCCTGCAGGAGGGATGGCAAACCACCAAAGGTTCTTGCCTGGAGAATCCCATGGACAGGGGAGCCTGGTGGGCTACGGCCCACAGGGCTGTGAAGAGTCAGACACGACTGAGCACAGCCGGGACTGAAGGTGACAGCTCGCACACGTAGAGGTCAGGTGGACGCAGGCAGTCTGTCCTCGGCGCGGGTCCTCATGGCACAGGAGGTCAGGCAAGCCCGCCTGGAGTCTGCCTGTTCCCCTTCCTCCTGCGAGGGCAGGGCTAGCTAAGCCTGAGCCTCCTGCTCCAGCTCAGCAATTCAGATGATTTACCAGGATGCTGTGCGTGACGTGATTTAAGAAACATTGCTCTGGTTTCTTCTCCGGAGCAAACCACGCTACAGAGTCCACGTTCTGCCATGTTGATTCAACGCGAAAGGCGTCCTGGGGCCAAGTGAGCCTTCAGATGCAGAAGAAAGTGACAGTCACACACACACACAAACGGGTATTGTATGTTTCCATTTACATGAAATGTCCAAGACAGGTAAATCTATAGAGACAGGAAGTAGACTGGCAGTCATCTAGGACTGCAAGACTGGGGAGTCATTAGTGGATGATTAACGGCTGTCAGTATTCTTCCCTGAGAACCGCATGAACAGTAGGAAATTCAAAATGATAGGACACCAAAAGAGGAACTCCCCAGGTCATTAGGTGCCCAGTATGCTACTGGAGATCAGTGGAGAAATAACTCCAGAAAGAATGAAGGGATGAAGCCAAAGCAAAAACAATACCCAGTTGTGGATGTGACTGGTGATAGAAGCAAGGTCCGATGCTGTAAAGAGCAATATTGCATAGGAACCTGGAATGTCAGGTCCATGAATCAAGGCAAATTGGAAGTGGTCAAACAAGAGGTGGCAAGGGTGAACATTGACATTCTAGGAATCAGCGAACTAATGTGGACTGGAATGGGTGAATTTAACTCAGATGACCATTATATCTACTACTATGGGCAGGAATCCCTCAGAAGAAATGGAGTAGCCAGCATGGTCAACAAAAGAGTCCGAAATGCAGTACTTGGATGCAATCTCAAAAACGACAGAATGATCTCTGTTCATCTCCAAGGCAAACCATTCAATATCACAGGAATCCAAGTCTATGCCCCAACCAGTAATGCTGAAGAAGCTGAAGTTGAACGGTTCTATGAAGACCTACAAGACCTTTTAGAACTAACACCCAAAATAGATGTCCTTTTCATTATAGGGGACTGGAATGCAAAAGTAGGAAGTCAAGAAACACCTGGAGTAACAGACAAATTTGGCCTTGGAATGCGGAATGAAGCAAGGCAAAGACTAATAGAGTTTTGCCAAGAAAATGCACTGGTCATAGCAAACACCCTCTTCCAACAATACAAGAGAAGACTCTACACATGGACATCACCAGATGGTCAACACCAAAATCAGATTGATTATATTCTTTGCAGCCAAAGATGGAGAAGTTCTATACAGTCAACAAAAACAAGACCAGGAGCTGACTGTGGCTCAGATCATGAACTCCTTATTGCCAAATTCAGACTCAAATTGAAGAAAGTAGGGAAAACCGCTAGACCATTCAGGTATGACCTAAATCAAATCCCTTATGATTATACAGTGGAAGTGAGAAACAGATTTAAGGGCCTAGATCTGATAGATAGAGTGCCTGATGAACTATGGAATGAGGTTCGTGACATTCTACAGGAGACAGGGATCCAGACCATCCCCATGGAAAAGAAATGCAAAAAAGCAAAATGGCTGTCTGAGGAGGCCTTACAAATAGCTGTGAAAAGAAGAGAAGTGAAAAGCAAAGGAGAAAAGGAAAGATATAAGCATCTGAATGCAGAGTTCCAAAGAATAGCAAGAAGAGATAAGAAAGCCTTCTTCAGCGATCAATGCAAAGAAATAAAGAAAAAGAACAGAATGGGAAAGACTAGAGATCTCTTCAAGAAAATTAGAGATACCAAGGAAACATTTCATGCAAAGATGGGCTCGATAAAGGACAGAAATGGTCTGGACCTAACAGAAGCAGAAGATATTCAGAAGAACTGTACAAAAAAGATCTTCACGACCCAGATAATCATGATGATGTAATCACTAATCTAGAGCCAGACATCTTGGAATGTGAAGTCAAGTGGGCCTTAGAAAGCATCACTTCAAACAAAGCTAGTGGAGATGATGGAATTCCAGTTGAGCTGTTTCAAATCCTCAAAGATGATGCTGTGAAAGTGCTGCACTCAATATGCCAGCAAATTTGGAAAACTCAGCAGTGGCCACAGGGCTGGAAAAGATCAGTTTTCATTTCAATTCCAAAGAAAGGCAATGCAAAAGAATGCTCAAACTACCGCATAATTGCACTCATCTCACATGCTAGTAAAGTAATGCTCAAAATTCTCCAAGCCAGGCTTCAGCAATACCTGAACCGTGAACTCCCTGATGTTCAGACTGGTTTTAGAAAAGGTAGAGGAACCAGGGATCAAATTGCCAACATCCGCTGGATCATGGAAAAAGCAAGAGAGTTCCAGAAAAACATCTATTTCTGCTTTATTGACTATGCCAAAGCCTTTGACTGTTGGATCACAATAAACTGTGGAAAATTCTGAAAGAGATGGGAATACCAGGCCACCTAACCTGCCTCTTGAGGAATATGTATGCAGGTCAGGAAGCAACAGTTAGAACTGGACATGCAACAACAGACTGGTTCCAAATAGGAAAAGGAGTATGTCAGGCTGTATATTGTCACCCTGCTTATTTAACTTCTATGCAGAGTACATCATGAGAAACGCTGGACTGGAAGAAACACAAGCTGCAATCAAGATTGCCGGGAGAAATATCAATAACCTCAGATATGCAGATGACACCACCCTTATGGCAGAAAGTGAAGAGGAGCTACAAAGCCTCTTGATGAAAGTGAAAGAGGAGAGTGAAAAAGTTGGCTTAAAGCTCAACATTCAGAAAACAAAGATCATGGCATCTGGTCCCATCACTTCATGGGAAATAGATGGGGAAACAGTAGAAACAGTGTCAGACTTTATTTTTTTGGGCTCCAAAATCACTGCAGATGGTGACTGCAGCCATGAAATTAAAAGACGCTTACTCCTAGGAAGAAAAGTTATGACCAACCTAGATAGTATATTCAAAAGCAGAGACATTACTTTGCCGACTAAGGTCCATCTAGTCAAGGCTATGGTTTTTCCTGTGGTCATGTATGGATGTGGGAGTTGGACTGTGAAGAAGGCTGAGCGCTGAAAAATTGACGCGTTTGAACTGCGGTGTTGGAGAAGACTTTTGAGAGTCCCTTGGACTGCAAGGATATCCAACCAGTCCATTCTGAAGGAGATCAGCCCTGGGATTTCTTTGGAAGGAATGATGCTAAAGCTGAAACTCCAGTACTTTGGCCACCTCATGCGAAGAGTTGACTCATTGGAAAAGACTCTGATGCTGGGAGAGATTGGCGGCAAGAGGAGAAGGGGACAATCCAGGATGAGATGGCTGGATGGCATCACAGACTCAATGGACGTTGAGTCTGAGTGAACTCCGGGAGATGGTGATGGACAGGGAGGCCTGGCATGCTGCGATTCATGGGGTTGCAAAGAGTCGGACACGACTGAACGACTGAACTGAACTGAACCGCTACAATGTTTCGCATTCTTTTTTTTTGGAGGGACAACCATGTTCTAGAACTGATTTTGGTGATGGTTAACTCTGTGAATACCCTAAAAACCATGACTTGTACCATTTAAATTGAGGAACTGTATGTTATGTGATTTATAGCTCAATGTGGCTGTTAAAAAAAACCCAAAACAAAAAATAAAACGCAGCAATTGTTTCCAAGTCAAAACGAATCACGACACAGCTGCTGGCAGCAACATGACCACTCTACCAGGGACACACGCAAGAAGAGGGAGTCCTCTGGGGACACTGTGGAGGATACCAGATCTTCCTGGGAGTCCAGCAGCGGGGAAACGCCTCAGGCAGCTGAGAAGCTGTGTGGGTGATCTTGGTAGAGCTGATATCATGCAGAAGCTTAGAGCCATGAGTGCAGGGCTTGTTTGCCTTGTACACCCAGATAACAGATGCTGTGAGGAGGACCCAGGGGAAGAGGATTGCAAGAGAGGCAGGAGCTCAGTGATCCCATTCTTTGAATCATCCATTCATCCATTCATTTCTTTATTCAGGAAATATTTACACGGGGTAAAGGATGTGGCCAAAGTGAAGAAGGCTGACAGCTGATAACGAGGGAGAGGACACTCCCTGGATTGGCTGGTCAGGGAAAGGCTCTTTGAAGAGGTGACTTAAAACTTGGTTCTAAAGGAGGAACTGGGCTTGGAAGATCCACTGAGAAGTGTGTTCTATACAGTGGACACATGGTGTGTGTGTGTCGTTGTTAAAAAGAATAGGCATGTATTCAGATGATATTAGGAAAGATGGAGCATGCTCTGTGGGAGACAGTTGAATGTGTTTATAGACTGTGATGAAATCAGTAGAGAAGAAACTGAAAGCTAAGGGGATGGTTGATGAAAGAATGTTCCAGAAGACCTGAGAAGAGAGGGATTCTGTCGCATGCAGAATGGAGACTGGACATACAGTTTTCGGTGCCAGGACAGGAAGCAGAGCTCCCTCCTGCTAGTTTCTGTGATCTCTGCTGCTGAAGAGGAGCCTGTCTGCTGAAAGAAAGGCGGCCAGGAGCGGGCTCCGGGTTCTGAGGGGTGGGAAGGACCGTGGAGTGGGCGGGGGGGTGGTCAGGGCTGCGTATAAGGCGTCCGCAGGGCCGGGCCCCACACCACGGCTGCAGAGCATGCAGGTGCTGGGGCCAGAGGACACGCTACGCAGTGTTGTGTGGCTCTCGCAGAGCACAATGCTGGGGCTTTGGAGATGGTCTGACCCTGGCTGGACCGGGAAAGGAACAAACTGAGCAGGAGAGCGAGTTAAGATCGAAACTGACATTAAAGTCTAGACCGGGACATTAAGGAAGGAAGTGATGTCGAGAAGGAGGAAAAAAGCAGGATTCTAATGAGTCAAAAGCCAAGCAAGCATAAAGGGAAGAAGGGAAGGCATCAGAAGGGAGGCAGTTCCTTGTTATCCTATGGCAGCCCTGTGGTCACACACATTGAAGTACTTGCAAGGATAACAGTAGCTACTTGTCACTGTCAGAAGAAAGGCAAAGGGTTTGACCTACATAATTTCATTTAATTCTCATAGCACATAACATAATCCCCATTTTACTGGTGAGAAAACTGAGGCTTAGTGAGGTTAAATACATTGCTTGCAGTTTATAGCTAGGAAAAAAAAAGAAACTGTATCTGTCTGATGACACCAATACCCACAACCACCAGCCAGATACACATTTCTTGCTGTAAAACAGTCTGTGACTCCTGCACCCTCGTGTTAAGAGCTGGTAACCCAGGCCAGTCATAGTAACCCATCAGGCTCGGCAGGATGAAGTCCAAATCCCCTCAAGAGACACAGGAGGTCAGAGTCCAAACCACACCCTCCTCTGTAGTCACAGCCTCCCACGCCCTCTGTTCTCGCCTGCAGGAACTATTTTCAGAAAGGCCTTAGGACAGCTTTCGGACATGATGCTATCCGGGTCAGTGATGTCCTTCTTCCTCTTCTCCTGGCCGAAACCTTCCAGTCCTTCCAGACTGAGTGTGAGTATCAGCCCCTCTCCCCTTGTCTCAGTGGAAAAAGCAGAGTGATGCCACTTTCCAGACCAGCTGTCTCCAGAGCATCTCTATAGACCCACACCGCAGCTGTCCTCCTCACACTAAGATTCTGGTACTCTGACTCCTTGTTCAGGGCTCTCTACAGTCTCACAGCCCCTTCCCCTTCCATTCAGTATTTCACCATCTGGAAGCGTCCAGAAAAAGGAGGGGAAAAGACTCTGACCAAGGCCAGTGATGGACTCAGAGCAGCCTCAGGGATCTCTGGGCTTGTTCCAGCACTTCAGAGTGGCCAGTCTGGTTCCCGCAGCATCCTTTTAGCAGCTGGCAAAGAGAAGAAATCAGACAATAAAACAATGTAGTCTATGAACTCAAGATATCTGTGGATATCCTTAACTTTTAACACTTTTTAATAAAACACTTTCTAACACTTTTATAATCCAAAAATTAGAATGTTGAATAGTTATCTTTGCTCTGTGTTATACATTATAACTATAATAGGTGCTTCTGTGTTATAATTCAGTTAGTGGGGTGGGTCACTCAGTAGGGAGGTGGGTGGTTTGTGGGTGCACCCAGGATGTGGGTGAAAAGCCCCCCGCAGATTTCACTTTCTGGTTGGCTGATTGGGCAGATACCTTATTTTTCTGGAGCGGCTTTTTCCTTCTGTGTAGAATGGCAGTCGTAGGAGAGCCTTCCTGGCATTGTTTGGGAGGTCAAATGACAGGCTGATTGTCCAAAGCTCTTTGTCAACTGTTGCAGGCTTTAGGGGGAGATAATGGGGGTATTATTTCCCGGAGTGTGAGAGGACCTTATAGGAGGCACTGCCCGCGTTTAACCTGGAAATGCTAATTCAGGGAACTCACCAACCGCGCGGCAGGAAAACCCGGGGAGAGGCCGGGGCCGGATGCAGGAGCAATGGCAAGTCAGACCCCATGGAGTCTCCCTGAAAGAGAAACAGTAACCCGGCGCGTCGGGCTGGGGGCGGCGGCCGCCGGACGCCCCGTCCGCGCCCGCGGGGCCGCTCCAGGCAAAGGTCACGCGCGCGTCCCGCCGGCGGCCGGCTCCCAATGGGCGCCGGGGCCCCGGGCCGGCGGCCCCGCGCGGGGAGGCCGGGAGGCGGGCGGGCGGCCGGGGGCAGGGCCGGCGGGGCCGCGCGGGGCCGCAGCAGCATGGGCCGCCGCGCCGAGCGGGTAGGTGGGCGCCGGGCCGGGCCGGGCTCCGGCGCCTCCCCGCGCGGGGCGCGAGCGGGGCCCGCCTCCAGCCTGGGCGCCCGGGCGCGGCGGGGTGCGCCGGCGCGCGCCGCTTCTGGAGACCCGGCCGCGGGCCCCGGCGGCGGCGCCCCGGGCGCGGCGGGCTCGGGCTTCGCGGCGCTGCGTCCTGGGGCCGGCCGGGCGCTTCGTGCGCTGCCTGCGGGAGCGGGGCGGGGCGGGGAGGCCGCGCTTGCGTTGGAAGCCGCCGGGTGCGGCGAAGCCCTCGGGGGCCCTCCGCTCGGCCCCGGAGGCGGGGGAGCCCCCTCCACAGGCCGGGTCCGCGCCCGAGCCGGGCCTTTGCGCCTCTCCCGGGACGAGCGGGGCCTCTCCTCCGGGAGCGGGGCTGGGGCCGCGGGGTCCGGCCGAGCCGCCTCGGAGCCCGAGCGCGCGCGGCGGGACGCGGGCCAGGGCGGCGGGGGTCGGGGCTGCCGGCCGCCACGCGCCCGGTTTCGCTTTCAAGGTTCACCTCCGATAAGGGCAGGGGAACAAAAGCCCCGCTGGCGCCCGGAAGGACGCGGAGGGGGAGGCAGCCCCGGCGTGCGTGGAGGTCGTTCCCCTCCGGCCGGCGGGGCCAGCGACGGACCGTCCTCCTCACCGCAGCCAGTAGGTGTTTGTCGCCTTTCCGCGCTTCCTCACCGCAGCCAGTAGGTGTTGAGTTTCCGCGCTTCCTCACCTCAGCCAGTAGGTGTTGAGTTTCCGCGCTTCCTCACCTCAGCCAGTAGGTGTTGGTCTCGTTTCCACGCTTCTTCTCCTCAGTCAGTAGGTATTTGTCGAGTTTCCGCGCTTCCTCACTTCAGTCAATAGGTGTTTTTCGCGTTTCCGTGCTCTTCTCCTCAGCCAGTCAATGTTTTCGCGCTTCCTCGCCTCAGTCATTAGGTGTTTGTCTCGTTTCCGCGCTTCCTCACCTCAGCCAGTAGGTGTTTGTCGAGTTTCCGCGCTTCCTCTCCTCAGTCCGTAGGTGTTTGTCTCGTTTCCGCGCTTCCTCTCCTCAGTCAGTAGGTGTTTGTCGAGTTTCCGCGCTTCCTCACTTCAGTCAATAGGTGTTTGTCTCGTTTCCGCGCTTCTTCTCCTCAGTCCGTAGGTGTTTGTCGCGTTTCCGCCCTTCCTCTCCTCAGCCAGTAGGTGTTCTTTCCCGCGCTTCGTGCCCGCCGCCTTTCCATGGCTGCCACCCACCTTCTTGAAAGAGCGGGTGACACTCACCATCTCCATGTCCTCCTGCGCTAAGCCGCTCCGTCGGTCCGCCTCTTTGAGACCCCATGGACCACAGCCCGCCAGGCCCCTCTGCCCCGGGGTTCTCCAGGCGAGAGCACGGGAGTGGTTGCGTGTCCTCCTCCAGGGCGTCTTCCCGGCCCCGGGCTCGAACCTGGGTCTCTCACGGCTCCTGCGCCGGCGGGCCGCCTCTGCACCACTAGCAGTACCGCGCTCGGGCCCAGGCCGCGCGGAGGGGCCTCTGCTCTGCCTCTGAGGACGAAGCTTTGCCGGGGCACCAGAGGCCTCTCGGGGCTCAACCGTGCAGTCTGTTGCCCTGGGCCGTCCCCAGGGCTTCTCTGTGTCATTGTGAGCGTTGGTCATCCTCTCTCTGAAGAATTTTACTGTCCCGGAGCCCTTGATGCCGGCCTCCTGGGCCCCTCTGACCTGTCACCATTGACTGCCTCCCTTCAGCAGTGTCGGCGTGTCCCTCTGCTCTCTGTCTTTCCCTTGGTCTCCCTGGGATACCTCATCTACCCCTATGGCTTCCTCCACTTCATACGCATCTGTAGCCCGTTTGGGTCTTTCTCCTAAATGCCACCCTTCTCTACAGGGTCTCTCCGCTCTGCGGTCTCACGGAGCCTCTTCAAGTCCACGAAATCAGACTGTCTCCTCCCCTCCCCTCCCAGGCCCGCTCCTCTGCCATTGTCCACCGCTCAAATGGGGTCCCTCGTCGTCCAGGCCAGACAGGACAGAGTCACCCTGGACAGAGCCATCATCCCCTTTCATTCGTGACACCTGGTCAGTCCCCAAGTCCTGTCCCCCTCCCTGTCTCACGGGTTTTGCGCACTCGCCGGTGTCTCCAGACCAGCTCCCACTGTTCAGTGTCAGTCAGGACCGCCCCACGTTGACTCCGGTCCCAGCTTTCTGTGAGTCTCATTTGAGACCGGTACTGCCCACCCCCGGGCGCCCTGTCTTGTCACCGTCCTGTATCAAATGGTCTTTCCAAAATGCAGTGCGATCACGCAGACCTGTTTGGAAGAGTCCACAGTGGGTTCCTGTTTTTTCCTTTGAGAACAGTGCTGATGTACACGGGAGCTCTGGACTTGCCCTTTACCTCTGTCTTCAGTGTGATCTCTTAGCAGCCACCCACTCCCTCTCCATGTATGATGCACGTGTGATGCACACCGTACTCATGCAGTGTGTAAATTCAGGCATGTGAAGCTATTTCCTCACCCTGACTTTCCTCCATGTCCTTCTCTTGGGTCTGGTCTGACTTCTGTTTTTTCTTAGACTCGGCTGGCAGCCCCTCTCCTGGAGACCACCCAGGCCATCAGCTCCTTACCCTCCAGCAGGGTGGGTGGTCCTCTCCTTTTCTCCCAGAGCTTCCTCATCTCTTCTGTCAGAGCATTTACCATTCTTTGTTGCAAGCGTCTGCTTGCTTGTCTGTCCTCCACTGGTCTGTAGGCTCCTTGAGAGCAGGATCAGCTCTGTCTGTCCTCGCATCCTTTGAGCCTGTTCTCTGGACCCGGGGGGGCACGCAGTGTATTTATGTGAATTCTTGTGCAGTTGTGGTCAGTGACAATGATCTTCAAGTGATGAATAAGGTGACAGAGATACAATGTATAATAGAACATGTAAAGAATGAAGAATGAATGTCAACCCTGATAATCAGGGACAGGCACACTCTTCCAAGTATTTAACAAGTGAAGGTGTAAACTCTCTGGGTGTCTGAGATAACCCAAGTGAGGTGGACTTCTTTTGTTGTTTTGGCCATGCAGCATGTAGGATCTTAGCTCCCTGACCAGGGATTGAACCTGTGCCCCCTGCATTAGAAGCTCAACGTTCCAACCCCCAGACGGCCAGGGGAGTCTCAAAGTGGGCCTCTAAGAGAGCCCTTTGATAAACTGACATCAAAGAATCAAGCTGGCATGTTTTGACACCAGAAGCAAGGCTCTGAAGGGACCAGCAGATGAGGTGTCTGAGGCCTGCTAGAGTGATGGAGGCTTTGGAGACTAGAGATGAAAAACTTCAGTTTGATTTTCTAAAGAAACACGTGCATTCAGAACTCTATAGACAGAGTGACAGTGACATTCTAATAGGGAGCTATTTAACTGCAAACTGTTCTTTGCACCTTTTGGAGACACAGTACGTTACTGTGAGATTCAAACATACATTACCTTTTAGAAAAAAACGTGTCATATACATCACATGGTACTTTTTGTAAACTTTCAGGAGGTTCGTCCAAGCCTACTCTTGGGCCCTCTGGCATGGTCATGAACCTCACGTTCAGAATCTCTAATCAAAGACGTTATTCATTCAGCAGGCATTTGGGAGAGTAGGTGGTGGTCACCAGGAGCCCACTGCTGTCCCAAGAATGCACCTTTTCTCTTTTGGGAGGGTCCCGGTGGACTGGGTGCCATTGAACCTGCAGTCACAGCGCTGGAGGTCATGTCCCTGCTCGAGCACTTGTGAGCTGCATGACTTTCTCTCTGAGCGACCGTTTCAGTATCTATTAAAAAAGGATAACTAAAATAAAGTTTATGAAAGGATTAACATCTGAAACGTAATTATACTCAGTTTACCTAATCAATTAAAAAACTGTGATTTTAGGAAGGGCCCACATCTCATGATGTGCTCCTGCGTTAGAAGTATGCGTGTGGGCTGGATCAATGACTGTCCGAACGCATTCACTAAAGCATAGCCGATCGGCAGATGGACCTCTTTAGAAGGTGTGCTCCTGGGTCCATCTCCACTCCTGTTTTATTCAATATTAATATCCAGGAAGGCATAGTACACTACTCATGTTTGCTCAGAGACAAGGCTTAATTAAGGATTAGGAATCCAGAAGTTAGCAATAAGTTGTAGTACACTTTGATATTTTATCTTTGTCAGGAGTGTGCAAAAATAGATGCAAAATGTATTGTGCATGGCCAAAATCACTTGCAAATTATTGTGTGTGTGACTCAGAGAGAGAGAGCACGCGTGCTCGAGCACAGAAGAAGGAAAGTTAAAAGACGGAAGTGGTGGCTTCATATACTTACGGTGTAGGGACTTAAATGGACAATACAATCAATCATGAAATTTTCTGCTAAAATAATGTTAGGTTTTATTAAAAGAGGTATGGAATATAGAACATGTAAGGCAGTTGTCACTCTAATATGTGTTATGCAGACCACATTTAGAACAATTGTATCTAGTTCTGGGTGCTAGATATGAACTCATTAGCATTTTTTGAGCACATGTATGTATGTGGTGTGGTGGTGGTTTAGTTGCTAAGTTGTCTCCGACTGTTTGCAACCCCATGGGCTGTAGCCTGCAAAACTCCTCTGTCCATGGGATTTCCCAGGTAAGAATACTGGAGTGGGTTGCCATATATATACATTTTTTTGAACACATATATTGGGCTGGCCAAAAAGTTCATTTGGATTTTTCTGTAAGATGTTATGGAAAAATTATATATATATATGTGTGTGTGTGTGTGTGTATAGTACGTATATATGTGTGTATGTGTATATATACATATGTGTACACATTCATGTATACATATATTGGATGGGCCAAAAAGTTCGTTCAAGTTTTTCCGTAACGTCTTATAGAAAAATCCATAAAATCCGTCCATGCTGTTAAATATATATATGTATACACACGTACATATGTATGTGCACACGGTGTTCCAGTCACTGTGCTTAGATACTGATGATCATGGTGCTAAAAAACAGACTTGTTTTCAGGGTGTTCACAGTATAGGGAAGGTGCTAGATGAACAAGCAGGGGATTTTAATTCGATGTTATACTTGCTATACTAGGGGAAGCTTAGGTCCCTGAGGAACCACTTAAGGGGTTTTGAATTCAGACTTAGCGGAATCAGGGTAAACTTTTAGAGGCAGTGTTTATATTGAAACCCAGAAGCGAAGTATAGGTTATCGAGGTACAGGTGGTGGAGGGAAGAAGATTCCACGTGTAGGTGAAGTGACTTCGGTGGGACGAAAATCCTGTGCAAGGAACTGAGGGAGGGGCGTGCACCTAGAGTGGGGAGGAGGAGAGAGACAGACCAGAGAGGTGGATGGGCCTAGAACTTCATGCTGCGAGGCTCTGACTGGCCCTCAGAGCAGTAGGGAGCTATTGAAGGTTGTAAGCAGGGCAGTGTCACAGTCAGTTTTGTGGAAAGATCAACATAGTTTGGAAAGATCAATCAGTTTTGGAAAGATCAATATAGACAATGAGTTGGAGGGATGGTCAATGAGAGAGAGAAAGAAGAGGGGGGAAACGGCTTAGGAGGAATCACTGTGGTATAAGCAAGAAGGGATGGTGGCTCCAACCAAGATGGTAGCAGGCAGATGAGAAGAGAAGGGCATTTTCAAAGCTCATTAGGAGCTGGAACGCAAGGAGCACCACACATTGTGGTGCTGTAAGGACGGCTGCAGGACGTTTAACCCGCAGAGGAGTCCAGGGAGCCTCTTCAGCTGTCTCTACGTCTTCCGCTCTCCTGGAAGAAAGCTTAGACTGTGCTTGTCTGTCCAAGATGGCAGCCATGGGCCAAATGGGTGGGAGATACAGGGAGATAAACGTCAGCTCGGTACAATGAAGAACTTTCTAACAGCTGGTCCAAGGCAGTGTGTTCTTTGTCACAGAGATGTTTAAACAAAGGCTTGATAAATATTCTAGGGAAAGTTGCAGAGGTAGGGATGGGGTGGCCAAGCTGGAGGGCATTAACATTTCTTATCAACTCCAAGATTCTAAGATTCTGGGTATGAAGTTCAGATATCTTACTTAGCTTGGCATTTAAGGCCCACTGGGACCCCGCCATAGGTAGGACAGCCATATGCCCTGGTTTCCCTGTCTTTCTAGTGAATGCCTGTCACCTCCTAGCAGCTATTAAGAGCACTCAGTGTTCCCTCTCAAAAGTCTTCGTCTGATCAACTTTTGTGATCATGCATCTCTTGACTCGGTATTCCTGCCTTGTCCCCCGGCATCCTGTTAGACCCCCTAAGAACCAGCCATACTGGACTTTCGCTACTCCCAGAGGAGACCTAGCATTCTGTTGCATGTTGGTTCACTCAAGCCATTTCCTCTGTCAGGAATACCCCTCCTCTTTATATCCTAAATACCTTACTGAGAATATACTTTTTCATAAAGGCCTAACCTAAACGCGCTTTCCAGGTGGTTCAGCAATTAAGTATTCACCTGCAATGCAGGAGGCCTGGGTTCGATCCCTGGGTCAGGAAGATCCCCTGGAGTAGGAAATGGCAACCCACTCCAGTATTCTTGCCTAGAGAATCCCATGGACGGAGGAGCCTGGTGGGCTGCTGTTCACAGGGTCCCAAAAGAGTTGGACGCAACCGAGCGACTAAACAACAGAAACAGCCTAAATCAAATGCCGAGTCCTTCATCCAGCTTTCTGATAGTTTTATAAGCTGCATTATAGTGCTAAGTGCTGCGTTGTGCTAAGTCGCTTCAGTCGTGTCTGACTCTTTGTGACCCTATGGGCTGTAGCCCGCCAGGCTCCTCTGTCCATGGGATTCTCCAGGCAGGAACGCTGGAGTGGATTGCTGATAGCGGTAAGTATCAGGACATAGTGATTTTTATACGTATTTGGTTTTTCATTTTTTAATGGGAGTGTAGTGGCTTTACCATGTCTTGCCAGTCTCTGCCGTACGGCGCATGAGTCGGTTGTGTGCATCCATCTATCCCCTGCCCCGTAAACGTCCCTCCCGCCCCAGCCTGCGGCTCCAGGTCACCGCAGGGCACCGAGCTGAGTTCCCTGTGCTGTATGGCAGCTTCCCACCAGTTAACCTAGTTTACACCTGGAAGTGTATCTTCATACATATTTGACCTCCCTCTGTTATCCCCTAGAAGTCTAGTACAAAGACCTGAGAAAAATAGTCACCCAGTGGTATGAGTTATACAATGTTTAAGGCAGTGATCTTTCAGAAGAAAATTCTCATTTATTAAAAAAGTCATATTTTCATTTTATGATTTATGTGTTTTGTGGAAAAAATTTAATGAGGGGAGTAACAGGGAAAAAATTGTCTATAATCTTAGTACCTAGAAACCAGCATATTAACATGTCAGTGAATATCCCTTCTATATTCTTTTATGCACAGGTAGTCTTAAAATTGGAATCACGAGTATCCTTCTATAGCCTGCTTTTCAGTAAAGCTGAAAATTGTTTTACTCCATGTCACTGTATGTTCAAAAACACGGTCCTCCGTGGGTGCTGACTTCTGCTCCATTCTGTAGTGTCTCCTGCTCTGCTTAACTAACTCCTCCCGGGGGACATCAGGTTGTTTCCGTCTTTCAGTGTTGCCAGGAATGCTTTGACGACCATCTGAGATGTACATCTTGTGCCCATACGTCCATTCTGTGAGGGACATTTACATTTTGTAAAATTGCAAGACAGTTTATGACCAAAAACTGATATTGAGTTGCTTAGAAAACATGCATTTAAACAGGGTCTAATTCAACTTAAAAACTTCATTTCTCCTCTATGTTATATAAATCTGTTGTATATGAGACTTTATGTGTGTGTGCCTATATCTCCACTTCTCAGTCCTCTAACTTAATGAAGGAATCTGATTTTAAAATGTGTCAGCAATCATGGGCTTGATGTGGAAGTGAGATATAACCAGTAAATATATTTCTTGAATGAAGAATTGAGAGTTTGAAGTCTAAAAACTTTAGCATCTCTCCATCAGTGTGACACATTTTTATTTCCAAGCTAAATATAAGAAAAGTGATGACATGTATGTTACAGGATAAAGAGAGGTCTCGGAAAAGAGAAACACTGCTAATGTTCTGGTGTCTGGAAAAGACACGTGACCAGGGTCTTAGACTTTTACTCTAAAGAGAATAACTAATCTCCTTAGACACTCAACAAGCAGGTATATCTCCACTGTAGAGTGAAATGTTTTCATATGAGAAGTAAGTCTTGGTTGGGAAACACTGTGAATCAGTTTGGTGACTTTTTAACAAAATAAATGAAAGATCTTGTCATGGATTGAATGGTATCTGTCCCCCACCCCTTGAAGTCCTGACCCCTAATGCTTGTAAATGTGACTTTATTTGAAGATAAGTTCTATATTAGTCAGTTCAGTTCAGTCGCTCAGTCATGTCCGACTCTTTGCGACCCCATGAACCACAGCACGCCAGGCCTCCCTGTCCATCACCAACTCCCAGAGTCCACCCAAACCCATGACCATTGAGTCAGTGATGCCATCCAGCCATCTCATCCTTTGTTGTCCCCTTCTCCTCCTGCCCTCAATCCTTCCCAGCATCAGGGTCTTTTCAAATGAGTCAGCTCTTTGTATCAGGTGGCCAAAGTATTGGAGTTTCAGCTTCAACATCAGTCCTTCCAATGAGTATTCTGGACTGATTTCCTTTAGGATGGACTGGTTGGATCTCTTTGCTGTTCAAGGGACTCTCAAGAGTCTTCTCCAACACCACAGTTCAAAAGCATCAATTCTTCATCACTCAGCTTTCTTTATAGTCCAACTCTCACATCCATACATGACTACTGGAAAAACTATAGCTTTGACTAGATGGGCCTTTGTTGGCCTTTGTTGGGCTTTTTAATATGCTGTCTAGATTGGTCATAGCTTTTCTTCCAAGGAGTAAGTGTCTTTTAATTTCATGCTGTAGTCACCATCTGCAGTGATTTTGGAGCCCTAAAAAAAGAAAATCTGTCGCTGTTTCCATTGCTTCCCCATCTATTTGCCATGATGTGATGGGACCAGATGCCATGATGTTAGTTTTCTGAATGTTGAGTTTTAAGCCAACTTTTTCACTCTCCTCTTTCACTTTCATTAAGAGGCTCTTTAGTTCTTTACTTTCTGCCATTAGGGTGGTGTCATCTGCATATCTGAGGTTATTGATATTTCTCCTGACAATCTTGATTCCAGCTTGTGCTTCTTCCAGCCCAGCGTTTCTCATGATGTACTCTCCATAGAAGTTAAATAAGCAGCCTTGACACTGTGACAATATACAGCCTTGATGTACTCCTTTCCTGATTTGGAACCAGTCTGTTGTTCCACGTCCAGTTCCAGCTGTTGCTTCCTGACCTGTGTACAGATTTCTCAGGAGGCAGGTCAGGTGGTCTGGTATTCCTATCTTTTTAAGAATTTCCCATGCATATGGATTGGCTCAAAAGTTCATTTGCATTTTTCCATTATAGCTTCTATGGATAAACTTGAATGAACTCACTAGCCAACTATATATAAATAGTTGAGAGATTCATTATAAAAATCGACTCACCCAAGGATGGAGGCTGAGAAGATCATTCATGTATTGTCTGCGAGCTGAAGGGCCAGAAACTGGTGGTGCAATTTACTTTTAGTCCAGGGAATTGCAGGGCTAATGGTGTAAGTCCCAGTCTGAACCCCCAGGTTTGAGAACCAGGAGCACTGATATTGAGGAAGAAGATGGATGCCCCAAATCAAGCAAAAAGAGCAAATTCACTCTTTGTCCCTCTTTTTTTCTGTTCAAGCCCCAGTGTATGAAGTGGTCCAAATCAATATTGTTGAAGATAATCTTTACTAAACCAATTCAAATGCTCAGCTCTTCCAGGAATACCCTCACAGACACCTGGAGAAATGTACTGCCAGCTATAGGGGTGTCCCTTAGCCCAATCACATCAATTAACCATCATAAGGATCTTTACAGAGGTAATCAAAGTAAGGTCCAGTGGGCTGTCACCCACTGTGACTGCCATCCTTGTAAAAAGGGGAAATTTGACACAGAGATAGGGAGGAAGGTGATGAGAAGAGACCCAGAGAGAAGATGGCCATCCTCGGAGCCGAGAGGAGGGGCGGGATCAGACCCTAGAGGGACCCAACCCTCTGACACCTTGGTTTTGGGCATCTAAGCTTCCAGCCCTGAGACACAGTAATTTCTGTTATTTAAGTCAGCTGGTTTGTGATACTTTGTCATGGCTTAATACAGATTTAACACCAATTTCATGAATGCGTAATTCCCTTGGTGTGGTTTCAGCAGATAACAGCAACGCAACATTATTCTGCTCCTCCGTCACCAGAGATGATGGTATTGTCCCTAGGCGTGACAGCAGATGGAATGTCGCTGTGTCAGTCAACAAAGCATTTTCTAACTGATCTCCTTTGACCCTGACCGTAACAGATGAGCGTTCTTTTCCTTTCTCTGGCCTTGCCACATGGCCTACAGGCTCTTAGTTCCCCAACCAGGGACTGAACCTGGGCCCCTGCATTGGGAGCGGGGCGTCTTAACCACTGGACCACCAGGGCAGTGCCGAGATGAGCGTTCCCCCACCTCTGGTTTGGGGTAGGAACAGAGGTTCAGAGAGGCCAAGCGAATTATTCAAAGTTGCACAGCTCGGAAGCGGTAGACCTGAAACTCAAATATTGGCCTTTGGATACTAAATACCATACAATTTTAGAGAAAACATGATGCTTTTCACCTTTGTGGACATGCCGAATATCATCTTCCCTCTTTAGAATTTGAAAAGACTTTGAGTTGTGGCATGCTGAGCCAGATTTTTTTTCTTTTTTCTCCTAAATCTCCTGAGAATGATTGAATAATCCCACTTGTTGGAAGACCTCCGATGGCTGAAGACACCTACTCCACCCATGTCTTCATTATCAAATATTTATCAGGAATTTAGGCGCCCGTGTTTATGTGCACAGAATATCTCTTCTCCACTCAGAAGCTTTGTTTACTGACAAAATGGACTTTCTCGGGACCCAGTTTGATTACTGACAAATCCAACTGCAAAACTTTGTACATGTTGGATATAATTGAGTTTTTCCATCATTAATTCTGCTCAGATATTAATTCAACATCGTGACGTGAGGCGCGCCAAACAATTTCCAGGAAGCTGCCTGACTTTAGTCAGCGGGAACAAATGCGAGATTATTGCACTTTTTCCTTGGGTGACCTAAGCTTGTTCTTGGCACCCGTGAGTGCAAAGCACTGGTTGTCTTAGTGTTTCAGTGGCTTCTACCCAGGGGACTTATTAGTTTTGAACCTTGGGGATAATTCCTGAAGAATGTAATTCTTTTCCTCCCTGAAAGAACAAAATGTTGCTTGTGTTGAGCTATTCTTGTTATGGGATAAAACCAGCAGTTCCCAAATTATGGCATCATAAAGGTCTGTAGGTCGGGCTGTCAGATTCAGGAAAAGACAAGCAAACCAAAACAGACAACAGCAACCCTTCCTACCCCGCTCCCAGGATGTCCCAGTTAAATTTCAATTGCAAATAAACAAGAAATACTCTTTTAGTATAAATATGTCCCCAATATTGAAAATACTAAAAAAAAAAAAAAAATTGTCTCTGGCAACCTTACCTGTAAAATTATATTGGGGGTAGAGTACTGATAATTTATCAGTATTTCAAAAGTCTTTGAAAACTGTCCATTTACCTAAGTGAGACTTGAGAGTTTCCTGACAATTTTAAATTCCTTGATTTTGGTTGGGATTTTCTTGAACCCAGCTCCAAAGCACCGGTCATCTCACGCTGAAACCATAATTATACTACCATTTTTGATGACTTGTATTCCAGGGATCATGCAAAGTACATATATTATCTCATGTCATCCTCAAAATCAGAGGCTGGAGAACCATAGCCTGCAGCCACATCTGAGCACTGCTTATTTTGTAAATAAAATTTTGTTGAAACACAGTTACCTCCTTGTTTTCTGTATAGTTTGGGGCTGCTTTGATGTTACAGCAAGTTGAGTAGTTGAGATAGATCATTGTATGGCCCACAAGACCTAAAATATTGATTATTTGGCCCCTTACAGGAAAAGTTTGCGTGCAAAACCGTCCTTTGAAGGAGTTGTCTGTGTTCTCATTTTTAGAATGACAGCATAGAGACCCACAGGGTTCGTAATTGGGCAAATTCTCACGGGCTTCCCTGGTGGCTCAGTGGTAAAGAACTCGCTTGCCAGTGCAGGAGACAAAGAAGGTGTGGATCAAATCCCTGGGTGGGGAAGGTCCCCTGGAGGAGAGAGTGGCTTCCCACAGCGTTCTTGCCTGGAGAACCCCAGGGACAGAGGAGCTGAGCCCATGGGGTCGCAAAGAGTCAGACACGACAGAGCACCTGAGTGCAGTGCACACGAGGTCTCGTCACTCTTTTAGAGTTCAAACCCAGTTCTGTCGAGTTCCACAGCCTCTGCTCTGACTATAGCTGGCCCTGGGGCTGATGGTCAGTTATGTGTATCCTTAAATGGGTTTAACAATGGGGAAACTGATTTCTGATTTCTTATTGAATACTGTCCATCTCAAAGATAAGCCAGATTGCATGGGGTAGTGGTTAAGCAGCCAGGCTCTGGAGCCACATTGCTTAAGCCCCAGATCAACCCCTTTATTTCTCTGTCTCTCAGTTTCCGTCCCTGTGCATTACAGAGGGTGATAACACCTATATGCATGACTGTTACTGGGGTTAAGTGAGACGATGTCTAAAAAACGGGAAGAGCATTTGACGTGTGGGTCACAGGGCATTTATTATTTTTATTTCAAATTATTACTTCAAAATAAGGGTGAAATAAAGAGTCTGGAAAAGTTGGGAGCATTTGCCACGGTTGGTTGACAGAGCAGCGTAGCCAGACGGCTCGGAGAGCACGGGGGCCTCTGCTTGTCAGATCCCAGTGAGGAGAGACAGCCGTCTGGCTTCTTCATGTCGGCGTGTCTCATTTTATTTGCTCTACGGTGCTTCAGAGATAACTGAAAGTTTGTAGCAACTCTGTGTGGAAGGGCACCATTTTTCCAACAGCATTTGCTCAGCTTATGTCTCTGTGTCTCGTTCTGGTATTCTTGCAGTATTTCAGGCTTTCTCGTTATTGCTGTATTTGTTATGTGATCTATGATCAGGGATCTTTGATGTTACTGTTGCAAAAAGATTATGACTTGCGGATTGCTCAGGTGACAGCATTAGCAATTGTGTGTTTTTAAGGTTATTATTTATTTTTGAGTGCACTGGGTCTTTGTTACTGCTGGGGGCCTTTCTCTGGTTGCATGGAGCAGGGACTGCTCTTCACTGCGGTGCACAGGCTCAGTACCGAAGCTCTCGGGTCCTGGACCGTGGGCTTCAGGAGCTATGGCCCTCGGGCTTAGTTGCTCTGGGATATGTGGGATCTTCTCAGACCAGGGATCAAACCCATGTCCCCTGCATTGCCCGGAGGATCCTTAACCACTAGACCACCAGGGAAGTCCAGTCATAATGTATTTTTAAACTAAGATATGCACACTAACCTTTTCCCTTTTATTATTTTACTTATTTGCCTGTGCCGCACAGCAGGTGGGATCTTAGTTTCCCAACTGGGGATCAAACACAGGCCCCACAGTGAAAGTGCTGAGTCCTAACACCTGGATTGCCAGGTAATTCCCAGTACACTGATTTTCAGGTATAATACTATTGCAGACTTGATGGGCTATGGGAGAGTGTCAGCACTGTTTTTATTTGCACCGGGAAACTAAACAGTTTCTGTGACTTGCTTTATTGAGATATTTGCTTTGTTGCAGTGGTCTGGAACCAAACCCACAGTATCTTTGAGGTCTGCTGGTAAGAGCTGTCTTTGTTCTGAGCACGCCTTGTAGCTCTTGGTTGGCCGTGTTTGCCTTGGGAAGGCGTGTTGTGAGATGTTACAGCATGTTCATCCAGTGCTCATTGGACCTTAAACCCCTTATTACTATTACCCTGGATATTTATAGTCCTAATATCCACTTCCAGTGGCTCCAAATTGACTAAAAATAGAGCCAGGCTGCCAGAGAATGACCTTCCTATATAACACAAGACAGGCAATTGTCCTCAGAAACATCTCAATCTGTAAATTAACCTCAGGAAAAAGCTGGAAAAAAATAAGTTTTTCCTCACCCTCCAAAGTATATTTTGTGTATGGAGGCACTATGAATAAAATCTTTATGCAGAGCATGCTAAATATATTAGAATAGATTTGATCTTTAGAGGAGATTAGGAGATAAAGTTGTTCCCTGAGAGTAGTGGGAGTGGAAAGGCTTGAAAAGACTGGAAAAATTTGCAACATTATATACAAACTATTCAAGGGTTAAGTCAATATGTAGTAACTAAAGACATGGCCAAAATTCTCCAAGCCAGGCTTCAACAGTACATGAACCAAGAACTCCCAGATGTTCAAGCTGGATTTAGAAAAGGCAGAGGAACCAGAGATCAAATTGCCAACATCCGTTGGATCATAGAGAAAGCAAGAGAATTCCAAAAAAATATTTGCTTCATTGACTACATTAAAGCTTTTGACTGTGTGGATCACAACAAACTGTGGAAAATTCTTAAAGAGATGGGAAATACCAGACCACCTTACCAGCCTCCTGCAAAACCTGTATGCAGGTCAGGAAGCAACAATTAGAACTGGACATGGAACAATGGACTGGTTCCAAATTGGGAAGGGAGTACGTCAAGGCTGTATATTGTCACCCTGCCTATTTAACTTATATGCAGAGTACATCATGAGAAATGCCAGGCTGAATGAAGCACAAGCTGGAATCAGATGCTGGGAGAAATATTAACAACCTCAGATATGCAGATGACACCACCCTTATGGCAGAAAGTGAAGAAGAACTAAAGAGCCTCGTGATGAAAGTGAAAGAGGAGAGTGAAAAAGTTGGCTTAAAGCTCAACATTCAAAAAACTAAGATCATGGCATCTGGTCCCATCACTTCATGGTGAATAGATGGCGAAACAATGGAAACAGTGTCAGACGTTATTTTCTTGGGCTCCAAAATCACTGCAGTTGGTGACTGCAGCATGAAATTAAAAGATGCTTGCTCCTTGGAAGAAAAACGTTGACAAACCTAGACTGCATATTAAAAAGTAGAGTCATTACTCTGCTGACAAAGGTCCATATAGTCAAAGCTATGGTTTTTGCAGTAGTCCTGTATGGTTGTGAGAATCAGACCATAAAGAAGACTGAGTACTGAAGAATTGATGCTTTTGAACTGTCGTGTTGGAGAAGACTCTTGAGAGCCCCTTGGACAGCAAGAAGATCAAACCAGTCAATTCTTAAGGAAATCAGTCCTGAATATTCATTGGAAGGGCTCATACTGAAGCTGAAACTCCAACGCTTTGGCCACTTGATGCGAAGAACCAACTCATTGGAAAAGACCCTGATGCTGGGAAAGATTGAAGGCGGGAGGAGAAGGGGATGACAGAGGATGAGATGGTTGGATGACATCACTGTCTCAATGAACGTAAATTTGAGCAAGCTCCAGGAGATGGTGGAGGACAGGGAGGCCTGGCGTGCTCCAGTTCGCGGTATCACAAAGAACTGGACACAACCGAGTGCCTGAATAACAAAAACATGGCCAAGACTGCTGCAGACTTCGCTGTGCAGAAATGAAGGGGCGTGAGTGCGCACGGCAGTTATCAGCAGTGTTTTGCAATTTCCTGGTGTGTCTTAGGGGCTTCCCTGGGGGCTTAGTGGTAAAGAATCTGCCTGCCAATCCAGGAGACACAAGTTTGATCCTTGATCCGGGGAGACCCCCTGGAGAAGGAAATGGCAACCCACTCCAGTATTCTTGCCTGGAGAATCCCAGGGATGGAGGGGCCTGGCGGGCTACAGTCCACGGAGTTGCAAAAGAGTCGGACATGACTTTGCCCCTAAACAACAAAGAGTGTCTTGGGTTCATGGAACAGAAGCCAGAAAGTAGCATTATTTGTCTAGGGCTGGGATTTTGCCATCCTCTAGGATTTAGAAAATTCTTGAGAACTCTGGCCGTAGAGGCGGAGGGAGAAGGCCCTGGCAACCTTGCTGCCATTTTACAGCAAATGAAGCTGCCAGACTGCCACCTGGCCCCTCTTCCCCTCCGTCTCGGTTCCCCACAGTCGGGTACGCTTCCCTTCCCCTCTCTTCAGAGTCTTCTTCCTTTGTTAACCTGCTGAACCAACAGTAACTGTGTGCCAGGCTCTGGGGGTAAAAGCGAAGAGGCGTGGACTTGGTTCCTAATCTTGTAGCGTTTACAGTCTAGTGGGAGAGGCACACGTGCCCAGAATTACATGCTGAGCCTGAACTCTCAGGCCAACGTTTGAGACACACCAGCTAACCAAGAAGATGGGCTTGTGCCCTAAAGAACCATCTTGCCTGAGTTACAGAATTTGGACACCTCTTCTACTAGAGCAGGTGGGAGTGAAGTCAAACATGTCCTGGGTTCCCATCAGCCCCTGGAGGGGTGTGTTCATTTCTTCCTCCCTGCAGTCAGGCACAGGTTGGCCTGGTCTGGATGCTCCTGTGAGCCAAACAGAGGTATTTTAGCTTAATGCTCATTTTGTGGGAAGCAGGGTTTCCAGAGATGGGCCATTACGTATAGTTTAAGCCTAAAGGCCACAGCCCTGTAGTAATTAACTTGTGTGTGTGTGTGCATGCGTGTTCAGTCATGTCCGATTCTTTGTGACCCCATGGACTGTAGTCTGCCAGGCTCCTCTCTTCACGGTTAACTCAGAAGGACAAGGTTCTTCCCGAGAATTGATAGGGGAGATGAGACTAAAACTAAGCTCCAAAAAGCAGGTAGACATATTGGGGAGAGAAAGAGTCTTTCCTGGAATAGGCATATAAATAATGATAGTAACTAAGGTTCTTCCCTGTTACAGTTAGGGTAGAGTGTTACAGTGGCAAGGTGTAAACGCCTGGGGAGAAAGAGAATAAAGAAGCGGAAGGTATGTGAAGGGGTAAGGAAGGCCTCTCTCTGAGCCAATAACTGAAGGCTCAGAGAAAGCAGAAGTCTGATGAGTTAATATCCAAACTCAACCAGCAAGGCAGTGGTAGCCCTGAAGTTTGAACCTAGGTTTGTCTGACTTTGAGAACACTTTTCATTGAATCTTGACCAAAAAGGAATTATACTTTCTCTCAACATGATTACATTTAGCTATACTATCCTCCCATGAAATTAAAAGACGCTTACTCCTTGGAAGAAAAGTTATGACCAACCTAGATAGTATATTCAAAAGCAGAGACATTACTTTGCCGACTAAGGTCCCTCTAGTCAAGGCTATGGTTTTTCCTGTGGTCATGTATGGATGTGAGAGTTGGACTGTGAAGAAGGCTGAGCGCCGAAGAATTGATGCTTTTGAAGTGTAGTGTTGGAGAAGACTCTTGAGGGTCCCTTGGACTGCAAGGAGATCCACCCAGTCCATTCTGAAGGAGATCAGCCCTGGGGTTTCTATGGAAGGAATGATGCTAAAGCTGAAGCTCCAGTACTTTGGACACGTCATGAAAAGAGTTGACTCTTTGGAAAAGACTCTGATGCTGGGAGGGATTGTGGGCAGGAGGAGAAGGGGACGACCGAGGATGAGATGGCTGGATGGCATCACGGACTCGATGGACATGAGTCTGAGTGAACTCCGGGAGATGGTGATGGACAGGGAGGCCTGGCGTGCTGCGGTTCATGGGGTCGCAGAGAGTCGGACGCGACTGAGCGACTGAGCTGAGCTGAGCTGATCCTCCCATGAAGCTACTTGGACAAGAATAAGGAGAGAAACCATTTGCTCATTCTTCACCCATTCTGACCATTCACCATGGATTAGCCATGATGTGCCTGCGAGTGCTAAGTGCAGCTGTGGCTGACGCCCCCAGGACAGCTGAGAAAAGCATTGTTCGCCTGGAGCTGGGGTGATGCCGCCAGAGCCCACAGGCTCTTCAGATGCCTCTCAATGCCCTCTTTGCTCCAAAGGGTTCCTGCCCTCATTAGAATGCGAGGCATGTGCGTCCCTCTTGTTTGTCCTTTCATTCCTAGGCAAACACAAGTCTAATAAAGAGGCAAACAAGTGTGTCCAGGTCGTAAGTCCACTCGGGAAGGTGGATATTTTGAGGAGGTTAGGCTGATGCCAGCAGGTGGCCATTGCACTGTGAATTCTGAACGTCATTCAGCTCCGTGAATGACTCCGTGAATTGCCTGCAGTGATAATTACTCACTGCAACCCACTGCCAAGGGAGGCTGAGCAAGCTGGAATGTTAGAATTGGCAGCCATCTTTCTTGGGTATTAGAGTTCTATCTGCCTGGAAAATGCAGCTGATTTAGATGGAGAAAGTTTAACAGTTTCTGTGCCAGATGTTGTGGAACTTCAGGAGATGTTGGTGAGGCAATCCCTGTCCTCGAGGAGCTTTCAATTTGGAAGGAAGAATTTCTGACATAGCAAACAACTGAGGAGGCAAGGTGTGGCGAAGAGATCAGGGGAACCGAACCGTTCAGACTGGCTTTTCTCACCATTGCCATATAGTCTTGCGTAAACTATTTCATCTTTCTGAATCTTGCTTTCTTCCTCATAAAAATAGGGTGCTATAGCTATTTCACTCAATATGTCAGCAAATTTGGAAAACTCAGCATTGGCTACAAGATTGGAAGAGATCAATTTCATCTGAATCCCAAAGAAGGGCAATGCCAAAGAATGTTCAAACTACTGTACAATTTTGCTCATTTCACATGCTAGCAAGGTTATACTCAAAATCCTTCAAGCTAGGCTTTAGCAATATGTGAACCAAGAACTTCCAAATGTGTAAGCTGAATTTAGAAAAGTCAGAAGAACCAGAGATCAAATTGCAAACATTTATCAGATCATAGAGAAAGCAAGGGAATTCCAGAAAAACATCCACTTCTGCTTCATTGACTACACTAAAGCCTTTGACTGTGTGAATCACAGCAAACTGGAAAATTCTTAAAGAGATGGGAATATCAGACCATCTTACCTGCCTCCTGAGAAATCTGTATGCAGGTCAAGAAGCAACAGTTAGAACTGGGCATGGAACAATGGACTGGTTCCAAATCAGGAAAGGAGTACGTCAAGGCAGTATATTGTCACCCTGCTTATTTAACTTCTATGCAGAGTACATCATGAGAAACACTGGGCTGGATGTACAACTGGAATCAAGATTGCCAGGAGAAATATCAACAACCTCAGATATGCAGATGATACCACCCTAATAGCAGAAAGCAAAGAGGAACTATAGAACCTCTTGATGAGGGTGAAAAAGGAGAGTAAAAAAAACTGGCTTAAACTCAACATTCAAAAAAGTAAGAACATGGCATCTGGCCCCATCACTTCACAGCAAATAGGTGGGGAAAAAGTGGAAACAGTGACAAATTTTATTTTCTTGGGCTTCAAAGTCACTGTGGACAGTGACTGCAATTATGAAATTAAAAGATGCTCGCTCTTTGGAAGGGAAGCTATGAAAAACCTAGACAGCGTGTTAAAAGCAGAGACATCTCTTTGCTGACAAAGGTCTGTCTAGTCAAAGCTATGGTTTTCCCAGTAGTCTTGTATGGATGTGAGAGTTGGATCATAAAGAAAACTGAGAGCCGAAGAACTGATGCTTTTGAACTATGGTGTTGGAGAAGACTCTTGAGAGTCCCTTGAACAGCAAGGAGATCAAACTAGTCCATCCTAAAGGAAATCAGTCCTGAATATTCATTGAAAGGACTGATGCAGAAGCTGAAGCTCCAAGACTTTGGCCACCTGCTATGAAAAGCCAATTCATTGGAAAAGACCCTGGTGCTGGAAAAGATTGAAGGCAAGAGAAGAAAGGGGTAACAGAGGATGAGATGGTTGGATGGCGTCACCGACTCAATGGACATGAGTTTGAGCAAACTCTGGGAAATGGTGAAGGACAGGGAGGCCTGGTGTGCTGCAGTCCACGGGGTCACACAGAGTCAGACACGGCTGGGCGACTGACACGGGCTCGCAGCACACGGGAACTGTTACTGTGCCAGCGTCATTACTAGGGATAGACTGTCGTGTGCGCCAGGCCAGGAGCCACTATAGAAATACTGCTCTTGCCTCCGACACTCGGTGACATTTGTTCTTAGCACTGGCATCTCATCGACAGTGTTGTAGCTGGGTTAAACAACAGGGCCATTGTCCATAGTGAGGTCACATGAGATCAACTGTAAAAACAGGAGTTTCAGAATTTTTATCAATTCTCAGGAAGAAGGGGAAACAGCTGCAGGAAGGGAGGAAAGCCTGAGAAAAGGAGAAGACTGGTTCTTTGGCAAAATGTTTTGTCACAAGAGGCCGCAAGCTGTGTCTCTAACTGAGATTTACCCAGCTCCAAACCTAGAAGGCATACTGAAACAGCTGCTTTGATCAGATAACATAAGAAAAGCATATTAGTATAATGATCCCAACCTGTATTTGGTGCCAAAGTGAGGAACTGTGCTTTACAAAATCTGTTCTGTTTCTGAACTGTTAAAGGCCCTATGGGATAAAACCTTCAACTGCCCTTCAAGGATGAGATTAGAGGAATTTCTTTTAAAAGTAATAAAACATAGCATCGTGGACTATAGCAAGAACTGTTTATTAATAGAAGCTGGACTCTGGTTAGGGAGACCTGAGTTTGAATAAACTTGTGTGAACTTGGGCAAACTACTCAAATTTCTATGGGCCTCTGTCAAGAAGAGAAACCACTGTGTACTTTGCAAGGCTGAGAGAATTCACAGAGCTCATTCCTGAACAATGTCCGGCACATCCTAGGGGCTCAGTAGATGGTAGCTGTTGTTCTCAACAGTGAACGCTAGGCGGATTCTTTTGCTTAATCCCTGCAATAACCCCATGAGGAAGATACTGGGATTCTCCCATTTTTACGAGGGCTAGAGAGGTTTTCTAACTCAGGCAAGGCCACACAGCTAGCAGGCAGAGTCACCACTCCAAACAAGCCCAAGAGCCCAGGATTTTCGTAATGAACAAGTTGTATAACATCACTCATAAGAGCAACAGAAGCTTAGCGGGTCAACAGAAGGCCCAGCACTTCTGAGTTCTCTTGCATAATACTCCAGAGGCAAGCCGAGGTTATTGCACTCCAACTTTGCAGTGGCTCTCTGTTTACAGAGGGTTGTAAGAGACCTCCCGGTCTTGCACTGGGTCTTGTATAAGACCCTCCACCACCCCCCCCCCCCGGTCTTATACTGGGAGAGGCAATGTAAGATCAGCCTGCCTTTGGCTCTCTTCTAGTTCCGTCCGGAAGTAGATTCCTTCATCTCTCACTTAAGTCCATCAGGTGATTTTGTGAAAGGTATTCTCCTTTTCTTAGCCTAGCCCTGACCATGTTCTCTTTAATTGTGTGCCTACATGCATGCTCAGTCCTGTCCGGCTCTGTAGCCCCATGGACTGTAGTCCACCAGGCCCCTCTGTCCTTGGGATTTCCCGGGCAAGAACACTGGAGTGGGTTGCCATTTCCTTCTCCAGGGGGTCTTCCCTGTCCAGCGATTGAACCCGGATCTCCTGCATTGGCAGGCAGGGTCTTTACCACTGAGCCAGCTGGGAAGCCCTTTGATGGATAGAAATTAAATTGCACATGCCATAGGTATTATGTGTCTATCTACACCTGTTTATGTCTATATGTATATTTCTTTCAGGAGATGAAATAGTAAGAACAAAATGTATTTAGGATCCTTACTGTTCCTTTGGATTTATTCAGGAAAAATAAAACCCAGGTTAGTAATTTAATTGAGTAGCTCTTTGCTGGTCATTACATGCAGAGAGAACTCAGCTCCCTGAGTTTTAAGAAGAGAGAAACATAATAGATGTCTAGAGTTGGAAAGGACCATACTTGTTGTATAGTCAATCTTCCTTTAAATTTAGATACCTCAAAAGACCAACCTTTTCTTGAATAATAACCATGAGTTCACTCTTTGTAAGAGAACTCTGGCAGCATGGATGGCTGGAGAATTTATTACAAGATAAAACATGTTTCTCTGGACCTTCCAGTTTTGCTCAGGGAAGTGCAATGCCCTTCAGATATCTGCGAAGGATAATCACACCCACCTTCTCTCATCGCCCACCTAAAGCACCAGGATGCTTGGTCACAGGCTCCTTAACCACGGGCCAGAAGGGGAGCCGTTAAATCGCCCTCGTCTAAATATTAGGCGGAGTGAGCCTTCTGAAACAGACACGGAACCCCGGCCCATCGCTGCAGCGGCTGCCCATCCCACCTGCGGGAAGCACGGCAGCCCCCTCTGCCCGCGTGGGCCTCCGGGACCCGGAGCTCGAGCCCCTCTCCGCGGTCGTCCGCAGGTGCCCACTCGTCCCGCGGCCACTCCAGCCGCACTGGCCTTTCTGGGCACGCGGACTGTCCCCAGCCCCAGGGCCTTCCCACTGCTGCTTCTCCCAAGAGACGCCTGGCTCTGCCGTCTGTCCGTCAGACTTCTGTCGGGAGTCCTCTCTCCAGGGGCACTTTTGTTCCCATCCGGCCCTTCCGTCCCGCTCAGTTCTCTGCTCTGCTTTGTCAGGAATCCACGATCTGACCTTGCATTCCACTTCTCTCCCTCTAGAATGTGAGACCCACGAGGCAGAGGATTGGTTTTTTTGTTTTTTTCCCCACGTTTTTTGTTTATTCATTCATCTGGCTACACCGGGTCCTAGTTGTGGTGTGCGGGTGTTTTGTTTTTTTTTTTTTAAATTTTATTCATGTGTTTGTTTTTGGCTGTGTTGGGTGTCCGTTGCTGCAGAGGATTTTCTCTGATTGCGGTGCGTGGGCTTCTCACGCGCTGGCTTCTTTTGTCGGGGGCGCGGCTCTGGAGGGGGCCCCGGCTCTGGAGGCGGGCGCGGCTCTCGAGCGCGGGCTCTCCTAGCTGGGCCACGGGCTCAGTACTCGTGGCCACGGGCTTAGTTGCGCCGTGGACGTGGGGTCTTCCTGGATCAGGAGTCAGACCCGCTTCTGCTGCAATGGCGGGCGGATTCTTTACCTCTGAGCCACCAGGGAAGCCCCGAGGATCTGTTTTGTTCACTTTGCATTTCCGGTGCCAGATACATCCTAAGTGCTCAATAAAAGTTTGTTGAATAAATAAACGGATGCATGAAGGAATGCGTAAATGCGCTGGGTGACAGGGCCGCCCCATCGCCTCGGTCACGCGTCTCCCCACGCCGTTTGCAGTGACTTAGAGGAGATGTCCCGAGGGAACACGGTCCCGATGGCGTCCAAGCAGCGCAGCGCAGCGCAGCTGACCCTTTCTCTGGATCTGAGCTAGTTGCTTATTAGAGGAGCCTAAGGGAGTTGGTGATGGACAGAGAGGCCTGGTGTGCTGCGATTCATGGGGTCGCAAAGAGTCGGACACGACTGAGCGACTGAACTGAACTGAACTGAAGGAAAAACAGGCTTCCCTGGTGGCTCAGCTGGTAAACAATCAGCCTTCAGTGCGGGAGACCTGGGTTCCATCCCTGGGTTAGGAAGATCTCCTGGGGAAGGGAAAGGCCGCCCACTCCAGGATTCTGGCCTGGAGAATTCCATGCCTATTCTATGGGGTCACAAAGAGTCCTACACGACTGAGGGACTCTCACTTTGACTTTCAAGGTAAAATGAGGTTACTTAGAGCTGTGGTCAAGCAGGGGCTCCTATAGAACTTGCAGATAAAAACTCCTGGCTTTGGGGGAATTTTTTTTTAAGACCCAATTTCCTTTTTTTAAATACTCGATTTTCTTTCTTTATTAAAACATTTTGTCTGCATGGCATTCAGGATCTTAGTTCAGGAGCCAGGGATCAAACCCACACCCCCTCCACTGGAAGTCTTAACGACTGGACCACCAGGGAAGTCCCCCAGTTTTTTTTTAACGAGAATGGTTTTCAATTTTGGTCTCTGCTAGTATGAAATTATATAACCGAATTTTGTATTCTATTGTATTCAACATTGTATTCAGTATATGAAGAATGTTATCCCAGACAGATCTAGCTATTTTCTCTTTTTGTAATCTCTTGACTTCAACCTGTCAAGATATTTTTGAATTTTGTGCAGTCCAGGTCCATAGTGTCTGGTAGCTAGCTGTCACTGAATTATTGCATTCAAGAATATATGCCATATCCCATGATTTAGGAATCAAGAAGCTATCATCTCTGTCACCCCCATAGAGGGCCTAGGAATCTGGAGAATGGACAGTCAAATAATGTTTATGAAAACCTATTTCCACAATCTTGTTTGCCCAGAGTAACAGCTAGGAGGGGTTGGAAGAGAGATCCTGTGTTAATTCTGCTGTCCAAATCTCATGTGCATAAAGACAATCTCAGTAGCATAATTGGCAGAGATCTATAAACTGTGTCTATAATTCATCCTACAAAAAGTCTGCAAGACAGAAGGACTCCCTGGAAGTGGCGTGGAGCAGAGATCGAAGGAGCCAGTTCTCAGCATGTTCCACACATAGCCTGTGCGTACCTCTACAAGTAGAACTCACAGGAGTGTGAGTTCCAGCAACAACTGACTTCCATTTCTTCCAGTTAAGACATGCTTTTTTGTTTCAGTATCCCTGATACATAGTGCTCGGCACATTGCCTGGTGGCTCAGTGGTGAAGAGCCTGCCTGCCAGTGTGGGAGACACGGGTTCAATCCCCTGGAGAAGGAAGTATCAGCCCCCTCCATTGTTCTTGCCTGGAGAATCCCATGGACAGAGGAGCCTGGCGGGCTACAGCCCATGGGGTGACAGAGACTCGGACATGGCTGAGCGAGTAAACAACGACAAAACTTTTGCTAAGCATTAGCTTATATTTTATAGTGAGTGCTTGCGAAATCTGTGTTGAATCAACACTTTGTGAATTTGTAAAACTCTTCCGTTTGAACAGTTCAGGCCCTTGTCTGACAGTGACCTCCATTCTCTCTGATATCTTAGGAACTTTGAAATGACACGCTATGATGCCCACGGCTCTGATCACCTCCTCATTACCAACTGACTCTTTTTTTGGGTCAGAGCAAGGTCAGTCTAGAATAGACGTTAATCTGTGGCTTTTGATATGTTCTGAAATAGGAAACATTTTCAAGATTTCTCAAATGTTTATCAGATCCTCTGCTTTTAATAGACTTATGTTTCTTCTAGAAAATAGTTGAAATTCCCATTCCTTTAAAATCTTGCCAGTTTTGTAATCCTCATTGGGAAATCATGGAGAAAAGAGGACTCCTCTGCTTAAAATGCATTAGAACTCAGGCAAGTTGCCCAATTTAAAGTTTATTTTCTCATATACTGACAGTGGTAATACTCTGAAGGTCTTTATGAAGGTGACATAAGGCAATATATGTAAAAATCTTGACTTATGTGGCCTGGCAGAGGGCTAGCACTTACTAAATACGAGTACCATTTGTGGAATGTCTTCTCCACGCCAGATATGATGCCACTCACACAGACTCGCTTTTCCCGTTTCCTTCTCCCAGTCCGGACTGCCCTCATCTCCCAACCAAGCTGTCCAGACTTTAGCTCTTGTGACCTTGACTAGGAGCAACCTTTCTGTTTTGTTGATTGCAAAGTGGAGAGAGTGAGTGAGCCTTAATTCTTTTGACTTATAATTCTTCACTCTTCTAACATTTTCTTTAAAAGAGAAGTGCTCTTCAAATGCACGACATTGTTCTTTTTTTCTTTTCTAAATCAAGGACAGTCAACCTATCCCATTATAGTCTTTTCTGATGTGTAATATGATTCAGTATTTGTATATATTGATCAATACTCACCAAGTGGCGCTAGTTGAGATCTATCACCACACAGAATCAGACATCTTTCTTCTCATAAAGAAAGCTTTTAAGATCTACCCCCTTAGCAGCTTTCAAATAGGCAATGCAATATTATTATCTCCCGTCACCGTGCTCTACGCGACATCCTGGTGACTTATTGTATAACTGGAAGCTTGTCCTTTTTGATCCCTTTCACTGGCTTTGCCCACCCTGCTTCTGGAAACCTTCAGTCTGGTCTGTGTCTCTGCGCGCGCTCTCTCTCTCTGTTCTAGAGATCGCTCCTATCAGTGAGACCCGACGGTATTTGTCTTTTTCGGTCTGACCTGCTGTTACTTAGCAGCATGCCCTCAAGGTCCATCCATGCTGTTCCAAGTCATTGTTCTTAAATTCCCCACACAGTCTCGCAGACTCTGGTTGCAGTTTGTTGCCATTAAGACTCAACCCCCTTGAGATCTGTAGGCGAAGTGACGGCTACAGGGCCCTAGATTTTCTTCTTAGGCCACTTTATTTGAAAGTCAAATGAAGCAGAAACTGACGAAGCAGAATGGCAGAGAACCTGCAGTGCTCTGAAAGAGTCCCAGGAACTCCTCCTATTTTTAGAAAAGTAGAGGGCTTCATCACATTGAGGCTGGTTAAAATAGGTCCACACCGCAACGCAAACGCTTCAGTTTTCCTGTTAATTATCAGGTTTGGAGGGTAACTGAGGTGACTCTGAAGACACTTTTGAAGGCATTGACCTGAGCTGCAGATCAGGATTAATGTTCCTTTTCTGCAGGTCCAGATGCTTTGAAATTTGCTTCACTGCGGAAATAATCTGACTAGCGTGTTCGCTCTCTCTTTTTAAACAGCATTTTTAGAGATATAAACCAGAACACCCATCCTTTTAAACTGAACATTTCAGTGGTGTCTAATCATTCACAGAGATGTGCAGACACTACCATGATCTAACTTTAGAGCCTCTCTGTCACCCCAGAAGAAAACTTCATCTCCAGAAGCAGTCACTTCCGCATCACCTGACCACCACTGACCCACCTTCCTTCTCTGTGGCTCTGACTACTCTTGATAGTTCATGTAAGTGGATTCATACAGTGTGGGGCCTTTGCATCTGACTGTTTTCATTTAGCGTGATGTTTCCAAGGTTCATCCCTGTTTTAGCATGTATCTGGACTTCATTCCGTTTCATAGTTGAGTAACGTTTAATTGCATGAATATACTAAATTTTGTTTATTCACTCATCAGTTGAGAATTCTGCTGTGGACATTTGTGTACAGGGTTATGTGTGGACACACGTTTTCAGTTCTCCTGGGTGTACGCCTAGGAGTGGAAGTGCTGGGTCATACGGTAACACTACGCTTCACACTTTAAGGACCTGCCGAATAGTTTTCTAAAGGGGCTGCACCCATTCTATAATCTTATCAATAATATATGAGGGTTCCAATCTTTCCACATCCTTCCTGATACTTCTTATTTTTTGTCTTTTTAATGTTAGCCATCCTGTGTGCTATGCTCTGCTTAGTCACCCTATCATGTCCAACTCTTTACGACCCCATGGACTGGGTCTGTAGCCCGCCAGGCTTCTCTGTCCATGGGGCCTCTCCAGGCAGGAATACTGGAGTGGGTTGCCATGCCCTTCTCCAGGGGACCTTCGCAACCCAGGTCTCCCACATTGCAGGTGGATTCTTTACCGTCTGAGCCAACAGGGAAGCTGTTAGCCACCCCAGTGGGTGTGAAAGAGTACCTATTTCACTGCAGTTTTGATTTGCATTTCCCAAATGAATAACAAGAGTCAGCAGCTTTTCATGTGCTTATTGACCATTTATGTGTTTTCTTTCTAGAAATGTCTGTTCTACTCCTGAACGTTTGAAAGATTGGTCTAAGTGTCTTCTTTTGCTCACTTGCAGGAGTTCTTTATATATTTGGATACTAGATTCTTGTCAGTTATATAATCTGCAGACTTTTCCATCTTTTCATTTTCTTGCCCTTTTCACAATAATATTTTCCAACCATGAGCATGATTGTCTTCCCATTTATGTAGGTCTTCTGTGATATATTTCAATTACGCTGTCTAGTTTTCAGTGTACAAGTCTCGCTTCCTTTGTTAAATTAATTATCAAGTATTTCAGACTTTTTGATACTATTATGGATGCAATTGCTGTCTTAGTTTCATTTTAGATTGCCCATTGAGAGTGTACAAAAATACCACTGATTTTTTTATCATGCCATGTTCCTGAATTCATTTATTGTTGTTGTAGTTCTAACATTTTAAAAACAGAGTACTTAGGATTTTCTATATAAAAGTTCACACCATTTGTGAATAGAGGTAGTTTTACTCGTTCCTTCCCAATTCAAATGTCTTTTATTTGTTTTTCTTGCCTAATTGCTTCAGCTGGAAGTGCGGTGCTGAGCAGAGCTGGTGGGAAAAGGCAGTCTGGTGTTGCCCCTGATCTCAGGAGGAAATTGTTGCAGCCTTTCACTATTTAGTATGGTGCTAGCTGTGAGTTTTTCGAAGAAATCTAGTATCAGGCAGAAGAAGTTTCTTTCCATGCCTTGTTTGCTGAATGTCACTATTTGTTGTCTGATTTAAGGGGAATCACAGAAATAGCAGCTCTGCTTCCTTCCCAAGAGGCTCCTGCTGTGCTCCGAGCACGTGATGGTGCCCTCCCAGTAGCAAGTATAAACTTCCTTTTAGGTTTGAGTTCAACAGCTTTCTTGAGTGGAAGCTCAAATTCTTGGGACTTTCCAATTCAAATAGAAGGTTGTTATTGTCACAGTGGAAACCTGTGTCTCTGGAGCTTTCTCCAGAGTCATTGCACCCTTTGCCAAATACGTGCAGCCGATTTTCTCTCGAGGCTGGAGAGAATGTGAAGAAAGCGGTTCATAACATTTCCAGCTGAAACCTACACGTCATCTCTCTGCAAGTAAAGCGAATTCTCCTAGAACCTTTGTCACTGCTAAGCACCTACTATGTGCCCAGCACTTTGCTGCCTACTGAGATCATGGGAGTAGATGATGTTTATCCTGCTATATTTAACAAAGGTTTAGCATTTGTTCATTTCCTGTGTTCAACTACTGAGCTACCTGGTTTCACATGCATTGTATTGTTTGAGCTTTGTATCAGTCTTGTGTGATAAAAACTGTCATCATTTTTGTTATGAGAATTCTGAGTTTCAGAGTGGTTAAGCAAGGTCTCATGCTTTAAAATGGCAGACCTAGGTTGGCTGGACTCCAGAACCCAGGCCTGCAGCCTCTGTACCAGGCTTTGTCTTTCCCCTGCTTTCTGGGAATCTATATTCTTTTTGCCAAGGCAAGAAATACTGAAGTGAGACAGGCAACACTAGAGGGACACGTGACGACTGTCTTGGGTAGAATCTGAGCTTCTTGAGGAGTGTGCCCCAGGTGCTGCAGTTGTGGGGGGCTTCTGGTGAGGCTGCTGGGCCATGGCTTGACGAAGGCTTGAGTGACCGCAGTGGGAGAGGGGCAGGGCTGAGAATCAACGTGAGGGGAAGCTGGGGCCCGAGTCTCACTGTCATCAGTGAAAGATCTGGTCTGGGGGTGACTCGGGTCATGTTTTGGCGTGTGTATAGGTATGTGGCTTCCCTGGGAGCTCAGCTGGTAAAGAATCGCCTGCAATGTGGGAGACCTGGGTTCCATCCCTGGGCTGGGAAGATCCCCTGGAGAAGGGAAAGGCTGCCCACTCCAGTGTTTTGGCCTGGAGAATTCCGTGGATTGTGTAGTCCAGGGGTCTCCAAGAGTCGGGCACGACTGGGCGACTGCCGTTTTTCATAGGCATATGAATGGGCTTCGCTGGAGGCTCAGACAATAAAGAATCCACCTGCAGGGCAGGAGACCTGGGCTCGATCCCTGGAGAAGATCCCCTGGAGGAGGGCATGGCAGCCCACTCCAGTATTCTTGCCTGGAGAATCCCATGGGCAGAGGAGCCTGGCGGGCCCATGGGGTCACAAAGAGCTGGACACGACTGAGCACACACACGTAGGTACATGAAAACTACACACGTAGGTACATGAATACCATACACCTAGGTACATGAAAACTACACACGTAGTCATATGAATACTACAACAAAGGGTGGGGTTTAGAGAAGTACTTAAGTGGTGGAACTGACTTAGTTATTGATGGGTTTCTTTCATTTGTTTCTATAAACTGCACTCCTTGGCCTGTTCCCATGTTTCTGAGAAGGTGCCATAGGCGGAAGGGAGGGGGCTGCCTGGATGGGATCTTGGCTCCCCAGTCCCACTAGAGCAGCTCCAAATTTAGACGCTGGTGTTCATTTTGAGATTTTATTTGAAAGTAAGGTATTGATGCTTAAAAAAAGGGTTTCAAACCACTGAGTTAGCCCAATAATCCTTCTTTACAGATGAATAAACACAGGCTTAAAGGGACACAGCTAGTTAGTAAGAGAACAAGAATTCAAGTTCAAGTCCCGATTTCTTTATGCCCAGTCCTTCACTGGACAAACAGTTATTGTCTGTCTGATGCATCCCAGGAAAGATGCGAGGCTCTGTGGAGTGCGGGGTGACTGTCTAGCACATTTGAAGTGACCCTGAAGGATGGAGATGCCTAAACAGAGATCACAGATGCAGTGGGAGAGCCCTTGCTCTGCGTGGGAAGGGCAGAAGTTGGGGGCTTCACAGAAGAGCAGCTCCTGACCTGGATCCTCAGCGCGTGCTGGAGTCGGCCAGGGAGATTAGGTGGAGGAGCGCGTTCTAGGCCAAAGCAACAAGGAGCACCAAAGGACGAAGGTGTGAGAGAGCACAGCTTCATCAGGGAAGAGCAGTCGTCCCTTGATTGAGAAAACTCTCCCTTTATTAAGCACCCCTCTGTGCCAGGCATTGTGTAGGCAGTTTACATGGATTATTTCATGTAATGCTCTTAAGAGTCCTGTGAGCTGGATACAGATGAGGAAACGGAGTCTTAGAATGGAGAAGTAATTCACCAAAGGGTCAAGTAAGGTCTAACTGTTAAACAGTGGTAGAGCCAGGATCAGGATTTGGGGAGCTTAATTTTGGATTTGGAGCCCTGTGCACCTTGCTAAGCAGTTTGGATTTTATCCTCTAGGTCAGTGGGTCTCAAATTTGCAGCAGAATCACCTGATGGGCTTGTTAAAGACTCCGGGCTCTACCTTCGAATTTCTGAGACCCAAGAATTTGCATTTGTAGCAAGTTTCCAAGTGATTCTGACCCTTCTGGGGATCACACTTCGACTGGAAAGTTTTCAGTTTAGGGGGAAAATCATCACATTTGCCTATATTTTATGCAGAGCTCTCTGGGTAAGAAGTAGAAAAATGAATTACAGATTGGATAAGACTTGCCTCAGTGGAATGGTGTTTGAAGGGGGCAGAGAGTGCCAACGGGAAGAACAGTTATTTCTTCTCTTATTTTTTTGTTCTTAGCATTTAATCATTATCTGATCAGTCCAACATTTACATATCTGAATTTGATTCTGCTCCTGCTTTGTCTCTTATACTAGAATAGCTATTTCTAACTTGTGTTCAGAAGATGAAGAGATGAATCTAGAAGAATTCATACAGGAAGATAACTCAGGTATTCCTGGCTCTCAGCAGTCTCTGGTAAAGGATGGTAATAATTCTGATTAACGACTAGGACCTGAAGACATGGTGTCTGACTCGAAGTAAGAGACGCAGGGACTGTGGCAGAGCAAAAGTGGTTTTAAGGTTGCCCTGAAAGGAGGCTGGAGAGGGGCTGGCTGCTCCAGTGGCTGTGTTTTGGGTGTGTTGGCTGGAGGCCTCGTGTGGCCTGGTGGAGGGACATCACACTTTAGTGGAGAGGACCAGCCTGGCTCAGGAGGCCCAGCTTCCGGACTGGGCCCAGTCCTTTATTCCACCACCGTGGGCTGTCCTCTGTCCACCTTGGGCCGTCATCTGTTGTTCGAGCCTCCATTTATCTGTTGTTTGAGCTTCCATTTCTTCATCTATTGTGTTGGCCAAAAAATTCTTTTGGGTTTTTCCGTGGGTGTTTTTGGCCAACCCAATACCAGTGGAGTTGACGACGGCTTCTCAGCCTGTTTGTGTGAGGCTGGAGGATAAAGGGTGAGAGTTCTCAACCTTGGGTTGATACTTTTAGTTAAACAATTTTCTCCAGTCATATAGCCACCCATCCGTGCTCAGATGTTCACAGTTCACTTGGCAAAGTTGACTCAAACGACTTCCATTTGCCTGGATTTTTACACGTACATTTCAGAGTAGCAAAAAAAAAAAAAAAAAAGACAATTTGAGTTTGAGTTTTGCAATGTTTTATTGTAAGCTATAGTTAGGAACAAAGCTGAGCTATTTCCTGGGGGTAATTCTTCTTAAACCTCAATTATGAATAAACCTATTTTCAAATGTTTCAAGTCTACTGTAACTTTTCTCTAAATCAATTGCCTCAGAAGAGTTTTAAAACTACTGACACAGGTTTTAAAGCTATTGGCGAGATCCCTTATTCTACCTGTTTAATTCTAGAGTGTTAGCAAATGGATGCATATTGCCTCATCTTCCTTATAATCCAGTGAAAGCCTAAGACGTGGCCTTACTGGCCATCACGACCATCAGCGATTCGGTTGCTCACGCGTCACATTAACGCCTTCCTGCCCCTCAGCCTGCATGCCCGGTGCGTGGACAGCCCTTTGCCCAGCTCGACCAGTTTCCCGCCTCTCCACCAGCGCCGTCGTTTTCCTAATGCCACGTCTCACTCACTGGCTTTTGTCTGGGTTACCACCTCCATTTCCAAACTACCTATTGTATCCATTTTGACTCCCTCAAACTCATATCCACACTGTACAGAGGTCAAGGCTTCACATCTCATTATGCTTCCACTGATTTAAGCCCTTTAAAGGCTTTCCAAAACATTTAGGATCAAGACGATACCACCCTACGTGCCTGACGAGGCCCCACGTGGACTGACCTCTACTAGCCTCTCAGGCCTCACTTCACTCCAGGCTCCCTTTCATCTCCCGGCATGGGTTGAACGGGATGCCTTTGGCGGGATGCGTGCTGCCTCCAGTCTGCGTAGAGCCGTTGCATATCCTGTTTGCTCTGCCTAGAAGCCTTTCCTCCTCTCTTACCTCGTTCCTCCCCTCTGCCCTCATATCCCAGCTCAGCCGACACTTCACAAAGTCTTCTGCGACCCTCTTGACCACATCAAGCCTGAATCATGTGTTCCCATAGCATCACTGGCCCCTATACATCCACGTCTGCCGCAGCTGCAATTTCCCGCTTATTTCTGTGTCTGTGTGACTTATATGGAGGCCAAGGGACTGTGTTTGGTTTGGCTCCTTGTAAGGAACTAGTGCCCGGAAGAGTGCTTGGCACACAGTAGGAGCTAATGAACATCTGTGCCATGAATGCGTGTTCTTAGAGAGTGTTCCGGTACGGGGGCTCATGCTTAGATCCCACTGAGAGCACATGTAATGCATAGGTGTTTATGACATAAATGGAAGTCACTGAAAGAGGTGACAGTGTTGATTTCAGCTTTCAACTGTGTAGTAACCAATAACGCAAGTCCTGCTGGCATTTGAATAGGCGTATGCCGCTTCTCACTGGCGAACCCCCCAGGGACCGTAGATTACTCGTAAAGCTTTGCCCCTGTGGTTTAAACTCTTAAGTGGAGTCCACTTTATACACAGGCAGTGCTGGATTGTGAGAGCAGTTGAGCCTGCCTGTTTTTGTATTAGCTGTCATGATTTCTTGCTCCGTTTAGTCGGCAAATCCCTCCTGCAGAGCCTGTTGTCCGGTGTCTGTCCTGAATTTCCTAACAGTTCTCAACCACAGCAGAATTGAAAAATAAGACCTAACTGAAAGAGTTTTAAAATAGGGTAGGAAGGATGCATGTAGGTGCCGTTCTCTTAATTTCCTGGTGTTGGTGCTGCAGTGACTGCTCAAGTGTTGCCCCTGAAAACCAGGTGGTCAGTGGCCGTCCGGTAGTGTTAGAAGTGTGGTGGGAGCAGAGTCGGGTCAAGGCCGTAATTGTAGTTAGTTCTGCACAATGAGAAGCTGGATATTGATAAAGTGTGAATCCGTTCATGAATGCTTCGTAATTAGGTAGGAGGCAAGAATGACAACCCTCAATTACAGATTTTTTCAAATCTCACTGTTGACCTCAAACCCTTTTACCTTAATCAGGGCTTGGAAACAAGGACTCACAGAAGCATGTCATGAAAAGATGGACTGTGCATTTGTATAAATGCAACTACTGTATCACAATTAAGCAATACACACCCTGGCTGCTTGGTACCACCAGCAAAGTAAATAAGAGACTGTTTCGCTGCTCACAGTTTGGAGACGGAAGGACAGTGGAAGAACCACCAGGGTTTGCCATTAAGGGATATAAACTTTAATGTCCAATTAGTAGTGGATGCTATTAGTGATATATTAAAATTACATTATGACTTAGGCCAGGCAAGTCAACATTCAGGATGTAAGTTAACTGATTCAGAGTAATTTGTTCGAATGCTCTTTTCTTGCATCAGAACGTGGCCCTTCCGCTGCTTGCATCAGAAGAGCCTGTTGTGTTAGCTCCTGCCTGGCCCTAAACTTTCCCTCTCTTCTCACCTCCTGGAGCTCATGGTTCTGAATCTTGGGGTTTAGACCATAAGCATCAACATTTTAAACACGTTTCCAGGGTCATTCTTATGCCCAGTGAAGCTTGAGAATCACAGAATGATTTTTCAGGCCTGAGCCTGTTGTTAAGATTTGTTTGGGTTTTCTTCTGCCAGGGGGCAGTGTTCTCTGAAATATGGCTGGATTAATAAACCAAGCTGAAAGTTAATTTTAGTCTTTCTCATACACTTTGTTATTTACTGACCCGGCCATGAGTGACCTTATCCCCAAATCTTAAATACCAGCACGGGCGAACTGTCTTGATTTAGTTCTGTATAAAGGGGTTTGGACTCTATCTCAGTCATCTCAGTTGAATTTCTAGACGGGCAGTATGCATTGTCAGGCTTTGCAGCTGGCTCAGTCTTAGATAATGAGGGCTGAGTTTGTTTTACAGTTGATTGGGTGCCTGAGGTAGGGACTTGGGTCACCCCCCTGACAGTTAATTTGTAATGATGTCTTTCAGTTAAGGTCTTTGAGTGAAATTCTGTGTAACAGTGGTTAGGTGGTGTGTGTGTGTGTGTGTGTGTGTGTGTGTGTGTGTGTGTGTGAGAATGCGTTCTCTGTGCACAGTGACCAGTAGTAGATAAAGTCCTTTGGCCGAATGGTTATCAGAAGAGAGGTGTTCAGTCCTGTTAGATAACTGGTAACAAGTGCTGTACAGAAGCCAGTTATGGGTCAGGCTGGGCTTCCCTGGTGGCTCAGACAGTAAGAAATCTGCCTGCAATCTGGAAGACTCAGGTTCGATCCCTGGGCTGGGAAGATCCCCTAGAGAAGGGCATGGTAACTCACTCCAGTATTCTTGCCTGGAGAATCCCATGGACAGAGGAGCCTGGTGGGTTACAGTCCATGTGGTCTCAAAGAGGCAGACCCATCTAAGCGACTAACACACACATTTCATTTCTCTGGCTATTACTCTTAAGACTTTTTTCCCCCTGCACAGCTACTCTGCATGTCCAAACAACGAATGGATAATGTTCAGTTTCTGAGTCTAATCATTTTTCAAGGGGAGTGTTCACTGTCCTCAAGCTGGATTTCTACCATCAAATATCAGACAGATTCTACAGCTGTTGGACTCTAGTGAGGGCTGGCGAGGCTGGTGAGGAGGTTGGAGCAGTTTTCTTTGGGAGCCTTTGGCCACTGTGGCATACAATGCAGTCACAGGATTGCCTTGATATTTCCCTTTTAGGCTGACAGTTTTCCTTTGTACAAGCCTGCATCTTGAAACTGAACATAAAGAGTAGAAAAATCTTACGTGGGGTTAACATCTTTCATAAGTCTTGCTAAACACCCGACCCCAAATCATTTCAGTATGGCGTACAGACTGAAGCCAGAGACTTCTATAGAAAGACCCATCAGCCTGCCATCTCTGTAAGAGTGCAGAATGGAAAGGCTTCGAGAGAGGCAGCTGAAAGCTTGGCACCGTGTTTCCTTTTTCTCAATTAGCTGTTACTGAATTCTGGAATATCTAATGAAACCCAGACCTACTGTGCAGCCCACCGTCAGCAAGCTCTGGCTTTTGTGCTGTGGGGTTTTATTTAAGCAGAGCCCCAGCTTCCTCAGCCATTTGTTGCATAGTAAGCCCCCTGCTTGTTTACGTACACACATATGCTCTGCACAAGAGCTGTGGTCACTGGGTCTGGCCAGAGAAAAACCAGAGATAAGCGCTCCTCCCCCGTCTGAATCCTACCAGTGTACAGTATTTAAAGAACTTGCAGCTTTTGAGGGCTTGATTTCTTTTAGAAGTCCCCTGGTGGCTAGCTAGCTCAGTAAAAAGACTTTAAGCCTCACAATAGCATCAAAGGCACAGTGTTTGGTGGCTAGATGATAATTTATCTGGGGAAAAAACGTAAGGAAACAATTCTGTAGAGCTGAATTCTTGCTGCCACCGAGATGTCCTTTCTCAGTTCAGTCATTAGTAAAGCTTCCCCCCGCCCCCGCCCCCGCCACATCCCACCCTGGCTGCTCCCCAGTCCCTCCGAAACAAAAAACCTGACGGTTTTTTCCGGAGGAAGAGGCAGGCAGATCTGAACTCATTTTATGCCTCCTCAGGAGGCAGGAGACCTCTGTGCGGCTTCACTGGCATCCCCAGGATTTTGATAAATGTTACTTCTGTAAACTCTAAGGACAACATAGGGAAGCAGAATGCTATCTCTTGTGTTTCGTTACAATCTTGGGAGGTTTCATCGTGGGAAATGTTTGAGGAGCCAGGAGTCGCTGAGAATGCAGCAGAAGGGACAGGGTCATTTATACGACCAGAAAAATAAAGAAACGGGCCAGACAGAGGGTTAGTAGGTTTAGAAATTATAAAACTTTCCTTGTTTTTTTTTTTAAAAACATGAAGTTGTGAGGTTGACTGCATTGAATAACTACATTGTTAAACCTTAAAAGCTTAAAGCTGGTAGAAACCCTTTTGTGGCTCTGTTTCATTTTTATCGGATAAAATGCATTTGGTTTCTTTTTTAAAAAAGCCATGTTTTCAGGAGGGAAGGAAAATGAACATGCAGGGTTATTGGCTACAGCAACATAAGAAACCCTTATGTTACCAGAGGAAGCCACTTGAAAGTGTCTGTGTGTCAGGGGAGGGGCTGAGCGGGGTGGAGAGGCGGAGAGGGATGTTTCAAGCTGCTTAGGCTCAGAGCTGCGATTTGCGAGCAAGCTGTGATGAAATCGAGCTTTGGACAAATCAGAGGAGGCTGTCAACCTCCCAGGTGGGATTACTTGTAGTTAATAGACTGGACTCAGAGCCCCAAAAAGCAGCGCGTTCAGTGTAGGCACACAGAACACGCTGCCACAGGCTTTCCAAGAACCCCCTGCCATGGCCAGGAGAAGCTCATGCCAGCTCCATCAGGTAGGCGAAGGGGACAGTGACGGGGGAGTTGCTTTCTGATCTGAATTTTCTTTTTGCTTTTAAAATGAAGACAGCTCTACAGGGTGCATTTGGGAAGCTGCAGGGTTGGATGGTGATGTTGAAGTCATTTGCACTGCCTTGGTGGAATCCGATTCAGGCTTGTCTGGCTGCACTGACAGTTTGATCTCTTTCTTCTCTTAGGTAATATCTCTGTTCACTTTTGCTGTTGGTGTCAATATCTGCTTAGGATTCACAGCAAACCGAATTAAGAGGGCAGAAGGATGGGATGAAGGCCCTCCTACAGGTATGTGTAGCAGCTGTGCCCATCTTCAGTCCTTTTAAAATATTAAAAGTGATCACTGTCCACTCCTTAAGAAATGCACCTTTAATCTTGCAGTGCAACTAACTCATGCCGTCTCTGGAATAAAATCAGCTTTCTGTACAGTTCAGATGGGGGAACGTGGTTTAGTAAGAGAACATTTTATGAACTCTTCCTGCTACTTTACTGACTGTTTAAATCTTTGTCCTCTGAATTTATAAATGCTAAGACAACATTAAAGCTCTTGTGAACAGACAAGGCTGAAAAAGAAGTGGTGAGAACAGGTGCTGACTTGATAGTAAAGACATTGTGAGTGTAATTTGTTGTCATATGATAGGAGATCTAGTATTTGTGTCCAGAAAGTTCTGACCTTGAGAAAAAGAGGGATGGAAGTAAAAAACAAAAAATGGCAGGGAGCTGTTTTTATGAAAGTTCAGGACTATGAGATGAAGGTTTAACCTAAACAGGAAAAATAGGAGAGGAGGTGCTTAGAAGAGCTGATGAGAGTGACTTCTCCCTGATTTTTCTTTTGGCCCGAGGAGAGGTCAGTTTTCAGTGTGTCATGACTTAACTAGCAGAACTGAAGTGAAAGCGTTTCCTTTTACAATGTACCCTGTGCCATAAGCAGTATGGGAATTCTTATAAAGGAGCTCCTTGTGCAGGTCCAGGAGGCTTAACTGACCAGGTCTTAAGTAATGAGTTGGTTAATTTCCTGGAAATTGGAGCTGCTGATGGTTTTATAAAGAAAAATTACATATTAAGTAACGGGTACTCTAGGGGGCAATCTTTTCTTGACTTTTCCTGACATCTCAGCGTGTTTGTTGGCCTTCCTGTGCATTTTGTACTTCTCTGCACTGGATTTCTTGACCTGCCTCATAAAAGACTGTCACCTGTCTCTCTTTAGCCAGCACGAGCATTTCTTAGCCAAGTTATGATCCATGCATTGATGGAATTCTGAACCTTCCTTATTTCAAGCAAGTGACTTTTGAGTAAGGGCAAAAGAATTATATCAGAAGTGGTTTAGTGAATCCAAGTGGAGTGTGCTTGGGGTGAAAAGTAAGAAAATATAAGAAATCATAAAGATTGCACCCCCAGGGGACCAATGGACAAAATGAGCTGTCTTCTGTTGGGGAAGGGGAGGAAGGTGGACCCCTGGGCTGGAGGATCCTGTTTCTGTTGGTCACGAATAGTTGTCCCAGACAAGTGTAACTCCTGCTCACACTGCCTGTAACTGCTCAGACTGAAGAGCGAGGATCAGGCCTTTAGTTTGGCCATGGGGACAAGCTCAAGAGCCCGCTGCTGGCTCTTTCCAATGGACCCTCAAAGGAACTTTTTCCCCTTCTTTGTATCAATATATTACTTTGGCTAAAACTGATATTAAAAGCGATTTCTCTGATGAATGTTATAAAATCAAGTTGCCCATTATTTTCAAAGTTGACTTTTTTTTTGGAAAATGGTCATGAAAGCCCTGGATTGGTGCCCTGGATGCGTCTCACTTGCCAGGTGGTCTTGGGGAAGTCACTTGTGAGTTCCATTTCCTTAGCTGTACAATGGAGAACGGGCCTAGGTAATTTCCAATTTTCCTTCTGGATTAAATAAGAAAAACATGATTCTGTCTGTCTGTTTCATTGCCTTTTGAATGTGTGTACTCTCTGCAGGAGAACTTGAAAAATACAGACCAGATTTACTAATCCTCAAATATATTTTGTGTATAATAAATAATTTCCTTGCATTATTAAAAACAATTATAAGAATTAATGAGTCAATGCTACTTCTGGAAAAATAATATAAATTATCTCTAAATCTAGTATATTTCAGAATATTTGCTTCTTGAATTATTAATCAAATCATTGATTACTTTTGGCCTTATGTTATCTTCTAAAATAATTTATTAGTGAAAATTCTACTGCTAGGAAGGATTAGTCTCGAGATACATGTGAGTCTGAGTTTGGGGATTTTGGCGTACCTGACACTTGTTATTTTTAAATTTCTGTTGCTATAGCTTACTGCTGTTGAGGCACTGTAATTGATTTCTCCTGAATGAAGGCCATGATGTGCTTTGGAAGCTGAGCAAACGCATAGTGCGGAGAGTCTAAGCATTTTCCTCTTTTTAAATGTTGTGTGTGTCTGAGATGACGCTTATGGTTGGTGATTCTGCCCGCAAGGCATGCGCGTCGGAAAACCCTGGGTGAGCTGTCACACGCGTTTTAGAGAAGATGCTAGGAGAAAAGGCTGCCATGCTTACTGTCAACGATGCTTCCGTGTTGCAGAGTATTCCTGAGAAGCTTGGTGCTTCGAGATTGTTCTACCAAGCAGAAGGAACACAGAGGATATTGATGTATAGCCAGCTTCAGACTGACCGGGGCAAGACCTCTCATTCACTAGCATTTGGTTTCTTATTTAGGAAACGTAGTACCTCAGAGTCCTCAGCTGTAGCTGAGAACGTTCTGCACACATGCAGACTCTTGCTACTGGACTGTGGTGGATGTTAGTTTCGAGGCTGCGGCCGTGCAAACTATTATAATTAATTAGCTGGCACACTTGATAGCTGGATTTTTTGTTAGGATGTGGTGATCTATTGGAAGTCATGGTAAAATAAGATTTCTTCTTTCAGATTGTAGATTTATTAGAGGATATGAAAAGAGCAGAACTGATTACAAGTCTGCTGGGTAAATATCACGGACCATCAGGCACATGAGATGCCGGGAATGAATTTTCAGAGAGAATGTAAAGAATACGTGCGACTCAGTCGGACATTCTTGCCCCATGCATCTGATGCAGCCAGCTTGATTTGCCTCTAAAGTTGGAAGAGAATTTATGTGTGTGCAGGTGATACTCACATAATGTGCTTATGTGCGTGTTTCTGTGTGATGGTGGAGTCTATTCCGCTGGAGTTGGCGACGGATACTTCTCCAGTCTCTGGGTGGAAATGGGATCTCCTGTGAGAGAAGCAACTTCATACTTGAAAGACAAAGGGAAGTGGGTAAGCTTGTAAATAACTGGCTACCAGAGACTTGAAAGCTTTGTTCAAGTCATCATCTTTTTAAGTGGCTTGAGAGTTTAAAAGTACGAGAATGCAGGTGAATTCATGGGGAAATGTGAAATGAAGAGTGTCACTGACAATTTTACAGGTAAAGCTTTGCTTTGTGAATCCTGGAGAAAGCAGATAATGGTGACAGGAGTGAGAAGGTTCACGTTCATTTGATAGCTTTGGGCATCTCATCCTACAACGCAAGGGCACTTAAATGATAAGGCAATAGCTTGGAGGAACTGCAAAGCTGACAGGTGACTGTCATCAGCCGTTACTCTGCAAGGAAAATTAGAGGGACTATCACGTCCTGGGACTTTATGTTAAATCTAATATTGAAACCAGAAGGCATTTAAGTCAGTGGAACACAATGATCTGAATTAGCATTGAAAGAAGAGCATGGATTTTTCAGTTCTTTGTAGTATGGCACTTAGGTGCAGTGATTTTTCATGTATCTTAGAACTATACAAACGCTCTGTGGTGACCTTCATGGGAAGGAAATCCAAAACAGAGGGGATATATGAGAACATATAGCTGATTCAGTGTGGCAGCCTGGATGGGAGGGGACTTGGGGGAGAATGGATGCATGTACATGTATGGCTGAGGCCCTTGGCTGTCCACCTGAAACTATCACAACCTTTTCTTGGGAGGGGGCGCAGGGAGTCGAGTTCCGTGTTTATTGTTGTACATATATATATGTATTTTCTGTGTATACAGAGATAATTTTCTTTCTCAGAAGTATTTAAAAATTGATTAACCTTCAGTCTACAAAAAATACCTACTCTGCATGATAGAAAAATCGCTCCTACAAGTTCAAACTGATTTATGTCCAAAACTTTCCCCAAAACGTCTCAAATTCCTGGTGACTCAGATAGTCAAGAATCTGCCTGTAATGCAGGAGACCCGGGTTCGATCCCTGGGTCAGGAAGATCCCCTGGAGGAGGGCATGGCAACCCACTTTAGTATTCTTGCCTGTAGAATCCCCATGGACAGAGGAGCTTGGTGGGCTACAGTCCATGGGGTCACAAAGAGTCTGACACGACTAAGTGACTTTCACTTTCCCCAACATATACAATACGAAGCAACATATTGAATCTTAGTGTAGAAGGTGGGCCATGTGGAGGATGGAGGGGCACAGGGCCACACGTGCTCATGCGCTCGTGCACACACGCACCCCCTCACGCGCGTGCCCCCACTCAGCAGCGGCCTGAGTGCCGGGGTCTGGCTGGCCCCATGCTCAGGGGGCAGGCCCAGCAGCCCTGTATCGCAGCGCTGGTCACTGGCCATGCTCCGCCACACACAGGGAGTGCTAAAGGAAATTCAGCCTTGCCTACAGCTGAAACCAACACAGTGTCGTAAAGCACCTCTGTGCAACTCTGCGACCCCGTGGACTGTACCTCACCAGACTTCTCCATCCGTGGAATTTTCCAGGCAAGAATACTGGAGCAGGTTGCCATTTCCTACCCCAAGGGATCTTCCCGACCCGGGAATCTAACCCATGTCTCTCGCATCTCCGGCGCTGGCAGGTGGATTCTTTACCACTGAGCCACCTGGGAAGACATTAATTTACAAAAGGGAAAGGAGTGAATTCAGACTAAAATTTTATTGTGAACCTAATAAAACTTGTTCCAATTTCTGTTGAAAAGCATAGTAAATAGTAGGCAAAAACCTGGTAAGCAAAAAAATGTCCAAATGATATAAGCACACGTTGTAATAGTAAACTTTTAAAATAATTTCTTTAAAATGGGTATTTTGCAGATTGTCTTCAAAAAATAAATTTAGTTTATATTCCTGATGATTTTTATGCATTGCTTATCATAATTGTATGCTATAGAAAGGGGCATTAACTATTCTCTAATTTTCAAATTTCATAAAAATTAAAGACTAATATTGACAAGCAAAAAAAAAAACTATATAGAATCTTCTATCTTGTTGCATTAACCAGAAATCACCATCTTTAATAAAGTTCAACATAGCTTATATCTTCCAAAATCAGGTCTTAAAAAGAACATCTAAAATTCAGAGCTTATGTGCATAATTTGAAAACTCCTGTGTTAATGATAATGGTATTGTAGCTACAATCAGATGATCTAAAATTGTAGCTGGGCCTTTGCTAGCTTAAGTTAGGCCTAGAGTTCTGTTTTTAAAAACAACTTTTAATTTTATACTGGAGTATAAAAGTATTGTGATCCTTTCAGGCAGATAGCAAAGGGACTTAGCCATGCATATACACGTACCCATTCTCCCCCAAAGTCCCTCCCGTCCAGGCTGCCACACAACACTGAGTAGGGTCCCCTGTGCCATGCAGTGGAGCACTACACAAGGGAAATTAAACGCCTAAGTTTTATTCAAATCATCTGGAAATCTGTTTTCTTGTAGTTTACGAGGTCTTTCTACATGAGGACATGGTATTTAAAAACACACTGAAAAAGTATGGAATTCTGAGGGCTTCCCTGGTGTTCAGATGGTAAAGAATCCGCCTGCACGGCAGGTGACCCGGGTTCAACCCTGAGTCGGGAAGGTCCCCTGGAGGAGGGAATGGCACCCCACTCCAGGATTCGTGCCTGGGGAAGCCTGTGGACAGAGGAGCCTGGTGGGCTGTCTTCCATGGGGTCGCAAAGAGTCGGACACGACTCAGCGACTTCTCTTTCACTAGAGTTCTGATCGCCCAACCAGGAAAAATGAGGATAATATTGCCTCTTTGTCTGAAAAGATTCTTGAAAACAAACGTGCCATACTAAGACTGATAAGAATACAAGGTGTTGAGTGTATGCTGATACACTGCATTTATCTCCAAATTTGTTTTAAGGCCAGGGTCTCCATTTTTACCTCATCAAATTGACAGTATCTGCTATATAAAATGCCGTTCATTGTTTGGTAGCAGACTTATACTACTGACTATGATCATACATGTTATTTGAGTGATTTACAATTGAAGTTAGACTCAAATTTCATTGAAACCATCTAGAAACCTGTTTTCTTGTAGTCGATGGGGTCTTGCTACATGAGGATGTTGTATTTACAAACACATTGAAAGTACAGGTGTTTGAAAACTTCCCAGGTGGACCTACTAATTTAAAAAGTTGTCTATGAAGTCTGGTTCAGAAGCTGTGAAGAAGAGAGCCTAATGATGCTGTAAGGTAAGGTAAGGTGAAGTTGCTCAGTCGTGTCCGACTCTTTGCGACCCCGTAGACTGTAACCTACCAGGCTCCTCCGTCCATGGGATTCTCCAGGCAAGAATACTGGAGTGGGTTGCCATTTCCTTCTCCAGGGTATCTTCCCGAGCCAGGGATCGAACCCAGGTCTCCTGCATTGGAGGCAGACGCTTTAACCTCTGAGCCACCAGGGAAGCAATGATGCTGTAGTAATGGATATTTATAGAAAGTGATGTATTTAGGAAGTGGAGATACTGACACATAGGCCTGTATTAAGTGCTGCTTTCCAAGAGATGAGGTCAAAACTATCGAGGAAAAACGGCAACTTCAGTGCAAGAAAGTAGGACCAGAAAGAGCACGTCGCATACTCCAGAAGAGGCATTAGACGGGACTTCACTCTTGAGCTGGCCGGCATCTTGGTTGTCATCCACGTTGTCGGCCTTTTTTCCTTGTATTTTATGCTTCAGACAAGGCAGGCGGACACCGGAGAGCCAGGTCTGTCCCAGTGCTCTTGGAAAGGAGGCGGCTTACTCACTGTTTCATTTCAAGACTTGCCTCTCAACTTTCAGGAAACCCTCAGGCTGAGAACCATGGAAAATGGGAGGAACAGAGAGCGGGTCACAGCGCAAACTCTGAATGCAGGACCAGACAAAACTTAGAGGACTCGTCCGGCTTTAGGCTGGGCTAAGCATTTTCAAACTTAAACACAGCCTCCCGCACTGGCCATCGTCCAAATCTGAAAACTTCCATTTTGCAGAGAGATTTGGTGGGAAATGTGATTGGGAGTCCAAGATGAAATAATGTGTAGGTCACAACTCTTATCATGAATTAGGTTGTTTCGAATAGTCTAACATTATCAATAATTTTTTTTTCTGTGCATAAATGGCACCAGATTTCCACAGTGCTACCTCTGTGTAGGTATGGTAAGACGGAATGTTTTAGAAAGAAGGTTTACTTAGCTAAGTAAAAATAATTTCACTTGTTTCTATCAGAATTATGAGTTTGACTGTGATAAATCCAATTTTACATGGGTGGGTTTTTAAAATCATGAAATTGCATTCTGGGAAAAGTAAGAAACATACAGCATTGTTTTTATGTACATCACATATACATATATTTTAAAATTTAAAGTCTCTGTTTAAAGGAAACTTCTGTCTGTGTAGACCTGTGACATTTATTTTTTAAGCTTCTGGAACTGACTTGTTCCTTTGAAGTAAAACAATATCATTTAAATATGTAATTCAAAAGGCAGAATAGCATTTGAATTTCATAAAAGTGCTGGCAAGTGCCTCATATGACGTTTCAAACCCCCATCACACTTAGGACAGATTTGTTTTTAATTTATCTTTAATTGGAGAATAATTGCTTTCTGGTGTCGTGCTGGCTTCTGCACACAGCAGTGTGAACCGGCCCTGAGTGTCTGCAGGCCCCGCCCCATGCACCCCGCTCCCCGCCCACCCCTACGCCCACCCCCAGCAGTGTGAACCGGCCCTGAGCGTCTGCAGGCCCCGCCCCACCCCAGCAGTGTGAACTGGCCGAGTGTCCGCAGGCCCTGCCCGCGTGCACCTCGCTCCCACCGCCGCATTGCACCCTCTAGGGGTCACAGCACCTGCTGAGCTCCCTGAGTTAGCAGCGACTTCCCCCCGGCTGTCTGCTTTACCTGCGGTCGCGTCTGTGTTTCATGCCCCTCTCTCAGTCCGCCCCACCTCTCCCCCGGCTGTGTCCACGAGTGTCTTCACGTCTGCGGCTTTGTTCCTGCCCTGCAAATAGGTTCAGGCACCATTTTCCCAGATTCCATATCTGTGTGTTGTTATGTGGTGTTTGTTTTTCTCTTTCTGACCTACTTCACTCAGTACAGAGTTTGTTTCCTTGTCGTCTTTCTCGTTAGTTCTGAAGTTTTTAGTTCTGATAAAGGAAGGCTGTACAGATTTTAGAATTCAGGTGTATAAGAAGTCAGAGAATCCTTCCATATCTGACTATTGAATCAGGTACAAGAAAAGGAGCAGTCGTAAAACCTGAGCTGGGCCTGGTGCCGGGCGAGGGGCCCAGGACCTGGGTGGGATGAAAAAGCAGAGTCTCCTGCCAACACAGGAGATCCGGGTTTGATTCCTGGGTCAGGGAGATCCTCTGGAGAAGGAAATAGTAACCCACTCCAGTACTCTTGCCTGGAAAATCCCATGGACGGAGGAGCCTGGAGGGCTCCAGTTCATGGGGGTTGCAGGAGCCGTACACACTTGGCAGCTAAGCAACAACAATCCCTAATCCACACCAGCCCAGAAATTCACTCTTATTTGAAAGCTGTTAGTGACCCCATATTGAGTGCAATACTTTTCATGAGCTGTATCTTTGCATTATGAGTGTAAGAGCAACTCTTTCTTACCAAAGCTGTCTTCAGTTTAAGGGTTGGCAAGGAAGATGACAATTGGATAGGGGCAAGCTATTGTGTGAAATTCAATTATTTTCAAAAGCAAAGTGAGTGGTAAACTTAGAGAGTAACTAGTGTTGGAAGGAAGGAGTAAAAATCACTTTGATAGAATGAATGGAGAAAGGTTTAAAATGATTAGAAATTCATACAAATCTTTTGAAAGTAAAAATAAGAAAAAGGAAGAGAATATGATGAGGGAAAAGCAGAGGGCGTGAATGGAGGAAAGTACGTGCTGGCTGAGATGCCCCAAAGGACGCGTGAGCATCTGCGAACAATGTGCCTTTGAAGCTCTTCTGATTATCCCAGCTCTAAGGATAGCTAAGTGTGCTTATATACGCAGTTCATGAGCACAAATTCTACTCAGAATTTATCATAATAGATGGATGCTGGAATGATTCTAAGCAGTATCCTTATAAAAAGCATGTTTCTGTTATAGGCATTTTTCTTACATTCGCTGAGGGGCTTTATTTTCCCTTTCTCTGCTGCTCAGTCCTCCTCCTCTCATAGTTCCTCGGGGTTCAGCGTGTCTGTTCATTGGCTGGGCAAAGTCTATAGAAAAATGTGGTTTGTGAACCAGAGGTAAGGCATTGCCTTGGAAACCTGATATTATTTCTTCAGCTGAACGGGGGTGATTTGTATGTCTTTGAATATCCCAGAATCAACCATGAAAAACGTTTCGCCTCTCGTGGTCAGGTGAGTCTGTTTGCTTTAGTTAGACTGATCTAACGCCGTCCAGCTCAGGATTGGGCGACTCAGACTTGAAAGAGGACAAGGACTAACAGATGAACGGGATGTTCAGACAAACAGCTTTGGTGGCCCTAGAAATGCCATTAGATGTCTGTTCTCTCCCTGCTTCTGGTGTTTTCCTGATTTCACAAGTAATGGATTCCGATTATTGAAAAAATGGAAAATCCATAAACATAAACAAGGAACTAAAATAACATTATAGATAAACTTTGTAGGATATTTATATATTGTGTAATATATCCTTCACGCACATAAGTTCACATGCATGTCTACTCACACATGTATAGGTATGTGTTATATGTATACGTGAGAAGGAGAAGTGAGCAAGCAAAACGTCAAAAAAGCAAAAAGACATTTGTAAAACAGAAGTTTCAAATTGCAGAAAAGTAAGACGTGTCCTTGCTTTTCCTCTCTCATTTCTCCAGAAATAATTTCTGTAAAGAATATTCTCAGTGAAAACAGGTGTGACGCACACTGGCGTGCGCTGTGTGCTCACGTCCGACCCTGGCGACCCCATGGACTGTGGCCCTCCGGGCCCCTCTGCCTCGGGGTTTCCCAGGCAGGAATCCCGGGGTCGGTGTCGTGTCCTCCTGCAGATTGACCCCAGTACCTGTCTCGACGCTCTGTCCCCACCCACTCTCTCATCTCCAGCGTGGCCTCTGACTTTATCTCACGTTTGTCTCTATCTTCACTGCTTTCTCCGTCTCTGTTTCTAACAGAAAATGTAATGCATACATTTGCTGCCGGGGCTTTCGTGGTGCCTCGGATGGTAAAGAATCTGCCTGCAATTCAGGAGACCTGGGTTCGGTCCCTGGGTCGACCAGGACAACTTTCCATGCTTTGCTGTATAAAAAAACATGTTTATCCATGTTGTAGCTCTTTCCATACTAGCCTGTGCAGATCTGACTTGCTTTGTAAGCTAGGATGAGGATCCTGCTTAATTTTTCCAGCCAGCCTGTTACCCTAGCACTACTTACCAATTAATTTTCTTCACTCCGTGATTAATCCTTTCTTTCTCCAAGGTTGCAGAGATTAACCCTTTCTTTCTCCAAGGTTGCAGAGATTAACCCTTTCTTTCTCCAAGGTTGCAGAGTTCACGCTCGCATAGCTCTAGTTACATACGGAGGCTTCATGGCTGGAAGAGATCTTGAAAGTCTTCTATTTCAACCCCGTCTGTTGAGACTGTTCTCGGAACATTTCGGCTCAGTCTTCCTGTTGCAGCTGTAAGAATCCTGCCTGCCAATGCGGGAGATGCAAGAAACACAGGTTCGATTCCTGGGTCAGGAAGATCGCCTGGACTAGGAAATGGCCGCCCATTCCAGTATTCCTTCCTGGAAAATCCCATGGACAGAGGAGACTGGTGGGTTACAGGCCATGGGTCGCAAAGAGTTGGACACGGCTGAGCAACTGAGCATGCCTGCACATTCCTTACAAAAACTGTGGATTTTTGAACAGAGGAATGAACGCTTCTAAGTGTAGACTTCAAAGGACTGTTCTCTGTTGGCATCACAACATCCACAGAAACACAGATTTGTAGTAATAATCACTGTAAATAGGAGTAAAACCAGTAGCCAACATTTGTTACTTTCTATATGGCTGACACCTTGCTCAATACCTCGTTTAATTCACATGACAGCCTCCAGTTACTTTTATTGGTCTCCCCGCTCTACAGGTGAGGAAACTGGCGCAGAGGGCCTGCCGAGGTTCACAGCCAGCAGGAGATGGAGCCAGGCTGCTCAGCTCGAGTATGCCTGCATGACCGCGCTCTTCTGCCCAGGGCCTCCCTGCCAGAGTGACGCGACGGAAGGTCGCTCAGTCGTGCGACTCTCTGTGACCCCATGGACCATAGCCTGCCAGGCTCCTCTGTCCGTGGAGTTCTCCAGGCCAGAATACTAGAGTGGGTAGCCTTTCCCACTCCAGGGGATCTTCCCAAACCAGGGATTGAACCCAGGTCTCCCGCATCGCGGGCGGATTCTTTCCTGTCTGAGCCGCCGGGGAAGCCCCATAGTGACATGACCTGCTCCCTAATCCCATTGCCCTTGTCTCTTGTCTCTTGTAGTGTTGTCAGACTCCCCCTCGATCAACATCTCTGGATCTTGCAAGGGCAGATGCTTTGAACTTCAAGAGGCTGGACCCCCTGATTGTCGGTGCGACAACCTGTGTAAGAGCTACAGCAGCTGCTGCCTTGACTTTGATGAGCTCTGCTTGAAGACAGGTGCGTAACTTTTGAATCCTCTCTAGTCTTGGTTCGCTGGCTTAACGACCCCCTGCTGTTGAGCAGCCTGCCATCGCCACCCTGCTTTGGACAAACCAAGCTGGGGGATTTAGTTTTGTTCCTGGAGTCACCGCCAGTTGCGTTATGAGCCCACCGTGTATGACCGTCATGTCCACACAAGACTCAGCCCAAGGAGAATTCTTCGCAGCTGCAGTCATCATTTTCTAGTTTGGGGTGTTTATGACAAGTTACTTTTTCTTTCATCTTTGTGATTTCTATCTCTTGCTGTCCCTCATTCACTGCTAGCATACCTGGACTGAAATTTTGCACGTTCTTAAAGTCTTGGGCTCTTCTGGGGCATCTGTTTTAACTGTATTATTTTTGCTTGCCTGCTCAGTTTCTAACACTGGCTTTGTTTCGTCTTATCGTATAGTGACTATGGGTCTACTCTGAGGTCAATTACTTCTTCTCAGTGGAAGTCTAAAATCATTTTAGAGTTCTTCTTGGGGTTGCATGCTCAAGGCAGCTCTAGAATCTTCCTCTACACGTGCCTGACCTTTGTTTACATTTCTTAGTAGAAGGGTCAGTGGGATATACAGGCCTCTGAACATACACTAGTTGAGAAAATCACCTTTGGCGACTCATTCTACCTGCTGTTTCCGAAGCCTCACACTTTAGGGGGGACTTTGCAGTTACCTTGTAGATTATCCCCTATTCCTCTGGGAATAGCTTCATATTCTGACTCTGGGAAACGTGACGAGCAACCCTGCTCTTAAGGTCATTTTGTAAAAAATTATTTTTTGGAAAAAGTGGAAGAAGTGACAGATTTTATTTTCTTGGGCTCCAAAATCACTGCAGCCATGAAATTAAAAGATGCTTGCTGCTTGGAAACAAAGCTATGAAAAACCTAGATGGTGTATTAAAAAGCAGAGACATCACTTTGCTGACAAAGGTCCGCCTAGTCAAAGCTGTGGGTTTTGCAGTAGCCATGTACGGATGTGAGAGTTGGACCGTAGAGAAGGCTGAGCGCCGAGGAGCCTGGCAGGCCGCTGTCCATGGGGCTGCAAAGACGCGACTTGGCGGCTGAACAACAGCTGCGTTGCTGTGCTGTGCGAGTCTCTGCTGCGCGGCGACGTGAGTCAGCTCCGTGTGTGTATAGCTCCCCTGCTTGGTGCCTTCCCCTTTAGGCCAGCCCCGAGCGCTGAGCAGGGCTCCCTGAGCTCTGCAGTCGGCCCCCGTCAGTCATCTCTTTTGCTATAGTATCAGCAGTGCACGGGTCAATCCCAGTCTCCCGATTCATGCCCCTCCCCCTGCTCCCCCCTTGGCGTCCATACTTTTGTGCTCTACGTCCATGTCTCTATTTCTGCTTTGCAAATAAAGTCATCTATACCATCTTTCTAGATTCCATATATATGTTAATATATGACATTTGTTTTTCTCTTTCTGGCTTATTTCACTCTATATGAGAGTCTCTAGGTCCATCCACATCTCTACAAATGACCCAATTTTGTTCTTTTTTATACATATTAGTGTTGGTTGCTCAGTCTTTGTCTGATTCTTTGTGATCCTATGGACTGTGGCCCTCTAGGCTCCTCTGTCCGTGGGATTCTCCAGGCAAGAATACTGGAGTGGGTTGCCATTTCCTTCTCCAGGAGATTTTCCTGACCCAGGGACTGAACCCAGGTCTCCTGTATTGTAGTCAGATTCTTTACTGTCAGACATCAGGCAAACCCTCCTTTTTTATGGCTGAGTAGTATAATAGTTCATTGTATTAAGACCATTAGATACAGAGATTCCACAGCTCTCTTGATAAATTTTTACCTGCTTTTAGACTTTTATGGTTAGATGATTATTTCAGAAATCTAGCTCATATTATCATTAACATTAGTTTGACTTTTCTAATGACAACATTAGAAACAGATGTATTATTCTCCTTTACTAAAGGAATAGCACCTGCTTTATATGAAAACCTGTGTCAACTCCTTACTAGTTGAGATTTCCCCCCCTCCTCAAAAGAAGGAGAGTGCTATTAGGCTGCTTATTTATTTATTTGCATAGTACATTTTCCCCATGTTTGGCCATATTTTCTGTTGTTGTTCCTTCCCTTTTTCCTTTGGAACTTCTCCCAGCTTTCTGGTTGTGGGTTTGTAAACTGAAATTCTGGGAACCTTGTAAACTGAATATAGGCATGGAACAGATGTTCCAGCAGAGTTTTTGGCTTCAAAATATTATTTCAAACCAGTGGTCTGTGTCCACTTGGCACTGAAGAACTAACGAATGTTCTATGCTTCCTCTTCTACTTTGAGTATCTTGTCCCTGACACGTCATCTCAGCCGCCCCGATTCCTGATCTTAGAGCTGCTAAAAACTTGAATGGATGTCCTGACTCTAGCTTAGCTCTCTCTGAATGTAGCTCATGCCTTTCTTTCCGAGTTTAATAAATACAGACACGTTAAAGGCGCTCACGTCCCTGTGTACAAAGATACCTTAGGCCAAATGTGGAAGAACCGAATATAAAATAATAACAAAAGGTTGAAGGAGAAAACAGATCTCAGAGATGCTACTCTGCTGACCCAGAGATACGCACAGTCAGTGTTTCAGTGCAAATTAAGACTGTGTTATGTGTTTAGAATGTATTTGTTGTGCAGTTGCTAAGCTGTGGCCAACTCCTTGCAACCCCACAAACTGCACGCAGCACGCCAGGCCTCCCTGCCCATCACCGACTCCCGGAGTTCACTCAAACTCATGTCCATGGAGTCGGTGATGCCATCCAGCCATCTCATCCTCTGTCGCCCCCTTCTCCTCTTGCCCTCAGTTTTTCCCAGCATCAGGGGGTTTAAAGCGTATGTATGTATGCATTTATATTTACATATTTTTATGCCTGTGTGAGGTGTATCTGTATTTATGTACCTTAATGCACATCATCCTTTTGAATGCCTACATCATATTCCACTGAACAGGTACAGCCTGCGTCACGGAGTGAGTGATCAGCAATTATGTTTCCCTAACTCTTGCTACTGTGAACAATGTGCCGGTGAATATTGTTCACGCATGTTCATACTTTTTTCTATTTTCCTTAAGATAAATCTGAGGAATGGGATTTGGGGATCAAAGTATATATCAGTTCAATTCAGTTCAACCCCTCAGTCGTGTCTGACTCTTCGACCCCATGAACTGCAGCGCGCCAGGCCTCCCTGTCCATCACCAACTCCTGGAGTCCACCCAAACCCATGTCCATCGGGTCGATGATGCCATCCAACCATCTCATCCTCTGTCGTCCCCTTCTCCTTCCACTTTCAATCTTTCCCAGCATCTGGGTCTTTTCAAATGAGTCAGCTCTTTGCATCAGGTGGCCAAAGTATTGGAGTTTCAACTTCAACATCAGTCCTTCCAATGAACACCCAGGACTGATCTCCTTCAGGATGGACTGGTAGGATCTTCTTGCAGTCCAAGGGACTCTCACTTTAACTCAGATGACCATTACATCTACTACTGTGGGCAGGAATCCCTCAGAAGAAATGGAGTAGCCAGCATGGTCAACAAAAGAGTCCGAAATGCAGTACTTGGATGCAATCTCAAAAACGACAGAATGATCTCTGTTCGTCTCCAAGGCAAAGCATTCAATATCACAGTTATCCAAGTCTATGCCCCAACCAGTAATGCTGAAGAAACTGAAGTTGAACAGTTCCATGAAGACCTACAAGACCTTTTAGAACTAACACCCAAAAAAGATGTCCCTTTCATTATAGGGGACTGGAATGCAAAAGTAGGAAGTCAAGAAACACCTGGAGTAACAGGCAAATTTGACCTTGGAGTACGGAATGAAGCAGGGCAAAGACTGATAGAGTTTTGCCAAGAAAATGCACTGGTCATAGCAAACACTCTCTTCCAGCAACACAAGGGAAGACTCTACACATGGACATCACCAGATGGTCAACACCGAAATCAGATTGATTCTATTCTTTGCAGCCAAAGATGGAGAAGCTCTATACAGTCAGCAAAAACAAGACCAGGAGCTGACTGTGGCTCAGATCATGAACTCCTTCTTGCCAAATTCAGACTTAATTTGAAGAAAGTAGGGAAAACCACTAGACCATTCAGGTATGACCTAAATCAAATCCCTTGTGATTATACAGTGGAAGTGAGAAATAGATTTAAGGGCCTAGATCTGATAGACAGAGTGCCTGATGAACTATGGAATGAGGTTCATGACATTGTACAGGAGACAGGGATCAAGACCATCCCCAAGAAAAAGAAATGCAAAATAGCAAAATGGCTGTTGAGGAGGCCTTACAAATAGCTGTGAAAAGAAAAGTGAAAAGCAAAGGAGAAAAGGAAAGATATTCCCATTTGAATGCAGAGTTCCAAAGAATGGCAAGGAGAGATAAGAAAGCCTTCCTCAGCGATCATGCAAAGAAATAGAGGAAAACAATAGAATGGGAAAGACAAGAGATCTCTTTAAGAAAATTAGAGATACCAAGGGAACATTTCATGCAAAGATGGGCCCAATAAAGGACAGAAATTATATGGACCTAACAGAAGCAGAAGATATTAAGAAGAGGTGGCAAGAATACACAGAAGAACTGTGCAAAAAAGATCTTCATGACCCAGATAATCACGATGGTATGATCACTCACACTCAACCGAGGGCCAGACAAAGTATATATATGCATTTTTTAAATGTAAATAAATATAACATAATTATGCACCTCAAAGTTTATATTTCTCTCAAAGGGCACAGGCCCTTTCAGCACTCCCTTTTCAGCATGTTCTCATTTATAAAAATTTCTTTTCTGATATGATAGATAGATAACTTTATTATTATCTAATAAGGTTAAATATTTTTATGTTTATTCTTATAGTTGCTTTTAAAATTATACAGGATCATACTTTACTTGAGGTTCATTAAATTTTAAAAAATTTCACTCTTATGCAAAGTTAGTAATGCCTCAATATATCTAGCTAGTGAAGTGAAGTGAAGTGAAGTGAAGTGAACTGAAGTCGCTCAGTTGTGTCCAACTCTTTGCTACCCCATGAACTGTAGCCCACCAGGCTCCTCTGTCCATGGGATTTCCCAGGCAGGAATATAGAATGGGTTGCCATGCCCACCTCCAGGGGATCTTCTTGACTCAGGGATCAAACATGCAGCTCCTGGATTAGCAGGAGGATTCTTTACCAGGGACACCCTCTTATGGAACTAGGGGAGGAATAAAAATATATTTTGGGGGGATGTCCCTGGTGGTCCAGTGGCTGTGACTGTGTGTCCCGTGTAGGGGGCGCTGGGTCTGATCCCTGCTGGTCCAGGGGCTGTGATTCTGTGTCCAGTGTTGGGGGTGCTGGGTCTGATCCTTGGTTGGGGAACTAAGATGCCATGTGGCCAAAAGGAAAGGAAAGAAAATTGCTTGAACTGAGTAAAGAAAACTGGAACTACTACATATCAACTTAAAAGATTATATGGCAAAAGTAACAAATTTTTAAAAAGTGTTTTGGTTGGAAGAATTATCTTTGAATTGAGGAAAAAACACCTTACATGACCTCTGTCCCTCAACATAACCTTGGAAAATTGCTAACCATTGAGAATAGCAGATCCTGGGTAAAAGAATTCCAAGCATTTAATCTACTTGGAAAGAGAAGGCAGTGGAAACAGGGGTTATAAAAATATCAGAGAATGGAATCAGGATGCAAGAGTAATTGTAAAATATGGAAATTAAAAACTGTAGCTGCATGATTTTCTAGTATGGCAACTAACATCTGTTTATCCAATTATTCACATAGCAGTTGTATATCTCGGTAGAATATTACTAAAGAGCAGCATTGCTTTCTAAAATTTTTGCCTCTCACTTAAGACGTGTTTTAAGAGATGAAGATCTGAAGTGTCCTTTAGCTCAGAGAAGCCTTTCTTGACCACTCAAGTCAAGTAGACCCAGCCCGCTCTGTAAGTCAAGTAGACCCAGCCCGCCCCATCACTCTGTCCATGTTAATTTTCTTCACAGCACTTACCGCAAGCTGAAATGATCTCATTGACCGTTGACTTGCTTATGGTCTGCCTTTCCCAACCGGAATGTAAGGTCCATGAAGACAGGACCTTGTCTTCCTTGCTCTTCACTCCCTCCCCACGGCCTAGAACATGGAAGTCACAGTAGATGTATCTTTTGAATAAATGAATCAGCTATGAAGTTTCTCAGCAAAGCCGCCGTGAATTTAAAGAGTTGTATTGTATCGTCACAGTAGTTCTGAATTAGGTTTAATTGATGTTCATGGACACTGACTTGAGCCAGGTGCACACCCAGGTACTATAGTTACAGTGGTGAAAGGAGAGACGGGACTTTCCCTGCCGTGGGGCTTGCAGTCCAGCGGAGGGAAAGCCATGCGTGAAGTCCAGCACTCTCTTCAAAATGAAGATGTTACTTTTCTGAAGATATTTTCTTGGTGGAAAAAAGTTGTGAGCTCCCAATCAAGTATGCTCAGATAGGAGTCTGTAACCTAGCAGCTGACCTCCTTGAAAATAGGTATTCTGACCTGTAATTGTAAGCAGGGCCACAGTTTGGCCTACACTCAGAACTGTGAATGTCTTTAGTATGGCTTTATACTCTTCACAGCTTCCCTGGTGGCTCAGATGGTAAAGAGTTTGCCTGCAATGCCGGAAACCTAGGTTCGATCCCTGGGTCGGGAAGATCCCCTGGAGGAGGGCATGGCAACCCACTCCAGCACTCCTGCCTGGAGAATCCCATGGACAGAGGAGCCTGGTGGGCTATAGTCCACGGGGTCGCAGAGCTTCCGACACAGCTGAGCAACTAACACACACATAATCTTCATGTGACGTTAGCCTCGGTGCATCTTGTGTCAGTTAGAGGCCATTTAGTGGCATTGTCATCTGTATTTAAATCAGGCTGATAAAGGTTTAAGTAAAACTGCTTTGGAAAATAAAAGAGCCCAGCTGTGGCCAACTATGTCTACAGTGGTATGTGCACGCTAAGTCGCTTCAGTCGTGTCTGACTCTGTGTGACCCCATGGACTGTAACCCTCCAGGCCCTCTGTGTTGGGATTCTCCAGGCAAGAATACTGGAATGGGTAGCCATGCCTTCCTCCAGGGGATCTTCCAGGCCCAGGGATCAAACCCATGTCTTTTTCATCTCCTTCATTGGTAGGCAAGTTCATTACCACTAGCGCCACCTGGGAAACTATCCCTGTCACAAACCTTATACACCATCCATTTCCTTGGTCTTTTAGGATAGTGCACAAGCGGTTAAGGGTTCCGTTTTCCCAAAGGAGCCCAATGCCATTGGACTTTGTATTCTGATTTGAAAAACTAAAAATCCATCCTATTTGTAAGTATGCCAAATATCATTTAGGCCTCAGGCCAACTCTAATTTCACAAGCAGATTAAATGATGTGGGACTTTAGCTCTTTTTCTTGGCAAACGTAAGCAGTTGTGGCCTCTTTTATTTGGTTTGTGCGAAGCAGTGAAAAGTATTCTGTCGTGCTGATTTCAGCTGGTGGCTGGGAGTGTACCAAGGACAGATGCGGGGAAGTAAGAAATGAAGACCACGCTTGTCACTGCTCGGAGGACTGCTGGCCCGGGGAGACTGCTGCACTAATTACCAAGTGGTTTGCAAAGGTACATGTTTCCTCTGTTGGCTTAAACTTTATCAAAGGGAAGACTGGAGACGTCCCAAGGGACCTCGGCTCTTGCGGCTGTGACACCTTGGACGTGGGCTTGGGAGGTGGGAGCGAGTTGTGCCTTTTCATTCCTCAGGCTTCTTCCTCAGGTTGGCTGGCCTGCATTTTGCTGATCTGAAATAACAAGGAAATTATCCCAAATTCCTTAATTAGGGACCCATAGTCATATATGGATGTGAGAGTTGAACTCTAAAGAAAGCTGAGTGCTGAAGAATTGATGCTTTTGAACAGTGGTGTTGGAGAAGACTCTTGAGAGTCCCTTGGACTGCAAGGAGATCCAGTCGGTCCTAAAGGAAATCAGTCCTGAATATTCATTGGAAGGACTGATGTTGAAGCTGAAACTCCAAATGAGTGAACTGAACTGAATCATGAAGAGATTTCTAGGAGAGATCCTACCTTGGGGTTTCTTAGAAGCAGAGCCTGAGATGGGAGTGCTATCCAGGGAATTCTCTGGGAAGATGTCTGCAGGAGAACCATCTGAGGGAGCAGGGGCATGGGGAGGGGAAGGCGAGTGAGGCACGGGTCCCCTGGCTGTGCCCTCCTCGGGCTCTGGAGGGTGAGCCTCAGAGCTCTTACGTCTGAAGTTGGGCACGGCTCGGTGCCCACCAGCTGTCAGCTGTGAGCCTCAGCACTAGCACCAGCCTTGGGGTGGGAGTGTGAGCATGCTAATCCCTCAGCCGTGTCTGACTCTGTGCGACCCTCTGGACTGTAGCCCACCAGGCTCCTCCATCCATGGGGTTCTCCAGGCACGAATCCTGGCGTGGTTGGCCATGCCCTCCTCCAGGGGGTCTTCCCCACCCGGGGATCGAACCTCAGGCACGAATCCTGGCGTGGGTGGCCTTGCCCTCCTCCAGGGGGTCTTCCCCACCCGGGGATCGAACCTCAGGTGCGAATCCTGGCGTGGGTGGCCATGCCCTCCTCCAGGGGGTCTTCCCCACCCGGGGATCGAACCTCAGGCACGAATCCTGGCGTGGGTGGCCTTGCCCTCCTCCAGGGGGTCTTCCCCACCCGGGGATCGAGCCTGTGTCTCTTACGTCTCCTGCATTGGCAGCGAGCTCGTCACCACTCGAGCCGCCTGGAGGGCCCAGGGGTGGGGGCACTGCTGCTGAAGAGCAGGGGGGCCTAAACCACAGCTCTCGTTATGCCCCAAAGCCGTGCATGTGTGCGTGCTGACTTGGTGAAGTGAATTGTCGAATATGATGGTTTTATTCATCAATGGACCGCCGAATGTGTAAAAGATGCCGTTTTGTCTTTAAGGAGCTTGTCACCCTGGCAAACACTTAGCCAAGTTAATGAAAGGATCCCAGGATGTTTGTGTAACGTTTGCAGGTCACTTTTCAGTGTTTAAATGAAGAGCTTTTCCTAGCTGTGACATGGAACATTTATGGAGCGTTTCTGTTCAAACATTTTAGGGGAAGAGCAGATTCTGAAATATGTGTAGTGTTTAGTTATGGCAACACATCCTACCTGAATGCTGACCTTGAAAATTTCTCCTACCCAAATGATTGTTGTAGCTGTTGATAAAACACCAAATTGGTTGAGAATTTTCTTTTCTTTTCCCTTTTATTTCCCTGGTAAATGTACCAATAATCCACAAAGGCTATTAGAAGAGAAAATAAAGTTCTAGGTATCACTGGTCATTGAACTGTGAAAATTGGTGTTTGCTGGTTTCAAATTCTAGTTGTGGGACTTTCCTGTGGCTCATGTGTGGGCCCTGGGTTCTCACATGTGTAGCAGAGCTTCTCCATTTTAAGGAGCATGGGACTTACGCAGTGGTCACTAGTTAGATTCATACTGACCAGGGAGATGTCCAGCGCTCTTCACTTGGGAGCGATTTCTTCAAAGTCTTGGTCACAAGTGTTACTTACATTTCAGACGTATGCTTTTGTTTGTTTTAGGACAATTTAAAGCGCATGCTTTTTGATAATTTTCATTTTCTCCAAAGTAAGCTTCATTTTAAAATCTAAGCTCTTTTTCAGTCTCTATTCTTTTTTTGGGGGGGGGCTTTAATGAATGAATGAATTTTCAGTTGGAGTATAATTGCCTTACAGTGCTGTGTTAGTCTCTGCGTGCAGCAGCATGAATCAGCTGTGTGTACACACATGTCCCCTCCTTCTCGAGCCTCCCGCCCACCCCCTCACCCCCCAGGTCGCCTCAGAGCACTGAGCTGAGCCCCCTGTGCTCAGCAGCCGCTTGCCACCAGCCAGTATTTCACACACGGTGCTGTGTGCATGCCAAGGCCGAGCTCTCGATCCACCCCCCCCACATGCCCCGCCTCGTGTCCACAAGCTCCTTCTCTCTGCGTCTCTGTTCCTGCCCTCTTCTCTAGATGAAGTGACTCAAGAAAGGCCTAGGTTTATGCTCTCAGATCTTGCTGGAACATAAAAGTGAAAGATGGCATTGGTTTAGACTCCTTGGTGTGAGGATTGTACGCACACCGTTGGCGAAGAGCCTCCCTGTGGCCGTCTCCCATCTGTTGCCTCCGAGCAGTCTGAACCTTTCTCCCCAGCTGAAGGGAAGTTGTATCATGTTTCCTACGGCATTGAGATATTTGGTGGCATAGGAGAAAATGTTCCGTCTAATGACCAAACAGTTTATTTCTGGAGGGAAACAAACATGGAATTTTGTTCCCTGACGCCACTGGTGTTTTTTATCTACAAGCATTTAGACACGGAACGCTCAAATAAACACCACTTGGGGTTATTAAATCTAGGCTCTCCCATCACGTATGGGTGTAGTTTAGTAAAGCCAAAACAGGCTCTAGACTTTATTTCCGAAGCTCTTTTTTGATGGCCTTCCATAAACAGCAAGTATCTAACAGGACACAGGCCCTGCAGTTGTACTCTCAGCGATCCGGATGACGTTTGTAATTCGATTCACCCAAAAGTCTACCCGTTTTTTCCTACAGGAGAGTCTCATTGGGTAGATGATGACTGTGAGGAAATAAAGACCCCAGAATGTCCTGCAGGGTGAGTGCATTTAATGAATACTATGCCATTTTATATGTGCGTTGATAAAATATCACAAGCTATGGATGGGTGAATGGTTTAAAACAATGTAAAACTGAAATCCTCTTACATGGGCAAATTTATGAGTACTTCTGTGTAATTTCCCAGTCAGAAGCTGGAATGTACATCTCGAAGGGGGAATTTTTTTTTTTTTGGAAAATTTTTCTTCTGCTGGGACTTCCCTGGCAGTGGTTAAGACCTTCAGGCACCCACCATAGTGCATGCAGGTTCAGACCCTGGTCTGGGAACTGCGATCTCACATGCCAAATGGTGTAACCAAAAACAGAACCAAAAAACCAACTCTATGTCTGTGGTGTGTGTGGTGATAGTTACACAACTCTGTAAAAATGCCAAAAATCACTGAAGCACACAAGTAAAAGAAGTGAATTGTGTGAGATGTAAATTAGAACTCAATAAAAAAAAATTTAAAATAAAACAAATGTTAAAAAAAAATTTTCTCCTCATCGCCTCTGCACATATTGGAAACAATATCCTCCGTATCTCACCTCAGCTGAAGATTTTAGAAATAATAATAATGAAGAGGAAGACAGACATTTCTGGCGGTGATTTGGCTTTTCTGTGTTTTTTCCTGAAGCGCTCCTTTTGCTTCTTTGTGTGTGTGGGGTGGGGGGGGGGCGGGGTGGCTGGAGGGAGGACTCTAGAGCATCTCGAAAATATTATCCAAGATGGTAGCTCCTACCAGATGCTGCAGGAAGTCGGCAGACCGCGGCTGCGCTGCTCTGCTGGGGTCCAGCCAGACTTAGTGACACCCCACAGCTCAAGTGGGACCAGCAGCGTAAGGCGCTTGTGACGCCTTCCAGGAAACTTGCAAATTCATGGACCCTTAAAGTGCCTGGCAGAAAGGATGTTCTACAAGCGTGTTTTCATGAGTGTGTTTGAGTGAGTGTCTTTTTGTTTTAGGCAGCACAGCCTGGGACACAAGATCCAAGAATTTAGATATTTTTATTTTTGTCTCCTTTTTAACTTTCATGAGCTACTTGAACTTCTTTGGACTGTTAGAATGGGATGACAGTAGTGTCTGAATGTCTAAAGTGTGTTCGCTCATTTTTGGAAGAGAAAGCAGTCTTAAGTGGTAAAATCATTAAATGATAATAGTAATGATAGTAATGAACTCATATAGAATTAGAATGTGCTTAGAATGTGACTCGTTTAAAATATGGGCTTCCCATGTGGCTCAGTAGTAAAAGTATCTGCCTGCAGTGCAGGAGACACAGGAGACGAGGGTTCAGTCCCTGGGTCGGGAAGATCCCCTGGAGAAGGAAACGGCAACTCACTCCAGTGTTCTTGCCTGGAGAATCCCATGGACAGAGGAGCCTGGCGGGCTATGGTCCATGGGGTCACAAAGAGTCAGACTCATTTGTTATGTGGCTTCAAATAAATGCAAACTTGTGCTTGAGGAATAGTTTGCAAGCCATTAGAAACAGTTTTCCACAAAGTTTAGCATTCTCAGATTTGATCAAACAACTGGAACTTGAGACTATAACAAAGAGCCTTGTTTATCAATCCTGCCCTAGTTAGATGGATAGTCTAAGTTTTAGAGATCTTCAACAGTTTTAATCATTTTCACAGTCATTTTGTAATTAAAATTTTGGGTAAGTGTTTAGTCTAAGATTGTGATAAGATTGTGATAAGACTGCTACTGCTTATTAATTTCATTTTCCTTCCTCCCTCCTTCTGTATTTGATGTTCTTGAATCCCTGCAATAGGTCCATAGAATAGAAAGATGAATAAGACACCAACTGTGCTTTGAAACTAATGAAGAAGATAAACATGTTGATATAGCATTATAATATAATGTAACATATTAAAATATAATATGCATTTATTTATTCAATATGTATTAATTATATAATTAATATATATAAAGTGATATATATTAATATGAAAGAGGTATTAATTATTATCTTAAAGGAATTCTGAAGCATCAACCATTATTATGAGAGAGGAAATTTTGAGCTCAGTTCTAAAGAATGAATAGGAGTTTTCAGGTAGCAAATGGGAGATTTCATGTCCCAGGCAAATCAGTATAACAGCTTTTTACATTGTGAAAAGCCTTGTTTGCAAGGCAAGAGGCAGCCGTGGAGAAAGCACACTGAGGGAAATCTGGAGTCCAGCTCCTTCCCTGGTCATTTCACTTTGCCCTGAAGTTGCCACAAACATTATGTGGCTGAAAGTGCAGGCTCGTACGGATATCCTCACTGAAGTTTTGCTTTAGAAATTCTCAGTTCCAGTTGTTGAGAAGGACTAGGCATAGTGCAAACTCTGTGACGTTATTTTTCTAAAGCTAATCGTGTTACCATTTAAGGTTTGTTCGCCCTCCGCTGATCATCTTCTCTGTGGACGGTTTCCGCGCTTCATACATGAAGAAAGGCAGCAAGGTTATGCCTAACATTGAAAAGCTGAGTAAGTCCTGCGTTCCCATCTGTGATCCTCGACCCGCCCAGTAACCCTCAGCTGTCGGTAGGAGATGTATGGGCACACAGCTTTCCCATTTGAAAGTCAAGAGTGAAGAGAGCCCGTGTCTTCGGTCGCTCATGGAATGGGTCTCCCTGGGGAGCGGTTCCTCTTTTCTCTCCTGCTCTAACATCTGAATTCTGTCTCCAGGGTCTTGTGGCACTCACTCCCCCTACATGAGGCCTGTGTACCCGACAAAAACTTTCCCTAACTTATACACTTTGGCCACTGTAAGTATTCTTTCAAATGGTGTAGATTCAAAGGGCTGATTTCATCCTGAAACGACTTAGAGGGAAATTTTAAAAACATGTTCTTTAGTGTTCAGAGAAAATCTTTCTGTTTTTCATCTTACCTAGATCAATTGTTCATAGTAAATGCCTTTCACAACTTTGTGGATGACTGAACTTCATTGCAACTTTAAAACCTTTTTTTTTTCCAGGTGCAATTCTGTCTGAATACATTCATCTAACCTCTCAAATACCACAAGATCGCTTCTTTAGTTTCTGAGTTTTCAAACAAAAGCATTGACTTTGGAGCTGCTATGTTTTAATTTCCAGATGCTCCCAAATTCTACCTCGGCTTCTTTTTTAACAAATATAATTTATTTATTTTATTTATTTCTTTTTGCCTTGGAGTAGAAATAGAACCGAGGAAAAAAGAATAGTATATTTAGAAATAGAAGCATCTTTGGAGGCACATAAGTAAATTTCAATCTATAGGTTAATTTATTGTAATAAAAATTGTTGTCATCTTATTAAATTGTAACAGTTAAAAAAACTTCGGTGTTAAATTTCTTATAATCTTGTCAAGTTTTACAATGGCTTACAACTAGGGTATAGGTAATAGTCATGTTTCCTCTGACAGACATGTAAAAGTTATATATATCATATAAAATTGGAAATTACACATTGTTATAAAACCTTCTATGATAAAATTTATGATAGAACTATTATTCCATGTGGATTATTTTGACAATAAATTTGCTTTTCCACAAAGGGGCTGTATCCAGAATCACATGGAATTGTTGGCAATTCCATGTATGATCCTGTATTTGATGCGCATTTCAATCTTCGAGGGCGAGAGAAGTTTAACCATAGGTGGTGGGGAGGCCAGCCGGTGAGTGTTGCATTTCTGTGTGTTTCTCTGTGCATTGAAACTCTTCATTTCCAAATTTGTTCCCTGTGAAAAAGATGCATTTAATTTCTTCATACTTGGAAATGTTTCCGTGTTTTGGTATTGTGTATATGTGTGTGTGTGTATGAGTTTGTATGCTTGTACCCAGTATATGTGCGTATAATATGTATATGCATGTTGTTGTTAACTGTTTAGTCGCTGAGTTGTGTCCTACTCTTTGCGACCCCATAAACTGTAGCCCACCAGGCTCCTCTGTCCATGGAGTTTCCCAGGCAAGAATACTGGAGTGGGTTACCATGCCCTTCTCCAGAGGATCTTTCCAACCTGGGAAGAACCCGTGTTTCCTGAATTGTAGGTGGATTCTTTACTGCTGAGCCTCTAGGGAAGCCCCATATATGCATGTATGTATATTTACGTATCTCTGTGTGTATATGTATACATACGTTTGTGTGTCTGTGTGTCTATCTGTGTGTACAGGAGATTATGATTATGAAAGTGAGATGATGAGGGTCTTCATTAGAATGATTGTGGTAGAAATGGTGATGTAGCAGTGACTTTCAGAAATATCCTGAAGAAGGGATGTGCTGTGCTGAGCTGAGTGGCTCAGTTGTGTCCTGCTCTTTGTGACCCCATGGGCTGTAGCCTGCCAGGCTCCTGGAGGATTCTCGAGGCAAGAATACTGGAGTGGGATGCCATGCTCTCCTCCAAGGGATCTTCCCGACCCAGGGATCAAACCCAGGCCTCCTGTATTGCAGGCGGATTCTCTACCTCCTGAGCCACCAGGGAAGGCATAGTCAGATCTTACTGATTTACACGATCTGTGGGTGCAGTGCAAAAGAAGCGAATGACGTGACGGCCACACGATCGTAGCCCACGCTCCATACGCTCAAGAACAGGGAGGTGTGCTGCAGAAATAGAATAAACCAGCTCCGTGAAACCCACAGTGGTTTGTGCATTTGTTTAGTCCATTTTTAAAAAATCTTGGGCGTGAAATATAGGAAGTGGAATCTGCCTTGGTTCTGGACCAGCAAATTAACACTTTGAAAGAAATCATCCTGTTGACTTCAGATCAAAAGGCTGGGCAGAAAGTACAAGGGGATGAAGGTGGCTTTCCGCACAGAATTTTTCCTGTGACTGTGTTGATCAAAGGTGAGCAAAGCAGCAACCTAAATCCACAGCTGTTTAACGTGTAGAAAAGACCTAACTGCACGTGGCCCTGTGGAAGGATCCGAGTGCCTGTAGGAACGCATCCCAGGACACAGAGCCTGTCAGAGATGTGTGGAAGAGCGGCTCGTGGCTCCGTCTCAGGTCAGCTCCATCCGCGGCCGCGGGGGAGCCCTGGGCAGGACAGAGGGCTGGGAGGCTTTTGTGCTATCTGCCGTGGCAGGAAGAGGGGGCAGGGTCTGCACACATCCTCAAGTCCACCATCCCGAAACGAGCTCCCACCTGGCGATGTCTGCTGCAGTCTAAGGGCTAAATGGAGGATATAAAGTAAGAAAACAATATTGTTTTTGAGTAAAAGTCATCCGTGGGAAAATTTGCATGTTGCATAGTAAGCCAGTATGCGAGGTTTAATAGGGTTTTTAATTGTAAAAAGGGTTGGAAGGCTTCTTGTCTGTCGGTAGTAGTGTTTTTTCCTTGTAGAGGTTCTGATTCTGCTGTCCTTATTCAGGCTGGATTCCCAGGAGTCTGTGATGCACTGTGTTGTAAGCAAAGTGAAATCTGTTTCCAGGGTGGATTCCCCAAACCAAGTTTATGATAGAGGACCATTTTAGGTATACATAAAATGACTGAAGTTAGAGTTCTGTCAAGCTGTGGCTAGTTGGTCTTTTATATTAATTCTGTCATGGAAGCAAAGTTGCTTGGAGAACCACAAAGGGTATAGAGATGAATGATCGTTTTATCAGATTGGACCAACTTCTGTCCTGGGTGGACATGAGGCTTCCTCTGGGTTGGTGTGACTCAGAAAGTGAGACTAACAGTCATTAACTTCTGCAGGACAGAGCAGAGGGAAAGCTGTGCACCTGCCCAGTGAAGCAAAGCCTCCGTCTGAATTGTTCAGTTGTGTCCTCGCCCACTCCCCAAGTTGACACGTTTCACCAAGTTTAGTGATTCCCTAGTACAGACCAGGGTTTGCCGTGAAACCAATTTGTGTTTCTGTCTGTCTTCTTGAACAAGAGGCCACCAAAAGCATTCCAGGGAGCACACTAGATATAACTTAAAAACACGTTTTATTGAAATATGGCATGTAAGAAGACTATATGGACCTGAACTATAAGAAACTACAGTATAAGAAACTGAAAATAAGAAAATAAACCTTAATAAACCTATAAGAAAATAGGAACCTTTAATAAATACTGCAAAGCATTTATACCATCCTCTCTGAGGCTTATATATTTCATGAACTCACCAGTGAAAAAAATTGAAGTAGAGAAAATATTTATAAAACTCTTAGGCAATTAAGTCAAACTCAGCTTACTTTAACAGTGATTAAACCATGAAAGGCACTTGGCAAACAATGTGTACGTCAGATTAAATGGGGAATAAGAACTGCTCTATTTCTAGTTTGAAATCTAATATATGCCATGAAGTGTTTGCAGTGTCCATCTGAAAATGTGAGTCATACCATGAGGCTTTCAAAAATAGTTTCTACATTTTAATTTCATTACCAAAACCCTGATAGAGACTTTAGCAAAGGTGAGTCTGCTTTTCATTTGTTAATCTTCAGAATGCACTGCTAATAGTTGCCATTCACTGCAAGACCCTGTATTTCTCCTGCATGTATTATAATGGGATTCCTTTTTATATTGTTGTTTTGAAGCTATTTACTTTTTTCTCATTACGAAAGTCTGTTCCATGCTCTTAATGGAGTGTCGTAAGTGCATTTGTTTCTTTGAAAAATCTCTCTGCTCTCATCCTGCTGTTTCTAATACTGAGATATCTTGGTGAGGAAAATCCCCTGTTCAGTTTAAAGCTGGACTCAGCGAAGCAGAGAGTCATTGAGACTTCAAGGGACCCACTCGGTGTGGAGATTTGAGAGATGAGGTTAGCCCCATCATGGTGCAAGTTCTTTGAATCATAGTTTCTGGAGGAAAGCACTTCTAAGAGGACAGGATACATTGTTGTTGTTGTTGTTGTTTTTCATTTAAAAGAATTTTTAAATTGAAAACAAGATTCCTGAAATCCTACAGTGCTTTAGTGTTCACAAGTTTCACACACATGATATCAGATAATCTCATAACCCTTCTTTCCTCCCTACCCGTATAGTGCCCCCTCCCCTCTCCCTCTCCAGAGTGGTGTCCAAGCTCTAGTTTGTTCTTTATGTCTGTGAATCTGCTGCTTTTTTGTTTTATTTGCTAGTTTGTTGTGTTCTTATTACTCAAGTTGCTGGGCCTACAGTGGTTTTTGGCCAGTATTGGTAATGCAGTGAATTGGTCCTGAGATCATCCTCGTGAATCACTGTAGCATAAGGATGTTTCTCTGATGGCTCAGACAGTAAAGGAAGGATCTGCCTGCAGTGTAGGAGATGCAGATTCCATCCCTGGGTCGGGAAGATCCCCTGAAGAAGGTCACAGCTACCCACGCCAGTATCCTTGCCTGGGGAATGCCATGGACAGAGGGGCCTGGCGGGCTTCAGTCCATGGGGTCACAAAGAGTTGGACAGACTGAACAACTAACACGTTCACTTTTTTCCGAGAAAGACGGCAAGTTCAAGAAAGAGACAGCAAAGGGGAGAATGGCATTGGAACAGCGGCAATCGCCCAGGCCAAAGCGATCGCCTTGACGGCGCTAGTCTTGGCTTACCTCTCTGTGTGATTATCTTGCTAACAGGTGACTTTTTTCCCAGGAAAACTACCTTTTCTTTATTCTATTGTTTCTTTTCCATCCATGCTATAAATCTGTATTCTCTTTCTTTTTGCTGTATCATAGTATCCTTGCCTGGAGAATCCCAGGGATGGGGGAGCCTGGTGGGCTGCCGTCTATGGGGTTGCTAAGAGTCGGACACAATTGAGCGACATCACTTTAACGCATTGGAAAAAGAAATGGCCACCCACTTCAGTGTTCTTGCCTGGAGAATCCCAGGGATGGGGGAGCCTGGTGGGCTTCCATCTGTGGGGTTGCACAGAGTCGGACATGACTGGAGCGACTCAGCAGCAGCAGCAGCAGCAGTGTGCTTAGAACAGACCATGCTCCCCAATCCCTTGCCTACTATGCTTGTCACTCTTTTAAATTTCATTTGAAATATCCATTCCCAAGAAGCTTTCACTAAGCTTTCTCAGCTCTAAATAAACTCAGGGACCCTGTTTTGGGTTTTTGTATTATTTCTATCATGATTATGACAATATCGTTTGAAATTATTCAGATATTTGCTTTAGTCTATGGATCCCAGGAGGGCAGAGATTTGATCATTTCTCTCTTTATTCTCAGGACCCAACCCTTAGCCTGACTCATCTAGGCATCCTGTTTACCGGGCCTGAGCTTGCTCTGCACCCCCATCTACTTAATCTCATCACTGACTTCCTTCTGGCCCTCATCCCCTGGGGAGAGCCGCACTGGTTCACGATCTCTGCCACAGCATCCCCCTCCCCCCCGAGCCCTCACATCTTTAGTCTGTTCTGACTCTTTTTTAAAAACTTAATTTGTTTTGGCTGCACGGGGTCTTCTTGCTGTGTCCGGCTTTCTCTCATTGCCATGAGCCGTGGTACGCTTCTTGCGGTGTCCGGCGTCCTCTCGTGGCCGTAAGCTGTGGTTACGCTTTTTGCGGTGTCCGGCGTCCTCTATTGGCCATGAGGGGTGTTTACGCTTCTTGCGGTGTCCGGCTTTCTCTCGTGGCTGTGAGCCATGGTACGCTTCTTGCGGTGTCCGGCGTCCTCTAGTGGCTGTGAGCTGTGGTTACGCTTCTTGCGGTGTCCGGCGTCCTCTAGTGGCCGTGAGCCGTGGTTACGCTTCTTGCGGTGTCCGGCGTCCTCTAGTGGCCGTGAGCAGTGGTACGCTTCTTGCGGTGTCCGGCGTCCTCTAGTGGCCGTGAGCAGTGGTACGCTTCTTGCGGTGTCCGGCGTCCTCTAGTGGCCGTGAGCAGTGGTACGCTTCTTGCGGTGTCCAGCTTTCTCCCGTGGCCGTGAGCCATGGTACGCTTCTTGCGGTGTCCGGCGTCCTCTAGTGGCCGTGAGCCGTGGTACGCTTCTTGCGGTGTCTAGCTTCCTCTCGTGGCCGTTACGCTTCTTGCAGTGTCCAGCTTCCTCTAGTGGCCCTGAGCCGTGGTACGCTTCTTGCGGTGTCCGGCTTCCTCTCGTGGCCGTGAGCCGCGGTGACGCTTGGTGGCCGCTCCTGGCTTCTCCTGGTGGTGGCTCCTCTCTTGCAGACCGAGTCTCTTGGGCTCAGTAGTTGCGGTGCACGGGCTTAGCTGCCCCTAGGCACATGGACTCTTCCTGGACCGGGGATCAAACCTGTGTCTCCTGCATTGGCAGGTATATGCTTATTCACCCGGCCACCAGGGGGGTCCTGTTCTGACTCTTGAGTCTCAGTGACTGACTTACCCCCGCTGATACTAGGGCCCTGCCATTTCTCTGGTCCCTCAGAATTCCATTTCTTCCACTTCTGCGCTTTGGAATGCAGAAGAATAGTTTCCCTGCAGAGAACTACGAGGAAGACTACAATAGTAGTTCATAGTTTTCAAAAATGTGTTTTTGCTTATTTTCCTTTTGAAAACACCTTCCCTTCTCCCATAGCTGCATATTCTACTGAATTTGAGAAAGGGTTAGATTTTGCATTTAAATGCTCCTGGTCCCAGTGGGAAAGTTTTGTCTTTTTGTTTTATTTTAAATTCCCTATAACATATCAAGAAGGTACAATATTTATATTCCCATTTATTCCCTTTTCAAAATGTAGCCTCTAGGACACAAATGTTGAAAACTGTTCCTCTAGATAAAGCAAAGTACAGGAAGAAATACTTGGATTAAAGCTGAGAAGGCCAAACTGGGTGTCTTCTTGGCTAATTTTTTTCAAGCTGTGTAGTCTGACTCATCTCTGAGGAAATGTATATTACTTTCAGATTCCTACCGGGAAATGAAAAATTATGATTTCCACTTCTCTGAATTAACGAGAAACTAGTTTTATGATGTCTGTTTCCTGACTCTCCCCCACTTTTATAGCCCAGAAGGCTCCTTTTCATGTATCTTCCTTTGGACCAACCTTTTACTGCGCTTTTTTTCCTCTGTAATTACTAGATTTAACTTCAGGGTTCTGAAATATAATATATACGTATAACTTGCAAAGGAGCTTTTATAGCTGCTCATGATCTGATTTAACTTCAGAAACTTGATGCGTTCAGTCTCATACTGTTCGCCAGCCCTTTGACAGACCAGCTTCATTACTGCTAGGATTCTTTCCTTTGAGCTTTAAAAAACTTTTTTCCTAAATTTCAAGTATTCTCTCTTATTTGTTCACTTTTTGCGCTTTTCTGGTCAGGTTCCCAATTTTCTTTTGGAAAATATGGCCAACGTGACTTTTACCAGGAGCAGGGAGAAATCACTTCTCTTGAAAGAAATCAAGAAAGAAAGAAAAAATTTTACCTTTGTCTTCGTAGTTCACATTGTTGTTGTTTTACAGTGGGTTAATTTTGTATCTCTAATTACCGAGATGTTGTCACTGTAAAAATTTTAAGTACAGAAAAGTATACAGAACCAGCAGTCCTGATTTTGCCACCAGGATAGTTTCAACACATACCTATCATCCCTCCCAGTGCCTGTTGCTTATACCACTGCAGATACTCCTTTGGTGATCTTCCCCCCGAGGGTTAGGAAGCTAAAAGTTACTCATAGGGCTTCCTGTTGCTCAGATAATGCCAACCTCAGCATGCATCCCACAAGATAGCTTCTGAAAGTATAGGGTCATCTCTTGACAAACTGTATTTACAAAAAAAAATTTCCATTAGAAAACCCCGGGTTTATCTTACACTTCACGTCTACCAGATATTGCTTAATACAACTTCCTTGGAAATGAGGCACCAGATTTTCTAGGAAGTTGCTTGACTATGATGCATTAAGCTTATGTCTTTGAAATGAAAATAAGTATGCAAAAAGATCACTAAATATAAGAAAAAAAGACTTCCCAGTTAGCGCTCGTGGTAAAGAATCCGCCTGCCAATGTAGAAAACACAAGAGACGTGGGTTCCATCCATGGGCCAGGAAGATCCCTTGGAGGAAGGCACAGCAACCCACTCCAGTATTCTTGCCTGGAGAATCCCATGGACAGAGGAGCCTGGCGGCTATAGTCCATAGGGTCACAAACAGTCAGACACGACTGAGCACAATATCAGAAACGGACCTCTCTGGAATCTGAGGTGGTTTGAGGCCCTGCAGGATGTCCAGCGCTCAGTTTGAGTTCATCTTCTTGCTCATGGAGGGTCTGGCACAAGGATGAATGATGAATGAACGAATGAGGACCCACTTGAGTCCTCACTGGCCTGGGGGTACCCGGAAACGCCGGAGCTGACCTGTAAAGTGGAAGACGTGGGCGTGCCTGCTAAGGTGCTTTAGTTGTGTCCGACTGATACTTCGGACCAACCCCCTGGGTGGTGCTCAGCGCGGTCTGAGGTCCTGACCACTCTGGTCCATCCCCGTGGGACAAGGACGTCCCTTCTTTCATGCCGATGACGCCTGCCGGCAGCTCGGGCCTCCACAAGTCTGAGAGTGTGTCTGCCCTGACCCGTCCCTCCATCGCCCTGCAGCAGCTGTGCTGTGGGAGCTGGAGGTTTGCAGTGCTCCCCGGGGGGCTGGGAGTCCTCACATAATTCTCCTCAGCCAGGCGTTCCTAACCTTCCTGAAACCGTGGCCAAAGTTCTGGATGCCCTGCACCTCCCAACTGCCCCTCCCCCACCCCCAAAGCAAAAGTTTTAACTGGAGTAAATAAAACACTGTCAAAATGTGGAGACGCTGAAACCAGAAAGGAGGGGGATCGCAACTCCTGGACCATTTTTGTTTGGTCTTTTGAAAAGCCAAGCCACGCTTCTTTTTCCTGTTTGCCTCCTAAAGTGAAGGGGTTTCTTCTTCCAGACTTCTGTCCAGTGGGACGCAGGCATCCTGAATTGTTTTCGGTGTCCTGAAATAACTCGGTTATCTTCATGTCCATTATTGCATAATAATCAAGATGAAAATTGATCCAGTGTTTACCAAATGCTGAGACACCGTTTCTAAGGACTTTGCACATATTAATTCATTACAGCTTAGAATAATCCTATGTGCTAGGTAATATTATCTACATTTTAAAGAGAGGTTGAGGCCTTAGATAGCTTCTTGGAGGATCACATGGCTGGTAAGCAACAGAGGCAGAGCCTAGAATCCGAGTAGCTGGCCCCCCCGTCAGGTTCTTAAGTGCCACAACTCCTGGCCCCACAGCATGAGCTAGAAAGAACGTATACGTCTATACGGATGTACGCTGTGTACACACGTGTGGTAAGCCACTCAGTTGTGTCTCTGCAACTCTATGGACTGTAGCCCGCCGGGCCCCTCTGTCCATGGGATTCTCCAGGCAAGAGCACTGGAGTGGGCTGCCATGCCCTCCTCTCCAGGGGGTCTTCCTGATGCAGAGATCGAACCTGTGTTCCTATGTCCCCTGCCTTGGCAGGCGGGTTCTTTACCATTTGCACCACCTGGGAAGCCCATATACTATGTATATATATACATATTTGCATATGTTTTATATATATACTCTGCCTATTTATCTACATATTTTTGGCCACATACAGGGTATGGGGGATCTTAGTTCCCAGACCAGGGATCAAACCCACACCCCCTGCTGTGGAATTGCAGCCTTTGCCACTAGACCGCCAGGGAAGTCCCTGAAAAGAATATTTTAGAAGACTTAATGACACGCTTGGGTCACCTAACTTATCCCAGGAACTCACTCCTAAAATTCCATTTACCAAAAGGCTAAGTAAAAGGTGCAGGCAGAATAAAAAATAATCCTCCCCCACCCCCGTTTCATTCACCTCTTTGAAAATAAAACAAGGCAAAGCTGGGTTCCGCAATCCAGGCATCTGTGTGCCAAATTGGGGTTCTCCTCTGTAGGCTTTCAACAGTCAAGGAAACATATGGTCACTTGAGGTCCTTTGATGAGCAGAATTCTGCCATATAAGTGAAATGTTCAAAACAATGATCAGAAAGGACAGGGACAGAAGAGACTCTTGAGATGAAATAAGGGTTGTTTTCTTTAAAGCCACTGTAATCGTAGCAGAGCTTGAAAGCTTTTGCAGAGAATGTATTGAATAACATTTATGGAAAGAATAATTCTGACTTCCAGATGTGAAAAAAAAAAAGTTGCAAATATTGGGAGATTTATGGTAGGGTATGGGTAAAGTTTAAGATGTCTGAGCTAATATACTCTAAAACCTTTTTCTTCTTTGACCAAAAGTCAAAACATGTTCTAAGCCTCTTATATTTTCCTCCTCAGCTATGGATCACAGCTGCGAAGCAAGGGGTGAGCGCTGGGACGTTCTTCTGGCCTGTGTAAGTCACCTCTGTTTCGTCCATGTTTGTGAGATTACAGTTGTGATTCAGTTTAAGGAATAGTCAGTTTTATTTCATTTAAATGTAAATGTTAGTATAGACCAACTTATGAGTATTTTCTGACTCAAGATAACCCTCCAGGTATTTTTTGGGGGGGATCCTCTCTCTTTTTCCATCTCAGTTCTCTTTCCCTCCCCTGTCTCTCTTTTCCCCCATATTTTCTTAACAGAATGGAAGGAGGATTTTTCTCTTCCACGTCTAGTCAGCCTTTAGATTCTTCTGTTCCTGTTTGTAGATTTTTGGTAACTTGGCACCTAGGGAATGTATATTTCTCAAACTGTTTATAGCTGTGATTTATTACAACATTCTATATTTATTTTGGTTCATAACTTTAAAGATCAAGCGTGTTGTTGAACAGCTGATGTTGTAGCCCAGAGATTGGAAACTTCAGACAGGAGACCAAGAGGAAGTCTCTGTTTCCCCCTCATTTTCCTGCTGAGCTCCAGGGTTTCCTTAATAAGAGAAAAGAAACTGCTTCTCTTCCCCACAGAGGTGATGGGGCGGATTAGTAATGTTCATGAAACAGTCTTAAGATGAAACTTACCTAATAAAAGTGTCAACATGTTCATTATGTTTGAGGTTCCTTAGTAAGAGAAGGAATCTGTTTCAACTTTCATGGGAATTTTGTTCCCACTGAGATGTTCTTTCCATCTTTTTTTTTTTTTTTAAACCACCTAAAGCTGTTTCCATATTTGCCTTTTATGCCGTAACAAATATCTGACTATTCTGTAATAGTACAGTGCTGAGAGCAGTCACAGGTTCAGATTAATCCAGAATGGCACCGTCTATATTCTCAAAATTCAGGAAGAAAGGTAGCTTTTTCAGATTTGAAGAGCTAAATTGAAATTGGGTTTGGTGATTTGAAACTAAGACAGAGAGTATCCCTTAAAAGTCTCCCCCTCTCCTTTTTAAAAAGAGATCTTCTTGGCTGAGAAAATGTGCATGTTAGAAGTGACATGTTGATTTACCAGCTTGATCTTATGCATAACTTTTTTTTAACCCTTGGCTGTCATTGATACTTATAGAAGTGATTTCTTCTTCTCCACAACATATTTGGCTGACAGAATGAAGAGGCCCCAACAATAGAATTAATACTTAGTCCTCACCTTACCCCCCGAAACTGCTGCAGAGCTTCATTGAAAAGGCTTAGTGTTCCGGTTCTGAATGGTAATTTTCTCCACCCATTTCAAACCTTATAAGAAGGTAGCTTTTGTGTGCTCCAAAGACACCTGTAGTTCTGCTTTGCTTCTCAGACTATTCTTCTTTTATCTCTGTATCCTGGAAGCGACCTGGTTTCATTTTCTTTCTTTTTTTAAAAAAAGTGTCTTTAGAACTTAAAAAAAAAAAATGGTCACCCTTCCAGGCATTTATTGGAATATACGTCAAGGAAAGCCACACATCGTCCATACTGGAGATTTTTAAATTTAAGCAGATTCAAACGACAGACTTAGACTTTGAAAGTCGTCTTTTTAAGCTGGTTCCATCCTGCAACCTAGAATTAGCCTTGCTTTTCAAATGGTAGTATTTCATTTCAGAATCATGCTCAGCTGTGTTTCCATTAGGTTCTTTTCTATCGACTCTTGCCCAGAGCAGGAGTTCCCTTTATGTATGTGTCTCAGGTTGATTCCAGTCCCAGCTCTGCTTCGCAATAGGTTGCTGACCTTGGACAAGGGTTTTAATCTCTTGGCAAATCAATGTCTTCACCTTTAAATGGGAACGATAGTGTCCTCACCCTAGGGCATCATGAAGACAGAATGAATTAACTTACTTAAAGTCCTTAGCAGGGTGCTTAGTACATAGAGAACAGCCAACAGATGGTACTTGTTTTCTCATTCACATTACCTCTTTCAACAAGGACCAGCAATGGCTGTCTATATGTGACCTAAGGTAGCTTGTTCCCCTTTAGCACTGAATTCCTCATCTAGTTCATCTTCCTTTTTTTTTTTTCCTATTTCCTTTTCTTCTTCTGACGTGTCTAATGTACTTGGCCTCATGAGAAAATCTGTATCAGCCAGTAATGGTGAGGACAACGGCGTGAATCCCTTTCTGTCTGGAGCACACGCTTCCTTTGCCGGATCTGTTGGTGCTGTGTCTGCATCCGATTTTAAACATGGCTCGGGGCCGTGTCTTTTCTAGTCTCTGAGGCTTTTTCATAAAGGCGGTCTTAGATCTACAGGGAAACTTGGAGACCACTCTGTGTGACTCCCCACGTCTGTGATCAGAACACCAAGGCTTAGAGAGGTGAACTGTTGTGCCCAAGGTCATGATTTCAGCGGATACGCAGAGCCCCATGTGCTCATCTCACGCTCTTACCACGCTCATGCCCTTGCCCAGAAAAGAATGATTGCCTGCTTATCTCTCCAGGCAGAGAATGGTAACTCTTCCGTATCGGTTTTTTTTTGGTAGGGGCATCTTATATCTTTATTTATATTCACACAAATGCCTTGAATGTAATATGCTTTTAACAGATATTTCATGAGTGAGTGTATCATTTCTGTGGGCCCGTGAATCCAGAGCATCTCTGGTGGCTCAGATGGTAAGGAATCTGCCTGCAATGCAGGAGACCTGGGTTCAATGCCTGGGTTGGGAAGATCCCCTGGAGAAGGAAATGGCACCCCACTCCAGTGTTCTTGCCTGGAGAATCCTATGGACAGAGGAGCCTGGCGGCTACAGTCCACAGGGTCGCAAAGAGTCAGACACGACTGAGCGGCTGGCGCACACACACACACACAAACTCCCAGTCCATAACGATAGAAGCTCACGTTTTCCAATGTGCCAGATGCTATTCTAAGTGCTTTACATTGATTATCTCTTTTAATCCTTACAACCACCTAGTAAGATAGCTCATTTTATAAAGCAACAAAAGGTTAAGTAACTTGCCAAAGTCACATCACCGATGTAAACCTCAGAGCTGATGTTTTTCCCCCTACTTGTCAAGTACCCCATCCAAAGAAGGCGTTTAAAGGGTGAGCATTCTGAGCTTGAAACAAATTCTATTAATCTGTATTTTTCCAGTAGCATCAAGTGAGTCCATCAGAATCCATCTTTATGACTTAACACCAATTGCATAAAATAAAGCAGCTTGTAGGTAGGTAGTGAAGTCAGGCACAGTGAAAAGACTACGACACTCGCTTTTCTTTAAGTTAGGAAAGAATTCAGAATATGTAATTATTTTGTTCAGATACAGGGGATTTCTAAGGCTGAGGAATTAAATACCTCAGGCGATTAACCTGGCTTGGCTTTGCCTACTTCTTATTCAATTATAGGATGTAATAAGATCACGTTTATTCAGTAGCACTGGAATTTGTATAAATGAGAACTTGTTTTATGGTAAACATGATTTTGTTGGGCTGGTAGGATAGTTCTGGAGGGAGAAGTGGTTGGAGAGAGGAATGGCAGGCCCAGTGTCTCTCCAGCAAGGGTGGTGGTGATGGGGGTGGGTGGGGGGCAGACTCTGGGGGAGGCTGTTGAGTGGAGCTGCCAACGCTAGCGACCTACTGTGACTCTGAAGGCCTGTCTTTCCCCCGGCTAGCCCATGCTCATGTCTACCAAAACTGAAAGCTGAAATGGCTCACCCAGTATCCCATAACACATTTTTAATAGTTAATTTTTTAGAGCAGTTTTAAGTTCACGGTAAAACTGAACAGTGGGAGCAAAGACTTCCCATATATTGGCTTGGCCCAAAAGTTCATTTGGGTTTTTCCATAACATCTTATGGGAAAACCTGAACAATTTTTTGTCCAACCCAATACCTCCATCTGTATCCCCACACTGGCACAGCCTCCCACAGTATCAACATCCCCCACCAGAGTGGAACCCTGGTTACAAATGATGAACCTCCATTGACACGTCATTGTCACCCAGAGACCACAGTTTACAGTAAGGTTCACTCTCGGCCACAATCATTTTTACTAGCCACAGTTAAACTTGGGCTTCAGTTTAAATTTATTGTCAACACACTCCAATGCCTGATCTCGGATGAGGGAGCAGAAAAGTATGTTATGCTTCTTGTTAGGGAAAGAATAAGCGAATTTCCCCATAAAGACATCACTCAGCTTGTGAGCATCTTAATGTGACTAAGTCAATCCACGATACAGTGCTGTCGTGCTAGCCGAGGGCTCTTGAAACGAGTGCCAGACTGAGGGTAATTATATTTCAGTAGAGGAATGAGACTTAAACACAAAACTCATTGTGGATGAAGATTATACCCTTTTTGTCAGTCTCATAATTATATGTGCCTATTCTCGATAGATTTTTATAGAGCTAGAAGATAATTTCCCGAATACCTTTCCTAACCCCTTATTTTATAGATGAGGAACTTAAAGTTTCAGATTCAACAATGTTTCTTAAGTCATATAGCTGTTTCGAGATAGCATGGTGACTTATCTTGATGGTTAATAAAAATAAGGACATTTTTTAGCACTTACTATGTGCTAAGCACTGTGCGTGCCTTTTGCCTATCTTGCCTCACTTCATCCTTACAACCAAGCTGTGCGGTGTGTGTTGCTATCTTTATTTTGCTAATGAGTAAACTGAGGCTGAGAGAGGTCAAAGAAGTCTAGAGGTCAAGAGAGGTCGTGCTAGCAGAAGGCGGACTGAGGATATAAGTCCTGGTCCCTTGCTGGCCATAGCTAATGGCTTTGCCCAGTAAATAGCAAGGGTTCCGAGTCCGGGGTCCTTTTCGTCTGCAGCCAAGCCTCTGTGAGCAAGGCAGATTCTTCACTTGACTGTGAATCAGAGTTTCCAGTCTTATCTTCTGTGGCCGAGGCTGATTAACATGACCTGTTGGAAATAGAAATGGACGTTTAAACACTAATAGGAAAAGGGATCTTTTACTTCAGTGAGGTGAACGCAGATGGTGGTAAGTAGAGAGCCGTTGGCCTGGGTGCAAAGGCAGGAGCTGGTGGAGCTTCCTCCTAACCTCACGCTTACTGGTTGCCGCCCCACAGGGTGATCCCTCACGAGCGGAGGATACTGACCATCCTGCAGTGGCTGACCCTGCCGGACCACGAAAGGTATCTGTGCCCCTCCCCGGCTCCCCCCTTCTTCCTCGAGTGCACTTCTGTCTCAGGGTGGATCTGGGTGAATAGCTCAGTGGGCTGTGCAGGAGGGGCGCAGCCGAGGTTTGCTGTTGTTACTAGTTTTGCTGTTCTGAGCCTTAAACGCGACCTCCGTGAGAGGGATTTAGGGCACAATGGACTCAGGTTATCGAGGACCGTTTAATTACATGAATTACTCCAGCTGTTAATCCTGGTCACCACAGCAGCGCTCGAGGGAGTTCTTGGCTTTGGCAAATAAACCAGCAGCATCCCAAGAATCGGGAAAGCATGAAGACTGACTTTTAAAAAGGTTTTATTTTATCGAAGTGTAGTTGATTTACAATGCATTAGTTTTTACTGTCAGAGAAGGCAATGGCAGCCCACTCCAGTACTGTTGCCTGGCAAATCCCATGGACGGAGGAGCCTGGTGGGCTGCAGTCCATGGGGTCGCTAAGAGTCGGACACAACTGAGCGACTTCCCTCTCACTCTTCACTTTCATGCGCTGGAGAAGGAAATGGCAACCCCCACAGTGTTCTTGCCTGGAGAATCCCAGGCACGGGGGAGCCTGGTGGGCTGCCGTCCATGGGGTCGCACAGGGTCGGACACGACTGAAGCGACGCAGCAGCAGCAGGAGCGGTCTTTACTGTGCAGGACGGTGACTTGCGCATGCGCTACATATATGCGCACACGCGTTCTTTTTCGTGTTCGTTTCCATTATGGTTTATCACAGGATGTTGGCTGTAGTCCCCGGTGCTGTGTATATAAACAATCCTGTGTAAGCAGTAAGGATTGCTTATCCATTCAGTGGATAATAGCTTGCATCCGTTAATCCCAAACTCCCAATCCAGAAGACTGATGATTTTCACTTGAATGGAGTTCTTTCAGGCTGCAGATTGCATGGCCCCGTGAACTCTCACTGGGTTCTATTATCTTAGGGATCAGAGACCTGAGTTTGCATTCAGATTTTCCTCGTGAGCTTTTATTCCTGAAGGTGGTAACCAGGTAGTTACCACAGTAGGGGCGGTGTAGAGGGTGGTGGATGTGGAAATAATAGAAAACAACAGAAAAAAAAAAACAAGAAAAAGACTTTTTCATGGTAAGACTAACAGTGGTTGGGTGATCCACTTGATTTGCAAGGTGGTTTTGGCAATGTGTAGGGATATGTGACACTCTTTATTGTGTGTGGTTTGGGGGAGATTCTGAACCTTCTAATTTTCCCGTAGGCCTTCAGTCTATGCCTTCTATTCCGAACAACCTGATTTCTCTGGACACAAGTATGGCCCCTTTGGCCCTGAGGTTAGTAGCTTATCTTCTGCCTGAGAGCCTGTGTCCCTGGGCCACGTCGCCTACTGACCTGATTTCAGGATTTGCACAAAGTCTCTTAGCGTGCTGGTGTGTGTACAGTGGATACAGAGTCAAGGAACTGCAAGAGTGAAAACATTTAAAAGAATCCTAAACGTACCTGTTTTTCTTACAGGAACTTCATTTCAGATTGATTTGGTATGCAAGCATATCCTAAACTTGGTGTTCATAGGAGGGTGTTCCTGGCTTCCAGCTTGCTGTTCATATATTCCAGCCTCTTGGTGTTCATAGGTTCTAGTCCTGCCGGCATCAGTCAGAAGACGAAGGACCGGGAAGGGCTGGCCTTTGCCGTCACCGGGATAGGAGTGGAAAAGAATCTAGAGATGGAACCTACAATACAAGGCAGTGCAACTGAATCTTAAGCCCCTTAGCAAGGTTGTGCGGCTCAGAGAAGATAGGTCAGCTCAGTAGCCTTTGCAGGTACAGACAACCTGGAAAACACAGTAGCACTGGACACATTTTTATTTAATGAATCTTGGCATAGGTGTGTGCCTGTGAGAGCATCACCAGGATCAAGGCTATGGACGTATCCCTCAACCCCCTTAAGGGAAACAAATTCTTAACTGAGAGAAAAACACTATTGAATGAATCTGTTTAGCAAAGCAGTGTGACACCCTGATAGCAAACACTCAGGAGTTTTAGGAGAGCAATTGGTTTGTGAGGTAGTGTCCAGTAGGACTTCAGATTCAGGAGGTGGGAAAGGCATGTTGAGATTCTATTATGCTGCCCTTTTATCAGGTGATGGAAATTCTCCCAGTGCTTTAGCATAGATCATTTTAAAATATGATGGGGTTTGGGAACCTAAATCTTTTAATATTTTAAATGTTTTCCACCACTCTTTCTTCCTGAGGTGGTGAGGTCTACATCAACATAATAAAACTTGATTTTGGATGAGATTATTTCGCAAACTCTTTGATGATGGAAAATACCTCCTGTTCTCAGAGAGCCAATGGCAGCACTGTTGGCTGTAATTAAGTTTCCCATGTTCAGCATAAGAATGACTAAGGAAATACAGATAAGTGTGTCTTGGCTTAAGTATTTCTGATCAAAATGCAGGATGTTTGAACAAAGGCAGTAAATACTGAGAACCATAAATACTTCTGAGTGCTTTAGCATCAGTTCAGTGGTGGTTGCTTTAAGCACTGGAAGCTGGCGGCTACGTGAAACATTCTTAGGTTGCCTTAAGTCACTGAAGTCATGTGAGTCCGAGGCTCTTTTTCCTGTTCCTTTGATGTTTAAGCACTGCGCATGAGTATGAGACACAAATGATACAGGGAGATGAGCATCTGCATACATGAAACACAGAACTTCTTGCCACAGCAAGCATGGCCGTTTTATCTTTAGGATGATTTTCCTTGAGATTAATCTAAAGTGAACAGAAGGAGCCGCATTTTATTAAGATGTTAAAAAAAAAAAAACAAACCCAAGCCCTAAGCAGTTCCATGTGCCCTGATTAAAGGTTCACTTTTGCTTGGATAATAGTATCCCTGGAAGACCCTGTAACAGAGGCAAACAGAGATGGGTGTAGCCATCTTTAAAAAGCAAGAGGCTGGTACTTCAGGAGGCCTGCTCCAGTTGCCTGGCTAGTAAGTGAAGTTGGAAATGGAACTTCTGACTCCCAGAACAGAAAACCATTAAACTCTCCTGCAGTACAGGAGACAAGCAAAGCGGTCCATTAACAGCCATGTTCAAACCGCACAGAACATTTTCTTTATGTCAAAAGGTGGCTTTTTACAATACAGAGAAGGTATAATTCTTATAATTTTCATTTCCTTAAAACTTATAAGGCTTAGCAGTGAATGTTGTTTATCCACAAACATCTCTGGATTTCTCATATACATAGTTAAGTTATAATTGCTTACTTGAAAGTGTGTGTTTGTTGATCAAGAAATGAATTAAAAGCTTTTTAAGTACCGAGCGGCGATAAAGCATAATACAGGATGCTTTAACTGGCTGTAATGATGGTTCTAGGTTCAGGATTCTCATAAACATATAAATCTTTTTTTCCTCAGTATTTCTGAACTGAGAGTTAGAAAGATTCTTGCTATATTCTTTTTAGTATTAATGCTTCTTATAACTGGGATATTCTCATATATCCACCAGGTAAAGCATTTATGATGAGATGTTGGAATGTACCTTCTGTTACGATAACCTGAGAACTTGATCACTTTCTTCCCTTAAGAGGAAAGGGGTATTTTCATATTTCAACTAATTCTCATTTGGTTCGAGAAATCTTATTTTTTACTGAAAGAAACACAAAACAGTTTATACTTTTTAAACATGAAACCAAAGCCAGAAAAACCTCTTTTGTGTGTGTGTGGTAGACAAAATTGGTTTATCTACCTAGTAATACATACCTCTCACTTGTCTTTATAGAGCATGCAAAGACTATACTAGCTGAAAGATTATTGTTGAAATCAGTAACATGCTGTCTTTTACATCTAATGAGAATATACCTTGCATCTGAAATTCAATCAAACTGACTCAATCTGGTAACATGCTGTGTGCTCCAGAACAGCAGACATTTGTGCTTTCTTCGCCTGATATTTGAGTATACCTCTTTTCAGGATGATTCGTGAAGGTTATTAAATGAGGTGACCACACACGGGGCTTGCAGCCCCAAGCAGTGACATGCCGCTCCTGGTTTCATAGTGTGATGGTGAATGTTCTGAAAACATGCTTGCTTTTGGTTTTTGGCGCAACCTTTTCCTCTTTGAGCTCCTGTGCTTCTCTCCGTGACTCTTGGTTCGGCTGCTCTTCAGGCCCGGAGGCAGAGCTTTGGCTGGCTAGTTACTACCTTCAGACGGCAGAGTATCCTTCTGAAAAGCAGGAAAATGTGCCCCCTCTCCTTCCCATCCTTTTAATAACCTCAGGCTCAATCTTCTAAAGTCAGACTAAAGTATGGCTGGTCAGTGAAAACTCAGCTTCCGTCTACCTCTAACATTCAAAGAAGGAGATACGTGCCGTATAATCCCTGGATGGAAACTCATTTTGACTAAATCCCCTGCTGCTCCTCTAACCTCCTGCAACCAGAAGGGCTCGTTTCTGGAGTCTTTGGAATGTTGAGGTCTCTTGCAAATGGCCGGGGGTCCGATGGGCAGACTTGAGCGCTAGCTGAGTGTGTTTGGTGGCCATGAAATGGTGAGCTCTCTTTTCCCTTTTGCTTCTCATCTCATGGGGACTTGGCTGAACCGGAAGCATTTAAAAACAAACCAGCAGACCAAACCAGAGTCTGGGGAGGTGCTGTGTCTGTCCATCCTCCGCGGGAGAGAGAGGATGGGACGGCAGCGTCTCTGCAGTGCTTGCTCTGGACACAGTGACGCCGCATGGCACACGCGTCCCGGGGACACACTAACATCGCTCCTCCTCTGCCCCTTCTCGCATCCGAATGATTCTCAGAACAGTCCCCCCGAGAGAAATCAGCTAGGAGGACGGCAGGCCTTGCTGCTTCAATTCACCTTTGCACCATCCGCAAATCAGGGGCTTATTTTTCTCCAGTATTTGGAAGTCCCAGAAGGTTATCTTCTTTCCTCAATTTACGTATCAGCCTTTAACACCCAAGAGATTTTCAAAACAAGATGCATAGAACAGTCGCTACCTTCCAGACCACCACCAAGAGGGGAATTTCTAACAGAAAGAGGATAAGTAGACTCTTTCTTGATATAGATATACTAAGATGAAGAGATCTTAATGACTTTTTTCATTTTATCTAATTTTATGAGAGAATTTTTTTTATAATGACAGTTCTATTTATGATTATTTCTTGGCTTGGGGTTCCTCTCTACCAGAAACCTAAATTAGCAGTGTGAAACGCTCTCCTGATTTGTGGAAATATCAGTATATTCATGACCAAGGAGGATTGTTTGGTATTTATGTTTCATTTCATCCTTGGTTTAAATTTTTTTTTCCTGATCCTTTCCAAGGAAGGTGACAGTTGCATGGATATATTTGGTGGTCTGAACAGATACCTGTCCGAATCTGACTTGAAGCTACCTCCATGAATCCCTCCGCAGCTTGAAATGACTGAGTGATTAGTATTTATTTTTCAGCGAGTACTTTATAAGTGGAGAGTATCTCATAACCAAGGACCAGCCTCTCCATGACGCAGGAGTTGTGGAATACAGAACTCTGTGTCACCTTCAGGGGTATCCACAAATAGGCTCCTCAGCCAAAAGAGATCCACATGAGAGAGCCAGATACTCTTAAATTATATTCTCGTTCTCAGTGAAGAAGCTACGTCAGCAGCGTCGAGTTCAATTTAGGAGGCTTCTCCCTGTAGAGTTCCCCAAACCGTCCCTCATACCAGTCTCTTCTTTAATCGCTTCAGAAGAGGTCTTAGTTTGCTTTTCGTTTCTACCTAAGACTTCACTGACCCTAGATGGCAAAGTGTGAGCTTTATTATCTGACCCAGAGGGACAGACAGCTTCTGAGCCCACACATCTCTATCCGCCAGTACAGGAGCGTAGTTATGGTTCACCTTTTACTCCGGCTAAGAGACCTAAGAGGAAGGTTACCCCTAAGAGGAGACAGGAAAGACCAGTTACTCCTCCAAAGAAAAGAAGAAAAGTGCATAGGATGGATCATTATGCCGCGGAAGCTCGTCAGGACAAAGTAAGTTTATCCGTTGTTCCAAAGCTTTGTGGCGGGCAGCCCTGGAGGTTCCCTTCAGTGCCCTGGTTTGAAAATCAGCTGAGTGCATTTCAGAAAACATTTGGTGCACCATCCTGGGCTTTGAGTCCAGAAGAATCTAGTACTTCAGAGGTTAGCACTCATGCGAAGCATTCTTGAACGCTCAGCCAAAAACAAACACCCACCTACTTTCTTTAGAGTTAGTTGCCCCCAAACTAGTGTGAACATTTGGCTTGAACGAATGTTAAGAGAGCTGTTGGTTTTGCTTGCACTTTTCCACAGAATTTGTCAAAGTTGTTTGTAACCTTGGTTCTTGAGAACAACCCAGCAAGGTAGTTGGGGAAATCCTCAAAGACGGTGTGGATTAGAACTCAGTAGGGTACTGGATTAGGTCAGCGGCCTGTTCCGAGTTCAGAGGCAGTCTTGGGGCACAGACGGAAGGAGGTGAAGCAGGAGGGAGGTGGGGAGAGGCGGGCGCGTTTCCTTGTAGAGACGTGGGCGGTGGGTTCTCTTTGCATCACCTTCACAATGGCCTCTAGGTGTTTCTTTTCCAGACACCTTCAGATACCGCCAAGGCACTATCTTATTTATTGTTTGAACTGATCACTGAGAAGTAGGTTCTGGGTTTTAGCCTGAGTCATCTTGTCGACCAAAGGAAATTAATCTGCTGCCAGGGGTTGCTATGGGTTGTGCGTTTGGTATTTCTGTGTCTAAGTGAATGTCTTAGAGGAGAGCATGTTTTCCTCAGAAGCAAACGCCACTGTCCACCCTCCGTTAGTCAGATTACGCGGCATATGTCGCTCTGAAACTTTCACTTGTGACTTACTCCTTGAGACAGAATTTGAAATACTGACTTCTGTCGTAAAGGAAAACAAATTTACACCTTGACTTTACTGATGACATGATATGAGGAAAGATCTTGAGTCCTCTGAGAAGATGCCAATGGAAGATAATATTATATGTCTTAGGAAAGACGATATGCGGATCCCTTCTGTTCTTGTCGGAGACACCTTGAGTGGATGTGTGTGACTGTAGCTCAGTTGTCAGAGTCAGCTAAAGTACTGTCAGGGGTTTGGCTGATGGGGTGTTTCTTGAAAATCTTTCTATTGCCCAGAGCCGAGAGGGACGTCCCCAGTACCTCTAATATGTGGGGGCATTCATGCTACGAGGCTTCCTTAGTGGCTGAGACAATAAAGACTCTGCTTGCAATGCAGGAAACCACGGTTCAATCCCTGGGTCAGGAGGATCCCCTGGAGAAGGGAATGGCAACCTACTCCAGTATTCTTGCCTGGGAAAGCCCATGGACAGAGGAGCCTGGGGGCTACAGTCCTCAGGGTGGCAAAGAGCTGGACACAACTGAGTGACTAACTGTTTCACTTTCATGCTGTCAGAAACTTCCATTTGAGGCAAGAACATGAGAGATGAGTTATGATTCTTACGCTTTGGAAATGTTCTTTGCAGAACTGAGTTTTCATTTTTCATTAGGCTAAATAAGAAACTTTCTAGAACAAGCTCAGTGATCCACGTCTGTTCAAGTTTGGACTCTTGCAGATTTGTATCTTACTCATGATTAGCCTGAAAGGGACTAAACTGAGGAGTAACTTGTTTCCTAGGAGAGGACCTTCTCTTGAGAATCTATTGTCAGAAATTAACAGTCAAGCTTTTTTTGGAACACTAGATGGGTCTCATTGTGTTAGTGATGGTCTAGTTCAGCATTGTCAGTGAAAGGTTACCATTTAACCTGAGAGCTGCTTTTGATTCCCTTGGCCTCCATCTTCTTGCCTTGGTTCAAAGCCTAAGTGATTTCACTCAGGGATCAAGAAGCTTAAACTGTCCATCTGATTTTCTGCTCACTCTCAAAATTCTTGGACTTAAGGAACATTGTTATATTTTAGAAAGGCCATTTTATTTCTAAAAAAAGAATCGCCCTTAATATTTCAATTTTTGTATCAAAGAATCTTGAAAGGGCTTGGATGAGGAGACGTTTAACTTTCCTTAAAGAGTACAAATAGAAGTGCTTAGACCAGGTTTCCGTTTAGAACGATGGGAAAATCTCCCTGGACAAAGCTCTGCCTCTGGGCCTGAAGTTTTCTTTCCAGCATGTTTAGAAGATCAAGGGAAAAAAAAAAAACACCTTCAGGGACTAATTTGCTCCTTTTTCCAGATGACCAATCCTCTGAGGGACATTGACAAAACCGTGGGGCAGTTAATGGACGGATTGAAACAACTAAAGCTGCATCGCTGTGTGAATGTCATCTTTGTTGGAGACCATGGTGAAACTTTGTTTCCTTATCTAAATAGATAACATTTCTGGTGTTGTCGGGGAATCCCAGAAATCCCAGGTTGTTTTCCTCTGCTTCCTTCCCCCTTTCTTTAGGATGGGGAAAGAAATTGGACTGTGACTCAAAACTACGAGATGACCTGAGATAACCCTTGCGTTCATGCCAATCAAAACCAGGGACTTCCTGTCCTTTCTTCCAAAATCTGTCTCTTATTAAAAAATTGCAGGGCATTCCCTGGTGGTCCAGTGGTTAGGACTTGGTGTTTTCACTGCTGGGTCCAGGCTCACTCAATCCCTGGTCAGGGAGCTAATCTCATAAGTCTCGCAGTGCAAAAAAAAAAAAAAGTTGCAGACAGTTCCCTTGTGATAGTAAGAGTTTCCTCTGTGAATATGACATATTACTGCTAATCACAACCCTAAAAGGAGCTCACATGAGTCACATGGCTAAAAAATAAATCTAAACATGATGAAAAGGTAGAGACATAGGCTTCTGCTATAGAAGTGGCATATAAGGGAAATTATTTCCCTTCATTCCCTGAGTGAATTCTAGACCCAAGCCAGAAGACCCTGTTTCAGCAGAGACGACTGTTAGAGAGAGGAAGAAACAGTTTAGGAAGCAGTTTTCTAAATCTCTGTATAAAGGAGAAAAATTCATGGATCAAGAGCATCCTAAACATTGTATGTTGATAGAGCTGGGGGAGGGATGCATCAGAGGTATGCAGACCGAGTTCCAGAGAGCGCCTCCTGCATTCCAGAACTCGAAACTTGAAACCATGACTCTGGAAAACGGGCAGCTCCCTTCTAGGAGGGTTTAGAAGAAGAAAATTGGTTGAGCTGGTGGTTCTATTAAGATTGGGCAAATAAATCTCCCCAATCAAACTGCTGCTCTGGGCCTGAAGTTTTCTTTACAGAATGTTCTAGAAGATCTATGAGAATAAAAAAAAAAAAAAAAAAAAGAGCCCTTGGATTAACTTGCTCTTCTGCAGGGACTAAACGTGACTCTGCAGAACCGTGCCCCAAGAGTTTGACTTGGTGGAGAGCTGCAGAGAGGATAGAGAATTTGGAGCCTGTGACACAGCTGATTCAACTTAACCCAGAGGTGTCAAGGACATTTGGTCACATGGTGGAGCCAGATGTCTAAGAAGTAGAGGGGTTCCAGTGAGTCAACACTGGAGCCTTGTAAAAGTCTTGGCTAGATAAAATTTGTGTCTTGCTGGTGGGAAGCCTTCTGAAATGGCTTAGCTTCTCTTTCTTAGAAGGTAACATTGTCTGGCGTTTCAGAGTCCAAGCTTTGGAGTGAGAATGGGTTGCGTTGGAGTTCAGATTACACTGTGCCACTTAAAACACTCTCCAAGTCAGCCTCCTCATCTGTAGAATGAGAACACCGACACCACCGCCAGAGTTAGCCTGGAGGGTGGAGGGTGATGATGCTTGAGAAGCACGTTGAAAGTAAGAGAGATGCTTCACCACTGGGGCGGCTCACATGACTTAGAAAGGGAGAAAGTGGGAGATCTTTCTAGCCTTCCATTCATCTATACTTAGAGACTTGCCCTTCCTGGGTGAACGCTGCTGTTTAGTTGGCATTATACGTGCGTGCCTGCTCAGTTGCTCAGTCCAGTCCAACTTGTCCAGCACTTTGGGACCCCATGGCCTGTAGGCCACCAGACTCCTCTCTCCATGGAATTTTCCAGGCGAGAATACTGGAGTGAGTTGCCATTACCATCTCCAGAGGATCTTCCCGATCCAGGGATTGAACCCGTGTCTCTTGCGTTGACAGGCAGCTTCTTTACCATTGACCACCTGGGAAGTCCTTAGTAGACATTGCACTAGAACATATAGCTGTTTATTGTTTTAATTTTTCTTCCAGAGATTTTAAATGTTGAAAGGCAAATCTATAGCCCTTGTGCTATGTTGGGATATATTTTTCTATCTATATTTTAAAGCAATCTGGGATTGTTTTTTCATAAGGATTGTATAAATAGATTTTTCTTTGAAGATCATGGTTACTTCCTTCCAGTTTGTATTTAAAAAAGGAAAGGGTCTGAATCTGGGATCCCAGAAAGTCATAATTTAAATTTTATTGGATCAGGACCACACTATATTTATTTATTCTAGAACCTTAAGGTATCCTTTAAAAAATCATTTATGTTCCCCCTCTTAAAGAATATTCAGATAGTGAATTGTACAAAGCAATATATTAAGCCTTTCTAGCTTCATCTCATCTCGTAAATTCTGAAATCACAATGAAGTTCTCTCCCAGCCTCCATGATTTGTCATTCTAAAATTTGAGTTTCTTTTTATTTATTTTTTTATCATTGATCAAGGAAATTTTTGATGAGAGGTAGGTAGCAAATCCTTGGTGGGCAGATAGTATTTGTTGATTTAAAACTTCGCTGCCTAGCCCTTTCTGCGTTCTAGCTGCTAGCTTTCAGCTGTACCTGATCGCATTGTTTACAGCGTAATTTTGTTTTTCAGTTTGGGTGGTCACTGGGGTTGACCTTTTTCTTTCTCTCTCTTGTTTCCAGCATTGTTTGTTCAGTAACATCCAAGGCCACCAGTGAAGGCAGAATGAGGATTATGTACTCAAGTCGGGAGATGTATTAGAGAGAGAAGAGAGTTGGAAAATGAGATTCTTATACATTCCAGTGATTTGCACCACTCCCAGCTAGAAAGAGTTTAAAGCGATTTGGGATTTTTTTTTAAACAAATATATCTTCTTCATAATGATCTTTTTTTTTTTTTTTTTAAAGATCGTGGTTGCTCCCTCTATCTTGTTGTACTTGCTGAACGACTTAAAATGTTAACTGAGACGATGCATTTGCAGCCTTCTAGTGCTGCAAGATGATACGACTCAATCAAAGTCTGGAGAAAAGATTATGTAAAGAAGCACTAAAAAAAAGTCAAGTTGAGAAGTCTCAAGAGAGGGAGCCTTGTGCCTGAATATTATCTTTAGTGTCTATGTTGAGATTTTAATTTTATAATTGCCTGAAAATACTTTTCCCCCCTTTCCCATAGGAATGGAAGATGTCACATGTGATAGAACAGAATTCTTGAGCAATTACCTGACTAATGTGGATGATATTATTTTAGTGCCAGGAACTCTAGGAAGAATTCGACCCAAATTCAACAATCATGCTAAATGTAAGTTGACTCTTGAAACACTAAGTTGTTAGAATGGTAACATAGTGGAGTGAGAAGGGGCTTGTTCTCTGAAGCTGGACTACTTGGGGGAAAGCCTGGCTTTGCTATTTCTTAGCCGAGTGAACTTGAATAAGTCACTGAAACGCTAAACCTCAGTTTTTTTGTTTTTTGGTTTTTTTTAATCTCAGGGAAAAAAAAAAAGTGGTGATAACAAACAACTAGCTCATAGGGTTGTTGTGAAAATAAATCTATGGGTATCGCTTAGAATAGTTCCTGGCCCCTGGGAGCATTATATAATTATTTGGTCTTGTTTTTATCATGTGGAAAATACACTTAATTTGAGGCATGTGTATAACCATAAACTTCTGTTTACAAGAGAAGAACTTTCCAGCCAAAGGCTCAGGCTTCCTCTCTAGCTGAAGCTACAGGGTTAGAACCGTCCCCAGAGCCTGGAGCTTCCTGGGAGCCTGGATGAAGGGGATCTCACCTTATGGAAAGTGAGTGACAGAACCCAGCAGGGGAAGCTGTGAAGCCCTTGAAAAGCGGCAGCTGCTCTGAAAGACTAGAATAAAATAAACAGGAATAGTCTTATCGCTTCTGTTTTGCACGTTGGGGTTGTGATAAGTCACCGAGGGGAGCTTTGACTCATGGGCTAAGAGGTTTTAGATGTTGCCCCACCACCCAGCTTTTGAGAAGTCTGTAGTTTTATTAGAGACATGCTGCATTTTGGAAAGAAAAAAAAAATCCTTTAGCATTTTTAGCCTTGGGAATAAGAAACCATTGGCACCAAGCAGAAAGCTTTGGGAAATTAAAGTTTTTCCCAAATGATGTTCCTGAGTCAACACAAACGGGAAGCGTTCCAAGGTCAGCTCCAGGCAACGTTGAGAAATAAACACAGTGTGGGTGTCTCTGCCCTCTCTTCTCCGCGCCTTCTCGGTCCTCTGTGTCCCCTCTTCTCTGCTCATTTGAGATAGGCTGGCCCTCGCCAGCGTGACCTCCGGGTGCCTCCTGATTTAGTATTTGCTTTCTAGGGCTTATGCAAGAGACGCTTTGTCTAAAGATATTCAAGACATCTCTAAAAGTAATAGGAAGGTTATTTTGGGAGGGGAAGAAAAGCTGTCCTGGGGCCAGTGAAATGGTAACTACCAATAATTAAACGTCTTGTATCTTAAAAACACGCCGTCCATGTTGTGAGAGACCGCAGAGCAAGCTGGGTGAGAGCACAGACGGCGGCGGTGGGCTGTCTGGGTTCGAGTCTGAGTTCGAGTCTCTGCCGGCTGCCTTGCTCTGTGACCTTGGGCAAGCTTCCTAAACACTGAGCGTTCGTCTCTCACCTGTAACATGATTATTGGGAAGGGTAGAAGGGAGATTCTCTACTTAGCTTCTCTACTTATCACTTAGATTAGTGCTGGGCACATAGTCAAAGCAAAGTAAGTGGTAGTTGAAATGATGTCTTCAGCCAGATACATACACATCTTACTGAATCCTTCCAATGGCCCCGTGTGACAGGCGCTACCATCTCCTCTTATAAACAGCAATAATCAAGGCTCAGAGAGAGATGATGTAAGCGGCTAAGAGGGCGGCAGTTAAGGAGTGGCAGGGCTGGGATTGAAACCCAGGTGCTTCCCTGACCCTTAACTACCACCCTGTCCTGAGGCGTCTCTCGTTCTCGGGGAGCCGGCAGCGTGAGAGCTGAGTGTTTCCGGATTGGAGGCTTGGTGTCCCACACGTGGGCTCAAGCTTTTGTTGTTTCCTAGAAGTTCTCTGGGATTTGTCTGAGATAATGATAATTTTTCTTCATTATCGAAGAATACGAACTCACTCTCTTTGGTCCCTTTGAGGACTGTGGTTTATGAGGTCACCGAGTATAGAGGTTGAAAGCATGGCTTGCCAACAGGGTCCCGGTTGGCACATTCCCCCCCTCCGCTGCTAAATGCCCACTGGCTCAGTGAGGGCCCCCAGCAGAGCTGTCGTGAGTGACCAGAGAGACAGAGCCTCCAGTGCTCTTACAGAGACTGCACGTGGCATGGATGCGATCTGGGTTAAGGACTGTGGCTACCATTGTTACTTATCTCCTTGCCACTGAAAGACGCAACTAAACTTTAAGCCCAATTTAAGTAGAAGGGAATCCACATTTATCCTTAAATTTCATAGCTTTAGAACTAAGATTCTGAGCGTTGTCTTTGCAGAGTGCATGTTTATGCGGCCAGGCAAGCTTGCACCAGTGTCCACCAGTCTTTGCTTCTGTTTACTAGCATGTTTATTGCACGCTGACGATGCCCCGGGCCCAGGGGACACAGCAGGAAATGACAGGCGTGACCTACTCCGCGGGTGTTTACATTCGGGGGACGGCTCCCTCCTGCCTGTTTGTGTCTCTACCGAACGCTGCTTTCCTTTGCTGCTGCTTCTATAATGACATGCTGAAGCAAATTTTCGGAAAACAAAACAAAATCCAACCAACCTACAATCTCCTCTTTCTCCCCACTCCCGCACGCCCATAAGGGGACCTTCAGATAATACAATCCTGTCCACAGTTTACACACAGCTATTATTTGCATAGTTTTACTTTTAGCTAGTTCAGGATATTGACTAAAATATCCTTGATTTGCTGGTAGTGAAAAGGAGGTCCGTGTGTGTGTGTGTGTGTGCGTGTGCGTGTGCGTGTGCGTGTGCGTGTGCGTGTGCGTGCGCGTGCGTGCGTGCGTGTGCGTGTGCGTGTGCGTGTGCGTGTGTGGCGGACAAGCGGCAGCCACTCGTGTCATTAGACCTGTGATATCACTGAGGAAACCAAACTCCCTTTAGAAAAAAATAACTCAGTGGATTAGAAGATTCATCTTAAAAGTGAGCAGTCACTTGTTTCAAAGATCTGCGGCTACATAGGGAGTCACATTCAAAGCCCCAAATGCCTCAATATGGTTCCTGGTGTTTAACATAAACTCAATCCAGGCTCCAGAGGGACTCTTTAGGAGGACTTTTTTTTAAACTTTTTATTTTGTATTGGGGTATAGCTGATTAACAATGTTGTGATAGTTTCAAGTGAACAGCCAAGAGCCTCAGCCACACATCCGTGCGTCCATTCTCCCCCGAACTCCCCTCCCCTCCCCTCTCCTCCCCTCCAGGCTGCCACGTGACATTGAGCAGAGTCCCTGCGCTCCACAGTAGGTCCTTGTTGATCGGCCACTTTAAATATGGCTGTGTGTATATGTCCATTGCAGACTTCCTAACTATCCCTTCCCTGCAGCCTCCCCCCAGCCATCATAAGCTTGCTCTCTAAGTCTGTGAGTCGGCTGGGAGAATTTTAAAAAGCCACTTACCCAGCAACATCATGGTGCTCTGAAAGGAGGAATTCCCTTTCAGAAAAGTTGACCCAGACTTAGCAGGGACATTTACCATCGGAATTTCTACTTATTTTGATATATTCCACTTACTGAAATATTTCATCTTAAATACTGAGCTATTAAATACCCACACAGAGTTTTACATGTACTTGAAACAAAATCTAAATAACTTCTAGGAAAAAGAAAAGAATTGAGTCTCTTGCTGTAAAAATGGTCTCTCTCGGTGACTCTTGTCCACTCTTCTGAACTCTCTCCTTCTCTCTTTGAACAGATGACCCGAAAGTCATTATTGCTAATCTCACGGTAAGTGTTGTGTGCCCCGGGCCTCTGCCCTTGGAGTGACTTCCACATGCTCACCACCCGTGCTCGCCTCCCTGTAGGGTGAGAGGAGCGGTTTCCTTGCCGCCCTGCCATCCAGTGTGTTTATTTCCCTAAGAGCTTTCAAAAATCCTGGCCCATGGACAACAGCGGGCTCCCTAATGGTCTTGGCAGTGATCCAGAATGGGAACATTTGATCATGCCATTAGGGCTGAAAAACCTTCATCCTTGGTTAAACAGACCCTTGCACTTTCTGAACCAGGGCACGGCCCCGTTCTGTTCCGTTGTTTCCCAACCCAGATTAGACAGCTTAAAAGCGCCTGAGGACATGACCTTGTGAACCTCACCGCTCTCCCTTCTCTTTGCACCCACCCCCACCGCCTCACCCCTGGACTTAAGAGTGTTTGAGAAAAGCCTTGGAGTTTGAGCTGCTCTGGGTGACAGTCCCACGAGTCAGGGACGTATCTTAAAAACTTCTAACTCCCCTCTGTGATACCCTTCCATGTCTTCTTCAACGTTACCTAATCCCTTTGAATCTGTTTCCCGCTTTTATTATTTGATGGGGGGGAGTGTCGCAAATTCCATTTGCTCACGAATTAGCCTTTCCTGTGACTTAAAGCCTCCTTCAGCTTTCTGGAGAGAATGTCTTGGACTCTTCTAGAAGACTCTCCATTGCAAAATCCAATGTCCATTTATATTTCAGTGTAAAAAACCAGACCAGCACTTTAAGCCTTACTTGAAACAGCACCTTCCCAAACGTTTGCACTACGCCAACAACAGAAGGATTGAAGACGTCCATTTACTGGTGGAGCGCAGATGGCACGTCGCAAGGTACCTTGGGGACAGGTGGCCCCTGTTTCTCACCTTCATAACCATCCCCTCGGCCCCGAGGGCTTCCCTGGAGGCTCAGACAGTAAAGAATCCGCCTGCAATGCGGGAGACCTGGGTTTGATCCCTGGGTCTGAAGATCCTCTGGAGAAGGGAATGGCTACCCACTCCGGTATTCTTGCCTGGAGAATCCCACGGACAGAGCAGCCTGGCGGGCTGCAGCCCTGGGGGTCGCAGAGTCGCACATGATTGAGCGACTAGCCCTCCACTGTATGTAGCTCTGTAAGGCAGCTGCAGCGCGGTGAGGTCATTAGCCATCATAAAAATAAACGTCCTGACTTCCCCGGTGACCCAGTGGTCAGAAAGCCACGCTTCCATTGCAGGGGGCGCGTATGTGTTGATGAAGAAAACTTGGGAGTTCAGTAGAAGTTAGTAAAACAGGAAGACGGTTGAGCAGATTAGCATAAACCAAAGCCAGCCATTTTAATTAGCAGCACATCCTCTCAACTGAACTTGAATGGTTGAGTTATTATACGCACATATCTAATTATCCCAAGCTGAAAGTAGTTTTCCCAAGATTAAGGAAATTTCTTTAATTTCTTTGTTTTTCCCCAAGTGCTTTACTTCAGTGCCGTGTACCTGTACGTACTTAGGAAATATTTGTCTTAATTAACATATAAGTGTTTTGGAAAACTGCTACATAACTCTAAGCAAAAGGCATCTTCCTGTCACAACAAGGAAGCTCAAATGCTTTTGATGTCTCGAGAGCACGGTTTCCGTTTTCTGTTTCTAAACAGAGCTACTGCCTCGGTAAGGCTTGGCTCTCGTTAAGCTGTGCCACTGTTACATGTGTTAAGCTTACCACTCGGTTATACTTTCCAGTGGTATTACCAGATAAATTTGTTCACAGGGAAATCTGCATGCAAATATTTCTATGGAATACAGATCTCCGTTCATTGATCAAACATCACACATTTTAAAAGCGCCAGCTGGGTGTGTGCTGAGCGGGGAGCCTAGGGACAGGCATATAGAAGTGAGCCAGACAGACCTGGTCCCAGAGCAGAGACTCTTTCAGTCCCGGAGCCAGTGGGGCACATGAGCAGGCAGTTGACGGTTTGTGGCGAGTCTGCATCGAGAGGGTCTGTTGGTGCCCTTTTTCCGACAGCGCCATCCTCAATCAGGGCATGCGTGCTGTTTCCTTAGACACAATGCTGCTGCACACTCAATACAGTGTAGTGTGGGTATGACTTTTAAAGGCACTGGGAAACCAGAAGCTTCGTGGGACTCCTTGAGCGTGATCGTCTCTTAATTGGGGTGGTCGGGAGCAGCGAGCAGCACCTACAGGGTGTGTCCGTGCCTGTGGCCAGTGCTCAGCTCAATGCGACTGTGAGACAGGAGGAGGGCGCCAGACCTCCCAATCTCTTCTAGGCTGATCGTCAAGGCCAAAGCACTGGGGGCAAAAAGACAGCATCATCTTTCATCACCCTGGGAATGATGCAGTCAAAGTGGGAGGAATGCGCTTGTATTAGTACAATCCACTTCTTAACAGATCTTTTTGTGCGTTGGACTTTTATCAGAGCGATTTATGAGAAGTCCTGATTGATTGTCCAATCGTTTCGCTCTAGGAAACCTTTGGAGGTTTATAAGAAACCATCAGGAAAATGTTTTTTCCAGGGAGACCATGGATTTGATAACAAGGCCAACAGTATGCAGGTATGCTCCCAGCACTATGAATTGAAGAGCATCTTAGAGGCTCTAAAGAAGGGTGGGAATGGTGGTGTGAGTAAGCTTGCAGAGCATTCATAACTGGAGGGAGGGTTGCCCCTGGATATTAGCAAGGCCTAATTGTTTTTGTTTGTTTTCTTTTCTTTTGGAAGACTGTTTTTGTAGGTTATGGCCCAACATTTAAGTACAAGACCAAAGTACCTCCATTTGAAAACATTGAACTTTACAACGTTATGTGCGGTAAGTCACTTATTTCATCAAAACCAGGAAAACAATCCGGAGTTAACATATGAGCCCCTTTCGATGTCGGAGAAAGAAATGAGGCGTCTGTTTTCTGGGATCACCTCATCTTTTCATTAAAAAAATGCTGTAATTTGCCCATCGGTTCAAGGGACAGACTATCATCCCCCTTCTAAGGCTTCTTTGTCTTGCTTCAACAGTTGACTAATGGGGAGTTTTCATGGTGTTGCTGTTGGCAGCCTCCAGCTGATCTAACACAGCATTACAGTCTGACACCACCGGTCGCAGGCCGGGTGAAGCGAGCGCTGGGCACAGCGCCCCCCCCACCCCGCCCCTGCCTCCATCTCTCCCAGCACAGCCCGGCGCACGGCTGGCCAGCTATTTATGTGCTCCTAATTATTTTTCTTCCTGGAGTCTCTAGTTGCTGGATGAGGACAGCTTTTCCTATTTAGCAAGGGAGCGCCAGTCTGGCGGTCAGAGGGGGAGTCTGCACGTTGGGCCTCCTGGGTTCCCTTCCCCTCTGGGCTGCCGGCGCTCCCCGGCCCTGCCTCTTGGCTCGGGCCAGTCCCTGGGTGCCTGCTTGGCAGCCTTCTCACTCGCTCTGAAATCAGCCTGTTCATTTCACAGCGGCCCTTCAGGGCACACAGCCAGAGCCTCCTCTTGTCCCCATACTTCTGTGGAGTGCATTAGAGGGCAGGCTCGAGGTTATTTATTGATCATAAGCCCCACTTCAAAACTCGGGATAAAAAGTCTCACAGAGAAGCAGAAAGGTAACGATCCTGACGCTGATGGTCCTTGGGTTGTAGCTATCACAAACATAAAGGCGGTGAAGCGAGGCCCTGTTTTCCTTCACTCTTTCTTTGTGGGACTGTCTCTCTTGATATCAGGCTATGAAGATGCTATTTTAGAAAGTTGTTGCCAAGACCTCATCAGGCAAGGATGACTTGGGAGCTCAGAAGGGAGCCTGCCGTCTGAATTTGGTTATCCCATTTTGACTTGTGTTCCAAGTTTTCCGGCCCTTGGAAGGTGAATGGCTTTGACTCTCCTCCTATCTCATCAAAAATATTTACAAAGTACCTGGCCCTTTTCTTTCTTCTCATCAGATCTCCTGGGATTGAAGCCAGCTCCGAATAATGGGACCCACGGGAGTCTGAACCATCTCCTGCGTACCAACATCTTTAGACCGACTATGCCAGAGGAAGTCACCAGACCCAATTACCCAGGGGTCATGTACCTTCAGTCCGATTTTGACCTGGGCTGTACCTGTGATGATAAGGCAGAGCCGAAGGTAGGAGTAATCTTTTTTGTTGATCATGGAAGAGCGTGTTGGGTGTAGAGCAGTGCTGGGTAGAACTCTCTCTGATGACATGCATGGTCTAGCTGCATCGTCCAAAATAGTAGTTACTAGCTACGTAGCTTTCGAGCACTTGGAACTAAATTTTTAATTTTATTTAGTGGCTTGTGGCCACCATATTGGACAGCACAGGCATAGATAATGAAGAGCAAAAAATAAAATTCATGCTATTCTGTGTATGGTCAAGGCTATGGTTTTTCCAGTGGTCATGTATGGATGTGAGAGTTGGGCTGTGAAGAAGGCTGAGCGCTGAAGAATTGATGCTTTTGAACCGTGGTGTTGGAGAAGACTTGAGAGTCCCTTGGACTGCAAGGAGATCCAACCAGTCCATTCTGAAGGAGATCAGCCCTGGGATTTCTTTGGAAGGAATGATGCTGAAGCTGAAACTCCAGTACTTGGGCCACCTCATGGGAAGAGTTGTCTTGGAAAAGACTGTGATGCTGGGAGGGATTGAGGGCAGGAGGAGAAGGGGACGACCGAGGATGAGATGGCTGGATGGCATCATGGACTCGATGGACGTGAGTCTGGGTGAACTCCAGGAGATGGTGATGGACAGGGAGGCCTAGCGTGCTGCGATTCATGGGGTCGCAAAGAGTCAGACACGACTGAGCGGCTGAACTGAACTGAATTGATTCTGTGGAGTCGCAATTCCTAACCAAACGTTTTTCTTTTTTTCAACCTGGATCACATGTCTAGCAGTCATGGTCCCAATAGGAAACAGATGGCCCATGCAGAAGAAGTTTTTCAAGAAGGCTTAAAGGAATTGTTTCAATCACATTTAATGAGAAGATTATTTACAACGCTGGCAGGGTAGAGGGAAATCGAGGAGGGATGGTAGAGGCGCCTGGGGCTCCCAGGGCACCAATCTGGATCTCAACAAAGGGGAGGAGCAGTCACCAGCACGTGCAGAAAGAACCCTGCAGGCGGGGACTGAAATTTGGGTGATGGTGCAGTGAACACACTGCAGCCTGGAGAGAGGAAGCTGGGGGTGTGAGCACGCCCTCGCCGCCCTGCTGGTGCCTCTCGCTGTTGGCACCCAGTCTTGGATGCGTCCCTAGACATCAGCCTCCCAGGCACAGGGCAGGGGAGGGAAGCGGGAAGCAGGGTGCGGGTGGGCGTGCAAATAGGTGCTGCCCACACAGCGAGTTCCGACAGTTGTTGAAACAAGCACGGGTCCAGTAATGGTTTTTTTCTCGTATGTAAAAATCAATTTTATTTCTAAATATAGCAACAGACAATTGGATGATGACATTTTAGAACATTTGCAGTAGAGTTAGAAATATAAAATATCTAGGCATGCTGAAAACTATAAAACAGTATTGAGAGAAAGTAAAGACCTAAATAAATGAGAAGGGGACGACAGAGGGTGAGACGGCTGGATGGCATCACTGACTCCATGGACGTGAGTTTGGGTAAACTCCGGGAGTTAGTGATGGGCAGGGGGGCCTGGTGTGCTGCCGTCCATGGGGTCGCAAAGAGTCGGACACGACTGAGCAACTGAACTGAACTGAACTGAAGCAAATGAACTGATACTCATCATTCATTGAAGGTCTCAATATTCATGGCAGTTCTTCCTAAATTAATCTATAGATTCAAAGCAATCTCATTCAAAATCCCAGGGGATATTTTCGGCTTTTTCTTTTGTACTGGAGTGTAGCCGATAATAATTAGCTTATTGAATTTTATATTGATCAATGACCTTTAAAGTTGCCAATCAGTACTCCTGACAGCAAGACACAACTAGCGTTACCACACTGAGTTGATAGGGTTCCAACATGAAGCAAAGCAATGTGCGATTTTTGCTTGTGTGGTTTTATTACAGGCAAATGTGTGATCTTCCCATTAGACCTCAGAAGAATGGACAGTCGTTTTCTTATCGGTCTTTCTCCCTCCGCCACCACTGTCTGCCTTCTAGGGCTCCTTGGGGCCTGGGAACCCGCCGTAGGCGAGAGTTCGCTTCCTTTCCCTCCACCCATGCCTTATTTTTTTTATATATGAGCTCAGTATCTTTTTAAGTTTTTTTTTTTAATGTGGACCATTTTAAAGTCTTTGTTGAATTAGTTCAGTATTGCTTCTGTCTTATGTTTTGGTTGTTTGGCCTCAAGGCATATAGGATCCTAACTCCCTGACCAGGAGTTGAACCCTCAGCCCTGCATTAGAAGGCGAAGTCTTAACCACTGTACTGCCTGGGGAGTCCTACATCCCCTTTAATGCCTCCTACTTTAGCTCCTGATGAGAATTAACAGCACTAATTAAAGTAGGTAATTCTAAGACTTCAGCTGGAGGAGTTGAGTTGCCCAAGTCAACAGGAAGTGGTCTTTGAAGTGAATTCCAGTTATATTTTTAGAGGCATCTATTAGATCTTGTTTTCTGAATTACCTTTCCTCTGGGAAATAAGAAATATTTCGGTTCTCTTATCTTAAACTGTTTTGGAGGGATTCTAGATCATCTTTATTTTCTCAATGGTTTTCTCTGAAAGACTACTTTTCTTTAAAAAAATATACAGACATAAAAAGGTATAAAAATTAATAAAATGAATACTTCAATACAGACATCGTGAGAAAGAAACCGTTAAAGATGGAATGGAAGCTCCACGTGACACCCCTACCCCAATCCCACTTCCTTCCTACCTCAAAGCTAACTAATATCCCGTGCTGTGCTTAGTCGCTCAGTCATGTCTGACTCTTTGCAACCCCATGGGCTACAGCCTGCCCGGCTCCTCCGTCCATGGGATTCTCTAGGCAAGAATACTGGAGTGGGTTACCATGCCCTCCTCCAGGGGATCTTCCCAGCCCAGGGATTGAACCCAGGTCTCCTGCCCTGCAGGCAGATTCTTTACTATCTGAGCCCCCAGGGAAGCCCAATTTCCTGAAGACAGTATATATAATTGCCATGCTATGCTGGGCTCAGTTGTGTCCAACTCTCTGAGACGTTATGGACTGTAACCGACAGACTCCTCTCTCCAAGGGATTTTCCAGGCAAGAATACTGGAGTAGGTTGTCATTTCCTACTCCAGGGGATCTTCCTGACCCAGGGATCCAACTGGAGTCCCCTGCATTAGTAGGTGGATTCTTCACCACCAGGGAAGGCCCGTAATTGCCGTGGAGGCCTCTGTACTTTCACTCCGTACACAGGTATCTCAAATAATAGATCAAGATACCTTTAATATAGTTCCCTAAAATAACCTATAGTATAGTTTTGAATATTTTATTTTTTATTAAAAAGGTGTTTTTTTGGCTGCTCCTTGAAGCATTCTGGATCCAATTCCCACACCAGGGATTGAACTGATGGCCCCTGCACTGGAATTGTGGAGTCCTACCCACTGGACCACCAGGGAGGTCCCCTGGATGTTTTATATTTTTCATGTAAATGCTGTTATACCATATGTATCCTGCATTTATTTGTTGATCACTGCATTTTTAAGATTTTTTACAAATTAATACACGAAGTTTTATCTCATTCATTTTTATTGCTAATATCAATAATTATTATAATGCGTAATTGCACAACTAGCGCATCATGATTTTATTCATTTTGCCACTTGAGGATGTTTGGTAATTTCCAACTGTTAGTGCCTCCAAACAATACGGCTATAGACATTACTGCAAATGTCTCTGTACCCATGCTAGAATATCTCCAGGATCAACAGTGGGAAATGGAATTGCTGAGTCACGACAGTTTCAGGATTGCTGGGTCCTTCCATTTCTACTTTAGAAAAAGCAATTTTATAAATTTGTTTGGGAATCACTTTAGTGTACCTAGAGATTAATCCAAACTTTTGAGGCAATATTAGAGTTAATTTATATATATGTGCCCTAATCCTCATCATCGACATGGGAGGCTGGTCCCATGATTATCCATGGTTCTAAAAAAAGGAAGCAAAGTCATGGAGAGATTAAATAGCATGTTCAACACCATAGATCGCTAAGAAGTAGAGCCTCAGTGTCAATTTGAGATAAAGTAGTAACACTTTATACACCGTGTGATATTGATGAAGCTTAGGATCCTATTTTGAATTTATAGAGAGAAGGGTGCTGGAAAGAAAGACCATTTCTGATCTGCTTTCTTTTCCCTTTTCTTTTTTCTTTTTTTTTTTATTTTCACACATGAAGAACAAATTGGATGAACTCAACAAACGCCTTCATATAAAAGAGTCCACAGAAGGTAAGGAGTTGACAGAAAAAAGAACCAGATAAGTTTTGTTTTTTAGTTTTCAAAAACTGGAGAGACTTATTTACTTCATAGTGTAAGCACAGCGTTTTCTTAAAATTTGAATTCGCATTGCAGAGTGACCTTTATATGATCTGGCAAAAGGTATTGGTTTTTTCTCTGTATACAAGGTGCCAGCTGTATAATAGAAAAGTTCTATTACCTTTCTTTTCCCCCTCAACAGCTTTTAACCCTCTGAAAAACAGACATGCTGTTGTGTATCTGATGGGTTATAAGTTAAGGGCCGAGGGGACTTCAGATGAAGGGGATGGAAGTCACCATTCATAGTGGTAACAGCTGGTTCCTCTGCTGAAGGTTCCCCACCTGGAGAGTCGGTGTGTGTGTCAGGGGGAGGGGTGCCCGGAAGGAACTGTGTTAGAAGTCTCTCCCAAGAGGGTCTCGAGCCCTAACCCACCCTCCTCTTGTTCTGCATACGATTGCAACACGCCTGGCTTAGCCAGCTTCTGCAAGCTTGTGATGAGAACAGAAAGCCTCAGCGGTTTGTGCATTTCTTATTCCTGTTTCAGGGTGCTGACTGTTGGCCAAGCGCTCCTCTGCCCCGTGGCACTTTCATTTTAGAGCCTGGTGTGAAGGAGCTGGCCTGGTTAGAGCACGCCCTCCTCAGGGCGGAGCCAGGCCGCGGGGCTCAGTGCCTCTGCTTTCCTCTTTGTTCAGCGCCTTGGCCGACTGTGAGCACCTCCTGGCTTTCTCCCTCCGCTCGGTCATTCTGGGTACCATGTGCATCGTGACGCTGCTCCCGTCCCGGCTGCCCCATCTGCAGGTCTGAGTCTGCGTCCTGGGCAGAGGGACCGGAACTGAGGGCAGAGTGTGCGCCCCTACTTCCTGCTGGTGTCCTGGTGCAGGGTCAAGTCCCGTGTCCATCCCGGGGTTTCTGGCCGGATTCGGTACTTCTGCTTGGATGAGGCATTTCTCACTTCTATTTCAAGTTCGCTGGGGCCAGCAGGGCAAGTGAAGCCCGTGGAGGAGGGACATACATTCTCTCCCCAAGGACGCCGTCCTCCACGTTCCTTGGCGCCGGGTGGAAGCATATAATCCTTTACACAAGAGCAGTAAATAATTAGGAACAGTAATGTGATCTACAACCCAGCCTCTTCCTTCTGATTTTGAAATTAGAAGGAGGGGAAGCCTCCTAGGCAGGTTACTGCAGCAGAGGCAACAGCGTCTTCTAACAGCAAGGGAATGACCAGAAGTGTGTGAAAAAGAAGACTGAACTCAAGCACAGCTGCCCAGGTCATGCAGTCAAGACGCACATAGGCAAATTATCTTGAGAGCGTTACCTGAGTTATTAGCTAACATGGTTCTGTTTATCACATGTGCCGTCTTCAATCTGATTAAGCAAAGGTTGAGGAAACCCGCAGAAGATTTTATTTCCTCGACTTATTTCTCCTCTCTGTAAAGATCCCCATCTTTTCCCCTCTCCCCTTTCTGCATATCCACCCTCCCGCTTCTCTCTGTGATACAGGAACACACAGGCTCTTTGACATGTCATTGGAGGAACATGGCTTTAGAGAAAGGACTTGGTTGATGGAAGGTACACAAATCCTTCACAAACTCTAGAAGTGATTCAAAATATTTGACATCAAATCTAGTGGATGAAGGTGTTATTATATTTGGAAAAATTGCAATACTGCCTGACAATGCAGGAGATGTGAGAGACATGGGTTCCATCCCTGGATCGGGAAGATCCCCTGGAGGAAGGCATGACAACCCACTCCAGTGTTCTTGCCTGGAGAATCGCATGGACAGAGGAGCCTGGTGGGCTGCAGTCATGGGGTCACAAAGAGTCAGACACGACTGACTGAATTCACACACGGCACACCACGATCAAGAAGTATAGAGTCTCATGATTTGAGTTTTTCAAACATTCAATCAGCAAGACAGAGAAATATGACTGAAATGTTTCTTTTCTGAAAGCCACTAATGAAATAGTTAATTATGATCGCTTTGAAGGGACACGCATGTTTTTTCTGATTCAAGCTCTGGCTCTTCATGGTCCTAAAACATTTCCAGCTTGGGGAAAAAAAAAAAAAACATCTTCCACTTCATTTTCTGGTGGCAGTGTGCTCTTGGGACAAAACCAGCCCCACACTCAGCACAAAGCGTGGCCTCACACTGCTGAGCGTGGAAGTAACAGGCGTCTTCTGGCAAACTGCTGACTCTCAGGGCCGGCCGGAGCGGGACCGAGCGACCTCATCTTTCCTTTGCTCTGCTCAGTGTTGAATACGTCTTATTTCTCGATGATTTCACATCACTGAGGCTTAAAGTTTTTACTTTTTCATGGCAATGGACCCTCATGAGTTTGTTAAGCGCCTGCCCTGAGCTGGGGGTTGATTTCGCTGAGACGCCCTGTCAGATTCCGTCAGCCGTCTCACCGCCAGTTCCAACACGGGACTTCATGACAGCAACCTGAGAGAGGGAGGTCATGGTAGCACAGCTCCTTGGCTTGCTCCTGGCTCTCTCTGCTTTTGTCCTTTTGTTTTTGGCTGTGCGTCATCCTCATTGCAGCGGGGCTTTTCTCTGTTGTGGTGGGCAGGGCCCCTCTCTAATCGCAGGGCCTGGGCTCCCCCCTGCAGCGGCTCCCCTTGGTGCAGAGCTTGGGCTCTGGGCGGTGGGCATCAGTAGTCGTGGCTCCCGGCTTTGGAGCCCAGGATCAGTAGTCGGGGCACACGGGCTTAGTTGCTCTGCAGCATGTGGGATTCCCGGACCAGGGGTTAAACCCGAGTCTCCAGCATTAGCAGGTGAACTCTTCACCCCCGAGCCACTGGGGAACCCTGGGGCAGCCTCTGATGCTGCAAGGGAGTCTGCATTTATTTTTATTATAATTAACGGCTTAATATCAATAGACTTTTTTGGTAAAGTTGTCTGAGTTTATACAGCACTGTTTGCTCTGTATGCATAATAATGGCTGTTTGCAATTGCCAATAACTGGAGTGATATAGGAGAGATGCTACCACCATTACATGAAATACAAATGACTATATGTCACTGTCTGATCAGGTGCCTGTCTAAATTCCAGAGCATGTGAGAGCCTCAGCGTCCTCTTTCCTGTCTGATTCTCTCCCTTCTCTTGCTGTCTGTCCCCGTAAGGGCCCTGTCTCAGTCACTGCTTCAGCTGCAGAGTGCCATTTTCCTGGTCTGAGTTCCTTCAGGCTGCTATGGTGTGCCTGGTTCATGAGTCTGGTCCCCCCCGGAAATCTTCGGGGTCCGCTCTGCTGGGGGGAACCTCGTGAATTCATGGTGCTGTGTGCGCTGTGCTCAGAGTAATCACTTCCCCTTTCTGCATATCTCTGAACATGTACTGAGGCTTTTCAACCGTTTTGTAGACCTAAAGCTCTATACAAATGTAAAGTTGTGTTATTTTCCTGCCTAGTTTTTTAAAAAATACACAAGCTGATTCTTTCAGAATAAATCACGTGCCCTGAACATACATTTGTACCAACCACATCTGTAAAAGCTGTGCATTCCAATAGTGAAACAACTCAGGGTAAATTCAAGGTAACAGAGAATGGTATATTTAGTTAATGTTAGGTTATGTTTTATCACTGACTCAATGGACATGAGTTTGAGCAAACTCCAGATGGTGAAGGACAGGGAGGCCTGGCGCGCTGCAGTCCATGGGGTTGCCAAGAGTTGGACATGACTCAGTGACAGAACAACAATGATAAATGTTTTATTATAAACACTAAATTTCCAGAATCAAGTCTTTTACTAAAGAACAATATAGTCTTCAAAAATTATGATCTAAACTGCTTTCTAAAGCCCTAATATTTCTACACTTGTAATGAATCCCAGATCTTAGTTGGATGGCTGCTATTTCTATATCAGATGTATTTAATGTCTTGGCAAACGTACTAAATTTTCATTTTGAAATCTGTTGAATTGATGAATGAATGAATGAATGAGATGGGGATGCTTAAATTTCTCATAGCAAGCATTTCTGGCCCAGGAGCCGGGTGGAAGTTTCACTGTAAGAATAACTTCACTGTTTATTTTCACCTTAGTCTTTTCTCTGTTTACATTACTAAACTGTGTTTTATATTTTCTTAGTCAGATTGGCATTCACTATCATCTTTGTGAGAAAAAGGTAAAAATCATTGTAACACCCAGGTTTGGCTCCTTATCACACCCTATGAGAAATTAGTTTGATTAGAAAAATGATTTAACCAACTAGTGATTCTCGTCAATTTAAAGCAGAGCCCTGAACAACTGGAGGGACACTCCTCTGTAGCTCTTTTCAATTATGAAATGCTTCTCACTTTTGTTATTTTACTGGAGATGTTAGTATTGCTAAAGAAAGGAAGAAATATACTTGTGTTTCTCTGTGCAAGTATCCTCATGTGTGTTTTGCAGAAGACTTGGAAGAACTCAATACATAGCCTAATTGTCGATGATTTATAGTAGGATCCAAGAGGAATTGGGTGAGACAGTAATTTTTTTTAACTTTCTCTTTTGTAGAGCCAATTGACAAATAGCATTGTGATAGTTTCAGGTAAATAGGGAAGGGACTCAACCATATGTATACATGTATCCATTCTTCCCTAAACTCCCCTCCCATCCAGGCTGACACATATCATTGAGCAGAGTTCCGTGTGCTATATCTTGTTGGTTATCCATTTTAAATACAGCAGTGTGTACATGCCCATCCCAGACTCCCTAACTATCCCTTCCCTCACCCTTCCCCCAGGCAACCATGTTTGTTCTCTAAGTCTGTTTCTGTTTTGTAAGTTCATTTGAATCGTTTATTTTAAACTCTGCATATAAGGGATGTTATATGATATTTCTCCTTCTCCAAACACTGAATTTTAATGACTGCCTATCAGTATTCCTTGCTGATGTTGAAAATTTACTAAATTTGTTGTCGTCCAGTTGCAAATCCTGTCCAGCGCCTCGCGACCCCATGGGCTGCAGCACGCCAGCCTTCCCTGTCCTTTGCCATCGCCCAGGCTTTGCTCAGACTCATGTCTGTTGAGTCAGTGATGCTATCCAGTCGTCTCATCCTCTGTTGCCTCCTTCTCTTCCTGCCCTCAATCTTTCCCACATCAGGGTCTTTCCAATGAGTTGGCTCTTCTCATCAGGTGGCCAAAGTATTGGAGTTTCAGCTTCAGCATCAGTCCTTCCAGTGAATATTTAGGGTTGATTTCCTTTACGATGTACTGGTTTGGTCTCCTTGCTATTCAGGGGGCTCTCAAGAGTCTTCTCCAACACTACAGTTCAAAAGCATCAATTCTTTGGCACTCAACCTTCTTATGGTCCACCTCTCACATCCGTACATAACTACTGGAAAAACTATAGCTTTGACTGTATGGACCTTTGTCAGCAAAGTGATGTCTCTGCATTTTAATAGTCTGTCTGGGTTGGTCATAGCTTTCCTTCCAAGGAGCAAGTGTCTTCTGATTTCATGGCTGCAATCAGCATCCACAGTGATTTTCAGTCAGTTCAGTCACTCAGTTGTGTCCAACTCTTGTGACCCCATGGACTGCAGCACACCAGGCCTCCCTGTCCATCACCACTGCCTGGAGTTTGCTCAAACTCATATCCATTGAGTCAGTGATGCCATTCCAACCGTCTCATCCTCTGTCATCCCTTTCTTCTTCTGCCTTCAGTCTTTCTCAGCATCAGGGTATTTTCCAGTGAGTCAGTTCTTCGCATCAGGTGGCCCAAGTATTGGAATTTCAACTTCAATATCAGTCCTTCCAGTGAATATTCAGGACTGATTTCCTTTAGGATAGACTGACTGGTTGGATCTCCTTGCAGTCCAAGGGACTCTCAAGAGTCTTCTCCAACACCACAGTTCAAAAGCATCAATTCTTTAGCGCTCAGCTTTCTTTATAGTCCAACTCTCACATCCATACATGACTACTGAAAAAACCATAGCCTTGACTAGATATGATACCGTCTGAGTGGTGGGCTTCCCTGGTGGCTCAGAAGGTAAAGCATCTGCCTGCAATGAGGGAGACCCAGGTTCGATCCCTGGGTTGGGAAGATCCCCTGGAGAAGGAAATGACAACCCACTCCAGTACTCTGGCTTAGAGAATCCCATGGATGGAGGAGCCTGGTAGGCTACAGTCCACGGGGTTGCAAGGAGTCAGACGTTATCATGGCTTGTTGGCTCTGATTAAATTATAGGACTTCCCTGGTGGCTCAGATGGTAAAGCATCTGTCTGCAATGCAGGAGACCCAGGTTGGGAAGATCCCCTAGAGAAGGAAATGGCAGCCCACTCCAGTACTATTGCCTGGAAAATCCCATGGAGAGAGGAGCCTTGTAGGCTATAGTCCATGGGGTCGCAAAAAGCCAGATATGACTGAGTGACTCCACTTTCTTTCACTTTCTTTGACTAGACAGACCTGTGTTGGCAAAGTAATGTCTCTGCTTTTTAATATGCTGTCTAGGTTGGTCATAACTTTTCTTCCAAGGAGCAAGTGTCCTTTAATTTCATGCTGCAGTCACCATCTGCAGCGATTTTGGAGCCCCCAAAATAAAGTCTCTCTGTTTCCACTGTTTCCCCATCTATTTGCCATGAAGTAATGGGACCAGAAGCCATGATCTTAGTTTTCTGAGTGTTGAGTTTTAAGCCAACTTTTTCACTCTCCTCTTTCACTTTCATCAAGAGGCTCTTTAGTTCTTCTTTGCTTTCTGCCATAAGGGTGGTGTCATCTGCATATCTGAGGTTGTTGATATTTCTCCTGGCAATCTTGATTCTATTAGAGTGGTATCATCTGCATATCTGAAGCTGTTGCTGTTTCTCTTGGCAGTCTTGATTCCCGCTTGTAATTCATCCATGCCAGCATTTCACATGATATACTCTGCATATAAGTTAAATAAGCAGGGTGACAGTATACAGCCTTGTCATACTCCTTTACCAATTTTGACACAATCTGTCATTCGATGTCTGGTTCTAACTGTTGCTTCTTGACCTGCCTACTGCTCTCTCAGGAGACAGGTAAGGTGGTCTGGTATTTCCATCTCTTTAAGAATCGTTCAGTTTGTTGTGATCCACACAGTCAAAGGCTTCAGTATAGTCAGTAGATCAGAAGTAGAAGTCTTTCTGGAATTCCCTTGCTTTTTCTATGATCCAACAAATGTTGGCAATTTGATCTCTGGTTCCTCTGCCTCTTCTAAATCCAGCTTGTACATCTGGAAGTTCTCGGTTCACATCTTGCTGAAGCCCACCTTAAAGGATTTTGAGCATAACCTTGCTATGAATGCAATTGTAGAATAGTTTGAGCATTCTTTGGCATTGCCCTTCTTTGAGATTGGAATGAAAACTGACCTTTTCCAGTCCTGTGGCCACTGCTGAGTTTTCCAAACTTGCTGGCATATTGAGTGCAGCACTTTAACGGCATCATCTTTTAGGATTTGAGATAGATCAGCTGGAATTCCGTCACCTCCACTAGCTTTGTTCATAGTGATGCTTCCTAAGGCCCACTTGGCTTCACACTCCAGAATGGCTGGCTCTAGGTGAGTGAACACACCATCATGGTTATCCAGATCATTAAGACCTTTTTTGTATAGTTCTCCTGGGTATTCTTGACACCCCTTCTTAATATCTTCTGCTTCTGCTTCTATCTTCCCTTTCTGTCCTTTATCTGCCCATTCTTGTATGAAATGTTCCCTTGCTATCTCTAATTTTCTTGAAGAGATCTCTAGTCTTGCCCATTCTGTTGTTTTCCTCTATTTCTTTGCATTGATCCCTGAGGAAGGCTTTCTTATTTCTCCTTGGTATTCTCTGGAACTCTGCATTCAGTTCAGTCTATCTTTCCCTTCCTCCCTTGCCTTTCGCTTCCCTTCTTTTCTCAGATATCTGTAAAGCCTCCTCAGACAGCCACTTTGCCATCCTGTATTTCTTTTTCTTTGGAATGGTTTTGGTTACTGCCTCCCGTACAGTGTTACAAACCTCCGTCCATAGTTCTTCAGGCACTCTGTCTACCTGATCTAATCCTCCGTTCATCACTTCTGCTGTATAATCGTAAGGGATTTGATGTATGTCATACCAGAATGGCCTAGTGATTTTTCGCTACTTTTTTCAATTTAAGCCTGAATTTACCAAATGCCCTGTACTAAATGACTACACTACAACTACATTGGATCAAGACAGGGCGAGGTGCTTTACATCCTTGCTTGAAAAGAACGCAGCGTCTCAGAGAGCTATGAGGCTCTGGGAGGTTAAGCTAGAGAATCACAAAGCTATAAAGAGCTGAGATGAGATCTGACTCCAGTTCTATAGGACACTAAAGCCTCTGTGCTTCCCTCTGTAAATGCTTCTTATTTTAAGGGTTGGAATAAAGAGAGAGTGTTTGGAGAGAATCTCAGTGCCCAGCAGGGTTTGGAAGTTGTTTCTGAAGCAGTAGATGCTTGGATACAAACCGCTGGTCATATGAGCGCCTCAGCAGGCATGACTCAGGCCGAGCTCCTGCCCGGAGTAAGTGGGCCTTCCACCCAGTGTGCTCTCCATTAGAATAACCCGGCAGGCGGCATCCACCTGGAAACTGTCCAAAAAGCTAGGAGAAGAGTAATGGGTCGGGGCGGAGACCTGGATTCTGGGTGCTGTCGTGTAGCTGAATTACCTCACACAAATCATGAATCCTCAGTTCCTGCATCAGTAAGAGGAAGAGGACACTGGTTGCCCAGTGTATCTCTTGGGGTTATATTAGATGGGTCGTATGTAGAAAGCCAGGTCTTGAAAGTCATAAAGCACAATATTTTGTTTTCAAATAAAACAGTCATTTACTTATCCAGGTCAATATTTGGCAATGTTGGAGGTAGAGATACATGGTAAACAAAATAAATAAAAGCCCTGTCCTCATTAAGTTATTATTTTATTGTGAGATTTAGCCTGTTGAGTTACAACACAGTGTTTTAAAGGCCAAGGTAAGAAAGACCAGGACGCTAACAGAGACATCCAGTCTAATCCCAGAAGCGGTTTACTCGGCAGTAAATGATAGTGGACACTCGTAAGGCCAAGGGAGAGAAAGGAGGTAGGAAAAGCAGAGACCTGGGGTAGAGATTCTGTGGTAAAATGTCAGAGCATATTATTGTGGGAATGAATGTTTAAAACACAAACAGAAAAAGAGGAGAGATTTTCATGTGGCTCTCGAGTCAGCCAGCTAATCTATGGGAATATGGGTCAGAAAGCTGAAGAAGGCAAAGAAATACACACTCCAGTCTGGACAAGCAAATGCTGGAAGACAAAAAAAGAGGGCTGGGGAAGTCCACACCACTTAAAAAGATTCGCCTCCCAGTACTTGCCAAATGTGGTATCTGGAGGGGAACTGTGGCATGTCCCAAGAATTCCAGACACTATTGTAAACAGGGAGCTGGGGTGTGGCATGGAGGCTCCGTCTGGAATCTCATGGAGCAGGAGCCCCGCCTGGGAAGACAAAAGGTATGCTAGATCTGTGTCAAGAAGTCACGAGGAACATATTTCGAAACTAGAAGTTCATCTCCAGGGCGGCTGGTTTCAGGATGGGACCTTACGTGCACAAAGACCAAGCTCCAAGTCCACTCTGTGGCTCAACCAACAGGGACTTTTTGCTACCCAGAAATGCCGTGAGTGACTTGCCTAAGGTGTCGTATGGAGTAGCAGAGCCAGGCAGTGAGCAAGAACCTGTGATTCTTTGATACCCTGATAAACCGAAAAGGCTGTCACTCAGTCGTGTCCGACTGTTTGTGACCCTGTGGACTAGCCCTCCAAGCTCCTCTGTCCATGGGATTATCCAGGCAGGAATGCTGGAGGGGGTAGCCATGCCCTCTTCCAGGGGATCTTCACAACCCAGGGATCGAACCCCGGTCTCCTGCATTGTAGGCAGACTCTAACACTGAACCAGCAGGGAAGCCCTGATAACCCCCCAAAAGGAAGTCTAAATTTGGATTCTGGGCTTAAAGTGTTTCTTACTGCAAAGATGATTTCACCTCTTATGCTTCAGGAAGACTCAAGTAGGTTCTTTCAGTCATTGGGGAGCTCGTGGGCTCTTAGGAGACTGCCAAAGCTACTACTTTTTTTTTGCTTCATCTCATATATGGTCAGTTAACAACTGAGGAAAAGTGAGTCAGATAACGATATATTTGTGTTCCGTGTGCCAAAAACTCCAGTAGTGCATATACTGGGAGCTAGGAAGCCCCCATTTCTGAAGAAAAGTGAGTCTGTACATATAGGGCAAAGGCGTAAGTAGAGATGGAGAGGCTTAACTAGAGACACGTCTCAAGGGAAAGGGGCTCTTCGGGCGTCTTGTCCCCTTCCCCCCTTCCTCCCTCTCCTCCCCCGTCTTTTCCATGGGAGCTGACCCATGTGGCCATGTGATTTGCTGCCCCCTTTTGAGGGTGAGGAGGGTGGTTATGCCAGGACAGAGGCATGAATGGGGTGTGGGCTCACTGTGTCTCAGCTCCCTAAGTTCCGGAGGGCTGCACTGGTGCCCAGCCCGTCTGTGGCAGGTGCCGGCTCTGTGCTCCTATTCGGCCACGCCAGGGTCTCCGCTAGAGTGGGCGCCAGGCTGCCGTGCAGTTATTCAGGCCATGTTTCTCCCATGGAACTGTGAGCTTCTGGAGGCTGAGAGCCTCAAGACTTCCAGTCTTGTCTGGAGAATCCATGGACAGAGGAGCCTGGCGGGCTGCACTCCACGGGGTCACACAGAGTTGGACACGGAATGACTCAGCACGCACACGATTTATCTCTATTCCATGACCCAAGACCTGACACACGTTTGACAAGGGAGGATATATTGACAACACGTTTGAAGGGAGACAAGTGACAGGATTGGTGGGAAAGTTATTCCCAGGGGAAAGAAAAGGCGTCACATGTATCATAGCATAGAGTTGCTGACAGTGATTAAGGGCAGTCCTGCGATCAGTCAGCCTTCATGGAATGGAGGGATGACAAGAAGTAAGGAGGGGCCAGAGCTGGTGGCGTCTACAGATTGCGCAAGACTGTTGACTGACGCCTGCTCCAGAGAGGGGTGGTGCTGGTGCAGGGACACAGTTGCTGTTTCGCTGTCCTCCTTACTGGGTAGACTGGATAATCCCCCAGGCTTGCGTTTGAGCTTGGAGGAATGTGTTGGGTAAGCATGGAAACTTGAATGATAAAAAGAGAATAGCTTCTCAAAGAATCTTGATACTTCTGCTTCCAGCTGAAACCAGGAAATTCAGAGGCAGCAAAAATGAAATCAAGGAAAACGTTAATGGAAATTTTGAACCTAGAAAAGGTTTGGTTTGAGTTTTGAAGGACAGTCTGACCTGGTTAATAACTGCTCCCAAGTACTACTGTTATGATTTGCAGGCTTTGTATGTGTTTGTTACATATCTCACTTATATAATATTTAGCCTATTACTTTCTAATTCTTAGGGGTGGGTCCCTAAATTCAGCAGCTTAACCAAGGCTTCTACATTTACTGCAGTGCTGACAAAGCCCAACTACCCAGAACAGGCTTGTGTTGTAACAGTGAGGGCTGTTTTGCCTCAAATCAGCAGTTCTACTTGGGAGGGTCATGCAAAGTAATCTACAGAGTTTTCTCTGTTACTTGCGTAGAATGGTAATACTTTAATTAAAGCAACATGTATACATAATTTAATACGTGGTTGCCAGAAATGATTTTCTCTAATAGAAATCATAGCAAATTTTTTTTTTTTTTTTTTGGTTATCACTTAGGGAATTGTGAATTGCCGAAGCCTCAGCTGCTATTTCAGTCTGTAGAACCCCAATTTCTAAGGGTCCATGGCAATTCTGACTTTGGCCTATCTAAAATGGGCAGATCAAGCTTGAGGCATTTATTGTGGGTATGGAATGAAGGTTTGCCCGCTCATGTCCCCTGTCTTCTTAGATGAAGGTTTTAAACCTTTATTTTTTCCTAAGAGGAATCTACATTCTGGGGTCTTAACTGAGTTTTTCGCTAACTGACAACCTTCCTTTTGTATTCAAAGGACCCTCTTGAATGCCACTTATTTTATCTATACATGTTCCTTTAAGTTCTTACCTAAAGGGTTTTCCTACGTGTCACAAAGCTACTTACTTTAAACGCTCATTACTGCTCACTTTTTATGCTGAAATAATGTGTATTTGAGTTGCAGTTTACAAATAATGATCAAAGAGTGCCTTTCTCTTAATTAAATCGTTGGTTAATTTGATGAGCCTTTCAGGGTCAAAGGAATTAATTCTATAAAAATACAACTGTCTTGACTTCCCATTCAGCTGAATCATTTCATAATTTACTATGTTTCTTTCCCATGTGGATTAAAATTCTTTACAACTGGAAAATAATTATTAAAATAAATATGGCATTTGAATTACAGTTTTGATGACTGGAAGCCTTGACCCATGCTTAGGTGATCAAATAAACCACCAAAGTAATAGGAACACTAACCTGATTAAATTAAGGAGAAGGAACTATATTATTAATAGTAAGCAAGCAAATGTTGGACAACTTGACTCTCTTCATTTGAGTCTTTAACATTTGATGTACATTTTAATCTGTATTTAAGACAGATTATTTTTTCTTTCCTAGAGAGACATCTCCTCTATGGACGGCCTGCCGTGCTCTATCGGACTAGATATGATATCTTATATCACACTGACTTTGAAAGCGGTTATAGTGAAATATTTCTAATGCCACTCTGGACATCATACACTGTTTCCAAACAGGTCATTGAGAGCATTGGGTTTCCTGTTCTTCATGTCATTATGCTCCATGCCTTAATAGAATGATTGCTGGCAGAACAGAATTTTGTCTTAGAAAAGACTTTAATTTTTCCTGATGAAAGAAATCCTACATTGGTTCTATTGTGAAATATTTTGAATTAGGCTTTCTGCCATGTTCTAATAACTTCACGGTAATATGTGAAATAGCATAGCATACTAATTCTGTTAGTTTCTTTTACTCTGCTTGTCATGGCCCAGTAGTTTCAGAAGCTATCAAGATTTGGCTGTGCGTTTTAATATACTTATTATTTAGAGCAGTTTTAGGTTCACAGCAAAATTGAATGGAAAGGACAGAGAATTCCCATATACCCACGGCTCCACACATCACAGCCTGACCCACTAACATCGTTTTGTTTTTTTAATGAAGGTTTGTTATATGTTGGGGTTTCAGTTTTGGTAAAGATGAGATAGTTCAGTTTATATCAGAAATTAGAAAAATTTATTACAGTCGAGATATGTTTCTAATTTCTGAATACAAAGGACTACTTCAACTGCCCCAAACATAGCTTCTTATTAATTTGTACTCAGGCACATACAATACATCAACAGTTATTTTTTTTAAATAAGAGATATGTCTATATTATTTCTCAGAATATTATTTTTTAAGCTGTCTTCTGTGGAATCTCATTCATTATGTCAACAGTGAGATTTCTGCCTTCTGTATTATTGTTTTACCTAAGACTGATAAGAGAGTTCTGCTAGTAGAAAAAAAGAGTTTGAAAATTACTAGCTTTGTGATTTAAAAGTGAGGTCTTTTTTTTTTTTTTAAAGAGTGTATTTTTCCTTTTTTGGCTGAGTGGCACGTGGGATCTTAGTTCCCTGACCAGGTATTGAACCTCACCCTGAGTTAGAAGTATGGAGTCTTAGCCACTGGACTGCCAAGGAAGTCCTCACTTTTTTGTTTGTTTATTTTAAAGAGGGACTATCAGAGTATGAGCTCTAGTAACAGCTAGTGGGGTTTTGAATTTGGCTGTTTGGAACCAAGCAGTCTGGTTCAGTGCCCCTGTTGGTCTGGTACTGTCTCGCTCGTGGCTTTGCTGACGACCTGTGACTCACTGTTCAGGCTGACGTCTCTGACATCGCTGCACACCTGACCAACTGTGTCCGGCCTGACGTCCGCATTTCTCCGAGTTTCAGTCAGAGCTGTTTGGCCTACAAAAATGATAAACAGATGTCCTATGGATTCCTCTTTCCTCCTTGTAAGTTACAGAAGACCAGGATCTAACCATTCTAGAGGGGTGTTATTTTGTGGAGTCTGGCGTGTGCAACTTGGTATTTAGGATTTCGGTGGTTTTTAGAGGGGTGCTCAAGAGGTTGAGGAGATGAACTTCTCTGGGAGCCTTCCAAAAGCAGCCAGAAAAAGAGACCAGCTCTCACAAGTCCTATTCCCGGGGAGTTCTCAAGTGCAAGGGAACAGTCAGTGTGTCTCCTGACATCATTAAATGAGAAGCTAAAAGTGAAATAGGAAATTAGTAAGACATTAATCTTTTAAATACTACTATAGATGTGATCTCTTAATACATGAAGCCCTTTAATTATCTCTCATTACCTTGATGACATTTTTTAAAGTCCAAATTACACTGGTAAAGTCAAGGAACTGTTTTACATAATACTTAGTAGACCCAAGATTAGGTTGGAAGCAAAAGAACATAAAAATTTTATTTAAGGAGACGAGTGAGTGAAGAAGAGAGGTGGAGTAGGAAGAGAAGCCGGCGACGGCACAGCGAGGGGATAAGTGGAAATGAAAGTAGGTCCAGTCACTGCACGCTGTTTGGGTCATTTACAAGATTACCTTTTTGTATTGATGTCGATTTTAGTGTGTAATAGACACTATTTGTTTTCCTAATGTTTAGATCTGAGCTCGTCCCCAGAAGCTAAATACGATGCATTCCTTGTAACCAATATGGTTCCAATGTATCCTGCTTTTAAACGTAAGTCCAATATTTACCTAGTAGATTATTTGTGGGAAGAAATGTTTCTAAATTTACCACTTACCTTCCCTACCTCTATATTCATTTTAATAACTTTCATGTGTTTAGCCTTTATAATTTTCAACAACCTTTAATGTAAATTCTCTACTGCTAATCCAAATGATGAATCTGTGAGGGAGCTTGGTGGATTACTATTTATCCCTTGTTTACAGTTAAGAAATTAAAGGCACAAGAAGTGACTCGGGTCATGAATGGTAGAAGCTGAGCTAAACCAAGTTTGTGCTGCTCATCTGTTGTTCTCCCTATTTCAGTGCGCACTCTATCAGTGGTTTAGTCTTCTCTGTACTCTGGAGGCTGTCTAACATCTAACCGCATCTGTATTTATTGAATGTTACAGTAAAAGCTGTGAACAACCCTTCCTTTAGGGGAATGGTGACGATGTAGTCTGAACATTGATCCTGAAACCTAGGAAGACCTTAACGAGTCTTCTGAATCATCGGAGTATAAACTCAGCTGGTTTTAGGGCTGTGTAAATTATATACACTCATAATTTCTTTCTATACAATATAAATATTTGTGATAGTGATGAAATGAATGGTATAAGCATGGTGAGCTCTGGCTCCCAAACTGAATTCTGGTCCCTGGAGTGTGACCACTGCCTGTGTGACCATAGAAATGCCATTTAGTCTCTCATTTGTAAAATTATAAGATTTGATCACATGACTTTTATGGATTTGTAACTGTCCAGTCCATTTCCTATTTCTGATAACAAAGAATTTATTCATCCGCCCATCCATCCATCCATCTACCCGTTCATCCATCTTCCTTCCACCCATCCATCCATCCATCTACCCATTCATCCATCTTCCTTCCACCCATCCATTCATCCATCCGTCCATTCATTTTCCAACCATCCGTTTATCCATCTTCCTTCCATCTACCATGCATCCATGCATCCATGTCTTCAAAGACAGAGAGGGCATTATGGAACAGACTTGACCTCCCTTTATTTCATTTACAGCAAGCAGACCTGGATGCTTCTAGGAAGGGTGGGAAAAGGAAACATCTCTACATAATTTCACTTAGTAAAGGCACACTGGGCTGTGTTACATGACTCTCAGGACTAAAATAAAATTTCAGAACAGAAACGAGATGGTGAAGTGTCATCTACGGGGCCGTGCCTCCTCAACTTGACATTGGTGAAACGGCCAGCATGGTTTAGAGGAAAAAAATGTTTATTTGATGTCCTCAGTTAGTAAATAAGGGCTTATTCAAAGGTAGAATCTGTTGCATATGAGTGAAAATTTAAAGTATGCTTTTAAAAGGAGGTTTCCTGGTTTGTTCTCAGGCCCAGGGGAGAAATGTTTCATAAACTCACGTAAATCCATTTGTCATATTACATGGAATGCAGCTTCATTGAGTTTCCACAAATCTGGGTTTCCTGGATTTCTTTCTTCTTTGCTGATGCCTTTTTGACCAAGCAGCAATAAAGGAAACACACACACGGTCCCACCCTGAGGCTGGTGTGGCCAGAGGCCCTTCACAGAGGGCCCGCTGTTCTTCAGTGGGGAATGGTTTTTCACAGGCCACATTTCTGCGGGTTTGGCCTTTTGACTGTTCCCATTGTTATTTCTTTCCCTCTGTCCTCTCCAATTTTTACGCTTAAGTTAACGTTTGAACTTCTCCCCCACTGTCCTCCCTTCTTTATTCCAAATAATTATCCGTGGTGCTTTGGCTCTGGTGGCTGCTCTGTCCTTCTCATTTAGGATAGAGGATCATCAGCAGTTGAAACCCCATGGGGAAAATGCCCAAGTATTTTTTAATTAGAGGAGGTAAGAAATGATAACAGCCTGAACCTCATAACCCCCATGTATCAGGCTGGCCAAAAAGTGCAAGTGTTTCAATCACACTGTACAAAAAAACCTGAATGAGTTCTTTGACCAACCCAATAGCGTCGAGTACAGTAAGTCATATCTAACATTTTGGAGCCAGCTTCTCTGGTTTGCATTGCCCGTTCTCTCTCGCATTTTCTCTTCACCCTTCCACCCGTCCTTGCCCCGCGATTGATTGTCGTGGAACTGGAGCTAGCCTGGACAGAGGAGTCTTCTCTAGAGGATGACTGTGAAGCTGAGAAATGCAGAGTGGAGGAGACACCCGGGGATCCCAAACCAAGGGCGAGTTTTCTAGATAGAGGGAGGAGCATGTGCCTTACTCTGAAGCACGTTCAGCAAGCAGGGGCAGAAGAAAGCCTGTAGCTGGGGAAGAATGGAAAGGAGAGCCACGGAGGGAGGCAGGGGCCACGGTGGAGAGCTGGGGGTTATTCTAATTACGGGAGAAATCATCTGGAGTGTGAGAAAAGGGTGTTGGGGAGCCTGAGTCACTCTCCGATTCATGGTGTAAGAGGATCCGTCTGGCTGCTCCAGAGAATGGCCGCATACAGCCTGCGGTCCCCAGCCTTTTTGGCACCAGGGACCAGTTTTGTGGAAGAGTTTTTCCGGGATAGGAAGGGGATGGTTTGGGGATGATTCAAGTGCATTACATGTATTGGGTGCTTTATTTTTGGTATGACATCAGCTCCACATCAGATCATCGGGCATTAGATCTGGAGGTTGGGGACCCCTGAGCTACAAGGGGGTCCAGGAAGTAGTCTTTTGTGGTAGCTCAGGAAGTAGTCTTTTGTGGTAGCTCATTGCAAGAGAAGATGGTGGCTTAGATCAGTGTGGATGCAGTGAGAATGGTGAGGAGTGGTCAGCTTTAGAAGACAGGGCTGTGCTTTGGAGGTCTCACTGACAGGACTTTGCCACATGCGTATGAAGAGAGCAGACAAGTCCAGGGTGAGTCCTAGGATTTTGACCTGAACATCTGAGAGCGAGTGCCACTGACTGTGATGGAGAAGCCAAGAGATGGAACAGGAGTGAAAAGGAGAATTAAGAATTCTGTTTGAATAATTTTTTGTTAGATATGATTATGAGGTCTTCAAATGCACCGTGAGATGGGTGGTTGGATAATATGTCTGGAGCTGCATGGAAAGGTTACGGCTAGAGACATAAACTTGGGAACTAGTCTATGACATCGTGAAAGAAAAAAAAGTAGATTAAGGCCTTTTTTCAGTTTTTCACAAACACTATACTTCCTCCATTGCACAGCTATTCTGTCTTCCTGGAATGTTCTATCTCCACCTCTTTGCTCAAAAATACCCCCCTATCCTTCAGATCTCAGCCTAACAACCACTTCCTCTGCAAAGCCTTCCCTGACTGTTCACCTAGCGTAAACTCCTCTACCAATGAATGTCTCCATGTCTTTTCTGGTTCATAAATGACACACACACAGCTAGTGCTTTACGATGGGTTGTTCTCAAGAATCACAACAGCTCTATTGTCTCTTAACTTGTGATATGTGTCTTGTTTAACACATCCTAGAGAGACTTCGGCCAAAGCAAGGAGTTTTGTTCACAAAGAATTGATATTGTCTTTGCACAGGCATCTGGAATTATTTCCAAAGGGTTCTGGTGAAGAAATATGCTTCAGAAAGAAATGGAGTTAATGTGATAAGTGGACCAATTTTTGACTATGACTACGATGGCTTACACGACACACAAGACAAAATCAAACAGTAAGCTTTTAAATTCCAAGATCTCACTCAAGAATATTTTTCAAATACTCATGTACCAGAGAAGAGCTGATGCCTCTTAAACCTGTTCTTCTTTGAATCTCCTTGTGAATTCTTCAGTTCTTTTGGGCCTTTTATGAAACATGGCATTGGGGGTTGAAAGAAACAGGAATTTGTGGTAAATAAATGCACTTTTCAGCTCCATCAAAGAATATGTATCAAAAGATTAAATTTTTTCATTTATTCTTTAATAACTCATGGAAATAATTTTCCCTTGTTTCCCTTATTTTGGGGGGGGGGCACTTTTAAAATTCCTTAGGTTTTCTGAGTCAGTACATCTCAATAGGAAATTGCATATAAACTTTAATCAAATCTCATTTCTGTCCCTCTCTGGTGCTATTAGGGATATAAAAGAATTAGGCATACTCTATTCATGAGGAACTTACAGTCTGGTGGAGAAGGCAAGAAGATATAAATACAACAAATTCATAATAGATCAGCACTTAACTGTATACATGCATGAAACAGAGTAACACAAAATATGACAGGGTTTAATTGTGAGACAGAGGAGCCTAGTGGGCTACCTTCTGTGGGGTCGCACAGAGTCGGACACGACTGAAGCGACTTAGCAGCAGCAGCAGACAAAAATGTTAATTTTTTAAATATAGATAAGTAATAAAATAGCTCTTGCTCCCTTTCCAGTCATCCATAAGAGAAATTTTATCTTACTCATACATTGATTGATGGTTATTGTTACAGTTTTAAGCTCAAATTGTATTATCAGCTTAATCGTAATTTCAGTATTTTGAAAATGATTAAAATGAAGATAAGGGAAAACTAAGTAAGGAATGATCACTTCCTATGCTGTGCTCTACTGGCAAAAATTATTTATGCTCAGCACTCAGTCCTCAGAAGTTTCCTTAGTAAATGAGTTCTCTGTACCAAGTTCAGGCCCTCACTGTGGCCTGAAAGGGCTATTCTCCTAGCCCCTGTGTTTTCTGCCTCTGGCCCATCTGATACAGATCTATGCGAGTTCTCCTGAAATGTGGGCCTCACAATGGTGCTTCCCAGCACGGAAGCTTTCAGCGGAGCATCACGGCCCCAGCTCCACACCGTCCCTCCTCCTGCGGCGCTTCCTGGCTCTCCCTGGCTTCCACCGCCACTCCGCGGACCCGTCATTGTGGCCAGCCTCTGCGTCTGGGTTCGGGCGGTTTTCCTTTGTCTCGAGTACCTTTTCTGCTCTGCCAGGTTGAGAAAGGAGATCTGGGGCACTGAAAACATGATATTCAAAGACAGAGACGTGGGGTAACGCTTGCGAGGGAGACAGCGACTCCCTGGAGAGGAACCGCCCTGCAGCCGCTGGGGCAGCGCTCCCGGAGCACGCCTCACAGGGCGCCCTCCCTCAGCCCTAACTCGTCTTGCCTCCCCGTGCCAGGTACGTGGAGGGCAGCTCCGTCCCCGTGCCCACCCACTACTACAGCATCCTCACCAGCTGCCTGGACTTCACGCAGCCCGCCGACCGCTGCGACGGGCCGCTCTCCGTGTCCGCCTTCGTGCTGCCCCACAGGCCCGACAACGACGAGAGCTGCAACGTGAGTGCAGACGTGGCGGCCCTCGCGGCTTCCGCTTCCGCTTCCGCTTCCGCCCGCGCTCCTTTGTCTCACGCGTATTTCCGGTTCCATTTTCATTGCTTTAAAAGTCTTTATATTGTTATTATTTTTTTTTAATTTACTTGTTTAATTTTATTTAGGTTTTGTTCAGCAAGCACATAGGTCCTTATTATTATCATTATTATTATCCAAACTAGAACATTTCTGGAAGTGGAGGGAGGATGCTATGAAATATCATCTACAGACAACAGGGATGAGCCGTGCTTAAATGAGGGGCACAGTTTCACCCTATTTGTAAGGCGTCAGGGGAACTTGTTTTAGTTGGAGGATCATTGCTTCCCAGTGTTGCGGTGTTTCTTCCGTGCGTCCGTGTGAGCCGGCCCTAAGCACACAGGTGCCCCCTCCCACCCCACCCCTCCAGGCGGTCACCGAGCCCCGGCTTCAGGTGCCCTGCATCACACATCGCACTCCCTCTGGCGACCTGTTTTAGGTTTGGTAATGTATACGTTTCAGTGCTATTCTCTCAAATCATCCCACCTTCTTCTGTTATTATTCTGTAATTGGAATATAGGTGCTTTACATTGTTGTGTTCATTTCCACTACACAATGAAGTGAGTCAGCTATATGTATACAGATTAAATAAAACGAGACAAATGACTGCATCAAGTTTATAACATAACTGCACAGAGAAAAGAATTCAAATAAATTATGCATTTGTACTCTGACTATAGGGCTTCCCACGTGGTGCTAGTGGTAAAGAACCTGCCTGCCAATGCAGGAGACATAAGAGACGTTTGATCCCTGGGTCAGGAAGATCCCCTGGAGAAGGGTATGGCAACCCACTCCAGTATTCCTGCCTGGAGAATCCCATGGCCGGAGGGGCCTGGAGGGCTATAGTCCACAGGGTTACAAAGCGTCAGACACGGCTGAAGCAACTGAGCACACGTGCGCTCTGACCACACTCCCTGAATGGGATATAGCTCAAGAACAAATAAAGCAAGCAAAGGAAATTTGAACTTTACACAGTAGATGTGGTGTTGCTAGTGATGTTGATATTTTAATTTTGAAAATTAAAAAAATGTAGTTATAAAAGAGCAGTGTCCTTTGGGATTTGCTGACAGAATTCATCTTTGTGTCTTAAATTATATCCCCACCCTTGAACTAGAACACGCTTATTATAAAACATTTGGACTATACAAATGGGTATACAAGTTGAGTCTTTGGAAAGGACCCAACAAAACTGCCTAACACTTGGGAACTCTGTGTTCTAATGGTGTTTTAATTTTCAATGTAAGGGTATTGTGCATTTAATAAAGTTCTATTTCAGTGTTTGCTCTTAACAAACGATAAAAGTGCTCAAATGCCTTCAGTTTTGCAAAAGACAAATATATTTTGAAAACAGCGAAAAGTAGCACAACTTTGGTAGTTATTGAAATGAGGGAAGAACGGCCAGGAGCTCATTATATCCTTCACTCTACTTTTGTGGCTGTTTAAAATTTTCATTAATAAAAACTAAAAAAAAATTTTTTTTTGTATATTGGAGTATAGCCAGTCACTCTGGAGAAGGAAATGGCAACCCACTCCAGTATTCTTGCCTGGAGAATCCCATGGACAGGAGATCCTGGTAGGTTACAGTGCATGGGGTTGCAGAGAGACCCAACTTAGTGACTAAAATAACAACAACAATAGCTAATTAACAAATGTGAAAGTTTCAGGTGACGGCAAAAGGATTCATTTGGGGATATATATACATTTTCCCCCAATTCCCTACCATCTAGGTTGCCACGTAACACTGAGCAGTTCCCTGTGCTACACAGTAGGAATTTGTTGGTTTATCCATTTTAAATATAGACACAAACACACAGGAATGTATGCTCTACACATCAGACTTTGATGTGTAAGTTGTAAGGGCAGGTGTAACAGGTCACCCCATTCTTAAATAAGACAGATGACTCGATTCACTTATTCCAACGTGAAAGCAGGGCGGCAGGATGAAAAAGGCCCAGGAAGGCAGGCAGGAGCCATGCTGTGTGCGCCTGGCCCTGGTCGAATGCTGCGCTTGGGGGCAAATCACGTGACCACTCCAGGTCTCCTTAATGCGATGGAAACCTTGTGCTTCAAGGTTGATTTTAGAATAGTCTCTATGCTTTTGTTTATAGAATAGAAGGATCAGAGCTAAAATCTCCAGAAGAAAATTTTTAGTCAACAAGCAGTGCTTAAATTCCTTAATTATTTATGTAAGGTACCCTGGGAGAAACCAGGCTGTGTTTAACACAGTCACTCCTCCAGGCAGCCTTCCAGGGGAGAGCAAATGAAACAAGCACTCTGCTTCACTAAAAGGCAAAGAGACTTAAGAATAGCTTCAAGACAGATTTTCAGCTTCATGGACAAGGCAGTTTTGAGGCTAGGGCTTCAATTATAGGTGAAGATTGACCTATCCGAAACAAAAACAATGGATTCAGGAAAAGATAGAAATGTGAAATATGGCTACAAAAAAGCTAAGTAAGTTTGCCCAGAATATTGGAAATGAAGATCATAGTGGGAGATAAGGTTTTAAAGGTTGCGTAGAATCAAATTTGAAATAAAAGTCATTAGGCCAAAAAAAAAAAAAATTTTAAAAAGTCATTAGGCCTTCCCTGCTGGTCTAATGGTTAAAACTCTGTGTTTCCGAAGCAGGGGGCCTGGTTTCCCTCCCTGGTCGGGGAACTAAGATCCCACATTTCATGAGGCCAAAAATAATAATAATTAAAATAAAATAAAAATAGCCATAGCAGCCACGGTAGCAGGTGTCACCATTGGTCGAGTCCGTGTTAGCCACCCAGTCCTGTGCAGCCTGGTCTCCTGTGTCATTTCTCATCAGCTTATTACCCTATTAGGCTGGTACGTATGACCCCCTCCCCTTCCCCTTTATTGAGTCTTGAGGAACCTGTGGCTCATAAAGGAAAAGTCTGTAGCATGGTTATCTGGTTGCCTTCTACCTAGTCGGTAGAAGAGCAGAACTTTAGATTCAAGACTTCTGTTTTCAAAAGCCCATCCTCTTTCAAATCTATCAGATTTCTATAGTGGAAGCTTGGAGCCTTAGCATTTTTTGCTTATTGCATCAACATTAGGGAAGTGAAAGGCACTCAGTCGTGTCCGACTCTTTGCAACCCATGGACTGTGTAGTCCATGGGATTCTCCAGGCCAGAATACTGGAGTGGGCAGCCTTTCCCTTCTCCAGGGGATCTTCCCAGCCCAGGTCTCCTGCACTGCAGACTGATTCTGTACCAGCTGAGCCACAAAGGTAACCACAAAAAATGTTTAGGCATGAGAGCAATTATTTGACTCTGTTTGGGGAGATAAATCAGAATTGGAGGAGATGAAGCATGGTCCTCAAAGGGCTTTGGCAGGATTCCCAAGATTGAGGTAACAGAACTTGAACTGGGGTGTGGTCTTGGAGATTTCTAAAGGAAGGTGGAAGGCAGCAATATTGTATTGCAAGAATCAATAAAATCTTAGAAATAACTGGATGGGAGGTGGAGAAGCAAGGGAGCGTCAGGTGAGAGAGGAGCTATTCTCAGCTGATTGGCTTGACCTTCTCAATTCTGATTGTCTACACCCCACAGGAGTAGTTAATGGTGTACCGGGGCTGGGGGGTGTAATACCTCTGGATCTGAACTTCAGTTTTACTGAAATCTTGCTGTGGGGAGATAACATTTTTGCAAAAAAGTAAACACATATTTTATGGGGTGAAATTGAAAATTGCCATACATGTTTAAGACAAGGCGGAGTCTACAAAGACATCTCAGACTTCAGCCGTGTAGGAGACACCTAAGTTCTTGAGGGAAGGTGTTCACATTTTCCTGTCATTTGGGGAAGTGGGTGATGGAGGAGCTTGAAAACATTGTCGTGAACTCAGCTCGAAGGCAGTTTTTATTCCTCCCAACGTTATGTCTGACGACAGCAACTGATGTCCTTACGTGCCTTCCTCCCTGCCCGGGCTGAGAGGTGTTTCTTGCAGTGCTCATGGCCAGCGTGCTTCTTACTGAAGAACCCCTTGCCACATAGACAGCTGTCTGTGCTTTCTTTTACTTTGTTAAATTGGAGTATAATTGCTTTACAATGCTGTTAGTTTCTGCTGTACAATGAAATTAACCAACTGTATGTATTATAGCCCCTCCCTCTCAGACCGTCCCTCCCATCCATCCAACCCTTCCAGGTCATCCCAGAGCACTGAGCTGTGCTCCCTAGGCTTTATAGCAGGTCCCCACTAGCTACCTGCTTTACGCACGGTAGCGTATGTGTCAGTCCCAACCTGCCACTTCGTCCCACCCTCCCCTTCTTGCCCCCGACCGGGTCCACACGTCTGTTCTCCACGTCTGCATTCTTGCCCTGGAAATAGGTTCATCTGTACCATTTTTCTAGATTCCACATCTATGCATTAATAGACAACATCTGTTCTTCTCTTTCTGACTTCACTCTGTATGACAGACTCTAGGTCCATCCATGTCTCTACAAATAACCCAGTTTCACTCTTCTCTGTGACTGAGCTGTGTCCCATTGTATACACAGACCACATCTTTTCTTTCCATCCTCTGTTAAGCGGCACGTAGGGTCTCCATGAGCTGGGTTTGGTAAACAGCGCTGCAGTGAGCATGGGGGTACACATGTCATTTTGAGTTACACCCTTGCTTTAAGGTCCACCTTAAAACTGCTGGGACTTGAATTCACAAGCTCGTTTGGAAGGAAGGCGGGTGAAGAATAAATGTCCATATCGAAAACAAAAAACAAAACAAACACGAAGCAAGTCCCTGGATTGTGCTTTCATTTGCATTAATGTGTAAAGTTATTTATTTTTAAAGTTTTTCTTTTCCTCTCTTGGTTCACTTGAACTTTTATTCGACTTTTATTAGTTTTGCGTTTCATACTAGAGTCTCCTGCAGCAAATACTTGAGTGGGTTGCCAGCTAGCAAGGGGCAGAAGTCATTTTCTTTCCTGTAGCGTAGCCCAGTATTTTGACTAATTGGAGGCTGGATTTTAGCCTGTGAGAACCAGAGGAGAATGCCTCTCAGATGAAACGGGCAAATCACTTCCCTAGGAAAGAAATAGCAAAAGACAGATTTTTCCCCAAAGTCTTATAATCCCAGCTGGCCATTATTAAAATTAGGAAAAACCTTTTCACCCCGTGTCCACACATTCAAAAGACTGTGTTTACAAAGGAAACATTAAACTTACTGACCATTGAAAAATCAAATGAATGAGTCGAATATGAAAATTCTCCCAAAATATCTCTTCGTGCTTACTCTGCTTACTCTGAGGGGGTCCCGACCCATTTGGAGACCTCCTACTTCGTTAATTATATGGTCACACTGAGGACTGGTCAGTACCGTTGTGGGCAGAGTTATATTTAGGCCTGTCCTTTCCTATGAATCGCAGAGATCTTGGTCAGCCTGGGTGAGGAGGGTGGGGCTTGGAGGATTAAAATCCTTATTTCCCCCAGCCTCCAAAGCAATTTCTTCCTGTTTCTTCCTTTTGCCGGGGATGGCCAGGCATCAGTTTCCTGAACCAACACCCTCCTGGACGTATTTAGCACTGGCACGAGCTGCCAGAGCTCCCTGTCCAGGCCCATGTGGGTTGGAGCTTTCCGAGAAAACCCAGTGCAGGTTCTTGGGCTTCGGTGTAGCTCACGGAGACCGCCTGCGGTGGAAGACTCGGGCAAAGGCATGCCTGAGCCGTCTCAGTCCTGGGACATGCAGCTACCCTTCAACTTGTAGAAGGACTCTTGGCAGCCGTTGCAATTTGGAAATGAGATTATTTGCAAAGATCCTCCCGCCCCATCTCTTCTCTGAAGGTAGACATTTCCCCACATTCTCAAGGTTCTCAGATCTCATTCTCTCAACTTCCCTCAGAAGTGAAAAATATTTTTTTAAAGTAAAGACTGCTTTGTGGGCATTATTTTTTCTTTCTTTTCTCTTTTTTTGCTAATTAATCATTGATTTATTTGGCTGCACCAAGTCTTAGCTGTGGCATGTGGGATCCGGTTCCCTGACCAGGGATCAAACGTTGAGTCCCCTGCTCTAGGAGTCCAGAGTCTTAGCCACTGGACCCCCAGGGAGGTCCCGGCATTACTTTTTTAATTTCTCCTTAGATGTGAAATAAACTATTTAGTGTGAGACATTTAAATGTCTTTCATCTTGAGTCTGGGCCAATGAGGCAATTCTTCGCAAGCAGTTATGACAGAAAGAGATTTCCTTTCTTCCCATCCTAGGATCACCCTTAACGGTTTTTTTCACTCTCACCCCCTTCTTCCTTCCTGTCCTTCTTCCTGTCCCAGGAGCTGTAGTAAACCTTATTCCTTCTGTGTACCAATGAAGGAAAGGAGGCCGAGAGTTTAGAGAGCTTGAGCACCGTCTCCCAGGCAGGAAGCGGTACTGCATTTCCAACCCCGGCCTCTTGGGCCCCAAAGTGCCAGGTGTATTCGCTGAGCGGCTCAATTGATATGAGTCGAGTCAAACTTAACTGCAGTCTCAATCGGTTGCAGTCTAATAGGTGACGTCATCAATCTAGCATATTCTTCAGAAGCTCCAGGGGTGCACACACGTCGTGTGCGTCACTCACAAGCTCTGCACCCCCCGGGGGAGGCCGAGGCGCCCCAGTCCTCCTGCGCTCTGCTCCTCGCTTCAATTCGACCTCGGGCGAGAGAGAAATGACTGATTTCTCCAGGGCCTTGCGCTCTCCCGATCTTGATTTCTGTTCTGAAGACCCATTGAATCAAACGTCCTCTTGCACCACACCTCGCTTTTATTCGGTCCAGCTAACTGCTGCTGAAAATGTTTCAACAGCCGAGGGCCGGTATTTGTGGTGCGTTGTGGCAGGGATGTGGGAGCCGCGGAGAATCCAAGGAGGAAGAAAACACCTTGGCTTTGGGTTCAGGAGTTCGCAGAGGTTGTGTGTGGACTTGGACCAAACAGTGTTGGAGAAACACCTTTGGAAAATTCTGACTCTGATTGTCTTTCCTTTCCGTGGCAGAGCTCAGAGGACGAGTCGAAATGGGTGGAAGAGCTTCTCAAGATGCACACAGCCCGGGTGCGGGACATCGAGCATCTCACCAGCCTGGACTTCTTCCGCAAGACCAGCCGCAGCTACCCGGAAATTCTGACCCTAAAGACGTACCTACAGACGTATGAGAGCGAGATCTAGCCTTCCGGTCCTCTGCGCTGCAGGCTTATCAACTGGTGTATATTTTTATATTGTTTTTGTATTTATTAATTTGAAACCAGGACATTAAAAAAAAAAGCTAGTATTTTAATCCTGTACCAAATCTGACATCTTACGCCTGAATGACTCCACTGTTTTCCTCTAATGCTTGATTCAGGTAGTCCTGTGTTTTGAGTAGAGCTTGTGATAATTGCTGCCCCTTGCATTTTTAGTGGAAGCTTCCAAATGGTGCTGCATAGGCCTTTATTTGCATTGAGGAAATCTCAATCTTCCGAAGCACAGTTGCCACATTTAGTCCCGTACTGTATTAAAATACTGATTTTGTAAAGTTGCATTCATTTATTGTTAATTATGCCAGACATATTTAAACCTTATAGACCAATATAGACCAATCTTAAATATAATAAATCACACATTCAGTTTTTTTTCCTGGTTTTATTCAGCCTTTGTTTCATAGAAATTAGAGGGTTTGTTTCTAGTGAATTTCATGCATGAAAAGGATACATTTCTTGTATTGGGCCCTCTTCCTAGTTGGATATAGTTTACATAGACAAAGGGACGTCCTTAATAGTTCACCATGTGGCTTGAATGAGGTAGAGGATGTATTGATACATATCTGTGGGATATCAGAAGGACAGAGGGAGAAGGGAACCAGAACTCCTGAATATCTTCTCTCACCTATCTACTTTAAAAAATATTTTGAACGTTGGAGGAACAGGTTCCTTTGATCAAGTTGTTTCAAAGCTTTTATTGGACTTAACTGAAAGTGTACTAAGCATATATTCTGTATAAGTATCAACCTAAGAACCAGGAAGGATATAAAGAGAAATAAGACACTGAGATGATATCTAGGCATAAAAGTATATTTAACAAATCAAGGTAGAGAATAATGAACGCTAAGTGAACAGTGTGAGGATCACACAATATGACAGAAGGGTTTGAATGATGGATGGGGTGATTTCTGATGGAGCCAATTGTGGCCATAAAAAATGATGAAGCACAAAGTGAGGAAGTCACTCAGAGATTCTCTGTCCTGACTGTATATGGATGAAGATGCACCTCAGTACTGCCATATTTCCAACAGTTAATAATCTTCTCAAAAAAAAAAATAGCAGTTAAATTTTCCTTTAAAAATAAATTTGCTTAAGGGAACGTCCCTAGTGGTCCACTGGCTAAGACTCCGTGCTCCCAATGCGGAGGGCCTACGTTGGATCCTGGTCAGGGCACTAGATCCTACACGCCCAAACTAAAAGGTAAAATACCACACGCCCCAAAGAAGGTCAAAGGTCCTGCGTGCCACAGCTAAGACCGGGGACAGCCAAAGAAATAAATATTTAAAACATTTGTTTCCTTAAGAAGGAAGTTGTGTTAAGAAGTACATAACAGAAGCAGGACAGCTGGTATGTGGACAGTGGGGATATGGGAAAAATCATGAACGTGGTATGAGGAAAACCGATGTTTGGGAAACACAGCTACAGGGATGCACTGGAAGAAGCGCCCTGGTAATGCTGATGGCAGCTGCGTTTATCCACCAACCACTATGTGCCACGCACATCTCTGGCCCTTCATATGCTCAGGAACGACTTTATGGAAAAGGGAAGCGGTGAAGGTGGGGATGGGCAAGGCTGGAATTGGGCTTTGGAGTTTGGGGCAAATAGGGTGGGAGTGAAACCATAGGCAATTATTACTCAAATCCATTTCACCTGCCTTCACAAATCAAGGTCATCAAAACACTTGCATGTCCTCCAAGCGGCATGTAGCCTAAACAATAAGATGTTTGCCCAGGTGGTTTCCCAGGAACTTGGAGTCAGCTGTGTCTAATTTGCGCTGAGCTGGTTAAGACTGGATAGGACCCCCAACCCTCAAACTGGGCATGTGCGAACGCCTACGCTCAGTGACCTTCTGACGTCACAGAGCCGGAAGTTCCCTTTGCAGGTCGTGCTCTGCGCCTCCCGGTTTGCAATGTGCCGAGGCCTGTTGCTTAATCACACCTGCACAGAGGACGATGGCTACTGCACCTTCTTCCATCACCTCTCCCGGTGATCTTCCTGATCCCCAACCCCAGAGCACCCTGCCTCTTCATGGTTTTGTCTCATAAACACCCCAATCTCCTTGCCTTCTGGGAGATGGATCTGACATGTCTCTTCACTTTGTTGCCTTTCAAATAAATCATCTCTCTGCTGTAAACCTCAGTGTCTCAGCGTTTTAACCTGCCACCCATCAGGCAAAACATATCTGGTTTGGCAACAGAAGTGCGGTAGAGATGAATTGGTGTATCACTCACTGTGTAGTATCATGACATGGTTAACTGACCGTCTACTACATGCCAGGACCTAGACTTGCTGTTGAGGATGAAACTAAGATAAACATGGCTCCTCACAGAACTTGCACTTTAGTGTTGCCAACAAAGGTCTGTCTAGTCAAGGCTATGGTTTTTCCTGTGGTCATGTATGGATGTGAGAGTTGGACTGTGAAGAAAGCTGAGCACCGAAGAATTGATGCTTTTGAACTGTGGTGTTGGAGAAGACTCTTGAGAGTCCCTTGGACTGCAAGGAGAGCCAACCAGTCCATTCTAAAGGGGATCAGCCCTGGGCGTTCTTTGGAAGGAATGATGCTAAAGCTGAAGCTCCAGTACTTTGGCCACCTCATGCGAAGAGCTGACTCATTGGAAAAGACTCTGATGCTGGGAGGGATTGGGGGCAGGAGGAGAAGGGGACGACCGAGGATGAGATGGCTGGATGGCATCACCGACTCGATGGACGTGAGTCTGAGTGAACTCCGGGAGTTGGTGATGGACAGGGAGGCCTGGCGTGCTGCGATTCATGGGGTCGCAAAGAGTCGGACACAACTGAGCGGCTGAACTGAGCTGAACTGAACTGAGCTGGGAGAACAAGAGCCATTCGAAAACCACAGGGCTTCGTTGTGATAGGTGCAGTGAGAGACTCGAACAGGTGCTGAGGGGCGAGGGGGTGGAAAGAGAAGTGGCTTCAATGACAATACAGCCAACACTTGAGGATGTGAAAAGCTGCCTCAAGAGCAGAGATAAGGAAGAGGCTGCTCAGGGACTGGGGCATTCTCAACCGGGAAGTACACACCCTGGCCTGTTGCTCTTGCCTGAGAGGTCTCGCAACAGGAAAGGCTGATAAGGGATCCGGTCCTGCCCCAAGAAGTCAGCTACAGACTTTGGGAGGGGCCCAAACAGGGAGAAGTCATCAGCCTTCCGGAGTCCTTCTCATTGGAATCCATGAGATGGAGAAGGCACTGGCACCCCACTTCAGTGCTCTCGCGTGGAAAATCGCATGGACCAAGGAGCCTGGTGGGCTGCAGTCCATGGGGTCTCGAAGACTCGGACACGACTGAGTGACTTCCCTTTCACTTTTCACTTTCCTGCATTGGAGAAGGAAACGGCAACCCGCTCCAGTGTTCTTGCCTGGAGAATCCCAGGGACGGGGGAGCCTGGTGGGCTGCCGTCTATGGGGTCGCACAGAGTCTGACGCGACTTAGCAGCAGCAAACGGAGAAATCATCAGCCTCCCAGCATCCTTCCCCCTGAAATCCACGAGAAGGATGAGCAAGGTGCCTGCTGCCAGGAAGGATGCTGAGTCAGGACGGTTGGCCAAAGGCAACCGGAAGCTACCCCCACTCCGGTAAAACCCCCGCCTTGGGGGCCCCAGGGCAGAGCAGTTCTCCTGGCTCTCTCATCCTGCCGTTCTCCACCCAGGTGCCCCTCCCCAGTAAAGTCTTTTGCTTGGTCAGCTCGTGTGTCTCCTTGGAAAATTCGTTTCTGAGCGTTAGACAGGAGCCCGCCGTCAGGCCCTGGTGGGGGTCCCCCTTCCTGCAACACATGGACTAGGGTGAGAAAGACTTTGGCATGTGTGAGGGTCTGAAAGAAAACAGGTGTGCCCAGACACGACGGTGGGGTTGTCCGGGAACAGGTCAGCAGATCCTTGTGGGGACCGTTGAGGAGTCTAAGTGCAAGGAAAGTAATTGAGAAGTCACAGGCCGAGGTATGACAGGGTTCCATTTAAGATTTCAGTGTATTTGCCTGGATATGCGGTAATTATATAGCCTCCTCTCAATGTCATTCCACAAAATGCAACTGATACTAGAGAGTGCACCCATTTCGGTGCAATAATTCTGCACTAACATTCCCCACAGCGGCCTTGCAAGATAGAAGGGTCCGTTCCATTTTTAAGAACTATTTGCTAGCTCTTTGCATAGCTAGACTTGCACTTCCCCTCAGATTGAACTCTTCTCAAAATAGACTATACCTGAGGCTTTGGGGGTGAGCAGTTAGCAAATTTAGTTGAGTACTGCTCCTCTATTTTTAATCCTTAGGTCAAGTCTTTCTTTCTCATAAGTAAACTGCATACCGACCACTGTGTATTTCAGGGGAGCGGTTTTGCCGATAAACACATGTCATTAATTGGGGGATTATTTATGAAAGGCTCTGAACGGACAGGGACTCTATTAAAATGAGGTCTGGAAGATTATTTTAAGTTGGGGATATTTTTTAAATTTTTTTTATTTTGAGACCTTGGTCCATTCATACTTTCATTGAGCAAGTTGCCAACTGCTTGCTAGCATGGTGGTCCTGTTTTAGCAGATACATTCAGAAACTGCCTCTCTAAAACGAGCTCACTGTAAACAGGGTGAACCAGGAAAGCGGCCACAGAGTTTCTCAAGGGCAAAAACATTCTGAATTGTTCTTAAGAGAGTTGACTTTAAAAAAAAGAATCTCTGCACAAAAGCAGGGTTTGGTGTCCACTGGGTTTGCCTAGATTCCGGCCCGTTCCGCCTCTTTTTGGGAAGGGCTGCTGTGGACCGAGGATGTTCCTCCCTCCAGCTGTCTCTCTCTAGCTCTTTGCTGAGTCAGGTCGGGGCCGCCTTGTGGGTGGGAAGTGGTGAAGGCGACAGGAATTCTCCCATGAGGGGAGGGATTGTCCGGGGCCGTGAGGAACAAGATCGAGCTGTTTGAGCTTGGAGGCTGGGGTGAGCAGGGGGCCGGGAAAGGGTCACCAGGAGCGGTAGGAGCTCCAACCTGGGTCGAATTTCTAGGAAGCATCTGTCCTTGATCCCTCCTGTCCCATCCGTGTTCCTACCCCGGGCAGGACGTCTAGTTTCGGAAGGAATGTGAAGGTGGACGTGGTGCCCTGGCCCTGCGAAGCTTTGCCGTCCGGCTCTTGGGAGCAGGCAAAGCTCCAACCCCTATGTGAGCTCTGGGCTCTGTTCCCACTAATTCCTTCACGGGGTTCTTTTCCTGCCTTTGGGTGGAAACTCAGGTGCTATTAATGTTCAACTGAATACTTGAGACACTTGGCAGTGTTCTTTATGCAAAAATGCCTAAGAAGTATTTTAACTTTAAAAGCCTTAAGGTATATTGGGTCACGCTCATGCATGCTAAGTGATTTCAGTAGTGTCTGACTCTCCATGATCCCATGGACTGTAGCCCACCAGGATCCTCTGGTCATGGGATTCTCCAGGCAAGAATACTGCAGGGGGTTGCCATGCCCTCCTCCAGGGCCTCTTCCCTACCCAGGGTCAAACCCAGGCCTCTTATGTCTCCTGTATTGGCAAGCGTGTTCTTTACCACTAGTGCCTCCTGGGAAGCCCATATTGGATCACACATATGTGTTAAAATAGAGTTACAACGTAAAATGCCTTTAGTGAGAAGGAAGACTAGTTCTACCTTAATATGGAAGTTGCAATGGCACCCCACTCCAGTGCTCTTGCCTGGAAAATCCCGTGGACAGAGGAGCCTGGTAGGCTGCAGTCCATGGGGTCGCAAAGGGTCAGACACAACTGAAGCGACTTAGCAGCAGCAGCAGCAGAAGCTAATACAATATTGTAAAGCAACTATCCAGCAATAAAAATTAATTAATAAAAAAGAAAATTTAGGGAAAATCTCTTATAGGCATGATTTTAATTTAATGTAATGAAATGGTAATGCATAGATTTTTATCATGCAATAAGATGTTTTTGCATCTATACATAATTTTGAACTACATATGAAAAAATACAGTAACTCAATTTATTTATAACATATGATCAATGGCATTATATTTCCTGGCTGTTAAAATTGTATTTTATAGTGTTAATAACAAATGTAGAAAAAAGTATTTCCTTAAAAATAAAATAAAATATATATTTAGTACATAAAAGTAGCTTTGGGGTGGAAAGGAGGGGAAAAGTTGGAGATAAATGTGTGTGCCTGTGTGCTTAGTCCCTTCAGTTGTGTCTGACTCTATGTGAACCCATGGACTGTAGCCCGCCAGGCTCCTCTGTCCCTGGGACTCTTCAGGCAAGAACACTGGAGTGGGTTGCCATTCCATTCGCCAAGGGATCTTCTAGACCCAGGGATCGAACCCAGGTCTCCTGCATTGCAGGCAGATTCTTTGCCATCTGATCCACCAGGGAAGCCTGACAGGTAAATAGGAGATTCAATACGGAAACAGAAAAAGGGATAATAAGCATAATTCAGAGGCTTTTAATTCTGGCAATTAGGGAGAAGATGGGGCCGGAACCTCAAAATTCTCAGAAAAGGAACAGGTGGAAAGATGCTGGCGGAACAAGGAGATAATACGTTATTAATTCATAAGGGCTGAAATGGAAGCGTGAACAAGCCATCTTGGTGAAAGTGATCAGGAAGCAGGCAGAGAAGGAGACCCAAGAATAGGAAAAATCTACACGCCTGGTATGTAGGTGTCAGATAATATAATACGCGTGGCCCCATGACCCCTGAAAAGCATGCAGACTGGGCAAAACCAAGAGAGAGGAAGAACGCCAGCATTTCAGGGCAGAGACGGCAAGGCCGCGTTAGGCCGTGGGCACACTCTGGAGGTCCGCGGGCACATGGTTTCAGGCAGCCTTAAGCCTAGTATTTCTCGTCTGTAAAAGGGTGATGAGGGACCTGCTCGGTGGTGGTGAAGGCTCCATGCTTCCAATGCAGGGGACGCAGGTTCGTCCCTGGTTGGGAGCTACAATCCCACATGCCTCGCGGTGCAGCCAAAAAAAAGAAAAAGAGAAAAAGTGATGACAATAACTCTTTACGGCGTCAGCAAAAGAATCGTGGCAGGAAACCTCACTGAAATATAAATTGATACCTTTTCCCTCCATTTTTAACACCACTTCCCAGCAAGGAAGGCATCCCCTCTTAAAGTGTTTTCTTGGCTTCAGGGCTTTTTGCAGAGTGGGTGTGGGGAGCAGCAGTAGTCTGTAATTAATGGATTTCCTGTCTTTTGTGAAAACCTAAACCCATGGAAGAAGTGGGAAAAAAACAGTCTTTAGTGTGCCGAGAGAGAAAGGGGCCTTTCCTGGGATTCAGGACAGAGAGAAGCCCGTGGGTCGGAGAGGTGACTATACCCCGGGAGGGTTTCCCTGCTGGCTCAGACGGTGAAGAATCCGCCTGCAGTGCAGGAGACCCGGGTTCGATCCCTGGGTTAGGAAGGTCTCCTGGAGAAGGGAATGGCAACCCACTCCAGTATTCTTGCCAGGAGAATCCCGTGGACGGAGGAGCCCGGCGGCTGGAGCCCACGGATCGCAAAGAGTCGGACACGCCTGAGCGGCTAGCGCCTACACTCCAAGGTGTGCTGCGTGCTCCTTTTAGGGGGCAGAGCCCTAGATCCCGGCTCCCTGACCTCGGCCTGGACATGGAAGGTTCCAAGGGATTTCAAGGGGCTTGAGGATGCACCGTGGAGGCACCCATGCCCGCTGCCCCGCTCCCATCGTTTCCCATTTACTAGAATCTGGAACAATCAGGGGTGGGGCAACGATTGGACTCTCCACAAAGACTGAATTAAAACGTGTAAGCCACGTAAGCTGGAGTTTAGATTAGAAGTGCAGTTTATTTTGGGGAAATAGATTTAGGGAGTGAGCTACACTATAGACTAGCTACATTTGGAAAATGCTTAGCATCAGCTCGGTCTATGTCAAGTGTTCAAGAAAATTATCTAAATAAAGAGTGAAGGAAAGTCAGGAAGACAAAAAATCTTAACGCATGCATGTGGAATCTAGAGGAACGGTACAGATGATCAGATTGGCAGGGCAGGAAGAGATGTCTACGTAGAGAGTGGAGTTATGGACATGGGGGGGGTGGGGGAGGGGTGTGTGATGAACTGGGAGGTTGAGATTGACGTACATACACGACCACGCGTGAAAGAGAGAGCTAGTGAGGACCTGCCGTGTATGCGGAGAGCTCAGCTCCTGCTCTGAGACCACCCAGCTGGGTGGGATGCGGAGGGTGGGGAGGAGGGCCAAGGGGGAGGGGATGTATACGTATCCATAGAGCTGATTCCCCTCCTCACACAGCAGAAACCAACACAACATTGTAAAGCAGCCAATGAAAACAAATGATCCAGGAATAAACATTTTCACAGAAGAAATATCTTGAAAGGTAGGGAGAGAATACAGAAAGAATGAGCAGTGTGAAAACCAAGGCCAGAGACATTTTCAAGACGGAGGAAGTGGTCAGTGATACCAAATGCCAGAGGGAAGTTAAGTTAGACAGGAATTTGAAAGCATCCATTTGAATTTTGCAATAAGGTGGCCATCCACAACCTTCTTGGAAGCACTTTCTTTTATGTGTGTATATATATATATAAATTTATTTATTTTCATTGGAAGTTAATTACTTTACAATATTGTAGTGGTTTTGCCATACATTGACATGAATCTGCCACGCATGTTCTTTCAGTGAAAGGGTCTGAGAAACAGCCACACTGTCTGGAGGAGGAGAGAATGGAGACTGCGCTGGGAGCTGGCAGTGCAGACTGGCCCTTTGACGTTCGGAAACAGCAGAAACAGAGGACAGTCGCAGAAGATGGGGAGAGCTAAGGGAGCCCTTTCTGCTATTTAGGATGGGAAAATTTCTCACAGGCTGTTGAGAGGATTCGATCATCCTGGAAAGGCACTCATGGGTAAAGCAACTGAATTAGAAACACATTCAAAACTGAAAGCAATGGATGAATCCAGCTGTCATGGATTTGCCTTCAAATTCAAGAGCTAATAGAGTTATTTCTTGGGTTGTGTTAGCGAAGAACGTATGACGTACGTCGCTCTTTGCAAAATGGTGCCTGTAGGCTGCATACAGATTACTTCTGCTGTGCCCGTGGGATATTTTTAAAAAATTAGACGCCAAAGGTTTCTAACCTCTCCTGAAACATTGAGAATCTTTAACTTAGTCATTGTTCGTAGGCTATTGTTCCTGGCAACCCTCAGTGGAAGTCTATTTGGCTGCCCTTAGCAGCATTCCCAAGCATTTTCTAGAACAGGGTTGGCCAAGGTTTTCCATAAAAGGCTTTGCCATTCGACCTCTAATTGCTCAGCTCCGCCACTGTAGCCTGAAGGCAGCTGTGGACAGCACAGAAGGGAACGGGCTCTGCTTCGTTCTAATACACCCTCCCACCCCAGATGGGGTACCGCTTGCCATCTTTCACTGTGTTGGTACTTTTGTTTTTCATACTTGTCCTACTGCGTTAATTTAACTTGCTTGCCTTTACTTTTTAAGTTTTTTATTACTGTTTAAATTTTATAGGTGTACAGCCATTAGCAATGTTGCGATAGTCTCAGGTGGACAGCAAAGGGACCAGGCCACTCATATCCATGTGTTCCGTCTCCCCCGAACTCCCCGCCCAGCCAGGCTGCCACAGAACATTGCACTTTGCTTGTCTTGAGACCCTTGATTCTGACTCCCATGTGGGCTGACCAGATGCCTTGAACTGAAGGACTCAATGCTGAAACCCAGAGAGTCTTGAGTAACAACGATGAACTGGTCACGCCTGATGTTTGCATTACGTTACATTTCTATTCTAATCTACTTTGCCATGGAAAACGCACCGTCATTTTCCTTAAGTAGTTTAAAAATCTTAGTAATCTTTGCTCTCTTTCTCTCTTGGGGCTTTGCTGTTTCAGTAATAACTCCAGCCAGTGTTTGGCGTTAGTAAGTTTATCTCCTCCACTTCAAAAGGGGAGGATCTTATCTTGTTCATCATTCCGTCCAGAGACATTTGCCGAGCGCCTCACAGAGATTTGATTATCACTGAGAGAAAGCTGGGTGGCCGGTGGGCCTTCCTCTCTCTTGACCCTCTCAGATAATGTCACTGTGGCTGCAAACCTCTAGGCTGAGATGAAGATAAACTGGTAATTCAGCGGCCAGCATCCTGAACGGGCGCCGTGCGGCCTGCGCGCGCTGAGAGCACGCACTGCGCGCCGCGGTGACACCCAGCCGGAGAGCCGCAGGTTCCGGCCCTGTTCTCCGCCCGGCAAAACTCAGCTGCTCATCTGGCCAGGGGAGCCCTGTGCCTCTGCCGCCCGCTTTCACACCAACAGCAACGTGAGGAAAGACCCCAGGAGGCGGAAAGCGGAAGCGGGTTCAAGTTTGGACTCTATACTAGTTCTCGGTCGTGTTTCTTTCCTGGCGGCTAGTTCATTTGTAAAATAGGGATGCTCTCATGTATCTCTTTGGGTGTTTATGAAAATTAGAGACAAGTGTCGACTGAAAAAAAATGCACAACCTCAACTTTGAGAATGATGTTTTATGTGGAGCATTTTCTGAGGACTCCAGTCCAGAGGACAGCCTCTAACACGGGTCTGAGGGGCTGCTCCGAAGAGACGCGAGGAGCCAAGAGACAATGGAAGTTTTGCAACAGAACCCAAGCGGTGGGAACACAGCAAGATTACTGTTGATTAGGGCGAACCAGACACCGCAAGCGGAGGACTCTGGCGCGGTTTTCTGTGCAGGAAGAGCCCAGGGTCCGGCTCACTGAAGCCGCTCTCCGATACGCAGCTGAGCTCTCCGGGGCCAGCTCCTTGGTCTCCTTCGCCCGCCTGCGTGTCCCCCGGCGCAGGTCGGGGCGCGCAGGGACCTGGCTTGAGGGCCGCAGCAGCCCCGGTTACTGGCACGGCGGTGCCGCCGCCCGGGACGCGCGCTGGCTTCAGTGAGCATCTGGCGCTTCCGGGGAACCCCAGGGTGTGGCAGTGGGGCTTCACACCAAGCATATCCATACGCTGTAAATGTGTCGTGTTTCAGACACTGAGGGCAGCACTTCACAGGTGAAGCTGTATTTCATCCTCACAAAAATAACACGATCCACTGTCCTGGGAACGAAGGTGTTCCTAGGATGCGGGCTTTCAGCTCTAACACTTGGAACAGCCCCAAGCACCCTGGGACAAATGGGTCACCCAGAGCCCATCAGTGAAGTGTATTACTGGACCCATTTTCCAGTTGAGGAAGCTAAAGTTGAGCGAGGTAGGGAACGTGCTGAAGATCATGTGTGTGGCAGAGCTGGGATCTCCAGCCACAGCTGCTCAAGGTCCCATCCAGGGGCCTCCATCTGGCCCAAGGCGCTCTCCTCTCCTCCAGCTCCACCGGGCGGCAGAGAGCTGTCCTCAGTAGGCAGCTGGCCGAGCACTCAGTTTCACAGAAGCCTGGGATTTGCTGGATGGGTGGGATGGGTTGAAGGAAGGCTTGTTTGAGTTCTCTCCTTTATTTAACACCTTCCCTGGTGGGGAAGCATTTTAACCTGGGGGTGGGGAGTGAGAGCGGAGGTGAAGTCTGATCTCTTTCCTCTTTTACACTTTTAGTAAGAGTGCAGAATAAGCTCAGTCCCTTAGGGGTCGCAGTAAATAGCTCTCTGTGGCTTGTACAAGTCCACTCCACATGCATCTGTGGCCGTAATAAGGAGTCCTGTAGCTCTACAGCTGGGGAAGCCGTTCGTTTCTCTGCATGTCAAGTCAGAAGTCTTACCCAAGAGATATAAACAGTTTACAGTCTGAATATAACAAAATGTCAGTTCATCTTTGACAATACGTGTACACGGCACCCACCCTCACCGTGACGAAAGCCCAAGTATTCTAGAGCAAAATGAACTCTCTTGTATTAAAAACTGTTTTGTTCCTGAGCGACGTGTGTGTGCATGCTCAGTCGCTCCAGCCGTGTCCGACTGCGACCCCACGGACTGCAGCCCGCCAGGCTCCTCTGCCCACGGGATTCTCCGGCAGGGACTCGAGCGAGCGAGGTGCCGCGCCCTCCTCCAGGGGCTCTTTCTGACCCAGGGGTCGAACCCGAGGCTTCTGCCTCTCCTGCACTGCAGGCGGGTTCTTCACTGCTGAGCCATCAGGGAAGCCTTCCTGAGCGATGTCTACTGACAGTGATGCTGATGGAGAGGTAATTGTCACAGGCCCATGAATGAGAATGCTCCATAGGTGAGGAATGCCCGGGATTCCCTAATAAAAATGTGTCTTCCATTCATTAGTTGGACCCGAGACAGGCCAAACGAGTGATTTGGGGGCGAGCTCCAAAGAGTTGCGGCACCCCGAGAAGCAGGGTGGTGGAATGAGGAGGCATTTCCTGCCCAAGAAGCAAAGCCAGCCGGGGACCGCAGCCTGGAGAATGGCCAGGTGAGGGGTGCGGGCCAGTGCTCTGGTACCAAGTAAACCCTCTTGTGAAAAGAGGCTCCCTTCCAAGGTGCCTTCTGCACGTCCCCAGGTCTTACTTCACGCTGCCTATTCTGCTGTCTTTATCAACAGTTATGTCAATGCAGCAGCTTTATTTTATTCAAGGACACCTCATTTACAGTGTTAGTTTCAGGTGTATGGCCAAAGGATTCAGTTTATATATAGAGAGAGAACAAACCTAAACTACGTACCTAAACAACGTATTAAAAAGCAGAGACATTACTTTGTCAGCAAAGGTCCCTCTAGTCAAAGCTACAGTTCTTCCAGTAGTCATGTATGGATGTGGGAGTTGGACCATAAAGAAGGCTGAGCACTGAAGACTTGATGCTTTTGAACTGTGGTGTTGGAGAAGACTCTTGAGAGTCCCTTCAATGGCAAGGAGATACAACCAGTCCATCCTAAAGGAGATCAGTCCTGGGTGTTCACTGGAAGGACTGATGTTGAGGCTGAAACTCCGATACTTTGGCCACCTGATGTGGAGAGCCAACTCATTAGAAAAGACCCCGATTCTGGGGAAGATTGAAGGCAGAAGGAGAAGGGGACGACAGAGGATGAGATGGCTGGATGGCATCACTGACTCAATGGACATGAGTCTGAGCAAGCTCCGGGAGTTGGTGATGGACAGGGAGGCCTGGTGGGCTGCAGTCCATGGGGTCGCAGAGGGTCGGACACACCTGAGCCACTGAACTGGACTGAGCTGGCAGGACACAGAGGGCACACTCACAGGGGGAGATGGAAGAGAGTTAAGAGAAGGCACAGTTCGCAGGGGTTGAGGCAAACCAGCCAGAGGTAGGGGCGCACCCTGGTACAGGGAATTACTGCCCTTTGGTCTTTTGAGCCAAGAAAAGGAGAGGTTTCTGGAACCTGGAGAAAGAGCTATAGTTGTGGAGGTGGTTCTCAAGTAGTGGCTGTGACCTTCGGAAGAAGGGTGCAGCATGTCAGACCCGCGGCCTGGAAGGAGAGGCCCGAGAGAGACACACAGTGACACTGTCTCCCTCCCGCTCGGGCCTCCCCTTGGCCCAACCCAGTCGGAGGCTGGAAGAAGGAGCTTGTTGGTCAGTCCACAGTGCCCTGCTGAACCACACAGCAGTTCAAAAGCATCAATTCTTCAGCACTCAGCTTTCCTTATAGTCCAACTCTCACATCCATACATGACTACTGGAAAAACCATAGCTTTGACCAGATAGACCTTTGTTGGCAAAGTAATATCTCTGCTTTTTAATATGCTGTCTAGGTTGGCCATGTTTGGCAGAGACCAACACAATTCTGTAAAGCAATTATCCTTCAATTAAAAAATAAATTAATTTTTAAAAAAGAATCTTATAATTTTGAGTTTCTAACACAGACTCAATGGACATGAGTCTGAGTGAACTCTGGGAGATGGTGATGGACAGGGAGGCCTGGCGTGCTGCGATTCATGGGGTTGCAAAGAGTCGGACATGACTGAGCGACTGAAATGAACTGAACTGAACTGAACTGACCCTTTCCTTCCCTCTCCACCCCTAATTTCTGAATCCATCTCAATTCAGATACGAATTCTTACTGCGCCCTTCACCAGTAGTTTATTCCAAAGTCGAGATTATTCACTCCTATCGTGGTACTCCCACTGCTGTCTGACCAAGTAAGAGATAACAATTATCTCTACGTTCTTTAGTGAGTGGATTGCCACTGGTTCCTCTCTGGCTGGGTTAGAAAATATTTGGCTCATAATCTCTGTTATTCGTGAGTGCGTTCCTGGTATCTAAGAACTTGATAATGTCAGAGGAACAGATGGATGTTAGGATGAGGAGTTTCAAACGATTCTCAGAGGGAGGGAAGGATCATCAAATTACTATCCTTAACCAAAGACTTCCCTGATGGCTCAGACGGTAAAAGCGTCTGCCTACGAAGCAGGAGACCCAGGTTCGATCCCTGGGTTGTGAAGATCCTCTGGAGCAGGAAATGGCAACCCACTCCAGTATTCTTGCCTGAAAAATCCCATGGATGCAGGAGCCTGGCAGGCTACAGTCCGTGGGGTTGCAGTCGGAAACCACTGAGCGACTTCACAACCAAAGCTAATACAGATGGCTCTTGGCTTTGTGCTGCCCCAGCCACTGCCTATGGCTGGGCCTAAACCCGTCTCTCCTCACCTGTACCCCAGCCTCTACTCTGCATCTCCTTCCCTGGTTGGCTGTTTGAAGAGACTTGAGTAATCCAGCAAGATGGACTGACTTCTAGACCTCAATGGCATCTTGTCTTTGCAATCATTTAGCTTTGCAAGAAAATAAATTGAAGGCCTTCTGGACACCAAAGTTCTTGCATGTAGCTTTAAATTATATAAATTCTTATAAGTGTCTTTGCATCTGACTACAGGTAAGATATTTTGTCCCTCAGGGATTTTTTTTTTCTTTTTAATCATCTCTCAAGTAAAAAGTCTGGACCAGACTTTACTATCACTTGAAAACTTTCAAGCAGCCTCTCTGGCTTCAGTCTGCCTGTCCGTGACCATTGACTCGCCCGCTAATTAGCAATGGGACACTTTGCAAAAGTCACTTTGCTGAGCCTCACTTTCCTGTCTGTAAAATACGATAAGGCACAGCCTTGGTAGAATCATTGTCAGAACAATATAATTCAGATAAACCTGGCATGAAAATTAGCTATGTTTATTACAGAAAAACTCAGTTACATAAACTAGATTTTATTTAGTTGTGTTGATCTTTTTAGAAGTCATCAGAATATAGAGATCATTACAAAGTCTCAGTAAACTGTGAGGGCCACTTGCAGTGTTTGGCTGCTGGGATCCGCTGCGCCCCTCTTTTGAGAGCAGCGCTCCAGTCTCCTTCTAAGAAACCACCTCTTGGGACTTCCCTGGTGGTCCAGTGAGTAAGAGTCTGCGCTTCCACTGCAGGGGTCAAGGGTTCGATCCTTGGTCAGGGAACCAAGATCCCACATGCTGAGAGGCACTGCCAAAAAAAAAAAAAGAAAACTTTCTTACCTATCTCTGATTTCATACGGTTTGAATGACAAGGATCCATTCCAGTTTCACAGGCAGATTACTCAGATCTGACCAATTATAGATGTGTTTTTCCTTGAGTTCATGAGTGATTCTGAATGGCATGTGACCTCATTAGGACCAACAAGACACAGAGGGCCTTTAGCTGGAATGTCCTGAAAGGAGATGCTTCTTCCCATGAAACTGGACCCCAGGAGGATGTGAAGCTGGACCATGATAGTCTTCCTTCTTCCAGGAGGAGCTGTCACTCCAAGTAGAAGGTCACAGGTGGCCTCAGAACAAGGTAGAGAGACACCCTGGGTTCCTTGCCTCAGCCAAGCATCAGTTCAGTTCAGTCGCTCAGTCGTGTTCGACTCTTTGCGACCCCATGAATCACAGCACGCAAGGCCTCCCTGTCCATCACCAACTCCCGGAGTTCACTCAGACTCACGTCCATTGAGTCGGTGATGCCATCCAGCCATCTCATCCTCGGTCGTCCCCTTCTCCTCCTGCCCCCAATCCCTCCCAGCATCAGAGTCTTTTCCAGTGAGTCAACTCTTCGCATGAGCATGCAGGCAGACATTTCTGCCAATCTTTTCAGTAACATGGGTCAGCATATGCCTTTCTTGCTTCAGTTAGTTTGAGCTTGAATTTGATATGTAATTGACAGAATGCTGACTCACCCAGGAGCTGGTCTTGTCTTCCTTCTGTGAATTAGGATTTATGAACCCATTCAAAACTCAGAAAGCAATCATAACCACACACACCTCTCCCAACCCTACCATCATCAGCCTCGTCGTTTCAAAGGTCTTGCTTCAACTTCTTTTTTGCCACACAAGCACCTTCACCAATTCATCGCCTCTGCACCCCACCTGGTGGCCGCGCTCCTCACTAGCTGCCTCTGGCCTAGCCTTGGCTCCTTTGTGAATGTTGGCTGGTCCTCGACAGATTCTAAGCTGGCCACTGGCACCTCTTCAGTGCTATAATGAACAAGTACCGAACCAATAGCCACCTATTGACTGGTTCTGTCTCATTCTTTCTCAGTGACAAAAATTTGAGTGTCCTGATCCTGTCTGAGGTTAGGAGAAAGAAAAGAAAGAAAGAAAGTGAAGTCTCTCAGTCGTGTCCGACTCTTTGTGACCCCATGGACTGTAGCCCACCAGGCTCCTTCGTCCATGGGATTTTCCAGGCAAGGATACTGGAGTGGGTTGCCATTTCCTTCTCCAGGGGGTCATCCTGACCCAGGGATTGAACAGGGTCTCCCGCACTACAGGCAGACGCTTATGGTCTGAGCCAGGTTAGGAGAGACCTCGTTTGTTTACTTTTTGAAAAGCCATGAGCCAGCTCTAATTCAGCTGAGTTAGATGAGCAAGGGAGGCAGCTGCAGAGGCCTCCACTGTTACCGGTGGGCTCCTGGCTTGCAGAGGCTGGAGAGGGCAAAGGAGAGAGAGTGTGGTTTGATTGCAGTGTAATTTTCTTCCCTCTGGGAGCGTTTCAAGCGAATTCTACCAATGTCAGGGAAGCAATGACTCATCAAATAGTGGGGTGTTGATTTCGGGAAAGGGAGGGGACGTCCCTGCTTTGGGGCTCGCGGACGGCTCTGCACTAAGGTAAGATCTCATGGCCCCGGTGGGACTGCCACGTTGGCAGGAATCCCTGCTCGTTGCTGAGCTGGGGAGAGGCGCCGTGTCCCCCGGGGTTCAGGGCTGGGGTGGCGCCCTTGCAGTCCGAGAAGGCGGAGGCCGAGCCTTCCCGCGGGCGCGCCTGCTGCGTCTCCAGGGCCACGCGCCGGGCCCGAGGGCAGAGAGCGGACAGTCGCGCCCGCGGCCCACGGCGAGGGCGAGGCGAGGTGAGCAGCGCGTCTGGGCAGAGGCGGGCCCCGCGGGGACGCCCCCCCGCCGCAGCCCTTCTCCCCTCCACCTGCCGGCCGGGGGTGAGGCAGCCCCGCTACTGACGAGCGGGCCGCGGGCCCCGCCACCGAGGCGGCGCGCGCCCTGAGGGTCTGGAGCGGAGACCGCGCGTGGTGACCGCCCCCGCGGCCCCCCGCAGGCCTGCGGCCTCCCGCTCAGGCTGTGTCCTTGGTCATCTCCAAGATGGGGACGAGGTGCTTGCAGACACTTGCGCACGTTCGGGGCTGGTGAGGGGTGTTCGCCGTGCACTGCGGTCCGAGGGCCTCGTCCGCCTCTTCTCGGGGTCCTGGCCGTGGGACTGAGGCAAAGTGGGCGGCGGGCCCTCGTCGGCAGCCGCGCCGGACGCCGCCCCTAGGACGCGGCGCGGACCTGCGACCGGGCCCGCGGCTTCCGGCCTTGGTTGCAGCTCTGGGTGCCCCGCCGAGGGCCCGCCCAGCCGCTGCCGCTCGCTTGCGAAGAGGGCGCCTCGGTGCCAGTCCCCAGACCCACCCTGCCTCTGCGCTGCGTGTTTCTTAGGTTTCTGGCAAAACCCTAACCTTATTTTAGCGCTTCCTTCGTGGGTCGGATGGAAAAGAATCCGCCTGCAATGCGGGAGAGCCGGGTTCAGTCCTGGGCTCAGGAAGACCTGCTGGAGAAGGGAATGGCTACCCACTCCAGGATCCTTTGGAGAAGGCGATGGCGCCCCACTCCAGTACTCTTGCCTGGAAAATCCCATGGATGGAGGAGCCTGATGGGCTGCAGTGCATGGGGTCGCAAAGAGTCGGACACGACTGAGCGACTTCCCTTTCACTTTTCACTTTCATGCATGGGAGAAGGAAATGACATCCCACTCCAGTGTTCTTGCCTGGAGAATCCCAGGGACTGGGGAGCCTGGTGGGCTGCCGTCTATGGGGTCGCAGAGTTCGACACGACTGAAGGGATTTAGCAACAGCAGCCGGGATCCTTGCCGGGGGAATCCCAGGGAGAGAGGAGCCTGGTAGGTTACCAGCCAGGGGGTTGCAAAGACTCGGACAGGACTGAGCGGCTAACACACACCCTTACTCTCTGCTTTTCCAGACCGTTGCCTGAGTACTGTGCGGCCCCGGTGAAGGCCGCACAGTAGGACGTAGTGGAATGACGGGAAGTTGGTGATTGCACAGTCCTGTGGGCCTCCACGCGGCGCTCAGGTCTCTCTGCGCGGGGACCATCACCCTGTCCCAACCTCTGTTCAAGCTCCCACCCTCTGAACAGCTCAGTGTCCCCTCCTTCCTGCACAGGAAGTTGAGGCCGTCAGACGGCAAGTTCTTTAAGCTCAGCCGAGCGAGCGTGCGCTCCAGAGCGAAGGCCGTCTCCACCTCGTGTTCCATTTCTGGGGTGGTCCCTCCCCTAGGGGCAACCCCTCCTCCTGTGCTTCAGACTCCACACTTCTCTGTCTTCACGGGGGCCTTACATTATTAATGAGCCCCCTCAGCTGGATCTTTCCATAAATACTTAAACACACGGCTGTCTTCAATCTGTGAAGAAAAAAATTCCCCTCATGTTACACCTGTGTCCTCTTACAGCTTCTTCTGTTTTTCCTCAAAACAGCCTTCTAATCCTTTCCAATTTTCAGGGCTAAACGTCTCAGAGGCCTGTCTGCACCCGGGGCTCCGTTTCCTCTCCGCCCCACCGGCTCCCGCCTCTCACGCCTCCAGCCGCACTCGCTGAGATCACAGTGACCTCCATGCCGTCTAATCCAAAGGCCGCTCCTTCACTCCCCGCCTCGGGCAGGCTTTCCCACCGCGGATCCCTGCCGTCTTCATGGAAACTCCAAGTTGCTGCGCCTTCCTGGACGTCTCCCTCCGTCTCTGGCTGAGTCTTCCTTCTCTTCGCAACGTCTTTCCCCTCCCAACCCTCCATCACAGTTTCTCAAGGCTTTAGGGGACCAGCTTCCCTGCTGGTCCAGTGGTCAGGACCCTGCACGTCCTCAGCAGGGGGTGCAGGTGTGTCAGCTGGGCAGGAAACCAAGGTCCCACGTGCAACAGTGTGGCTACAAAGAAAAAAAAAGTTTTCTCAAGGGTTAGCCTTAGGCCCTCTTCTCTCCCTTTCTCTACTTTCTCTCAAGCGTCTCCTTGATGCCACGGCTGTCATAACTGCCTCATCGGGGATGGCTTAAACCGCACTCTCCAGTGCACATCCCCCGGAGTCTCACGCGTGTGTGTCCCTCTCTGTTCACTGTGACCTCCTGCACGTTCCAAGGCCACCTCGGGCGGTCGTCTGTGTAAAGAGCTCTGGAGGCAGGCGTTCAGGTTTCAGCGCTGCCTCGCCTTTAGACTTGACTCCTGCAAGCTACTTTACTAAGCTTGAGGGACTAGGTTATTGTTAGCCTGGGCTTCTGTGATTTTTGTGTGATTTTGAAGCTAAAACCTTACAGATTGGTGAGTTTTCAGTAGGCAAACCTGAGTAGACAGGCTTAGAGGACACATGAGCAAGGCCATAGAGGTAACAAAAATGCATAACTATTTAGGCACACAGGGAACTTGGAGTGTGAGGGCAGAAATAGGCTGAAGAATGTCAGTTAGAACGGTGTATTTTTTGCTGTGTATCTAGGAGACAATATTTGATGAATGGAGTAAGATGGTTGGAGGCAGACTTAAGATAACTTTGGTAGAAATAGAAAATGGATCTGAGAGGTGTAAGGATAGTATATGAAAAACTTATTTGAAAAAGAGCAAAAGGTGATGAAAGGCTCAAGGTGGGTACTGAAAGCAGTGAAGTCGTAACCGTGGTGGTCCAGCAGTTAAGACTCCTAGCGTCCAGTGCAGGGGACATAGGTTCTATCCCTGATCAGGCAACTGAGATGCCACATGGTGCATAGCGCTGCCCAAAAAAAAGCAGTGAAGAAACGGGCCTTGGAAGAAGAGCCACTAAGAGGGTAGACAAAAGTGTTTGGTATCTGGGGGATGATTCGATTGGAGAATCATTTATTCAACAAATATTTTAAACACCTATTTTGTGCCAAATACAATATGGGTATTGGCGTCCAAAGATGAAAAGACCTGATCATTGATTTCCAGGAAATATGTTAATTAATAATTACAAAGAATATGGTACAAGTCAGAATGGGCACATGTTCAAGGAACAGTTAAATCATAAGGAAGTTTTATGTCTTTCTGGGTGAATAAGGATAAACATCATGGAGGAAGTATTTGATCAAAGATTGAAAGAATGAACTAAGAAGGTGGTTAGGTAAAAACAGAATATTCAAGACCAAGGCTCAAGTCTTACCCATTTTTATATTCCTAGAGCCCATTTTGTAGTGTGCAGAAAATAGAAGGACCATAAAATTCTGGGGTCTAGCAGAAGATGGCTACAAAGGGAGGTGGAAGATGATGAAGGTGAAAGAGAGGAAGGAAACGAAGACCCTTCAGAGGCTGAACTTAGAGACCGTGTGGTGTCTTCCACATCCTGAATGGTACTATGTCAGCTTGAAGGAGCTGATTCTGCCTTTGAAGTTTGCCAGCCTACAATTAAGAGTTCAGCCATCAGGAGAATCCAATTCAATAAACAGAATTACAAATTTTTATTTTAATTACATTCAGAAGCTTTAAAAGACAATTATACTTTGGGCCAAGGGACAGGCCACAAATTTAAAAGAGTCAGAAGTCTTGATATTTTCTGGAATCTTTTTGCTCATCTTTAATTGAAAGGATATTTACTTTTCAAGCCAGTTTTCAGGTCGATCCAGTTATGCTTCTCTGTGACACATACTCTCATTTCACCTTGGCAGATTGGTTTCATTAGAAATAATCCATGGTGGGGGTAATGTTAACATAATATTGCTTCTAAACTCGGCACAGTTTGATGAGAGATTTGGATGTGCTTGGTGGGTTGCCGTTCCAATTTCAGACGTTTCGCTGGCATTCCCTGAGAGTCTGACAGCTAAACGGGCTTTTCATGCTCTGAATGTGGCCGTGGAGACTCAGTCCTATGACTCTCTTTAAAAGCCTTGGGGAATTGATGATTGAGAGGCCCTGAGCTCCTCTGAGAAATGTTGTTTCAAATGAGTGCTTGCCAATTCCAAACTTACCAGTTAAAACTGGAAGATGAATTAGGTCATCTCTCACATTTATGCATTGTTTAATCCAATTTGCAGCGTTAGGTCACATACATTATCCCATTGGATCTTCATAGTCACTCTGGGTTGTAGTCAAGAATGGTCTTACTTTTTCCATTTTATGGATTTTACAGATGAGGACTGGGTTGAAAGAGAGTAACTTGTTTGTTCATATTTGCAAAGATAATTAAATGTTTATGAGGTCTGGGAATCAACTTGGTCAGTTTATTCCCAGTCTAGGGCTTATTATACTTAACCAGGTGGTTTTACTTGGTAAGACTTTTAAATTTATTCATTGAATGAATGACAACCCAGTCTTTGCAGCAGATAATGTCCATACCACAGGTTTAAGCAGGCAGGTATAATGAAGATAGAAAAGGGACTAAAGACCATGACTTTGCTCTTCAAGGCTTGGACTTTGGTGCATCTTTGTGTTAAGCACAGTGATGGCTTTACTGATTGATTCATTAGTCTGACTCATCATACATTTGAGCTTCCCAGGTGGGCACTATTGGTGGAGAATCCGTCTGCCGATGCAGGAGACATTAGAGACAGGTTTGATCCCTGAGTTGGGAAGATCCCCTGGAGGAGGGCATGGCAACCCACTCCAGGGTTCTTGCCTGGAGACTCCCATAGACAGAGGAGCCTGGCGGGCTACAGTTCATGGGATTACAGAGAGTCAGACATAACTGAAGCGACTTAGCATGCATGTACACGTCATGCATATACCAAGTTATCTCTTCCTGAAGTGTACAAAGAGTACTCTAGAAAGAAGACAGAATGACCGCAACAGGAATCTTTCACGAGTAAAAGTTCCATTTCATTAAGACAATTTGCCTCATCCGCTTCACAGTACAAAGGAAGATTAGTCTTAAACTTTTTGACATTCGCATTAATTGCATCTCAGGTTGCTTTGGTAGAAGACACTGCTGACCCAGGTTTCTGTACCTGCCACAGTGGTTCTTCGAGGGAGAGCAATCTGACTCCCCCCTCGTCATCCGCTGCCAGAGAGCTCACCATTGTTAGAGTGCTTTGGTTTCTCCTCTTGCAAAGGTGTTATTCTCACAGGGCTCACAATGGTTGTTGGCTGAGACAAGCTTGGACGTGAGCAGCAGGCTCCGCTAGAATCAGCTCTTCCTCTGTAAGCACTGGGCCTTGGCCTTGACCCTGGACTTATCTGTGCTCCGTCTTTGTGAGCCCTTTTCGAAGGCCTTTGTGGGACTTAAGTTGACATCATTCCAATCTATCAGAGAGAGTTTAATGTTGACCATCACAGTGGAAGTTGTTGAAGCATCTACCACCGAAGTGGGCTTCCTAGGTGGTGCTAGTGGTAAAGAACTCACCTGCCAATGCAGGAGAGGCAGGTTCGATCCCTGGGTCAGGAAGATCCCCTGGAGAAGGAAATGGTAACCTGCTCCAGAACTCTTGCCTGGAAAATTCCATGGATAGAGGAGCCTGGTGGGCTACTGTCGATAGGGTTGCAAAGAGTCGGACACAGCTGAGCGAGTGAGCACGCACACCACCTGTGTATCCCAAAGTCCATGAAGCTCCATGCAAACCTCACCATCTAATCACAGACGTGCTGTGTCTTTGGCACAGCAAAGACCATCTGGAGGGGCTTTTGGCAAATACCTCCAAATGGTTCCCATTAACTCTTGTCTTATCTTTGCATATCTAAGAGAGGTATTTTGGATGATTCTTTGTGGAACCAAGAAGTCGAGAGGATATGTCCTTTACATATTTTACCTAACAAAACCAGGAACAAAGCCATGATTTCCTTTCAAGGCAACTTGATATGACAGTGTCCCAGACTATTGAAAAGGTTGAAAGCCTTAGTGTGACTTAAATGTTTAGGTAAGCCTTCTATACCGAAGTAGAACTTTGTCCTGACATTTGAATACTAAATGTATCTAAGAAAGAATTCTAAGAAATTATATAGAAATATTGAATTTATGAACATTTGACTTGTAAATCTCTGCTCAAGCTACACCTCACTCTGCTATGAGAGAAAGGGAGAAAAATGTCTTCTGCTAGCATGTCTAATAAGGGGATAAAAGGACAAAGATGAGGTGGCAGAAAAGACAAAGAGCTCTGAGTCAGAGGAGGATAAAAAGGCTGAACTGCATGTTGACACTAATTTCAGGGTTGGTCTGCGGCTGACGTGAAAATGCTGGAGTCAATGGACTAAAGAAAGAACTGCCGTGAATTAGAGGTTATCAGGACAGCTGCAGTGGGGCTGAGCACTCGGTGGCGAGGGCGTTCAAGTTCAGTGGCTTTGGGGCCATCAAGCCCTGATCATCAATGCTCACTGCACCCTGTATCGCTGCGGCGCCGACCTGAGAGGTGGCTCTGGTGCGACTCTGATTATGTTTTGCCTCCTTTTACTCCATTCATAGCGTCATTTTCCAACTTTTCTGTTAATCCTGTGAGCTACCAATTTCCTCCCAAGAAATCATTGCTTTTGCTTAAGTTATTCAGTGGTACTTTCTGTCCTTTGTAAACAAGAAGCTTGGCAAGTGCAGATCCTGGAACCAGTAGTATACGCAGGTGTATTTTAGGACAATGTGAGAACTGTGGGCTCCTTGAATCAATTAGAATGAAGAACAATGGAAGTTCCGCTCAGATTTGGTCTTGAGCATCCAGAGCTCATGGTGCACAGTTGAGAGTCTGCTGATGAAGCTTGTCAGTCTGGGATAAAACGCATATCAAAAGCAAGATTTGGTGGACTGAGTCATTTCATGCCCTGGGGTGCGATGAAGACTCCCAGAATTTGAGAACTATTGGCTGAGGTGTGTATCACGTGGTGTCTCAGCAGAAAGGAGATGGCACACTCAAATAGGGTAGCTGAGGAAAGTCTAACAAAGGGCTTATTAGAGTATTGTGAGCAGGGCTGAGGGAAATCAACCAGGGGCCGTGCAGCAGCGGAGGGATGTGACCTGCAAGGTCCTCACAGCCCCTGAGCCTGAAAGGGCGAGAGGGAGGAGAGGCCACCAGGGCCCCAGACAGCTGTCGGTGCAGCCGCAGGTTTAGAATGAGAGCAACTGTGGACTTTGGTAAAAGGATCCAGTCGCTGCCTTCTGTCTGGCAGGCTGCAGGCCAGGAGGTAGATCCTCCCTTATCTTTCTCAATCTGAGTCTCCCCCTCAGGCATCCCAGGGGCCGCAGCCAACCTGAAGCCGCAAGGCTGAGGTCACCTGGTTGATGCAGAACCTGGAGATGGCTTTTAGGGGCAAAGAGGGAGGAAGTGAATGGAGTGTCAATCAGGGCGGACAAACAGAGGCTGTTCTGCACGGGGCGGCTACTTCTAATGGCACTAGAGAGAGCTTTCAAGAGATTAGCCAACTAATTCCTACATTCTTGGCTCAAGGAACAGCCTGAAAGAAAGGTATTTTCTATGGCTATGGAAAAGAATATCTTATCTCTCAGAGGCTTAGGATGGGGATGGCCCCAAACCAAACAGTTTTGTTCCAAGGTTTGACATATCACAGAATCAGCTTAATTCAAAGTTTGTTAGACTTCTTCTCAAGTTAGAAGAAATGAAATAGGATGGGACCTCCATGAATTAGAATGGGACCCTGTGAAAGAATTAAGTGTCTACACTAGCAACTGCAGTGAGCCTTCACGGCCAGCTGAAATGGTTCACCCCTTTCCAAGACTGCTGTTGAACTTCGTGACCGCGTCTCTAACTCTTGCAGAAGTCATTTCCTCCTGGGTCCTCTCTACCAGCCTTACTGACTGACTGACTGTTAAACACTTGCTCCTATAATATCTGGGCTGTGTATGTGTGTTCAGTCATGTCCGATTCTTTTTGACCTCATGGACTGTAACCCTCCAGGCTCCTCTTATCCATGGAATTTCCCCTTCAAGAATGCTGGAGCAGGTTGCCATTTCCTACTCCAGGGGATCTTCCCCACCCAGGGATAGAACCTGCCTCTCTTGCATTGGCAAGCAGACTCTTTACCACTGTGCCACTGGGAAAGCCCATGTATTTTTATTATCCCCATGAAAATTTGAGTATAGTGAAATACCCCACGTTTATACACTTTCTGTCTTACAAACTTTCTAGTTTCTCAAATTCTTCTAATAGTGAAAAGTATATTTCATTCAAAGTCAAAATAGAAGATAACACCAATGATTTTTAGACTGTCAATTCCAAAGGTTGAAAGGTAAGCTAGAGTGTAATGAGGACAGAAGCATCCAGAGGCTCGCCGTGGACAGTGAGGGAGCTGAGCTGGAGACAGCTGCTCACTTCAGCAGGAAGTCTGAGAGGCGCAGGAGAGGCGTTGTAAACACTGCCGCTTGACGTCTCTTCAACCCCACGACCAGCGCGGGATCAAGTACAACTATCAGGCTGAGGGCAAAGGTGTTTATGGGGTTTTTCCCTAGAGGTGACCTGGGGAAGGGGTGTGTGGCACCCGGATTCAAAGAGGAAAAGGAAAAAAAGAGGCCCTACGAATAAAGAGTAGAGCTTGAGGGCACAGCTCTTTCCTAAATGTATGGCCCCTTTCTAAGTTGAGCGAGTGAGTAGGAGGGCCTAATTCTTCATGTGCTGGCGTGACATCTTTGAGCCTCACGTGTGCGTGCTCGGTCATGACCGACTCTTTGCAACATCAGGGACTGTAGCCCACCAGGCTCCTCTGTCCATGGAATTCTCCAGGCAAGAGTACCGGAGTGGGTTGCCATTTCCTTCTCCAGAGAATATCTGGGTTGGAGACATTTAAAAAATTAAATCTGAGAAAAGAATTTTATACTCCAAAAGTATTATAAGAATTTACTAACTTATGTGGACAAAAATCTAAGATATGTGTGCAGGAATGGATTCTGAGGGTGTTGGGTTAAAACTGGAAGAAGATCGTTTTATTTCAGGCTGAGTTTTTGGAAACTGGTCCATTTTCAGTTTCTGTTGGGTTCATTGTGCATGTTTAAACATCTGGGAGTGGTTCTAATTTTTTTTCACTTGGTTGACTGAAATCTGGACCTACATGAAAAAGATGCCAGTTTCACTGTAGAGATGGAATCTAAAGACTTTAAAGATGGGAGGGTTGAGATGGATGAATTATGTATGACTCACCTACCCGTTGCTTAACCAGGGTCCCCAAAGGGCCTGCACTGCAGCTTGACTCTGCCCTTTGTCTACACTGCTTCCTTCCCCACCTTTCCACAGATGCTGATCCAAGGCGTCTCTTAAATAAGTATACCGAAATTTAAATGCCATCTCAGAGTTTACTTCTCAAAGAACCCAACCTGTAACATCAAACCCAACCTGTAACATCAGCTATGTGCGTGTGCTAAGTTGCTCAGTCGTGTCTGACTCTTTGCAACCCTATGGACTGTACAGCCCACCAGGCTCCTTTGTCCATGGGATTCTCCAGGCAAGAGTACTGGAGTTGGGTGCCATGCCCTCCTTCAGGAGATCTTCCTGACCCAGGGATTGAACCCGTGTTTCTTACGTCTCCTGCACTGGCAGGGGGGTTCTTTAGCACTAGGGCCCCCTGGGAAGTCCAGCATCAGCTGTAGCCTCATCTCAATTACGAAAATGAGGAATATAACATCAAGCCATATTTCTTACCTTGCAATGCGTGTGTGTGTGCACACAGGCGTGTGTGTATACTTCATTACCTGCTTCCTCTATCTCATTTTCATATGTGTGTACATATCATATATTGTCAGGTAATGACTTTGACTTATTTGGCTGTGCTGAGTCTTAGTTGCAGCATGTGGGATTTCGTTCCCTGATCAGGGATTGAACCTGGAGCCCCTGCATTGAGAGTTTGGGGTCTTAGCCACTGGACAACCAGGGAAGTCCTGAGTAATGACCTCTCTTCTAGTCAAAGTGGAAGAATATCAGGAAGGAGTAAGATCTGGAACCTGGGGCTCGCTACAGGACCCAACAAGATGTTGTTTTGCTCCCATCAGATGACTCTGAGAGTCTGGTTGTCTTGAGAAGCATTTCACTGTATTTACAGGAGCAATGCTTTCAAAAATGTTAAGAAGCAAAGAAGGATCTGGGGAGACTTTAGTCAGAATGGAGGATGTCTTGAATGTTAGTCATTCTGACTGCCCAGAACCTAAAAATATCCTTTGCATTTTGGAGAAAGTCCTGAGAGGTGGGAGGTTCCTCTCGCTACAGAACTGGAAGCAGTGGGCTATTCTCTTTTTAGCTTTGCTCGAGTAGCTGAACCCAAATAGGAAAAGGAGTCCGTCAAGGCTGTATATTGTCACCCTGCTTATTTAACTTCTATGCAGAGTACATCATGAGAGACGCTGGGCTGGAAGAAGCACAAGCTGGAATCAAGATTGCCGGGAGAAATAGCAATAACCTCAGATATGCAGATGACACCACCCTTATGGCAGAAAGTGAAGAGGAGCTAAAAAGACTCTTGATGAAAGTGAAAGAGGAGAGTGAAAAAGTTGGCTTAAAGCTCAACATTCAGAAAATGGAGATCATGGCATCTGGTCCCATCACTTCATGGCAAATAGATGGGGAAACAGTGGAAACAGTGTCAGACTATTTTTTGGGGCTCCAAAATCACTGCAGATGGTGACTGCAGCCATGAAAGTAAAAGATGCTTACTCCTTGGAAGAAAAGTTATGACCAACCTAAATAGCATATTAAAAAGCAGAGACATTACTTTGCCAACAAAGGTCCATCTAGTTAAGGCTATGGTTTTTCCAGTGGTCATGTATGGATGTGAGAGTTGGACTATAAAGAAAGCTGAGCGCTGAAGAATTGATGCTCTGAAGAATTGAGGGACCTTCTGTCCTTCTCTGGTCTGGACTCTGCTCCTTGTGGTCTGTACTCTCTGCTTTCCTTGTTTATCTATGACACCGGCACATTTTGCGTTGGCAGGGATACATCCCAGACACCCCCGCTGCCTAGAAGTGAACAAAACCCTGATTTTATTCACAAGTGATTACCAGCAAACTGGAGAACAGCTGCTTCATGGGCTTGGACTGGTGTCTGAGCAAGCGGTGCGGAGCCATCTGAAAGGCCCCCTCCTTGTTCCGTAGCAGCTGAAACACTGGCAGCAACAGAGAAGTGTGTTGGATCCCACAGTTAGAAACTCTGGATTGTGGACCATCTCCCGTCAGAGCAGTCCTCTAGGTTACTCATTTGGATGCACTGTCAAAGCTGTGCGCCTGACCTGTGGCTGTCACAGCAATGGCAAGAAAAGAGATTACTGGTAAACCCAGACAGGCTGCCAAGGCTAGCACAAGCAGTTATCCATTTCTTCTTGACATTCTCATTGCAACAAGTAAGTCGTAAGTCTCCTCTTATTTAAATGGCAGCTGTTAGAGAGTGTTATATTTGTTTAGGTAAACCTATAAAAGGGCAGAGTTAACCCACAGCATCTGGAAAGCAGGCTATAGGTTAATCCCTTCGGATTCAGGAAGGGATTGAGGAAGGAAGTCTGGGAAGTAAAGAGCACCCTAGGGACCAAAAATTAACAGAGCAGAGCCCTGCTTGCAGGCTGAGGTCAGGGCACTGTTAGAGAAACACTCCCTTCTGCAATGGACTAAATGTTTGTGCCCCCTTCGCCTCCCTTTCCAAATTCACATGTTGAAGCCCTCATCCCCTAGATGATGGGATTCGGAGGTGGGAAACGTGGGAGGCAATATGGTCATGAGCGCTGACTCCTCACAAATGAGATTCGTGCCTTTTTAAAAAGAGACGTGGTGGCTTCCCCAGTGGTCCAGTGGCTAAGACTCCACTGCAGAGCCATAGCTTGGATCTCTGGTCAGGGAACTAAGACCCTATATGCCACACGGGAGAGCCAAAAATAAAGGCGAGAGACTTGACAGAGCTCGGTCTCTCTTTGCTGTGTGAGCAGACAGAGGACGTCATCTGCAACCCAGGAGCAGGGTTTTTACCAGGATGAGACGGCTGGATGGCATCACCGACTCGATGGTCGTGAGTCTGAGTGAACTCCGGGAGTTGGTGGTGGATGGGGAGGCCTGGCGGGCTGCGATTCATGGGGTCGCGAAGAGTCGGACACGACTGAGCTGAACTGACTGAGATTAGCAGCACTTTGCTCTTGGACCTTGTGGCTTCTGGCACTGTGAGGGATAGAGGCTTGCTGATTACACCACCCAGTCCATGTTACTCTGTTGCAGCAGCCTGATCGGATGAAGAGTAAGACCATTTCCAAATAGAAAGGCAACTGTGTCTCTTGATGAAGTAGGAAATCATTCAGTAAGGCTAATAATCATAACAGTGGCTTGTATCTCATATACATCTGAACTAACGCACTAGACACTGAGAAAGCACATCATCTTAAGAGAGCTTCAGACAGAACCTCTGTCATACTACTTGTTAAAAGTTATCGATTACCTGCTCTTCGCCCGCCACCGCAGACATTTTCTCAATTCATCCTCTCAGCCGTGCTTGGTGGAAGTGTTTATTGTGTCCATTTTATAGATGAGGCTCGGAGAAGATAAAGGCACTCTTCAAAGTCTTTTTCTGTGTGCCAGGATGCCAGAACCCAGCTTTGTCTGATTTCAAAGGCCAGGCTGTTTTAACTGTTTTGACTAGAGTTGGAATAAGATATTCATAAAGCATCTGCCCACAAGATAGGCATGTTAGTCTGCTCAAGGCTCATCCCTGTCTTTTTGAGGTTAACAACAACCAGTGTGTGATTTGTTTTTAACCACATGTCCCTGGGTACCATTGTCAGATTCAGAACCCCAGGCGGCCCTGAAATTTGATCCTACCCAGTGTGGGATCTTTCATATTCTCCTGTTTTGGCCTCACGATTTACCTAAAGCACATCAATCCAGTTTAGTCTGGAACAAGTTCTAAAAGAAAGCACATTACTTGACATGCTCGGGGAAGAGAAGAGAAGGGAGTCAGGATGGAAATGAACTTTGTTTGTGAGAGTGCTGTGCTTTGTCACAAGGACCAGGGTCACGTGGTACTTTCAAAGAACCCAAACAACCAAACCACCACATGCAGAGTGGTTTTAAAGACATACGGTTCGAATCACCCTCGTTCCATGGAGCAACAGAAATAGGAGCCGAAAATGACCTGCTTGGCCAGCCTGTCCTTCCGGAGTGTTTTCAGATGGTTCTCTGATGAGGCTGAGTGAGGGCTCTTGGGTTTGATGAGCTCAGTGTTGGGGGAACCTCGTTTGCTTCCTCTGTGAGTCGGCCACCTAACTGTTCTTACTGCTTGGAGATTTTCCCAACCCCAAGCCAAAGCTTTCCTGTGCTGCCCTTCATCTCATTGTCTGTCCGGGATACTCATGGGCCTCTGACTCATCCTTTTGTCTCTGGCAGGTTCCATCCTTTGCAGAGGCTGGCGTGTCACACTCAGGGTGTTCCCCTAACGCTTGACTTCTCCCAGTACCCATCGGCAAGTCGTGCTCTCCCAAGATCAGGGATGCTTTGCAGCACAAGTGGCCTTGGGAGGTGGTGGAGAGCTTAGCCAAGTTTCCCTAGGTCTTCTTTTCATGGCTAATCTTTCTCAAACGTTGCCATTAATACACCCTTAATGGTACAGTCAAGTGAATGCATATCTCAAAGGGCTCTGCCCAAAGTAGCTTGTGATTTCTTCAACATGGCCTATTTGGTCTTACATTTTCACATCTTAAAGGTATCTGTGCTTTCTTTAATGAAAAAAAAAAAAGTTTTAAACACTAGCCAAAGAAAATATTCCACTTTGCACTCTCTCCTACTTGAAACCCCAGCCCTGCAGAATCCTCAAGTAAAATTGTCAGCATAGGAGGAAATTCCAGTGCAGTCCAGTGGTTCATGGAGAAGGGAATGGCAACCCACCCCAATATTCTTGCCTGGAGAACTCCGTGGACAGAGGAGCCAGGCAGGCTGCAGTCCATGGGGTTGCAAAGAGTCAGACACAACTGTCACTCACTCACTCCAGTGGTTAGAACTCCCTGCTTCCTCTCCGGGGGCTGCAGGTTCAATACCCCGTCAGGGAGTTAAGACCCCGCACACCAAGTGCTGTGGGCCAAACAAACGAATTGGCGTCGTAGGAATGTGCTTATACTGAGTCTGGGACCTCAGAGCCCCCAGACATGTTATACAGAGAATACAAATTCCCATGTGAGAAGCAAAGCTCTGAGGAGTACCAAGTGCCCATCAGGGCCACGTGCGCAGGGAAGGGTTTAGCATCTAGTGCGGTGAGAGAGCCGGCACTCCCAGAGCATGGAGGCACTCTGCTCTGGGGAAACGAGAGATGACCCCTGCCCTTCCTGAGCGCTGACAGTCTTCCTGTTTTCAGAGTCTGTGACCCCCGCTTCTGCCTCGGTTAAGGCTGAGGATCATAGCCTTTGTGCAGTTTTAAAGAGAAGGTATTTGTGAGACGGCCTGAGTCCTGCGGGCAGGGAATAAACGTGACTGGCCCTTCCTTCGTCTGGAGGAGAAGACAAGGAGAGAAGCGCTCTCCGAGCCTCCCTGTGGGTCCTCTCTCTTCCTGGCGTCGCCCTCGGGCCGCTCACTTGCTGGAACCGAAACCTTCCAGCTCGCAGGCTCCCGCGCCTTCCCCGCTCTGGCCGCGTGTGACCACAGGTGGAAGGCCCTCCTCCGCCCGCTGCGGGGAACCGGGCCGCAGCCTCGGGGCAGCGCTGCGCCGGCGGGCGGGCCGCGGTCTCGGGTCTCTCTGATCGCCTCTGACCGGGTCTCCCGAGCGCGTTCTCCTTCTGCGGAGCCCGAGGCCGCCCGCCAGCCCCGCAGCAACCCTGACCCTCCCAGCCCTGCCCGCCAGGCCGAGCGGGCGGCGGGGCGGTCGTGTCCGCCGGCCCAGCCGGCCCCAGCCGCCCCCGGTCTGCCCCGGTGTGCGTTCGGGGCCTAACCTCTGCGTCACCCTAGTGGAAACAGCCTTTTCCTTTGTGTCGGCCGCTGGGTCTGGCGCGGCGCGCTCTCCCTGGGGGCGGCAGGCAGGGGGCGGCCCCCAGCCGCGGCCGCCGGCGTCCCATCGCAGGGGACCCCCTGTCGCAGGGCCAGGCTCGGGGCCGGGGACTCGGTCGTTGCGTCGCGCGGGCTCAGTGGCCGCGAGGCTCGGGCTCTGTCGCCCCGAGGTCCGCGGGGTCTTCCCGGCTCAGGGATCGAAACTGTGTCTCCTGGGTTGTCGGCGGATTTTATGTCGCTGAGCCCCCAGGGGAAGCCCTGCGTGACCCTCGTTCACCCTTTCTCGCGAGCGCAGGGCCAAGTCGGTGGGCCGGTCTTTGCATGATGTCTGTCAATCTCTATCTGTCGATCTATCCACCATCGATCATCTGTCTCTAGGATTTTAAAAGATCGGTCCAGGGTCTGAGGCCCCTCTGATGTCGATGCCCGAGGACACGGAAGCCAGGTCCTCCCCTCTGGCCAAGGATGCCTCACGCTTAGTCCTGGCAGCTGGCGTGAGAGCGCCGGCTGGACTGGGCCAAGCACGGGCTTCGAGCTGCATCCCTGCGTCCCTGAGCGTGGAGCCCGTGGTGCGCAGCAGCGGGGAGCACGTTAGAATTCATCCCAGAGGCAGGGTGGCGGCACCGTGCGCATGGCCTCAGGAGACGCATCCAGGGCAGGCTGCTCGGAGGAGAGGACCTCGGTGGGGACCCTGGGCCCCATCCTCTCTCTGCTCTTCCTTCTATTCTGGAGCTCGTTTCCTGGGCCTTCTCATCAGTTTCCTGAGCCAACCCCTGCCCTTCCAGAAATCCTGGTGTCCTTCAGTCAGCTGGAGTTTCGAGTGCTTGCATGCGAGAACCCTGGCTCAACAAACCCTTCCGCCCAGCCCCACCGACCGGAAGCACACTGCTGCCCCCTGCTGGGTGGTCGTCTGGCGTCTGTAAACGGGTGAGGGGGCTCGCGGGGAGCGGCGTGGCTGTGCCCGCCACGTCCCCCACCGTGAGGGCCTGCTCCCCAGAGCCTGGAGTGCTGCCCCGCTGCCCCGGGGGCTGAGAGCAGCGCTCAGCTGGCCCACTCAGCGCTGGTCGGGGGCGTCGTCTCCGCCCTGCTGGGAGCCACCCTGAAGGGCCAGACCCCCGCCCGGAGCCCCGGCAGGTTTGCTGAGCTTGGAGCTCCACCCCTCCTTCTGCCCAAGCTTGCCTCCATCCTCTCCCTGCACATCCGGGGCTGATCTTCAGAAACGCCTATCAAAGCCCCTACATGCTGGTCTCCATGGCAGAGTCTACTTCCTGGGAAACAGCGTGTGACAGCCTTTTATCACTCAATTGTTGGGGCCCCAGTGCAGTTGCTAAGGAGTAGGAAAACGTATCTGCTGAATAACTGACTGGTTCCTTTTAGAGAACGGAAGACCTTCCTTCTCTTGCCTAAAACTGATCTCCATATCTACTCTGGATCCATCTTTTTTCCCCCGTCTTGCTTCTCTGGAGACCTGTCTTCACCCTCTTTCTTACATACCCCGGACCCTCAGGCATGAGAGGATCTCAAGGCTTTGTCTTGGCCTTTGCTCTCTTTGTGGAGTCAGTCAGCAACACGGACGGCAGGGTCCAAGGGCCGCTGACCTGTGTGTCTGTTACATTCCCAGCACCTGTCACCATGCTTGGCACTTAGCAAGCACTCAATACATCATTTATCGACTGAAAAGTGGTATCTTCTGCCTTTCTCTGTTGGAGAAAAGAAAGTTAGCCCAGTAGCAACATAGAAGATGTTTTGAAGAGGAGAAAGTTTAGTCTAAGCCTCTTGGAAGACCCATGTTTGCTTTCATAGTTAGTCTAACATTATTATTTCTTAGAGCCTTTCCTCAGTCATCAAGCGAGGCAAGGCCTCTTTACTTTTATTTTTATTCACATTAAAGTGCAAATAATTGGTGTGACTGAAGTGCTTTTCTCAAAGGGAAAGGCTATTTTAACAGATACCAGTAATACAAGATAAATGTGTAATGAATAATAATTATAAACATTTTCATGTTAGCTATGCGTATTTTGCTTGGCTTTGCAAAGGAGAGCCACTTACATGATCTCATTTGTTGTATACAATCTATGAGGCCATTCCTTATTCTTTCCATTTTATAATGGATCAAACTGAAAGTCAGGGAATGTAACCTTCCGACCCCAAATTACACAGCTAGGAAATGGAGGATTATTGAAGCCATTTACAACTGTTTAATTGTAAACTGCATGCTCTATGTTTCATTTGATGCTGTTGAAGCTAAACCTAGAATTTCAGGCTTCTTTGGTTTGCCAGGTAGGGGCGGGTCGGTCAGATTCTACCTTATGCAGTTTGTTGGGAGGACCTGTGTGTTTGTGTGTGCTCAGTCATGTCCCACTCTTTGCGACCCTATGGACTCTGGCCCACCAGGCTCCTCTGTCCATGGGATTCTTCAGGCAAGAATACTGGAGTGGGTCGCCATGCCCTCCCTCAGGGGATCGTCCCGACCCAGGAATCGAACGTGCGTCTCTTGAATTGGCAGGCGGATTCTTTAGCAACTGTGCCACCTGACCTATTTATGAAAGCTAAGCCCTCATTCCTTTTTGTGATGACTCTTAGGAGAGAAGTCTCACTATCTAGCTGTCTAAATCTCTTCCGAAAGAACTCCTGGATGAGACAGAAGCTATATTCGTTTGGAGGGTATATCGTTCATAGGCTCCAGGGACAGCATTTGTCCTGAGAGTGCAGCAGTCAACTAAGGGAGAGACGGCACAGCCCAGTAAGACGAAGTTTCTACGTGTAACCGCTACTGATTCAGACTAGAAAAAGGTAGCTGACTTCTATGATCGCAGAAGTCCTGTTATGAAGCTGTTTCTTTAAAGCAGAGGAAGGCAGAAGAGTCAGTTTGGGAAGAACCCAGTTGCACCCTGATAGTGATCTGGCCCCAGGCTCAAAGCATTTCTTTCTCTCCAGAGCCCGGTCCTACCCGCAGAGCCCTTCATGCTGGAGTGCCAACTGTGACTGTGCTATACTTTTCATTTGGAAACAAATCTTCCTTTCCAATTTTCCAAGCCTCTCTGTCTAACCATGTTCTTGGCACACCGTTTGATCACAGCTCAGACATTTTAACCTGCTTAAAATACTGTGGATGGATTTTCCAGGAAGGCTAACCTAGACTTGAAAACAATGTTTGATCTTAAGGAGTAGCTTTCTTTTTTTTTTTCTTTTCTTTTTGCCCACTGTCATGCACCTCAATAAACTGCCTAGAGTGTGTGTGTGTACATGTGCATGTGTGCATGTGTGTGTGTGCACGTGTGTGTGTGCACGTGTGTGTGTGTGTGGGGGGGTTTGGGGACTGGAAAAGCCATTTCAGCTTATTGATGGGGAAGCAAAGTGCCTGAAAGATTTTGCCCTGCTCTGATTATTCACAGATGGGATAGGCAAACTTGTTATTGATAATGTGGAAGAACTGGCAAAGAGAGGAAGAAAGCGCAGTGGTCAGCGTAGACTCTTTCTGCGGAGGTCCTGATGATACCTGGACACCCGCGCTCCGCGCTCCCTCCTTCATCTTCTTGGCCTGGATCTTTAAGCACTCGGTTGCAGCTGCTGAGGTGGTTACTGTCGCGTGCCCTCCCTCTTTCTGGCTGTTATCTCTTGAGTGCTCACGGCCTGCTGGGCGCCGTGTTCAGCGATGTATGGAGAGGTCTGTGCTAAACCTTACAGCCCAGAGAGGTGGCACTAGTTACCGTCTCCATGGCACGGAGGGGAATGCAGAGGTATGTCTGCGGTAAGAAACATGTCCGATGGCGCCAAGGTTTTATTCAAACCCAAGAGCGTCTGACTCCAGAAGCTGCACTTCTTCTAACCATTCAACCAAGCTGCCTCCACCGAGAAGCCGCCGAAGGTGCTCGCTCCCGAGCAGGATTTTCCAAACGACCTCCAGATTCCGGCCATGAGGCCGTGACCTCCACGCCTTTCAGGAGAGCTGGGTAGGCCTCTCTCTTTGCAGGCCAAACACAGGGTGAAGCTCGGTGAACGGGGAGCCAAAAAGAAGATGGGTTTAACAAACTCAGACTCTCCCGGCTGCGGATGGTGAGGCTGGCTGAAGGCTGTGATGTTTATTAGCAGTGGAGACAAGGATCTGCTTTGCTGAAGAGTTTTACGATATACTAAGAGCTGTGCTTGTGGCTCACTTCTGAGAAAAGCAAATGCCAGGCGACAGGATATGAGTGAATAAAATGTGAAATCGGGTGGAGAGCACGTCCCAGCTCTGGTGGGTGTCATCACTGAGAAAAACCATCGTGCTCTTTTCACGGCCTGGGTTTTGCTTCTTTTCCCATTCCCTTAGTGGGGCGTGTTTGTTGAGTTGCTTTACAAATGCCAGAGTTTTCTCAGTAAAAACATGTAGAGGGAAATACAGCTTCAGCTTTTCCTTTCGCAATCTGGACTATGCAGATGGTGTGTGGGGGGAATACTTTTTAGGATGTTTTGGTTGCGTGAGCAGAAAAATAATAAAAATAGACAGATGTAGTCAATTTTAAAATGTATTGATTTCCATAACTATAAAACCCAGTGTGAGTATGCACTTCAGGCTAGGTATGAGCCAGTGACTCAACAGCAGAATCAAGGTGTTAGTTTCTTTTTATTGTTCTGCTTTGCCTTCCAGGGGCTTAATGTCATTATAAAGTCCCCACACGGTTTAAGATACTTACTGGCAGCAACTCAGGCCAGTGTCTTCTTGTTTACATCCCAGAGAGAAAGAGAAAATCTTTCTGCTATCAAACCGAAGTCCTTTGCCTGTTATGACCAATTTAGGCATCCTTGAATTAACCATTGTTGCCATGTGAATTAGAAGAGACTGTTGATTCTAACAATAGTCTCTTGTTGCTAGTGGCTTGCTTCAAATTGGTTTCATCAGGCAGCAGAATTCATCTCCCTTCCTGTTGCTGTTCACTCTCAAAGTTGTCTCTGACCCTTTGTGACCCCGTGGACACAGACAGTCAGGGAAGATAGTGAAGGACAGGGAAGCCAGTCTTCCCTGCCTATCACTGTTTCCCAGAGCTTGCTCAAACTCATGCTTATTGAGTAGGTGATGCCATCCAACCATCTCATCCTCTGTTGCCCCCTTCTCCTCCTGCCCTCAGTCTTTCCCGGCAGCAGAGCCTTTTTCAAAGGGTCGGCTCTTCTCATCAGGTGGCCAAAGTATTGGAGCTTCAGCTCCTATCATGATTGGTTCAGGACTGGATGTGCAGTTGGTACCCAAACCAAGCTGGAGATAGATATCCTTGGCAATAGCGGTTGTTTCGTGATGGATGAGGACAGGTCAGTGGGTGGTGCCCATGCAGCCGCACCTTCCGCTTCAGGAGGAGGCACGATCAGAAGACAGCCATCCAGTCAGTGCTAGTCTATATTCTGGTCATTGAGAGAAATGTTGATATGTGAGAAAATTGATTATGCTCTTTGAAACAAACTGAATTCCATTTGCCTGCTGTTGCTGCCCCTATTCACCACAATAAATTTGAATTTTTTCACTCATGTTCCACATAGCATCAAAGACAGATGATGTAAGCTATCAGAGTCACTATTTACTAGTCAAAAAATTTAGGAGCAGCTCTAGATGTGGGGATGAGTCTTGTTTTTCCTCTTAACATTTTCCTGCTAAATTTCTCTGGAAAATTATACACATACCAAAAATACCTTCAAAAACTGCTCACACTGCATTCACTACATAAATGCAAAGTTATGTAAAGTAAATATTAACACATTTCTTCATCCCAATTACTCCAGAGTAATGTTAACACTTAAAGATCCTCTATCCTTTTTTCCCTATTTATGGACAAAGGGTACAGAGATGTGTCTAGAATTGTTTTGGCTGGTCTTTTATTTTTTTTAATAAAAAGTGAAATTACATCATGTACATTACTCTACAAATTTCCTTTCTCACTTAACAATACATCACTGATATATTTCCACATCAAAGGCTGTGGATATAACTTATTTTTCAGTAGACAACTGTGAATGCACTTCAAAATTTTTTCAACTATTATATCATTCTGTTCTATTATTGATGGACATGGAAGACAATGCTAAATATTTCACTGTATTTAATCTGGCATGATAGTCTTTTTTTCACTAAACTATTGAGAGTCCCTTGGACTGCAAGGAGATCCAACCAGTCCATTCTAAAGGAGATAGCCCTGGGTGTTCTTTGGAAGGAATGATGCTAAAGCTGAAACTCCAGTACTCTGACCACCTCATGCGAAGAGTTGACTCATTGGAAAAGACTCTGATGCCGGGAGGGATTGGGGGCAGGAGGAGAAGGGGACGACCGAGGATGAGATGGCTGGTTGGCATCACGGACTCGATGGATGTGAGTCTGAGTGAACTCCGGGAGTTGGTGATGCACAGGGAGGCCTGGCGTGCTGTGATTCATGGGGTCGCAAAGAGTCGGCCATGACTGAGCGACTGAACTGAACTGAACTGAACTGAACTGATGGGGTATTGTACACTTAAAAGGGGGAATCATATGGTGTGTGAATTATGTTTCAGTAAAGCTGTGATAAGATATGTATGTGTGTGTCTATGTTTTAAGTCAATGTGTCCATCCTCAGAATCTGATCCTGTGCTTAGAACATAGTATCAGCTAAAATATATATATATTTATTCAATTAATTTCCTTTTGTGACATAAATCCACTGAAATCAATCTTTTTGTAGTTCTATGTCATAACACCTAAAAAAGATGTCCTTTTCATTATAGGAGACTGGAATGCAAAAGTAGGAAGTCAAGAAACACCTGGAGTAACAGGCAAATTTGGCCTTGGAATGCAGAATAAAACAGGGCAAAGGCTAATAGAGTTTTGCCAAGAAAATGCACTGGTAATAGCAAATACCCTCTTCCAACAACACAAGAGAAGACTCTACACATGGACATCACCAGATGGTCAACACCGAAATCAGATTGATTATATTCTCTGCAGCCAAAGATGGAGAAGCTCTATACAGTCAACAAAAACAAGACCAGGAGCTGACTGTGGCTCAGATCATGAACTCCTTCTTGCCAAATTCAGACTTAAATTGAAGAAAGTAGGGAAAACCACTAGACCATTCAGGTATGACCTAAATCAAATCCCTTATGATTATGCAGTGGAAGTTAGAAATAGATTTAAGGGCCTAGATCTGATAGACAGAGTGCCTGATGAACTATGGAATGAGGTTCGTGACATTGTACAGGAGATAGGGATCAAGACCATCCCCATGGAAAAGAAAGCAAAGTGGCTGCCTGGGGAGGCCTTACAAATAGCTGTGAAAAGAACAGAGGCAAAAAGCAAAGGAGAAAAGGAAAGATATAAGCATCTGAATGTAGAGTTCCAGAGAATAGCAAGAAGAGATAAGAAAGCCTTCCTCAGCGGTCAATGCAAAGAAATAGAGGAAAACAACAAAATGGGAAAGACTGGAGATCTCTTCAAGAAAATTAGAGATACCAAGGAAACATTTCATGCAAAGATGGGCTCGATAAAGGACAGAAATGGTATGGACCTAACAGAAGCAGAAGATATTCAGAAGAGGTGGCAAGAATACACAAAAGAACTGTACGAAAAAGATCTTCATGACCCGGATAATCACGATGGTGTGATCACTCACCTAAAGCCAGATATCCTGGAATGTGAAGTCAAGTGGGCCTTAGAAAGCATCACTACGAACAAAGCTAGTGGAGGTGAGGGCATTCCAGTTGAGCTGTTTCAAATCCTGAAAGATGATGCTGTGAAAGTGCTGCACTCAATATGCCAGCAAGTTTGGAAAACTCAGCAGTGGCCACAGGACTGGAAAAAGGTCAGTTTTCATTCCAATCCCAAAGAAAGGCAATGCCAAAGAATGCTCAAACTACTGCACAATTGCACTCATCTCACATGCTAGTAAAGTAATTCTCAAAATTCTCCAAGCCAGGCTTCAGCAATACATGAACCATGAACTTCCAGATGTTCAAGCTGGATTTAGAAAAGGCAGAGGAACCAGAGATCAAATTGCCAACATCCACTGGATCATGGAAAAAGCAAGAGAGTTCCAGAAAAACATCTATTTCTGCTTTATTGACTATGCCAAAGCTTTGACTGTGTGGATCACAATAAACTGTGGAAAATTCTGAACGAGATGGGAATACCAGACCATCTGACCTGCCTCTTGAGAAATCTGTATGCAGGTCAGGAAGCAACAGTTAGAATTGGGCATGGAACAACAGACTGGTTCCAAATAGGAAAAGGAGTACATCAAGGCTATATATTGTCACCCTGCTTATTTAACTTATATGCAGAGAACATCATGAGAAACGCTGGATTGGAAGAAACACAAGCTGGAATCGAGATTGCCGGGAGAAATGTCAATAACCTCAGATATGCAGATGACACCACCCTTATGGCAGAAAGTGAAGAGGAGCTAAAAAGCCTCTTGATGAAAGTGAAAGAGGAGAGTGAAAAAGTTGGCTTAAAGCTCAACATTCAGAAAACGAAGATCATGGCATCCAGTCCCATCACTTCATGGGAAATAGATGGGGAAACAGTGGAAACAGTGTCAGACTTTATCACTGCAGATGGTGACTGCAGCCATGAAATTAAAAGACACTTACTCCTTGGAAGAAAAGTTATGACCAACCTAGATAGCATATCCAAAAGCAGAGACATCACTTTGCTGACTAAGGTCCGTCTAGTCAAGGCTATGGTTTTTCCTGTGGTCATGTATGGATGTGAGAGTTGGACTGTGAAGAAGGCTGAGGGCTGAAGAATTGATGCTTTTGAACTGTGGTGTTGGAGAAAACTCTTGAGAGTCCCTTGGACTGCAAGGAGATCCAACCAGTCCATTCTGAAGGAGATCAGCCCTGGGGTTTCTTTGGAAGGAATGATGCTAAAGCTGAAGCTCCGTACTTTGGCCACCTCATGCGAAGAGCTGACTCATTGGAAAAGACTCTGATGCTGGGAGGGATTGGGGGCAGGAGGAGAAGGGGACTACAGAGGATGAGATGGCTGGATGGCATCACTGCCTCGATGGACTGGACGTGAGTCTGAGTGAACTCCGGGAGTTGGTGATGGACAGGGAGGCCTGGCGTGCTGCGATTCATGGGGTCGCAAAGAGTCGGACACGACTGAGCGACTGAACTGAACTGATGATTGAAAAGTAAGATTGACTAGGAAAAGATGTGAAACTAATGACCGTGAAGTATGCATCTTAAAGGAGCAAGGCAGGGAGAAAACCTCATGTGAAACGTTCTTCTTTTGTTACATAGAAGCCAAGGACAGCCTAAGCTAAGATTCAAGGAGAAGCTGATTTCATATCCCCTCCACCACCCCCAACTTCCCTCTGTAACACAGATTTAGAACATTAACCAAAGTCGTGAGTGATTCACGAGGGAGTTCATTCCAAGGCGTTTACAAAGCTTCAAATTCCTAACACCATTTTTATCAGTCAGGGTCTGACAGAAAATCCACTTAAGCAAGGTGGTGGAGGTGACTGTAATGAATGACTGGGCGCGAGCGCCAAGGCTGATATACGGATGCCAGCCCGGGAGAAGCGCGGTAGCAGAGGCGCGCGCCCTTGTCTTGCTCCTGAGCCTGGAGGCTGAGGCCTGGCCGTCGGGCTGGGATCCGGGGTGCAGAGGCCGCGGGGTGGGGTGCCCGGCCCTGAAGTGAAGCGGCTTCTGCAGAGGGTGCACGCCAGCTCGTTCCACCCGCGCCGTTACTGCCCCGGCCAGAGGACCCAGTGATTCTGCCGACACAGGTCAACCCTGCCGGTCCGAAAGGGCGGAGAAAGAGAGTGGGGAGTACCCGGCACGTTCCTCCAACATATAGATCACCTCTCAGAGTTCAGGAGTTATGAATAAAAAATGGACATAGTGATTAACAATAAATCAGGCACAAATTTATACGCATGGACTAGAGTCGTTTGCGAAGATGTTTTCCAGCATGAGTTCCTTTCTCTTTTTATTAAACCTTTTATTTTATATTGGAGTATAGCCGCTTAACAATGTTGTGATAGTTTCAGGTGGACAGCAAAAGGACTCAGCCATGCCTATACACGTGTCCATTTTCCCCCAAACTCCCCTCCCGCCGAAGCCGGGCACTCCTGTCTTAATGCTTCAATTTTACCATCAATGTTTGCAATGAGAATGAGTTGAAAAGATGATAAACTCTTGCCTATAGGATCGTCTCTTTGCTCTGCAGTGAATAATTCAGAGCTGATCTGCTTCAGGAATTTTCTGGTCATCGGCATCGTTCATGTCCAGAGGGGCCAAAACACAGATCATTCCAGAAAATAGCTGCTTCTGAGCTTGGTGGAAGGAGTGATGTCCTATGATTCACTTTTGTTTTCTCAGCAAAAAATGTGTTGAGTAATTGCCCTGTGAAAGAACTTGTACCAGACACTGAGAAACATACAGAGGAATTAGACCCAGCCCTCGTGGAGCGAGGGCTGCCCCGACGGCTCTGCGGTGAGGAACCCGCCTGCCGATGCAGGAGGCACAGGAGACCCGGTCCGATCCCTGGCTCGGGAAAATCCCCTGGAGAAGGAAATGGCAACCCACGCCAGTGTTCTTGTCTGGGAAGTCCCATGGACAGGGAGCCTGGCGGGCTACAGCCCGTGAGGTTTCAACAAGTTGGATCCTGACTAAACGGCAGCTTCGGAAGCACACGTCTCTGAAGAGAGGCGGGTGAGCAGATGGCTGGTTCGGCGCGTGAACTGACTCTGGAGTCATTAACGGGCATTGATGGGTTTACATGCTCACGTTTCAGATCTGGTTCCGCCTACTACCTTTGTGTTCTTAAGCAACTCACTTAACTTGACATGCAGAATAATCATGATCGTGGCAGATTATAGCTTATCCCACATGCGACATGACTTTTTCTTCCCCTCCCTCACTAGGGGTAGAATTAAGTTTTCTACCCCCTTGAATCTGAGCGTGTCCTGGGATTGCATTAAGCAACAGAAGACGGTGGCCGGTGGTAAAGAACCTGTCTGCCAGTGCATGAGACCTAAGAGGCACGGGGTCGATCCCTGGGTGGGGAAGTTCCCCTGGAGGAGGGCACGGCAGCCCACTCCAGTGCCTGGAGAATCGGATAGACAGAGGAGCCTGGGGCCTACAGTCCATGGGGTCGCAAAGAGTCAGACACGACTGAGCGACTCACATACACACACACACACACACCCCATGTACAAATCAGCAGGTTTTCCATTTTTGTTCGTTTTTTCTAATTTCAGTGAGCACCGTGCCTTTCCATTGTAGTTACACACATACAAGACTGTGACTTGTCAGTTCTCAGGTAGAGCTGCTCCGTTTTGGGGTATGGAGTCTGACAAATGTGAGTGCTTTCACTCACTAACACTGTGACGGGGGCGGATCAGTTCATAGCTGCCATCTCCAGCTTGCATGTGCAGGTTGGAAGATGATCATAAGCAAGAAACGCTCCGAAATGGGCCAATCTGAAGTTATATTCACGGGCGGAACTTCTGTATCCTGCATAAATCCCAGGATTAATATGACCCAATCCTAGCTAAATGTGGCCATCAAAGGAAGCATTCGGTTATAAAAATCATTGCTGAAATAAATCAGTGTATGCCATTTATCTCTTAGGGGAATTTAGTCAGTTGATGCAGGGCAAAATGTTTTTAAATGCACTTTTTTCTTCCGTTCTATTCTCCCATCTTATAGTTGCTCTAAAAGGAATCTCTCTCTCTCTTTCTCTTTCTGCCATTTTGCCAGATTTTGTTTTCTTTCATGTGTGTCTCTCTCAGCTCTTATCTGTGGATTGGCTTAGCTTCAGTTCAGTCCAGTTCAGTTGCTCAGTGGTATCCGACTCTTCATGACCCCATGAACTGCAGCATGCCAGGCTTCCCTGTCCATCACCAACTCCCAGAGTCCACCCAAACCCATGTCCATCAAGTTGATGATGCCATCCAACCATCTCATCCTCTGTCATCCCCTTCTCCTCCTGCCTTCAATCTTTCCCAGCATCAGGGTCCTTTCCAATGAGTCAGCTCTTTGCATAAGGTGGCCAAAGTATTGGAGTTTCAGCTTCAACATCAGTCCTTCCAATGAACACCCAGGACTGATCTGCTTTAGGATGGACTGGTTGGATCTCCTTGCAGTCCAAGAGAGAGTCTTCTCCAACACCACAGTTCAAAAGCATCAATTCTTCAGTGCTCAGCTTTCTTTATAGTCCAACTCTCACATCCATACATGACCACTGGAAAAACCATAGCCTTGACTAGACGGACCTTACTTCATTGGCATTTCATTTTGAGTTTCATTCTCTGCCTTCCCGATTCCTCAGATTCTCAACAGCCATGGAAAGCCTGAAGAATGTCTCCCCCTTTTCCTTCCTTGCCTCCAATCCTATCTCCTTTTCTTATTTTCCTAATCACGCTTTTAGAAAAAATTTAAAAAGAATCAAGTTGCTTAGGATAGAGTGTAATGCTCACTGAGCAGGGGAGGGTGAAGCTGATCAGCTCATACACAATCCTGCATGTATGGGCTCAGTCAGTTCAGCTGCTCAGTCGTGTCCCACTCTTTGTGACTCCTTGAATCACAGCACGCCAGGCCTCCCTGTCCATCACCAACTCCGGAGTTCACTCAGACTCCCATCCATCGAGTCAGTGATGCCATCCAGCCATCTCATCCCCTTCTCCTCCCGCTTCAATCCCTCCCAGCATCAGGGTCTTTTCTAACGAGTCGGCTCTTCGCATCAGGTGGTCAAAGTACTGGAGTTTCAGTTTCAGCATCAGTCCTTCCAGTATTCAGGACTGATCTCCTTTAGGATGGACTGGGTGGATCTCCTTGCAGTCCAAGGGACTCTCAAGAGTCTTCTCCAACACCTCAGTTCAAAAGCATCAATTCTGCAGCGCTCACCTTTCTTTATAGTCCGACTCTAACATCCATACATGACTACTGGAAAAACCATAGCTTTGACTGACTTCCCTGGTGGCTCAGATGGTAAAAGCATCTGTCTACAAAGCAAGCGGCCAACATTTGATCCCTGGGTTGGGAAGATCCCCTGGAGAAGGAAATGGCAACCCATCCCAGTATTCTTGCCTGGAAAATCCCATGGATAGAGAAGCCTGATGGGCTACTGTCCATGGGGTCACATAGGGTTGGATACAACTGAGTGACTTCATTTTCTTTCTTTTTTCTTTTGACTAGATGAACCTTTGTTGCCAAAGTAATGTCTCTGCTTTTAAATATGCTGTCTAGGTTGGTCATAACTTTTCTTCCAAGAAGTAAGCGTCTTTTAATTTCATGGCTGCAGTCACCATCTGCAGTGATTTTGGAGCCCCCAAAGTCAAGCCTGTCACTGTTTCCATTGTTTCCCTATCTATTTGCTATGACGTGATAGGACCAGATGCCATGATCACAACGATGAGTAAAACCCCTAGGGAGGTTTCCATATTCAAAGACCAGCTGTAAGAATGGATCCCGTCTCATTTCAGTTAGCACTATGTCCTCAAAATTCATTCACATTGTTGCATATGGTAAGACTTCTTTTTATGGCTGAATAATATTCCATTTCATGCCTGCTGAAGCCTAGCTTGAAGGATTTTGAGCATAACCTTGCTAGTATGTGAAATGAGCCCAATTGTACAGTAGTTTGAACATTGGGTGCTGAAGAATTGATGCTTTTGAACTGTGGTGTTGGAGAAGACTCTTGAGAGTCCCTTGGACAGCAAGGAGAGCCAACCAGTCAATCCTAAAGGAGATCAACTCTGAATACTCACTGAAAGGACTATTACTGAAGCTCTGATACTTTGGCCACTTGTTGCAAAGAGCCGACTCATTGGGAAAGACCCTGATGCTGGGAAAGACTGAGGGCAGGAGGAGAAGCGGGCAACAGAGCATGAGATGGTTGCATAGCATCACTGACTCAAAGGACAAGAATTTGAGAAAACTCTGGGAGATAGTAGAGGACAGAGGCACCTGGCTCACTGCAGCCCCTGGAGTCACAAAGAGTTGAACATGACTCAGCAACTGAGCGACAGCAGACGAGTCCCTTCACACACACGCTGTGCTGGCCGTGCCCCCGTCGGCGGACACGCAGTGTGCTTCCGCTTAAGTGAGGTGTTTTAAATAGTCAGACTCAAAGAAGCAGGAAGGAGAATGGTGGTTGCCAGGGGCTGGGACTGGGGAAAAAGGAGCGATGTTGTTTAATGGGTGTAAAGTTTTAGTAATACAAGATAAATAAGCTGTAGAGATCTGTGTTCCACCTCGTGCTTGTGTGTGACAATATTGTACCTGTACTAAAAATTTGTTACGAAGGTCGTTCTCATATTATGTTCTTAACACAGCTGACACAATAGAAACCAGGACATCTTGATCCTGGATTTAACGGCATCTTTAAAGGCAAATGAGAAGTTGAGGGAAGAGAGACCCCAGGGTTCTGGGAAGAGGCTGGGTTGGAGAACTGGCGAAGCTAGAAGATGGCGGAAGCGTGGAGAGAAGGGGAGAAGCCGAGCCGGGAGGCGACGCCCAGCGCAGGCGGGGGAGGAGCCCGTCGAGGGGGTCGGGGCGGGAAGGAGGGCGCCCCGCCTCGCTGCCCTGGACATGGGGGATTTGAGTTCAGGGCGCCTGCTTTGGGGGAGTATATATTCTCTCAAACTTTTTCTCCCTCTACCCCATACATATTAAAAAGCAGAAACATTACTTTTTCTACAAAGATCCGTCTAGTCAAGGCTGTGGTTTTTCCAGTGGTCATGTGTGGATGTGAGAGTTGGACTGTGAAGAAGGCTGAGCGCCGAAGAATTGATGCTTTTGAACTGTGGTGTTGGAGAAGACTTGAGAGTCTCTTGGACTGCAAGGAGATCCAACCAGTCCATCCTAAAGGAGGTCAGTCCTGGGTGTTCATTGGAAGGACTGATGCTTAAGCTGAAACTCCAGTACTTTGGCCACCTCATGTGAAGAGTTGACTCATTGGAAAAGACTCTGATGCTGGGAGGGATTGGGGGCAGGAGGAGAAGGGGACGACAGAGGATGAGATGGCTGGATGGCATCACTGACTCAATGGACGTGAGTCTGAGTGAATTCCAAGAGTTGGTGATGGACAGGGAGGCCTGGCGTGCTGCGATTCATGGGGTCGCAAAGAGCCGGACACGACTGAGCGGCTGGGCTGCACTGAACGTGTTCCCGGTACATCGAAACAGAATACTGTTGGATGCATGCATGACAGGAAGGATGGATCTGACCTTTCTAAGATTTCCACCACCCGTTTTCTACTGGAGGCCACCTACTTGTTGCCCATCCCTGTATCTATCAATAGACGGCTCCTTGTTAAATGTCCACAGCAACTATTCCTGATCTCTCACACACCTGCCCGTACTCTGTGCCTCTTCCCGCCACCATCATCCCTCTTTCACTCAACCCAGTCTCTCTTTCCAGCTTGCTGGTGAGAACAAGCTTTGCACGTAACCATTTAAGGTTATGCCTCACAGTCCCCAGCTCCTCCGTGGAGTTTTCTGCTAACAGAAACCTTTTCCAAATCTCATTATTATGATTAAGTGCACACTTTTTCCTACCGAATGTCTAAAATATATTTCAAGCCACATGGAACCATTTTTAAACCCAATGTTTTCTCAAGAAGCCCTGATTCCCCTTCATGTTACCAGTCTCCAGAACTTGCTTTATAAGAAATCAAAGGAAAAGGAAAATTTATGTAGATATGTCAACCAGTTTTAGGCTAAAAATAGTTACTTCTAGAAGCCTATAGATTTTAAAACCAGGCTATTCCACATCAAGAAATCTCACTTATTTTTTCTGAGCTCTAGATAACCTCCATTTTCCTAATAAACTGTAGCAGGATGGAAGTCAGATGGCGTCTGGGCCACCTGACGGTTCAGTGGTCAAGCATCCTCCCGCTAACACAGGGGACGTAGGTTCGATCCCCTGGAGGAGGAAATGGCAACCCACTCCAGTATTCTTGCCTGGGAAATTCCGTGGACAGAGGAGCCTGGCGGGCTGCGGTCCATGGGGACGCAAAGGGACACGACTTAGCGACTGAACATCAACTAGATGGCTTCCGCGGACAGACACAGAGTATCCACTCTGCAGAGCTCAGATTAGCTATGAGACTGGCTTTCCTTGGGTGAAAGATCGCTGATAGGCAGTTGAGCTCCCTGGGCCCATGTCAGAATGGAGGAGTTTTGAGCTGATTCAAGATAGAAAAATGCATTTAGCCAGTTTCCGTAGGAATTATTGTCAAAAGACTTTGAGGAGAGTTATTTGAGCTTGGACCCTTTAAGTATCTCATGTCTGGTTCTCTAGAAGCAGGAACTGGTATGACCAATAAAGGTGATTTACTGAAGGAGCACCTTTCAGGAAGATCCTATTTAAAAAAAAAAAAAAAAACAAGGGAAGAAGGAAGGAGCCAAGATAAACTCTCAGGGTATTAATAAAGTCTAGTCTTGGCATCGCCCACAGGGCCCGCAGAACATCAGAGACTCCGTAGTAAAGCCAAGGTCAGTCTTTTGTACTTCTGTGTCAACCAGGAAGATGTGTACCTTCCCGGACAGATGACTTTCCTTGCCTGAGTTGGGGGAAGGCAGCTGTGAGCTGCCGACAGTGAATACTCAGAGTAGTGGGGAGGGGGTACACAGGAAAAGAGAAACCAATGTGTTTTGACCACCTTCTACCAGGCACCCCACTAGGTGCTTCGCAGATGTGGTCTTGTGAAATCTTCCTAAAGCTGCTATATCCCCATTCTACAAATAGTTGGCTGAGGCTCACATTTATTCTCGGCTCTGTAGTGGATCTTATTGTCCGGTCGCCAAGGTGTGTCTGACTCTTCGAGACCCCATGGACCGCAGTATGCTATGTCCCTGTCCATCACCATCTCCCAGAGTTTACTCAAGTTCATGTCCGTTGAGTCAGTGATACCATCCAACAGCTCATCCTCTGTCGCCCTCTTCTCCTTCTGCCCTCAATCTTTCCCAGCATCAGGGTCGTGGACACAGTGGGTGACCACAACCCGAATTCATGTTCTGTTATCTTTGACTGGGTTCAAAGCCATTTGGGTCAGAAATAGAGTCAATATATTGAGAATATGTCCCCAACGTATCATGAAAGGTACAACATTAATTGAAAATCTAAAATCTGTAAATAGCAAAACTTCTAGACTTTCTGTAATGTTGTTATATTATTTTTTGACAGCTGTCTTTAAAGTGAGAGCTATCACATGGGTTTCAGAAACTAAGCCTTAATTCTGTATTTACTACGTGCATGATCTTTGCCAAGTTACCTAACTATTGGCAGTCTGGGTTTCTTGATCTGTGAAATAGGACTTCTGATAATATTACCCTATTAAGGTCATTATGCAGCTTTATTTATTATCTTATTTAGATAGTATACATGTAAAGAACTTTTTAAACTAAATATCATGCTCTAAATAATAGTTTTACTGATAATGAAATTTTGTGTTCATACAGCTTTGCAAATATTTTTTATATTTCATAGTGCTCATATTTATTCTGTCTAAATGCCCAAACTCTACTAAACTGATATAGTGCAAGTCGTTTAGGATGTGGATTTAAGTGATTTGAATTAAGTCACCCAGGAAGTATTGGCACTTAAGGATATGAACGTGGTTCTCTTTGACCTCAAAGCTTATGTGATTCATGTAATATTGCCTAGAAATGGAAATAGCTGATGTGTTTATTCAAAGTCTCACAAGGAAAATTAAAAATGAAAGTCAACTCTGCAAGGATAGGGCATTGCTGGCTTTAATCTAAGTGTCCATGTTCTCAGCTAAGGAAAGAAAGGTGTGTGGACGTGTGTATGTGTACGTATGTGCACTGAGTGTAGGAAAGAAAAGTGTATAAAAACAAGTTCTTCCGTGGAGCGGATGACCAAGGAGAAAGGGGCAAAGTGCAGTTCTCGTTCTGGAATCAAGTCTTCAGACAGCTGTGACTCAACATTTAAGGAGCCTCCCCTTTGACAGATAAGAAGGGCTGCTGGCTTATTCACGCCAGGGCTGGTCCAGCGCTCAGCTGGGCTGCATGGTTGGTGATGTGGAACCCCTTTGAAATGAGATTTGTTCCCTTTCAACTGTTATTCTATTATTCTTAGGAATTCTTTTCTTTCCCAGAAAGCCACAGGCTTGAGTTTTGCTTCAATAATACAGACCAACTTGGCAACGGAAGAAGGCAGACTACTGCTACAGGTTCAATAGGAAACGGTTATAAAAAAGGCTCCAGACCTTTGAGGGAACGATCTTTCACTTTGGTCTGTTCTCCAAAGAGAAAGAAAATGCCATCTCCTCGGAATGGGGGACGTGAGATGTATTTCCCTTCTCTGGATTGTGCTTAGAAACCGTGGGGCAGCCTTTCGCTCGCCAGACGCCCGGTGTTGCCAGAGCAGGGTACCTGGGGCCGACGTGGCAGGCTTCTGCCTTGCCACTCCTCTGCTTTACAGCCTGCAACGTGACCCACTTCCACCCTCTTTTCTCAAATGAGTGATAAAGTGAGCATGACCAGTAATGGGGCAGTTTGAAATCACGTGCAATGAGAAGACCTCAGCATCTCACCTGGGCTAAGCCTATCCCAGGTGGAAACTTGGCCCTAATCACAAGGACACATTATTGTGCCCAATTGCTCGGTCGTGTCCAACTCAGCGATGCCACGGACCGTAGCCCGTCAGGCTCCTCCGTCCATGGGGTTCTCCAGGCAAGAATACTGGAGTGGGTTGCCATTGCCTTCTCCTGGGGATCTTCCCGACCCGGGGATCGAACCAAGGTCTCCTGCATTGCAGGCAGACGCTTTGCCATCTAAGCTGCCAGGGAAGCCCTTTCGCTTAGGTTTGCCATATCCAATAGCTCTCCAGGCAGGGTTACTAACGTAATGTGGGTATACCTGGACACGAATGTGCTCATTTTTCTCAGAGGTGAAAAGTGAAAGTGTTAGTTGCTCTTGTCTGGCTCGGCGACCCCATGAACTGTAGCCTCCCAGGTTCCTCAGTCCATGGAATTCTTGGGACTTCCCTGGTGGCTCAGATGGTGAAGAATCTGCCTGCAACGCAGGAAACCTGAGTTGGATCCCTGGTTAGGAGGATCTCCTGGAGAAGGGAATGCAACCCACTCCAGTGTTCTTGCCTGGAGAATCCCACGGCCTGAGGAACTGGGCATGCTACAGGGCACGGGGTCCCAGAGCTGGACGCGGCTGAGCGACTGGCACTTTCACCTGGGGCTTCCCTGGTGGCTCAGATGGTAACAAATCTGCCTGCAGTGCAGGAGACCCAGGTTCAATCCCTGGGCCAGGAAGATCCCCTGGAGAAGGGCATGGCTACCCCACTCCAGTGTTCTTGCCTGGGGAATTTCCATGGACAGAGGCTACAGTCCACGGGGTCCCAAAGAGTCGGACGCGACTGAGTGACCAATGTTTTTTTCAGATGAGGTAACTTAATCCCAGATGGTCTGAACAAGTTTCCCAAGAACACATTTTCCAGATTTCTGGCCCCGGTGACACCTAAGCCCAGGGTCCTTTCTCCGTCAGATTTGTCTCTTCCCCAGACCCCCGTTCCTGTCATGCCAGCGACGTGTGGAAAGGGTCTCTAAGTCAGCTCTTTTCCATGACCTTTTTTTCCAGCTAAATTTCCCCTGTCAGTGGCTTACGGACTTGGCAGGCCCCCAGGGGGTTCTTCTGTGGGGCTGGAGGTGTGGGTGTTGGTGACTCCAGGGTGCGCGGGTTAACTCTTCGGATGCACTGTTGAACAGGCTCTTTGGATAACAGCAGTCTTTGGCCTCAGGAGCTTCCAAGCAAAGGAAGGAAAAGGCATGAATTTCAGAACGAGCTGCTGCACAGAATGGGTGCCACAGGTACCGACTGTTTATTAGGACTTTAATAGTTGTAAACTAATCTCAAACAGACATGGAGGCCAAGACTACGGGGACAGCCTGCTTTCACCCTAGTTTCCTGGAGTTTAGGACATTTTCCAGTTTTGGTGCTCAGAAGTTTGGGATCAGTCTAGAGGTTACGGTTATTTTCAAAGCTTTAAGCAGACCCGAGCTTGTCCTTGGGTCTTTCCCTTGATCAAGTTAGTGTTATTTTATTTATGTCTCATATGTTTTATACGTTTTGGCTTTAAATTCATTTTTCTACTCTCTTATCTTTTTTAAAAGGCAACTTAACTGGGGTATCGTTTACATATAATAAATGCACCATTAAAGTGCAGTTTGATGAGACTTTAGTACACACCCATGTAGCCATCACCTCGGTTAAGAGACAGGGTATTTTCACTCGCCCAGAAAGTTCTCTTATATTCTTTTGCAGTCATTCCCTCCCTACCCAGGGGCACTCACTATAAAATTTCTATCACCATTACTTTTGCCTGTTCTCAAAGTTGATATGAATAGAATCATACGTTATGAACTCTAAGGTCTATTTTCTTTTACTCATAATTTCTTTTGAGACCCATCCATATTTTCACGTCTGGCAGTAGTTATTATTCTTTTCCTAACTTCAATATAATATTTTAAAAATGAAATATAGCTGGCTTACAATGTTGTGTTAGTTTCTGCTGTACAGCAAAGTGGTTCAGTTTTATCTACTTTCTTTTTTCTATGCTTCTCCACTGTGGTTTATCACAGGATACTGAAGCTGGTTCCTTGTGCTGGACAGGAGGGCCTGTTGCATCTCCACTCTGTGGTCAGCGATCCACCTCTGTTAACCCCAGTCTCCTACTTGGCCCCTCCCCAGCCGTCCTCTCCCGCGGCACCCACGAGTCTGATCTGTGTCTGTATGACAGAACTTAATTCGAGGTTTATATAATTTAGTAAATGTTGAAATGATTTATACTTATTGGGAGTTGGTAAAAATATTACTTCCAGGTTCTCCTTATATTAACATCTGAGAAATAAATGTATTTCTGCTAACCCGTATGTACACACATCTCTGCTCATGTCTGAATTGATCAGTCTGTACGTGCGCGTACACACAGACAAGAGTAGATACGCAGATTCTAAGGTGCACACACATTGGGAGAAACCTGAGGTCACGTGGCGTCTCTGATTCCAACCCGGCGGTCTCACAGGGCTCATTCTAACATCTCGCCTTTGTTAACTTGCAGCTTCTTTTCTGTGACGGTGAGAAACCTGTCTCTCACCATCGACAGTTTATTGACTAAACTGTTCAGTCTCAGTCTACATGTAAAGTTGTTTCGGAATGGTTATTCACATCGCTGTAAGAAACAAAAATTTCAACCAGAGTACAGAGTGCAGTTTCCCCTACATGCCGTATATGTCAAAACAGTTTCTTTTCCTACAGGTGTGTTGAGAAGTGATTCCTCCCAGACCCACTTTTTGACAAAGATATTTAGGCCAGTTTATTTCTTACCCTTCCTCTCCAGTTGGGTTATGCCATTCATCTGTAATAAAGTTAAATCCACTTGTTGCAGCCTGCATTTAATCTTCCTTCCTCCCCACTGTCCTGGTTGAGTGTTTCCATTTTACATGTGGTAAAAACGACTCTCTACTGGTCCAGTTCGTCAAGTTTTTAAAAGTGTAGTCATGTGCCCGCCACCGCAGTACTGTCATCTCAGCAGTGATGTCACACTAGCAGGTCACTGTTTTTTAGTAATAGTCCATTGAAAAAATCTACCATAATTTATCTATTTAGAGAAATTTATTTACCCATTTAGAGATGGTTAGATAGCATCACCAACTCAAAGGCTGTGAGTCTGAGCAACCTCTGGGAGACAGGGAAGGACAGGGGAGCTTGGCATGCTGCAGTCCATGGGGTCACAGAGGAACGCGACTCAGTGACCGAACAGCAGTCTCACCCTTTACTTCTTGCTGGACACCTGGTTTGTCCCCCAGCTTGGCCCTTCTAGACATAGTTGCAGTAAACTTCTGATACAAGCCTTTTTGTGGACACAAGCTTTTGTTTATTTTGGTTAGATTCCTAGAAGCGGAGTTGCCAGAATATAAGGAAAGACGATGTCTACTTTAAAATAAAAAAAAACTTTTCCAAAGTGCTTGTACAATTTCATATTAACTAGTGATGATGAATGAACATTCCAGCTCCTCCACATTACCATCATTTTGCTCTAGAAGGTTTATTCTCAGCCATTCTCAGACCAGAACGCTCTGCCACATGGCTTTAGCTTGTATGTCCTGCTGGCTGGCGATGTCGCGCACACTCTGATGGCTGCTGGCCTGTACCCACTGTCACACCTACAGAGCCAGCTGTCATTCACACGTTGAGAAGAGACACCAGCTTGTGGAGGTAGGACGTGGGCATCGCTGAGAGCCCGTGACTCTGCTTGCACAAGTGGTATGGACGTGCCGGAGTGTGCTAACCACGCACTTGTTAAAGGGCATCTGGGTTGTTTCTCGCTCAATTATGTGTAAAGTGTGAACATCTGGGCGCTGCTTTCTGTTTTATGTTCATGTTTTCATTTCTCTGGGGTAAATGGATAGAAGTGCCATTACTGGTTTTTTGACCCATTGGATATTCAAGAGTGCGTTCAATTTCATCGTATATTAGGTCTCATGTTAGGTAGTTTACTCTGCTGCGGGCTGATGTAACTGTTCTGAGCACATTTAAGGCAGGCTAGGCCAAGCTTTGATGTTCAGTAGGTGTATTCAATCCATTTTGGCTCAACAGTATTTTCAGTTTACGATTGTTTACAGGGATGTGACCCCGTCAGCTGGTGCTGGTGGTAAAGAATCCGCCTGCCAACGGAGGAGACGCAGGTTCGATCCTTGGGTCGGGAAGCTCCCCGGAGGAGGGCACAGCAACGCACTCCAGTATTGCTGCCTGGAGACTCCCGTGGGCAGAGGAGCCTGGTGGGCTGCCGTCCACGGGGTCTCAGTTGGACGGGACTGAAGTGAAGGCACACAGACCGCATCGTGTGCCACAGAAGATCTGCATTTTGCTCTTTTACCTACATACCAAGTTCTGTACTTAAACGACCTTTATTTCATTCCTAAAAGCTGTCTTGTTCTTTTCCCCAAGTATATCCGCTCATTATCTGTTTGTTTGTGTGCATTTTACCCTGGTTTCCCAGGTGGCTCTCGTGGTAAAGAACCTGCCTGCCAATGCAGGAGTTATGGGAGACGCGGGATCCGTCTGTGGGTCGGGAAGGTCCCCTGGCGGAGGGCATGGCAACCCGCTCCAGGATTCTTGCCTGGAGAATCCCATGGACAGAGGAGCCTAGCAGGCTACAGTCTGTGGGGTGGCAGAGTCAGACGTGACTGAAGTGACTAAGTATGCGACTTTTACCCTAGCTTTATTTAAACAGTTTACATCTAGCTATTTTGTATCTTGTGTCTGACAGTTCTGAGATCTGAGGTCCTAAGGTGTCTAAATTTTTGCTTCCTGTAATTTTCACTGGTGGTGGCTTATCCCGTGTTTGGTGACCTTTGACTATAAACTCACAGATGGTTGATTTTAATCTGTGGGCACTCCAAGGTCTAAGTTAAGAATGCTGTCCTTCAGAGAAGATTCCCGTTTGTTCAGCCACTCTACCCTCTCTCGTGGTCTCTGGTAAATGCAGATTCTAAGGCCCACCTTCCCTATGCTCCTGTTCCAAAGCTAGTCTTCTGATTCATTGAACACGTTGAATGCAATGTATGGAATACGCGGGAGATATATCCTTAAGAAAGCCTCAGGATTTACTGGTTAGTCCCTCAACCATCACAGCTCTTTTTAAACAGAGACCTGGGGATTTCTTCTTCCACTTAGAAAGCACATTTTTACGCAGGGTTGACTGTTTTGTTTAGAACAGGCCATCAATAGTAGAAACTTACGCACTGTTCTTTTACATTTTCTTGGTATATGCTCTTCCTAAATTGGCTTACTCAGGACTTCCCCGCCAGTCCAGTCATTGAGACTCCAAGCTCCCAGAGCAAGGGGCATGGATTTGATCCCTGGTCATCGAACTAAGATCCCATAAGCCACACAGCATGGCCAACTACTACTACTGCTACTAAGTTGTTTCAGTCGTGTCTGACTCTGTGCGACCCCATGGACGGCAGCCTACCAGGCTCCTCTGTCCATGGGATTTTCCAGGCAAGAGTACGGAGTGGGGTGCCATTGCCTTCTCTGCAGCATGGCCCAACCCCCCCAACCCTAAACTGGCTTTCTCCTCCCCTAAGTCCAGCGAAGCCCTCCCCTAAGTCCGGCGACTGGCCCTCCCCTAAGTCCGGCGAAGCCCTCCCCTAAGTCCGGCGACTGGCCCTCCCCTAGGTCCGGCGACTGGCCCTCCCCTAGGTCCGGCGACTGGCCCTCCCCTAGGTCCGGCGACTGGCCCTCCCCTAGGTCCGGCGACTGGCCCTCCCCTAGGTCCGGCGAAGCCCTCCCCTAAGTCCGGCGACTGGCCCTCCCCTAGGTCCGGCGACTGGCCCTCCCCTAGGTCCGGCGACTGGCCCCGGTTGTTTCCGAGTGCCCGCTCTGCTGCTTTCTTTGCAGACTTATTCTTCTGCTCTGTTACTTCTGTAAAACGCCCAAAGGTCCTTTTTTTCACCTTAGGTTATAAATAGACAAACTAGCTATGTACCACCTCTTAGTTACTTTCCCCTACCTATGCACACCTCAGCACAGTGCCTGCCTCCTAATAAATGCTGGTTGAAAATGTTCTATCTTCGATATTTTCTGTCAAACTGGTTTGTGTAGAGTTGGAGATAATATTTTGTTTAGTGAAGAATTTGCTGGAGGTAGAGGGAAAATGGGGAGTTGAGTTTTCTTAGCAAACATTCCAAATATGACTGTTGGCGGAAGGATTTCTGAGTGGCAGGCAGAATGGAGATAAGGGGTAGGAAGTTTAAATGTTAATTTTCTTTCAAAAGTCATGCATAGCTAAACAAACAACCGTGGGTCATAAAGAGATTTTTGTTTTCAAAACTGGCTTTTGCCCTGAAGTTAATCACGTCACAGCGAATAACGTGAATGTAATTATGATGCCCCCTAGTGGCCATTTTCTGCCAGCGCAGAGGACAGAGTGGAGGGGGTCTTCAGCAAATAGACACGCTGGGAATTCTGAAATGTAGATATTCTGTTCTTTAAGCCAAATTTATCCACTCAGAAATCTAAAAAAGATTTCACTTTCTCCAGAAAGCAATCACTCATAAAAGAACAAACTATGGCTGAATAAAACCCATTCTCTTAAAAAATAATTAATACACACCAATTTTTTTTCCCCACCAAAATATTGACATTTACTGCTTCACAGTCAGAAAACTGACTGACTCAGGATCCTTGCTCCCAAAGAGCTCAGAGTATTGTGGGGATACAGATATACAAACAAAAACTCTTACTTACTGAGACAAATTCAATATGGGTTTGCATACAATCCGAAAGAAGAGGGGAGCCAAAGATGGGGCAGACAGGCAGTGGCCTTTGGCTTCTGTTTTGGAGGTTGAGTCTGGCAGGCGGGGGAATTCCAGGCAGGTGGGGCTTGGGTGGGAAGCCTCCTCTGGCACTTTCTGGTGGTGGCTTGATCGCAGGTTGCCTGTGGGGCTTCGGCCAAAAGCAGCTGGAAGGGGCGAGTCCAACAGTGCAAGGATGCGGGCATCAGTGAGGGATTCGGGTTTGCGTGTTGGAAGTGACGGATCAGAGAGAAATTTAATCTGGTGAGTGGTGGTGGTGGCGGTTTACTCGCTACGTCGTGTTTGACTTGGAACTGTAGCCGCAGCCCACCAAGCTCCTCTGACCGTGAGATTCCCCAGGCCAGAACACTGGAGTGGGCTTCCACCTTCCACCTCCTCCTCCAGGGACCTTCCCGACCTAGGGATGGAACCCGGGTCTTCTGCACTGCAGGCGGCTTTTTTACTGACTGAGCCACAGGGAAGCCCAGGTGTGTGTTACGTGGGCTTCCACCCCGGGATCCTTGCCTGGGGAGAGACTGGATCTGAGAACATGCTTTTTTGGGCTGCGCTGGGTCTCCGTTGCAGCACGCAGGCCCCTCTGTCGCCGCGGGCAGGCGTCTCTCTAGTGGGCCTCACTGCCTCACAGCAGGGGGATCTCACCTGGGTCTCAGTGGAGGAGGCAGGCTCCTCTGTCACTGCGGGCAGGCGTCTCTCTGGTTGTGGACTTGGCTGCCCCACAGCAGGGGGATCTTGGCTCCCTGAAGAGGGCTTGAACCCCAGTCCCCTGAATTGCAAGGGGGTGGAGATTCTTAACCACCGGACCATCACAGGAGTCCTTTTTTTTTTTTTCATATTTATGTGAGTGATTAGATTTTAAGTGAGAGATCTGGGTGTTAGCGTGGAGGAGAGACTGGAGGGGGCTCTAGTGACTCAAGACTACTGCAGTAATTCCAGAGGTAACTGCCCAGGTGTCGCAGGAGATGCGGAACTGGAGAAAATTCCAGAGAGACTTCCGGATACATCTGCACACAGCTGGTGGCCAGCTGCATGTAGGAGGTGAGAGGCACGGGAGGGTAAAAATATCACCTGTCTGCCTGGGTAAAATACTATTAACTAAAAGAGAAAAAATGTAAGCAGAGGAACAGATGGGAGCAGGGATTGAGTTTATTTGGAGACACGTACAGTATGAGACATCTGCAACACACAGACGGATTTCACTCGGCCTCTGGAAGCATGAGTCTGGAGCTCGAGAGAGAGAATTCTAGAATGATGCTATCTATTCGCGGAATTCCCCAGCCTTCGGGTGTGGCTGACTTAAAGAGCCGCATCCATTAAACAGAAAAGAAAGGAAGTGATAGTGATACTTCAGACACTAGGTTACAAGAGGCACAGCAGTTTCCTGCTTGCCTCCGCTCTCGGTTCACTTCCGGGGGAAGGCAGGCGCCAGGCGATGAGGACACTCAGCTACGAAGATGGAGAGGAAGGCAGCCCTCCCGCCGCCAGACAGCAGGAGCTGCCACCAGCAGCCGCACGCGCGAGACTGAGCAGGCACTTCAGCCCCCGTCGGACTCTGAGACACTGCAGCTCCGGTCAAGTCTCGACTGCAAGCTCGAGGAAGACCCTCGGGACAGGATGCTGGCCAAGGTGCCCAGGGCTCCTGACGCCAGAACTGTGGCATAATAAGCAGGCCCCACTGGACGCTACCAGGCCTGGGGACAACGCGTTCTGTGCAACAGGAAGGCGACACACGCGGCCCCACGCAGGCGTGAGAACGGCGTCTCTGGCTCAGCGGGCTCTCCTCTGCTCTCACTGCGGCCACTGTCCACTTAAAAGCACGGCCCTGGAGCGGGGAGCGGCGCGGCGAGTTCTGTTTGGTGCCGTCACTGGAGCGGCATGGTAATATGAAATGTGAACAGGAAGGGTCGGGTGAAATATAAACAGGATGACCAGATAGTTCTTATGTCCAAACCCGAAGTAAAATCACACAGCGATCAGCTTGCTTCTTTCCGTAGCAGCTAGGAATCACCGCCTTCAGAGCGCCCACTCTTCCTCTGCTTGCTTTTGGATTGCCCCCTATTTGACAGGCTCCATGTTGGGTGCTACACTGATTAATAGAGCAAGGTTTTCTGCAGATAAAGAAATCCTGGTCCAGGCAGTATTCATGATATGCTTCTTATAAATTTAATGTACTATGGCTTTTGAAACTAACAAAAACTTTTTCCAAAAAGTTAACTGTCTCATTAGGAATGCATATGCACAGAAACAGTGAGTCATAATTTCACAGGCTCATAAATACTTAGAAACTCTAAACTGCTACCTATTGCAGTTGATGTGATAACCTGTCTCACCAACTGCCTGTGAACTTTCCCAGAGGACATCCTTACCACACAGACATTTTTAAAACAATGGACTATTTCATCCACTCTTGCACACCTACTCTTAGTAAAACACAGAACAAGCTGTAGTTTTTAAATATGGACGTTGAAAGCAATTTACACCAATCATATTGTTCAAGTGAAACAGAAGTCCTGAATTTTGTAACACCATGAGTGCGTCAGAAGCCTGGGGAGACGCAACTGTGACTGAATGTGTGAAGCTGTCGGAGTTAATCTTCATCATCCCTTTGAAGAGGTATGATCTGAATTTCTTTGGCTATCCTTTCTGCTAATGTTTTACTGCTTGAAGCAATTACTCTTCGTGACATCAAATCAAATGGTCCACCTAAAATCAAATATGGAAAATGGTTATATCTTGTAAAAAATAATTCCTATAAAACAAGCATAGCAGTATGTACTATGGTTGATCATAACATTTAATATTTTCTATTATCTTGAAAACACACTACACTGTGTCATAAGCACAATGTTTAAGCTTCGCTAATACGTAATGAGTCTCTAAGCATCCTTTAGAGACCCGTTTTGAAGGGAGCGGGGTCTGAGCCCCACCGTCCTCCTCTCCCCTTTGATGGAACCTATCGACAGAAAACCCGAGGCCAGGGATTCGCACACTGCTCTCCTGCCCAGCTCCTTCATTCTTTGCTGCTTTTCTCCCAGACTGCTGGTAAACTGTTTTAACCCAGGTTCACTCTTTACTTTTAAACATGTCGTCATCAGTGCAGAGAAAGTATGTAACCCCCACAGGGCCAAGGCAGAAAGTGACGGGACGGTGGAGGAAGCCCATACTCAGCTGCCGCCAGTCACCACTCAGAGGGACCTTGGTACGGCCTCAGATCCGGTGCCTTTCCAGATTTTTTCTATAGCCTCTCAAGAGTTCCTGGTACTCATAGTTGAAGAGGCTTGAAAGTGAGAGTGAAAGTCGCCCAGTTGTGTGTGACTCTTTGTGACCCCATGGACTGTACAGTCCTTGGAATCCTCCAGGCCAGAATACTGGGGTGGGCAGCCTTTCCCTTCTCTAGGGGAATCTTCCCCACCCACGGATTGAACCCGGGTCTCCTGCATTGCAGGCAGATTTTTTACCAGCTGAGCCACCAGGGAAGCCCTGAAGAGGTTTAGCCATTTATTATTATTAATTGTACACTACCATTAGCTTCTCATTTTTGCCTCTGTCTCCCAATATCTGCTATTTTGATTCTGCAGAAAATTACATGGTTTGTGTTGCCTGAAGAGCTGAAGTGTAAACATCGAAAAAAATAGTAAAGGGAAACATTTAAAGATACATCTAAAAAAAAAATGCCATATTTGGAGTACAGTCCCATAGGTATGGGAAGAAAACAAAGCCTTCCTGTTCCGCAGTTTCACCTGTGACATCCAGGAGCACTCCGCCAGCTTCAGTCACGATGATGCCGGCACCCGCAACATCCCAGCAGTGGATCCCCATTTCATAATATGCGTCCGCAGCCCCAGCGGCCACCAGGCACATGTTCAGAGCTGCTGTTCCAACACCCCGGATCCTAACAGACAAGACGGGAAAACATAAATCTTCAAATAAGGCATTCCTCCTTAGCTGCAGTTTCAAGTGGGGACTGAGATCACTTGAACCAATCTACAGACTGTTAAAAAAAAAGGGTGGTACTTAATTTTAAAATCAAAATACGTAAAACCTAATTATCATGATACACTACATAAATGACAGAATGAAGCCTAACAAAGCAATCATGTGTAAGAAAAACATTAAAATGATGATACTTTGGGAAGAAAACCACTGAAGAAAATGCACTAATTCCGCCACCGTGGCATGCATGCTTTGTCACTGTGGTCTACATCTGGGGACGAGCGCCCCACAATACAAGCCGTCTGCAGGAGTTTCGTGCAAGTGTGCCCCTGGCCACCCCCAGCAGCGCAGGCATCGGCGTGTGTGCCCAGGAGGTGACGGCCCCACTGGGCTCTGCTGACACTGAGGCCTGCCCACAAGGCCTGCTTCAGGTCTGCCTTCTCACTGAACCTTGTCCTTGGAAATACACCAAGTTAGGGTAAGTATAGACATCACTTTATCAGCCATTATAGTAATAACTGATTCAGGAAAGAATCATCAATAAATGCTAAAACGATTGATATTTACACATCAAAGTATCTCCCTATAAGATACATAATAATTACAATGGGAAGGATGGCAAGATCACTACCAAGTGATCAAAGTTAGCATCCAGTAATGGGACAAAGGGCATCCCTGGTGGCTCAGCTGGTAAAGAATCTGCCTGCAATGCAGGAGACCTGGGTTCATCCCAGGGTTGGGGGATTCTCTGGAGGAGGGCATGACAACCCGCTGCAGTATTCTTGCCTGGAGAATCCCACGGACAGAGAAGCCTGGTGGGCTACAGTCCATGGGGTCACAAAGAGTTGGACATGACTGAGCGACACACACACACACACACACACCCCACGGACAGAGAAGCCAGGTGGGCTACAGTCCATGGGGTCACAAAGAGTTGGACACGACTGAGCGACACACACACACACACACACACACACACACACACACACCCCACCCCCCCCTCCCCGGAACAAAGGTACCCTGTGTCTCCTGACAGAATGGACTGAGAAGGAGGACATAACAGAGCTTCGGCTGCATTCCTGCCAAAAGTGCCTAACCCAAATCTAATCAAGAGGAAATCCAACAAACTCAAATCAGAAGGTATGCTGTAAAGCAGCCGCCCTACATTTTTCAAAAACGTCAAGGTCATAAAAGATAGAGGCTAAGCAACTGTTCCAGATTAAAAGGCATTGATGAGGGCTTCCCTGGTGGCTCAATGGTAAAGGATCTGCCTGCCAATGCAGGGATACAGGTTCGATCCTTGGTCCGGGAAGACCCCACGTGCCAAGGAGCAACTAAGCCCAAGCACCGCAGCTCCTGAGCCAGGGCTCTAGAGCCTGGGAGCTGCAACTCCTTCACCCGTGCGGGGCTGTGCGTCCCCCAGAGGAGGCCCCGCAGGGAGGAGCCCCGCACCCCCGTGGAGAGCAGCCCCCCTCGCCACAGCCAAGACCCAGCACAGCTGAATCCTATGAATCTCAAAAAAAAAGCTTGATGAGAATGACACTTAGAGTGCAGCATATGATTCTGGCTTGGACCTTGGATTAGAATTCTTTCAAGATTTAATTGTCACTATATTAGACAATGGATCTGATCTTTATAACTGTGCTGTGGTTATCTCAGTGTATGTCCTTTATCAAAAATACACACACGGAAGTATTTAAGAAAAAGGAGTCGCCATGTCTGTAAATTGACTACTTTCAAATGGTTTTTACTACAACCTCTTTTTTAAATTGTTTGAAAATGAAAGTGAAAATCACTTAGTCATGTCTGTCTGACTCTCCATGGAATTCTCCAGGCCAGAATACTGGAATGGGTTGCCATTTCCTTCTCCAGGGGATCTTCCCAACCCAGGGATCAAACCCAGGTCTGCCGCATTGCAGGCAGACGCTTTACCCTGTAAGCCACCAGGAAGTCCTCTGAAAATAAAGCAGTCAGGATTGTTCACTGAGACCCTTCATTATTTTTTAAAAAATAAGAGGATTTTACATGTCAGTAATATTGTATGATACATGGAATCTAATTTTAAAAAATTGAGACAAATGAACTTATTCACAAAACAGAAACAGACAGATACTGAAAGCAAGCTTATGGTCCACAGGGGAAACATGGGGGAGGGATCAATCAGGGCTGAGATGAACACACACCACTGTATGTAAGACAGACAACCAACAAGGGCCTCCTGTCTAGCACAGCGAAGTCTACTCAATCTTCTGGGATAACCCATGTGAGAAAAGAACCTAAACAAGAATGAATATGAATGTGTGTAACTGAATCACTTTGCTATACCCCTGAAACTAACTTAACTATACTCCAATACAATTAAAATTAAAAAAGAAAGAATGTGGTATCTGTTTTGTATCTAAAAAATAAACGTAAACTAGTACTGTGCCTAGTACATCCTTCATGCCAATACAATTTAACAACAAAAAAGGACCAGAATTACATGATGCCCTTGATTTTTAAATACATTTTACTGCCTACAGTTTTATTATATATCAAAATTAAGAACTAGCAACTCCAAAAATGTCCATAGATATATAAACCCAAATCAACATTATGGCTTTTTTCAGTTATCAAGAATGGTGCACTTGCCCCACTTTCTCAGGGGAAATGTGATAGTTCATATCTCACATCATAGAAAGAAAATACCAAGGTCTTCCACAGATCATCTCTCGGCATTCTATTCAGACACAGAACCTTGGGCTGGAAGACCAACGCCATATGCAGTGCTTCTGCCCACTTCTGATGAATCTCAACAGCTCTCTGGCAAGAGGTCTTTTGATCAGTAAGTAATCTTTTATGGGTAAGTATTACTAAAGATAGTACTTAATTGCCAAACAATTGAGGCTGTGGCTTAGATTTTGCAAATGTGTTCTGTCTGAATCCTATGTTAGTCTGATCCTTCTTTACAGTTAGGATGGTATAGAGCTAAAAAGAATCTATCCATCTTCAGAATCACAAAGATTTGAGTTTGCTCCCCTGCCCAGTGGCTTAAAAGCTGTAATTTTGAAAGAAGTTTCTTCTTCAAGGTTTACTCTTCTTGTCGTTGGAATGGGGATAACCGACTTGGCTATGGCTGCAATGACTAGAAACAACAGAAGCAAAGCGGCCAGCAGATTCGAGGGCCTCAGAAGAGGAGCCATGTCATGATCAAGTCACTCCCTAAAGTAACACACAAGAAGCATCACTGAAGTAAAAAATATAGTGCATTTCGTTAAATGAACCCCGAAAAGTTAATGAAAGGAAACTGATCCACAATGATTTACTCTGCCTCATAAATCTCACTGACAATTAATATACAGTTATACTTCAATTTGCCAACATCCGCTGGATCATGGAAAAAGCAAGAGAGTTCCAGAAAAACATCTATTTCTGCTTTATTGACTATGCCAAAGCCTTTGACTGTGGATCACAATAAACTATGGAAAATTCTAAGAGAGATGGGAATACCAGACCACCTGACCTGCCTCTTGAGAAATCTGTATGCAGGTCAGGAAGCAATAGTTAGAACTGGACGGAACAACAGATTGGTTCCAAATAGGAAAAGGAGTACGTCAAGGCTGTATATTGTCACCCTGCTTATTTAACTTCTATGCAGAGCACATCATGAGAAACGCTGGACTGGAAGAAACACAAGCTGGAATCAAGATTGCCGGGAGAAATCTCAATAACCTCAGATATGCAGATGACACCACCCTTATGGCAGAATGTGAAGAGAAACTCAAAAGCCTCTTGATGAAAGTGAAAGGGGAGAGTGAAAAAGTTGGCTTAAAGCTCAACATTGAGAAAATGAAGATCATGGCATCCGGTCCCATCACTTCATGGGAAATAGATGGGGAAACAGTGTCAGACTTTATTTTTTGGGGGGCTCCAAAATCACTGCAGATGGTGATTGCAGCCATGAAATTAAAAGACGCTTACTCTTTGGAAGAAAGGTTATGAGCAACCTAGATAGCATATTCAAAAGCAGAGACATTACTTTGCCAACTAAGGTCCGTCTAGTCAAGGCTATGGTTTTTCCTGTGGTCATGTATGGATGTGAGAGTTGGACTGTGAAGGAGGCTGAGCACCAAAGAATTGATGCTTTTAAACTGTGGTGTTGGAGAAGACTCTTTGAGAGTCCCTTGGACAGCAAAGAGATCCAACCAGTCCATTCTGAAGGAGATCAACCCTGGGATTTCTTTGGAAGGAATGATGCTAAAGCTGAAACTCCAGTACTTTGGCCACCTCATGTGAAGGGTTTACTCATTGGAAAAGACTCTGATGCTGGGAGGGATTGGGGGCAGGAGGAGAAGGGGACGACAGAGGATGAGATGGCTGGATGGCATCACCGACTTGATGGACATGAGCCTGAGTGAACTCTAGGAGTTGGTGATGGACAGGGAGGCCTGGTGTGCTGCGATTCATGGGGTCGCAAAGAGTTGGACACGGCTGAGCAACTGAACTGAACTGAACTGATACTTCAATTTAAAATAAAGGAGGTGGTGAGCTTCCCTGATGATCTAGTGGTCAAGAATCCACCTGCCAATACAGGGGATGCGGGTTCAATCCCTGGTCTGGGAAGACCCCACATGCCACGGAGCAACTAAGCCTGGAAACCACCATGACTGACTCACGTTCCAGAGCCCAAGAGCCACAACCACTGAAGCCCGTGAGCCCCAGCCCCTGAGCCCGTGTGCCGTAAAGCCCGTACACCACAGCCCCTGAGCCCGTGTGCCCTAAAGCCTGTGCGCCACAGCCCCTGAGCCCATGTGCCCCAGAGCCTGTGGCCCGCCGTGGAGAGCAGCCCCACTCGTCACAACTAGAGAAAGCCTGAGCATGGCAATGCAGACCCAGCACCGCCAGAAATACATAAATAAGTCTTTAAAAAGTAAAAGAAATGAAAAATCCTGAGAAATGAAAGAGAAAATGACATGCCAATCCCCGCCTCCTACACCTGACAGAGATTCATAACAGAAACTACACAGAACAAGAGCTAATGAAGAAAGAACCAGGAACCCAGATCCCAAAGTGAACAGAGACGGGAAGAAGGAGACACAGATGCATGTAACTACAGTGAGACACCAGACACCACTAATAATAAAGTGTGTGGGCTTTTTCTGGCTGATAAAGTTGCTCTGCAAAAGGAAAAGTAAGCCCAGAAGTGAATGAAATAAAAGGAGAAAATAATATAAGAGATAATAGAACTCAGAAATGAAGGGGAATAGAAAAAGACAAAACTTTATCAAAAATTAAGACTGAATCACAAGGTACTCTTAAAGAGAACAGATGCAAATGAAAACTTGAAAAAGAGCAGTGAGAAAAAACTAAAAGAAAGTAAAAAGGGCCAGAGAGAAAGTAACAGAAGAGAAGATACAAAGGAGGCTGAATGCTCCTGCTGGGGTCTTTGAAGAAGAAAAAGAAAACAGTATAAGTGAACTAATATTTAAAATTCAAGAAACTTGCCAGAAAAAAAGAGAAGAGACATTAATCTACCGATTAAAGGGAGAAAACCATCCCACAGCAAGCAACTCTAAGAACTCCAAGATACACCCCTATAAAAGTGCCAGCCATGAAAGATTAAAAGAAAAAAAAATGTCTCAGAGACTCCAAACAAAACATGAAATAATTTAAAAGCCAATAAAATCAGACTGGCACCAGATTTCTCAAAAACAACATACAAAGCAAAGCAACAGTGAAACAGCATTTTTGAAGAAATATTCTTCATACTTTCTTTCACTAAGGATGTTCTATCCAGCCAAGCTGTCCTTGGAGTTTCAAGACCATAGGAAAACAGGTTGGACTATGCCAGAAATCATGGCATACCATGCACAGGAGCCCTTCCCAAGGAATCTACTAGAGGATGAGCTTCACCAATCCAAAGGTGATAGGTGTTAGAGCAAAAAGCAGAGACCAGTCTTGAAAATTCCCGGAGCAGACCAAATCAGTTTAGTCATGAAAACAAAGCTTAATTTAGCACATTTTGCAAAAGTAACTAGACCTGGATCATCTCTTGCTTATGCTTCTGAAAATTACAAGCAAACCTCAAATTGTTTCTCAAGGTGGATATGAGTTAACCGCTAATCAATTCCCTATCATTTAAGGAAACTCTATTATAGCCAATCGTTTTGAAGAATAAGTTGTCACTGCCTTCTCACCGTATAAGCTGCTTTATAACAATACATGGCTGAGCCTCATCCCATGTTTTGGTCTGGGTGTTCCTGGTTTGCAAAGTGACTTTTTGGTGTGTGCACTATAAATACTGAATTCAGTGATTCAATGGTTTCTGAACTTCTGACACCAGGAAGACTCCAGAGGACAGTGACCATTTTATAAAGGAAAAACTAAGGCCACAGGATGGGGCTATGGGTGAGACAATACGTACTAACAGCACGCCCAACAAACTGGAAAGACTGCAACTTAAAAAAAACCAAGCTCGACTAAGAGGGAGAGAAAAAGAGAGAAGCAGAGGAAGATCACTGGGTGTCATACAGGCAACAGGCGGCAGCCACGCAGTTCTGGAGTCTTTACAGAGCTAATGGAACGGTTACATAAGAAAAAAGAACATTAAGGGCACTATAAAGAGCTTTAATACAAAAGAAAGCCATGAGAATAAAATGGACTCTCTTATAAACAGAAGAAGAGAAAAAAAAGAGGATACACTAAATAAGTACAGAGTACTTAATATACAACATGACATAATATACAAATCACAATACAATTACAACATAAGATAACACAAAATTGAGACCAAACAAAATGGTCATATAAATAAATGAACAAGCCTAACTTTTTTATTAAAAAGAAAAGATTTTCAAATTGATTATAGAGCAAAACTCCACCCTATGGTGTATTCAAGAGGTGCACTTAAAATGCACTGATTTCAAAACCACTAAAAATAAAGGTGGACAAAGATTAACCAGACAAATGGAAACAATGAGAAGAGCAGGGACTGCGATTCTGATGTCAAAGTAGATTTCAAGTCCAAACATCAAAGTACAAAGTGTACTTTTTTCCAGTGCATATAGAAGTTCCACAAAAACTGATCATACACTGGGCACAAAGGAAACATAAAGTTCCATGAAATATATTTATTACAATGTAATAAAATTACAAATTAAAAAGCAAAACTAAGAAAGCACAAAAAGCATTTCCCCATGGAAGTTTAAGAATACAACTCTTGGGTAAAAGGGGAAATACAAACAGAAGTTACCAGAAAAATAACTGCAATGAAAACACATCAGAATCTGTGAGATACATTTAAAGCAGCAATCAGATAAAAACTCATAGCCTAAATACTCACCTCAATAAAAATCAAAGCATAAAAATAAATTCTCTACTTAAAAAGGAAAAAAAAAAAACAGGAAACAACAAAATGAATGACCAGAAAGCACAATGATGAAAATACTAAAGCAGGGAGGATAAAGACAGCAGACCAGATTAATAATCAAAATCCTGGTTCTTTCTTTGAAAAAAAAACTGACAAACTGCCAAGTAATTTAAGCAAGATTTTTAAAAAAGAAGAACAAGTAACATAAAATAAGAAATGATAAGGGGGGGAAGAAAACTACTGATAAAGACAGGCCAGAAATAAACTATAAGAGTCTACCTGGCATACCTTGTGCAAATAACTTGAAAACTTAGAGAAAGTGGGTAATGCTTAGGCTACGGAAATGTTCCAGATTAAAGGCAGTGAAATAGACATGACAACCAAATGTAAAGCTAACCCTAGACTGAATCTTGCCCTGGAGGAAAAAAAAAAATGCTATAGAAGACATAGTTAGATATCAACTGACAAAACTAAGTATGTGTGGATAGATAAAACTATGAAGCCAATAGTTGTGGTTATGGAAGAGAATATCCCTATTCTTAGGAAATAACAAACTGAATTACTTAGGGATAAAGAGCCACACACTAAGTAATTTACCATGAAATAGTTGAGGGGACAAAAAATATTTACACACACACACACACATACACAAAGAAAGGGAAAAGAAGGAATGAGAAAATGATAAAGCAATGGGCACAATGTTGACAATAGCTGAGTTGTTCTTATAGGTTTTTAACTGCATACTGCTGTTTCTTATAGGTTTTTATTTCTGCAAATTTTTTAAAATTTCAAATTATTTTCAAATAAAAGTTTTAAAAATCACATTTTAAAATTAGAATTATGGTACTTACTCCATGTCTATTAATTAAAAGTTCATTTCTAAATAAAAATTCATTCCTTAGAATGTCAAATTATCTATAGCATTAATATAATAGAATGTTCAACTTTAGGGATAAAGTGAAAAGAGCTTACCCATGGATGGGAAGGCAAAGAAGTCTTTCCATATTAGAAAGAATAATTCTTACAGTCTCTGGTGTTCTGGAAGAGCCCAACTCTGTCACCAAGAGAGATTTGGTAACATCTAAAAGAAAAAGTTTCAAATAATTACTACAGTTTATAAATAAGAAACTGATAAAAAAGTTTGACACTTGTAGCTCAACAAATTGGACATTTTTATCCTTCTTCCTAGTTGAATCATATTTCTTTCTAAGACTTTAAATATTTATGAATTTTTCTTCTCTTCTAGTCATTTTATCATCATTTTTATAATCATCAAAAGGCGTCTAGCTTCTTAGACTACCTCCCCCAAAATGCAGAATATAACCGGTTTGCCTACATGCATGATACATTTAGCCACCAAATGCCTTATATATTTTTTTAAAAAGTAGAATTTATAAATAATTTATATATAGATTTGAAATAAAACGAAAATTAAAACTAAATCGTACCACTGTTAAGTGAAGAAGAACTAAAGAGCCTCTTGATGAAAGTGAAAGAGAAGAGTGAAAAAGTTGGCTTAAAACTCAACATTCAGAAAACGAAGGTCATGGCATCCGGTCCCATCACTTCATGGCAAATAGACGGGGGAACAATGGAAACTGTGAGACTTTATTTTTTGGGGCTCCAAAATCACTGCAGATGGTGACTGCAGCTATGAAATTAAAAGACGTTTGCTCCCTGGAAGAAAAGCTATGACAAACCTAGATAGCATATTAAAAAGCAGAGATATCACTTTGCCAACAAAGGTCCATCTAGTCAAGGCTATGGTTTTTCCAGTAGTCATGTATGGATGTGAGAGTTGGACTATAAAGAAAGCTGAGCACTTAAGAATTGATGCTTTTGAACTGTGGTGTTGGAGAAGACTGTTGAGAGTCCCTTGGACAGCAAGGAGATCCAACCAGTCCATCCTAAAGGAGATCAGTCCTGAATATTCATTAGAAGGACTGATGCTGAAGCTGAAACTCCAATACTTTAACCACCTGATACGGAGAACTGACTCATTTGAAAAGATTCTGATGCTGGGAAAGATTGAAGGTGGGAGGAGAAGGGGATGACAAAGTATGAGATGGTTAGATGGCTTCACCAACTCAATGGACATGAGTTTGAGTAAGCTCCGGGAGTTGGTGATGAACAGGGAGGCCTGGCGTGCTGCAGTCCATGGGGTCGCAAAGAGCTGGACACGACTGAGTGATTGAACTGACTGACTGACTGATTGTTGGTAGAAATGTAAACAGGTGTAACCACTATGGAAAACAGTACGGAGGTTCCTCAGAATACCAAAAATGGAGTTGTCATATGATCTAGCTGGACATATATCCACACAAAACTATAATTCGAAAAGACACATGCACTCCTACATCTGCTGCCGCACTGTTTACAACAGCCACGACATGGACGCAACCTCAATGTCCGTCAGCAGGTGGATGGGTAGAGAGGATGTGGGGCACATGCACAGTGGAATGTTGCTCGACCACAAAATGCTGCCGTTTGCAGCTAATGGATGAGCCTAGAGGTTATCATACTGAGAGAAGTGAGAGAAAGGCAGACATCATACAGCGTCACCTGCACGTGGCGTCTAAAACATGACCCACGAACACACCTGTGGAGCAGAAGCAGGCAGAGAACCGCCTGGGGGTCGCCCGAGGGGAGAAGGCGGGCAGGGAAGACTGGGAGTTTGGAATTGGAGAACGCAAGCTGCTACCTACAGAACAGATAAACAGGCCCTACCGCACAGCACAGGGAGCCATGCCCGACATCCTGTGATCAGCCACAACGGAAAAGGATGTGGAAAAGAATGCAATGTACAGTGGAGCCGCTTTGCTGTACAGTGGAAATTAACACACTGTAAATCGACTATGCTTCAATAAAATCAAAATAAATCATCTGACCTTCATTCACTAACTTGACAAATTATCCTGCATTTTCCATTTTCTCTTGGAAACATCGTGACCAAAGCTCACGAAGCACTCAACCTTCCTGGCTCACAGGCTACTCTTGGGACACCTCACACTTCATCTGCACCCACAGCTGAGATGTACGCCCACCAGCTTGTTCTGACCCTTGTTTATAACTGTGAACTCTTCTAACGATCACATAACCTGTTTAAGTGAGATAAATAACAGAAAAGGGGAACGAGTTCTTTCTATAAAAGCTGCCACATTCCTTCAATTCTAAAATGCACATTTTTTTCACGTTAACATCTCAAAAATTAGGATGTATCTTCTAATCTCTGGGGTCTTAGAGTTCAATGAAAAGAAAACAAATTCAAAATCTGCCCTCAAATTAAGTGCCTGAGGAGAAAAATTACAAAAGCGGAGGAGGATTCTAAAGTTTTTGCTGCACATAAAAGAATCTTAGAAAGAAAAAGAAAAGAAAAGAAACGAATCTGCAAGTGTAAACTGTGGAAAATGTTGGGATTGCTTTAGGGAAGATAAGTGCCTCCAAAACACAGTGAGCTGTCCCAGAGAAAGCAGACTTAAAAAGGCCGATCACTAAGCTCATTACAAAAAGCTTTACGCCTCATTTAAAAAAAGTATATTGAAGTACAGTTGATTTACTATGTTGTGTTAGTTTCTGTTGTACAGCAAAGTGCTTCAGTTATAGCTTTACATATATGTATCTAGGTATTCTTTTTCATATTCTTTTCCATTATGGTTTACCGTGGGACCCTGAATACAGTTCCCTGCGCTACACAGTAGAAAGACGCTGTTCACCCATCCTACATATATAATAGCTTTATGTCTCATTTTAAATGATTCCAACTTGAAGGGCCTTTTCCCTTTCAATTTACTAATAACTAGTCCCAAAGGCATCAGAGCAGAGGAATTCTAGAAAGAATCTGAGACACAGGGGCTGAAGCAATGACCCGATAGCGCCGTGAGGGTGGGAGGCACTCTCGCTCCGCCAAGGGCCCCTGGCAAAGCCGGAGTCGTCTGCTCCACTACCCTTGCCTCCCCCGCTTCCACGACCGCATCCACAACTGTGGTCACGATGAGAGAGTACAGAGGAAACAGACACACGTATGAGTCAGGTAACACTTGGAGAACTCTAAGGTTACCATACCAGTTCATGGTATGAATCACACCAAAAATTAGAGGGTAAACCTACCTTCTTGGCGTGAAACCTGTAGTTTTTGACCATTACAAAAGGCACCTTTTCCTTTCCGGCCAGTGTACATCTTATCCTCCAGGCAACTGTACACAATTCCAAACTCCATCTGTGGAAGGAATGCAAGCTTTCTTTACAAAACCTGAGTATTTTTCTTCATTCAATCAATACTTTTTCTCAGAAAGCAAAAAGAATATCTGGTATGTTAATGTTTTTAAATGGGTAGACCATGGGCTCTGTAAAATGCTAATTCCCAGCTGAGTTGAGGAAGAGCTCATCAGGTCTGAACCCTGACTCCCCTCCCATCAATTTCCAAACTCGGGGCCTATGTTTTGACCTCTTTCCTTCCCGGCTCAGATGAAGGCAATCTTCCCTGTTTTCTAAGGTGAATGCTTCCCTGAAACACTGCTCCATCAATGGCTCCCTGCCTCTTGGGCTTTGGTTCTGGTACTTTCTCGCTACAGTGGCCCTCCCTCACCAAGCCTTCATTACCTTCTCCTCCTCTCTTTGCCACACAGTGGTCGAGACTTTGCATCTCTCATTCTCTTTCTACATTACAATCTGGCTTCTGCTCTGATCATGCATCTCTTGAAACTCCCTGCAAAGAGATTGTGAATGGACTCTTACGGACCAAACGTCTTCTCTGAAGACCTGGAGGCTGTGGACCACCAACAGTTAACCCCATACTCTGTGTTCCTGGTAGTGTCCTCCTACCTCCGATCTCTCTTGGGGTCACTTTTTCTTCTGACATTCTTCTCTGCCTAACCCCCAACAGTTGTGTGTCTCAGGGGTTTTCATTCTTCCTTTTCTTCCAATTCCCTTTTAGCTCTCTCGATTCTTACAGGTTTTTCTTTCTGGTCCGCAAAACCAACTATCCCTCTATGTGTGGCTCCCACCAACCCCAACAACACAGGTTAGGAGTCGTGCTTCGGAACCTAGGCTTGCAGAACTTCAGCCAAAGAGATCACACTCACTCGCTACCTGATGACGCACGCTTCAGTCCTTCCCCATGAGTCAATTTTATCTTGAAAACACTTCCTGATTTTGGCCATTTCCTCAGTTATTCTCACCACCTCCATCTCAGTTCAGAACTGCCCACCCCCTGGTGTGACCTCTAATGTTGCTGGAATTATTGGCACCCTGCACTGAAAAACCTGTCCTGGTTTCCGACCACCTCAAAGCCACTAAGTGTTCCGGCACAGACAGACCACAGTGCCCCATGGCCTGACCACAGCAAGCTCACCTCACCAGTTCTGCTCCAACCATTTCCAGAGTTTCACACACAATGAACACCTCACTGTCGCCCATACACATCCCGCTCATCCCCAAACTGTTCTTTCTGATTAAAATGCTTTCCTTTTCTTCTTTACCTGGAAAATCCCCAATATGACCCAACTCACATGACCAAATTCCAAGATCCCTTCTATTTATTATGAAGATTTCCTCAAACCACTGCTGGCAGGATATGTTATACCCTCTTCATGTTCTTAGAGTACTTTTTAAAAATTTTCTCATAGTTCGACATGTAACTTTTGCACTGAACTGGGAATTCAACAGCCCAGAACTGATAATAAGAGAAATGCTCGCTTATCTCCTTTTGAAGGTTCTCACTGATTAATACAATCATTTCTCACTGATTAATATAAAGATTTCATTTGCACTAATTTATGTTTTTATTTTCAGGGTTTTCTTAACTCTTTTGTGTACATGTTGATCAAATATATCGCAAACTCCTTGAAGACAGTTATGTAAGGTGTTAGTAAACATCATTCTTTTTTTTTTAAAATTAATCAAGTACTCAAATAGCATGGAAACGCAATAGGTGTAGAGTGTACTCTACTGGGCTTTAGATATAGCAAGTATTTAGGTTCCTGAATATACTCTATATTTTCTCAGAATACTTGGCCCCTACCACTATTGTGGTCTTTCCCCTCACTAAATGTCTACTAAAGCATTCCTAGCTCAGCACCCAACTTTTCCATTAAACATTTCAGATCCTACATCAATTCCTATCATATTCACATATATATCGGTGATTAAATACTGAATCGTATTTCAGTTACTTGTGCATATTTTTTCCTTGTAAAATCTTCTCAGAAGACACTACATTTTCTTCACTGGGAAAAACTATCACAACAAGTTTAGCAGGTGTGTATTTTATTTCAAAATAATGCTCTGCACATATTGAATAGAGACAAACCTAAATTTATTATGGAGGCTCGTTTACTCTTTCTCAGAAAATGAGAGCAAGGCATTTTACCAACCATAAATTTAAACAACATACCTTTTTATTTACCACAAAGCCAATTGAAACAGCTACAAAAGGAAATCTTAAAAAAAAAAACACACACACAAATTTACCAAGATAGAACTTATTTTCAACAAACTTTTTTTCATAATACAACTGCTTACAATTTTTTTCCTGTGAACAGTCTCATCCCTCCCGAGAACTGTGTATACAACGTTCAGCTCTCTGTATAAGTGCGGGGTTGGAGGGTTGGCGGGGAGAATACACAGATGCATACACGCATAATGCTTCTCCAGGCACGAGACATCTCTCAAAGGATTCACAAGAAACTGGTAACAATAGATGCCTCCAGAAATGGGTTCTGAGAAGCTGGGGTCAGAAGTGGGAAGGCCACTTGGCACCGCATGCCTTTCTATACTTTTTGAATGCTAAGTTCCACGAATATAGCTTAAATGTCAAGAAAAATGGGATCATACTGTCCACTGTACTATAATCTTCTGTATGTTATCTCATATCATGAGCATCTTTCTGCAGTAACATTCCATGATATATAGATCCTACCTCTTAGCTTTATGGCTTTAACAGTTCTATTCGTAAAGATACGTACAGCCATGTACGGCAACTTCAAATATAACAATTATGTGTCATCCCACCAAACTCGGCTACTTGTTGAAACTCTTAATTCCATCAGGCTTTCTTCTATGTATTTGGACTTATACACTTAATTTGTATACATATATATATTTTTTTCAACATATTCTTCTCAGCATATACTGAATTACATACTTACTTTGTGCCAGGCACTATATTAAGTTTTTATATAAATGTACAACTCATTAGGTCCCATCAACAATCTTATGAGGCAGGTACCATCAATGTGCCCATTTTAGAGAATGAAAAAAATAAAACTAAGGCTTAAAAAGATTAAGTAACTTGCCCAAGGTCACAAGGTCACACATTCTAAACCCATGTTCTTTTACAGTTTTTTCTCCTGGATTAAATGCATTCTATAAAGGCATACTCTAGTACTGAGTTAGTCAGTTCCTTAATTGATTTCAAAGCAGCAATGTTGCTTGCATACATTTTTATGTGGTTTCTACAATGAGAACAAGAATGGTGAACAGGGCACTTGACTGCACATGTCTATAACATTAATCATTCATTACCTCATCCACAGCTGATGAAAATTATGCATAACATATTTTACAATCACAGAATTCTCTGAAGTATATGTGATTATGAAAACCATATTGAACAGTCCATTCAGTTAATATACAAACTAATTACAATATTAAAATTTTAAAAACATACCCATGTACAAAGTTAGTTGTTCCATCAATAGGGTCAATGATCCACGTAGGGTTGTCGGTTAAGATACTTTTTTCCCCAGCTGCCACAGATTCCTCACCAATGAAACTAAAAGCAAATATGACAAATTCTGAATCTTTACACTGTTTTAAACAATTTTCAAACCCTTAGTCTACTATGAAGTAAAAGTGAAAGTGAAGTCGCTCAGTCATGTCCAACTCTTAGTGACTCCATGGACTGCAGCCTACCAGGCTCCTCTGTCCATGGGGTTTTCCAGGCAAGAGTACTGGAGTGGGGTGCCATTGTATAAAACATAACAAAAGTCTACACAACTACACTTTTCTATTGTTTTTCCTTCAGACAGATGAAAGTGAGAAAATTTTATTTCCCCCAGAACAAGTTATGTGAAAGATGACAGAATTCAAAATTCTCAAATGTATTACCAAGATAAGGAAAGACACATGCTAAAAGAGGCTTTTATTGCAGACGATAACTTACTAAGGAAATGTAGAGGTTTAAGTCTACCAATTCTCTTGTAAACCCTCTCTTCAAGAGGTGGAGGTTAATGTCCCTTGCCTTGAGTGTGAATTTGGACTTAGTGACTCATTTCTAGCCAGAAGAACAAAGTGTACGTGACAACATGCAATTCTGAAGACTCTTTGACAAAACGACACTGAGGTTTCCGTACTATTCACTCTGTTTCTGCTCCTTCCCCTTCCCTCTGCTTCCTAGGCGAAGCCGCTCACCACACTGTGAGCTGCTCTGTGGAGGGGCCCGCGTGGTGAGGAAACTGAAGGAAGCTGCCAGCAGACAAGCCACGAGGAACTGAGGTCACCAACAACCACAAGCGAATGGGTCCTTTAGCCTCGGCTGAGCCTTGAGGAGATTGACAGTTTGACTGTAACTCTATGAGACCCTTGCCAGAACCACGCACTCCAGCTACTCCCATATTCCTGATCCTAGAAAACTCTATGATATCTAGAGCTGTTAAGTTTTTAAAGAGTAACTTGCTATGCAGCAATAGATTATACAGAGAACATGAAATAAGTTAGAGAAAGAAAATCACCCACCAAAATTACTGTATCAATATGCATTCCTAAAACATACTACACAGTAAATGTCAGGCGAACTCTGTAAATGGTGTCTGAATTCATTGGATTTCTTCTTTCCTTTCCTACTTTTCTTTGTTATTTATGTCCTTTATTCAAAACTGAAAAGTCCTAATAATCATTACCATGAATTTCTTTTATTTCTTTTTCTCTTAGCTATAAATCCTTTTACTGAGAGCAAGCATATGCAGCTTTAATTTTTTTTTTCTCCTCAGTGGCTGAAATACCAGGAAAGGCTGATGGCATGATCAAGACAAACTGGCAAATGACAATGTTAAAACTTTAAAATGATGACAATATTTAAGTTGTATTTCTGTGCCCGTAAGAGAGACAGATTTTAGTATTTTCTCTCAAACTCAAAGCTACCACCCCTTTAGCACCTAAAAATGTTTGCAATATAGAGAATAAAACTGAACTTTCAAATCTTCTCTATGACACACATTTGTCACACTAACTTCCCAGCATCCATCACTCCTCTTTCTAAAAAGGAATCCAAATATCCCCTGTTCACTGCTCCCTGGAAGTCTGAGCTTAGGGGAAAAAACCCTAAGTTCAGCAAGTGATGTTTTTGCCCACGATTTGTAACCTTGAGCTAATGGGGTAAGACATCTAAAGAGAGCAGTCAGGAGTGAGGCTTTCAGCAGCTTCTGAACGATGGCGCCTAACCCTGACCCAACTCCAACCCAACCCTACAGCTCTGCCTTCCTCCCTGGGTGCTCAGTCCTACTCTCAGGGATTCTGACACCCTCCAAATAAACTCCAGTTCAGCTTAAATTAAGCACAGTCAATTTCTGAGTCTAAAGTCAAAATCTTGGACACCAACCTAGATTTCATTTTTATCACATGAAAATGACATAAGCAATACCTGTGAGATGGATACTTTTCCTTTATGGATGAGATAAGCATTTTTTCAACTTTTTGGTCAGTAGCAGTTACCAAATCAGCTGGAGAACTTTTAACCATAATATTCATTTCATTCTTGAGTGCTTCACGAACCACCTAAAAAGATTTTTTTGGTAAGCAAATAAGAAAAGCATATAAGTCATTTTAAACCAAATTAAAAGAGGAATAATAGAAATGATTTGAAACAATCAATCTTTCTGGAATGGTATTCTTAAATGTTCTTACCACAATGAATATAAAATAAACCCTTAGTGGTTACGACTTTCTACGTAGAAAACCATAGAATCTTACAGCCAATTTTAGATATACAACTGTTATTATAAATGTTTAATGACATAAAATGGAAGTATTCACCCATTAAGTAAATTGAAAGCAAATCCAGATCAATAAAAATACATGTTTTGTTTAAGAAGGCAACCACACACTGCCCACATCCATCACATCATGGCGGAGCTTTCAGTTCATACCTCTCCAGCTTGTCCTGCGAGGGTTACTGCATAATCCATGCATTCCTGCCAAGGGTCAGCCATCTTCTCACCAGATGCAACACATACAGAGACAAAGCAGTTACACATTGCTTAAAAAGTCTTAATTACAGAAGTCTGTTCACAAAAACATCTCAATTTGCAAAACACTTCCATTCAGGATTCACCCTCCTCCTGATTCTAGAATTCATTTTTTTTTCAATATTCATTCACAGGTTCATTAAGAAACATTTTTAACCTAGCTTCATTCACTTCTATTGTAGAAACATTTTCATAACAAAAAGTACTCAATGAAAGTGTTTCTCAAAGGGCCCATACCATATCACACTTTATTTTTTTTTTTTCATATCACACTTTAAAAAATGACAATCATTTGAGGAATGGAGAATAAATGACATAAGAAATATTCTAAAACATAGATGCATATTTGGGTTTAAGAATAAAGTAAAAATTAGAAAAAGAATACAAGGAACAGTCAGCCCTCAGTATCTGCAGTTTTGGCATCCATGGATTCAACTGACCATGGATGGAAATTAAAGAAGTTTTAAAGGGAAGGGGGAGAAAGCACTAATTGAGTATCAGGCAGTATGGTGCTTTGTACATGTAAAATTATTTTTAAAGAGATTGTAAAGATGAAGAACTTAAAGCTCAGTGAATATAACTAATTTGCCCAAGATTTTATAGACAGATGACACAACCAGAATTTGAACTTGATTCTGAATTGAAAGTCCACTGCTTTTTCCACTGTGACATTCTGAGGAAAGAAAATTCCAGGACTAAAAAAGATGTATAAAGCTAGAAAGGAATTGCTGCAGGTTTCAGAGAGGGCAAAAAATAAAACAGTTTTGTCTTCCGAACTGTCCAACTTTCCACTGACTTTTGCAGAGAAGACTAAAATAACTCACCACAGGCTTAACCACACTCTAAAATCTGTACCTAGGACAATGAAGCTTTTTAAGAAGTCAGACTCAGAAATGTGTGGCATCATTTATAAAGCAACCCTAATTGTGTAATCTTTACAGTTGAGAATAACTGACAGAGTTTCAGACCCGAGACTGGTCTGAAATCCCAATCATGGTGCTCACAGTATCCAAATGGGGAGGAGAGGGGATGGGGGTGGGGGCAAAAGACAGATCAGTTCAGTTCAGTTGTTCAGTCGTGTCTGACTCTTTGCGACCCCATGAATTGCAGCATGCCAGGCCTCTCTGTCCGTCACCAACTCCTACAGTTCACTCAGACTCATGTCCATCAAGTCAGTGATGCCATCCAGCCATCTCATCCTCTGTCATCCCCTTCTCCTGCCCCCAATCCCTCCCAGCATCAGAGTCTTTCCCAATGAGTCAACTCTTCGCATGAGGTGGCCAAATTACTGGAATTTCAGCGTTAGCATCATTCCTTCCAAAGAACACCCAGGACTGATCTCCTTCAGAATGGACTGGTTGGATCTCCTTGCAGTCCAAGGGACTCTCAAGAGTCTTCTCCAACACCACAGTTCAAAAGCATCAATTCTTCGGCAGATACTTTGAGCTGTTTCTGCTAGCTGTTTCTTTTTAATATATATATATTTTATGCGTGCGTGCTCAGTTGTGTCCGACTCTTTGCAACCCCATGGATTGTAGCCCGCCAGGCTCCTCTGTCCATGGGGTTCTCCAGGCAAGAGTACTGGAGTGGGTTGCCATTTCCTTCTCCAGGGGATCTTCCCAATCCAGGGATCAATCCAGGGTCTGCTGCAACTCCTGCCTGGGCAGGCGGATTGTTTTACCACTGAGCCACATGGGAAGCCTGTTTCTTAATATAAGCATTTACATGATTTTAGAAGGAAGCCACTTTTTGAGTTACTCAGAGCAGTTCGAGAATTGTTTCTAAGATCTTTCTTCTTTTCATTCTTACTCCTGTTCCCTTCTATTAGGCTTCAACAGAACTGGATTTTCTCACGGTGAATCTGCTTTCTAGTGGGAAACTGTGCTTAAGCCACTCATATGTCCCCCTTCTCACAGCACTGATATGTGTAATTCCTACCAATTCTTCCAGGATCATTTCAACAGTTACCCTTTCTTTTGGGGATTCTCCACCCAGAGGCTGTACTTGTTTAATCATTCGAGAGCTATGCATTGAGTATTTATTCAATGAGAAGCACCTAACAGGAGAACACTGACCTGGTCTTAGGTACCAGATATCCTTTCCCTAAGAACACGATTCAACCAAGATTTGAAGGACTAACTCAACTGCAGGACTCCTGGTAAGTGAAGAGGAACCAAAAGGCCTAAGTGACAGCTCAGAGATTAAGAGGAACAGGAGGAGGGACGTGGCTGGGGGTCCTGTCATGATGATCACCCCTTAGAGGCATGATTTCGATTTGAGGGCCATGAAGAATCATTACATGGGGGCTGCAGGACAAGACGGACGCGGGGGTGGAGGGAGGAATGGACGGTAGGGAAACCGCTCTGGGAGGAAAAGGTGAGGGCACTCGGCAATAAAGTGGATATGGAGCTTGAGGGAGGGGGAGAGTTTAATGAGGCCCAGATTTCCCACTTAGGCAAATGAATGGATAACGTGACATTAACCGAAACTTGGAACGATAGAAGAGAGTCAAATCTGAGATCTGGTTAGGAGGTGGGGAGATCAAAAGTTTAATTAGAAGAGCGTGAGGAGCCTTTGTGAAGCCAAAAGGAGAGGTCCATTAGGCCGCTGAACACACGATCCTGACCTCAAAAGAGAGGTACGGCCTGCAGACACAAACACGTAAGTTACGTGAGCAGGCAGCCACTGAGCGCCGCCTCTGACGGACACTCTGAGGAGGCCGCCCCGCCTGGAAGCCCACGGGCCGCCGTCCGTCACCCCTGGCGCACTCGGGGGTCTTTCCTACACTGTGCTCAGCTGTGTGCGCGCCTTCGCCTTCAACCAGTCTTACGACAAGCCCAAAGGAAGCACCTTAGTCCGCCTTCGCCTGCTCGGAGACTAACCCCTGAGGCGCGTGGACGTCTCTGCCCCGCTCGCCGCCTCCTGCCGCCCGTCCGCGGAAGCGCTACACGCGGTCGAGGGCAGGCGGGGACCACCCGCCCTGGACACGGACCGGGCCTCCGGGACCGGCGGGACGAGAGCCAGTGGGTCACCCCGCACCCGCCGCTCAGAGGCCCCGCGGCGCGGGGGCCGTCCCGGACCCTCAGCCCCTCGACCGAGGCCTCCGCGCCGGGTGCCCCAGGCCGAGCCCACCCCCTCGACCCGCTGTGCGGGGCCGCAGGTGCCAGCCGACCCCACGCCCGCCCAAGTGCAGCGGGGAGACCGGGCTCACCTCAGAGCGGCGGGCGCACCAGCCTGTCAGACGCGCGGCGCTTCCGCAGCTAGAGGGCAGCGGGAGGGGAGCGAGAGCGTCCGCCCGACAGGAAGTCCCGCCCCGCCACCCGCCCACGGGCGGGGCCTGCGCATGCCCCGCCCACACCGCGCCCCGCTGCACCCTGCACCCTGCACCCTGCACCCTGCACCCTGCACCCAGCCCCCGGCCCCGCGGCTGAGCTGCCGGAGCCGCCCCGCCCTGCCTAGGCCTTCAGGGTCTGCACCTTCTCTTTCATCTGTGCTTCTTTCTCCTGCCCATACATTTGTCTGTAATTAAAAGAAAATTCCTCTCCTCTATTTTGCCATTTCTCGCGTTTTTCATTCCTTCCAGTCTTCCTATTTCCATTTCTTTCTCCCTTTTATTCCATACTACTCTTTTGACAAAACACAAACTGGAGGTATGTCTCTAGCTTTGCAACTTTTATTTGTTAAACCTATGCTGCATGAAGGCAGTGGCACCCCACTCCAGTACCCTTGCCTGGAAAATCCCATGGATGGAGGAGGCTGGTAGGCTGCAGTCCATGGGGTCGCTAAGAGTCAGACACGACTGAGCGACTTCACTTTCACTTTTCACTTTCATGCATTGGAAAAGGAAATGGCAACTCACTCTAGCATTCTTCCCTGGAGAATCCCAGGGACAGGGGAGCCTGGTGGGCTGCCGTCTATGGGGTTGCACAGAGTCGGACACGACTGAAGCGACTTAGCAGCAGCAGCATGCTGCGTGAAAGTGAAAGAGGAGAGTGAAAACGTTGGCCTAAAACTCAAGATTCAGAGAAGGAAGATAAGGGCATCTGGTCCCATCACTTCATGGCAAATAGATGGAGGAACAGTGGAAACAGTGAGAGACTTTATGCTTTGGGGCTCCAAAATCACTGCAGATGGTGACTGCAGCCATGAAATTAAAAGACGCTTACTCCTTGGAAGAAAAGCTATGACCAATCTAGACAGCATATTTAAAAGCAGAGACATCACTTTGCCGACAAAGGTCCATCTAGTCAAGGCTTTGGTTTTTCCAGTGGTCATGTATGGATGTGAGAGTTGGACTACAAAGAAAGCTGAGCCCCAAAGAATTGATGCTTTTGAACTGTGGTGTTGGAGACTACTGAGAGTCCCTTGGACTGCAAGGAGATAACCAGTTAATCCTAAAGGAAATCAGTCCTGAATATTCATTAGAAGGACTGATGCTGAAGCGCCAATACATTGGCCACCTGATGCGAAGAACTGACTCACTGGAAAAGACTCTGATGCTGGGAAGGATTGAAGGTGGGAGGAAAAGGGGATGACAAAGGATGAGATGGTGGATGGCATCACCAACTCAATGGACATGAGTTTGAGTAAGCTCTGCGAGTTGGTGATGGACAGGGAAGCCTGGCATGCTGCAGTCCATGGGATCACAAAGACTCGGACACGACTGAGTGACTAAACTGAACTGATGCTGTGTAAACGTACACTATATGTTTGCATGTTACAGGGGTTCATAAGGAGCCTCTTCCAAATGTTCCACTTTTGCAAGAGGATTATTTTGAGCTAAAGGCAACTGAGACCTGGTGAATGCAAGAGAAATTACTGTCCCTCCCTTAACCACCTAGAAGAATTTAAATTGGGGGGTTTTCTCAGAAAACAGTTTATTACTGGAGATGCACTTTATCTAAAGGGCCCATCTATATGGTAGGGCAAATATCTAATCACCAAACATCTGCTTTTCTTCTTATCATTCTCCTATCCTTGGAAGCTCTCAGGACCCATCCCATTCCTTAGCTCAGGACGGTATATCAGTTCAGTTCAGTCGCTCAGTGGTGTCTGACTGTGACCCCGTGAACCTCAGCATGCCAGGCCTCCCTGTCCATCACCAGCTCCCGGAGCTTACCCAAACGCATGTCCATTGAGTCGGTGATGCCATCCAACCATCTCATCCTCTGTCATCCCCTTCTCCTCTCGCTTTCAATCTTTCCCAGCATTAGGGTCTTTTCAAATGAGTCAGTTCTTCACATCAGGTGGCCAAAGTATTGGAGTTTCCGCTTCAACACCAGTCCTTCCAATGGACACCCAGGACTGACCTCCTTTAGGATGGTATAGAGCCCTCATTTTACTTTTCTGCCTCTGACCCTCTCCTGCACGTGGGGTTTCTGGCTCTGTTTGTAGAATTCTCGCAAGCATAAAATAAAACTTGATTTTCTCCTGTTGCCTCTGTCTCATGTCATCTTAGGGCTTCCCTTGTGGCTCAGCTGGTAAAGAATCCACCTGCAATGCAGGAGACCTGGGTTCGATCCCTGGGTGGGGAAGATCCCCTGGAGAAGGGAAAGGCTGCCCACTCCAGGATTCTGGCCTGGAGAGTTCCATGGACTGTATGGTCCATGGGGTTGCAAAGAGCCAGACATGACTGAGCAACTGTCACTTTCACGTGAACTTAATTCTTAGTCCAGTCAGAAGAATTTAGAAGGTTCCCTAGAGGCAAGTTTTCTTTCTTCCGACCAATATACACTATAGTTAACCCATGATTAATAGATAGTTGATAGACAGATAGATAGATAGATAGGTATTTGTTGGCCAGAACCAACTGCCCCTATTAAGAATTATTTTGGTTTCTTACCATTTACTGAGGACTTACCATGCTTCAGGCACTTGTTTTCACATGTGTTACTTTACTTGAATATCTCGACAGTTCCATGAGAAGATATAATCAGCTGCATCATACGGAGGAGGAAACTGAGGCTTAGGGAGTTTATTTATCCTCAAGTCCCACAGCAAGAGCAAAGCGTAGAAAGCACTGACTCCAAAGTCCACACTCAGGGAATGTGGAGTGTTGGCATGACGAGGTTGCATCGCACAAGGTGCAAGGACTAGTCTACAGTCCTTAAAATGTTTCCTCTTCTTGAAATAACACACCTGGGATCATACAGTCTTAGCATTATAACACAAATAGCACAGATATAAGCTGTCACAACAGGATCAAGGAAGCAGGTTATTTGGCTTTTTGTATTTGCAGTGATTTCTTCTCTTAGCTTCAGCAGAAGATGGGATATTGTCACCAATGTATTGCAAATGAGAATTCTCAAAGGTGAATGACATGAAGCGTAGGATCAATTCTCAAACCTCACAAAGAGCCAGAACGTTGTCTCCTTTGAAAGAATGATGCTGTATCTGATTTGACGACCTTGATTTGTCTAATAAAAGTTGCTTTTGTTTTATTGATGAAAAAAAAACACTTCAGAAATTAGATTTTTGGTTCATCGTCAGTTATCTTAAAATAATAATCTTGCCAACTACGTGATGACAAGTGTTCGGTTTTAACCAAATAAAAATTTCCAGGCATTTGCAGAAATGTCATGAGTCCTCTTTAAACCTCATTTAAATAAACATGGTCCCATTGCTTTGGCAAAGCTGCTAAAATCAGAGTACTGGAAGTGAAATAAGATGGATGGACTATTTCACTCCTTGAAATTAAAAACTATTTCAAGCTCTCTACCTCAAATGAGTGGAAAGTACAGCCTTTTTCTAGTGGCCTCAGCTGCTAGTTTACCACTGTCCTGAAGTAACTTGGAAATTTCTCAGTCCAAGGAAGCTGTTCTGCTTTCAGATGCCTGACCGAAAGTGAAATGAAGAGTCCTCTAGTGCTCAGAGAGGTCTAGTGCTCAGACCTGTTTTTGGCGGTGTTGCACACTGGTTCCCCACTATCCACAAGGCTTTTGTCCAGTGCTGAGCGGTTCATATGGCTGCGGAGACCTGGTGCCTGGTGCGTTGCCCTTGGCTTCCCAAAGGGGTAATTTTTAAAGTTACAGTCGCGCCTGCAGGCTTTGTTCCCAACCCTCGACTGTGTACTGTGCCAGAGTGCTTGGGGGTTATAGAGGGTTCAGCTTCCGCTGCCTCAGGACAGAATCTGCTCCCTGGCATGATGTCCAGATCACCATTCCAGGTTTCCCTAATAAGGAGATCCCTCTTAGGGGCTGTTGATACCTTTTCCTACTAGCTGACTTCCATCCATGAGAACCTGGAGGGGAGGTGAGATCCAGCGCCGCTAACACCTCCTGAGACCTGAGTGTTCATGGAGAGGTGCTGGGAAGGATTTCCTTTGTCAAGCAGAGTGCTCGGTAGTCACCTGCCTGAGTGATGGCCATCCAGCTGCATTGTATTTGTGTAATAAAGAGTGACCTTCAACGTGATTCCTCCCCTGGCAGTCCTGGGTATCTTGCTAACTCTGTTTAGTCTCTGGAGTGGATTTCTTTTAAATGGAATCTCCTTTCTCTCTGTCTTTCTCTCTCTCTCTCTCTCACACACACACACACAGAATCTGATTCTACATACCAAGATTTTCTTAATAATTGTTAGTGGACGTTGATTAAAAATGATAAGAATTTATACACACAAAATGGGGGTCTTCATGAGTGGAATCTTCAGGATACCTAACAAGGTTTCATGTTTTGACATAACATAGGCTGAAATTGCCGACAATTTTTAGTAGCAAAAAAAAAAAAAATATATATATATATATATCATAGAATCATCTCTATTAAAGATTGGAATGGAACTTTTTTTTAAACATGACATCCCTTTACCCCTGGATCTTTTGTCTAACCAATGTGAAAAGAAACATGTGAAAGGAAAATCAAGATGGAGCTCATAGTCAGGATGCCATTGAGGAAGTGTGATTTATGTCTCAGCCCAAATACACCTTAATATCTTAACACATGCACCCAGAACATCTACCCAGTGTTCCAGAAACTCAAGATATTACTGAGCCCTTAACCTAAAATGACTCACGACAGCCTGTCCCTTAAGGACAATTATTTCCTTTCTTGAATCAAGGTTAGTCAAAATTCGTGAACATCCTTGTAACTTTCACCTGTATAAGCTCCTGACTCTTCTTCTCCCCTAAGATAGACACTCTTTTGGGTTTACCAAAATCTGTGTCTCTTGAACTGCAGTTCTTAAAACCTCAAATAAAGCTCTTTGTTCTCTGCAGCTTTGATACTGATTATTGCTGGACAAGTTGTTGGTCTGAACTCAAGCAATTAGGTAGCCTGCTTTATGTCTCTCATTCTTAAAGAACAAATAAGTAGCTTGAATAACTTCATCCCCGTCTAAATTAGACAAACTTTCTCATGTAAAATATCGGTCTTTCCCTGATACATCTGTAAGATAAATGAAATACATTTCAAGTTCCATTCATACACATTTGTCTGCTTTTAGGTGCAAGATCAAACATGCATAGAGTAACCATAATAATTAGAGTTTACTGTGTGTTAGGCATTATTCTGAGGATCTTACTAATGTTAACTAATTTACTTCTCACGAAAATACCATCAGGTATGTATTATCATTATCCCCACTTTCCACATCAATTTAGGCACAGAGAGATTAAGCAGCTTGACCAATGTCACCCAGCTGGTGATAGAGCTGGAAATGAAGACCCAGGCATAACCTGGCCCCTGAGTATATGGCAACCCACTCCAGTACTCTTGCCTGAAAAATGCCATGGACAGAGAAGCCTGGTAGGCTACAGTCCATGGGGCTGCAAAGAGTCGGACACGACTGAGCAACTTCATTTCACTTCTTTACAGACATTAATGATTAATTAACTCAGTGTTTTCTGAGCACCAACATGATTAAAGGCATTGGTTAAAAACTACAAGGAATTCAAAGAATAAATAATATGTGGTCTCTGCCTTCAGGAAACTATTTTGGTTTTTGCCTCCAGTAGAAAGCAGCTGCTGTGGGTGGTTATTATTGTCAACCTGAATCCATCACCATCTATGGTGTTAATGACCCAGAGTTTCATGCCAGAATTACAGGCGTAGGAATTGAGCAATATCTTAAACTTCAACTGAATCTCTTCCTTTTACAAATTTGAAAACTGAACTGCAGAGAAATGTCTTATTTGAAGCCACAAAGTTAAGGATAAAGTACAACTAGAAAGGCAATTTCTTATCTCCCAATCAGTAAAATATGTTCATGAAAATATGTAAAAGTCAAATGTATGCAAGCTTAATTATAATATAAGGCCCTAAGTGGAGATTTCTGTTTTAATGGAGTCAATAGTAAAGTGTTTCATGTAGGCAATTATCATTTTATAAAATGAATAATAACCATCCACCAACCATGCCAAACCAGGGCTTTCATAAATCTTGGTATTCAAATACTGGATTTGGTGAAATAAGAAAAAAAGAACTACAGTTGTCAGTTCGCAAACTGAACAAAAGTTCCCTAATACTGTAAGTAAGATGGGGAATCACACTGATAGGAAAATGTTCAAAATTTTAGCCTCCACACCAAAGTTATCAGATTGGTATTTCAAAACAACAGTAGGTACACTAGGGTCAAAAGTTTGAAGTGTGGTAAAAGAATTACAGCAGCTAACACTTGAGGAGCATGTACCCTGTTCTAAGTACACTGTCCATAAGATCTCAGTTAACTCCTATGACGATTTGATGGCGTTGACACTATCATTTCCATTTTTTAGATGAGCAAATGGTACTACAGAGTGATTAAGTAATTTGCCTACAACTGCACTCTTGTGAAATGTGGGAAGCAGGTTTATTTAGAGTGATTTCTCTTTCTTGATGCCCACACTCTCTTTGGAGTAAAGTGAAAACTGAAACTAGATACTAAAACCTGCCTTTAAAAACTCAATGTTAGTATAAAAACAAGCATACTATTCATTTGGGCCCTAGTTTGTGCTTCAACACTTTATTTGAATCAGCACATAGGAAATGTGCTAGACATTATGTAAAGTATCAAAATAAATATTATTTGCATTATCATATTCTACTGTTTATATTATACTATTTATGCTATTATATAAACTTATCATATTGCATTGTTTACATGTTATGTTTATAAAACACATGTTCAAAGACTTATAGCAAAATAGGGAGGATACAATAGCAACACAAAGAACTGTAACACAAGCCAGGCTGGCTAAATACTATGGATGTAGAAAACTGTGATGAGAATTTAGAGGAAATTTCAATTCCCAGTAGCTAATAGGGATTAGTCAAAGCTTGTGTTTCAGCCAGGTCTGTGACAGTGGTCCGCGTTTAGACGGAGATGATGTGGGCCCCTCAGGTTGCAGGGACAATGTGAACAAAAGCACAGTCATGAGTGACCCAGTTATCTGCTGATTGGAACAAAGCCTGCATGTAAAAAGTGGGAGAGGAGATAAAACCGGAAAGCGAAAGTCAGCAGAGAGTAGGAAATGCCTCACTAGGAACAGACTGTATTCAAGAGGCGGCAAGGCTTTGCAGCAGCGAAAGCACATGACCAAAGCTAAGTTTAGGGACATTTATCTGCCAGTGTACTGGAGAGCAGACAGAGGCCGGAAGCTGGGGAAGAAAGGCCTAGGGGGCAGAGCAGACAGAGGCCGGAAGCTGGGGAAGAAAGGCCTAGGGGGCAGCACAAAAGCGGGTCTGAGAATGGAGAGGAGGCCGACAGAGAGGCATTACAGGGGACGGTCTGTAGGAAACAGCTCTACTGTAACGAGGGAAAGAGGAGGGAAGAAGGGAGAAGAGTGGGGAGAGAGGACCCCGTGCCCCAGGGCAAATGGCGGCGTCTCAGGTGGAGACGATGCGAGGGACACCGAGGAGACCAGAGATGCTGCACTGAAGATGGACTGATTTCGAATAGGAATTGACATGTCCGTTCGCTGTGTGAGTGATTACCAAATGCCTATTGTGGAAGGGCAGCCCTCCTGTAAATACTTGGGATATATCATAATAAGGTATTATATTCCATTCCAATGCTATAGTAGTCTCCTTCTGAATTCCTGCACATTTAACAGTCTGGACTGTCCACTGGGTGTTAGGCACATATGACTGTCTTTCTCCCCTAATGTCATGTTTCCAATCAGATCATAAGTGAGTTGAGAGCAGGAATCATCTCAGATATTCTTTGCATCTCCCACAGTAACTAATTCAGAGTAGGAAAATTCAGGAAAGCTTTAACCGTTAGACGGGGGGATTTTTCATTCTTTTTTCTTCTGTGTTAAGGACACACCTTTTCTTAGCCTTGTAGAACAGAAGGATCAGTAACATTTCACATGCAGAACACATGGCCACTGTAAACGGAGCCACAGACGCCAAGTCTGCATCAGACTGTGAAAAGGAAAGCTGAATAATGGCAAGGGCTAAGAAACTATTCAGCACCCCACCTTCAATAGCAACAGTTTTACAAACAGGAAGAGGGAGCATAGAAACTTTAGCAAAAAAGTACCCGAACGACAAACCCAAAGCAGGAACTGAGACACCCAACAGAAGCACGCCCAGGTTCATTGCTTTCAGAAACACCAATCCCATGCTGAAAGTCAAACAAATCCCTATACACATTAAAATAAAACTCAGAGGCCTAATGATCCTCTCCAAGAACTTTGCTTTGTCAGGCAGTCTACGCTTGATGGCTATTCCCACTGACATGGGTGTGAGGATGAAAAGGAGGGTTGACATAATTTTAGAAATAGGGATATGCAGTGTGCCCGATAACCCTAAGATTCTACTGTATATGTATGAATTGGTAGGCATAGTGACCAGGGCCAGAAATGTTGACGTACAGGTCATCAGAATGGCCAAAGTGACATCTCCTTCTAGAAGCAGGGCAAAGAGGTAGCCCCCACCCCCACCTGGGCATGTGCAGGTGACTATAAACCCAAACGCCTGGGCCTCAGGCAAGGCCAAAATCTGTGTCAGAAGGAATCCGCAAAATGGCATAAGAAAAAACTGTATGACCACCCCAAGAACTACCGGCAAAGGTCTCTTCCACACTGTTTCAAACACCTGGAACTCAATCTTGCACCCAAACGCACATTTATTTAACAGTATCATTGGCAGAAACAGCATTAGGATGTTTCTGTTGAGGAGGTCTGGTGCCTGGGAAGGACTGTCATGTCTCTGTCTGAGCACGCTAACTCGGACATTCTTGATCTCTTCAATGAGCCTTTGGCCCCTACCTTCCGAATCCCACAGCTGAACGGTCAGATTCGTCTCTCCGTCTCCACCCATCACCAGGTTTATGGTAAAGTTGGTCACGTCCGATAAGGTCTTGGTCACATTCGCCACCTGGAGTATTCTATCGTCTCCCAGTTGCACAAGGAGGTAGCTGGAGTTGGGCTGTTTATCTCTGTAAGTTGACCTCACAACGACAGCTTCTTCCGTCTTTGTGAAAAACAGAACTTCAGTCTTTTCCATGTTCAGGAAACTGAGAAAGGATTTCCTGGCTTCTCCAAGAGTCACAGATGACAAAAGAAGGGCAATAAAAAGTTTTCTAATCATTTTAAAAGTTTAAAAGAAATCACGTACGCAAAGCTAGTTAAACTGAAGAACATTCTTCATACAGGTGTTCCGGTGATGGTCTGAAGTTGTTAGGTAACAGTTGTTTCTGCTAGATCAAAGTTCAGTAGGAGGGACTGTTGTACTGTTCAAACAAGTACAGAGCTGTCTAAGGAGTGACACAACCGGTTTAACCCAGTTATGAAACGCAAAAGACACAGCATTTAACAGGTTCAGTTCATCACCATTGAAACCTAGCTCTTTCCCGCCCCTCCACTTCCTCATTTCTGCCACTGGAAAAACAGCCTCCTGTTTACCTGAATTTAACACCTTAGTGTCATCGTCTTTTGAGTTCTGTTCCCTCCTATGCTAAAAGCAGACAGGACCCAAAAATTTAAATAGATGTTGAGGAGGCCTAAAGTTGAGTACTATTATTTTATTCATTCAGGTCAAAATGAAATAAAAATTTACTAAATGCATGTGCTGGGGGCCTGGGCTAGGAGCAGGGTACACCACAGTAGCCAAGCCAGCTGACTCTTCCCTCCTGGAGCTTAGTCCTGGTGGCTCTTAATCATTTCTTAGGAAACTGCGGAGCGCATAAACTGGCCTTGCAGCAACCTTAGGCTAATAAGTTTTCCCACAACTCTAAATAGTGATCCTATCAGTGAGGCAAAAACTGAAACTGTCTGTGGTGTCTTTAGGTAGAAAAACAATTCCCTGGGTGGTTACTAGATAGCTTGGCAACCTAGAGAAGCATATAGCTGTATCCACGGCGAAAGAAACAGTCTGGTTAGTGGACCGCTGCTGCTGGGCACTGGGACTCTGACCAATGGGGCAACGGAAGGCCACTGGGACTAACTCTGAACTCTTCTTCCTTCCTTGTAACACTACTCCTAGTTCACAGCGAGGGCAAAGATATTCAATTGACCCAACTTAGGTCATATGCTTGAGGGCTGCCAGAAACAAGGAAAAGTATCAGGCTTTTTGGACTTCAATCCACAGACTCACAAATGCTTTCAATTACCCAAACGAGAGGAGGGGTTTGTGATGCTAAGCAGAAAAAAAAAAAAAAGAGAGACAAAACAACAGAAAACCCTTTACAGTTATCTACTACCGAGCCTATAGGTCTACTAGTCTCTGATCATCTAACCATTTCAGCAGACCCTTCATGTAATCACGACACTGTGTCTCATCCAACAATGACAGCTACGTATTGAGTATTTTAGATCATAAAATGTTTGCTCTTCAAAAACTGTCCAAGCAATTTTTATTGGACATTTTTACAAGTTTTTGAAAATCTGATTTATGTAGGTTAATATTTCAAATGCAATACATTATAGTTCATAAGTTTTATTTCCATGTATTACATGAAGAAAAACAAGATACAGTGTACCAATCGGTGTAAATTCTCAGGGAACTTCCCTGGTTTAAAAAGATGAGAAAGACAAACATGAAGGACTTGAAGCCAAAGCTGCCGTTATGTTATGTGACCAAACATCTTATTCACAATTATTGTGTCCCAGGTCAAAGAGGTGAGAAATGTAAATTTTACTTCCCTCAGATTCTTCCATCTGCAGCCTTTCCCCTTTTCCTTAAGAATCATCCAGGATAAAATCTGACAAATCTGGGGGAAATCAGTAGTTTATCATTCACATGTCTTTACTGGCTGCTTACATGACAACTCATTTCTATCATCATGTACGTTAAATATTTAACTGAGTTTAAAACTTCTTTCAATTTGCGGGCTTTCTCCTTTTAGTTCTAGTTGCCTGTGGGCAGTGAAAAGATTCTAAAGGGGCAGGTGGGTACAGTCAATCTTAGAATTATATTAAGCAGACACAAGCCTTAAAAGAAAGCCTAAGAAAGGGGTACAATTTCAAGAGTCATTTGGAAATGAGACCCTTGAGGGACCTCCTCTCCTGCCCACAATGCATCTGGATCCACAGCGCCTCCAAGAATGCTGGCACCTGTGCCTCTTCCAACTAGTCCACTCAACTATCCGAGATCAGATTTCTGATGATTTAAGTAAGTCCTTCCCTCCAAGCTGCTTTCTTTTCTAATCATGACAGGACCTGTTCTTCGGTCTCCTTAAATTAAGCTCAATCTCTGCAGCCTTACTTTCTCTCTTTTCAACCCCCACTGGTATTTTTTCTGGTATATTTAGCTTTTGTTCAATTCATGAGACGTGTTTGTCAGCTTACTATGTGCAAGTAATTATGACAGATGCTAAGGTATTAGCTGGTATTAAACCTTCTGGTCTCTGGAATATGTTTAAGGATTATTTTCACTTCTGGTCTTCTGGTTTCTGATAAAAGAGTTATTAGAGCATAATGGCACTCACTACATGTTCATTTGGCACTAGCCATACTGCTTTGCATTATAGTTCTAATTAAGTATGCATTTCTTCACTGTATCCACCATGGCAGTTAGAATCAAATCCTATCATTTAGAAGGTACTTGAAAAACTTGGTTAATAAATGAATGTTCAAGCAGCTGATAGAAATCAGAAGTTATCTCCATTCACTGCATGAAAACAGCATGAAGAAAGAATTAGAGATGAAATAAACATTCTGAGTTTATTCCCTTAATTAAACCTAAAGCCACTACCCCTGTCTATTGCAAAGTAGGAAAGGGACAGATAACAAACAGAAGTAACTTCCATCCCTTCTCTATGGTGGTACTTTGTGGAGTATAGATGGAAGACATCAGTCAGGAGCATTAATTTTAGTGTGTTGGTACAGGGTGTTACTTTTGGCATGTGTTGCGCTTGGGTATATATAAAGGGCCTTAACTTCGGCATCCCATCTTCCTTTTTATTGTAATATCTCCATACTGGCAAAGTGATGAGGTCACCGGAGGGGTTTTTATCAGAGAGATGCCCCGATCCACTTAGGCGGCAACAAAAAATAACTTCTTCTTCCTAGGCCTGAGACTCCTCATCCACAACGTTACAGAGTGATTGAGATGGCCTCTAAGCTTCTATGATTCATGTGTACACACCAATTTACGCATCATAATGGAGGCAGATACTAAGGCTCTACTTCCCCGCCCCATGAGGCTAGGCGTGGTCATGTCTCTTGCTTAAAGCACAAGGTCATGCATCTTATCCTCTAAGAGCCATTTCTTCTACCATAAGAATGGCAGTGTCCCCCAAAAGGGCCATTGCTTCATCTTAGATTCTGGAGTAAAGATAGCATAGAGCAGAGTCACGGCCCATCAGAGCTCACATTAACCAAATGGGAAATACATCTTTGTTGTTGTAATTACAGCATGAACTAATAAAAGTTAATTAGATACAAGCATTTGTTTAACTGGATGTCAGTTCATGGTTACACTTGAAAAGACAAAAATTCAAATTCAATTTAATAGAAGACTAATAATATAAATTATGACATAATGCATTCAAAAGCAACTTAAATAAGTATATATATATATACACACATAGTATTTGCAGTAAAAGAAGTTGACTAACGATGAATTTTCCTCGTGATTTCTGGCTTGAGTCCCTGCATGGCTATTCCAAGTAAGAATCAACATTTTTTAAAAACTGTTCTTCATCACTCAGATACTCCAAGATAATATTTCCACCATTGTACAAAGGACAATCCTCCTTAGCAATCCAGGTTTCCAAAATATGATCCAAGGGTAAGGCCTCTCCTGAGACACTGTGACACAACCTCAATTTCTGTTAAGACAGAAATACATCATATGCAGTACATAAACATGCTTCGTAGAGTATTCTAAAACTCTCAGGGAAAGCTCTGCCCTGGTGTTACCTTAGCTGTTGGTCTGTTGTTGTCATTTTTAAGGCTGGCTAAAGAAGCTGCGCAGTCTGTGGCCCTTCCAATGCTCCACGCTCGGCAGAAGAACATGGCTCTCCTCTTTTCTTTGCCCCCCTTAGGTAAGAAAACCTGAAAGTAAACTCTTTCCGTCTGTAAAGATAAAAGTTAAAATGCAGGTTATATACACGAAGGAGACATCTGGTTCTGTCTGGTGACATCGCTTCCTTGCCTCTCCTGGCCAGAGAAGGCTTGGCCTCTAGGGACACACCTTTGAGCGGGAAGACAATCATAGACCCCAGGGCCCACCTAAACACGTGGGCAGAGGACCCAAGTCCCTAGTCTGGATGATCTGTGCCAAATAGGCCTGTGCCCTGAGTCAGGCTAGTCATTTTCTGGGATTGTGCATTCAAACCCTGGGGGTAGGGAGGAGCAACATTTTTTTCAGAGGTGTTTTTTTTTAAAGTCTTGCTAAATTACATCCAAAGGTTTCTACAGTTATCCCCCGCGCCTCTCAGCCACTCCTGAACCAATGTAGACAAGTTTCTTCAAAGGAAAAACAGTGAGTCTAACACACATAAAATCCCATGGACGGAGGAGCCTGGAGGGCTGCAGTCCAAGGGGTCGCTGAGAGTCGGACACGACTGAGTGACTTCACTTTCACTTTTCACTTTCATGCACTGGAAAAGGAAATGGCAACCTACTCCAGTGTTCTTGCCTGGAGAATCCCAGGGACGGTGGGCTGCCATCTCTGGGGTCACAGAGTCGGACACGACTGAAGTGACTTAGCAGCAGCAGCAGCAGCAACAACACACATGAAGAGAGAAGTCAAGAAAACAGATGGCGTCTCTCAAGGGCATTTGAGTCCTGGCATTCAGTCATCCCATGAGACCAGATCAATGCATTACTTTTCATTATATGAGAGAAGAAATGGCTAGTGAGTTTCAGTCAAGTTTCTGTCTCTTACAACTGAAAAATTCCTGATACATATACACTTCTGTTCACCTGAAAGACCTCACTACATACTTAGAGACAGCAGGACCTTTGAGAAAAAAAGAGACTGTAAAAATCAGAAAAGTACCATGTCAACAAAAGAGAAAGACTCAGAAATTCAGAGATGGCTCCGCTAGTATTCTATACCCTATATGCTTCCTTTATATTGCATTTTCTTGCAAAATTACAAATGTAAGAAACAAGAATAGAAGCAAGGGTATTTAGCTTCTGAGCTACCCTTCTTTCCTAAAATCACTTTTAAAAAGTGCTGGCTTTATAGACCAATTCCTGCTATAATAAATATGTTGGCATAACTGGAAGGTCTCTTAGTTATAGGGAAAGATCACAATTATTTTAAGAAATACTAGATTCAACACAATTTCCATCTCAGCACTAAGAAATTTAGATTTGTTAAAGACCAGTGGAATGCGTTATTACATATAACAGGAAAAGAAGAAATTATGGGAAATTCCAGCTTTGGGACAACTCTGTAACCTTACAGTTCTTGCTCCAGAAACATGGCAATAAAAGCATACAAATGAAAAGAGAAATTTTAAAAGATATACCCTCACCTAAAAGTAAAAAAATAACTATGTCTGAGTATCCAAAATGGAACAGAGTAACAGCAGGAGGGCTGAGCCACAGGCCCCAGGGCTCAGAAGAGGCAGGTTAACGGAAAAAGCAAGGCCACGTGGCGAGGGGCCCCTGCCTCTGGCTGACTGCCTGGAGGCAGCGGCCGGTTTGGGATGGGGCCCCCAGCAGAGGAGGCTGAGGAAGTCACTGCTGCAGGCCGACTTAGGCTGCTCCTCACAAAGCTGCCATTCAGGGAGGCACAAGAGCACAGATACAGCCTCCTGCGAGGGAACAAAGCCAAAGCCTTCCAGCTCAGTAATGGATCTGCAGTAGGCTGAAAATCTCCGCAGAGCAGACGCACAAACTGTCAGTCTCAGACTTGGGTTTGGAACAGAGGGTGTGGGTAGGTGGGCCTGTGGAAGAAAGGCGACACTCGGGGAGAGGTGAGTGAGACAGTCAGGAGAGACACAGAAAGAAACTCCTCCTCAACACGAACATGCAGAAGCTAGAAGCTGAAACTTCGGAACACAGCAGAGCTCAGCTTATTATGGGTAGGAGAAACTAAACTTGAAAAAGACATTTTAAAGAGTTATTTAGGATATCTGTGGGTCCTCAGTCACTCAGTTGTGTCTCTTTGTGACCCCAAGGACTGTAGCCCGCTGGGCTCCTCTGTCCATGGGATTTTCCAGGCAATATTGGAGTGGATTGTCATTTCTTCCTCCAGGGAAGCTTCCTGACCCAGGGATGGAACTGGCATTTCTTGCATCCCCTGAATTGGCAAACAGATTCTTTCACCACTGAGCTACCTGGGAAGCCCCTATTTAGGACGAACAATGAGAAAAATTAAAGAATAATATTCATAAAAATGGAACAAACAGTTATAAAACCAAAACAGGCAGAAATGAAACATGAAAAGCTATGAAGAACCAATTAGAAATTAAAAAAAAAAACTTAAAACTACAGTTTGTGAAATAAGAAACTTAAACAATAAATTTCTATAATAGTCAATAAAAAGGTTTAATTAATTGAAAGATGGATGTGAGGCAGTCATCTAGAAGGCAACACAAACAGACATTTATAGAAATTATAAATCCCCAAAACATGTCCAGTAAGAATTTCAGAAAAGAAGAGAAGGAAGCAATGTTCAGAAAGAAAACAATAATTTTCTAAGGGTAACGGATCAACAGCTAAAATGTACTTCAAGGGTCAAGCTGTGTAATTGAAACAAATCATACCTAGAAATCCTGCACTGAAACTGAAAATATCATAGACAAAAATCTTAAGTTACAAAAAAAAGGTATAGATCACCCACAGAGCAACAGGAGCAAGATCTGCAGCACATACTTCCCAAACAATAAACAAAAGAGGCCAATGAACAGTCTATTAGAAGAGCTGAGAGAGGCAGACAGACAATCCAGCTCAAGTGAGGGAAAATAAGGGCAGTTTCAGACAAAAAAGATTTAAGTTTACCACAATGACCCTTGATGAATGAACTACTAAAGAATGTGCTTGAGCCAAAATAAAAGTGAGTCTTAAGAAAAAAAGAAACTCAAAAAATATATTGGCAAATTTAAATAGCAACTGACTTAAAACCAATCATGTGTAAACAAACTCAATGAAATGGGAGATACTCAACTGCAGAAAACATGTCAAACTCTGTCTTATTCCAGAGGATACAATCTCAAGTAACTTTAGATTTTGAGAGAAGAATTGGTATTTAATCATATATGTTAAAAATTGTAAATATAAGCACATGCCTCTTATCACCATTACTACAAAACATTATATTGGAGATTATATATAATATAGTACAAGAAAATGAACTAATTATTGAAAGGTGAAAACTAAAGCTGTTTGTCAATGGGATGTAACTGTATACCTAGGAAATCAAAGGCAAAAACAAAACAACTCCTAAAATAAATAAAAGAATTTGATGATTTGATGCTGTGATTGAATACAATGAATATACAGAAATCAAGACCTTTTTTCCTTCTATGTGAACAGTAAGTTCTGGAAACAGGTACAGGGAAATATTCTGTTCACCAAAGAAAGCAAATCCGTAAGATAATTAGAGATGTTTATATGTGCATGCTCAGTGGTTTCAGTCGTGTCTGACTCCCTGTGACCCTATGGACAGCAGCCCACCAGGCTCCTCTGCCCATGCAAGTCTCCAGGCAAGACTACTGGAGAGGGTTGCCCCTCCTCCAGGGGATCTTCCAAACTCACACTTTCTGCATTGCAGGCAGATTCAACAAGGAATAAGACTTAGATGAAGAAAAACATATAAAATGTTACAGAAGGCAATAAAATATCTAAATAAAAGAGACGACATAAAGTTCGTAGACAGGAAGATAATGTTATAAAAATGTCATTTCTCTCAAAATTAATATATATCATGTAAAGCAAAATCAGAGAAACCCTCAGGAATGATCCTCAGTCAGGACTCGTTAACAGATGCTGCTGGGAAATTGAGTTTACTTTACCTAATTTTGCAGAAATCATTTGATAATACAAAGGAGGTCTTGTATCAATCACTTACACCCGGTGGGTAGGGAGGGAGCCAGAATCCCCAGCACAAAGAGGACGAAGCCAACAGGGTTAGAGATCCTCCTAAGAAGGCAATCTGGCTTCTGTAGGCACTGTTATTCACAGCCTACAACCTTGTGGGAAACAGTGACAGATAAACTACATTCTAAGATCAAGCTGTGTTTGTTTTTGCTTTTCATAATGATTTCTCTCTGTTTCTCCATTTTGGCTTTTAAAGAGCCTACATCCTTCAACAGTATCTTCTGGAGTCTGTCACTGACAACCTTGTCCCATTATGACAACCATAGAGATCCCAAGATGGATTAAAAAAAACAGTGTATATAATAATCGTAAGGTTCATATGGATGAATAAACCAAAAGAAAAAAGAAGAACTGCTAAGGCAAAATATGGGAAAGTATGGACGGGACTTACATGGTCATATGCTAGAACATTCTATGAAGTTACTACATGAAGTCAACTTGGTATTAACATACAAGTAAAAAACAGATAAAGGGTTAGAATAGGAAATCCAAAAACAAACCTAGTAAAAAGTACATCTCGAATTTAACATGAAAGTGATAGTTGGTATTTCAATTTAATAGGACAAAAATGATTTATTTAATAATTAGTGGGCAAAACTAGCTAAACAACTGGAAGAAAATATCCTTAGCTCATATAATATGTTAAAATAAAATTCCAGACCAATTAAAGACAGGTGAAAAAAAAAATTAAAACCCAAAGAAAACCAAATGAGATATGAAAGAAAAGACAGACCCTAGAAAAATTTAGAACAATGATATGTCAATAAGGTATATAAGTAAAATCAAGATTATTTGATAAATTTTGAAAAAAAGTTGCCAAAGCAGACTGATTACAGGTAAAGGATCAATATCGATTCTGTTCCAAGAATTTCCACAGTTGACCAAGCAAAATAAAAGTGAAATAAAAGTAACAATGTAAAAGGAAAATGATCACAGGATATGCACAGGCACTTCGGGGAAGAGCATTCACACATGGCCGACGAACATAACGAAGATACTTTAAACTGAACAATACTTTGGCTACTGAACACAAGGACCCAAAGAGCTGACTTATTGGAAAAGACCTTGATGCTGGGAAAGACTGAGGGCAGGAGGAGAAGGGGGCGACAGAGGATGAGATGGTTGGATGGTATCCCCAACTCAATGGACATGAGTTTGAGCAGACTCTGGGAGACAGTGAAGGGCAGGGAAGCCTGGTGTGCAGCAGTCCATGTGGTCACGAAGAGTCGGACTCGATTTAGCAACTGAACAACAACAACAAACTCAACAATGGTCAAGGAAACCAGAAATAAAACAATTAGAAGATATATTTCCACAGCCCTTAGACTGGAATACATTTAAAAAGATTATCTAAACAGTTACTGGACACCACGGGAGGGGAGAGGTATGCTCACGTGTGACCAAAAGAGGCAGTGTACTACACAGGGCAGATGGCAGGTTCTGACCAGGTGAGTGATCTTAACACTTCAGATTACTCATCTGTGAAATGAGGATAATGATATATCACGGGATAGCCGTGAGTATTAAGGGAGGTAAAAAACCCAGAGACACAAGACAATGCTTGGGATGACACAGTCAGAAAGTTCACTATCCTAATTACTGATGGTAGAAATGTGAATTCTTGTAACTTCTTTGTAAAGCAGCTTGACAACATCTATAAGGATTTAAAATAGACAGACCCTTGGACTTGGCAAACATACTCCAGGGAATCTATCTCACAGACATAGGAAATCAAAAATAGGAAACCAGTCACCAAAACGGGAAACAAAGTGAATGTTCATTAACAGGAAAAAGGCAACGAAACTCAGGATACCTTGGATTATCCATCTTTCGAAGAAAATGACTTCGAACCATGCTAGTTCCCTTGGAGGAACTGCTGTTAGAAACTTATAGAGGAATATACAGAGCTGAAAGAATATATTATCTATCTGAAACCTGCTTTATTTTTATTTATAGGCTTTATCACTATCTGAAAATTGTAGTATACATTAAATAACCATCTCCTCCTACTGGAATATAAACTCTATATGTGCAGGGACTTTAACAATTTACTGTCATATCCCCAGGGCCCGATTTATAGCAGGTATTCAAAAAAAGTGTTGACTAAATGAATACGATGCCCTTTTTATGAAATAATGATCCTAAAGCACTCTTTATATCTTTGCATACATATACCAGTAGACACTTTGCTTTATGTAAAATATACATACATATATTAATATATACAGGGGTGTGGATATATATATAAATAACTTATGTCAGTACATACATACATGAATGCTGCTGCTGCTAAGTCGCTTCAGTCGTGTCCGACTGTGCGACCCCAGAGACGGCAGCCCACCAGGCTCCCCCGTCCCTGGGATTGTCCAGGCAAGAACAGTGCAGTGGGTTGCCATTTCCTTCTCACATACATGTACACACACACACAAATCCTAATGAGGCGGGGGGGAAATCTCTATCTACAGACCTGGGTGCTCTGTGGTAAAGTGTTAAGTGTGCTGAGAACCTGCTTTCTGAGCCAGTCTGCCTGATTTCAGTTTGCAGTTCTCCACTTAATTAGCTGTGTTACTACCAAGTTACTTAACATTTTTGTGCCTCAATTATCTCATCTATTAGGCAGAGAGAATAGTATATATTTCAAAGCTGCTGCGAGGATTAAATGTGCTAGAAGAGGGCCTGGAACAAAGTAAGTGCTACAGAAATTTCTGCTACTATGTCTTAAGTCATAAAAGAACTGCACAGTAATGGGAATGATAGTACTGGACATGCTAGAGCAGGCCTCTCAGTTACGCCGCTGCTGATGCCATGTGCTGGACAGTGAGTGCTTTCCTGCAGGCGCTGTCCCATGCTGAGAGCACCCCTGGCCTCTGCCTACTGTGCCAGTAGCGTCCCCATGCCCAGGGGCGACGACCGAAACTGTCTGCAGACACTGTCAGGCCTCCCCAAGGGGCACAACCACCCTCACTTGACAACCACTGCTTTAGTGGGATGAACGTGGACGCAGGAGGGTGTGTTCGGCTTTTTCCCTTATACAGCTTTTTAAGTTACCCTTGTTGAAAGTATGTAGTATTTCTATAACTTAAAAATAAGGAAGGCTTCAAAAAACAAACATTAAAAAAATTATTAAAAGAAGTTTATAATCAATGGTTTCTAGACCAGCAGAATAAAAGAGAATACAGAAAATTCAATCAATACGAAAGATGACTGGAAGGAAATAAATAACAATAGCAAAAGGACAATCAGCAAAAAAACATAAGATAGAAAAAATACATTTAAATGCTTGTGATCATAATAAATATAAATGGGTTCAACTCACCTATAAAAGAGAGATATTATCAGATTGGATTAAAAAAACAAAGTCCAGCTACATACAGCTTACAAGAAACACTCTAAAAATAAAACAACACAGAAAAGTTGAATACAAAGGAATACACACATAGTAGTAACTATTCACCAAAAGAAACGTAGCGAAACATCATCATAATTCAAAATAGATTTAAGGCAAAAAATTCGTACTGAAGACATAATGATGTACCTGATAATACAGAACTCAGCAAAACTATTAGAATTATACGGAAAAAAACTGACAAAACCACAGCTACAGTGAGAGATTTCATTTAATACCGTCTGTTTCAGAACCTGACAGATCAAGCTGACCAGAAGTCAGTAAGCACACACACACACACACACACACACACACACACACACGTGGACAAACAGAGGGAAATAACAAACAGGACAAAATGCCAGCAACAGGAACACACAGGTAACCAGCACGGAACATTCTTGGTACTATTCTAGGACTTTTCTGGATTTGAAATTGTATTAAAATAAAGTTGCATGCATGGGTGCTAAGTCACTTCAGTCGTGTCCAGCTCTTTGTGACCTCATAGACTGTGGCCCACCAGGCTCCTCTGTCCACGGAATTTCCCAGGCAAGAACGCTGGAATGGGTTGCCATGCCCTCCTCCAGGGGATCTTCCCGACCCGGGGATTGAGCCCACACCTCTTATGTCTCCTCCAGTGGCAGGTGGAGTCTTTACCACTAGTGCCACACGGGAAACCTAAAATAAAGTTACCTCCCCTAGAAAAAAACACCTAAATAAGTAGGTTGAAAAAGTAAGCTCACCATCCAATGTGAGAAGTTAGAACAACATCAGAGACAATCTAAGCAAAGCAGAAAAAGGAAATAATAATATAAAAACAAAATCAGTAAAGCGGAAAGCAAAGAAACATTAGACAAGTCAATAACACCAAAACACGATTCTTTGAAAAAACTAAAATGCAAATTGAAAAAGTAAACACAAACCTCTAGCAAGACCATTCAAAGGGAAGTCAAAGTACAAGTGAAAAATATTAAGAATGACTAATGAAAGACACAACAGAGATGTGGGAACGTAACAATAAGCTGAAAAATCTGTATTGAACAAAAATTTTTAAGAAAAATGTTATTTACCAACATATATTTCAGAAGACATAGATTATCCAAATAAACCAAGGAACTATTTAACAGATTAATTAGTATTCAAAATCCTCCCCCTACAAAACGCAACAAATCTGAAGGTTGTAACAACCATTACCAAACCTTCAAGAACAATATGCCTCTATTTCAAAGAATAGAAGAGGAAAGCTACTCAACTAGTTTTTTTGTTACTAATGTTAGGACAAAACAGTAAATAATATATTAGTGAATCAGTTTAGCAGTACATTTCAGAAGAATTATACACCAGAGTCAAGTGGTTTATCTGAGAATATGTGGGTGATTCACAACAGAAGATGATCAATGTAATTCATTACATTAATAAGGAAAAAAAAATATAATCATCTTACTGCTGCTGCTGCTAAGTCACTTCAGTCATGTCCGACTCTGTGCAACCCCATAGATGGCAGCCCACCATGCTCCCCTGTCCCTGGGATTCTCCAGGCAAGAATACTGGAGTGGGATGCCGTTTCCTTCTCCAATGCATGACAGTGAAAAGGAAGTCGCTCAATTGTGTCCCACTCTTTGCAACCCCATGGACCAGCCTACCAGGCTCCTCCGTCCAAGGGATTTTCCAGGCAAGAGTACTGGAGGGGGTTGCCATTGCCTTCTCCAGATAATCATCTTACCAGATGGAGGAAAAAAATTATAGCAATATTTAATACCCATTCCTGATATAAGTTCCTAGAAAACTAGGAATAGGAAAATATTGTTAACCCAAGGAAGGCTACTATCAAAAATCCACAGCAAATATAATATTTAGTGATGAAACTTTAGAATCATTTGCACTGAAGTCAGAAACAGGACAGAGACCCCCGCTATCACTTATGTGATCTGACGCTGTGGCGGGGGTTTCAGCCAATACAGCGACACAAAGAGTAGTGAGAAGGGGGAAGAGTGATAGAACAGAAAATTTGAAAACAAAAACCACACAAAACCATCATTTGCAGATGTGACCGCACAGAAAACTAGACAGGAAATCTACAAAATATGGGAACTATCAGAGTTTATTTGCTGGATAGAAAGACATTATACAACAACCACCAATAACCAAATTAGGAAAATGTTAATTAAAAAAAATTACCATTTATAATGGCAGCAAAAATTATGAAGAGCCAAATAAACTTAAGACATCTAAATGTGTATGGTAGGCATTATAGAATGACATAAATAAAGACCTAAACAGAGTTGGGATAGACTATGGAGACGAATAGGAGGAAGGAAATTTTAAAGATGTCCACTGTCTCTCACTTAAAATTTAGCACAATTTCTATCAAAATCACCATTTCACAGAACGGGACGAAGTGATCCTAAAATTTTTACAAAAGAATAAATGGCCAAGAATAGACACAGTTGGAAGCCAAGAATGAGGTGGACAGCCTTCTCCTACTTACTACTGTAAAAGCTACTACGATTAATACAGTATGATACTGATGCCGAGAGTCAGACCAAAGGAACAGAACTGAGATCCCCAGATGAGTCTCACATTTACAGAACAATCTGGTGTGTAACAGAAGCGACATTACAAGGGAGAACTCTTCACTTTCTTAGGTTATGACAAGCAACCCGCTGGGTGAGAGGGGGAGGAATAAATCCCTACCTCTACTTACTTACAATTAAGTTCCAGATGGAATAAAAAGCTAAGCAAAAAAATGCAATAAAACTTTTAAAGGAAAATGTAAGTAAAAAACTCATTTTAAGATTTATAATTCTAAAGAAATAATTAATAGATTTGAGTGTGTTAAAATTTTAAAAGTCTGGATCACTAAAAAGATCAAAAACAAAATAAACACAAGCTATAGACTGAGAGAAGATACGTGCAACGTATTTAATCAAGAAAAGATCAGAACTTAGAATATACAGACCCTTACAGATCTTTTTAAAAGTTCCAAACAACCCAGCAGAAGACACGCAATTCACAAGAGAAAGTCAAACAGCCAATAAACACATGCAAAGGAGCTTGAACCTCACTGTCACAGGGAAATTCAACTTTAAGCCTCAGTGCTGCGTCATTTCAACCTGTCAGATCGGTAATAATGAGCAATACCAACACTGGCAGGAAACTCTGCAAGAAGGAGACGAATCAGCACAATTACTAACAATGAAAAACTGACAACATCTAATAAAGCCAAAGATGAGCAAACCCCATTCTCCAGTTTTCTGTTTCTAGGTATGTTCCCTGGAATATCATTTTTCGAATTGATGGTCTCAACCCTTCAGGGGCTATAAAGCCAACAGTCTTTAAATAGAACAAAAAATGCCAGAGCAGATACACATCCTCACAGGCCTTACTAAACCTGTGTATGTATGTAGGCACATGTGTGCTGGGTGGTTATAGAAAATGTAGTCGATAATGTGGAGCTTGAGAGAAACTGCCTTAGAGAAAGGTTCCATGTGTACACAGGTGTTCACTGTGAACAGTTTATAGCAGCAAACAGCTTGGAAAAGGAATCTGAATCGTGTTCACTAAGAGAATAGATAAACTGTGGTACATACATACTACAGAAAAGTGTGAGCTACCAAAATGAATGAAAGGCTAAACATATCGGCATGGATATACGTTTAAAAACATGATACCAAGGGTAGAAGAGAAAGGCTGAAGGATACATACGGCTTCCTGCCATTTCTATAACACACAAAAAAACTCCTAAGACTATTATTTATGCAGGCTTATACCTTGTAATATCAGAAATGATACACATCAAGTTCAGGTTTAGTCGGTTCTAATGAAAGGGAAGAGCACAAAGGGGGCTCCAACCATATCTGGAACTTTTTGTTTCCTAAATATCTGAAACCAACCTGTGGCAATGATTTGTCTCCAGCAGCATGCATCTTTAATTTCATCAGCGCTACCTTTGCAGCTGTTTCACTATTCTTTGCACCTTTCCGTCGTTTACTTGTCTCTCCTGTCTTGGAATCTGAGAAGCAAGCATAAGGATATAAGCAAACTTGCACATTTTCCAAAGTTTTATTAACTGTGGCCTTGAAACATATATGAATTACATATACTAGAGATATATGGAGACCACATTCATTCTATAGATATTATATTTACAAGAACAATGGAAAAATACCACTGAGTGGACGTTAAGTGAGCTGCACATTAAAAAACTTAAGTTATATGTGCTTCTTTCCAACTTAAATCTATTTAATCCAAAGCAACCACTAACACTTCTACAGAGAAGTGTTACAGAAGATTTTTTACTTAATAGAATTTAATTTAAATTACTACCCTTAATATAAAATGAAAATTCAGTTGAGTATGTTGGCAGTGACAGTGGTCAACATCACAAATATATTCTTTCCTCACACATCAGATTATCAGCAGCATTCGGAGGACAACTGACTCGGCTTAGTCCTTTTTTTTAAAAGGGATCTTTTTCTTTCATTTTCTTAAAGGTTTGTTTTTTTTATAGTTGTACATTTTATTTTTTCATTTAATTTTTACTTATTTGTTTTTGCCCGTGCTGGGTTTTCGCTGCAGCATGAGGGCTTTCTCTCTTTGTGGCGAATGAGGCTCCTCTCTAGTCACGGTGTTCAGGCTTCTTTTGAGGAACACAGACTCCAGGGCACACGGGCTTGGCTGCCCCACAGCATGTGGGATCTTCTCGTGTCAGGGATTAAACCCCTGTCCCCTGCACTGGCAGGTGGATTCTTAACCACTGGACCATCAGGAAGTCCTAACTTTAGTCTTTGAAGAACGTAAACCACTACTTTAGCGTCATGAACGTAATTTCTAGCCAAGATGGTTAACCAGCTGATAAGCGGTCCAGCAAAAGAGAACACCTGCCGGATATTTCGATGGAATTTCCAAATTCCCACTGGCTAGGTAAGACTTGAGAAAAACACTGTCACAAGAGTGTCCTCGAAATCTAAAGCGAGTTCTAACCATCAGGGCTGCTCACAGCACCTTCCATGACCGGCAAGCTGACAGAAGCAGGGCTCTGGAATTCACGAGTACACAGCAGTAAGTAAACAACAAACACACTTTCCAGATACTTGCCAATAATGTCTTTAACGAGTTTCTGAGTGGCAGCCATACGAGGCTTAGGGATTTCCAGTTTTTCACATTCATGATCTGACTGGTGACGGTGTCTGTGAGCGACAGAAGAGGGACAGTAGTTCATGTGCTTGCATGTGACTTAAACAGATGCACAGTTTGAACGGTCTTAGTGGTCACCTCAGGCAAAAGTTCTTCTCACAGTAAGGACACATAACGGGCACAAGCCCTCTCTCAGCACAGTCCCTGAAGGAGCACGGGTGAGAGGTACGGGTGTCTGACTCCGGTCTCTCGTTGATTACAGTCACCTGAAAAGGTAGAAGGGGAGCATGGCATCATATTTCACATTAAACGCAAATCAACAAATCTATTCTCGATATCCAGAGCATTTTTGCTTCAACTTGTAAAAGCAATCCACACAGTCTTGCACAGATTGTAACAGTTGTGTGCAGAACGATCACTGCACTGACTGCCCCACATTTTCAATTTCCCTACCGTGGCGTGTTTACCTTCTAAGTCAGGTTAAAGCAACTACTCTGTTCTTCTCCATGATTTTAGTCTACTTTGTAACGTACTACACAGCAATGTTCCAATAATAGCTCAGTTGGTGAAGAGTCCTCCTGCAATGCAGGAGACCCCAGTTCGATTCCTGGGTCAGGAAGATCTTCTGGAGAAGGGACAGGCTACCCACTCCAGCATTCTGGCCTGGAGAATCCCGTGGATTGTATATAGTCCTTGGACACAACTGAGTGACTTTCACAGACTAGGAAATCAGCCCATCACCTCAAATGACAAGTCATATCCACTTTCCACACTGATTTTAGAGGCTTAAATATATGTCAAAGAACACTTAAAATTATATTTTCCCATGATACAAAGAGTTTCCACAACGATGTAATATTCTTTGTGTGTATGCTCAGTCGGTTCTGATCTTGCAACCTCATGGACTGTGGATCGCCAGGCTCCTGTCCACTGGATTTCCCAGGCAAGATTACTGAAGTAAGTTGCCGTTTCCTTTTCCAGAGAATCTTCCTAACCCAGGGGTAGAACCCATGCCTCTTCCATCTTCTGCACTGACAGGCCCATTCTTTACCACTAGTGCCACCTACTGTATTACTAGCAATTACACCAGAGGAAAAAGATTTTATGAAAAAAAAAAAAAAATCCAGATCACTTAGGCTATTGTAGTACTAAGTAAACAGGTTTCTAGAGTTAAATGAACTCAGCCGACTCTTGGACAACTCAGGAGCTAGGGTACGAACTCCCCACATTGTTAAAAATCCAAGTACGGTCTCCACAGTTAGCTTTCCAGAGCTGCAGTTCTGCATCTGTAGGCTCATCGCTTTGTGATGCACATATTTAGTGGGAAAAAAAAAAGATCCACATCTAAGGGGACACACACACAGTTCAAACCTGTGTCATTCAAGGCCAATGGTAACTGCTTGAAATCCATGACTAAAGGGTATCCTCTATAAAAATATAGTTACATCTCACTGGAAGTAATTTCTTAACCATTTTTCCGAATTTGTTTCAATGATCTAAAGGTAGAAGATTTTTATTTCACTATTTAATTAATAAGATCTAACTGAGAGACATTTTATGAGACATTCATAGAAAGCAAATTATATCACAAGAAAAAAGAAAGCACAGAGATTTATAAGCTATGTGAGAAATAATGTTTACTATATGACTCTGAGTATTTCTCTCCAGTTAATCCTGAGTAATACCAGTATATTAATTAATTTAAAAAATTTATTTAATTGGAGGCTAATTACTTTACAATATTGTATTGGTTTTGCCATACATCAACATGAATCCGCCACAGGTATACATGTGTTCCCCATCCTGAACCCCCTCCCACCTCCCTCCCCGTACTATCCCTCTGGGTCGTCCCAGTGCACCAGCCCCAAGCATCCAGTATCATGCACTGAACCTGGGCTGGCGGCTTGTTTCATATATATTATACATGTTTCAATGCCATTCTCCCAAATCATCCCACCCTCGCCGTCTTCCAGAGTCCAAAACACTGTTCTATACATCTGTGTCTCTTTTGCTGTCTCACATACAGGGTTACCGTTCCCATCTTTCTAAATTCCATATATATGCGTTAGTATACTGTATTGGTGTTTTTCTTTCTGGCTTACTTCACTCTGTATAATAGGTTCCAGTTTCATCCACCTCATTAGAACTGATTCAAATGTATTCTTTTTAATGGCTAATACTCCATTGTGTATACATACCACAGCTTTCTTATCCATTCATCTGCTGATGGACATCTAGGTTGCTTCCAGGTTCTGGCTATTATAAACTGTGCTGCGATGAACACTGGGTTACACGTGTCTCTTTCAGTTCTGGTTTCCTCCATGTGTATGCCCAGCAGTGGCATTGCTGGGTCATAAGGCAGTTCTATTTCCAGTTTTTTAAGGAATCTCCACACTGTTCTCCATAGTGGCTGTACTAGTTTGCATTCCCACCAACAGTGTTAAGAGAGTTCCCTTTTCTCCACACCCTCTCCAGCATTTATTGCTTGCAGACTTTTGGATCGCAGCCATTCTGACTGGTGTGAAATGGTGACCTCATTGTGGTTTTGATTTGCATTTCTCTGATAATGAGTGATGTTGAGCATCTTTTTTTTTTTGCATTTCTTTTCCATGGGGATGGTCTTGATCCCTGTCTCCTGTACAATGTCACGAACCTCATTCCATAGTTCATCAGGCACTCTATCAGATCTAGGCCCTTAAATCTATTTCTCACTTCCACTATATAATCATAAGGGATTTGATTTAAGTCATACTTGAATGGTCTAGCGGTTTTCCCTACTTTCTTCAATTTGAGTCTGAATTTGGTAATAAGGAGTTCATGATGTGAGCCAGTCAGCTCCAGGTCTTGTTTTTGTTGACTGTATAGAGCTTCTCCATCTTTGGCTGCAAAGAATATAATCAATCTGATTTCGGTGTTGACCATCTGGTGATGTCCATGTGTAGAGTCTTCTCTTACGTTGTTGGAAGAGAGAGTTTGCTATGACCAGTGCATTTTCTTGGCAAAACTCTATTAGTCTTTGCCCTGCTTCATTCCGCATTCCAAGGCCAAATTTGCCTGTTACTCCAGGTGTTTCTTGACTTCCTACTTTTGCATGCCAGTCCCCTATAATGGTCATGAATGGATGTGAGAGTTGGACTGTGAAGAAGGCTGAGCGCTGAAGAATTGATGCTTTTGAACTGTGGTGTTGGAGAAGACTCTTGAGAGTCCCTTGGACTGCAAGGAGATCCAACCAGTCCATTCTGAAGGAGATCAACCCTGGGATTCCTTTGGAAGGAATGATGCTGAAGCTGAAGCTCCAGTACTTTGGCCACCTCATGTGAAGAGCTGACTCACTGGAAAAGACTGTGATGCTGGGAAGGATTTGGGGCAGGAGGAGAAGGGGACGACAGAGGATGAGATGGCTGGATGGCATCACTGACTTGATGGATGTTGAGTCTGAGTGAACTCTGGGAGATGGTGATGGACAGGGAGGCCTGGCGTGCTGCGATTCATGGGGCCGCAGAGTCGGACACGACTGAGCAATTGAACTGAACTGAGCATCTTTTCATGTGTTTGTTAGCCATCTGCATGTCTTCTTTGGAGAAACGTCTATTTAGTTCTTTGGCCCATTTTTTGATTGGGTCGTTTATTTTTCTGGGATTGAGCTGCAGGAGTTGCTTATATATTTTTCAGATTAGTTGTTTGTCAGTTGCTTCATTTGCTATTATTTTCTCCATTCTGAAGGCTGTCTTTTCACCTTGCTTATAGTTTCCTTTGTTGTGCAGAAGCTTTTAAGTTTAATTAGGTCCCATTTGTTTATTTTTGCTTTTATTTCCAATATTCTGGGAGGTGGGTCATAGAGGATCCTGCTGTGATGTATGTCGCAGAGTGTTTTGCCTATGTTCTCTTCTAGGAGTTTTATAGTTTCTGGTCTTACATTTAGATCTTTAATCCGTTTTGAGTTTATTTTTGTGTATGGTGTTAGAAAGTGTTCTAGTTTCATTCTTTTACAAGTGGTTGACCAGTTTTCCCAGCACCACTTGTTAAAAGAGATTGTCTTTACTCCATTGTATATTCTTGCCTCCTTTGTCAAAGATAATGTGTCCACAGGTGTGTGGATTTATCTCTGGGCTTTCTATTTTGTTCCATTGATCTATATGTCTGTCTTTGTGCCAGTACCATACTGTCTTGATGACTGTGGCTTTGTAGTAGAGCCTGAAGTCAGGCAGGTTGATTCCTCCAGTTCCATTCTTCTTTTTCAAGACTGCTTTGGCTATTCGAGGTTTTTTTGGATTTCCATACAAATTGTGAAATTATTTGTTCTAGCTCTGTGAAGAATACCTGTTAATTAATTTTTATTTCCCTCAAATCATCAAAACTTCAGAGGGCCAGATTTTGACTAAAGCTCATTTAATCTTAATTTTTATAATTGAGAGAACAGATGTAAAAATCCTTGGTAAAGTGTTTGGTAAATGTTGGGAAGGAATAAATATCAACTGCAAAATGGCAGGCAAATGCTTCTTTCCAAATGGAGTGAATTCAGTTTAACTTCTGGCCCACCTCTGACCCAAAGGAGGTGGAGCAACTTCTCTGATTACAAATTCAGGAAAATTAATTAGGCTCAGCTTTCTCTTTATTTCCTAAGAGGCCTAACCTGGCGCAGCACTGCTGTGACAGGTGGCAGATCCACCTAATTTTGGATTTTCTTTGAAGATCTTTTTGGCTCTACATTAAGCTTCATCATTCAACTTATTCTTTACCAGTCATAAAGATGATATTTTGGCTTTTATCTAACAGCTCCTTTTAATCTTTGATGTGGTCAGAATTAGGGTAGGGATTTTGCTGGGCTACAGGTTTGCTCCTGATGATCTAAGGCTGATGGAGCCAGCACAGTTTATTCCCGCAGAACCCTAACCCCAGGCGCTGGTGAAGATGAGCACACAGTGAAGCACCCTGGAGGGAGCGCATGGTGAGGCTGTCGGCTCCGTTACATGCTCATAAACACAGAGCCTGAAGCTAGACGTGGGCTACCTCCACAGAATGGTAGTGTAGAGGAATGGAAATTATAAGAGTGAAAATTTATAAATACCAAGTAGAAAAGTTTATTTTTAAAACAAATTGGGAAAAAATAGAAAGTAACAGTCTCTTATAAATCAGTTTAGTGTGCCAAATCTTAATCAGAATCAATACTTCCCTGGCAATACAGTGGACAGGAGTTTGCCTGCCAATGCAGGGGACATATGTTCGATTCTTGGTCCAGGAAGATCCCACATGCCGTGGAGCAACTGAAGCCCGTGGGCCACAACTACTAGAGCCTGTGCGTTCCGGGGCCGGGGAGTCACAGTTACCGAAGCCTACTAGCCCGAGTCTGAACACCGCACCCACTGCACCCCGGTGCCCAGAGCCCACGCTTGGCGACCAGAGAGGAGTCCCCGTGCTCTGCACCTAGAGAAGGCCCGTGAGCAGCAGGGAAGACACAGCACAACCACAATAAACAGAATCAAATTCTGAAATACAAACACGTTTCACTAGGAGATATGAACATACCTCAGGACAGCTATGGGACTCTCTGCTCCTGTGTTCAAGGCTTAAATAACAAAGAAAAGTATTTATTTAAATGTAATCAAATAACGTACTTAAAGATAACTGCAGAAATTTGAGATATTTTAATGGTTAAATCCTTAAGATTAATTACACTCACATGACATTAACAATTCTGTACACAAGAATAAGCTGAAAAGACAAACATAAGAGCACCTATAGTCCCATAAGTTTTAAAACCCAACTACTGTTCCACTTCAATGTGAGTGCAAATAATTCACCTCTCAATTACCTTTTTGAGTGTTTTAAGGTATGTGTAAACACAGAGGCTCTTTCGATTCCCTTTATTTCTCAAAAATAACCAATAATAATATGTCAAAGGAGTATTGTAGTTCTGAATGACTTAAAAATATGTACGATTTTTATTTACTTCTAATAAGTCTTTCTGAACCATTGTCTGAAAAGAATTTATTTTCAGTGCTCTATTAAATAAATTAAATGCCTGATACTTGAAAGTTTAATTGAAAATACATTTTCCAAAATTCTTGTTCCCAGGTTTTACATTGCATGTAATGTATATGCCAAGGCCATACAGTACCCAATTTAAGAAATATATAGGTTGGACTCTTTTCATTGTACTAATAAAAATAAAAACTAATAATCATAGTTGGATTTTAAAAATCATATTCTTTATATTCTGGATATATTATCTCCTTGTGATTAATACACATAACTGTTACATAAAACTCACACACATAACTCTAGACTAGCCACATATATGCATAAGTAATCAGAGCCCATGACTAATCTTTTTTCCTCAAGTGGTTATTCTAGTGAATATCAGATATCAATGGCTAAATGACTATTTAAATCATTCTGCTTTTTAGAAATAAATCTCATATAAACACTAAAATTACTCCTAAATCCTGCATAAAAACTTAACTTACCAAAATACTCCTGAACATCCATCACATACAAATGGAAGAAAATCTAAAATAAAGGGAAAATGTTATATGTTTTGGTCAGTACCTGATTTTGATTTAGGTTTCTTAAGTAAAAAGAATCAAGTACTGAACTGTGGCTACAGGAGAAATTTCCTTTTGAACAATATCCTAGTGCAGCAAGTAGTGGTTAAACAAAAGCTATCACAACGTCAAGTACTCTGAGAGTAACCAGATTATCAGGAGATAAATATTACCTGTAGTAACATACCAAATCAAAAAAAGAAGTCCTGTGTTTTCCCCCTTATTTACCAGATGTTGCTTCAGCTTTACCAGATGTTGCTTCTGAGGACCATGTATCACAAAAATCCTGCATTTGAAGTGACAATCTTAGATTTCAATTTTGATTGCACTGCTTACTAATCTAGCAATGCTAGGCAAGTTACTGAACAGTAGAGCTCTGGGTTTTATATATATATATATATATACACACTAGATATATATATATAGATATAGATACAGTATATGGTATTGTATATGTATACAAAATCAAAAATATATTATTAGGTAATATAGCTAAAAATAGGATATAAGTACATTGCGTCTGTGTGCATATGTATATGTGTGTGTGTCTATCTACTGTGTGTACATATCTGTGTTATATGCCACACTTCCTTCATAGGGTAATTGTAAAAACTAAATGAGATATGTAAAAGATAAGAATAGTAAGATAAGAACTGTAATTAACATGAATAATTACAACAATTCACTTGTTTTGAATAGACTCAAACTCTGAGGAAAATCCTGGGATGACTAGGTAGAGACATGTTCAAAGAAATTCCAGAAATTAAATAGATGGATTCATAGTGAAAAATTTAGTTCTGAATTGTTTCCTTCCTTGCTGTTAAGGAACAACAAATGAATTTTTGGAACGCACACGAAAGTATCTGTTTTCAGATGTGGCAAATGACCACAAATCACTGAATATAATCATTCATTCTCTAATCTGTTTTCAATGTACGTCATAATAAATTACAGTACACAGACAAGTGAGGCTGCATATATCTAATCACACTGCCTTTACAAAATGAAAACAGAAAGTACTGCACTTAAGAGAAAGCCACTATTACTCCAAAAGATCTCATCCTACAAGGTCTCTTAACCCACAAGAAAAAAGAGGTCCTACCCAGGGCTTCCCTGTTGGTGCTAGTGGTAAAGAGTCTGCCTGCTAATGCAGGAGATGTAAGGGACGCAGGTTCAATCCCTGGGTGGGGAAGATCCCCTGGAGGAGGGCATGGCAACCCACTCCAGTATTCTTGCGTGGAGAAACCCATGGACCAAGGAGGCTGGAGGCTATAGCCCATAGGGTCACAGAGAATCAGACACGAAAGAAGTGACTGAACACACATGCAGAGGAACCCAAAGGGACCCTTGGCTATTTGCTGCTTGTGGGACAAGAGGACTCTAATATAGTTCTTCCCTCACCTGAGAAGTGAGCTTAATGCATTGTCACTATTGTCCTGAAAGCATGATATTGTAAGCATCTATTCCATACCAAATATGTAGATATACATTTGTCAAAGAGAAGAAAACTGAAATATACATTACTCTGCAAGACTCCTATGTCTCTTTAAAATGGGGAAAATGTACACGATTGCTACTTTTAGAGACTTTGGTGACCAACTAAGTATTAGATGCAAACTAAGAGGACCCAGAGGTAATTTCCTAACACTTGACACCATTCTTCTATTCATCCAGAAGCTAAATGAAATCTAGTACACTCACAATATCCTCTAAATCTTAACTGCTCTCCACTAGAGACTGCGAAAAATCTGAACTGCGAAAGAGCCAGACCCTGGCCTCATTTCAGTGCTTACATTTTAAGAGACACCTGAAGTTGGAAGGGAAGATGGACTATGTCACAGATGGTAGATATCAGGGACTTGATAATCAGGTATACCAGAATTACATCACTTACTGTCAAAACCCAACCGGCTAAGCTTCCCTATGAGAGTCTGCAAGGAAACATGGGTCCTTGCCTACTGAACGGCGGAGGATGACAGCCAGTGGTGAAAGCTGCAATCAGAGTCCTGTAAGTAACAAGAACCTGGTAGGGATTGAGTCCTTCAGCCCATCGTCTACAACAGGTCATCACTAATCAACTGGAGCACTCCCACTAATTCTGGGCTAACCCCCAGAGCCCCTCTCAATAGTGACAGGGTACCTGCTACCAACGACTGAAGCTGCAATGGGAGAGAAAACTTGTTTGGCCCCGAGATGTGTAACAGCACGAGCCAGACGTGATAGCACCCATTCGGAGTGCAAGCCGGGTACCAGAGACAGACGGCGTTCTGTGTGGCTCTCGGCTTCAGGACTTGCCTGCTGCACATTCCTAAGGCCTGTGCCACACGCCCACTGGCCGTGAGCTTGGACTGCGTGTGTCACAAGGTCTCTCAGTTCAGCAGAGACAGAACATCGCCTGACTAAAGCTCTAAAACGCAGAGAACCACCCTGAGAGCTTTTCTGTGGAAATGGCCATGTCTTAGACCCTTACGTGGGCCAGAAGCAAGGCAGGTGCTCAGTACACGTCTACTGAGTCAGAGACAGTCAGAGCCGAAGAAGACAGAGCTGCGAGCGCACAGACACGCTCCCAAAGCAAGGCTCCGGGCCTTCTCACTGGAAGTCCGTCCCCTGAGCAGCCAGCAAAAACGAGGCTCAAAGCTGACAGACAACGGAAGGGCTGCGGACGACGACCCAGGTCGCCGCGGCGGGACGGGGCACCCTCCCGGTTTCCACACCAAAACGCGCTCCTTCCCGGGTTCATCAGACAGCGGCGGGCTCGCGCTGCCGGCTGTGCTTCCAGGAATCGCGCAGGCCCCTCAGGGGGACAAGCCGCTCCCAGGCCCCAGGGCCGCCAGAAAGGCTCCGACCCGGCCAACTGCGGGGCCCGCAGGACACGCCCTGCCCCTTCTCAGCCTCCGCCCCGCGCCGCGGCCCTCACGCCCCGCCCGCCGCCCCGGAGGTAGAGCGCGGCCCGGACCCCCGAGGCCGGGGCTGGGACGCCGCATCACCTAGCCGCCTGCAGCGCTCCACCTGGCAATGCCGCCCGACGTCCAGCTCCGCCATCTCGACGCACGCGAGGGGCGGGGCGAGGGGGCGAGGCGGTGCGCGGCGGCCGCTGGGAACGGGCGGGAGAGGCGGGGGCCTGCCGGCGGGAGCGGGGGCGGGGCGAGGGGCGGGGCGAGGCGGCGCGCGGCGCCCGCGGGGAGGGGGCGGGGCATGAGGGTGGGGCGGGGCATGAAGGTGGGGGCGGGGCGAGGGGGGCTGGCGCAGAGAGGGCGGGGCGAGGCGGCGCGCGGCGCCCGCTGGGAACGGGCGGGGAGCCGGAAGGGCCTACAGGTGGGGGTGTGGCCGGTGCCGAGAGGGATCGGACGCTCGGAGCGTCCGGAGCCGGGTGAGCGGGTATTGATCTGTTCGGCGTTTTTTCGGGTGGGAGTCCTGTCCACCAGTCCTTAGAAAAAATACCCAGTTTTCTGGCAGATTGCGTGCTTGTGTGCCGTGCCTATCTTGCTTCCGCGGAACTGGAGTTGCGGAAGGCTTCCTCGGGGGGGGGTGTGGGTGTGGGTGTGTAGCTGGAGTTGCGGAAGGCTTCCTCAGGAGTGTGTGCGCGCGTGTGTGTGAATTTCTGACTCATTCTACACCAGTGTTACTTGATGATATAAGTACTCCTTGCTAGAGAATCAGGGTTTTTAAAATGTAGACGTTTGTTTGTTTAACGTTCTGGCAGAAAAAAAAGTCTTTAGCGCTTCAAGTCCTGAGTGTGCACTGAGCCGCCTAGGGCCCCTCAGTTAAGAGAGCACAGACTCATTTAACATACATCCTGAAGAAAGCTTTTGGTCATTCCATGGGGAGGTAGGAAGCTTCATGTGTTTGATGAGTCACTTAAAAGGTACTGAGAAAAAAGAGGCTCTCCTAGGTGGGGTTAAATGGATGCCATGCCACTGACGTGACACCACACGACTCAGAGTGGATGAGTGACAAAGCTGTGCTAAGGACAAGAACTGTAAAGGTATCCAATGCATCCTGTATAACTTTGACTATTTCCCAACAAATAGTCATTGAGGAAGGGAGAGTGTGGATTGGGAAACGGGTATCCTTACTTCAAGATTTGCTTTTAAAAAATCTGTTTAAAATTTTCATCTCAGCCTTGTTTGGGTCTGGAGAGAAACTTTAGATTTTAGAGCTGGAAGTAGCAGAAGATATCTAGCTATGCCAGCTTCCTTCTTCCTCTTTTTTTTTTTTTTCTTGAAGATAGATAAACAGGTTCAGAGAAATTCTTTTTGTGTGTGAATTTTTTAAAATTTTAATTGAAGGCTAATTACTTCACAATATTGTGGTTTTTGCCATAGGTTCCTGTGAGTCAGCCATGGGTGTCCATGTGTTCCCCGTGCTGAACCCCGCTCCCGCCTCCCTCCCAATCCCATCCCTCAGGGTCATCCCAGCGCACCAGCCCTGAGCACCCTGACTCATGCATTGCAGGTTCAGAGAAATTAAATGATTTGCCCAAGTTAGTAGAAGAGTTCGGACTAAAATCCAAGTGTCAACAGCTTCCGGTATTTTGAAGAACCAGTGGCTTGGAGGAGATTGGTGATTTAGTCACTAAGTTGTATCTGGCTTTTGCGACCCCGTGGACTGTAACCTACCAGGCTCCTCTGTCCACAGTATTTCCCAGGCAAAAGTACTGGAGTGGGTTACCCTTACTTTCTCCAGGGGATCTTCCCGACACAGGAATCAAACCCCCATCTCCTGCATTGCAGGCGAATTCTTCACCCACTGAGCCACAGGGAAGCTCAGCTTGGGGGAAGGGATAAATTGGGAGGTTGGGATGACATGCTCACTGCTATATATAAAAGAGATAACTAGTCAGAACCTACTGAATAGCACAGGGAACTTTACTCAATACTCTTTAATGGCCTATATGGGAAAAGAGCCTAAAAAAAGAGTGGATAATATGTATAACTGATTCACTTTGCTGTATAGCAGAAGGTAAAACAATAGTGTAAATCAACTGTACTCCAATAAAAAATAAAGAAAAATTAAAACCCAGTGGCTCATACAGATTTTGTATGTTTGTTTATCTGATAGCATTAACCAAGGGCAGATTTTCTAGAATTTTCCTGTTAAATGTTCTAGATAGGTGGCAAATATTTATTTATCAGTGCAATGATAATGGAAATGCTTTTGTTCTTTCCATTCACTAGCATGAGAGTATAGGAAGCATTAGGGGGTTCCACAAACTGGAAAACAATTATACCAAAGAAGTTCTCACACTGTTATGGAAGTTCTAGGACCCACAACAGATTTCCCAACCTGGGGATCTGGCAAAGGGACTGAGAACCTCCAGGGAATTTGGCTTTGAAGGCCAGTGGGGTTTGTTACCGAACTTCCACAGGACTGGGGAAGCAGGCTCTTGGAGGGCACAGACAAAATCTTGCGTGCACCAGGAGGCACGAGAAAGGAGCAGTGGCCCCACTGAGACTGAGCCAGACTTGCTGTGAGTGTCCAGTAGTCTCCAGCAGAGGCGTGGGTCAGTGCCGGCCTGCTGTGGGGTCAGGGGCACTGAGTACAACAGTCCTGGCATAAGCCCTTTCGAAGGCGGTTGCCAGTAGATGGTGAGGGCAGCCGAGACCACAGTTGCTAACTCTTCCGTCTCCATCGAGTCTCTGCTGATTTCCCCTCTTGCTGCTGTTTAGTTGCTAAGTTGTGTCCTGCTCTTTTGTGACCGCATGGACTGCAGCCTTCCAGGCTCCTCTGTCCATGGGATTTCCCAGGCAAGAATACTGGAGTGGGTAGCTGTTCCTTTCTCCAGGGGATCTTCCCGACCCAGGGAGGGAACCTACATCTCCTGCGTCTCCTGCACTGGTAGGTGGGTTCTTTATCACAGAGCCACCTGGGAAGGATTTCTGTAAGTGCTACATAAACATGCCCATTTCCCCATGATTCTGTGCGTGGACCATTTGTCAATTCACACCCTCATACAAGTGAAACTCCCGTGGTCCCGATGACTTCCATAAGCATATTCTCTGCCTTGAGAACTTCCTCCCAAATTGGAGGTTTCTCCTTCCGTATTTCCGAGTCTAAAATGGAATGCTTTCTTGCCACATCATCTGCTCCCCAACAAAGGCACTCTGCCACGTGAGAAGCCTTGGATTCATTCTCTACCTCTCCTGTCTCACTTCTCTCATAAAAGCAGCCATTAGGCACTCTCAATTAGTTCTCAAAAATGCCTCTCAAACCTGTACTTTTCCATTTCTTGAATTATTTCCTCCCCCCAAACTCACTTTCTTGCCTAAGATCTTCCACTGGGTCTCCATTATTCACAAGATTTTTCAGCTTAGCGAGGACAAATTTTACCGGTAAAGGTTTTCACAATTTCCAGCCTCAGTAACAGCCACTTCCTCTCGGGTGCCCTGTTCCCCAGTCATTTTCATAAGATACCTCCTGGCTCTTTCAGATGTTCACACTTTTGCACATGTCTTTCCGTGGCCCTTCAAGGTCCTCTATACCAGAGTCCCCCAAACCTTCTTGAGAATAAGAATCAGGTAAAGTGTGTGTCAATAAATACAGCTGCGCACACCTTTTCCGGAGCCTTCTTTACAGGGTCTGGGATGGGTCCTGGGGAGCTACGTTTTTAACAAGCGCCCTCTCTGTCATTCTTCCCACTGGACCAGTTTAGCAAACAGGGTTCACTCGTACTCCACCTTCAGAGTGTAACGCTTTTACCCTTTCACCTGGGAAAGACTTCCAAATGCACAGGCAAAAATTCAGTCCTCCAGGACATTAGCTGTCTGCTATAGTAAGTGGGACTTGAAACATATTTTCCTTACTAACACTAACCAGGCAAGATTATAATTTACCTGCCCCCCCCACCAAAAAAAAGAAAAAACCCTTCAGTGGCTTCTATTAGCTACAAAATAAAATCTGCACTTAAGTCAACTTAGTGAGTCCTTTGAGTATCTGTTATATATCAAAAAAAATTCTAGGTTTGATAAAGAATTGATTAAGACCCAATCTCAAGGAGCTCACATGATCTAGAAAGGAATGTCTCTGCTTGGCATTTAAAGTCTTACAAATCTTGGCCCAACCCGTCTTTCTCTTCTGTTTATCTCCCCGGGGCCTCTCCATGTTCACGGTCTCAGGCCCTTCGCACCTGGTGTTCTTCGCACCTGGAATACCCTTCCCTCTCCCATTTGATCTGGTTCACTTCTGCTTTTCCTTTAGCGGTCACCACAAGCATGTTTTTCTTAGGAAATTCTTCTTTGTTCTTCCTGTCTAGGACAAATCCTGCTATTATTCACCTAGTATCCCCTCCAAGACATTTGTCCCGGATTTGATTTCCTACTTGTTTATACGATTATTTGACTGATGTTTGTCTTCCCCTCTGTGAGCTCCGTGAGGACAGAGGGCTGTGTTCTGGTTACACAGACGTTCACTGTATAGCTGTCCATTCATCTGTCTCTAGGTGTTCATGAAACATTCAGTAGATTTGTTGTATTCCTAACACTTATCTTGCACAATATATTAAAAATCAAATCTTGAACATTTATTCAAACCTAACAATCCTGGAGAGGACTCTTGAGAGTCCCTTGGACTGCAAGGAGATCCAACCAGTCTATCCTAAAGGAAATCAGTCCGAATATTCATTGGAAGGATTGATGTTAAAGCTGAAACTCCGATACTTTGGCCAGCTGATGCGAAGAGCTGACTCATTTGAAAAGACCCTGATGCTGGGAAAGATCAAAGGCTGGAGGAGAAGGGAATGACAGAGGATGAGATGGTTGGATGGCATCTCTGACTCGAAGGACATGAGTTTGAACAAGCTCCAGGAGTTGGTGATGGACAGGGAGGCCTGGCATGCTGCAGTCCATGGGGTCAAAGAGTCAGACACAACTGAGCAACTGAACTGAACTGAACAATAATAACAGCTAAAATTTTGGATTATTTTATTGTGTACCAGGCTCCTAAATGAATCATTTAATCTTTATAATGACACTTTAAGATATATGCTATTATTACTCCCATTTCATAGAATGGCTCAAAAAATTACCCACCTCCTGCTTCCCTGTCCCTGTCATCTGAAACTACTCTCCTTCCGTCTCCCACGGGCCTCTTAAGCAACTGTGCTCACCACACATTCTGCTCCACCACGTGCACTAGTCTCTCAGTCTGGGATGCTCTCTCCTTTCTTCAGTTACTTAGTTTTCTCCTCTTCATTGTCCAACTCTCAAAAGAGTTTCTAGGACCCGCCCTAGATCAGATCAGCTCCTTGTTCTATGTACTAGTTTTCTATTGTTGCTACGACAAATTCCCACAAATTTGATGGCTTAAAAAAAACACAAATTTATTATCGCACAGAAACTGGGCGTGAAGACTACAACCAACGTGTTGGCATAACTGTTCCTTCTGCAGGCTCTTGGGGGAGAATCCAGTTCCCCAGTGATCTTTGTTAAGAATCAGGGGCTTCCCAGGTGGCACTAGTGGCATAAAGAACCCACCTGCCAGTGCAGATAGACGTAAGAGACGCGGGTTCAATCCCTGCATCGGGAAGATCCCCCGAAGGAGGGCAGAGCAACCCACTCCAGTATTCTTCCCTGGAGAACCTCATGGACAGGGGAGCCTGGCAGGCTGTAGTCCATAGAGTCACAAAGAGTCAGACAGGACTGAAGTGACTTAGCATGCATCAAGAATCGACTTTGGGAAGGTTATGTGATAAAGATGATGCTGAGGTAGACGGGTTATCTCCTTTTATATTCATTAAGTGGCTGGTGTAGAAAACACTTTACAGCTCAATCTGAAAACCCTTAGATTCTTTAATTTCTTTCTAATCAGGCCTGGACAGAGATATGAGAAAATATGGATACAGAGCTATGCAGGCAGAACTCAGTCACAGGCACCTTAGATCTTCATTATCAATTAGGGCAATAAACTTTTATTTTTGCAAAATTATTGTTTTTCAAAATGGCTACTTTTGTATTCATTACTGTCATTGTGTTATATACAATGAATATCTAGTTCTGAGAAACATACAAAAAACTGCTGATGGAAAGAATGTGTACATGCTCGTTGAGCTGTTTAATAAATAACTATTTGATGATGATTCTGCAGTGTGTTTAAAGGGTAATTCTTCTTCTGCTGCTTTGGAGAGTTCATTTGACATTCTAAAAATGGTTGTAATTTCAAGGGGTGACCAAAATGTATCAATTAGCCTGACATCTAAGTCTTTAACAGATCTATAAATTTCCAATTTCCTTTGCCATCTTAACCATGGTAAATCATTCTGAACAAGATCATTCTTTTGAACAACAGCCTCCTTATTAGCTGAGATCAATTGAGATTAAAAAATGAAAAATACACTAGATGCTGAGAACTCTTTATGAAACCACATTTGTAGGATGAGTATTGAACGAAGATTAATGTGTTATTTTCAGCTTCTACATCATTGATTTAAACATTTATTATCTAAATCCCACTGCTGGATTAAACACTAATATATATTTGGATGGCTTGCTTGCTTGCCAGTATTATTTTTTCCCTATTGAGATTACATATTAATGGGAGGGAACAATTTTTAATTCAAAAGTAGCTTGCTTTGCACACCACGTGTGTTTCTGAAAGTGTGGCACACTAAATTGAGTAAAATAGATTTTTCCATTGAATTTTAAATTAACGATTCCATCCTTTGTTTTAATTTCTGACTGATTTTCATTTGCTCTTTGGATACAAAACAAGATCCTTAGAATATCAGGTGGCCCCTATGTGATCAGGACTCAGCCGACATTTAGAGACCGTCTCACAGCGCCCTGCTCTTCTGTCACCAGAAACCTGGCCTTATGTCAAAACCTAATTCTTTAGACTCAATGTTGTTCCACATATTGTCTGAAATGTTAATTCTCTGACACTACCTGCTCTATTTTTTCCATCGAGTACATTGCTTTCTTAATTAATTGTCCATCATTTCCTGACTAGAAAGTAGGCTTCAAAAATGCATGGATTTTAGTTTCTCTTTCTTCACTGCGAGTCTCCAGCATCTAGATCTGTGCCGGCTATATTGTATGCACTCAGAAAAAAATGGCGCATGAATGATTCCTTATCTTGGAACACCAGTTTCCCTTCTCTATACCAAGCTATTCTCTATTCACCATTCAAATTCCAGGTTAAATGTCACTTTTTCAAGCCACCTTTTTTTGACACCCAAGACAAAATCAGCTTTATCTACAATTTGTTCCGACAGGTCTCTGTCCTTCTGAGTTCTCCATAGCACTTATTAAAACTTTAACTTATAAAGTCTATTATTTGTGGGATAAGTTGCTTACCTCCTGTCTTCTCTCCTAACCTGTAAAATGCCTTCATCTTGTTCTTAATCATCTCCTCACTGTCTACCATAATGCCCGAAACAGAGGTGCTCCATGAGTAGCTGTTGAATGAAACTATGGACAGATGGGTGACTAGGCAGCTCATTATAACTTTCCGTCCCTCTCTTCTACTTGTTCTATGTTCTCTCAACAAAAATACCGTGTCTAGTGAGCTAGAAAGGACTGTTTTTTCTATACTGGAGAGGTTCTTATTTAAACATACCCCTCTATGGACTCAGTAATGCTTGTATGATCTCTGAAAGTTGATACCTCATACCAGCCTCTTTACTCCCGCTGTTATTTAATTAAATAAATGCTCTGTGAGTTTCTCTTCTGGTCCAAACCACACAGAGGGAAAGGTCATGTAAACAGCAGAAAGACCAGAAGCTTTAAAACAAACGGATCTTTCACACTCACTACCTGTGTGAACTTGGCCAAGTCGCCAGCTGAGCTGAGTTGTTTATCTGCCAGAGAAGTGGCAGCACCTGTTTTGCTTGGTTGATGTAGGGGTTATTAAGAAGGCATGTGGTGTGCTTGCCATACAGTAGGTGCTCAAATATGGCGCCCGTTACTGCTATTACTATAAGCTGAGCTCCCAGATGGCAGACTATAGTTGCATTCCCAGGACCTTGTGTGTAAAATACCCTCAGTAAACTTTGGTTAAACTGGCCAGCAGAACATGTGTGATTTCTCTGCTCTCAAAGGGCTTAAAATCTAAGCAAGAAAATAAGTTCCAGAATAGATTTATGAACCATTTAGATAATAACAAAAGATAACGCTTATTATAGTGTAATATACACAAGATTAGATGTATTACAGTTCATACGTGCTTTGGATGGCCAGGCAGGAAATGGTTAGAGGTGGTAGGCTGTAGTTACTAGGAAACTATAAGTTCACATGTTCGTATGTCTAAGGTATAGGACTGTCAGCCTCTTATAAAAATTTCCAATTTCTTGGTCAAGATGTAATGCTGGATCTACCAATGTTGGGTAAAATGGATTGGACTGATGCTTCTGGGTTGGTGTGATGGCAGACAAAAGTGGGTTATTGGTCTTGAGTAGCAAAGTGTGTCGGTCATAGTAATGGGTGCTCCCCGCCCCCCGCTTTTAATAATCAGTGGGGAGCTAATGATCACAAACAGGTCCTGATGGCAGTGGGCAATGTTGCTCAAATAGGTCTGTATTATGTGGAGGACATCATAGCCCTGGAAAACTAGGACACAGACTCAGTCCCATGTCCCACATCTTTGTAGCATGCTCTGCACAGATTTTCAGTTGAATTGCATCATCTATAATCATTACCCGTTGCTGTCCTTTCATCTTACCAAATTCTTTGTTTGCAGCTCTAATAGATGGGACTGAGATATTGAAAAGGAACAAAAGAATGTTGCTTTTCTCTAAGACATTCTTTCCCTTTTGTTACTGAGATGTCTCTGCAAAGGCATCTGATATAGATCCAAACATAAGGATGCCCCATTAAAGGCTTTGTATATACTAACAGTTGAGAAGGAAATGGCAACCCTCTCCAGTATTCTTGCCTGGAGAATCCCATGGTCAGAGGAGCCTGGCAGCCCACAGTCCCTGGGATCGCAAGAGTTGGACACGACTTAGCAACTAAACATAGAGAGATACTAACAGTGATACTGAATTGAATGCGGTCACCAAACATACTCCAAAGTCCCCACGTTAGGAAAAGAGATGCTCCTCGCCTCCCTCACTTGAAGCCGTGGGTGGGGGGTGATCTAGAATCCACCCATGCCTACTGACAGCCAGCAGACATCAACCTGCCCAGTCTACACCTGCAGCGACACGCCCAGTCAGCCCAGGTGCTCTGAGAATAAGCCACGTGCCATCACACCTGCATCACAGGGGCAGACAAATGTCCCTGCAAGCCGGTGCCCCCACCCTCCCAACCTGCACCATGCACCCCGGGGTGAACCTACCTGAATATCCTTATTCAAAGAGACCTGACCGTGTGCTCATATGCAATCACAGACAAAAACACACAGAACGCATGCGTGGAACACTAGCATCTTGTCCTTCCAGGCCAGGTCGGCAAGGCGCACGTACATTACACACCGGCTTTCAGGGAAAAAGTGGAAACGGAGACAGACTTTATTTTTTTGGGCTCCAAAATCACTGCAGATGGTGACTGCAGCCATGAAATTAAAAGACGCTTACTCCTTGGAAGAAAAGTTATGACCAACCTAGACAGCATATTAAAAAGCAGAGACATTACTTTGCCAACAAACGTCTTTCTAGTCAAACCTACGGTTTTTCCAGTGGTCATGTATGGATGTGAGAGTTGGACTGTGAAGAAGGCTGAGCATGAAAGAATTGATGCTTTTGAACTGTGGTGTTGGAGAAGACTCTTGAGAGTCCCTTGGACTGCAAGGAGACCCAACCAATCCATCCTAAAGGAAATCAGTCCTGAACATTCATTGGAAGGACTGATGCTGAATCTGAAACTCTTAATACTTTGGCCACCTGATGCGAAGAACTGACTCATTGGAAAAGACCCTGAAGCTGGAAAGATTGGAGACGGGAGGAGAAGCGGACGACAGAGGATGAGATGGCTGGATGGCATCACCGACTCGACGGACGTGGGTTTGGGTGGACTCCGGGAGTTGGTGATGGGCAGGGAGGCCTGGCGTGCTGCGATCCATGGGGTCGCGCAGAGTGGGACACGACTGAGCGACTGAACCGAACTGAACTGAACTTCGGCCCGCACTAGACCCCCGGCAGCGATCTGCGCTCCTCCAAGCCGGCATCAAACCGGTCACTGGCCCCGGGTGAGTCCCCAGCGTGGGTACAGCAGCCCCGGGCTGCGGCCCCGGCGGCCTTTCCAGCTCTTTCCTTGTCTTTCCTCCCGATGCCCGGGGCCCGGGCGGGGCCGCCGCGTCCGCCGGCGGTGCCCTCCCCTCCCGGCGCGCGGGGCGGGCCCGGCCGCCAGGAAATGCCCGGGAGAGGGAGTCACCTGCGCCCGACGGCGTGTGGACTCGGGGGCGCCGCCTCCCGGAGCCTGGCCGAGACCCGGGCGGACGTCGCTCACCTGCTGGCAGGCGCGCCCGGAGCCCCGAGCCCGAGCCCCGCGGACCGCTGCCCGGCCCCCCGAGCACCATGAGCAAGTTGGGCAAGTTCTTCAAAGGCGGAGGCTCTTCCAAGAGCCGCGCGGCCCCCAGCGCCCAGGAAGCTCTGGCCCGACTTCGGGAGACGGAGGAGATGCTGGGCAAGCAGCAGGAGTGCCTGGAAGGCCGCATCCAGAGAGAGCTCAGCCTGGCCAGGAAGCACGGCACGCAGAACAAACGAGGTAGGCACCCCCCTGCGCCGGCGCAGCCCCGTCCGCCCGGCACCTGGCCCGGCCTTTCTGGGAACTGGTAATGATACCCCGGGCCGGACTGGGAGAGGGCTGAGCACAGCACCATCCTCGATGGCGAAAGAGGAAGACACACCAAAAATCTCGGTGATCAAGACGAATCGCATTTTTAATACGATCTTTAGAAAGCTCAAAGTTGATACAGAAGCATCTGTAATGAACAAAACATCAACATTTAAAGTAAAGACCGGATTGGTGTTATTGATTCTTGTCTTTTGCAGTTGGCTCCTATGTGTTCTGGAGAAGGAAATGGAAACCCTCTCCAGTATTCTTGCCTGGAGAATCCCATGGACAAAGGAGGCTGGTGGGCTACAGTCCATGGGGTCGTAAAGAGTCGGACAGGACTGAGAGACTAACACACACACCTATGTGTCCTGTACAGACTTTAAAAAAAATCAAATTCATTTTAAAATGTGATGTTTTGTTCATCATTGAGTTTTTTACCTTAATTTTGAATTTCAAAAGTATTCCAATAAAATCTTACTTATCTTGGTTATAAGATAATCTTTTTTTGCCACTTTGAAGTTTGCCCCTGGCTTGTCTCACCCTGGTCCAGTCCTGCTGACTCCAACAGCACATATCAACTTTTCTGCCCTGTGTTTGTATTTTGAATCACACAGTTTAACTTGCCTGTAAATCTCCAGGGAAGCATATTCTGGTGTGTTCCGGTTCCCTTCGCTGTTGAAGACTTTAGTTGGTGGTGCAGTTGAGATATGAAAAAAAAAAAAAAAGTCAGAGATTTAAATATTAATTCTACCACTGGCTATTGCCACTTGGGAAGGACTTTGAGTCAGTAATGATTCTGGGTGCCTCTTTTGCACCTTGAACCCTTTGTTCTTTGCCAGGGTGAATTGCTTTCTTCAGTGAATGGCTCTCTCTATAGAGAACAAATCTAAACAGCCCCGTGGCGCATGTAAAAACTCAGCAAGAAGTTGAAATGATTTGCTCTTGTAACACAAGGTCAATGGCAGACCCAAAATAGGGCTGGCAGTTCAGGACTCTGCTCACCACCAAACCCTGAACTTGCATCCTCAAGAAGTTAGGCGTTCTGAGTCATAATGAAAGCTTGGGAAGGTTTAGTTCGCCATAAATGACCCTGCCATTGTTTAAAGCTGGAAGGGAATCATGTCTTGGAATTGACCTTGAAAGTCTTGCTCTCCCCCCAAAATGTGCCCGCTACATTTGTGCCCATTTTATAACCAACAATAAAGAAACCAAGTTTCATTTTCCTCTGCTCTTGGGTACAACTCTTGTCCCCATTATGGCCTGTTTTAGAGTTAAGTGCTGGTTTCTATTTTTATTTCATGTCTGAAAATATTTTGGGATGTTATTCAATGGCAGTTTATGCAGAGAGACTCTGACATTAAGACTTCCTAAAAAGCCATTGGTTGTTCTTTTCCTGGGTTCTTCCTCTTCGGTTTGATAGGCACTCTGACATTTGCTTAGTGTCTGTCAAGGTTGTTTTTTTTTGTTTTGTTATCCATTTGGATCTGTTTGTAGCTTTATCCACAGTGGTTGTTAACTAAATATTGGCTTAAAAAATCTGAAAAAAAAATCTGCTTTTGTGAAGTGGTGGAAATATAGATTTGCTATCAGAAGAAAATAATGTAAAATAATATAGAAATGTTCTTGAGGTGGCAATACACTAAAGTGTCTCTAAGACTTTATAAAGATTCACACACACAAAGACAACACTAATAAGAACATCAATCTGACTTCCTTAAATCAGAGTAGCTACAGATGTAAGTCTCAAGTTCAAATATTAATAATCGATTGATGTCAGAAAGGCCATGTCATTTATCCATGGGATCTTCACTGGTGTGGCCCCGACCTGGTTCTGCAGTGGGCCTGCAATAGGAAGAGTGTGGTTGGGGTGAGGCCATCTGTAATATAAGCTATGAAAGAATCCAGTCATAGACCATGCGTTGGAAACACTGTCAGTATCAGCATCTTCCAAATAAACCAAGTAACTTCACATCCTCATGGCCACTATTTTCCATTAGCCACTAAGAAATATTTTCACACACGTAATAAAGCTAAATGTGCTTACTACTAAAAGGGCCTTGTGCTACACAATGTCAGTGTTAGAATGGCTGTCAGTTACCTGGTAATCAGAGTGACATGTGTCCCTGCAGTTAAAGTTTTACTCCTAGAGCTGGTTAGTCTGATAACATGCTGTCAAGAACACTCGTTGGGTGGCCAGTTAATATCATTTCAGAAAGGGCCACACTCCCAGAAGGAACAATTTAAAAAACAAACTTTTTATTTTGTATTGGAGAATAGCCGATAACAACGTTGTGATAGTTTCAAGTGGACAGCAAAGGGACTCAGCCACGCATATCCCCGTATCCGTTCTCCCCCGAACTCCCCGCCCCTCCCGGCCACCACATAACATTGAGCAGGGTTCCCTGTGCTCCACAGTAGGCCCCTGTTGGTCGTCCACTTTAAATATAGCCGTGTGTACACATCAAGTCCAAACTCCCTCACCGTCTCTTCCTCCTATACTTATCCCTCTGGCAACCATAACTGCATTCTCTAAGTCTGTGAGTTTGTTTCTGTCTTGTAAATAAGTTCACTTGTGTCATTTCTTTTTAGATTCTTTTTTAGAGTTCTTTTTATATTCTGCATATAGAGAATATCATGCTATTTCTCCTTTTTTTTGTTACCTTACTCACTATGACAACCTCTAGATCCATCCTTGCTGCTGCAAATGGCATTATTTCACTCTTTTTAATGGCTGAGTAATATTCCACTCCAGAAGGAAATGGCAACCCACTGCAGTGTTCCTGCCTGGAGAATCCCAGGGATGGGGGAGCCTGGTGGGCTGCTGTCTATGGGGTCACACAGAGTCGGACACGACTGAAGTGACAGCAGCAGCAGCAGTATTCCACTCCAGAAGGAAACAGCAGTCCACACCAGTGTTCTTGCCTGGGAAATCCCATGGGCAGAGGAGCTGGGCAGGCTAGAGTCCACTGGAGTGCAAAAGCGTTAGACACAGCTGAGTGACTAGCAACAAGAACAGTGTTTCGCCGTACACATGCACCGTGTCTTAGTGTCCATCCCTCTGTCGGTGGACATTTGGCTGCCTCTGTGGGTTGGCTGCTGTGAACAGTGCTGCAAGGGACGTTGTACATTCCTGGCCAGTTCTCATTCTTCCATGATCTCCACAACAGAAGTTTTGACCGTTAGCATCCTCAGTGTCAAAAATGGGTTTTATTGGTAAACTGAGTAACTGTTGTATCAGCATAATAAACGTTAGAAATGGGATCTCATTGGTGAAATTGTGGATATCCTAAATGTGGGTTGGGGAAGAGTTTAGAGGTACTTCCTTGCTCTCAATATAAGGACAGGCATTAAGGATGTATGAGGTGTGTATAACTAACATTAGGATGGTGCCTGGGGCTTGGTCAGATCAGTGCAGTGTCCAGTCCTGGGTTCAGGTGGGTGTCTGACCTTCCACAGAGCATAGCACCCTGCCAGTGAAGGTCACTGTCTATGTTCAGTGAGCCTTTCATATCATGTATACTGGACTAAAAACATGGAGCTGGGGCTTCAGTGAGCTCATAAAGCTGGTTGACAGACTGCTTTGGCCTGCGTGGCCAAGATGTGTTTGTTTAATAGGCGTATCTGCAGATCTGAGTCTGAAACTTGCTTTCACCGTAACTCAGAACAAGGCCGTGCAGTGGTGGTAATGCTCCCTTCAGACTTGTCTGGCAGGTACCATGTTCTACCTAAACCAGCCTGAGTGAAAACAACCATGGTATCAAGGCCCTGTTGATCTGAAAGAGTAACATTTGGAAGCAAGGTCTATAGTTTGGTTAAAAACTAGAGAAGAGTAGAAATTCTTTAGTACGGTTCATTTAGATTACTATGATAGAACTCCTTTATAACTAGCAATCTGCTTTGTGGAAAAGCACATTTTTTAGATACCACTTAATTCCTTTTTCTGCTTCTGCTGAGGACTGTCCTCAAGAGCAGTCTTCAATCCTGGCTGTATGTGAAAGTCGCCCTGATGCTCGGAGGATCCCACCCCCGCAGATTCTAGTGTAACTGGCCGGAGTGGGGCTGGGACGTCAGTTTTTGAAAGTGCCTCTGGGGGTGACTCTGCCCTGTGGCCAGGGTTAAGGATGAGGGAACTAAATCCGTGGTCATGTTAATGGTGTGGAAATACAAGTGCTTCCTAGCCGATTTCATATCATGGCACCCGTGAGCACTGACAACATTTGTCTGTGTCTCTGGGATAACCAAGGACCAGCAGCTTGAGGACTTTTTAAAAAATTGTTTTTATTCATTTATTTTTAAAACTTTATTCGAGTATAGTTGCTTTACAATGTTGTGTTAGTTTCTACTGTAAGGCAAAGTGAATCGGCTATATATATATATATATGTATCGGAGAAGGCAATGGCACCCCACTCCAGTACTCTTGCCTGGAGAATCCCAGGAATGGGGGAGCCTGGTAGGCTGCTGTCTATGGGGTTGCACAGAGTTGGACACAACTTGCTGCTAATTCGCTTCAGAAGTCGCTCAGTCATGTCCGACTCTCAGCGACCCCATGGACTGCAGCCCACCAGGCTACTCCGTCCCTGGGATTCTCCAGGCAAGAGTACTGGAGTGTGGTGCCAGTGCCTTCTCCGAGATATATACACACACACACACACACACACACACTCCCTCTTTTTTGGATTTCCTTCCCATTTAAGTGAAGTTCTCTGTGTTATTCAGTAGGTTCTCACTAGTTATCTATTTTTTTAAAATGCGTTTTAATTGGAGGGTAGTTGCTTTACAGTTTGTGATGGTTTCCGCCATGCATCAGCATGAACCAGGCACAGGGGTCACGTGTCCCCTCCCTCCGGAGCCCCGTCCCATCCCACCCTCCAGGTATTCGCAGGGCTGGGGTGGGGTCTCTGTGTCACCCAGACCCAGCAAACTCCCACCCGCCGTCTCTGTTACATGTGGCCGTGTGTGTTTGCACACTGCTCTCTCAGTCTGCCCCACCCTCTCCCTCCCCACCGTGTCCACAAGTCTGTGCTCCGCGTCTGCATCACACTGCAAACGGACAGTGACAGCCGTGTGTCCAAGGACTCTTGACCCCGAGCGGGGGCCTCAGCGTTTCAGTGCCTTGCAGTCCCCTCCTGACGCCCGGGTCGGTGGAACCCTTAGGCCTTAGGTCCCGGGTCTAATCTCCCTTATGAGGCTTTTCTTTTTTTTTTAAAGCTAGTATCATTAAGAGATGGTCACAGGGATTCGCTTCTTCAGCTTCCATCAAATGTGTGAACATTTGACAGAAAGTAACATGAGTTGTAGTCGGGAGCCTGGGCTTCCGAGCATGTAGCCCTGGGCGTGATCCTGGCCTCGTCCTGCCACTTGGAAGCTGGTGATTTTCAGCCGTGGGCTGGGCCGGCCTGAGCCTCAGGCTCTTCCCCTGCGTGAAGTTGATAAGGTTGATCCTCAGGGCTGAGGGCGCTGGACTTTACTGTGTGAAGCCCTTAACTCAGTGCTCCGTCAGCAGCCGCCTTTGCGATGCCGCGGCAGTTTGTTAAAGCTGAGGTCGGCCCACGCGGGCTCAGGCTTGCTTTCTGAGACGACGCGTGAATGCGGCCCTCGGTCCGTGCGGGCCGCCGGCGTCCGGAGGCCGCGGTCAGTCCGCCCCGGGCCGCCTGGGCTGCAGCGCAGGCCTGTCCCTGGCTCGCCCCTCGCAGGGGGTTGCTCTCGGCGCGGCCGAGAGCGGCGCGGGCGTCTGGGCCCCTCTGCCCGGTCCTCTCAGCCCGGGGCGGCCTCCCGGGCCGAGCAGGAAACCCAGGCTTGTCTCCGCGCGGGAAGCGGCGGCCGGGGGCTGCGGGGCTCCGGGCGCGGGCGCCGACCGCGGGGCTGAGGCCGGCCACCGCTCCTCCAGGCCTGGGTGCAATGACGGCCCCGGGTGGGGAGTCCGCTGTGTGCGCGGCTCCCGCGCCGAGCCCCGCGCTGCCGGGGCAGGGATGACTGTGCCTTCAAGTCGGGATGCGGGCCGGGCTTCCTCGGGGCCGCCTGTGCGCACAGCCCTCCCGGGTGAGCGCCGGGCTGGACTCCCGTCGGGCTTTCTAGGACGGTGGTCAGGGCGCTGAATCCTGCAGCCGCACACCAGGGCCCCGAAGGACTGGGCGACGAGGCCGCCCCCAGGGCCAGCGGGGTGAGTGCCAGGGGCCCAGGTAACGCGAGACAGCCCGGCGGCGGGGAAGGTCCCCGGGAGGCCTCACCGACCCGGCGGCCTCCTTTCTGCACAAAGCTTCCACCACCGGGCCTCAGGCCAGCCGCTCCGGAACCCCGAGAGTGCTGGTGAAGGGGTGCCCTTACAGGGGCGCCCCTAAAAATTCCAGTTCAGTGGGTGAGCGGAGGGGTCGGGAACCTGAGCTCTGGACAGACGGCGCGGTCACTCGGCTGCCGTCAGGATCTGTGACGGGTTCAGCGGGCCCCACTCCAGTGCTCTTGCCTGGAAATTCCCGTGGACGGAGGAGCCTGGTGGGCTGCAGTCCATGGGGTCGAGTCGGGCGCGACTGAGCGACTTCCCTTTCACTTCTCACTTTCCTGCATTGGAGAAGGAAACGGCAACCCACTCCAGTGTTCTGGCTGGAGAATCCCGGGGACGGGGGAGCCTGGTGGGCTGCCGTCTCTGGGGTCGCACAGAGTCGGACACGACTGAAGCGACTTCGCAGCAGCAGCAAACAGGGGGGCCCCGTCTCCGCTCTGCTTTTCCGTCGTCCGTCCCTCTGTTTCTCCCCGCCGCCTGCCGCCGCTCAGGTACTGGGGAAACGTCCACCGCCTCCCGCATGAGGACTGGGAGGGAACATTTCCCGAGCTCCTGGCAAGGCCTTTCAGGCACCCGCATTAGCTTCCAGCAGGAAAGCCACACGGTCCTGTAACTGCACAGGCACCGTGAAGGGCCCCAGGGTCCCCCGGTATTCAGATCGCCCCCAAGCGTCTCAGATTGAAGCGTTCTGTTGGTCTCTGATTGTCCGATTATTTTCACCACACGATGCTCGGAGTCAGGGAAAGGAACTTTATTCCTGGAGCACTAGGGGCACAATTGTGTCTGACTCTGCGACCCCGTGGACTGTGGCCCACCAGCTCCTCCGTCCATGGGATTCTCAGGCAAGAATCCTGGAGTGGGTCGCCATGCCCTTCTCCAGGGGATCTTCCCGACCCAGGGATCAAACTTGCGTGTCCTGCATTGGCAGGTGGATTCTTTACCGCTGAGCCGCCTGGGAAGCCCCTAACAAGCAGCATCTAGGTTTTATTCGCCTGTCGACTGCCTCGCTCTCTCCTGGAAAAGACAGATCAATAGAAATGTGATGCTTTCTTAACCTCTATTTCCCTCTCTCACCTCGGGAGCCCGTCGCACTTTACCCCACGGTGTCCGTTATGTAAGCCGCTGCAGTCCTGTTCACTGTTTGCGACCCCATGGACTAGCCCGCCAGCTCCTCTGTTCATGGGATTCTCGAGACAAGAATCCTGGAGTGGGTTAACATTTCCTCCTCCAGGAGATCTTTTCGACCCAGGGATCGAACCCATGCCTCCTGCAACTCCTGCGTTGGCAGGCAGGTTCTTTACCGAGACCTAAAATACCTGAACCAGCCCTGGGAGCTCTATTCACTTAAGCTGTCATTTTAAAAACTTCTTGCTTTCCTGATACCTCCTTCTCCCCTCTGAGCCCTGGCAAGGGTCCTGCATAGATTTACACACTCACTTACACACTTAGAGTTGTGTCTCTTTTTTGCTGACACAGTTTGAGTTTGTATCTGCTTTTTTCAGATGCCATATGAGTTGCTTTTTCTTCAGCTGGACTTGGAAAGAGTTAAAAAAATCCCAGCCGTATTTACCCTTGCCCCTTTATTCAAATCAATATGTTAAGCTTGCATTCCATGTTTTATGTTTATGTCTATTCAATATCATCTTATTTTCACTTGTCTTAAAATTAAGATTTTTAAATTGTAATTTCATTGTCTTATGTATGAGACATAAGACGTATTGACAAACCAGTCAATCTTAAGGGAAAACAACTCTGAATACTCATTGGAAGGACTGATGCTGAAGCTGAAACTCCAGTATTTTGATCATCTGATGTGATCACTATTGGAAAAGTCCCTGATGCTGGGAAAGATTGAGGGCAGAAGGAGAAGAGGGAATCAGAGGATGAGACGGCTGGATGGCATCACTGATGCAATGGACATGAACTTGGGCAAACTTTGGGAGATGGTGAGGGACAGAGAGGCCTGTCGTGCTGCAGTCCACAGGGCTGCAAAGAGTTGGACACGACTGGGCAACTGATTGACAAAAACAATGTATGAGCAATTTCTTTTAGTTGAATCAGCTTCCTTTTTTTGTTGTTGTTGTCAAAGTATTTGTTAAAATATACCAAATAAAACTTCCCACGTGGTGCTAGTGGTAAAGAATCGCCTGCCAATTCAGGAGCCGCAAGAGATTAGATCCCTGGGTCTGAAAGATCCTCTGGAGGAGGAAATGGCAACGCCCTCCAGTGTTCTTGCCTGAAAAATCCCATGGACAGAGGAGCCTGGTGGGCTGCAGTCCACGGGGTCGCAAAGAGACAGACACGACTGAAGGGACTGCGTGCACACGCACAAGGATAGAGCCTGGTGGATGCTTCTAGAGGCGTCAGTCCAGGATCCTGTCTGCGTGGAGCAACACTGTTTCATGTGAGATTCAGCTAAGGCGAGATTACCAGTTTGACAGCTCGGCACTCAGTGAGTTCAGTTACTCATCCGGCTGTGAGTACGCCTGACCTCTATCTCTGGCCCATATGTCTTACTCCTCTTATTTTTTTCTCTTTTCCCTAACAATGCCTCGCATACCTTGTGAATTGTCTTCCTGAAAGCAAACTATATTCACACGCCTCTGGTTCACAAATGCCAGCTTATGAACAGACAGTGTGTTAGCTTCATCAGGTTCACCTGGAGAGCTTTTAAGCTGCCCCAGCAGGAGATGCCGAGGTCTGGGATGAGTGGTACTCCTAGCTTTCTGGGCGATTTTGATATATTTAAGGCTAGAAAGCCGGTGGGTGGCCCATACTTTTTCTTAGGGTCAGCTTTCAGTAACCCAGAGAAAAGAAGCCTAGAGATTAGTTTTTGAACTCATTTTTCACCTTTGTGAACTTGAATTGACCTCTAGTTACCACTGGCTTCTTTTCTTCTTCCTCGGAAACTGGAGTATATAGTGCCTCTGTTCTCAAATCATTCTTTCAAGTACCTGTGGCACAAATTTTGATAGTTTGCTGATGTATTCTAGTTCCTTATATGAAGCTAATTGCTACTATTTTTTGTATTATATAACATTTTATATATACAGTTAACTTTTCCCTTCATGAATCTGAAGCAATATTATAAATATAGGAGCATTCATTTGTTATTATTCTTCATCTAAATTCCACAAGGCTGAAAATAAAGAGCACCTTATTTTAGGAAATATTTCCATTCAGCAAAAATATCATTTTCCATAATTTATGTTATCTTACAGTTTACTGAATCAGCCACAATAAAATAGACTAAGATAGAAAAGTTACTACTGATACCATGATTATGCCAAAATCCCATGACCTGTTGTAGCTTTAAGAAACTATGGCAGGAGGAGACTCTGAGCTTGCCCTCAGGGGTGCTTAGTATTATTAGTATGTTTCTCAGCATTTAGGACTACTTATTTCAGATCAGATTTTATTTTCAAGATAACAGAATAAAACACAACTCAAAACATGAGCTATAAGACAAGAGCTCCAATTCTGAGTTTTAAAGTTTATGATGCCTTGCTTTGGGGCTGTGGTTTGGAAAGGACATAATTAATCCAGTTTGGTATTCAATTTTTGTTATATGTTTAAGTACACATGAATTTATTTGTGCTTTTAAGGGACAAAATGATCACCAATGCTTAAAATATATAGATAATATTGAGGGTTTATTTTTTAAAGTCACACTCTCAGTCCTCTGCTTTAGCAACCTGTAGTCAAAACTTCTAGTATATACTGGTAATTTTAGTTTCTCCAATTTTTTCTTTTTTTTAAATTTTTTATATTTACTTTATTTTGCTTTACAACACTGTATTGGTTTTGCCATACATTGACATGAATCTGCCATGGGTGTACATGAGTTCCCAATCCTGAACCCCCCTCCCACCTCTCCTACTTTTTCTATCATCTGATAGAAGTTCTAACATACACAATTGGCTCAAAAATTTGCAGAAGGTGAAGGAACCAAAAGAAAAAAAAAGAAAACCCAAGAGTATGGAACAAATATAAAGCAAATAGTAAACCATTTCCTGAGTAACTAACTTTCTTGTACCAGAGATTTTAATTACTTACCTTAAAGAAATGGTGCTAATGGGGAATTGTTGTTGTTCCATTGCTAAGTCGTAGGCAACTCTTTGTGACCCCATGGACTACAGCACATCAGGCTTCTTTGTCCTTCACTATCTCCTGGAGTTTGCTCAGACTCATGTCTATTGAGTTGGTGGTACCATCCAACCATTTGATCCTCCATGAGCCCCTTCTCCTCCTGCCCTCAATCTTTCCCAGCATCAGAGTCTTTTCCAGACTCACTGGAAATATCTAGGACTTGGTCCGAAGTTTATATGGTTATACTTTAAAGCAGTAAGAACTCTTAAACCTGGACCAGAGGCTTTCTCAGTCCAAGCTAAGCCTTTGTCTCAAATAGTTCTCCCTTGTGGGTATTTCCAGTGAGAGGATGGGGAAAAGCTAAAGCCCCACCTGCCATCTGCTCTGTGCAGCCTGCGTCAGCTCTTCTGAATCCAGCAGTCTAGTGACTGAAATACCGACGGTGTAATGGCTACCCTCAGACAAAACAAGCTCTCCGACAGCAATAAGCAGGAATGGTGACTTTAGAAATATAGGAAAAGAAAAGTGGGTTATTCTCTGCTAAAATTTGGGAATCCCTGCATTAGAAGTTCTTTATTTGCAAATTAAAATTTACAACCATCTAGTTTAAATGAATGAAGTTTACACTTTTATATTTGGTTACGCATAAAAGAGACAACTGTGTGGCCAAACATTTGGCAAGCACTTTGGCTATTTCATTCTCTGTTTGAATGTGAGCTTCAGGTGAGTCTGTCTGCTTCTCTCACATAGTGCGGCATGCTGCTCGCCGTCGTGGGTGTGCCTCTTTTGCTGTAGCAGGAACTTTGTTCAACAGCCTTCCTGAGTGAGCAGAGCTATTTACATCACCAGTTCTTTCCATCTATTTTGTTCATGTAAAGTGAAAGTCAATATAACCTTGGAGTTTGAATAAAGATATTATCCTAACTCAGAACTTCTACCGTGTTAACTGCAGAAAGAAAAAAAATTACGATTATGTTAAGCCAGTTTATATTGATATGTAGTTCAAAGATCATATACCCAAGAACCTATGTTTTATCATTTTTTGAGCAATTGGACTGCTTTATTTGTGTGAACTATATTTGCTGAGTGTTTTCCTCTCACATTTGAAAAGCTAAAGAATAGTGCTTATCATTCACCACCAATGTCAAGTTAAATGTGTCATTTAAGAATTAAAGGTACTGATCGTGATAGCTTGCTTTGGGGACGGGCGCTATGGAGTGCTCCAGATTTGCTGATCACAGGATCCCTGGGGAAAAATCATAGAGTCACAGGCAGTGGGAGCTGAAGGGGACTCTAGGGATAAAGTTTGCTGCTTGTCAGGAGCACCTACAAGGCACAGCGACAGTAGTTGCAAATACTGGTACATCATGTGAACAAGGAATGGTTACAAGTATAAAAGAGGCACTTCACACACACACGTATATACACACACAGCTACGCACATGCACACACATGCACACACATGTATGCACGTGCACACAGATGTACGCATACATGCATACACACATACGTACATGTATTCGTTTATACAGACGTACACAAACGTACGCACACCACACAAAATTACATCCTAGGTGCCTGTGTCTACCCTGTGGAATGAAGCATAATCAGCTGTTTCCGAGTTTTTCTGCTCAATATTTGCTGGTTTCAGGTTTATACTTTTCTCCCTGTATTCTCGACAATAGCAGGCCCACAAGGTTACCAGTGTGTAAGGTTACCAGTAATACTAGTAGCAAGAAGAAAACATCCATTCAATTGATTATATATTCAGCCTGGTCACTTAATTGGGTTTTTACAAAGAGTATCAAGTAGACCTTAATGAGTAGTTCGGTATCATGTTCCAATATCAAGTTAATTTACTTGCCTGGAAATTGACCTTGGAAGCAATTAATTATTTAAAAAAAAGGAATTTCAGTGGATATTTAAAATGAGTCTTTTATGCAAGCCTTTTTTCCTTTTTCATCAACTCAAGCCTGATGGCACTTTGAGGTCATGACCTTCTCCTCTCAGATTTATCTCCTCTGATGATCTCTTGGTGACATCCCGACAGTAAGCATCCGCTCATCTCCGAAAGCAAGTCTGAGCTTTCTAGGATGACGAGATGGACATTTCTATTGGGAAACAGCTTCCCTTGTCTCTTTCTGTCTTTCTGCGGATGGGTGAGGACACCTCTCTGTAACCTTTCACACCGTACAATATTAATCAATACCCTTCTTTTACTTTTTATGCAAAATCCAGCCCAACCTTACTAGCTGCTTAGTAAGTCCCTCTTCCAAATGCCCTTTCCTCAGAATGCCTCTTACTTACTTTGTCCAGTCTCATTCCTTTCCACTGTTTTCTAGGGCGTCTGCTTTGCTACTGTATAATCCGCTACATCATTTCTGTGGTCTAGTCTCCTTTTAACTTGCTATTCATCCTTTTTTCGTGACATTTAATATTGGTGAGACCTCCGAAAATGGGATCTTGCTTATAAGTTTCAGCTAGTGTGGCAAGCTGGCGTGATTTGCTCTGGTGTCTAATGTATCTCAGCCAGAAACTTTGCCTCATTTAGGCGACTTGCAATAGGGAAGAGGGTGGGGGGCCCTTATGTAATACCTTTCCTCACTCACGGTCCTCACCAGGCTGTGTGTTTGAGAATCCGTGTAGACAGTCACCCTGACCCTGGCTTCATCTGCGTCACCTCCTCCGTGAGGGCCTCCCTCGCCCCCCAGAGAGTCGGTGCGCTCCCCCCGTGAATGTGTCCCTCACCCCCCGGAGAGTCGATGCGCTCCCCCGTGTACCTTCTGGGCCTCGTACTTGGCTCATTCTTTTCCTCTGTGCCACTCCTGCTGCTTGAAGGGAGCGTGTTACTCGCTCAGTCGTGTCTGACTCTTTGCGACCCCATGGACTGCAGCCCGCCGGGCTCCTCTGTCCATGGGTTTCTCCAGGCAGGAATACTCGAGTGGGCTGCCATTTCCTTCTCCGGGGATCTTCCTGAGCCAGGGGTTGAACCCTCGTCTCCTGCATTGCAGGCAGACTGCTAACCATCTGAACCACCAGGGAAGTGAAGGAGGTACCTTACACACACTAGTATCCATGGGGACAGTTCTGTAAGATGGTACTGTTGCTGAATGATGGATAAGTGATTGAATGCCCATTTTTATCTTTTGCTTCCTCTGAGATTGTAGCCTTCTTCGTCCCTGCAGGGGCCTAACACAATGATGGGCATGCGGTGATACTTCAGTGCATATTTGTGGAGTGGCTGAAAATGAACAGATGAGGAATATATATATTAAATATACATATATTAATGAAGAAGGCCAGGGAGAATTCATTAAGGCCTGGCCCTGGACAAGTAAATGAGTGTTAGAATTTTCTAATATTTCACTGGCTGTTTCCCATCTAACCTGTGACTTTGAAGAGAGACACTTTGTTTGTATTCCATTTATGGAATGCGTGTGGTGGTGCTTACTCAGATTGTGTTTTTTGAGAACAATAACAAGGAGCCATAAATTGAAGGTACTGGGTAATGAATCAAGTGAGTTTTATATGAGTCACAGGACTTGCGTTAAAGTTTCTCATATAAAACAACACGATTATGAGACTTCTCAGTTAAAAACAAAAGAGAACCATAAGCAATTATGTGTGGCATACGTCAATTAAGTGCTGTCTAGGATTAAATCTTCCAGGCTTCGTCTTTTTAGGCCTTCTCCAGAAATCATCCATTCCTGGGAGAGAGAGGAGGTGTCATAACGCAGCTGCATATTTCAGAAACAGTTTTGTCTATAGTCCCTGCATATGATGGTTCCAAAAAGGTTTTTTCTTTTTTGCCACCTGATGGATGAACAATGGACACGTTTATATGCCTTGAATGAGCAAAGAACAAATTGACCTTTCTAACTGGGATGCCCTGTACCTTACCTTATCTGAGCAATGAAACTGCAGCTCTTTTCTGCTGTTTGAAGGTATTTTTTTAGTGGGTGACTGAAAGCCTTCCTCCTCTGGCAATGTGATGAAGTCGCAGAGGGCTAGTTGAGTTTTGGTTCAAGTGAGTGATTCTTACATTTTGGTCTCAAATGCTCAGTGCACTGTACAGTGAGAGCTCTTCCTGATCCCTCGGCAGGGCACGCACAGCACATTGTCCTGCAGCTCCATTGCTGAGGGAACGTCACTGTTACGGAAGGAGACAAAACCCCTACAAGCTTTCCCCCCTCAACGGAGTACAGCAGATTCCTTTGTTTTCAAAACAGTATTCCCCAGGTTTCATCAGCTGCTGAAAACCACATGTAGGAGCTTGGAAGATTGAGTTGCGCATTTTACACAGGTTAAATGACAGGATTCTGAAAGTGTCCTTCTTTGCGAAATCCGGAGGCATGCTTCAATTGGGACAGTTGTTGCACGTCTTTGGAAAAAAAATACAGCTGTTTCTTTCCTCGATTGGTTATTAGGAAACAAGTTAAAGCTTGTCCAATTTATGGTTTGCCTGTGGCATCATCATTTCATGAGAAACAGTTCACAGAGAGACTCCTGACATGCACACCTCTTGGCTCTTTGAAACAGAAGCCTCTTGTCTGGGTGTCTTAGCTTACTGTGCCAGATAGAAGCTACAAGGAGTGCCCATTGTCCTGGGGCCAGGTCCAGCCATTGCAGACCTCATCAATTTGGCTCACACAAGGTTTTTTTTGAAAATGTAGCTTAGGTTTTAAATTTGAAGGATTTGGGATGCAAACCCAGATGTCTGGCTTGTTCTGAGCATGTGGAGGGCTGGGTGTGCAGCTTCATGGCAGCGGTGGGTGGGAGCCCAGCCGTGTTGCCTCCACGGGTCGGGCTCGACCTCTCCTGGTGGCCAGAGGGCCCACTTGTTCCTGCTGGCCCCCTGATGCTGGAGCCAGCGTCCACTGCTGTTTATTGTCACTCTTGCACTTTAATTGTGATAGTAGTGAAACACTGCGCTCTCTTTCTCAAAGGTGAGCAAATGAAGCAAGCTTTTCCCGTTGACCTCTTTCTCAGTCACTTACCTTCATTACCCGCCGGCTTTCAGAATTTAGGATTTTGATTCAGGCCACGGTGTAGCTTGCGGTATGTGGATTATAGTGGAAGTTGAGACCTCACATACTGGTGAATTTTCAAATTTCTCCCAATTATTTTGAAGAGCCAAACCCATATGTGAACACAAACGTTCAAAACTATGTCCAAACCAAAACTTATTATTATTAATTTAAAAATATTGGCAAGGTTGGGCATGACAGCATGTGGCTTCCACCATGTGGTCTGACATCTTGTGAAGGAGGTGGTGATAATGATGCAGGTTTCTAATATTTATTAATCACTCTCCAGGTGCCAGTCTAAGTACTGTACGTACCTTATTTATTTTAATCTTCAACAACAATGTGAGTTTTATTCCTGTTTTCCCATAAGCAACTTTGTAAGGCCACGCAGCAGGGGGTGGGTGGAGGCTAGATTTGAAAGGAGGCAACCTGACCCCAGAGTGCAGGGCCTGTTTGCATCCTCCGTGAGCTGTTGTTGTGGTTTGTGGGGGCTTCCTAGGTGGCTTAGTGGTGAAGAATCTGACTGCCAGTGCAGGAGATGTGGGTTTGATCCCTGAGTCTGAAAGATCTCCTGGAGAAGGGAGTGGCAACCCACTGCAGTATTTTTGCCTGGAGAATCCCATGGACAGAGGAGTCAGGCAGGCTACCGTCCATGGGGTTGCAAAAGAGTTAATGTGACTTAGCAACTAAAGAAAAACAACAGTTATTGTTCAAGTGAGGAAGCATCATTTAAGGAGAATTAAGGTCACATACTAAGGGTATTGCACACAGGTTTTAATTGGTATAGGTAGGATTAAAATGTCGATCTAGTGACCCCAAGGAGAAGGCAATGGCAACCCACTCCAGTACTCTTGCCTGGAGAATCCCAGGGACAGAGGAGCCTGGTGGGCTGCCATCTATGGGGTTGCACAGAGTCAGACACGACTGATGTGACTTAGCAGCAGCAGCAGTGACCCCAAAGCCCCGTCTTTTATACCAAATTATATTTCTCAATTTGTAGAAAGTAATCTAAAATTAATTCTTACTAGGAAACGTGGCATATTTTTAAATGAAAAAGTTTTGTAAAGTTCTCAAAATAAAATGTCTTGGGGTTAGTGGTTCCGAAAGAGAATAAACACTGAGCCTGCTTGGCAAGGCAGGGAGGGGACGGCCGTTGACACTGCACTTCTGGCTCTGTTGGGTGGAGATGTGTATTTAGAGTTTAACTTCTTAGGACACTCTGCTGTGTTGTAGTATTTTGTACTGTACCACTGAAATGTGGAGCTGTTGTGTAATAGTATATTCCTGTTATGGTGAACTATGGTGAAAAAACAGGTAACTTGTTGCCCAGAGGGTCTCAGAAACAAGATATCCATGGCCTGAGAGTTTCAGTTTAGGGATGCAAACTGTAATATAGGACGGATAAACGGCATGGTCCTGCTGTACAGTACAGGGACTATATTCAACACCTCGAGGGAAATCATAATGGAAAAGAGTATGACAAAGAATGGCTAAGGCTGTACCTGAGTCACTTTGCCGTCCAGCAGAAGTCAATGCAACATTGTAAAGCAACTATTTTGTTTAGTCCCTAAGTCATGCCAGACTCTTCGCTACCCTAAGGACTGTATCCCACCAGGCTCCTCTGTCCATACTTCAATAAAAAAAGAAACAAAAAAGAGATAAGATATACAGTCTCATTAACTAAGGAATCTTATATAAATCACTGTTATTAGTAATAATATTTAGTTGCTCAGTCTAAGGCGGTCTCCACAAATGATCACTAATTCTTAGAATAATTGCCCAGCCTCTGGGGGATTCTGTCTTCCTTTTCCAGCACAGCAGACTGAAACTCAGAGAAGGGAACTGACTTATTCAAGAATATATGTCTATTAAGTCACGGAAGAAAAATTCAGCCTCCGGCTTTGAAGGTCATACTCTTTCCACTATACTGTGCTGTCACGGTGCACAGAATTGTCAGATTTACTCTCTTAACATTCCTTCATCTTGTCTTCTGTGGAATGGATCAATGACCGTGTTTACTCTTGCAGTTTTTGTGAGAGCTAACCGTGTCACATGATGCACGCAAAGCACTTCCCACCAGTTTGGTGTGTAACAAACGGTGGCTCAGCTGGTGCAGAATCCGCCAGCAACGCAGGAGACCTGGGTTTGATCCCTGGGTCAGGAAGATCCCCTGGCGAAGGATAGGCTACCCACACCACTATTCTGGTCTGGAGAATTCCATGGAGTGTACGGTCCACAGTGTTGCAAAGAGTCGGATACGACTGAGCGACTCTCACTTCAGTTCAGTTCAGTCGCTCAGTCGTGTCCGACTCTTTGCGACCCCAGGAATCGCAGCACGCCAGCCCTCAATGTCCATCACCAACTCCCAGAGTTCACTCAGACTCACGTCCATCGAGTCTGTGATGCCAGCCATCTCATCCATCCTCGGTTGTCCTCTTCTCCTCCTGCCCCCAATCCCTCCCAGCATCAGAGTCTTTTCCAATGAGTCAACTCTTCGCATCAGGTGGCCAAAGTACTGGAGTTTCAGCTTTAGCATCATTCCTTCCAAAGAAATCCCAGGGTGGAACTCCTTCAGATTGGACTGGTTGGATCTCCTTGCAGTCCAAGGGACTCTCAGGAGTCTTCTCCAACAACACAGTTCAAAAGCATCAATTCTTCGGCGCTCAGCCTTCTTCACAGTCCAACTCTCACAACCATACATGACCACAGGAAAAACCACAGCCTTGACTAGACGGACCTTAGTCGGCAAAGTAATGTCTCGGCTTTTGAATATGCCGTCTTCACTTCAAATGCTCCATAGAAGTTGGCTTTTGTTTTGTGGTTTGTTTGGCTGTGTGCCCTGAGCTGGGTCGGGTGCTGGGGAAACAGGTGAATAAGTTACTGTATCTTTCCACAGGGGGCTTACGCTCAGTGCTGGGGAGACGGGGTCGGATAGATTTTGTTAACGCAGGACTGTAGTCCCGTGTGAGGCGCGCAGCGCAGTCGTGGCCCACGGGCGGATAGCACGGCCCTGCTCGTCCACCGCGCTGAGCCTCCCCGCAGAGCGGCGCTGTGTGATTTTGTAGGAAGGCCCTTGTGCCAGAGGCCTCTGTTTTTAAGTTTCCTTCCTAAAGGACAGATTAAATAAATACATGAAGACTGTTCTTAAAGTTAGGAGTAAGTGCTGTTCATGCGATCCCGGAAACTGCAGTGTTGCCCCCAGGGAGGAGGCGAGATGACCCAGGACCTTCCCCACGGGCGGAAGGGACGGGGAGGAAGAGTTACCACCACGAGGCAAGCAGACGAATGTCCGCACCTACAGCGTCCTTGGCGCCTGCAGGAACGCCCGGCCCGTCTGCTTCCTCCCCGCGCCCGGAAGCAGGCCTGCCCGTTGGCATGCCCTGCCCAGCTCCATGGGGAGGCCTGGTGGAGAATCACACCTCTGTGACCAGGATCGCAGAGCTATTTCCGTCAAACCACGGTGTCTGCTGGCTTATTTCCTTAATGTTGCTTCCGGTATCTAGATTGTCCTAAGACTTTTTTTTTTAGTTTTACTGGAGTAAAACTTAAAAGAATTTTCAGAAAGGGTACATAAATATAAATTCTCTAAATACCTATGTGTCTCAAGTTGACTTAATTTGTTTCAAACTTAAATAATTGCTTGGATTTTTACAGAATTCTAGCTTCAACACGTTGCCAAAGTTGCAAGACGCTATGCTGCTGCTGTTGGAGAGCCAACATGTCTTAAGTTTACTGATGGTATCAGTCTCATCCGTTTGTCAATAATTGTTCCGCTTGTTTCCTCTCTGGAAACATTTAAGATTTTCTCTCTCTCTCTTTTTTTTTTTTTAACCTTGGAGAAATGAAATTTCACGATGGAGGTCTAGGTATGTGCCTTTTATTGTTTGTTTTTCCCATCTACGTGTTCAGTGAGTATTTTTATTCTGAAGAATCATCTTCCTTCGTCTTGGGGAAACTGTACTCTTTAATTTCTTTTTCATCACATCGTTATTGGCCACAGGACATGGCTCCCAGGATCTTAGTTCCCCAACCTGGGACCAAACTGGGGGCCTCTGCAGTGGCAGGCTGAGTCCTAAGCGTTGGGTGTGCAGAAGGTTCCAGCACATTCTGTGATTTCTTTATTGCTTCTTCCCCTCCATTATTTCTGCCTATTTTCTACTGAAACTGCTGCTTATTTTTATATTAGTATCCACACTTCCCCTGAAACATTCTCTCTCTTTTGAACTTCCCGTAAGATGGATGTTGGATTCCTTGGTTCTGTCCTCTAATTTATTGAATTAATTATCTGTCTTTTTGTTCTCTGTTCTGGGAGAATTCTCTAACTTTATATTCCAGATCACTAATTTAGTCATCTGCTGTATTTATTATTCTACTTTTTAAACATTTAAATTTATGTTTTAGTTATGTTTTTAATTTCTAAGAACTGTTTCTTGTTTTCTAGTTGCTCATTTTTAAGACAGCCCATTCTTGTCTTATAACACAATAGCCTCTTGATCCCCCTGTAGACACTAATGTAAGTTTTGTTTTTAACAGATTTTACTTAACATATTTTATTCTCTACATTATCTCTCTTCTCTTGGGTTCATGATATTATAGGATACAAGAAGCAGTAGTAAGAAAACAAGCCAGCAGACACTCTCAGTTTAGTGTAAATAACTGTTGAAATTGTGTCTATGAAGCTTAATGCAGTTGTTAAGAAATATTTCCTTAAAAAATTGAAAGAATAATTTTAAAAGCTGGTAGTCATCTGGAACTAATAAAAGCAAGATTATTTCAATGAAACACTTGGGGCTTTGGGGTGTTACGACAATCTTGTTTAGGAACAATTCGTTTTATAGATACTGATTATTTTTCAACATGTATAGAAAACTTAAGTTTAATTTTAAGCATATTATTTAAATACAAGAGTATCCAATCGGAGAATAAATTTAGTATGTGTAACTATCCTACAATTAAAGGGGGATAAAATGAACAAAGGAAAATTAATCTGTATATAGACAAGAAAGCAAAAAGAAAATGGAAAGCATAACAAACAGAAAACAAAAAATGATGGCAAAAAGACCATTTGGACATAGATCAGTTATTACAATAAATAAAAATAACTTAAAAACTTACCTTAAAAGTTGGAGACTATCTGAATGGTTAAAAATAATCATACATATTAAACATTGAAATATATCCTACCTGTTATAGGCATATAAAAAAAATTAGAAAAAATTTTGAAATTGAGGTCCACACAGAAGTATTACAGGTAAATTTCAACAAAAAGAAAGTTGAAATATTAATTTTCCTTAATGCTAATATATAGTATATAAGTATAAATTTTATATTAAGTGTTAATATAAAACAAAATGGAATTTAAGGTAAAAAGGATTAAATGGACAGCAAGTAATATGGCAGCCCACTCTAGGATTCTTGCCTGGGAAATCTCATGGACAGAGGAGCCTGGTTAGCCACAGTCCATGGGGTCACAAAAGAGTTGGACACGAATTAGTGATTAAGCAACAAAGAAATATTTATTTACTGATCACTAATAAAAATCCAACAGGAAAGTATAATGGCTAGGAGTCTTTGTGCACCAAACAAAAAGCATTGGAATTAATATACTAAATCTGTTGGAAGTGCAAGAAGAAATTGTTCACAACAGAGAAGAGCATTCTCTCAGGAATCTCTGTTGCAATCACACGTGCTGCTCTGAAACCATAAAGCTGTTTGAGCTCTGTTGTCAGCTCCGTTTGATCATCTTCATGTTAGCGTTCTTCCGCTGCTCTTTCCTGCACTTTCACTAAATGCCTTTTCAAAACTCTCATTTTAAGTCCTGTTTCTCAGGGTGCCTTCAAAGGTGCTCTAGTCAAATGGACTCATTAGCTTTGTGATTTCTGAAAGATGTGTGTTAAGATTTTGCTGAGTGCTGATGGGAGGGAATTTGGATGTCATTTTTCTGAAGGCAACTGTCTTTTCTGTCAGCAGTATGCCGTCTAATCCTCGAGTATGACTGTTGATTTCATGACATTTAGGATTAGATGCAACCTTACTGACTGTCTCATAGTCACTTCAGATCAAGACATGGTTGGCTTGCTAGGTTTTGGACTGTTATTAAATTCAGGCAACTCATGTAACTTTTCTGGATCTCACTAACTTGTCTTTGAAATAAGAATAACTTTGCAAGAGTGGCAGTATCATAGCCAGTGATGTTTATTCGAGGCGTGATTATTGCTAACTGAAATAAGAATATAGGGCTAAGATAGACAGCCCTTCAGGCTCTTTCTTTCTCTAAGGCTTTATTTTCATATTATGCAATATGTACTTCTATTTTTACCTAGTCTTTTTCTAAAATCCAACATTAACAGAAATGTTTCTGTGGTATATATTATAGAATATGGTATTCTGACTTTTCATCCTCTGACACCTGGCAGATTTTTGGGAGAATAACAAAATGTTTTAGGGAGTGATAGTTTTTGCAAGCAATCGCAAGGACAGATGCTGCCTGTACATTCCTCAGCTTTATTTGAAGTCCTCTTTGTGGGCGTGCTGCGATTCATGGGGTCGCAAAGAGTCAGACACGACTGAGCGGCTGAACTGAACTGAACTTGTGGGTTTCTACAGTGCCGAGTCCATGGTTCACTCACTCACTCATCTGGAGCTCGGTTGTGTTTGACTCTCTGCATCACCATGGACTCTAGCCCCTCAGGCTCCTCTGTCCATGGGATTCTTCAGGCAAGAACACTGGAGCTGGTTGCCATTCTCTTCTCCAGGGGATCTTCCCCACCCAGGGATCGAACCCAGGTCTCCATGGTTAATGCTGAGTAAATGTCTCTTGAGTAAAGAGCTTACGTAAAGTTCCTTATAAATGTGGCTTCTCCCTTATTTAGCTGCATTACAGGCTCTGAAGAGGAAGAAGAGGCTTGAGAAGCAGCTCACTCAGATTGATGGCACACTTTCCACCATTGAGTTCCAGAGAGAAGCCTTGGAAAACTCATATACCAACACGGAGGTGTTAAGGAACATGGGCCTTGCAGCAAAAGCTATGAAAGCCGTTCACGAGAACATGTGAGTGACCGCCGTCTCCCTCTGAGTCTCACGTTCCCTCAGAGCTTTGGAACTCTGATGGCTTGGGAAGGGGTGGGCTTACTCATCTGAGACTCTGACATGTTGGGATGGAATGCTCCCACAGAGAAAGAGTGGAAGTTTTAATCTATTAGCAGAAGAAGAAAAGATCATGAGAAAATAAACGGCATTCATCTTGCCTTTAATGTTTTCCAGGCCTCACTGTTCTCTGATACTCCACCTGCAAATATTTTCATCCTCTAGTTTCAAAAAGGCTTAAGTGGTAACATCCGTGAGGATATTAGAACTGTACAATAGTGGCTGTCAAACTTTGCAGAAGTGAAGCTGCTCAGTCATGCCTGACTCTTTGCGATCCCAAAGACTGTAGCCTACCAGGCTCCTCCATCCCTGAAATTTTCCAGGCAAGAGTACTGGAGTGGGTTGCCGTTTCCTTCTCGAGGGGAACTTCCCCTCCCAAGGTCAAACTTTGGGAGGACTCAGAAATCACTACTAAAGAGAACCGAGATGCCCACACCCCTTTGAGAAAGCTTGGGACTGGGCCTTTTTGTTTTCAACCAAGTTCTCCGGGTGATTCTGATATTAACCAGTGTTCGAGAACCATTGGCATACAATATAATAGATAAAAATGTGGATTTGGGGCAGGTTTTCTGGATTGTAATCCCAGATCCTGGCTGACTGTCCTTGGACAATACTTTGTCTCTTCCTGATTCAGTTTCCTTGGCTGTAAGTTGAAGATAATAATCATACTTACCTCATGTGGTTCTTGTGACGGTCGATGAGAAACTGGATACACTGCCGTCAGGGGTTCCTGGCGTAAAGTAAGCACTCAGTCGTCAGTATTCATAGTGGTAGTGGGGCTCGTGACTGTTTGCTTTTTATTTGCACAGAGAATCTAATCCTTTCCTGAGCTTAAATATGACGGTAAAGTTTGGGCCAAAGGGGTACAAGGGCAACAAGTGTCTGAGGGACCCGTGGAGAAGGTTCCGTGGGTGGGAGACGGGGGGAAGAGAGGCCGCGGCCAGTGAAGGCGGCTTTGCTGACATTTTCCTGTCGTGATAACCAGCGGACCATCAGCCGTCATTTTGACAGCTTCTGAGGGATCGTTAGATTCACTCTCAGAGTCACCACCCACTGCCATTGCTGTGAGTTAGGTGCTAACTGTGTTCCAGAATCATAGCCCTTCTCCCAGGTAGCTCAGCCTCATCCTCCCTTGGTGTCCCTTTTGGGAAGAATTTACTGCTGGGCCCACATTTTAGCTGTACATTTCACATATGAGTTTCAAATACACGATCCTACTATCTTTGTTATGAATATAAGAACTGGAAATAAGGAGTGGGCAGAGGGTGGCTGGAGGAGGATCCACGGCCCCCGCCCGTGTCCTGCCCAGAGAGTTCGGGGACAGAGGAGCCTGGCGGGCTGTGGTCCATGGGGTCGCAAAGAGGCAGACACGCCTGAGCACCTTAGCACCGCACAGCACGGCACAGCAAGATGCCAAAGTTCTCTGCCGGGTTCCAGCCCCGGTGGATCCAGGGAATTCGAAGGGTGGACGGCGTTGGCGAGGAAAGACTTATTTATTGATTGATATAAGATTAGATTAAGAAACAATAGTGTAGTAGGAAAATTAAGTGGAGAAAGAGGGCTGAATAACTTGGATTACGCGGAAGACCAATAAAATTCCAGACAAGGAATTTGCACCATCTACGTTGGGCCACCTGCGCTCGCTTGAATATCTAAGGGTGCCTCGCCTTAGGCTCCCTTTTGCGCGGGTCATAACAGCCAGGGCAAGTAAGTAGACTTGGCGAGCCTCTGTGCCCCAGATGGGAAGTCAGCCTGAAATTAAAGTAAAGAGGAGACACGGAGGAAAGGGAGAAAAGGAGAGAGACACACACAGGGGAAACCAGTCCAGCGACTGGCTCCGGCTCCTATTGTCTAGAAAGGCCATTTATACCTTTTTTTGATTGTACATAGAGATCAATGGGTAATACAAAATTACGCAGCGTCAGCAGCCCAGACTCTTATCAAAACCAGGCTTTTCTCTCTGCATACCTAATTGTATACACAAGTCTTAGGTGATTTACATCATCTTCTGGCCAAAAGGGCCAATTAACATTTTACAGCCTTTTTTCTGATAAGGGTTTGTCGACCAGAACACTTATTTGTGTTGATCTTCCCAAAGTCTGGTGCCATTCTCAGAAAGCACTAAATAAAGTTACATTCTTACATAGCAAGGACACAAGAGGAGTGCAGTGATATATAACAAAGAGAAAAGTAATTAACTCAAAAGTCTAGTGTTGCTAACATCAAAACTATTATATATCTTTTTCCATATCCCGTTTGCATTGATTAACATCCTCCCAGGTGCTTAAAAGATAAAGAATATGGAGGCCTGGCAGCAGTCATTGAGTCAACACTGAAAACCCTCTACCAATATAATTTTTAACTCTTTAGAAAAGGCTCTGTATCTTTAAGATGCTTTTAAGCTTTGTGCCTCTCGCAGTTGGGGGCTGTAAGCAATTCACAAGCTGTAAGAGGTCTGGGGGAACCTATTAGGCAAGCTAGAGAGTTATCAGAGGGGGTTTAACTGAAACATCCCTTTCAAATGCAGAAGACTAAAGTCCTGAGTTGACTTTTTTCCAGAGAATATCAGAAGAGTGGAAAAGCAGGCAGATTCCTATTTTTTGGGGGGGTGGATGCTCAGGAAATGCCAGGGGGAACTCCTGAAGTCTGATCATGACCTTGTGTATGTCAGCTTCCTTCCTCATGACCTTGTCATGGGCGGAATTCCTCACGCTGGCTCCCGGCAGTTCTCTTTTTGATTACTGCATGAAATGCTGTCAAATATTCAGCTTTTCCTCTACGTGGAGTCTGGAAAACATGCAAAGCATTTAATTCCACTAGGAATGACAATGTCAGCATTAGTGGCTCAGTAATGAGTAACCTTGTCACCTCCCCGGTACCCATCAGCGTGGCCTGGGCTCAGAGCTGGAGGGATGATTTGGAGAAGGGATGCAGACACGGCCGCCAGACGTTCGGACCCGAGCCTGTGGGGCTGCAGGGGCCAGAGGGGCTCAGGCATCAGGAGCTGGCTTGAGACCTGCCATCGGCCCTGGGCCTGTGATCCTTTGCTGAAGCTGCTGATTCTTCTGAGGCCTTCACAGGCCTAACCCTGCTCTCATCCTTTGTCTCCCGGCCCATCAGCAGCCATGGGGAAGTTCTCAGGAAGTCAGAATCTCAGGACTACAAGGCATTCTGGAAAATAGATCTCTGGTCTCCAAAGTCCATCTTCTACAAAAAACTGCTCTGATAGCGGCTTCTGAGTACCACCCCAGCTTATCTCACTCACTGTGGTCCTTGATGACCTGTGGTGTTGCTTCCTGCAGAGTTAATACATAGCATGTATTTAACCGTTTCATATGCCCTTCCACCCTGGAGAAGGAAATGGCAACCTGCCTAGGAAATCCCATGGACAAAGTCTGAGCCTGGTGGGCTACAGTCCATGGGGTCGCAAAGGGCTGGACACGACTTAGCACCTGAGCACGTCCTACCAGAAAAAATTTCAAAATGGGTCTACAGATATGCCCCCTAGTGACTCCCAAACGTAATGGCTATCAATTTAATTTACATAAATTAAAATATATGTGCATATACAGAATTATTAATTTCTTGAAATGTAAATTCTTCAAGTTGATCAGTCCTACCACCAGGGACGTTTATAATTCTACTGAGATAACCAAGAGTTTATGTTGAGTTGGCTCACTTTTCATGGGGGATTGTGTCTAAATTCATAATTTTAAAGTAAAATTCTACAGTATTTCAACAAAACATTGTTTCCCAGGGATCTGAACAAAATAGACGATTTGATGCAAGAGATCACAGAGCAACAGGATATTGCCCAAGAAATCTCTGAAGCATTTTCTCAACGGGTTGGATTTGGCGATGACTTTGATGAGGTGGGTGTCACAGTGTGGAACGGAGCGGGTGCTGCTGAGAAGGATAGCTCTTCCTGGGACTTCCCTGGAGGCCGCTGGTCACGACTTCACATTTCAGTGCAGGGGGTGTGGGTTCCATCCCTGGTTGGACCCCACGTACTTCAGGGCCAAAAACCCAAGACATAAAACAAGCAATATTGTAACAAGTTCAATAAATACTTGAAAAGTGGTCCATCTCAAAAAAAAAAAAAAATTCTTGAAAGAAAAGATAGCTTCCCACCATGTGAAGCGAGCAGGTGTGCTTACACGTGTCCTTTAATATCACTAAGGAATGAGTGATATCTGTTAGAGAAACACTGTCTTAAGAGGGAAATGAAGTGTTGGCAGCTCTGGTTTAAAGGAAAGATGAATATAGTTTGGCAAATAGCCCCCTAATTAAGTTCTCAGCTATTAGAAGAGCAGCATGTGATGATGTGAAGTCCGTGAGTTTTAATTGCTGACGGGTGCGTAAACAGCCCCATTACGAGAAATTGAGTGCTCACACATCTGGGCGAAGCAGAGCAGGCTGTCCCTCTGCAGGGACAGGCAGATCACGCTCCTGCTAAGTCAGGGCTTAGGCTGCCTCTGTGTATTACCCGGGCTATGAAACAAACGTGGAGTGGCATTATTAACACACACACTCCATTGAGATTAGTCAGTCCAGTAATAACAGACTGATCATACTGGTGAAGTCTGCGCTGTGATTTCAATTGTCCCCCTCAAAGCGCACAGAGGAAGGGCTGGTGCGCGGTTTGGAAGGTCTCAGATTAGCGCGGCCGAGAATCTGCCTCCCTGCGCTCACGTGCTGATAAGCACAGCCCGTCTAGGAAGTCAGACGGGGTTCCGCGGAGCCGGTGAAAGTGAGGATTGGCTGTCAGCCGCTCTTTGGTTTCTATACGTATTTGATTTCATCTCATTTTCCTCCATTCTCGCTTTTTTAAAAAATTGAGAGGTAGTTGATTTCCCAATACTGCCTATTTCCGGGTGTGCGGCAGCGTGATTCTGTCGCACATACACGTAATTATTTCCTCAGATTCTTTCTCTCATAGGTTATTATTGGTAGAGTTCGCTGTACCATGGTCCTTGTGGTTATCTGTCTCATTTATAACACTGAGTACATGTTAATCCAGACCCCTCATGTAACCCCATCCCCATCCCCTTTGGTAGCCATGCGCTTGTTTTCTGCGTCCGCTGGTCTGTTTCTTCAGCAGCTTTTTAAATGCGGTAGGCCACGGCTTGGAAAGGGTGGCTTTCAGGCCAGATCTTTCCCGAGCTCGGTTTTTGTTTGGCCCGTGAAGCAAGATGGTTTTCCTATGTTTAAAGCACTGCGGGCAACCGCAGCAGCACGCAGACGGCCGCTCGCCAGGGGCCGGCCGCGGCCTGCAGCGCCGGAGGCGGCGCGGTCCGGCCCTTCGCAGAAGCGCCCTGCCGCTGGCGGGCTAGTGGGCACCCGGGGGCTGTAGGCGCGCTGCGGGGGCCCTGGGCCCGCGGGGACGCCCCGCTCTGCCGCGGGCCGCTGAGCCCTGCGAGGCCCCTTCACTTTCGGACCCTCAGTTTTCTCATTTATAAAATGAACATGACGATCAGTAGACTATTCTGCAGTCCCTTAAATTCTAAAATGCTTTTATCAACGAACGAATATGTGTTTGCTACCTGAAGTCTGAAAGTGATGGAAATGATTAATCTGTGCTCGCATATTTGTTATAGGAACTAGCGATCTTTTCAGTGCTGTTAATGACCGTCAAGCACTGCTGGCGGCCCTGGGCGCACCTTCAGCGCAGGGCAGCGTGTTCTGCTATTGCTGCGCTTGCTATATTCGTTCCTAATTGTTCTTTTAGCAGAAACAGGATGTCAGAATATTCATTCTGAAGGTATTTTATTCCTTCAGCCTGTGGAGGACTGTAAAGCCAGCAACTAGCCTGAGGCACTATTTCACAGCGCCTCCTGCTGTACATTTTCGTGTTTATTTCCTTTTTTGAGGTAGATAAAACGGTTCCCAGACAGCTCAGCTCGCTGTATGTCTGATACATGCTGACTTGATCCAATGTTGTGCTTGGCTTCAAGATCTCCACTCTTGGCCTTAGTATTGTTACTCTCATCTTAAGATAGAATAATTGTTTGTGAGCCTTTCTCCTGCATTCCAGAAAGCTCCTTAAATGTAGGGACTGTTGATTGGACTTTGTCTCTGGAGCCCGGAGTTCATGCCTGGCCTGGAGTGAGCTCTCGATAAATTTGTTCAGTGCCAAATGAATAAATGAAGAAAAATCCTTGGTGGAATATGAATGTCTTAGGTCATTGCTCATGACAATGGCCTCAGAATTATAATGATGGCAAGTTTAGTTTTGACTCCCAACCTCTCTCAGGGGCTTGGGCTCAACCTGAGGACTCTTGGGGCCAGTTAGACCTGAACTAGTCATCTCAAGCCATATCATGTCTGTCATAAGGTGGCTTTTACCCTCAAAGTCTCAAACCGGACTTGCTTTTCTAATGTTCTTGGGACAGAGTAATTTAAGATTAAGCCAGACTGTCTGGGACTATTGCTAACAGAAGGAAATACAGTGTACCCACCTGGAGTTATCCTTAACTCAAACACACAGCATGGTTTTCATCGGCTCTGGTAATTTAACAAAGGAGCCATAGTATCCTTGATACTTTTTACGTTTGGTATGTTAAGGTTTTGCTATATCTGGTTTATTTTCAGTAGCATTAGCCAAAATGAAAATATATATTTCCTTTAATTAAAGTTTCACAGATTCTGAATTCTTAACAGTAGAACATAAAAGTTACATTGCAAAAATGACAGGCAAAGTGTAAATTTTCTAGAAGCTCTGGAGGTTATATATTCAGCTAGCACAAATTACTTAAAAAAAATGTTGACTGAAGTATTATAAGATTAGCTACAACAAATTTGCACAGCCCCAAATATTCATATTTTAATTATTGCTCAGTGTTGCAAAAAAGACTTAGTCTTTAAATAAATATTCCATTTCACTGGATTCTCACATATCAATTGGGTAGCAGATGTTTTTGTTATTGTGTTTGAGGAAACCCACGTCTTGAAACGTTAACTCCATAATTCTTTCTTTCTCCTATGTTCAGGATGAGCTGATGGCAGAACTTGAAGAACTGGAGCAGGAAGAATTAAATAAGAAGATGACAAATATCCGACTCCCGAATGCACCTTCTTCCTCGCTCCCAGCTCAGCCGGACAGAGGGTCGGGCAGGATGCCCGGCGCGTCCTCGGCACACCGCTCTCGAGCAGGTCTGTGCCTCACCGAAGTGCCCGTGGTCAAATACTGACCTGAAGTCATGGCCAGGCCCATCTCAGGAGGACCTCTCCCGTAGACTTCCCGGGCGACCTAGTGGTTCAGACTCAGCACCTCCACTGCGGGGTGTGGGTTTGATTCCTGGTCAGGGAAGTAAGATTCCTCAGGCCCTGCACAGCCAAGAAAAAAGAGACTCTCAAGAGTAGTGAGCATGCCTGGGCTTCCAGGTGGCACTAGTGGTAAAGAGCCTGCCTGCTATGCAGGATATGGAAGAGACGCAGGTTTGTCCCCGGGCTGGGAAGATCCCCTGGAGGAGGGCATGGCAGCCCACTCCAGTGTTCCTGCCTGCAGAGTCCCATGGACACAGGAGCTGGGTCCGTGGGGTCGCAAAGAGTCGGACACGACTGAAGCGACTTAGCACACACGTCTCTTCAGCACTATTTTCCATTTCAGAAACATACACCTTTTAATGAATAATTCTAATTTGTTTTCTGTGCTGAAGGTGTGAATGTCACCAGTGACTGATTTTTATCCTTTTTTTTTTTTTGTTCCAGCATCTTCTAGGAGGACAGGCAGAGAGGATGATGACATCCAACATTTGGCAGCTTGGGCTACTTAGAACGGAAGTTTTGGATGCAGCTGTATATAAGACATGAAGATGTTTTTGCCAAATACAGAAGCTAACACAGATTGTTTTATATTTATACTGGATGAATGATTGTCTTTTAAGCCTCATAGGTAAAAGTTAAAGGAGTCATGTGTAGCTTTAGGATCCCTTTAAGATGAAAAGGGACTTCCCGGTAGCGCTTTGGAGGATCTCTTCCTCCCGATAGGAGGGACCATTCTACCTTCTTCCCTGCTGTATTTCCAGTCCTGGCATGTCGTTGGTACTCTCTATGTATTTGTTGAAAAGAAACTGAATCCTATTAACATGTAAAACATATAATCAACTATCAGCCACTTCAGAGTGACATGTTCTGAACTTTCCTCCCTGTGCGAAGGCAGGTTTGCAGTGAGTGTCCATGTTAGGAGAGTTGTAGCCCACGGTAAATGTACAAGAAATACAACTTTTCATAGGAGAGGCTTCTTGTAAAGAAGTCTTGTGTGAGTTTACACATAAATAGTTTCACTGAGTTTTGCAATTTAAAATCTTAAAGGCGTTTTAATTGACATTTATTATGCCAGTTACGCTTGGAATGGGGCAATGGCTACATTTCCCAACATGTCTGAAAGCGCTAACAGCTTCCACTGCTGAGCGGGCCTCTCCTGGGTGTTGTTTAGCCACTTAGGGAGCTGCATTACCGTTCCCAGGCCATTATGATGTTATTATGGCTTCAATGTGCTAAATGTGTGTGTTCGTTCTTTTCTGTTTTGGGCTCTCTTGTACATTTATTTACAATTTGTGTCATATTCTTTGCAAATACATAAAAATATAGGCAATTAAAAATATATCTTAGATACAATTTGGCCATAATGATTTTTAAATGGGAAGTAAAATTCAGAATTATGTGTTGCCCATAACGTGTCATGGGCCATAAAATGAGAAATGTCATTATAGAGAATGGTCTAGCAATTCCCAGCATTAGCTCAGGGAATACAAGCGCCAGTGGGATGGAGACAACACTAGACTTGGAGGGAGGAGTTCTGGACCCTGCTTCCCGCTCCGCCACGGACACGGTACAGCTAGGCAGGCCGTAAGCTCAGTCTGTGTTTTCCCACTGAGAAATCTAAGGGCTGACGCTTCTGTGCTGCCACAGGCCTTTTGCGTGTGAAGTCCTCAGCAGTCTTTCTACCCCCGCAGCACAGACACCACACCTTACTTAGCTCTTCAGTCCCAGTTAAACCGTCCTTTGTTTCGGGCAATATTTCCCTCATTGCAGACTAACTCAGGTCTTCCTTCTAAATGCTTCCGTAGCCGTCTGCTTTCTGCCCTGCCGCCCATCACGGTGTATGTTGCGCGTTTCCTTCCATGAGCGCTCTTACTGCTTTTCCTCTCCTTTGCTGCTGTGCGTCAGTCCCTCAGTCGTGCCAACTCTCTGCAATCCCACGGTCCGTCTCGTGGGGTCCTCGTGGCAGGAACACCAGCGTGGCCCCCGTTCCCTCCTCCGATGGGCCGCGTTTCGGCAGAACTCGAGTGCCACCCGTCCGACTCGGGTGGCGTGACCCGCACGGCTCTCAGCATCACTGAGTTCCTCAAGGCCCTCTGCCACGAGGAGGCGGTGATCCTCAAAGGGGCTCCTCCCTGCTGCGCGTGCTGCCTGGAGGGCAGGCACTGTGTCTCCGCCCATTCAGTCCATCCGTGCATCTCTGCACAGCCTCTCTCGTGCAGCTGTCACTTAATAAAGGTTTGTCACTATTACATGGAAGACTATTTTTACCTCTTTGGGTCATGATAGAATAACAGGAACTGGATTTACCTTCTTCTGTCACATAACCGGAAAACTGGACGGAATATATGAAGCAGCGGTTTTCAGACACTGGACGGAAGGCAGCAGAGAGGAGGCGGACAGATGAAAGGCGGACTCTGGTTCCCCGCTCGTGGCCTCACGGAGCCTGGGGGGCTTACCGAGGGAGGAAATCCGAGGGGGAGGCTTCTGGAAAGGAGGGTGCTGCACGGAGAGGGGGGAGCGTGCTGGAAATCCGCAGAGAGGCCCCTTCCAAGTTTTTGGCTCAGAACTGGTCTGTATACCTGTCTGAGGAAGTGACTGTCACAGGAGGGACCACTGGAAAGAAGCAAGCAGGTCAGTCCCGAGCTCACACGGGGCAGGGGAACGTGTCTCCATCAGCCATGGGGAAGACCTCCTACCAAAGGGTATCAGATTGAGTCCTTGGAAGGATATTGCCTCATTAGTAAGGTCAAATTATGCCTAGGCTAAAGGCTCTTCTGGGTCCACCCTAAAAAGCTTAAAAGTGAAAGTGTTAGTCACTCAGCGGTGTCTGCCTCTGTGACCCCATGAACTGTAGCCCCAGGCTCCTCCGTCCATGGGATTCTCCAGGCAAGAATACTGGAGTGGTTAGCCATTCACTTCCTCAGGGGATCTTACTGATCCGGGGATCAAACCCAAGTCTTCCGCATTGCAGGCAGATTCTTTACTGTCTAAGCTACCAGGAAAGTGCCACAGAAAGGTTAAAAGCCAGTTTCAAAAGGATGAAACAATTCCAAGGAACTTCACTGCATCCCAGAGCAAAACCCCCAGTGCGTAAAGGAATAGAAAAGCTAATAAGTAGTAACAACAGACAATTAAAACTGGCACTCAACAACAGATAACATCCCCAAAGCCTGGCATCCAGTGAGAAAATTTCAGGCATGCAAAGAAGCAGAAAAATGCAACCCCAAACCAGGAGAAAGTCACACGGTAGGAATGGACTCAGAAGGGACCCAGAAGACGGAATTTAAAGGCAAGGGATAGTAAGACGGCTACTAAACATATATTCTTCATAAAACTGCTACAGTAAATATACTCCATATGTTTGGAAAAGAAGAGACAAACATGATCACAACGAAGCGAGAAATGGCAGATATAATAAAAAAGACGCAAACTGAAACTCTAGGGATGAAAAATATCTGAGATGAAAATATAGAAGATGGTGGGAGTAACGACAGATTAGACACTGCAGAGGAAAAGGTTAGTAAACTTAGAGACATAGCAACAGAAATTACCCTAAATAAAATGCTAAAGAGAAAAAATGGGAAAAATAAAGCAAGAATAAGCTTTGAGACCACATTAAGCTGTCTAACATGCGGGTTATTGAAGTCTGGAATTTTGGTGGTAGACTGGATGAATTTTGGGGGGAAGGGGCTTTTTTGGGGTAGGGAATGGAATAGGATAGAAAAAAACTTTTGTAGAAATAATGGCTGAGAAATTTCCAAGCTTGCTGAAAACAATAAATCTACAGTTCAGTGAAGCTTGTGTGCATGCGTGCTAAATCACTTCAGTCGTGTACGACTCTTGCGACCCCATGGACTGTAGCCCGCTGGGCTCCTCCATCTGTGGGATTCTGGAGGCAAGAATACTGGACTGGGTTGTCATTTCCTCCTCCAGGGGATCTTCCCAACCCAGAGATTGAACCAGGGTCTCCAGCGTCTCCCAGATTGGCAGGAAGTTTCTTTACCACTGAGCCACTTGGGAAGCCCTACACAGAACAGGTCTTTCTAATTAACATTTGCATCTGAATTGAGATGTGCTCTGAGTGTAAAACATACATTGGATTTCAAAGATTGAGTATAAAAAGATTGTAGAATATCTTATTAATACCTTCATATAGAGTTTATGTTGAAATAGTTTTAAATGTATTAAGTAAAATATATTATTAAAATTAATTTCAGCTGTTTCTTTTCACCATTTTAAAATGTGGCTACTTGGAAATTAAAAATTACGTATGTGGTTCACATTCTATTTCTATTGGTTAGCCTTGGGCAAGAAGACCAGTTTCTCATTATCGATGAGTGCACAGGTGGATCTGAAGTACTAAAATGCCTGTGTTCAAAATGGAACACATTCTGTAGAAGGTGACCTCTTATTCTGAAAACAAACAAAATACACTGAAATAAAAGCATAAAGTTGCCCCTCTGTTGACAATAAGGAAGGAGTGAAAGAAATGAGAGAGAAGGTATAAAAGTAAATCATCCTTAGATTGAAGAGGTATTGGAAAGAATAAAGGTACTAATCAGCCAGCTAAATATGTTTCCAGCGAGGCATCTTAGAATGGAAAAACTTCTGTTTGGAAGTTACGAAGTCTGGGATGTTTGCTAAGAACTGGTCTCACTGCAACTCAGTGGTACCTCAGGGGTGGATCTCCATTTGGTCACGGCTGTTTTGCATTTTTAAATAAAGTGTTTTCCAATATATCACTCAGGTTTTTTTTCCTTCTTTTTGGTTATAAGAAACACTTGATGGCTCAGTGGTAAAGAATCCACCAGCCAGTGCAGGAGACAGGTTTGATCCCTGGGTCGGGAAGATCCCCTGCAGGAGGGCATGGCAGCCCACTCCAGTGTTCCTGCCCGGACAATCCCATGGACAGAGGAGCCTGGAGGGCCCCAGTCCACGGGGTCACAAAGAGTCAGACCCGACTGGAGCAACTGAGCCTGCATGCATGCAACCCGTTCAGCATAACTTAAGACTTTTTAGAAGTGATCTGGAGACAGTTCCCATAATCAAAGAAAATGCGGGAAATGCAAATCAGAGGATGTTAGGAGCCAGAGACTCTGGAGCTCAGACTAAGGGACTCCATCTTCTCAGTCCCCACAGCAAGGAAAGGTAAGCTGTGGCCGTTCTGAAGAAGCTGTTATTCCGTTCAGGAACAAATTTCAAAGCCAGGATATTTAATTGGCCAAGCTCCCTGGATGCTCTTGAGCTGAGAAGCAGGAAGGGAGGTTTGCTAAAGCATAATCGAGGTTCTCTTACCTGAAGAAGACGGAATGGATGTTGGCCTTCTCAATCTAAAACACCACCTCAAACAGCAAATGCCCACGCACCCACTGAGAATGATTCAGTTTGAACTGCAGCATTTCCTCCTTCTTGGCAAACACTGAGTCTGAGCACTGATTTATTTAGTAGAAACTGGAGTAGTAGGTACTTTACACACTGCAATCGTCTGTGTCTTACTAAAACAAACAGAATAATCTGTTAAAGTTAGGAGTCCAAGCAAGAAAGAAGAAAAAGAGAAAGGAAAAATTCCAGAGAAGCTAGGACCAGCAAGGACACCTTGGTAGCATCACATTATAGCCCAGTGGAACCAGCCTATAAATTGTTGGTCAAAGTCTAGGTCATGTCTCTACTTCTTTTCGTTTCTTCAGTTTAAGAGACATACTGATGTTTCTGCTGGAGAAAGTATTTCTTATCGCTGTTCAGTTGCTAAGCAATGGCTGCCTCTTTTTGACTTGGACTTGGCATGCCAGGCTCCTCTGTCCTCCACTACCTTCCAGAGTTTGCTCAAATTCATGTCCATTGAGTAGGTGATGCCATACAACCATCTCCTCCTGCCTTCAATCTTGCCCAGCACTAGGGTCTTTTCTAATAAGTCACTCTTTCCAACAGGCCAATGTATTGAAGCTTCAGCTTTAGCGATAGTCCTGCCAATAAATATTCAGGGTTGATTTCTTTTAGGATTGAATGGTTTGATCTTCTTGGTGTCCAAGGGACTCTCAAGAGCCTTCTCCTGTACGTCAATTTGAAAGCATCAATTCTCCAGCATTCAGCCTTCTAATTTATGGTCCAAATCTCACATCCGTACATGACTACTGGAAAAACCGTTGTTTTGACTATAGGGATCTTTGTCAGTAAAGTAATGTCTCTGCTTTTTAATATATGCTGTCCAGGTTTGTCATAGCTCTCCCTCCAAGGAACAAGTGTCTTTTAATTTCATTGCTACAGTTACCATCTGCGATGATTTGGGAGCTCAAGAAAATAGTCTGTCACTGCTTCCACTTTTGCCTGTTCTGTTTGCTATTAAGTGATGGGACTGGATGCCACGATCTTAGTTTTTCGAACGTTGAGTTGCAAGCCAGCTTTTTCACTCTCCTCTTTCACCTTCATCAAGAGGCTCTGTAGTTCGTTACAGGGGTATCACTTGCACTTGTGGTTGTTGATGTTTCTCTGGGAAATCTTAATTCCAGCCTGGGATTCATGCAACTTGGCGTTTTGCAGGATGCATTCTGCATATAACGGGCTTCTCAGATGGCTCAGCAGCTAAGAATCGGCCTGCAATGCAGGAGTGGTAGGAGTCTCAGGTTCGATCCCTGGGCTGGGAAGATCCCCTGGAGGAGAGCATGACAACCCGCTCCAGTGTTCCTGCCTGGAGAATCCCATGGACAGAGGAGCCTGGCGGCTACAGTCCATGGGGTTGCAAAGAGTAGGACCCAACTGAGTGGCTTAGCACGCACTCTGCATATAAAATCAATAAGCAGGTGACAATGTACAGCCTTGTCATCCTCCTTCCCCAATTTGGAACCAGTCAGTTGCTCCATTTCTGGTTCTAACTGTTGCTTCTCGATCTACATATAGTTTTCTCAGGAGACAAGTAAGGTGGTTGGGTATTCCGCTCTCTTCAAGAATTTTCCAGACTGTTGTGATCCACAGTATTTCTTAAATTAGCTAAAATACTCCAACTTCAAATTTACTTTACATCATTTGTTTCCTGGCTGGCCAGAAGTTTTATTGCATTTTATACAAGACCTTGGAGCTATTGTTCTGGAAAAAGAAGACAGTGTATATTGACGGAGCACAGACAGGGCAAAACAGTAAAACTGCTCTTCAGAAGAGAGGTGTTCAAATGCTGAGCAAGTAGGCAATGCCTCCGATTGTGAATCCTCCTGAACAGTTCTGATATTCACAGGCTACTGAAGGCTGTCTATACACTATTACTTATGCTATCGGGAGGGTTAAATGTTCCTTTTCAGCATCCAGAGTCTCCAATTCAGAATTCTCTGTGAAGCACCGAAAGGGTGACATGTGGATGGCGTGTGGCATGCTTTTCTGTGACATGTTTATATATCTGAAATGTGTCTAAGTGGATCATATATGCTCATGTACGAATTATACACGTGTGTTAAGACATGTATAGCTGCAGTCATGTCTGACTCTTTGCAACCCCGTGGACTGCAGCCCACCAGGCTCCCCTGTCCATGGGATTCCCCAGGCAAGAACACTGGAGTGGGTCACCTTCTCCAGAAGTCACACTCACTCTCTACATTAATACAGTGTGTGTGTCCCGGACTCTTTGGAAAGTCTGCGGCTCCTCGCCCTCCACAATCCTCCTGTGCTCCCTCAGTCCCAGCTCTTGCATCCTTTTCTCTTTGGAGGGCTGTCTTCTTCCTGACTCATAAATGTGAATCTTTCCCAGATCTTTAATAACTCAGTTTTTTGCTCTCTCTTGTCTTTACTATTTGTAGGTATCATTTTAAATTATAGCTTCAACTATCCTTTCTATGAGAGAATGACTTATATTGCTCATATACATTTATTCATCCAATCACCTGGTATTTACTAAACACTGTCCTCTGAGCTCTGAGTCAGCATGGGGATTAAAGCTGAAGCAGTCCTGCAGTTGCAGTCCAGCTGTGCCCTCTATCCCAAGCGCTAGTCACCGAGGGGCTAGAGGTTCACCTGAGTTTTCCTGGCGTCACTTCCATATTGACATCTTTGTCTCAAAGTCTACTTTGCCTGGTGTTTGTATTAGCTACTCTCCTCGGCTCTCTTTTGATTACATTTTGCATAGAGTATCTTTTCCCATCTTTTTATTCTCAATCTATATTTGTGCTTGAATCTACCGTGAGTCTTTTGTAGATAGCATAAAATTACATATTTCTTTTTTTAAATCCATTCCCTGATCTCTGCCTTTTAGTTGGAGAGCTCAGTCGTTCATATGTAATGTATTTACTATATTTGCCATTTTGGTGCTTGTTTTCTATAATTTATGTCTTATGTCTTTTTTCCCTTAATTTCTCCATTACTTCCTTCTTTCCAAAAGGTAATAAATAGCTAGCAAATAAATACACTGTAGTGTACTATTTTAATTCTCCCGCAGCTTCTTTCACTATGTAATTTATTTTCTTAGTGCTTTTCCTTGGGGATTACAAATAACACTTTAATTATAACAAACTAGTTTAAATTAATACAAACAACTTCAATATTATATAAAGCTTTGCTTCTATATATCTCCCATCTTCCTTTACAGTGCATAAACTCCATCTTTAGGCATGTGTGCCCATAAACACAGACTTGTAGTGATTACACTTGTCTTTTAAATAAAATGGAAAAAAGAGGAGTCACAAGTAGAAATCCTCACACTGGCTAACATTTGCCTGTGCAGGCACCTTTACTGCTGTTCTTTATTATTTGTGTTGGTTCAGATTCCTCTCTGGTGTCCTTTCATTACTGCTTGAAGGTCTCCTTTTAGCGTGTCTTGTGAGGCAGGTCTACTAACAACGAATTCTTTCAGTTTTTCTTTATTAGGGAGTTCTTAATTTCTCCTCCATTTTTTTTTAAAGAATAGTTTTGCTAGTTAAAAATTTTGGATAACAATTTTTTTCTCCTAAAAATTTGAATATGCTACTTTCTTCTGGGCACCATGGTTTTTTATGAGAAAACAGCTGTTAATCTTATGGAGGATTCTTTATATGTGATGAGTCTCTTCTGTCCTGCTACTTTAAAGATTGTCTTTAGACAATTTGATTAAAATGTGTGTAGAGGTTTTGAGTTTTTCCAACTTGAGTTTCATTGAGCTTCTTGGATTTGTTGATTCATATCTTTCATCAAAGTTGGGAAGTATTTGTCATTATTTTTTCAAATATTCTTTCTGCTCCTTCCTCTTCCTCTCTCTCTCACTACCTGGGCACCCAATTACACACGTCTCTTTGCTTGCTGGCCTCACACAGGTCTCTTATGCTCTGTTCATTTCTTTCCCCATTTTTTTTCTTTTCAGACTAGATAATCTTAATTGGTCTGTCTTCAAGTCCACTGATTGCTTCTCTCTGCCTGCTCGATTGTTGCTGATTTCCTCTAGTGAATTTTCATTTGTTATTATATTGTGTTTTTCAACTTCCGAATTTCCATTTAGGTCTTTTTTCATGAAATCTCTCTCTTCGTTGATATTTCCTATTGGTGAGAAATTATTCTCATGATTTCCTCTAGTGTTTTAGAAGTTTTAGCTGTTTGAAGATATTTTTAATAGCCAGTTTAAACTATCTGTCTAAAAGCCCAGCAGCTGGTTTGGTTGGGGACAGTGTCTACTGACTGCTCCCCCCTTGTGGTTGGAGCGCACTGTCTTATTTGTGTGTCATATTACTTTGCTGTTGTTGGAAACAGGGCATTCTGATATCATACATGTGACTATTATAATCCTTCCCGCAGTGTTTGTTGTTTCTTGAATGTGTTTGCTTGCTTACTTTTCTGAACTCATTTTTTTTGGTCTGTGGTCTCTGCTGTGTGTGTCCAGTGAAGTCTCTGTTCCACTAGTAGTCAGTTAATAATTGAACACAGATTTCCTTAAGTACTTGGAACTAAAATATGTTGTATAAAACAAACTATCTTGCACAAAGTGGTGTGCAGCGCTCTCTGTGCCTTTTATGAAAGCAGAATCACAGTCCACGTGGTTTGCTAACATTCCAGCAAGACTCCTGTTTCCTTGAGTGAGACATCTGCAGTCTGCACTGCATGGGAAATAAGGTTCATATTTACCTTATGCATTCCCCAGATTATTCATTTTTTCATATATTCTTGCACCAAAGACTACTTAATTATAGATATTGTGAGTTTAAGCAAGACACAGATCCTGCTCTTAGGTAGGTCACAGTCCAGCTCTGTGACCTTGGGAAAGTTTCTTAACTTCTCTGAGGCTGAAATACCTTTTTGATATAATAGGAAGACTATATCCTTGATATCACTGGATTATCATGAGAATTAAATGGGAATATATATGTAAAACTGGTACAGTACCTGGTACAAAATTAATGCTTAATAATTACTTTCTTTCTCCTCTTGCCAATTCTCAAAGCAACAGAGGCAATTTAGGTATCACTTGTCACCATCTGCCATGTGCTAATTCTATGCCAACTGAGTGCAAAAGGTCTTATTCAGTATTTTGCTAGTTTGTAAAACATGGCTTTGAATTAGATATTAATTAATTAATATATGTAGTCATTAATAAATCTGAAAGTGGCTCAAAAAGATGAAGCAACTTTCTGAGGTCATACAATTGCTAATTAGGATGAAGAATTTGAAATCAAGTTTCCTTGGTGGCTCAGATGGTAAAGAATGAATCTTCCTGCAATGTAGGAGATGTGGGTTCCATCCCTGGGTCGGGAAGATCCCCTGGAGAAGGGATGGCAACCCACTCCAGCGTTCTTGCCTGGGAAACCTCATGGACAGAGGAGCCTGTCAGGCTACAGTCCACGGGGCTGCAAAGACTTGGCTACAACTGACAGACTAACGCTTTCACTTAGTTCAATACCTATATCCTTAACGTCTTCCCTGTATTTCTGCTGATACAAGTGCTTCCTCACAAGATGACAAGGGCATAAAATCCTTAAAAAAAGAAAAAAAAAAAAGTTCCAGACAAGTAGAACCTAAGAAAAGACCATTGTTTGTCTTTCCTTGGCTGTAGAGGGCAGCAGAGGTCCAGACTGAGAAAAAAGGTGCAGGCGTCCTACTAGCGTATCTCCCGGAAGGTTATTTTGTCCCCAAAGAGTCAGACATGACTTAGCGACTAAACAACAAGATCAAGATTATTTTACTTCGGACAGTGCAAAACAACAAAATTACATAAGCCTAAAACTGTATCAGAAGCTCCTGGGAAACTGGGCCAGATTGGTGTATTTCTAATATTAATTATTTCCTGACAGTTTTTATTTTAATGAACATGTATGCTTTTTGCAGAGAAAGAACGCAAACTTTAGCTGAGAAGACTGAGGCAATAATAGCTCAAACACTGGCTCCCCTGAGTCCCTGCTGGAAAAGGTAGCCCTTCTGTAGTTCTTGGTCAAGATCGACAAGCTCAAGATCAGGTTTCCCAACGAAGGCTCAAAGGCATGTGAGTTGCTTTCGCCCTCACTTCTTTCCTGAAGATGCCTGTGGGCAGGATCTGGGGCACGGAGCCGTCTCCGCGGCTTCTGACGACTGCAGCGCCTGAAGCCACGTAGCGCCTGAAGTCACGCAGCGCCTGAAGCCACGCAGCGCCTGAAGTCACGCAGCGCCGGTTACAACGTGCACGACAGGACGCGTGTGAGCACACGCCCTCCGGGCCCAGGGTCAGCGCTCGGGACTTCTCCTTCTCTTAAAACATTCTGTTCTCAACGCCTTTAAAGATATTTAGTTAATACCATCAATAAGACTTGGATCAGCCTTGTTATTTAAGCAGGAGAAATGGAATTGCTAAATGTTTGAGTTTCTGAAAACATTGATAAAGAAAACAAAGTCTAACATTAGAGGGTTTGGGTATTGCTTGAAGCAACTAAATTGACCACTCCTGACCTGATCCTACGTCATGAGTTTAGAAGATCATTTGCCTGCCCCCCCGAGGCAGCAGACTTCATTGTGAGGATTCTGGGGGCGAGAACTGTCAACAAATGAGCCTAAGCACCCAAGCCAGAACACAGAGCGAAGGATGACTGACAGATACTTGTTGAGTACCTGTGCTGAGTCCCAGGGATACAGAGGAAAGAAAGGCCTGTTTATCACAGGAGGGGGTGCAGTCCAGGGAACCACAAGCAGAGCGCTGAGGTGGGCCGCTCGTCTGGTCCCCGGGGTCCATCAGCTTCTGGCTGCCAGACTCCTCCTGGCGAGGCTCCCTGGGAAGCTGACTCTGAGACAGAAAAGAAAACAGGAAGCTGAATAAGGCCGGCTTTGGCATCAGTGCCCCAGGGAGGGATTAGACAGAGAGCTGAGAGGCAGTGCGGTCTCACGGGAGGCCTTGCTGACTCCACGAGGGCACCAGGAAGCGGCGCCTGAGTGCGGGTGACCCCGTGGTGCTCACTCGGAGTGCGGCTGCCAGCCAGAGGGCACGGTCCTGGGGTGAGGAGAGCCACAGGCAACGCGGCCAGGAGGCGAGCCCGTCAGTCCTCTGCTGGAGGGGATTCAGAAGTCACCTTACCGCTTCCACCGCAATAACCTTCCATCATTGAACTTTGCTGATCTTTATTTTCTTTATGTGTCAGATAACTGTTGAAGATATCTTTACATGGTCAAAATTAGGATTAAATATAACAATACAGGCAACAACATCCATGTTGTGCCCGGCACATGAGACCCTGCAAAAATTCTCCATTGTCATCTTGCTCACAGCTTCTCTAGTGGATACAACAACCACTCTGGAGGGCACTAGGTTTTCAGAAACGGGTAAGCACAGTTCTGTGCCCTCAAGAAGTCTGATCAGGGGAGGCTGGCACACCCAAGTCAGTCCTGTATGATGTGTAAGGGTCCCAGTGTTGCTTGGCTGCCTTGGGCTGGCCTTCCGGACCAGCTGTTGCCTGGTTGAGTGCTGAAGGGTCTAGTCTGCACTGCTGATGGGTAAAGTGAAAGAGAACGCTGGGCTCCAGGGGGTCCGGCACACCAGGAAGGGAAGGTGAGAGACGGCAGGTGGGGAAAGATGAGGCTCCTGGGAGCAAGTGCTGAAGGCCTCAGATGTCCTAGGGGAGGGTTTGGGTTATGCGGAAGGTACTAGGAAGGCAAGGGAAGACTTTTAAGTGCTGATCAACTTGTGGTTTACAAAGTCCAGTCCAGTCCAGTCCAGTCCAGTTCAGTTCAGTCGCTCAGTCGTGTCCGACTCTTTGCGACCCCATGAATCGCAACACGCCAGACCTAGTTCACTCAGACTCACGTCCATCGAGTCAGTGATGCCATCCAGCCTCTGTTGACCCCTTCTCCTCCTGTCCCCAATCCCTCCCAGCATCAGAGTCTTTTCCAATGAGTCAACTCTTTGCATGAGGTGGCTAAAGTACTGGAGCTTCAGCTTTAGCATCATTCCTTCCAAAGAAATCCCAGGGCTGATCTCCTTCAGAATGGACTGGTTGGATCTCCTTGCAGTCCAAGGGACTCTCAAGAGTCTTCTCCAACACCACAGTTCAAAAGCATCAATTCTTTGGCGCTCACAAAGTCCAGCCTGTCACAAAAACAGAGACACAACTGGAGAGGGCCAGAGTGAACAGAGGAGACCCACCCGGGGCTTCGTGAACTGAGGGCAGGGCAGTGGGGTTTGGAAGCGGAGGGAGGTCAGGAGGGACTGAAGTGTCAGATACGCTCACCTTCCCATTCGAGGGGCTCGGCGGACGCGGGGACCCTTTCCTGGGGGAGAGGGTACCCAGAGGCAGGGGGACCCGGGGGTGGGGCGGAGACCGGTGTAGGCTGAGCCATCCACACCGCGGTTTGGGGCCTGTCGGTGACCTCAGGGCTGCCGAGGGCGATCGGCAGGAGGGTCAGAGCATGGAGCTCGTGATTGCAGCCATGGAGAAAAGGCCGCAGGCTGGGAGAGGACCGGCCACCAGACCGGCGGTGGGAATCCCAAAGGAGGAAGGAATGGGAGCAGGGAAAGTCCAGGAGGCTTTCTAGCTCCTACTGTATTTTGACAGTGTGGAAAAACGTCCTATTTCCATGCAGTCAGGAAGCAGCTTTCCGTCTTTTAATTATTTGAGCAAAGCCACTTCATTCTGAATGTCAACTTCTCCTTCAAAAGGAAGAAATGGAGTAAAGAGGAAGAATTTCATTTTTTCAAAATAAAGTGACAAAAGTTGTCAAGCATACAATGTTTAGAATACTAGCTGAGTGAAAAAGGAGCTAAAGCCCAAGAAAAGTTTTGAAAACAGAATAAAGAGAACGTGAGAAAATGAAAAACTTTTAGCAACAGACAACTTTCAAGCTTGCGTAGCTGGCATCCTAAGTGAAAAATAGGTAAAATAACACAGGCGGATACTCTGAAGTCTGCTACAATGAAAAAGCGGTTGATAATGACTTTTGAAATTTCAAATATAAAAGTAAGGCAAAAGTCAGTTTTCTGTTCCTACCTTGTGAAGGTAACAATTCACCAAAAATACTACAGTAAATGAAATACCTTCCTCTCTTGCTCTTGGAGGTCTGGATGGGATGGTAGCCCAGTTTTCTCAGATGAGACAGTCACTCAAGGGAAGCTTTCTGGACTTCGCCTCCTTTTGGTCAGACAGACCCTGGAACAGCAGCCCGGCCCAGACCGCGGACCTAAGTTCGAGGCCTCCATCGGGTAGCCATGATGCTACCCGGGGCCGCGGGCGCCCCGCCCGCCGGCGCCCCGCCCACCAGGCGCCCCGCCCGCCGGCGCCCCGCCCACCAGGCGCCCCCTCCCGCCAGCGGCCCTCCCACCTCAGCCCCTCCCACCCCGCCTCCACCCGCTGCCCCTCCCACCGCCCCCTCACCGGCGCCCCTCCCACCAGGCGGCCCTCCTAGCTCATCGCCAAGGCCAAGAGGAGCGGCTCGCTGAACTTGGCCAGAAGCTGCTCCTTTCCTGAAAAAATGCTGTTTGAATTTTACTCATCGAAACTTTAGAACGGATACCTGCTTCTTTATAACCTAGGCAACAAGACTGGCCGTATGGTTTAACCGAGCCTGAAAGTCGGCCGTCTTTGGGACCCTCTTTTCTTCGTCTCACGCTCCCTCTTGTGCACCAGTGAGGCGAGGCGGCCGGTGACCACCCCAAGTTTGCTGTGAGAGCGCTGGAGGCTCCTCCCCAGCACAGGGGCCTGCGACTGCGCTCCCTGGGGGTCGCCTGGGCTGACTGCTTCTCAAGGAACTGATAGGAGCCAACGTGCTTGCTCCGCCACGCGAGAAGCACCAGTAACTTCTCCAGCAGGCGGTTCCCAGGGGCGGGGCTTTCACGGCTCAGGGGCAGAGAGGAATCAGGACGGCATGATTGCAGCAGCAGTTGAGGGCTCAACATTTCAGTAAATTCAGAGCCACAGCGCTCCTTAGCTGCGAGCTTCCAGCGTCGGAATGGGCAGTGATCCTCAAAGCCATCAGGAAGGAGGATAGAATGCATGCATCCAGGCTCAGGTTGGGAGCTATTGACCCTGCTTACGGATACTGAGCTCCCCAGGGGGCGCTAGTGGTGAAGAACCCGCCTCCCGAGGCAGGAGACGTAAGAGACGCAGGTTCCATTCCTGAGTCCGCAAGAACCCCTGGAGGACGGCAAGGCGCCCCACTCAAATGTTCTTGCCTGGAGGATCCCATGGAGAGAGGAGCCTGGTGGGCTACAGTCCCTGGGGTCGCAAAGGGCCGGACAGGACTGGAACAGCTTAGCACGCACGCACTCACACTTACTGGTATTAAAATGTGACGCGTGAAACCCAAGAAGAGGGAATATATGTATACATGTGGCTGATTGACTTTTCTGCACAGCAGAAACTAGCACAACATTGTAAAGCAACTACACTCCAATTAAAAAGAATAAAACGTGCTGCATGAAATACAAGGAAGAGGGTATATATATACAAACATATATAGTCTATCCCATATATATACGTATATATATGGCTAATTCGCTTTGCTGTGCAGCAGAAACTGAGACAACATTGTAAAGCAACTACACTCCAACTAAATAAGTAAGCACTTAAAATATGTTGCATGACCTTTCTTCACCAACGTCTTCCATCGATGTAAGCCTAAAAGGTAGAACTGGAGTCTGGATTCAAGGACAAAATTGAGAACCTCTCTCCAGTGGCTGTGAAAAAGTTAACACACAGATAGTGGCTATGATCCAATATCCATGCCATCTTTATGGATATAACCAAACACAACAGCACCGGGCTGGGAACCAAAGAGACCTGTTTTCCACAGCATTCTACTGCTTGATCAGTATTCAGGTAATCTTCCTGGTGTGAGGTTTTACCTGTAAGATGAGGAGTTTGGAGCAGAAGACTTACTTGATGGGCTCCATCAGGCATGAATGTTCTAGGATTCGGAGCTAATGAAGTAGAGTCTGTCTGCAAACTTGCACCCCTCAACCGCTGTGGAACAGCTTTTTGAATCACAGTAGCTTCTGGGGGAAAGGCAGATTTGTTACCTATGGGATTCATGCTAAGGGTCAGTTTAAACCAGCCAATTCTCAAAGTACTTTTAGTTATACTACACCCTCTGAGTCCATATTAATCATAAGGCATGTCTGAGGGCTAAGAGGTTCAAATACCTTATTTTTAACCTATTTTTAATTTCCAAGATTAATCCATCCATTCATATGAAACAAGTATCCGTAGAGCCTCTGGCGTGCGTATGCTTAGCGTCTGCATGGGGAATGACCTTAAACAAGTACAACCCAAAGCAGTAAGTGCCCTACTAGAGGCGTGCACTCGGGGCTAGGGGCCCACCTTCTGGGTGTCCTGGTGGAGACTCGCCATGCAGAGCTGGAAGACAGCATGTCTGGAGTTGAGGGCTCTCAGAGGCGCCTGCGGAAGTGGCTGGGTCAGGAAGGGCCTTGTTCATTGCACGCATGTCAAGCACAGGCCCTACACTGAGGTGGGCAAACAGACCACAAAATGCTGGGTAATTGAGAGCAAAGTCTAAAATGCTCCTATGATATTTCTGTGGACAGAATCCAATGCCAGCATAGATTGTGTTTTTGTTGCCATCATTTTTCCAGAAACGCTATAGACATGGGCAAGACTTTCATGATTAAACTGGTTAAATTTAAGGAAATTCTTAGAGCGTCCCAGGTGGGATGTGGTAAAGAACCCGCCTGCCAATGCAGGAGACATAAGAGATGTGGGTTTGATCCCTGGGTCGGGAAGATCTCCTGGAGGAGGAAATGGCAATCCATTCCAGGATCTTTGCCTAGAGAATCCCATGGACAGAGGAGCCTGGCAGGCTATGGTCCATGGGGTCACAAAGAGTCAGACACAACTGAAGCGACTTAGCATGTACACTGTACACAAGGAAATTCTTATTTACATATCTCAAAATACAAATTTGTTAGATGATGTCACTTCTTAGCAGAAGCTTGTGAACAAAGAATGGAATAACATTACTCAAATAATGTTTGCTTTCAAACATTTCGGAAATAAAAGCTCTCTATGCAGTTGAGTGAGGCACCAACCAAGGTGCAAGGCATACTGTCCGTCTGGTCACGGTGGCCATTCTGTGCCTGGAAAATAAATTTAGGAAGTGACTTCTGTATCAGCTTCTTATGCCTTGACAGCACACCGGATCAACAGTATTCCTCTGACATATTTGAAAGGTGAGATTAAACCAAAAGAAAAATGCTTCCAAGAATGTTTGAAGGAATTTGAAATCTGACAACAAATCAGCTTCTCTCATTTCCCTATTTCTTTGTGTCCTTAAGCAATATGCCTATTTGCTTTATGTATTTACATTTACATTTTAAATTTCAGTGTTTATAGAACAGTTTGTAAGCATCACTCATAAAACAAGACTTATTGGGCAGACTGCAGAAGCAGGAAGTTAGGTTTCCATGGGTTTTGGCTTTATTCTTCTATTGAAAGAAAATGTAGCGATAATGTTGTCCTGGAAGGTTTGGGGTAGGCAAGTAGAACATTCCAGGTGCTTAAAAGGCTAGTATGACTAAGAAGTGAGCAGAGTGAGAGGCGACCTTGAGGAGGTGACCTCAGATTAATTGTCAACTAGGGTGCCTTAAACGTGCATGTCCGTGAACGTATTCAAACAGAGATCCCACCATCACCAAAGAAAACTGTGGGAAAAAAAAGAGAAAACTGTGAGTGGTAGGAATATGGACAGTTCAGCATTTCAGGGAGCTTTCTCTCCTCCTCTTAACTCACCCGCTGTGGCTGAACTGCGACCTCTCAGGGACACAGCTTGGTGGGCACTGCGTGAGGCACCTGTGCAAGCCCCCCGCTGCCCTGGGCTCGGCTGGTTCCAGGCCGCGGGTGGTGCCAGGTCCACAGCTGCGTGCTCGACATACCCTCCCACGTGTCCTCCTTTCAACAAAGTGAGCTGGTGAGCACTCCCATTATCTCTATTTCAAAGGAGCGCTGAGGCTCAGAGAGCCGAGGTAGTTTGCTTTACTTGGTAAGAAGCAAGAACCCAAGCTTAGGTCTGTTTAATTTTAAAGTATATTCTTAACTAGCTTATATTAAGAGATAAGTGAACTTGGAAGGTTCTGGGGTTCCAAGAACTGGAGAAAATAAGGAAACATTTTGTAGATATGACATATTCAGAAAAGTAAACCCCACAGATTTTTACAAAATATTTTGAGGATGGCATTATGAATATATCCATGTAAACTATATCAGGGGCTTCCCTGGGGGCTCAGATGGTAAAGAATCTGCCTACAGTGCAGGAGACCTGGGTTCAATCCCTGGGTTGGGAAGATCCCCTGGAGAAGGACATGGCAACCTTCTCCAGTGTTCTTGCCTGGAGAATTCCATGGACAGAGGAGCCTGGTGGGCTACAGTCCATTGGGTTGCAAAGGGTCAGACACGACTGAGTGACTAACACACACACACACACACACACACACACACACACACAAGCTGTATCAACCACAAAGGTTCCTCCATAAAGGAGAAATTAATGTATTGCCTAGCTAAAAACTGAAAGACATTTCTAAACATATTTCTATCTTTCAACACATACAGTAAAATCTTACTTTGAACATAAAGCCATTCACGTACTATAAAACCAGTGTCTCCAAGATCCTGTAAATAAATCACTGATGGAGTAGCTCCAGGATTGCAGTCTGAAACTGTGAACTATCAGCCTCCCACACTGAGCGCCCTCCTGTTTCCTTCTGTTCCACTCTCCTCCACCGTGTTTTTCTGCTCATCTCGCCTCCATTTCTGGGGCATGAGCCGTATGCGCTGTAACTTGCTCTCCCTTATTATGCATGATCACTTCACCTCGGGCCATCTTTCACTTCTTCCTCTGTCTTCCAATTCCTGTCCATTTATCATAAGTAAAGCATTATTAATCTGTTTTAGGCAAAAGCACAGCCCTTACTTTGATTAATGAGTATAAAATTAGAGCTGGGGATTGATAGTCTTTTGTGAAACATGAATGCATGAAGACATTAAAAAATAGAACGAACTGTCAGGTAATGGTGTCGCGGCAAAGGGTTCCCTTGTATGGCGGTAGGTGGGCTGACTTGGCTCCGCCTCGGCTGGTGGACCGAACACAGGGAGGGACCTGGCAGTTTCTCCGCTTCTGTGACTTTGTGCAGCTGTTGCCTGGAGTGTGCTGCCTGAGTCACCTGGCTGGAGGCTGGCTTGGAAGCGGTCTGTATCCTTTCAGCAAACCGTTTGCACTGCTTGTGGGCCCATGTAGTTGAGGTGGCCTGATGTGTCATTTTGAGGAGACTCCAAATCTGTATCATCTCTTTGTGCTGGGCCTGGCTCACTTGGAAATCTCCCATTCGATTCTTTACAAAAGTCTCCACTTAACTTTCATCTCTAACTTATCTGCTTTCCTGAAGCCCTGTGCATGCGTGCTAAATCGCTTCTGTCCTGTCCAACTCTTTGCGACCCCATGGACTATAGCCCGCCAGGCTCCTCTGTCCATGGGATTCTCCAGGCAAGAATGCTGGAGCGGATTGCCATCCCCTCCTCCAGGGGATCTTCCCAACCCAGGAATCGAACCTGAGTCTCTTATGTCTCCTGTGTTGACAAATGGGTTCTTTACCACTAGCACCACCTGGGGAGCCCCCTGAAGCCCTGTTTGTCCACACAAATATTTGCTTTAAATTTTTCTTGCTTAATCACCGGTTCAAACTTTATAAATTGTCCCGTTGCAATCATTATGCAGATTTCTATTACCTTATATATTGAAAGGCTTTTTAAGATTAATCTGAAAGAGCACCGTCTACCCAAGGTGGCGCTAGTGAGTGTCCACCTGCCAGCGCGGGATACAGAGGAGAGGTGGGTTCGATCCCTGGATGGGAAGATCCCCTGGAGGAGGGCGTGGCAACCCGCCCACTCCCATGGACAGAGGAGCCTGGAGGGCTACAGTCCATGGGGTCACACAGAGTTGGACACGACTGAGGAGGGCCTTAACATGCAGTCTCAACAGATTCAGTCACGGGGAAGTGTGGTTAGAACAAAAACCATTTGTAAACCGGACAGAGCCTACTCAAGCTTTCAAAATGTAAAATACAGGGTAAATGATGGAATGACTAGGTTAGTTAACGAATGACTCTCAGTCCGTCCACCAATGTCAGTTTAATGAAGGCTTCCCAGTGTTTCTCCTGTTCACAGGTAGACTCCTGAAGGGCCAAGGTGACGCTCTTCGGCGTAGGGGGTCGTTTGTCAGAGTCTGTTCCTTTACGAGTGCCTGCTATGGGAGAGGCCGAGCTGAGGGTTTCCACACTCCATTTGGACCACCACAGGGCCACAGTGCGGATGGCACCATCTTCCTTTGATAGGAGTGAAGTAGATGAAGAAACTGGCCTTGACGCAAACACACTGTAGATGATGGGGTGATGCACATACTAATTACTATTAGTTAGAAGATAATTTAAAAGTTACAAAGACTTTTTTCAGTACATGCTTATTATAGAAAAGAGAGAGAATACAGATTCATGACAGGAAGGAAATAAGATTGCTTCATAATTCCATCAAGTAGATAACCATGACTATGATTTTATTTTTTCTGTATACAAATGCATAAATGTTGAACACCTTTTTACTTCTAAAAGTGAGATAGTACTATCTTGAAGTATGCTTATTTTAATTATATCATGAATATCTTTAAATCTTCTGTAACATCGCTTTATTGGGTACAATACAGTCTACTTTTTATCTATCATAAAATCTTTGACAAAATCTCTCTCAGTACTGGAAACTGGCTGACATGTTCAAGATAAATGTGATGTATATCCTTTAAGCAAAATTTTTAAACATCATATACATTTCTTCATCGTTCCAACTCTAGTGAAAATACATAAAAAAAAATAGCAACTATATCTGATTACTAGTGAGGTTGAAGTATTTACATTTTACTGTATATTTGAATTTTTCTTAATCTTTACTTTAAATCCTAAATATTAAAATTAGCCCAAACAAGACAAAACTGTGATATGGTGCTCTTATTGTATCCCCTCTAAAGGAAGAAGAGAAACATGGTTCTCTCTGATTACAAATTACTTTTGGAATGAAAAACAAATTATCTGGATGAGACAGCTGGGCCCATGAAGTGTATTTCTGATGCTTGTCACAGTAGTACACCTGGGATCATGCGTTTCTGGTGTTCATTTTAGCACTGCTAACATACGAGGCCCTGACAGGGTTTAGATCAATGTAGACTAGGCAACGGGTGTGAAGAACAGTTAATCCTTATGAATCTGACTTGAGTTCTGCAAGGCAGACCGCTCCTCTGAATTTTGGATGCCTGCTCGAGAGCTCCACTTGGATGACCTATCGTATTTCAAATCCAGTGTGTCCCAAGCTGAATCGAGCCCCTAAACCCCCCTCTTCCTGCATTATTCTCTTCCTCAGTTGGCAGCACAACCCACAGGAAGTATCAATCCCCAAGACTTACATTTTCCTTTCAAATACCTCTATTTTCTCTACTATTATCCTAACTTAGGTTATTCAATAAATATTTTGAGCATCTGCCATTTCTTTCTAAGCTTGGTAGTTGTGGGGCAGGCAGGGATTAGAGGAAAACAGGCAAAGCCTTGCCTTTTGGGGCAAGTGGAACAGAAAATAAGAAAATAAGAAAATTGACATGGAAATGACTGTTTTGAGGACTATTTTATATTGCCTGAAGATGAAACATTTAACCTGAGACTTGGAGGAGAGGAGCCAGGTAGGACTTGGGGTATGGCTCTCTAGACAGGGGTTATGGGAAGGTGGCCTGTGGCGGGCATTAGGGAGAGGGGTGGCACAGTGGAGCCATGTTTGGAGACCTCAAGAGAGGTTTGGGCATTATAATATTAAAAGTGATGAGGAATCTTTGAAAATGTTTAGGTAGAGAGAAAAACATGGTATGATTAATGTTTTTCAAAAAGAACAGCAAGGCTGCTCTGGGAGACTGGATTAAAGTGGGGCAAAGGTGGAAGCTGACAGACCCTCCCAGTGCTGTATTTCATGAGGGGTTTTTGTGGTTCCGGTCAGGGCGATGGCAGTGGAGATGAAGAGAACTGGATAGATTCAAGGCATAAGACAAGCGATCTGCTGTCACCTCCAAGCTCAGAATACAGACATAATTTACCCACTCAGGTTTCCCATGTTCTCTATACAATGGGCTCACCAACATCCGTGATAAGCTGAATGTTCAAGGCTGACTGCTTAGAACACCTGCACTCCTGTGTGATTGATTACCAAACTATCAGTTTTGTTTTCAAAACTGTATCAGCCATACTTAAACTAAGTTTAAATACATTTATTAATACTATATAAAGCAGCGAAATATGAGATAATTATTTCTGGGAAAAACCAGGTCAGATGACACTTGGTAAAATAAAGGCAAAATAACTGTACAGGACTGAAGAAAACAGTAAGAAAATACGTTTCACGTCACAGGATCCAAACCAAAGCTAAGATTCAGACAAAAGTGCTAGGGGTGTGGCTTATCAAGAGAGAGAACCAGGAACTCTCATCCTAGTGAAGCTATACCAAGCAAAAGTTTGAACCGCTGTCAGAACATTAGTAAATGAAGACACAGTATGTGCCCTACATTAAAACGCCTGCCGGGTGTATCGCAGTATGTGTCTCTGATCTATTACATCAGGGAGGTGGACTTTTGCATTTTGTAGCTGTTCCTAAGGCATGGGAAGAGGGAGGGAGAATTAGGGCTGATACCTGTGTCTTGTGCAGGCTGGAGCTGACGCTTGCGCTTGGTGTGCCCTGCGTTCCACCTGAAAAAGCAGCTAAAGCGCCGGACTTCTGCTGCTTGTCTCTATGTGCCCCCTTCCAGTCCTCTCATTCCCGCAGCTCATCACGAATATCTCTATTACCACGTTTACCTCATGCTGCTATAGATAATAAAACAACCCACTCACTCTAAACTCCTGGAAGGGATCACATACTTCTGAACAATTTTTATAACCCAGAGAAGATACACAGTAGATATTCAGTGTTGTTGAATGAACAAATGAAAGAATAGGCTGGGTTGTTTTTTTTTTTTTGAGTCTATCTCCTTTTATCTTTTGAACTGAGAAAAATCTCTGTAGACATGTAATGATGTCATATTCATTCCATACTGTTCGGAACTGAATGTTCACGGTCTTCCCAAATTCATATATTGAAGTCCTACCTCCCGAGTGTTGCCTGTGTTTGTAAATGGAGCCTCTGGCTTCTGAAGTGGCTCAGTAGCAAAGAATCCATCTGCAGTGCAGAAGCCGTGGGAACGATCCCTGGATTGGGAAGATCCCCTGGAGCAGAAAGCGGCAATGCACTCCGGTATTCTTGCCTGGGAAATCCCATGGACAGAGGAGCCTGCTGGGTTATAGTCCAGGGGTTTGCAAGGAGTCAGACACGACTGAGCACACACACGCACACGCACACGCACTCATACTCACAGGGGAGTAATGAAATTTAAACGAGGTCGCAAGGGTAGGCCCTGATCCAACAGGACTACTGTACTTATGAGAGACACCCTAAGGAAGGGCCACGTGAAGCCACAATAAGGCAGCTGACTGCAACCCCAGGGACAGTCTTCATCGGACACCCACCCTGCTGGCCCCTAGATCTTGGTGCCCAGCCTCCACTGTACATTCATTGCTTCAGGCATCCAGTCTGTGGTGGTGTTTTAGTTACCTGACCAGACTAATATCTATACAAAGAATAATAGATCTTTTCATTCATATTTGATTTGTCAAAAGGAGCCTCAAATGTAAAGCGACCTTTGATATGTCTAATAGATTTCGTATCTTCCCTCTAGCTTTCAAAGCTTTTTTCTCCTTTTTTTCTTTGGTGATATACAGTATCATCACAGGAAGGGTTTTTATCTTCTCCTGAAGCTTACAACCTACAATCCAAATTTAAGATAACTTTTATCTTGGCATAATTAACAAAAAGCTACAACTCAGGGTGGTTTGACAAGTAGCTGGAGTCTCTGTGATTCTCTTCCTCTTCCCCCATGCTTGTCACACACCTCATTTGCAACGTGGTTTTCGTGATACCCCTGGATAGCACCGAGGTCAAAACAGGAGGAAGCTGGAGAGGCTAGGTCAGTGACATGTTTACCTTCTTACAAGAAAAGCGAGCTGTCTCCCAGAAGCTACCAGCGAGCACCCATGTGTGTCACTGACTGTATGTGTCACAGGCTCAAACCGAGCTGCAAGGGGAGCTGAGACAAGTTTCTTCAGTTCTTATTTTGGAGGTGGCGAGGAAGAACGGAAATACCTGTTGGGTTAGTCATTGCATATTTGTCATATAGGGAACTGGAAAACTAGACTGGTGGATCAGGTCATTCTTGACTTCTCTGCTCATGAGCTTCATCTCCCCAGGATGGGCTTTGTACTTCACACTGCAGCAAAGGAGTTCAGGTACTGACACCAGTGACCCTTTGAGTATAATTAGCTGGTTGCAAACATTTCACTAGGACATTTCAAGTCTGTATCTAGTCTTCCCTGCATCTAAAATGCTCCCTTTCATCTACTGAGTATACACTGGCTGTATTTTTAATTATTTATCTGGAGATAACACAACACTGTTCTATTGGGTTGGCCAAAAATTTCGTTCAGGTTTTTCTGTAATATCTTACGGAAAAGATCACTTTTGTCACTTTCTGATATTTATCACTTTTCTGTCAGTGATAAATATCAAAATGGTAAGTAGCATCTGCTCTAATTTGAGGCAACAGTTAAAACCATAACTTGAGTTTATTAATACTGTGCTCTGGCCAAGAAACTACCAATAGCCACCAACAGACAGCATGTCTAAATCTGCACTCACGTCTACTGATTTTACTCAAAGGCGCCTTTTAAAGTAATTTGTATAGTTACTGGTATCATATTAAGGGTGCAAGAATTGTTTCAGTGCAGGCTATGGCAAGTTCTTATCTAACGGAGTCTAAAATATTCAGGCCTGAGACTTTACTGGAACAAAAATACATCTGCTCTAATTGAATAAGTTAAATAGTGAAGAAAATTGGAGTTAAGAGAAAATGAGAGAAAAATAAAGTCATATTCACTACACAAAAGCACAACTCATAAGCTTCTATACAGTAGCTATGGGTGAACCACAATTTGGCTTACAGCTGCCCAGAAAACAAAACAAGATAGTAATATAGTCTTGAAGATAAAAACAAATCACTTGTTTAGGAGAAGCACAGGTTTTACTGGAACTGAGACCTAAGAGAATTCTCTCCCATGAGTTCTCATAACAGGTACACAATGTGACAGAGAAGACATCAGTTTTAAACACACATGTATTGAAAATACAAGTTTTGGTGACCGTTTTTGCCAGTACAAGCCAAAAGCATCAAAACAAACAGCAACGGAACAAAGCTACTTCTACGAAGAATTAAAATGTGGACCAAATATGTAGCTCTTTGAAAATCTGCCAGAAAATTTAGATTCCTTTCTTTACTAGTTGGGAATACAAACTTGTTTTAACATCACTGGAAGTAATAAAAACCCATTTCAAAAACAGACTAATTATTCTTGGACCTAAGGCCACTGTTTCCTTCGTCTCACAGACATGTGCAGTAAACTACATGGTTTATCTCAGGACAGTGTTTCTTTCCTTTAAATAAAATTTTTTGATTTAAAAAAAAAATAGCTGTTGCTGATTTGGCTGTGCTGCATCTCAGTTGTGGCAGGCAGAGTCTTTAGTTGTGGCATGTAGGTTCTTCGTGGTGGCGTGTGGGAGTAACTCCCTCCCCAGGGACTGAACCCAGGACCCAGCACTGGAGTTCAGAGTCATGGCCACTGGGGATGTCCCCGACCATGGTTTTCTAAATGAATGTGCTTTAAATGGCTAATCTAAGTTTAGTAGATAGAACACATTCTAAATGCTGAATTTTATGGTTGTGTTTCTTATACATGGACTTAATTTTCAAAAGGTTAAAAAACTATTCACAGAATGTTTTCTGTTTCAGTTATGTTCTAATTTTTTATTGATATTGGTTACATTTGAAGTGCACTGCACCTATTCAGAGAGACTTAAAGTGATCAGTAATATAAAGCATAAACTTAACAGGAAAATCACAGACTCAGTCCCCATCTGTGCAACGCAACAGACGCAGCTGCCAGCAAATGTCCCCGTGTGCCACTGACGATATATGCCGCAGTCTCAAACCCGGCTGCAAGGGGAGCCGAGAAAACAAGCTTCCCCAGCTCTCATTTTGGAGCTGGTGAAGAAGAGGAATGCAAATACCTGTTGGGTTAGTCACTAAAGTCCACTACAGTTCAATTTACAGTAATTGTAGGGACAATAAGAACACAGAAACTGGAGGGGAAAAATGGCATTCATGATCTGACAAGACAGCTACTATTTCCTGAAAAAATAATTTACTAAATGAATATAATACTGGGAATAAAGTGCATTATAAAAGTAAAAAAAATTAAGTTCTAAATACATATAAATAATAGTGATTCCCCTAATTAACAAGAGTTTTTCTTCAACCATCTAAGTTTTAAAAACGATCTTCTGAAAGGCCAGATTCTGAGAGTGTCTGGTTCACTTTAGAACAGACATATGTGTAGCACTATAGTACCTGGAATTCATTACCATGTTTTATTAGACTAAAAATGGTATTAATTTAAATGATTGTTCTCTTTAAGCCTTTTTAAACATTTTGAAATGAACAAGTAGGCCATTTTATTATACTCTTTCTGTTTCCCAGGATAGGAAACATATTTCTAATACAATTTGTCGAAAATATTCTGAGATAAAGCATACCTGTCCATTTTGATGAAAACTTTAAAAAAGTTTTGGTACTTTGGTAAAAAGCAGTCTCCTTTTTAGGTCAAAGACTAACAATAGCCATTGTATCTGTTTATCTATGTCAGTAGAATTTTAAACAACTGCACCTTAATATGCTGTATGTCAAGACACTGATAAATTTTAGAGGAGGGAAAAAATGGAGATTGTTATTCTAATTCCCCAGTAAGTTTCCTTCAGTTTTTAGAAAGCATATGCAGTTCAATACACCAACTGGAATTTCAAAATGCTAGAATGATTTATTAACAGCAATATGCAAAACAGTAGAAATATAAAATAAAATGAGTAACTTCATACTATAAAACGAAACAAGGCACTTTGGACAACTATATGCAAAGCTGAAATAAACACCTTTTTCATAAAGCAGACTCAAAGGACTATAGGAGACTTTTGTAAAAGGTGAAATAGTGAAGGCACTATATAATTCTTTTTCCTAACTCCACTTACTAAAGAAATTCACCAATTAAACTTGGCACAAAGGAGTTTAATTATCATAAAGTGCATCACTTAGCTAAATATATTAAGAAGAAAATCAGCATCAAGACATTATAGCAACATGTTTACATGTACAGAAATAAAAAGGCAATGCCAGGAGCTGACACAGGAACTCTGCAGGGTATATGGCTTTTTCTCTCTTATTTTTTGTATTTTTTTGTATGACTGCCTATTTGCTTAGAATCTGTATTTTCAAAGGAGTATGCCCTGATTAGCTAAAAGAGGTAGTGTTCTGAAAAAGGCAAACCCATTGATTCTATAGGTAGAGATTTAAGATAAAGATTACATGGAAAATAAATAAGTGTAACATGTAATACACTGGTACACTTATTATAGTATTTGGATATTAATGGATTTGCTTTTCAAATCAAAGCTATTTTATCACTTTAGCTATGTTATTATAGCTCTTTCAGAGTTTTGCTTTGGTACTAGAAAGTTTTCTTCTTCTTGTAAATAGTAACATTCCAAATAAGCAACTTTCATTTAGAGATGATAAACATGTCAATATTTAAAACTCATCTTTACCACTCATTTAAACCATTAATAAAAATATATCAGGTCAGAGACACAACAAAGTATATATTCAACAGACAGCAACATGCAATTTATGTCCACTGAACTAATACAACTGGCGATTTAAACACATACACACACAGTGTGCTCACCCATGTTAGTCTGGATCAATATATTGGCAAAATACCAAAATAATTTATGTGCAGTATTTAAGGATGTGGGCCTTGATGACAGAACTCTTAACTAGATTTTTTTTCAGTGTATTAAATACAAAGTTTGTCTAAAAGACAATTTAAAGCAACAGTGAATATATTTCCTACACCAATAAATTAAATTTTCCTTTATGTAAACTTTATACATGTGCAATCTAGCTGTTTAATGTAGACGCTTCAGTCTCTTTTTTCTTTTTAAATATCTGTCACTCTATTCTAAATTCACAGGAACATGAAAATGGAAGGAGCCACTGGAGCTGCATCAGTCTTCTGCATGATACGCCACTTCTGCTACTTCTATGTCTGATATGGAACTCTTCGGTTCACTAAGACTTGAGTATTGCTTGTTATCAGCCCTACAATAGAAGAGAAACACAATGAAGAGACCAGACGCACACTACTTCACCTATTACCTTATAATTTTTTTTTTACCTCCTGTAAAGAATATTAAATGGAAAAATACTCAATAAAAAAGAATATCTAAATATTCAATCAGAAATTTAATAAAGTTATCATTGCCAGATAACACCTTTGGGGATTTATTTTTAACTCTTTCAGCTTTCTGACCTACTATTTTTCAATAAAATTCTAGTTTGTAATGACCTTTACCAACATAAAATTTGTTCTCATGGTTATAAGCTTAACGACTATCACTGAAGTATTAATGATGACCTGGATTTATACACAATACAAATTCTCTGTGTGTTCAAATATACTATCGATTCATGACTCCTATTATGTAGACAGGGTGGATGTTATGACAGTGCCCCACGCTGGCACGGAAAAGCCTGACACTGAGAGAGATTAAAGGGACTTGTCAAGGTTACAAAATCAACGAATTAACCGAGTCACACCTCTGTTAATTCAGACATATCTTCCAAATGAGTAATAAACTGTATAGCCTGGATAACACAAACCTACTTTTAGGGGCAGCCTAGAATATGTCATCTCCCTGTGTTTGCTCATCAGATCCATGGTACAATGATCCTGAATTCACAAAAACAGGTCCCACAGAGCATGACTATTTCCCGCCAACTACTCAGATGATTAGGCTACAGTAAGCCAAACCTTATATACCTAGATTCTTCATCCAGGGCACCCTGATCAACCTCAAGCGCAGAGGGCTCCACCTTCAGGGTCTGTCTGCCATCTGTTCCTGATGTAAGCAGCGACTCTTCAGGTTTCAGAGATAACGTCCTAGAGGTGAAGTACAGTGACAAGTTGTTTTCTATGAATAAAATAGGTATATATTTATTGTTGTTGATGCACGTAGCTTTAGCAGCTTTTAGCTGCTCTAAGTGGAGTCATATACTTAATAAACTGCTGACTCTAAGTGTCAACAGTGAAATCAGTACTTATGATTAATTTAAAATGATTTTAACATCAATTTGATATATGTTGACAAGAAGGGAAACTAGAAGTTTCAATATGTGAAAAGTTGGTATAAATGACTAGAAACAAACATATAATTTAAATAGTTAAAATAAATAATGTTTGCCTTGGTGAACAGCTAGCTTTATTTTCCTGGTATTTCCTATCCTTCAAATTTTCAGCCTTCTAAATAAATAATCAGACAATAATTTTCCCCATCTATGAGGATGTACACCATGAGTCTAAGACTTCTGGAGTCAGAAATTTCCTAAATGGACAAAAGGTATTTAGTCCAGAGTACTGAGCTGAACTTGTTGGACTGAAAATGCAGTCCACAGCACATACCTGATTCTGTTTTCTAGAGTGTCTATAAGAAGTTGCTTCTCACTGAGCAGTTTCTTCAGTGATTCCAACTCTTTTTGTTTTTCAAGTAGTTCTTTTTGAAAACGGTAGTTTGTCTCTTCTAAAGTTTCACAGAAAGCCTTAAAAACAAACAGCAAATAGAAACCACAGGCAAAAAGAGAATAACATGGACTACTTCTGCAGCACACTGCTGACGAGTGTGCCTGAGGAGCTCAAGAACACAGGCAGCCAAGACAATATGGGCACAACCCAGGTGCTTTGCTCTCCACTCTCACCTTTTCAGGTCTCTGCTACCTTAGCGCCCACTTACTGGGGAAATCATAGATAAATACAAGTCCCTTTTCCTGAGAACTATTAAATAGTCAGTCAGGGTGCCAGAAATGAATACGTGATATGTCTCCAGTGTACAACTTGGAGAAAATTACCAATAACCACTGTTTTAGTTTCTATTCTCCTCATTCTGCTTTTGCCCACTCTGAGATGATTAAACTTAAAAAACAAAATGGAAACAAACTGTGATTATTGATTCCATTTGTGTTAGCTCAGAAGACATATCTGATAATCAGAATTTCCATTATAGTACCTTCAATATTATTTCCCCTTACTTCTCCTTTCATTATATTCATGCCAGGACATTCTATCCTTTATAACAGGAAGCTAAACTACTGAAATAAAAATTAAAATCATACTGACATGAAGAATGATGTCATGAAAAAATCTGGGTCACTTACACACTGAGGTTTTCTTTTCAGTATTGCTGATCAATTCTTTGAATGATCTCTTGTTATCTATCATTCCCTGTCTCCTGTGTGACTGTTTGAATCCTTCATTCCTGCAAACTCCCTACAGTATGTTACTCTGGTTATCCCAAGCCTAGAAGATGATCTTTATTCCCATCCCAGAAAAAAAACACCCTCCCAGAATCCTTTGGATGAAATTTTTTATCATCCAAATTTACCCCTCCCTCCCATCCCTACCTACAGCCAAATTCACTAAGAGTCTTACTCTCTTTTCTATACTAACTGTGCCAAGGCAAATGCTAATAATGACTTCTAATTGTCAAATCCAAAATGCTGGTTTTCTCAACTACACAGCATGTCACTATACTTAAAAAGTAAAAAAAAAAAAACAGTGAGATTTCTACTCGTTCTTTGCATGTGGGCATTCGCAGTTTTGTCCTTGATTATATATTCTCTTGCTCTATATGACATCCTTGGGCAATTACTGTTAGCACTTCAACTATAACCTATGCTATTTGCTATCAACTTCCTTTTTTTTTTCCCCTGCTCATCTCCAGCCCAGACCTTTCCTGAGTACATAGTTGTCATTCATATGCCTATTGGTCCTCTTCAATTGGATGGACCAACAATAGGTTAGAATGCACTCCCAAGGGAACATCTGCTCTACCTCCTAACCCCGAATCACCAAATCCACCAGGCAGGCCTCTTAGATCATGGCATTTTGCTGCTTTCTACGACCCAGGCAGCCCAGTCTCTTCCACTCCCCTCTCCTCCTCCTCTTCCGCTGACTCATTAACATCCTGTATGTGTTTGTCATTTACTCATTTCTACTCTGCAGTACTGGCAGCAGAAGGATAATTAATGAGGTCAATGAAAGAAGACAGTCCAGACGTGAACCCTGTTCTTTCACATTCACTTGGACTTTTGATAAAGGTGCCAATATAACTCAACACAGGGCACTGACGATTAAATATTTATAGAAACTCAGGATCATTATTTCACACCTTATACAAAATTAGCTCAGGATGGATGTTAAAACTATAAAGCTTCTAGAAAAAAAATAGGAGAAAATACTTGTGGTCATATGTTAGGCAGAGTTCTTGTGATACAATACCAAAAGCATAAGCCAAAATAGAAAAGTGATAAAATGAATATCTTAATAATTAAAAACATTAGTACTTCAAAATATACCATTGAGAAGATAAAAAGACACATACAGACTATGAGAAAATATATGCAAAAAATGTATTCGATAAAGGACTTGTATCTAAAGAATTCTCGCAACTCAGTAAGACAAACAATCCAACTAAAAAAATAAGCAAAAAGCTTCATCAAGGAAAACATACAAATGGCATAAAAAGCACATGAAAAAGCAATTAACATGAAAATCATTACAGAAAGAAAATTCAAAGTTTAATGAAAGACCATGACATATCTACAAGAAAGGCTATAATCCAAAAGACAGATAACATCTAATGCCTGTGAGAATCTGGAGAAACTGGAACTCTCATACACGGCAAGTGGGAAGGTAAAATGGTACAGCCACTTGAGAAAATTCTGCTTCTTAAAAAAAGTTAACATAAATGTTTGGTTATGGCAAATTATGTTTGCCATATAACCAGACATTCTACTCTCAGGAACCAACCTAAGAGAAAAGAAGACATCTGTCCACATACAGTCTTCTTGAAATTGTTCATAGCTGCATTATTCATAATAGTACAAAGCTGGAAATAATCCAAATATCCCTCAGCTGGTGACTGGATAAACAAAATGCGGCACATGTATCCAGTGGGAAACCATTCAATAATAAAAAGTAATGAAACACTGAGAGACTGCAACATGGACGGGCTCCCCAGGTGACACTCCCCGGGGGTAAAGAATCCGCCTGCCAGCGCAGGAGATGCAAGAGACCTGGGTTCAAGCCCTGGGTCGGGAAGATCCCTGGAGTAGAAGATGGCAACCCACTCCAGTATTTCTGCCTGAAAAATTTCACGGACAGAGGAGCCTGGTGGGCCACAGTCCATGGGGTCACAAAGAGTCTGACGTGACTGAGAGACTGAGCACATCATTAGCACACATAACATGGATGGTGCTCAGAAGCATTATGTTAAATTATGCATACTGTACATATGGTATTATGTATTTATACAGACACATATACATTTACATGCACGTGAGTTGGTGATGGACAGGGAAGCCTGGCGTGCTGCAGTCCATGGGGTCGCAAAGAGTCGGACACGACTGAGTGACTGAACTGAACTGATACATATTTATATACACACATGTGTGTAAGTTGTTTTAGTAGTGTTCAATTCTTTACAACCCTGTGGACTGTGGCTGCCAGGCTCCTCCGTCCACGGGATTCTCCAAGCAAGAATACTGGAATGGATTGCTATGCCCTCCTCCAGGGGATCTTCCCCATTCAGGGACGAAACCGGTGTCTCCTGCATCGCAAGCAGACTCTTTACTGCTGAGCCGCTGGGGAAGCACTGTATGTACACGGTATGGTTCTATCTGCATGAAATAACCAGAAAAGAGATTCGCAGAGACTGAGAGCAGGACAGTAGTCATCTGAGGCTGGCACTGCAAGATGGCTTGTAGAATTTTGAGGCCTCGGAAATTCCTAAAACTGGAGTATGTTAATGAAGGCACAACTCTACAAATTTACTTAAAGTTATTAAGTTGTACATTTACAATGAAATAGCAAACAAATTCTATGGATGAAAATTTTACTTCAATAAAGCTGTTTTTTATAAAAGCTACGGCATTCTTCTAACACAAAAAACTGACTCAGTTTAACTGAAAACATTAACAATTAAATCTGTTACACTTAGAAATCATTAAACACTTAGGGAAAAACTTGCATAAAATCCTAGCTAATTTATTATTATCAAATCTGTGAATCTAGCCAATTTCTTCAAGAAACAGGCCACTCTAAACGTCAATTAGCGTAATTTGAGTAGCATCAAGCTTGAGCTGAACTGATAACAAGATAGTAACTTCAACTTCTGGAGATTAGTTTTTTGGATTCGATTTTAAATGTAGTTTCCTTACTTTGATACTTGGATGGAAGAAAATTCAACATACATATATTGCTTTTGAATGTAAAATAAATTTCCAAGTAGTTTTTTTTTTTGTTTTGTTTTCTGAAATGGTAAAAACACAGAAAATAAATGTAGGATTTAATTTTAGAGCTTCACTGACTATATGACATGTACGAAATTTTACTTTTTTTCACTGAATTAGGTCCATATACTTCAATGAAAGAAAGCTTTGACTCAAACATTAAAAGCTTTCTGTGCAAGACTACCAGCCTGAAATTGTAATTTTGCTGTTTGCTGTTCCATTCAAGAAACAATGCAGCTACTGTATGGTATTATTTGCTCCTCTTTTCACGTGATATATAATACGGCACTTACCCTGCTTTCTTCTAAGCTATCAAATGGACCTGGTGGATCATCCAGACAAAGAAAGTCTCTCACTGCAAGGCTTTCAAAGGAAAAAAAAAAAAAAAGCTGGGGTACAAATAAGTTTACAAAAGACAGCAGAAAGTAAAAGTTATTCCGAAGTTATGGTGTTTTAAGTACGTTGGTTCTTCTGATAAGCAAGAAAATAAGCAAGATGGCTTATGTGTTTTCACACAGGTAACAAAATACAAATATAAAATCTATTGAAGATACAAAGATTTTAGGTTATTTCTAAGATCCTATGAACATGAACAGAGATTCTGAATTTGTTACATAGTTTATATGACATAAAACATAAATCTGAATAACAGTACAAGAGAGCAACTTAAATGGTGAACAGGTATAGCATTACATTCAGAGAAATGTTAATTTGAACTAGTTTAAAAGAGTCATGATCTTGTTATGAAGAAACACAATTTCTAATTTATACATCATTGTTTCTTCTTCAGGAGATGATGCTAAAGTAATTACAAATTAAAGGTTTTTCTTGCAATTATGTTTATTATATTAATTTACTTAAATATTTTCTCTAGAGAGTTCAAGACAAAGATTTCTGACCATCCCATTTATGAAGTACCAAAAATTTCAAAATAATGAAATAATATGGATAGTTATATCTATACTTTTCAACGATCAGAAACAGGTTAAGAAGGTAAAAACTGAACTTCCTTGTTATATGACATTCCTCTTTCTAAAAAGTAATTTGGGATTGAGAGACAGCTCTATGTGTGTGTTAAAAATGCAGATACTTAGTATGACTGGGCTTCCTCAGTGGCTCAGCAATAAAGAACTCAGCTGCAGTACAGGAGATGGTCAGGAAGATCCCCCGGAGAAGGAAATGACAATCCACTCCAATATTCTTGCCTGGGAAACCCCCTGGGCAGAGGAGCCTGGTGGGCTATAGTCCATGGGGTTGCAAACAGTTGGACACAACTTAGCAACTAAACAAGAGTTCTACTCAAATGAAGTCCAACGGATTCTCTAATTTTTTTTTCACTATAATTCTAAGGTTATATTCTATGTCTCACTCTGTTTAATCTGCGGCATAAGAATGAAATTTAAAACTGGCATCACAACTGTAATTTACAAAACACTTTTTTAAGGGGCTCAGTACATTTTTTCTATTTCAATAGGACTCAGCTGATGGAGGAAGAGAGCTAATACTCTCAAGCTTTTTTTCTTATCCAAGAAAAGGGGCAGACAAGAGTGTCTGATAGAGAGACGTGTTTGAGAAAACAACTGCTTTATCAAAAATTCTGATCCTTTTTTCCTGCCTAGAAAATCAAGCTCTTCCCCCTTCTTGAGAATCACTGACTAGAGAACTTTACTTAGATTTGATAAACATTTGATTATGTGCCATGGCCTGCTCAGTGATTTTTTATATATCATCAATGTATGATTTACAAATAAATCAAGTAAATTCAAATAAAGTATAAGCACCAAAGAGTCTATATTATTAAATGACCTATGGATTAAATAAAAGTCAATTCTTTTAAAAAACTTTTACTTGTTCACTGATAAGTTCAATATAACCCCTAATCTCTCTTCTGTATTCAATGCTTAATACTTTTCATTTGACCATGATAATAAAGGTAATATCAGGATAGGAGAGAAATCTATCTAGGAGAAAAGCCAATAATCTGGAATTGAAAAGTAAGAAAAGACCACCTTTCTGCTCTCTTTAGTACCTAAATTTTTAGAGTGGTTGGGAAATCCCTATTTTAAAATTGTGATCAATTGTTAACTTAATGTGACCAAAGATAAGGAAACCAGAGATGGTATCCTTCAGCATTGTTTTTATCAGAGCAAATTTGCCCTCTAACTTAGACTCTTCCTTTGAGTCTCCTGAAAGAGTTTCCTTTAGAAGAGTTTCACTTTAATTTTCAAATTTCTTAAAAAGCTATTTCACTCAGTGAATCTTCACCTTCTATTTCATAATGTATTTTTTTTTCTTTCATGGGTATGTATTTGTTTACATTCCAGTTTCCTAACAGACCAGTAATTTAAAGCTAAATGTGCTCTTTATCTCAAATTTTATATTAAAAAAAGCTAAAAATAGTGCCTACAACTCATTAAAAGGTCAATAAAGAGCTAAGTAAAAAACATACTAAAATACTAGATACTAATTCTGTCAAAACCAAATTAAGCACAAAAAGTCGCTGCATGAAAAAATTAATGAGGGATTTCAGACAGAAATGTTTTATCAGTTACTACTTCTCTTCAGTATTCTCAACTAGTAAAAAGAAAATAACAAAATGTGACATTGACTATAGCCCTGAGGACAGGGACTCTCAAGGCTGGTGGCAGTGAGGGTCACCGTGCAGGAGCTGGGCTGGTGGGTGTGAGGCTGAAGGGCTCATGCTTCCGTTCCTGTGGCGGATGTGTGGGCGTGGTTTACACCTTGATTATGGCTCACCTGGTTACTTTCAGCTCACTTGTGTCCCGACCTTCAGTTTTATTCCTTCTAACACGAAATGCTTCCAGAACAAATGTTTTATGTCTAACCCACCTTAAAACCCATCTGTGCGTCCTCTAACAAGAAAGAACAAAGCTGAGGTCTTGGTGTCGGCATAAAGTACCCACGCACATTCAAACTTTAACCGCCTTCCGCATTTGACACTTCAGAAATGCTGCTGTCTCACGCCTGCCGCTACCATCCTGGTCCAGCCTCTCCTCTACATGCTACCAGGCTCAGTGCTCTTATACACATTACGACACCACCTTGAAGACATCCCTTTCACGGGACTTCCACATGGTCTTCTTAGTATTATCTGTTTAACTAAGCAGTCTTCTGCTTCATCAAAAAGTAGATGACAAGTTTCAGGACTGTACAGAATCTGAACCAATTAATTAGCACAGCACAGAGTTAGTGTTCAAAAATACTGAATTTTTTGTAAGAGCTATGCAATTAGGGGAAAAAAAAAGGAATGAAACTCCTAAGAGCATCAGAACAAACTTCTATTCACTCTGTAGATAAATAATACAGCAGAACTCTCAGATTTGAGATGGATTTTAGTTTTCAACAGATATTCCAACTTTCATGAGAAAGTAAGCTTAGACAGCAAAATGTAAGACCAGAAGTCTTAAGAGTTAAAAGAAGGTTAGAATTTGGTTGCTTCTGATGGTATCACTTCAAGATTTATAAAGAAGCACAGCAAAAAGAATAAGAAACTTAGAGCTAAAAGGGGATATTTTTAGAGACCATTTAGTCTAATTACTTCATTTTCTAATTGGAGACATTGATTAAAATCAGTTAAGTAATTGTTTAAAATTATTTAACTACCAAGCTCAGGAAACTGAACTTTGCGTAACATCTTTGAGACTCAATTAGGTAAGAGTTTACATGTATCTGAATATAACATATTTAGCTTTACTGCATTAAAAAGAAAACGATCCATAATTAAATGTCTACCAAACTAATGTTTTGTGTAAAAATCGCCCAACCAACCTTAGCAATAATGTGTTCATTCTCATGACCTGGCATTATATAAGCTATTGCTTATATCTAAGTTATTGCTTACATAACTGAGTTCCTTCATTCTCTAAAAATACTAAGGTTAACTCAACCTCTCATGATAGTCTCTTTATATATAAAAACAACTTATACACATGAGAAAATATGAACATGTATAAAAAAGTTACTTTAGATATTCTTGCTCAAAATTTATAATTTACTGACTTTTACAACTAGAAGAGACCCCTAAGAAATCATTAATTCAATATATCCCATGTAATAATTCCCTCTTTAATACCACTGCTAGTTACCTAGCCTAGTCTCTTCTAATACTTAAGGTAAACTCACTTACTCAAAAGGCAGAACACATTTCTATACCAGATAGCTTGAAAGGATATGTACCTTTTTAATCTGAGTTTAGGGGGGCTTCCTCTAACTTCTCATTTATTCCGAGTTTTACATGTTAGTCTTGCTGTTCAAAATGAGGTCCTAGGCCAGCGGCATCGGCATCACTGAGAAACCAGTTAGAAACGCCACATCTCCACTCCAGACCTTGCTAATTCAGAACCTGCGTTTGAACATGATGTGCCTGACAGTGGAGAAGCCTGCCTTTAGAGCTAACTATCATCTGACTAACTCTTTTCTGGGTGTTTATGCATTTACTCATCTCGTCCACGCTTGGTCTTCACTGCTGCGTGGTATTTAGCTGTGGAGAGCAGGGGCTACTCTGGGTGCGGGGGTCTCTCTTGTGGAGCACTCTGGGGCAGATGGGCTTCAGCGGCTGCAGTTCCCAGGCTCCAGGGCACAGGCTCACCAGCTGCAGCGCCTGGACTCAGTTGCCCCGAGGCGTGTGGGATCTTCCCGGATCAGGAATGGAGCCTGTGTCTCCTGCACGGGCAGGAGGATTCTTTACCACTGAGCCACCAGGAAAGCCCTCATTTGATTAATTCTTTTCCCCATCGCAAGCCTTTCAAACACCTGAATATGGTTATCATGTCTCTCCAAGTAAGTTTTCTTTTCAAGGGGTAAAGATTCTCATTTCTTTCAATTGATTCCTCATGTAAAATGTTTGGATAGTATTTTTTTAAAATAATGAGCTTCCGTTAATCCAGATATACCTGGACTATTTTTCTTTTAAAATAGATGTAGAATTTAAAACACTGAATTCTGGCACTGAACCCCTTATAGATGAATGGTAATATAAGGAAAATATATATAATTTTAACTCTTGCATTTTAAAGCATTAAGAAGAAAAATCTGGTAAATCAGGATATATGTGTAGTAATTCTGAAAACATGGAGTAGTAAGATATTTGCTGTGCTGATTAAATGATGCAATTATTTCAAAATAGCAGAAGCCAGGATAAAACAACAGCTATATTTTAACTATACAGCTATGAGAGACCTTCCCCATGCATCCATCTTTACACATTTGACAAGCTAAGTTAGATGCTGTTTTGGGTACAGGACTGTGCCTGCTTGCTTCTGCATTTTGATGTAATATTCCTTCTCATTTGGAAAGTCCTTCTTTACTTTCTCTCTGTCAGTTCAAATATCAGTAATTCTTTAAAACCCAACTTAAATACCACCGTCTAGGAAGCCTCCTCTAACTCCTCCAGTTAAAAGTTTTCTCTTTTCTTCCCCTTCTGAAAAAGACAGATATCCAACTTTTAGTTTTTTGGTGTGTCTTCTTCCTATTTAGTTTTCTTAAATAAAGGATTAGCATCTAATGAACCTTTCTTTGTGTAGCTGCAATACCTTATCTACCATAAAAGACCTAAATATTTACTGAACAAACAAAACCATTAAGAAATTTTATCATGAAAATATTAACATTTTTGTTTTATTCTGTATTCTCTAAATGCATCTGAAAATATTATTCTCTTAAAACACTTAAATCAACAATTCTTAAATCCCTCAGATCTCAACTGCGATGTGAGGTGCTAAGGAATCAAAAAGCAAAGTGAAACAACTGCATAAAGAATTAATATCATATCAATTATTTGGCTGTATAGAGACAGTAACTTTCTATGCTGCCATTCCAACTGTGACAGGATGCTTACAGGCGTACCAATAGGTAATGTAAACTAACTGACACTTTAAATAGTGATTCTTAAATATGCAATTTCATGTTTTTATAAAGAAGAGTCGGGATTCTGTCTTTCCCCTTTCCTCCCCTGGAAGAGATTCACAGATGGACCCGTAATCTAATTTGTCATTCATGGTCCTCAAACCCCACTCCCTACTTGCAGTGTTGTTTGGCTCACTGCAAACAGGACTGATCTTCCCCTTCTCTGAATTCCTTTTACTTTTACCATCTGTATCATGTCAAGTAGAAGTTTATAATCTCCCTTATTTTGTTAGAAGAGAAGCTGAATGTCTTCAAAGGAATTAAGATTAGTAAATAGATCCTCAATTTCTATTATACCCTTCTTAGTACGAAAAGGGACAAATTCTTAAGATATAGATCAATAACTCTTCCCTCTGCTAAGTCATGTTTTAAATACTAAGTAAGAAACTGCTTAAAATATGAAATAGAAAATGCTACTCATCACTCATGAAAAAGATAGTACCCTAGAACAAACAAGGTTTCTATGCTCATCTTACTTCCATGGGGTGGCAAAGAGTTGGACGTGAATTAATGACTGAACAACAGCAACAGCAATACATACACGATTTAGAGTCTATTTAAGTTATCTTACTGAATTCCTTCAGTATGAGATATATGACAAAAACACATAGGCAGGTAAGCGTGAGGCACACGACAGGTTTTTGTGCAAGACTTTAGAACCTTTAATATTCTAGGAATGTCAAATGAAACCTTTCCGCAACTTACTTGACCAAGAAATCTTTCTTTTCCTGAAAACACCTATCTGTGAACTGAACAAGACCACTATCACTGTTCTAAGGACTGTTTTAGAAACAGCATCTTGAATGTGTACTCTACAGAGATCTAGTACCAATAATTAAAAAAAGATACAGGTCAGCTAAGACACATTTTTAATGTTTAAAAAAAATCAATAAATCATGAGTTTATCAATGTGGTTCATACTATATAATATTTCATTAAATAAAAAGATGATGTAGTCATAGAATAAATTCAATTTTAATTTGCCATATTTTCAATACAAATATATAAAGGTTTACTGAATAAGGAGTAAGAGAAAAGGGGTAGGATTTGTTGATTTCTTAGAGATAAAAGTATTTTATGGTATGGTATAAAATATATTTTCTTCAAGGTTTTCTCTATGACTTTAGAGTTTGTTGGCTTTTATTTCGGCTTTGTATATCTGAATTAACACTAATTTTTTTTTCCCCCTTTGGAGAGATATTAAAAAAAAAATACAGAAAAGTAGGGAGCATACATCTGCCCACCACCTAGACAAGAACACACAATTGCTAATTTTGATCATATTTGTTTCACCCTCTTTTTCTTATAAACAGTATAATAACAACTATCAACAGCTCTGCCACTCATTCAGCAAGGACTTTTCGACATGGATGGCTGCATTATGCTAACAGGCCCTGCACACTGAATGGCGGGTCAAAGGGCCAATGACCTACTCTGTGCGTGCACCTTTCAGACTGGTGGGAGAACACAGTCAAATAATCACAGAAATAGTCACAAACTGAAAGGCTACTAAAGTAAAGTTCCAACCAGCCTTTTTTGGCTGGGACCCCACATGAGGATTAAGTCCTATTGCCAATGATATGAGTGACTATTTTCTCAGTTCTCTTAAGACTGGTGGTATATGGCTAGTATCATTCTAGAGAGAAGTTAGTTACATGCAACGGGTGTCTTACGGCATTAGGAACTAACTTTCAGAACCAGCAGAGAAGATACAATGAGAAAGACTTGACCTAATTTTTAGTGGTGGTGATGGATGAGGGGTTGGTCAGACCAACCTAAGGAAGTGAAGTCTGCTTGAAGCCTGAAGGAGTCATCTAGGCTGGGGCTGGGGGGGCAAGGGCAGTAGTGTGAAATGCCTTTCTAGGAACAGCTTATTAAAAAAGGAACAGGTGACTCTAAAAAAGTACAAGACCGATTATGTCTGATGTAGAGAATGGGAGCAGGGAGGAATAATGAAACATAAGGTGGGAAAGACAGACATGTAGTCAGGGCCCAGAAAGGAGGACTTAAATATTATAAAAGGTCACTGTGGCTCCAATGGGTTTCAGAAATAGGAGCGGCTGAGGAAGACAGTGGTGGAAAGGAGTAATTTAAGCGAGAGGCAACCTCTTAGGCTAGAGTGGCAGTGGCAGGATGGAGAAAAGCTGACAGATTTGAGTAGTATTTAAAGTATAAAGGCAGGGATGTGTCCAGATGACTGGGTTTTGGGTAGACAAAGGGCTGAATATTGGGGGAAAGGGAGAGAATGCGCTGTGACATCTGTTTTAGGTCTGAGGTCACACTGAGACGTCTGAGGGAGACAGTAGGGAGGCAACCTCAGCAGTGGGTCTGGGAACGGGAGGAGGGGTCTGGCCTGCAGCTGCCTTATTAGAGGAGAGGGAGGAAGGCGGCAGAGGCCTCATGCAGTCACTGAGCTTAGCGCACATTAGGAAGCAAGGTGTGACCGTATAGTGGGTGTGTCGTGCAACGTGAGGTGATATAAATAAAAGAGACACTAAGGAAAAAGGGTGAAAACTGCTGAAGATCGTGACAAAAGTGCGTCTACACAACATGCTGTTGCGGCACTGTAAATGCTCTCTGCTGCTGTTTGGTCACGAAGGCGTGTCTGAGTCTTTCGTGACCCCATGGACTGCAGCCCGTCAGGCTCCCCCATCCATGGGATTCTTCAGGCAAGAACACTGGAGTGGGTTGCCATTTCCTCCTCTAGGGGATCTTCCTGACCCAGGGATCCAACCCCTGTCTCATATACTGGCAGGTGGATTCTTTACCACCGAGGCACCTGGGAAGCTATAAATGCTCTCTAATTTTTTTCAGAATGGTTCTAATTTATCTGATAATGTAAGTTCCAAGATTAGATACCCAGATGCAATCAGATCATTTAGCAATTTTCTTGTAAATATATTCAGATACAAAAAATAAAGAAAGGATATAGACCCTTTCTTTCTCTTTCTAATAGTTTCTGGTATTTCTACTTCATTCTCTCTATAAATTAACCTGATTTCACGATTTTTGTATTACTTTGGAGAATTAAAAATACTGTCAAAATTATATGGTGTCATATTTACCAAAAATCTACCAATATGTTAGCTACTGTTTTAAGTTATTACTAAAATACTGAAATCAAGTTTACAGCTTGGTGGATAGTTTGACTATATGGCACACAAAGTCTAACTTTGCTACACTTTTTGGAAGTGTTAATAAAAATCAAACACCAAATAAGTCCTTACTGAAAAAAGGCCAAGAAAATCACAGTTACTGCTTTTAGACAGGATAAGTAATTATACTCCTACCTTATATTTTTTGTGCTTGAATAAATATGGCCCTAGATTTTATTCTCTAGTTTAAACCAGTTACTGGAATGCATTTATAACTCTTATTCAATTTGTTACATACCAGTTAGCAATGTCCTTGTGAGCTACTAAATTCTGAAGAAACGCTTGTAATCCTAATTGCCTATCTTCTAAAAAGTCCGCATTGTAATTATCTCTAAACCAGCGTTTTGGTGGAAGGGCTAATCGAAAGCCTGGAAACATCTCTTTTAACTGAAAAAGAAGAAAAAAGAAAATACAATGTTCAACTAAATCACTTGAATTCTACAAAATCTAACCTGTTGACTCTATGAAACTACTCACAAAACAGGCTTACAATAAAAGATTTAAATTCAGATATGCTTTTTACGCCTTGACTGTTTTGATTTCTACCAGTTGCGTATGCACAGGGGTTACAGTTGCTCCTTGTCCCTGCCAACACTTGGTATTGTCCATCTTTTTAATGTTAGCCATCTTACTAGGTGTGTAGCAGTGTTTCATTGCAGCTTTAATTTGTATATCTCTGTTGACAAATGGTGTTAAGTATCTTCTCATGTGCTTGGATTTATTCAGATCTTCTGAACCCTCTGCTTTTCAAAAAACTGGGTACTTGTCTTTGGATTAAGTTGTCAGAGTTCTTTATATAGCCTAGATACAAGGCCTTTGTCAGGTATATGTACGATGAACATATTCTCCCAAACTCTGTTTTGACTTTTCATGTTATTCTTAACAGAGCACATTTAAAAATCTTTACTGTTTCGTAACTCATTCTTTTTTTTTTCCTTTTCTGGTTTATGCTGTTTTAGATACTATCTAAGAAACCTTTGCTCATTCTAGGGCTGTAAAAATTTTCTTCCATGTTTTTTCCTAGATGTTCATAGTTTTAACATTTACATTTTGGCTTATAATCCATTTTGCATATTTGGCTTACATTTTACTTTCTTAGGGAACGCTTTTCCACCTTCTTAGCTGGGTGAGATTTCCCTTTATACACTCTGATTAACTGAATATATTAATATAACTGGATAACAAGGTACCTCAAAATTCAGTGGTGTAAAATAATCATTTATTAGGCCATGGACTCTGTGGGCTGGCAATTCCTACAGGGCAGGGTGAGGATGGATTATTTGTTTCATAATGAACTAGAACTTCAGCTGGACACCTGAGGTTGAGAAGCATCTGAAGTTCACTCCCACGTATTTATACGGGAATAGGCTGTTTGCTGGCTGAGACCTTAGCTGGGGCTGTCAATCACAAGCCTGACATGGACTCTCCATGTTTTGTGGACTTTCTCACGGCATCGAGACTGGGTTTCAAAGAGGGAGCATCCCAAGAGAGAAAGCCAGGATGAAGCTGTTTACTTCTTATGATCTAGGCTCATTCACACAGCATCAGTTCCACTGTCCTCTATTAGTTAGATCAGTCATAAGCTCACCCATGTTTGAGGTGGAGAGGAAACAAGATTCTACCCCTTGATGGTAAGTGGCAAGATTCCGGGAGAGCATATGGGACTGAGAATGCTGCTGCAGACAGTTTTGGAACACACAATCTGCCACACATTGTCAAATCCTTCACTTATGTTTTGAATGATATTTATCATGAGGCAAATTAAGTAATGTTTATTTAATTTTGGACTCTCTTACCAGACCAGTCATTCCAAATGTTGGCTGCATATTGGAATCACCCAAGGAACTTTTGAGTAGGAACTCACAGAGATTCTGAGTGGGCTCCACTGTTGAATAGCTCCCTTTTGTCTGAAGATGATTAATCATGATTTATATTAATGACTGTGTCCTACCTCTGACATATTTGGATTTTCACTGCTTGGGATATGGCCTGGGCATCGTAATTTTAAAAAGCTTTCCAGGGAAGTGCGAAGTACAGCTAAGATTGAGAACCACTTTACATACAGTTGCACCCCCAATGCCTAACATAATGCCTGCTACATTACAAGTAGTCAATAATCTATGTTCAATAAATGATGAATGAAATGGAACCATGTACATTCACATTTCTCCACTTAAATACAAGACAAAATATTACAATGTAAGAAAAAAAAACTAGCAAAGGAGAAAAATTCACAGGGTAAAAAGCTAAATAAAAATATAAAACATTCTGTTAACATTTCTATACTGAAAATTCTGATTTGATTTCAAGATGTAAATATTTTTGGCCTTGGAGTGTGAGTGTTTACTGTGTAAAAGTAATAAAAGCCATAGGGATGAAATAAAAAGTCATTAAAAAAATTAATTTTAAGCTTTAAAATTTAAACGTAACATATGTCCACATGTATGGTTAGATTTTTTTTCCCCTTAAAAAATAATCTTCAGAAAAGAGTGAGTTGTTCTATAATTAGGCCTTCACAAAGTGTTCATAAAGTGCTTATTCAATAACTTTATTTTGAACAAAGGATAATTTGGGAATTATACATTAGCTTGAAATAACCAATAAATGGTAGCTTTTATATTTCATTAAACTTTACTAGATATCCTGTGAAATGACATCAAAATAGGCATTTGATATTTCTATAAAAAAGCCTTTAGAAAATGACACACATGCTGTGGCATTAAGATGGAGAACTGAGCACACTCATCTGATTCTGTCTTTCTGAGTTCTGCTAAAATTATGGTGAAGAGGAAAGAAACTTAACACAACACTAAAAAGCACTGAGGAGAGCAGCAATTGACTCAAGAGAGCCAAGAAACCTGAGGTGTACAAAAACTATTCCAAGTTTTTAGTTACCTCAGACTGTTCACAAACTGGCAGCACAAGGTAGGAGATTGGAAAACACCTCCAAGGAGAGGTGGAGAGTCTGATCAACTCAACAGGAATGACTTTAAGATCCTGAAATCAGAAGTTCTCCAGTAAAAGCCCACCTTTCTCATTATACAGTGAATCTTGAAGTCAACACAAGACTCTCCCACGAAGTAAGAGATTCCAATCAGCTATTAGTACCCAACTTTTAATCATGAGCCGACAACCAAGAATTACTACACACTAATGCTTAACATGGAAGACAAAGACATATCACAAGGAAAGAAACAAAGACAACACAAAGAGGAAAAAGTATGAATAAAAATACAATCACTAATACAGTCAATGGATTAAGATACTACATTAAGAAATAAGAATAAGATGGTCAAAAGAGAGGGCATTCAGAGGAAAGATGGTCTTAGAGAGAGAAAAGGAAAACTGCCTTCAAAATAGCAGCAACAACAACAACAACAACAAAAAATAGCAGATGGGGAGGAAAAGATCCAGAATCATAGAGAATCAGCCCAAAGGTCTGTTTTACAAGAGAGGTGACAGAGCACAGGAGGGAGGAATTCATTAAAAAAGCAATTCAAAAACACTTCTCTGAACTCAAAGACATGGACTGCCCACAGAGTGTCTAAGTTAATACAAGAGAAGAACCTACAAAAAGTCCTCCTGTGTCCCCTTCCTCTTGAACCTCCCTCCCACCTCCCTCCCCACCCCACCCTACAGGTTGTTAGAGAGCCATGGTTTGAGTACCCTGAGTCATACAGCAAATTCCCATTGGCTACTCATGTTGATGTTTGGCAGAAACCAACACAATTCTGTAAAGCAATCTTACTTCAATTAAAAAATAAATTTAGAAGGTGGAAAAAAAAGGTCACTGTGAAATTTTAGATTAATTACACAGGGAAGATTCAAAAGACTTCTAAAGAAAAAAACAGGTGACATGCAAGTGATAAGGAGCAAGAACAGCTTGGGACTTCTCAAGGGCAATACACAACACTAAGAACAAGATAAAATAGCGTAATGTCTTCAAAATTCTGGAAGAACATTTTCCAACTTAGAATTCTATACCCAGCCCACATTTCAACCAAGTGTGAAAATGGAGTGAGCATCAACTACGTATGAAAACGGAGTGAGCATTTTAGACGTGCAGGGTCTGAAGGACACCACTTCCCATGTGGTCTTCCTCAAGAAGCCACTGAAGGGTTAGTTCTGCCAAGAGGAGACCATGATCCAAGAAAGAAGACACGACACAGAGGAAACAAAACCCGACAACAGAAAAAGGGAAAAAAACCCAGAAAGAGTGAAAGGCAGCTTTATAACCGCCCGATGTCAGTCAGCTTGGGGCAGTGCAGGACAATGTGACCCAAGAGACAGACATGTTGAAGATTACCATGGATTTCTTTTTAATGGAAGGACTGAATGCTTGGTTGGGCTTAGCCCAGATTTTCATATGAGCTCTGCTTGTCTTGACAGTGGGCTGATAATGGTTCTGCTTCCTCTCTATGCTCTGCTGGGTGGAACCAATTGAGAATAATCATTTTACCTCAGAGAATTACTCAGTTTTAAACTACTTCTGCAAACTGGAAGTAGAAAATAGTGAGCTTTCTAGCAGAAAATAAAGAAAACCCCACTCTCATGCCACATTGCTACAAACTATTCATCACCAGCCTGCTCCACTCTGCCACATGCTACAACTCTGGGGAGCTGTGTTCCAGACCTTGCTCATGACTGCCCTCTGACTTTCTCAGAAGAGGCTCTTAGAAACTCCTAGAGAAGCTGAAGTCAGATTATAACCCAGGAAGTTAAAACAGAGGAAGGAAAAATTTCTCTTTCTAAACAGTGTTATTTTAACTAAAATGATTTTCACATTGTCAACGATTTTTTTCCTCATTACTATAGAAAAATGTAAAATGTAAACTCCTCAAAGTTAGAATCAGATCTATATAGTTTCCATATGATACCAAATTCCTAGCACAGTGATGAACTCAAAAATTTCATGATTGGTTTTACAAAATGAAAGATGCTAAGATTTTACTTTAACAATTATAAAAATAATAACTACCATTTAAACTGTGTGGCTGCTGCTGTCTGACACACATTTTTGACTCTTGCCAGTAAAATCAGGTGATGAGTGGAGCTCTTTCTGGTACCTAGAAGACTGACATATACACTTATTAATTTTAAGCGCCCAAGTTAAGAGTATCAAGGAGATATTTACAAGACTTAAATTAAGCTTCCATTAACATCTTTTTTCAAAAGCTTAAGAGCAATCTAAATCCCAGCTTGCCTAAGGCAAGAAACATTTTGGCAATAAAGATGAATCCAGAGAGATTAAAGGAAGCAAACACTAAATAACAGTTGAGTCCTGAGGAGAACAAAAGTCATAAAGGATGAAATAGCTCTGAACTGAAACTGTTAGAAATGAGTCTGTATGAACAAAAATCATAACAATTTCATAAGAAAGCTAAGAATTCCACTTAAGTATGTTAACTTAATGAGTCACTTTGGTCTTCTCGTGTGTTTTAACCATTTAAAAAGATGAACAGAAGTAAAGAATTACAGGTTTTTAAATCAACCATGTAAAATAAGAACTCAGGAACAGAAAATAAAATTTATATATGATATAAATCTTAGAAATAATATTAAGTATTTTGACATGTTGCAATAAGTCATCTTAACAATACCTTAATTAAGGTAAAACAGTTTAGCATTTTATATTTTACCTTTTCACTGAAACTGAGGTTTACGAATGGTGGAAGCTTTTTTGGCATCCCGGCAGTTGCAAAGTCACAGAAATGGAATTTCCCATCACCAAACGTTTTAAGAACATACCAACTTGAGAAGTTCTGAGAGTCAAGAAAGCGATAGGGAAGATGGCAGGTGGGAAAGTAGGACCCATAAAGTTTCCTCTACTCAACATCTATCAAAATTAGGGAGTAATCCGTGGTCCAAGGTCATCTTACTTGGCCTCTCTGAAGCATCATAAACTGCTTGCTTCTTTTGGAAAAATGCTTTTTCTCTTGGTTTCTTAAATACCAATTACCCCTACCTGTCCTACTTGATTTTCCTCCAGCTCTGTGAACACTTCAGCTGCTGTTTCTCTACTGAAGTCTTACTGCAATCTAGTCAATCAGTTCCCTAGTGTTAGAAATTTAGGTTGGTTCTAAAATTTTTAACTATTTAAAACAAAATGAAAAAAGAGAACAACAATACATAAAACATGATATCATGAGAGGTATCCTTAGGGCTACATCCTGCCCATATCAATAATTTATTATATAGGATTAATCCCAGAAATGTAAGTATCATGTAAAATTATGCATAGCTTTAGGATGTCCTCTAGGAAGACTTATATTTCTAACAATAGACATACCACTTAAAGGCTGTCAACCTGATAGGTGAAAATTAAAATAGTTTTTCTTCCTTTTCTTTAACTGTAATTGTATTTACTTATTGGTGGTGCGGGGTCTTCATGGCTGTGCAGACTTTCCTCTAATGGCAGAGCGGGGGCCACTCTCCAGTGGCAGTATGTGAACCTCTTCCTGGGGTGGCCTCTCCTGTTGCAGAGCACAGGCTCCAGGGCACACTGCCTTCAGCAGCTGCAGCACGTGGCCTCAGCAGTGGTGGCTCCCGGGCTATGGAGCACAGGCTCGGCAGGTGTGGTGCACGGGTTATGGAGCACAGGCTCAGCAGTGGTGGCTCCCGGGCTATGAAGCACAGGCTCAGCAGGTGTGGTGCACGGGTTCAGTCGCTCTGTGGCGTATGGGAAACCCTCCAGACCAGGGCCTGAACCCATGTCTGCTGCAGTGGCAGGCAGATTCTTTACCACTGAGCCACCAGGGAAGCCCAACAGGTGAAAAATAGTGTCTTAATTTTCTTTTCTTTGGGTACTTGTGATAGTAGATGGTTTCCAAATTTATTGGTTATTTATATTTCTTCTGTGGATTACACTGTTCATATCACTTGCTGAATTTTCTATTTTGGGGTGTTTCTTGTTACTTATTTTTAAGGGTACTTAATGTACTACTGTTTATTATTATCTTCTTTGTGTGAATTCTAGATGGCCCCATGACCTTTGCCCCTGGTGTAGCCTCTGTGTTTCCTTGTTACACAGTAAAAAATATTTTGTACATGCAATTAGGGTTACTATTGAGTTGACCTTAAGACAGGAAAACTATTTACATGAGCCTAATCTTATCAGTCAAGCTCTATAAAGGTAAAGCTTCTTCCTGGCTGGTGACAAAAGAGAAAGCCAGAGATATTCTAGCACAAGAAAAACTTGACCAACTCTTGCTGACTTTAAAGATGGAAGGGTCATGTGCAAGAGCTGAAGAATAGTATCTATGGGCCAAGAACAACCTTTGGCTGACAACCAGCAAGGAAACAGGGACCTTGTCTCACAATCACAAGAAACCAAACTCTGCCAACAACGATACTGAAAGCTGATTCTTTCCCAGAGCCTCCAGATAAAAGGCCAGTCAAGTCAATATTTTGATTTTGACCTTGTTTGACCCTAAGCAGCAAACCCAGCTGAGCACTCCAAATCTCTAAATAACGAAAAGGTGTGTTTTAAGCCACAAAGTTTGTGATAATTTGTAATACAGCAAAGGAAACTAATCATAATATGCTAAATTTTTTTTTTCATTCTTCTACTATAGTCGTATGATTTTGGGGGTCTCATACACATACATCTTTTCAAAGTTATAAGATTATGTAATTAATCATATTTCTGTTGCCAATTTTAAGGTTTTCACATTTTTAATATTAAAAATAATTTTTTGTTTCCAACAAAAGGAAGTTATATGTAGAGATGGGAGTTCAGACTCTTAAAATTAAATGAAACAGTTGTTAGGAAATAGCAAAGATTCAACTTCACTTAAATAATCAACAAAGGAAAAAAAACAAGTAACAACAGTAGAACTCCAGGAACAGATAATAATTCCAAACTGAAAAGTCAGTTTTAGATTTATTAAAGTACTTACTTTATCATTAAGCCTAGAGAAGTCAGTGTATCTTCTAAAAACTACCCAGCTTTCTTCTGGGGTCTTCTTTACTAATATTTTATATACCTATGGAGAGAGTGAAAGACAGAAAGTTAATTTGAGGCAAAATGCTTTTCTGAAGCACACTAATAATAAATAAACTCATCAGCCTCTAAAATATATTTTATGCTGCTGCTGGGGCTGCTGCTAAGTCGCTTCGGTCATGTCCAACTCTGCGACTCCATAAACGGCAGCCCACCAGGCTCCCCTATCCCCTGTCCCTGTCTTGCCTGGGATTCTCCAGGTAAGAGTACTGGAGTGGGTTGCCATTGCCTTCTCCGATATTTTATGCTAATATATTCTAAAATTAATATGAAAAATAGCCACTATTGTCTTACACAGTCAATTTAATTTTTATACTCAATAACTGCCAAGCAAAGTTTTCTAATAAATTAGATGTTTTAACCTTCAAGGATGAAATACAAGGTAGAAAATATTCGTATTAGATGAAAGTTTACATTCCTATAATTAAGTACAATTTTCTAGGCTACTGACTAGAAAAATTTGGTTGAAGCATGTCAATATTTTAAAAGGTACTTAAGAAGATTCTATATTTCCTAAGGATAATTTTAGAATTTATTGCGAGGAAATACTGTTTACAACAGAATCTCAGAGAAACATCTGGTAATTTCTGGTATAGTGTTTTGAGCTAAGCTAAATACACGACACACAAAATGTACTCAATAACTATCTACTGAATGAGTGAAACTCTCCTAAAAAGAGTAACTTTTTTCCTTCAAGTTAAGCTGTGGAATAACTTTCAATTGTAGTTCTAGAGCTGCACTCTAGCTGCAAACAGCTATAGAATACTTGAAATGTGACTTTGACACATGCTGTGAGTGTAATATAAACCAGATTTCAAAGACTTAGTATGAAAAAAGATGTAAAAATACTTCATTAAAAAGATTATATATTGGTTACATGTTGAAATGATCATATTTTAAATATATTAAACAAAATACATTACTAAATAATTTCATCAGTTTCTTTTTACTTTTTTTAACACTAAAAATTAGGAATTTTTAAAATTATAAGTATGACTCATAACTCTAGTGGATGATCAAGAGACAATTTATTAGTTAGGGACTGTTGATCATCCTTACCATTTGATTCTTCTCCCTTACAGACTTCTTTTTCAGCTTTGAAGGGAGAGAATCAGCAAAGGTTAGATTGGATTCTTTAGTTTTCAAGTAAAAAGTAAATAATTTATCTTTGCAACATATAAAGGTGAGGATGAAGATTATTTGGATACCCTGTAAAGTCTCCAGAAAGTCCTGATGTAAAATAGTCATGCAGGGGATAAAAAGTAAATATTCTTTTTAGAAAATGAGCCCTTTTCTAACTGCTACCCTTCACAGTGGTCTCTAAACACTCCTTTTTCCTCTGGGAAAAATACAGGATAAATTTGTGGTTTATTTTTTCTAGAAAGCTCTCCTATCTACTTAAGTAGTACTTTCAATGAAAACTATGTACAGTACTGATTATTGCTTCCTCTAAATTCTAATAGCAGTTACTATCTCTACTCTTTTATTTGAAACTTAGTGTATACTACACTTTGTACTCTTGTTTTATGTATGTAGTCTATGCTTTAAGTAAACAAATGTAGACACATACACTGATCATAAAATACATACAGAAAAGCACAAAAACTTCAGTATACCACTTAATGGATTTTCACAGAGTAAACGCACCATGTACCGAGTAGCAAGAGGAAGAAACAAAACATTACCAAAGAAGTCCACCCCATGACTCTTTCCGGAACCTGCTCACCACCCCTCCCATTTACTTTTTGTTTTTAATCACTTTTCAAAGACATGACACTCTCTCTATGTATAAGACCTCGCCAGTTTTCCCTAAACTTTCTTCAGTTAAGAGATCAACTCAAAGAAATATACCAAGGTGAAATTATTTGACAAACCTAAGACTCTCAAGCTTGTAACTCTAGCTTAGACCTCTCCCCTAAACTGAACACTGAATATATATATATGTGTGTATATATATATAGATAGATAAAATACACATGCATGTGTACACCCTCATATATACATACACATAACTGACATCTCCACTTGATGTCTAGCAAACGTTTCAAACCTAGCACGTGCAAAAACAAATTCTGGTCTTTTCCTCAAAATCTGCCATTTCATTCAATGGCAACTCTACTTTTCACATTGTTTAGGTGAGAAGTGTTGGGATCATCTTTGCTTTTTCCATCTCCCCCATCCAAAGGCTCTCTCTTCAAGACATCTCCAGAATCTGGGAATTTCTCAGGCCCCCTTCCCCTACCTGGTGCACACCACCACGTCTCCCATGGATTACTGCAAGAACCTAACCGTCTCCTGCCTTCCTTTTTCTCCCACAAAATCTAGTCTCAATTCAGCAGCCAGAATGAGCCTTTAAAAAGCTTAAGTCAGATCATCTAATTTTCCCTTTTAAAATCTTTTTGAGATTCCCAGCTCACAATGGGGGAAACTCTAAAGGCCTTATAAAGGCTTCTGTGCTCTATTTGAACTGAGGGTCACACTCCCTTGCTTTTCCCTCAGTTCCTACATTTCTCCCCATTGATTATTCTGCTGTCGGCCATGAGGGTCTTGGCAGTTACACCACCTGTCTGGGAGGCCCCCTCCCTCCCCACTCAATGTCCTGGGTATCGTCATGGCTCATTTTCTCTTCAGTTCAGTGGCTCAGTCGTGTCCGACTCTTTGTGACCCCATGGACTGCAGCATACCAGGCCTCTCTGTCTGTCCCTGTCACTTTCTCTCAGTGCTACATCTTTCCTGTGAGGCCATGACTGGCATTGCCACTTAAATTGCAACTCTGGTTTCAAGAAACTATTTCTTTCCTCCTTTCGATTCTTCTCTATACCACTTATCACCATGTGACAAACTAACATTAAGAATAAAATTGCTCATCTATATTTCATACGTTCAGTTGAGCGTATTACCTGGAAGAGGGCTTGGCACATAACAGGTACTCCAAAAACACTTAATTATAAATAAGTGAATATGATTGATTCTATATGTGTCATTTATTTCTTCCTCTGTATTGTCTTGAAAGACTTTATATACAAACTTTTCACACACATTACTTCAGTGAATGCTTATTCTTGCATAGAGAAGGTAGGTCACCATACAGAAATGAGCTACCAATTTATTATAATTTCCAAAAATCACTCACAAAAAAGTCAGATCCACGCAGATTTGCCACCCATATCATGTCTTACAATATTTTAACTCTAAAAACTGCCTCTTTATAATTTCAATATTCTTTTTCCTAGAAGATCCTTCCATACTGTTATTAACTATATAACACGAAATGTTGAAGTAAATATGAAATCATTACTTCCAGAAAATCCAAGAGAAAGAACAGTTTCAAAGAACAAGCTTATAAGTGGATTTAACAAGGTCATTGGATATATAAATATGTAATATATAACGAGGACAAAATAGATTAAACTAGCAATGAACAAACAGAAAACATGAAAAGATGTAGAGAATATCAAACAATATCCATACTTAGCAATAAATCTTAGCAAAAGAAGTTAAGACTTCTGCCATGAAAACTATTACTTAAAATATCATTAAATATTATTTAATAACTTATTAAAACATTATTTAAAATTAATTAAAATATTATTTAAATAAGTTAAAGACTTAAGGACATGGTTTAGGTTCGTAGATTCAAAGACTCGGTACTATAAATATGTCAGTTCTCCCTAGATAGATTTAATACAATCTCAATGCAAAGGGCCAAGACAACCCTGAAGAGGAACACCAAAGCTATAGTACTTAGCTACCAGATGTCAATACTACCATCAGGCCTTAGTAATTAAAGACAGGGTGAAACCAGTAAAGAAGGGAGAAACGGAACACAGAATCAGACCCATACATTTATGGTCACCTGATTGTGACATATGCAACAAAGCAAATGCAAAGGAGATAGAGCTGTTCTTTCAATAAAAACCTGATTTTAGGGAGAAAAAAATGTGTCTTGACTCTTACTTCATACCATGGACAAAAATCAATTCCAGACAGTTTATAGCTCTACCTATGAAAAGTCCAACAATAAAGCTCTTAGAAGAAAACATAGGACAACATACTTGTAATCTGGGAGGAGGCAGATTTTAAAAAGGGCTAACTCTATGCAGGTCAGGAAGCAACAGTTAGACCTGGACATGGAACAGCAGACTGGTTCCAGATAGGAAAAGGAATACGTCAAGGCTGTATATTGTCACCCTGCTTATTTAACTTATATGCAGAGTACATCATGAGAAATGCTGTGCTGGAAGAAGCACAAGCTGGAATCAAGATTGCTGGGAGAAATATCAATAACCTCAGATATGCAGATGACACCACCCTTATGGCAGAAAGTGAAGAGGAACTAAAAAGCTTCTTGATGAAAGTGAAAGAGGACAGTGAAAAACTTGGCCTAAAGCTCAACATTCAGAAAACGAAGATTATGGCATCCGGTCCCATCACTTCATAGGAAATAGATGGGGAAACAGTGGAAACAGTGTCAGACTTTATTTTTTTGGGCTCCAGAATCACTGCAGATGGTGACTGCAGCCATGAAATTAAAAGACACTTGCTCCTTGGAAGAAAAGTTATGACCAACCTAGATAGAATATTGAAAAGCAGAGACATTACTTTGCCAACTACTCTTTGTCTAGTCGAGGCTATGGTTTTTCCTGTGGTCATGTATGGATGTGAGAGTTGGATTGTGAAGAAAGCTGAGTGCCGAAGAATTGATGCTGCAAGGAGATCCAACCAGTCCATTCTGAAGGAGATCAGCCCCGGGATTTCTTTGGAAGGAATGATGCTAAAGCTGAAACTCCAGTACTTTAGCCACCTCATGCGAAGAGTTGATTCACTGGGAGGGATTAGGGGCAGGAGGAGAAGGGGACGACAGAGGATGAGATGGCTGGATGGCATCACTAACTCGATGGACGTGGGTCTGAGTGAACTCCAGGAGTTGGTGATGGACAGGGGGGCCTGGCGTGCTGCGATCCATGGGGTCACAAAGAGTCGGACACAACTGAGCGACTGAACTGAACTGTAAAAAAAAAATGTGCTGGACTATATTAAAACTAAGAACTCTTGATTATCGAATGAACCATTAAGGAAGGCAAATCACAGAGAGAGAGAGATGACAGTCACAACACATGTTCTGAAAAAGGACTTATGTTCAAAATGCACAGGAAACTATAAATCAAAGTAGAAAAGCCCTCCCAAAAGAAAAATGAACAAAAGTCTTGAACAGACATTTCAGGAACGAGAATACTCAAATGGTCAAAAATAAAAAAAGTCTTAAAGGCAAATTAAAACCACAATGTATTTTTCTACTCACTAGAAAAGCTAAAATGAAAAAAAAAAAACAAAAAACTAGAATTCTGAAGGTGGGAGGAGAAAGGGACGACAGAAGACGAGATAGCTGGATGGCATCGCAGACTCAATGGACATCAGTCTGAGTAAGCTCCAGGAGTCGGTGATGGAGGGAAGCTTGGCATGCTGCAGTCCATGGGGTTGCAGAGTTGGACATGACTGAGTGACTGAACTGAACTGGGAAGGTGTGGAATAACTAGAATTCTCATACACTGCTTAAAGAAATATAACTTAGTACGGCCGCTCTGGTACATTGTTCGTCAGTATCTTCTAAAGCTGGGCAGATGATCTAGAAACTTTATTCTTAGGACTTTATATCAAACAGAAGTGAGTGTATGTGTTTACTGAGGGACAAGTACTAACAGGTTTGCAGCAGTATCTATAAAAGTCCCAAACTGGAAATGATTAAAAGGCCATTCAGCAGTAGAATGGATAAGCTGTAGTATATTCACATAAAGGAGTAACATCAGTAATGAAAGTGAACTGCCTACAATTACATGCAAGATCAAGGATGAATCTTTCAAACATATGCTGAAGAGACCATACCCAAGAGTAAATACTCCATAATTCCACTAACATGAAGTACAGAAACAAGCAAAATTAACCTAGGCCATCAGGAGAGTGGGTATTGACTGACAGAGCATGAGGGGAGGCTTTAAGGATGTTGTAATGGTCTATTCTTGATTTGTGTGCTGGTTTCACCGCTCTGTCTGGTTTGCAAAAATTCATTCAAGTAAAGCAAAAGTACACCAACAGCATGACAACTTAAGGGGAATAAACCAATTGACTCTTACGTACAATAAATTACAAGTATGGCCTAACATCATTCAACACAAGTTTCCAGCACAGGTTAATAAATCTTTCATCTAATGATGGATAGCAGAAGTCAATACTCACAGTAAATTTAGCTCTTTCTTCCATCACCTCATAACCCAGGATAATAGGTGTAGAAGGTCTATCTTCCAAAGTTACTGTTTCAGGACTTTGTTCTTCACTTTCTCTTGGTCTAGCAGAATACTCAATGGAAGAATCTGCACCTGTAAATTTAGTCCTAATGAGGGGACTGCTACAGACAGATGAAGTGCTTTCCATTTGGTCAGATACACTGGTCTGTTTAAAATTACCCATATTTGAGTCTTCTAACTGGCCTTTGGAAGAATTTGAGCTTGTTGAGATACTCCCAAAAGAAGAACTTCTTTGGTTTCTGGTGGTTGCAAAACTGGAAGCAGAGTTCCCTAGGGGCATAGGAACTGGAACGTAAGGAGTTGCCATCTTCTTTTGGCTTTTGTAACAAACTTGCACACTTCTGAGTCCGAACAATTAGAGAACAAGTAGTAAGCAATGCATTGTTTTCTTCTTAAGGAATCCACTCTCTAAAAATGAGAGGAACACATGAAAAATTAGTCTCTGATCAGGAGCATTATCCAAAAGAAAACAAAATACTCATATCCATTTCTTTTAATATTGTGACACTATTATTTTGTTTAGAAAGAAAACACACCCCAAACTCCTTTCTTTAATCCAAAAATATCACCTCTAAGAACTCCTGTTTGCAAGATGAGGAGAGCAGAAGTATTCTACACCCTTTTTCTCGATCCTAATATTATATGTTATCCTTTTTCCCTCACTTTCTTTCTTTGTGATGGATTGCTTTAAGGGTCATTGTAACCTGACGTCATGGACATAAAGGAGTTGAAAAGTGGAAAAGTGATAAAGATGGTTCTGAAACTTTATTTTCTTTATTATGATCCTGACACTATTAAATATCATACAGGCAGCGGAGGGATAAGGGAAGGAAAGAAAGGGAGAGAAATTATTTATATTTCCTTCCGATTTAACTAGGGAAACTAAAAAATTACCCAGAGTAATGACAGTCAACCAGAAGCTTTGACAGCTTGTAAGGTAAATAATAGACAGTTCTTAAAGTAACAGTTTATTAAAACCAGGATCAAACGGATTTTGGGGGGTGGGGGAACTTGGTCAAATTAATCAAATAAACCGCAATGAACGTTAAACATATCGAACAAGATTAAATGATTAAAAGTTTAAACGTTCTTCTTGTTTCCAGACCACCCCTAATTCTGCTACACCATAAACTGCAAGTACTGAACAAATGTTCAAAACCCATACTCCATAAGCTCTGGTGTCAAAAGGAGTTTATCTTGTCTCATAATTTCACAATGATACAGGAAAAAAGGTTTCCCACTAGGCTGTTAATAAACTACGAAACGGCAGTAAAGTACAGATCGGGGAAATGGCACACAAGAACCGGTCTACCTATCCAACTACGTCCACGCAACTCTACTGGTGAGAAAGGTAAAGAGACAAGCCGCTCAGAGTCCGAGAGACGCGGAGACAACATTTCTAACCCAGCACGTGGCTCTGGGCACCCTTCCCCATCATCTGGAACTCGGGAAGCCCGAGCTGCTGATTCACCGCTCCTCGGTTCCACCCGACGGCTTCCCCCCAAGGAAGTAAATAAACGCCTGAACTCAGCCTCCTGACGGCCGGCGGGGTCGCCCCGCCCTTGGCTACTCGACCACCTGAGGCCTCAGGGCCGGGGGAGCACCTGACCCGAACAGCCTCTGAGCTCGCGAGGCCCTCAGCACTGCCCGGCGAGAAGACAGCAAGCGGGGCTCGCGCCGCGGCCTCGACCTGCTCTGAGAAGAACCTCTCGGTCCTCTGGAGGACCACGGGCAGGTGAGGTGGCCCGAGCCCGAGCAGCTCGGCGAGCGAGACAGGTCGCGGCGTGCGGGCAGCGCAGAGCCGGGACTACCCAGGACGGTCTGCGCAGGCCAGGGCTCCTCGGCTCGGGGGGCGGCGAGCCCCCGCTCCCGGGGGCCCCAAGACGCCCCCGCCTCCGCCCCGGCGCGCGGCAGAGCCGGTGGCCGCCCGGGCTCTGTCGCACTCCCGGCCCTCCGTGGGAGTTCCCCCCGCCCGCCACCGGGGCCCAAGTGTCAGCCGCCGCGCGCTCCCCACCTACCTCAGCGCTACCTCAGCGCGCCCCCTACCTACCTCAGCGCGCCCCCCACCTCAGCGCGCTCCCCACCTCAGCGCACCCCCCACCTACCTCAGCGCCCGCCCCACCTCAGCGCGCCCCCCACCTACCTCAGCGCGCCCCTACCTACCTCAGCGAGCCCCCTACCTACCTCAGCGCGCCCCCCACCTCAGCGCACCCCCCACCTACCTCAGCGCGCCCCCCACCTACCTCAGCGCGCCCCCCACCTACCTCAGCGCGCCCCCCACCTACCTCAGCGCCCGCCCCACCTCAGCGCGCCCCCCACCTACCTCAGCGCGCCCCCCACCTACCTCAGCGAGCCCCCCACCTACCTCAGCGCGCCCCCCACCTACCTCAGCGCGCCCCCCACCTACCTCAGCGCGCCCCCCACCTACCTCAGCGCCCCGCCCCCACCTCAGCGCGCCCCCCACCTACCTCAGCGCGCCCCCCACCTACCTCAGCGCGCCCCCCACCTCAGCGCCCGCCCCCACCTCAGCGCGCCCCCCACCTACCTCAGCGCGCCCCCCCACCTCAGCGCACCCCCCACCTACCTCAGCGCACCCCCCCACCTACCTCAGCGCACCCCCCACCTCAGCGCACCCCCCACCTACCTCAGCGCGCCCCCCACCTACCTCAGCGCGCCCCCCACCTACCTCAGCGCGCCCCCCACCTACCTCAGCGCCCGCCCCACCTCAGCGCGCCCCCCACCTACCTCAGCGAGCCCCCCACCTACCTCAGCGCGCCCCCCACCTACCTCAGCGCGCCCCCCACCTACCTCAGCGCGCCCCCCACCTACCTCAGCGCCCGCCCCACCTCAGCGCGCCCCCCACCTACCTCAGCGCGCCCCCCACCTACCTCAGCGCGCCCCCCACCTCAGCGCCCGCCCCACCTCAGCGCGCCCCCCACCTACCTCAGCGCGCCCCCCACCTCAGCGCACCCCCCACCTACCTCAGCGCACCCCCCACCTCAGCGCACCCCCCACCTACCTCAGCGCGCCCCCCACCTACCTCAGCGCGCCCCCCACCTACCTCAGCGCCCGCCCCACCTCAGCGCGCCCCCCACCTACCTCAGCGCGCCCCCCACCTACCTCAGCGAGCCCCCCACCTACCTCAGCGCGCCCCCCACCTACCTCAGCGCGCCCCCCACCTACCTCAGCGCCCGCCCCACCTCAGCGCGCCCCCCACCTACCTCAGCGCGCCCCCCACCTACCTCAGCGCGCCCCCCCACCTCAGCGCCCGCCCCACCTCAGCGCGCCCCCCACCTACCTCAGCGCGCCCCCCACCTCAGCGCACCCCCACCTACCTCAGCGCACCCCCCACCTACCTCAGCGCACCCCCCACCTCAGCGCACCCCCCACCTACCTCAGCGCGCCCCCCACCTACCTCAGCGAGCCCCCTACCTACCTCAGCGCGCTCCCCACCTCAGCGCGCCCCCGACCTACCTCAGCGCGCCCCCCACCTACCTCAGCGCACCCCCCACCTACCTCAGCGCCCGCCCCACCTCAGCGCACCCCCCACCTACCTCAGCGCAGCCCCCACCTACCTCAGCGCACCCCCCACCTACCTCAGCGCCCGCCCCACCTCAGCGCACCCCCCACCTACCTCAGCGCGCTCCTCACCTCAGCGCGCTCCGTACCTACCTCAGCGCACCCCCCACCTACCTCAGCGCACCCCCCACCTACCTCAGCGCACCCCTCACCTACCTCAGCGCGCTCCTCACCTCAGCGCACCCCTCACCTACCTCAGCGCGCTCCTCACCTCAGCGCGCTCCGTACCTACCTCAGCGCGCTCCCCTCCCCAGCCCGCTCCCTACCTCAGCCCACTCGGGCGCGCTGCCCCGGGAGGGTTAACTCCGACCCTGCCTCACCGCAGCTTTCCGTCTCCACCCACAGCACCCGGAGAACTCACGTGACCCCCTTCCCGAAAACAGCGGCTCCCGCCCGCCTCCGCGCGGGCCGCCGGCCCAGATTCCCTGCCAGGAGGAGGGAGGGGCTGGGCCGCCGCCGCTCCCGGAAGTGACGTCACGTCGAGGGCGCCCGCCTCAGGGGCGTGAGTCGTGGTCTCAGGGGTCCTCGGCGCCTGGGTCGAACCTAGTTTGTGGTAAGAATTTTACCTTCTTTCCCATAGCTTTATTTTTACCAGTTAACTTTTGAGACGTGGAGGCCACGGTCCCTAGTTTGAACGACAGGTGATGAGAAGACTACAATTCCCGGGAGCAACTGCGGCCAATGTGGGCCGGGGCTCGCTTTGCGTCATGGGACTCGTAGTCATCCCCCGCGGGGCTGGTTCTACCGGGTTAGAGACTGGTTTCCAGAAGGAGCCGCGTTTCAGAGGACAGCTGATTCTGAAAGGGGGACGCAGGCCTCCAATGAGGAGGAATAATTCCTCCAATGAGAAGGAGTAATTTCAGAGAACTGAAGTTGTTCAGTGTGGCGTTTTTTTTTTTTTATCTCGAGAGAAATTTTGATTCAAATAAATATTAGGCCTGTTAGGGGCTTCCAGTGGGGAGACCTTGGTTTTTTTTTTTTTTTATCTCGAGAGAAATTTTGATTCAAATAAATATTAGGCCTGTTAGGGGCTTCCAGTGGGGAGACCTTGGTTCCATCCCTGGGTCCTGTGGAGGAGGCCATGACAACCCACTCCAGTATTCTTGCCTGGAGAATCCCATGGACAGAGGAGCTTGGTGGGCTACAGTCCACGGGGTCGCAAAGACTCGGCAGGACTGAAACAACTTAGCACACAGGCTTGTTAGACGTGCATGTCTAAAGACCTGAAGATGATCAGAAAAATGGTTCTTTGATAGGCAAATACTAAAATTCAGACCCGTCTGCAGGCCTGTTTATTATTAGAATTGAGCAATTTGATACAAAAATCATTCCATGAGTTCTAAGGCGTTGGAATAGTCCCAAGACTGGGAAAACATGATACTTGTAATTTCAAAGTGAACATAGGAAGATAATCTGGTTTGTGGCATGTTGATGGTGTTAGATTGATAATATTGCTCTTTCAGTGTGAATGAGACATAAAAAGAGAATTCTAGTGACTTCCCTGGCAGTGGAGTAGTTAAGACTCTGTGCTTCCAGTGCAGAAGACAAAGTTTCCATCCCTGGTGGAGAAACTAAGATCCCACATGCTTCCTCCTACAGTGGAATAAATAAATAAAATTGAAAAATAAAAAAGAATTCTGTAGAGATGGTAGACTAAAACATGAGGTAGTTTTCAGGATAGACTAGGCAGCCTTGGCTGAGAGGTGGCAGATATATCCTTGAATTCTGTAAGTTAATAAAGGTGTAGAAAAGAAAAAGGAGCTTTGGAACATTTCCGTCACTTGTCAGGACTGCAGCAAAAGATAAGTTTGAAAATGGAAAATCTTATAATCTAATATCCAGGAAGCAAAGGAATATTAAACTTTCAAGAAGCAAAGTATACACATACCTCAGTTAGGGATAGAAAAAAGATTTAGAAAAGATCATTGGAATTGTCCAAGAAGAACTTCCTTCACAAATTATTTAAAGGAGCATACAGGACCTGCATACTATATGTATTCTTTGTCTTCCAGAATATCTGGCATAAATGAATGTCTAGATTTTACTTTTAGAAAATGAAATGAACACTTCTTAAAAATATTTTAATGAGATTCCAATTAACAGTGTAAATTATACTAGTTTCAAGTATGCAACATAATGACTTAATATTTGTACTCATTGTGAAGTGATCACTATAGTAAGTCTAGAGAATTCCAGAAAAATATCTACTTTTGCTTCATTGACTATGTTAAACTCTTCGACTGTGTGGATCACAACAAACTGTGGAAAATTCTTAAAGAGATGGGAGTACCAGACCACCTTGCTTGTCTTCTGAGAAACCTGTATGTGGGTCAAGGAGCAACAGTTAGGACTAGACATGGAATAACTGACTGGTTCCAGATTGGGAAAGGAGTATGTCAGGGTTGTATATTGTCACCCTACTGATTTAACTTCTTTGCAGAGTACATCATGTGAAATTCTGGGCTGGATGAATCACAAGCTGGAATCAGTGTTGCCAGAAGAAATATCAACAGCCTCAGATATGCAGATAATACTACTCTAATGGCAGAAAGTGAAGAGGAGCTAAAGAGCTTCTTGATGAAAGTGAAAGAGGAGAGTGAAAAAGCTAGGTTAAAACTCAACGTGAAAAAAACTTAGATCATGGCATTCAATCCCATCAATTCATGGCAAATAGAAGGAGAAAAAGTGGAAGCAGTGACAGGTTTTTTTCTTAGGCTCCAAAACCACTGTGGACAGTGACTACAGCCATGAAATTAAAAGATGCTTTGAACTTGAATGGAAAGCTATGGCAAACCTAGATAGCATATTAAAAAGCAGAGACATCACTTTGCTGATAAAGGTCCATATCGTCAAAGCTATGATTTTTCCAGTAGTCATGTAGGTGTAAGAGTGAGACCATAAAGAAGGCTGAGCACTGAAGAACTGATGTTTTTGAATTGTGCTGGGGAAGACTCTTGAGAGTCCCTTGGACTGCAGGAGATCAAACCAGTCAACTCTAAAGGAAATCAACCCTGAATATTCATTGGAAGGACTGATGCTGAAGCTGAAGCTTTAATTCTCTGGCCACCTGATGTGAAGAGGTGACGCATTGGAAAAGACCCTGATGCTGGGAAAGACTAAAGGCAAATGGAAAAGGGGTGACCGAGGAGTCCATGGTTAGATAGCATCACTGATTCAATGGATTTGAGTGAACTCTGGGAGATACTGGGGAAGAGGAGCCTGATGTACTACAGTCCATGGGGTCGCAAAGAGTTGGACATGACTTAGTGACTGAAAAACAATAATAACAATATTCTTGGCTCCTTAGTTGTAAATGAATTGGCCGTATGCATATGGGTTTACTTCTGAGCTCCAGGACATCCTTAACAATCAAGAAAGAATATCTGTGATTGTCAAAATAAAAGTTATATTAACACAGATAGCATCTAATGGCTAGTCTCTGTGTATGGAATATTTTATTTGAGCTATGATGCCTTTATACAGTGCACACAATCAAATTGAATTGCATTCATTTTAATTTTTAAAGTAACAGAAGACCATTTTTCTCTCCTTTCATCATTTTAATTTTGTATAAAACATACACATAGCAGGACATATGGAGCCTGCTCAAGGTATGATTTTATACAATGATATGTAGATATTGGCACATAGAAGTAGAGGGTTTAAGGGGGGAGAAGAATGAAGGTAAGAAAAAACACAGCAGAATAAAGTATGTGCAATAGGCAGACATCTCTTGAGGTAGCTTCTTAGATCCCAACATTTCCCCCTTCTGTAAAGTTTGTCCCTCTTCTACAAGGATGAGTCCTCGTGGTCATGTTCATAATATGTTACTCTTTTACAAAAGTTTTTTTGTCATAGTTGATTGTGTCTGAACAGGACTTTTGACCCAGTTATGTCCAAATGATACTCTCTTCTACTGTCTTGTAGGAAGGTAAGCATACAGACTGGAAGTCACAGGAGTTAAAGTCAGATAAAGGAAATTTTGTGTGAAGGTCCATAAAGTCTCATGGCTGAGGTCACTGGAGTTGGTCTGGTTCTTCCCCATTATCCACTTTTTCTGGAGTTCATGAGTACCTTAATGTTCTTCCAGTAGATTTGCTTTTTGCTTAAATCTAGCCAGAGCTGGTTATTTTGCTTATAACTGAGAGTACAACTAATATGGCACATTGAAATGAGACAAACTGAATGCGCAAAGTGAAAGTTGATAAAATACAAACAATCCCTTATCAATGATTTGAAATAACTGAAATAACATAAAATGACTCTTTTCCAATTATTGTTGTTGTTGTTTAGTCGCCCAGTTGTGTCTGACTCCTTGCGACTTCTTAGACTGCAGCACACCAGGCCTCCCTCTCCCTCACCATCTCCTGGAGTTTGCCCAAGTTCATGTTCATTGTAGTGATGCCGTCCAGCTAGCGCATCCTCTGACACCCTCTTCTTCTGCCCTCAATCTTTCCCAGAATCAGGGACTTTCCCAGTGAGTCATCTGTTTGCATCAGATGACCAAAATCCTGGAGCTTTAGCTTCAGCATCAGTCCTTCAGTGAATATTCAGGGTTGAGCTCCCTTAAGATTGACTGGCTTGATGTCCTTGCTCTTCAAGGGACTTTCAGGAGTGTTCTCCAGCATCGCAGTTTGAAGGCATCAATTCTTTGGTTTTCTGCCTTCCTTACGGTCCAGCTCTCAACCATATGTGACCACTGGGGCGACCACATCCTTGGCTATATGGACCTTTGTTGGCAGAGTGATGTCTCTGCTTTTCTACACACAGTCTAGGTTTGTCATCACTTTCCTGCCAAGAAGCAATTGTCTTGTGGTTTCATGGCTGCAGTCATTACTTTGGTATAATTTCACGGATTGCTTGTTTTCCATAGGCAGTGTTTCTATAATCTTAATAGTCAGGATCTGAACTCCACCTGCCCTCTGTTTTCTCCCTGTCATGAAATTTTAAAAGTTCAGAAAAAGAACTATAGGTAGTCTGTTCTTAGAGTGACAGGAGGTGACCAAAGTAGCAATGGAGCAACATGATAGCCAACTTTATTACAGTGAGTTTGTGACCTGTGGATGCCCTAAATCCAGGGTGGGAATTACAAGGCGTTTATAATGGCACAGAGAAGAGCCTTTCATACTACTAGCATGGATTCGTAATTTTCTACTCCTATTACATAAGAAAGACTTTGAAAGCATGTGTGGAAATTCTACTGGAAATATAACAAAGAGACCAAATTTCTTCACAAAATCACAGTCTTCGAGCTGAAAGAGACCATAATGATCTTGAAGATAAGTCTCCATTTTAGAGTCTAAAATGACTCTAAAATGACCCTTTCATTTCCTCAAAAACAGAAAGGAAAACAGAAGCTAAAGGATCTGTTTGTAATCAGTTCCATTGCCCATGAACTCTTGGTTCTCAAACTGGTAAGCTTCTTACTCGGGATAGTAAGATGCCCTTTTCTGAGCACGTTTGCACTTGGGTCCTAAATGTCTGTCATCCTTCCAATAGTGTCTTGCCCCTGCTACATTCTCAGTTAACATTTGATGCCTGGGAAGTCTTCATAGATTTTGTGCATGAGGAGGACCTACATTGGGCTTAAAGTGTTGCTAGGAATTGAATAAGTGAAGGATGCAGGCAGGGCAAAAAACGAAAATGAAAGTGAAGTCACTTAGTTGTATCCGACTCTGTGACCCCATGGACTGTAACCTGCCAGGCTCCTCCATTCATGGGATTCTCCAGGCAAGAGTACTGGGGTGGGTTGCCATTTGCTTCTCCAGGGGATTGTCCTGATCCAGGGATTGAACCTGGATCTCCTGCTTTATGGGCAGACTCTTTATGGTCTGAGCCACCAGGCAGAGCACACTGGGCAAAGTAAAAAACTCGAGAAAGGGCATAATTGTGTGGAGTGTTGTGAAACTCTGAGTAGACCAGCCTGATTAAATTGAAGGGCCTTTGAATGTAGCTGGAAATAGAGATATGAGCTCCTACTCATCCCTCAAGTCCATCTCAAATATAGCTTCATTAGTAATACCTTCCTGCTTTCTTCAGATGGAATTAAGTGAGCACTCACACAAGCCTCTGTGAGCGCCTTGTGTTTGGTACATGAGTGGAGGCAGTCATTGCATTATTTGTGAGGACTTCCTCGGTGGCTCAGACAGTAAAGAATCCTCCTGCAATTCAGGAGACTCGGGTTTGATCCCTGGGTTGAGAAGACCCCTGGAGAAGGGAACAGCAACCCCCTCCAGTATTCTTGCCTGGAGAATCCCATGGACAGAGAAGTCTGGTGGGCTTCAGTCCATGGGGCTGCAAAGAGTCGGAAATGACTGAACAACTAACACTTTCACTTTCATTAAATGTACAGCATAAGGGCTAGGACTGTGTATTGGACATCCGTGTACTGACCTTATATGGTACCCGAATAAGGCAGGTACTTTGGGTATAGTCTCCATAATAAGTACTTTTTAAAATACCTGGCTCATCTTACTGGTGCACATTTCCTATAATATTCTTCTAGATTTACACATTTTCCACTCTTGGTTTAGAGAATAAAATCTAAATTTTTGAGTAGGTCCATGAGTCCCTTCATGTAATGACTTTTGTCTCTTTTATGGTCTGTTTCCTCTAGATGAATTAATTCATTAATTAATTTACCAGCCATTTATTAAGTACCTATCGTATGCAATGAATAGTAGTTAACTATGAGCAGAGATCTGCACTGTTTATTTTATGTACATTAACTTATTTAACCCTCAAAATAATCCCATGAGTCAGATAGTATTGTTATGATTGATTCTTTCCACACTGAGTCTCTAAGAGGCCAAATAGCAGCTCTTTATATATGAAAAGTTATTCTCTGAGAAGTTATCTGGTTTGAAGGAGAAAGAAATGGCAACCCATTCCAGTATTCTTGCCTGGGAAGTCCCATGGACAGAGGAGCCTGGTGGGCTACAGTCCATGGGTTGCAAACAGTCAGACATGACTCAGTGACTAAGCCACAAGAACAGCCTTGTTTGGAAAGGTTAAAGGACTCAAGCCTGGTTCTGTCTGTCTCAGAAGCCCATGCTCAGATTTCTCCCACCATCCCTCTCTCTTTCATCTTATGGGATGAAGCATCGCCCCTCAGAAGGCCATCCTTGGCAAGACAGAGATTGAAAGTGAAGTCTTTAGACTTAGTTCCAGAAACGCGTGGGGTCTCACTTTATTTAACGCTATGGGAGCTGGCCCGAGTGACTTCGTTTCTTTTACCCTTTTCTTTGACTGTTGCCCAGCTGTAGTATAATTCATGCATCCTGGGTTTGGCTCCTGAAATGGTCTGTCTTGGTAGATGTTCTCTTGTGCCTCTCCTGTCCTCAGAGGCTCTCCTGCTGTTCTCATTTGATGTTTATGTTGATTCTGAGCCCTGGCTTCTCTCATCTTCCTTGTTGAAAGATTGGATGGACCAGAAGGATTGGGAAAGAATTAGGCAGGTAGAGTATGTGCCTGGATAGGAATTGGAAGTGGGGGTGCAGTTGGGAAGAGGAGTATCCTAGGCAGAAAAGGTATAGAGGATTTTATACAGAAATTTTTTAATAATGAGAGACAAAGTTGTTTGAACTGAAATAAAGACAGACCTGCAGTTTCAATGTTTGTGTGATACTGAATAGCCTTCACTCTGAGGAGCCCGCCCTCCTCTTCATTTGACAGGGCTTTGTTGCCCGCCTACCATATGCTCCAGTTATTGTTCTAAGCCTCTAGGAATTTGTCAGGAACAACGTACGCAAAACCACCCTTCTCACGGAGTCCGTGTTTGGTAAATGTTTACGTGGCCAATAAACGTAACAAGAAATAAGTGTTAAGAGTTTATCTAGGTTTATATTTTTTGCAGACAATAGGATGAGTCACATGATCAGAGTCGGTGGGGCAGGGGAAGGTGCAGCAGTTACCCACGGGGGCGTCGGAGCACACCTCTCTGAACGTGTGTCTTGATTGCTGAGATTTGGACATCTAGAAGAAAACAATTTTGTAAACCTGAGGATGTAGGCAGAGCATTCTAGGAAGGCTGCCCCACATGCTCTGTAGGAGGAAAAAGGAAACCACTTAGCCAGAGCGTTCTTTCTTCCTTTTTCTAAGAGCTCTGGTCCCAGGAAGTAAGGGCCAGATGTTTCTGCAGTTGCATATGTGATGCATTTGTTTCTGACACGTTGAATTTTAACACTAATATCCCAGTCTTGCTAGTTTCAAGCTCCCGCTTCATTTTAAGGAATTCTAGTGTTGTGTCAATTTTCCGTTTTCTGCTCATCCTTAAACTCCCCAAGAGTCGTCTTCTTTGCGCCAGGGACTCTGTTTTGGTTATTACTCCCTTCACGGCTGGGTGAGCCGCTGCCCCTGCTTTGCCACCGGCAGGATCCTGCTCGTGTCGACAGCTCCACAGTCGCCTTCCCACGACCAGAGGTGAGACACTCAGTGCCCCTTGAGCCAAGCTCTCACACAGACGCCAGCTGGAGGACTTCCTGCAGGGCTCGCTGCCCCGCTGAACAGGAGGCCCGCCGGGCGGCAGTCTGCTGCCACTGAAACAGAGAACGTGCACTTTTGTCTGAATCCCCAAGTGTTGCAGACTTTGTCAGGCACCCCCTTTGAGCTTTGCTCACATAGTCCTCTTTTCCCCAGGGAGCGCCATCCATATGGGTGGCTGAGTTGGTTGAAGCTCCTGTAACAGTTCTGCAGTGGACTTCATCGGATGCCAACTCTCTGAGTGTCTTTCTGCATCTAGGGAATTCCCACTCTGTGAATCTTGGTGAGAGGTCAGAGCCCACTTCCCACTCTCAAATTCTAGATTGCCATATCCTTGCTTTCTGAACCTCATTCCAGCTAGGGTACAGAACATGCCTCAGCATTACCAATCAGAGGACTCTTCCCACGCCTGCTGTGTTGTGTGAAGTATAGGGTCTAATGCTCAGAGGTAGTGGGTGGCTTGCTCACAAGATTCATTATATGGTTTGGTTTTGGGCTTTCTGAGTGGCACAGTGGCAAGGAATCCTCCCGCCAGTGCAGGAGACACAGGAGATGTGAGTTTGATCCCTGGGTCAGAAAGCTTGCCTGCAGAAGGAAATGGGAACCCACTCCAGTATTCTCACCTGGAGAATCCCATGGACGGAGGAGCCTGGTGAGCTACAGTCCACGGGGTCGGGTATGACTGAGTGCCCAAGCAGGATATGTTCCTGGAACCCAATCCGGTGTTCTTGCCTGGAGAATCCCAAGGACCGAGGAGCCTGCTGGGCTATGGTCCGCAGGGTTGCAAAGAGTTGGATACAGCTGAGCAACTTAGCATCAGTTCAGTTCAGTTCAGTTCAGTCGCTCAGTCGTGTCCGACTCTTTGCGACCCCATGAATCGCAGCATGCCAGGCCTCCCTGTCCATCACCATCTCCTGGAGTTCACTCAGACTCACGTCCATTGAGTCGGTGATGCCATCCAGCCATCTCATCCTCGGTCGTCCCCTTCTCCTCCTGCCCCCAATCCCTCCCAGCATCAGAATCTTTTCCAATGAGTCAACTCTTCGCATGAGGTGGCCAAAGTACTGGAGCTTCAGCTTTAGCATCATTCCTTCCAAAGAAATCCCAGGGCTGATCTCCTTCAGAATGGACTGGTTGGATCTCCTTGCAGTCCAAGGGACTCTCAAGAGTCTTCTCCAACACCACAGTTCAAAAGCATCAATTCTTCGGCACTCAGCCTTCTTCACAGTCCAACTCTCACATCCATACATGACCACAGGAAAAACCATAGCCTTGACTAGACAGACCTTAGTTTGCAAAGTAATGTCTCTGCTTTTCAATATGCTATCTAGGTTGGTCATAACTTTTCTTCCAAGGAGTAAGCGTCTTTTAATTTCATGGCTGCAATCACCATCTGCAGTGATTTTGGAGCCCCCCAAAAGAAAGTCTGCCACTGTTTCCACTGTTTCCCCATCTATTTCCCATGAAGTGATGGGACTGGATGCCATGGTGATCTTCGTTTTCTGAATGTTGAGCTTTAAGCCAACTTTTTCACTCTCGTCTTTCACTTTCATCAAGAGGCTTCTTAGTTCCTCTTCACTTTCTGCCATAAGGGTGATGTCATCTGCATATCTGAGGTTATTGATATTTCTCCCAGCAATCTTGATTCCAGCTTGTGTTTCTTCCAGTCCAGCGTTTCTCATGACATACTCTGCATAGAAGTTAAATAAGCAGGGTGACAATATACAGCCTTGATGCACTCCTTTTCCTATTTGGAACCAGTCTGTTGTTCCATGTCCAGTTCTAGCTGTTGCTTCCTGACCTGCGTATAGGTTTCTCAAGAGGCATGTCAGGTGGTCTGGTATTCCCATCTCTCTCAGAATTTTCCACAGTTTATTGTGATCCACACAGTCAAAGGCTTCGGCATAGTCAATAAAGCAGAAATAGATGTTTTTCTGGAACTCTCTTGCTTTTTCCATGATCCAGTGGATGTTGGCAATTTGATCTCTGGTTCCTCTGCCTTTTCTAAAACCAGCTTGAACATCAGGAAGTTCACGGTTCACATATTGTTGAAGCCTGGCTTGGAGAATTTTGAGCATTACTTGACTAGCATGTGAGATGAGTGCAATTATTCGGTAGTTTGAGCATTCTTTGGCATTGCCTTTCTTTGGAATTGGAATGAAAACTGACCTTTTCCAGTCCTGTGGCCACTGCTGAGTTTTCCAAACTTGCTGGCATATTGAGTGCAGCACTTTCACAGCATCATCTTTCAGGATTTGAACTTAGCATACATGCACGCAATGTCCCCAGGGATTTCAGAGTTCTGTAAGCTAGTCAATATCCTTAAAGTTTTTCTTTTTTCTTACCAACTTATTGACCATAGGCATGTTAATACATCTTTTGCTACCCAAGCATTATTGACTGGAATGTTTCAATATTTGCCTGCATAACAAATCTCCAGCCACAGGTGTTAGTTTCTTAAAAAATCCCCCAGTCAGTAATGTGTTAAATTTGACAGAGCCACTTTTGAACTGCTTGCTACATAAGGAAGTGAAGAGAAGGGTGAAGAGAAAGGCCAAGAAAAAGGAATGATTTAAATTGAGGGGAATTGATGCCTTTGAACTGTGGTGCTCGAGAAGACTCTTGAGAGTCCCTTGGACAGCAAGGAGATCAAACCAGTCAATCCTAAAGGAAATCAGCCCTATTTCTTTTTAAATTTATTTTGATTGGAGGCTAATTACTTTACAATATTGTAGTGGTTTTTGCTGTGCATAGACATGAATCAGCCATGGGTATACATGTGTCCCCCATCCTGAAACCCCCTCCCACCTCCCTCCCCATGCCATCCCTCAGGGTCATCCCAGTTCACTGGCTTTGAGTGCCCAGTTTCATGCATTGAACTTGGACTGGTGATCTGTTTCACAATATGGTAATATACATGTTCCAATGCTATTCTCTCAAATCATCCCACCCCTTGCCTTCTCCCACAGAGTCCAAAAGTCTGTTCTTTGTGTCTCTTTTGCTGTCTCACATATAAGGTCATCATTACCATCTTTCTAAATTCCACGTATATGCATTAATATACTGTGTTGGTGTTTTTCTTTCTGACTTACTTCACTCTGTATAATAGGTTCCAGTTTCATCCACCTCATTAGAACTGATTCAAATACATTATTTTTAATAGCTGAGTAATATTCCATTGTGTATATGTACCACAGCTTTCTTATCCATTCGTCTGCTAACGGACATCTAGGTTGCTTCCATGTCCTAGCTATTGTAAACAGTGCTGCAATGAACATTGGGGTACACGTGTCTCTTTTAATTCTGAGGAATTGATGTTTTTGAATTGTGCTGGGGAAGACTCTTGAGAGTCCCTTGGACTGCAAGGAGATCCAACCAGTCCATCGTAAAGGAAATCAGTCCTGAATATACATTGGAAGGACTGATGCTGAAGCTGAAGCTCCAATACTTCAGCCACCTGATGGGAAGAACTGACTCATTAGAAAAGACCCTGATGCTGGGAAAGATTGAAGGCAGGAGGAGAAAGGGACGACAGAGGATGAGATGGCTGGATGGCATCACTGACTTGATGGACATGAGTTTGAGCAAACTCCGGGAGATGGTGGAGGACAGGGAGGCCTGGTGTGCTGCAGTCCATGGGGTCACAAAGGAGTCGGACACGACTAAGTGACTGAACAACAGCAACAACAACTTGAGGGGAAATATTCTCTTCTCTGCAGTTGTCTATGAGCAAGGAAGACAGAGTCCTGACTGCCGTTACCTGTTCTTGCAACCGCAAGGGAGTCACTTTGGGATGGAGCAGTGTGGGGATGGCAGAGTAGTGAAGCAGGTTAAGCACCCTGATGACGTCATGGCACCGTTGAATTCACTGTTCCTGGAGTCCACACTGCTTCTGGTGTTGAGGTGGTCTGAGATAATAAATTTCCTTATTGATTAAGCAAGATTAATTAGGATTAATTAAGCAAGGTTCATTGTGTCTGCTGAGTGATGAGAAGTGTTTGCCTGTTGTTAACAGTCCAGTTGGAAAAAATGGTAAAGCTAACCCTCACCCCCAGGTTTTTATTTTCTAGAAGTGAACAAAAAAGGGAGGAACATTTCACTTGGGCTTAGTCCTTGAAGATGGTTGAATTTCTACTTGAATGTTCCATCATCACTTTAAGACCAGTATCTCCCTCCTCCCTGCTTTCGTTGGTGACAGTATTTTTACCAGCCAGATAACTTGAAGCAAAAACTTAAGAATTATCCCAGATTTTCATTTCTCCATTCCTTCCACCCTGTCAGAAGTAGTCTGTTGGTTGTTTCTAAAAATATCCTTCAAAACTGTTTTCTCTTCACTTATCACTACAAATACCTTCCTCTGGGCATCCGTATATATTGGCCTGGACTGAGACAACTGACTCCACACTGGTATGTTTGACACCAGACTTTCATTCTCGTCTTTCGCTACTAGAGTTAGAATTTTGGAACACAGCTCTATATGCATCCTACCTCACCTGTTCAGATTCTTTCATTATCACTCATTGTTTAAGAAATGAAATGCAAAACTCTTTTGCTTGACAACTGGCACCGAACAAAGACTTTGTGGTCTGGCTGCTGCCTGCCTCCCTAGCCTCCTCCTTCCTGACTTTCTCTCTCTCTCTTTAGCCCATGTATTGGATGCCGCGCTTGTCGCAGATGTGAGATGTCTCCCCTCTTTGGTCTGGCTGCTGCTTCTCTCTCTTTGAAAGATCCTGTTCATAAAGCTCACGTTTTAGGTCCTTCGTGAGTTTTTCCGTAAGTTGCCCACGCTTGGTTGGCATTTCCTCCTCCGTGCTTCTGTGTGTCCCTTGTGTAAATTTCGGCCTTGATCACACGGTACTGAAATTGTCTTCATATTTGTCTCCCACTTCGTTCAGTCAGCCCACATTTCCAGAGCACTTTGTGTGTGTGAAGCACAGTGCTGAGTGCTAGCTCTTTACAAATAAACACTTAGTATTTACCAGCTTGGTTGAGCAATTAAATAGAGATAGGCACTTGAATAAGTAAATATGAGTGTGTTCTGGATGGCAGGATGGGTCTCTCAGCAGGGTACCTGGTCAGCGTTAAGGTTGAAAGTGGTTCTGCTGCCTGGAGTTGGGGCTTATGTGCTGGGTCATCGATAGTGACCGTCAAGTGACATGTGCTGCCCCAGTTACTCTTCTTCACCAATAGACATTTAATGAACACTTATGGTTACCATGCTCTGGACCAAGAGATACAGTGGTAATCAAATCAGAATTAGTTATTGCCCTCATGGCATTTACAGTAGAATTCAAAGGTGGCAGACCAAACAGGCTATTACTATACAGCGTAGCAAGCACTGTAGCTGGGTAGAGGGTTCATACAGAGGAGGTGGGCCAACCCAGGCTGCAGGTGGGCTGTCAGTGAGGACTTCCTGGAGGAAACAGCACCTATTAGTAAGGTCAGACCTGAAGGATTATGAAAAGTCAGGCAGGAGAAGCGAGTGGGATTGGAAGTGAGGGAGGAAGACATTCTAGGCAGGACAGTACTTTCTAAGGTCAGATAGTGAAGAACAGCATGGTAGAGTCAAGTGTCTTAGGGGCAAAGCATTGCAAGTATATGAATTTGTACAATTTTCTGTGCACCCTAGACCTTAGAGGAGTCAATCTTGCTGCTTAGGTCTTTCATGCAATATGGAAATAGCCTGATTTTTCAAAAATAATTACAGCAACAAAGAGGGTAGTTGTGACTGCCATTCCCAGGAAGCTTCATGTGTGCTTCCTCTCTGAGGATGCAAGAGAATTCTAGGGGGCTGATCTGCTGGCTTGTCTGGCTGTCCTAGGCCATCCTAGGATGGATTACCTTAGCTAGTGGGCTTGAGTGGAAGAATGGGGACCAAGAGTGCTACATGGTGGGGGTGGGATGGAATGGAGGGAGAGCTACCTGACTGTAAGGGAGCCACATGGGGGAAAAGATCTTTGCCAGCTTCAGAGGCCATGGAAAACCCTCAGGGGAAAGAAAGCTGCATAAAGGCAATGCCTAGGTAGCATTCTGAGAAATTCTGTGTGAAAGTCCTGGGTCGCCTCTCTAAGAACGTCACAGTTAAGGTCTACCCTCTCTAAGAACGTCACAGTTAAGGTCTACCCTCTAAGAACGTCACAGTTAAGGTCTACCCTCTCTAAGAACGTCACAGTTAAGGTCTACCCTCTCTAAGAACGTCACAGTTAAGGTCTACCCTCTCTAAGAACGTCACAGTTAAGGTCTACCCTCTCTAAGAACGTCACAGTTAAGGTCTCCCCTCTCTAGAACGCCACAGTTAAGGTCTCCCCTCTCTAGAACGCCGCAGTTAAGATCTACCCTCTCTAAGAACATCACAGTTAAGGTCTACCCTCTCTAAGAACGTCACAGTTAAGATCTACCCTCTCTAAGAACGTCACAGTTAAGGTCTATGCTGTCCCTCCGACTTCTGGACTCAAGGCTCACGTTTCTGTGGCTGGGACACCACACAGAGACTGCACTGGTAATTCTGTGGATTTCGGAAGGAAATGCAAGAAGAGAACGTTCAGAGGACAAGTATCTCAAAGCATAGAGTTAGGGAAGGTTCACGATGAGGCCAGGAAGATGGAGGACCAGGTCACAGAGGGCCCTGAAAGCAAGGCTGAGAAACAGAGAAGTTTCCTCTCGGGAGTGGGCAGTGGGAAGACAGAGAGAAGGTCCCAGGATCACATTTGCATTTCAGACCGATTCCTCTGTCTCTGGCATCTGGAAGAAATAGAGAGGTAAGACTCAAGGCGGGGAGGTGATTTGCTAGGGTATAGAACAGTCCTTTGAAGGCAAGGGTTATTATTTACCTTGATTTTCCAGGTGAAGAAGCAGAGCTCAGGGAGGTGTTTGGCACTAAACGGGATTAAGCCTCTGGACTATCGGACTCCAAAGTCCACACCTTTTCTCAGGAGGTCACACTGTCCCTGTGTACTCACTGTACTCCTCTCTGAAGGAAGAAGCTGTGTCTTCTTATTTATGGGTTCAGTGCCTGTCCTGGTTATCTATTAGTGAGTGATTAAACATGCAGATATAGTGGCTTAAAGCGATAGCATTTAGTTTGCTCATGCCTCTGCAAAGGAAGCAGGCATGGCTTGGGAAAGAAAAGTTGGCTCTGTTCTACTGAGCAGCGCCTCGGGCGGCTCGAAGGTGGGACTGGGGTCACCTGTGGGCTCCTTCACGCACGCCTGCCAGCTGATGCTCACGGTTGCCTGGAACCTTAGTTGGGGCTCTTGCCCAGGACCCCTCCCCCTGGACTTTCCTTGTGTCTTGTTCCTTGTTTCCTGACAATGTGGCATCTGGCTTCCAAGGGTGAGCATCCTAAGAAAGAGTGGACCATGCTGAGGTTGTATTGCTTTTTTAAACTAACTTGCATTTCTGCTTGTCGGGAACACCTTATTAAGGCTTGCTCATACCTAAAGTGGAGAAGACAATGGCACCCCACTCCAGTGTTCTTGCCTGGAGAATCCCAGGGACGGGGGAGCCTGGTGGGCTGCCGCCTATGGGGTCACGCAGAGTCGGACACGACTGAAGCGGCTTAGCAGCAGCAGCAGCAGCATACCTAAAGAAAAGAAAATAAGAATTTTGATGGGAGGAGTGTCAAGGAATTTGCTGATGTGATTTAAATTAACTACAGTACCTAATTTTATAGCTAATAGTTAAGTACTTAAACTTAGAAAGTGCTCTTCTATACTTTTTACTTATGTTGAGTATTTGATTCTCATGATAACCTTGTATTGGCGAGTGGTGGTTTAGTAGCTAAGTCGTGTCTGACTCTTGCAACCCCATGGGTTGTAGCCTGCCAGGCTCCTCTGTCCATAGGATTCTCCAGGCAGGAATACTGGAGGGGTTTGCCATTTCCTTCTCCAGAGGATCTTTCCAACTCAAGGATCAAATCTGGGTGGGTCTCCTGCACTGCTTGCAGATTCTTTACTGACTGAGCTACATGGGAAGCTTATATAGCTTGTATTACTGGGCCCATTTCATATGTGAGTAAATATAGGTACAATAAGTTAAGTATTTCTAAGACACAGATAGTAAGGTGGGCGAGACTACTAGTGGAACCTAGACAGTTTGGCTCCAGGGTCTGTGTTCTGAACCATTCTGTTATGTTGACTATTGCAGTCTGGAATGTAGTCAGAACCAATATATAATTGTTGAATGGATGAATGTTGTGTATTGATAATTTGGGCTTCTCTCAAATGTTAGTTAAGACATTCCTTAAGTAAATTATTTCATATCTGACATTTCGTATCCTATACCCAGCACTGAATTGGAAATATACTCTTGGAAATACACAAGTGAAAAAGGTTAAAGCATGGATTTTCAAGTCAGTTGCCCTCTCTCCTCCACCATGAACACACCAAAATCATTGAAAGAGTATGTAGTTGTATATATTATATTTTTCTCCTTTCCCAGACTGGCTTTATTTCAATAGTATTCATTTTAAAAGAACATATAAGAAATAATATATTCTCTATGGAAATTGTCTTTTCAGTGCTACTTACATGATACAGTTCATTTAGAATATCAGAAGAGCCACCTTGTGGTAATATTTAGCATTTCACAGTTATATATACTGAACAAAAAATTATAAGCAGCTTTAAAAGGAATCATTGGATAGCAAAGCAAAAGGTATTTGAATATATATTAATATATGTTATATGCAAGTCACTTGATATGGTTTCTGATATAGTCAGTTTGCTTTTAACATTAGAAAATTTTATCCAAAAGTATTTATTGGGAATTCAAAAAACCTAGAGTAATTCATTAGTATATTGCATACAACACTAATGGATTTATACATAAAATGCTCATTTCAAGGTTTGAGCTGCTTCCTAGTATGCTCAGTTTCAACACTGATTTGGACCTTAAAAATGAAACTTTATTATATATTTTAATGTATTTATATAACAGTAGTTGTATACTAAATTTCCTTTTTGGTTCAATTATTATGTTGACACCTTTGCAGTTTTTCCTAAGTTTCTTTCTTACATCCCAGCAACTCACTGAATCCTTCCTTCAGCTGATTCTCACATGTTCATGTCTTCCGTAAAAATCTTCCCCATTTGATTGAATGTGGTGTAGAGTTTGCAGCTCTCAGTGAGTGTTCATGATGTGTACTGATGGAGGAATCCCCACACCATTTTCGTAGAGCTTCCTCTCTTTTTCCTTCTTCACTGACACTTTGAGAATTTATTGGAAGTTAAGAGGTTAATTTGGCATCTCACTCTCTGTTTCTCATTTCCTTCATTCCTGTTCCCAGATTTCACTGGACAGTCTGACTCCTGTCTGGTGGTGGTGGAGTCGAGTGGGTGGTGATGGCCTGGAAGTGTAGCAGGGGGATCTGAAGCGTAAACTACCCTGGTCTGGGGGGGGGAGAAGTAGGTGAGCGGGGCTGAAAGGAGGAGAAAAGGGAAGCAGCGGCCCAGGCAGCTGTTACTAACGAAACCCTCTCCCCGACTTTTGCCTCCCCTCTCATTTCCAGGTGTATTTATCCCTCTCGGATCCCCAAAGATGTGTGGCTTCTGTTTGGGCTTTTTGTTTGTGTATGTCTGTTGGTGTTTCTGAGTTGGCAGCTCTTCACCTCCAGATCTGGGGTACATGGGCTTAATGGAGAACACAGGTTAACTCGTTGCTCTGTGGTTCCTCTGTCATCGCATACCTGGCTGGTTTGCCTTCTCCCCACTTTTCAGAGTCTTCTTATGTTTGTTTTACGTACAGTTTCCAGGGTTTTCAGTTGCACTTCACAGGAGAAATAAGGGGAAGAAGATCTCCTTTTTCTTTTTAAAGCAGAAGTTTCAGTTACTTTTTTTTTTGTTTTCAAATTTACTTTTTATAAGTTACTTTTGTTACTATGTAGAGAACAAACTGGGGGAGGGGGGTGCGGGGGCGGAAGGGAGTAAGTTCAAGAAGAGCAGTGTAGGAAGACCCTGAATTCACATGCTTCCATGGACACGTTGAATCTATGCTTACTTAATAGAGCCATTTCTCCTGAAGAAGCGCTAAGGACTAGTTGAACAGCTTCTGCACAGCAAAGGAGAGAGCGGCTGCCTCCAGACGGGTAGGAGAGATGGAGGTACCTCCAGGAGGAAGGGATAGCTGGGAGGGGCTGGTGTGCAGACTTGCGTGCGCTGGAGTACCAGGCGAGAGGACTGTGCGTGCAGGAAGTCCACGCATTGGAGCTAACCCTGGAGCGTCGGCCTGTCGGCGGGGGTCTTCTGGAGCTCTCCTGGGCAGACTCGCTGGCGAGCAGAGTGCCGTTTTCCTTGTTCCCCTGACATCTTGTTAGCGTAAGCAGGAACGTGTTTGGGCAGGTTTGCCAGAGCCCTGTCAGTGTGCCTCCAGGCCCTGGCTCTAACCAGCTCCTACTGTCCCCCAAAGGGGGCCCTGGCATGCCATGCTCTGTGGTCTCCCTCTAGTGTGCCCACTGCAGTTATCCTGCCAAGGTGGGCCTCACGTGCCACACCCCGGACCCTTCCCTGCCGTGTCTGCACCTGCCCCAGCTCCAGCCGTCTTGTCAAGGCAACTCTTGGATGCCACCCTCAGCTGGCGCCCACTTCAGCACCCCCCAATACATGCGGTCTACATAAGAGGCTCGCCTATACACACACACCGTCAAGAGTGGGAGAGGTAATTGTTTTGCCTAATTCATAGAAACAGAGAAAGTTAAACAAAATGAGGAGAAAGAAAATATGTTCCCTATGGAACAACAAGATAAAACCCCAGGAAGAAATCCTATGGAAATGGAGATAATTTACCTGATAAAGAGTTCAAAGTAATAGTCATATGCACGCTCCGTGAAATTTGGAGGAGAATGGAGAAACAGGAGATGTCAACAGGGACTTTGAAAACAAAAGAAAAAACCAGTCAGAGCTGAAAAATACAAAAATTGAAATAAAAAATACGCTATAGGGAATAAACAGCATAAAAAATGATAAGAATCGATCAGTGATCTAGAAGATAAAGCAGTGCAAAGCACCCAATGAGAACAGCAAAAGAAGAAAGAGCTTAAAAGAAATGGGAGTAGTTTAAGGGACTGCAGGACAACATCAAGCGTACTAACATTCGCATCTAGGACTCTCAAAAGGAGAGGAAAGAAAAAGGGGCAAAAAGCGTGTGTGATGAAATAGTGACTTGACAACTTCCCTAACCTGGGCAGGGAAACAAATATCCAGGTCGAAGAATTACACAAAATCCCAAATCAGATAAAGGCAAAGAGATTCGCATGAATACCTATCATAATTAAGACGGCACAAGGTAAAGAGAACGTTTTAAAAGCAGCAAAGGAAAACAGCTCGTCCCATACAAGGGAAACCCCGTAAGGCTAACAGTTGATTTCTCAGCAGAAAACTGGCAGGCCAGAAGGGAGTGCTGAAAGGGAAAAAAATTTCAACCAAGACTATTCTACCTGCCAAGATTATCATTCAGAATTGAAGGAGAGAGAGTTTCTCAGACAGCCAAAGACTAAAGCTGTTCACAACCACTAAACTGACCTTACTAGAAAATTTAAGAGAGTGTTCTTTAAGCAGGAAAGAAAAAACCATAACTTGGAAAAAGAAACTATATGAAAGAAAAAAAATCTCACTGGTAACAGCAAATATATAGTGAAGGCAGTGGTTCAGCCACCTAAAAAGGTAGTATGAATGTTAATAGACAAAAGTAATAAAATCCGCTATAATAATTATATGAGATAAAAACTAAAAAGACATAAAAAGATATGACATAAAAATGTGGGAAGGTGAAGTAAAAAATTGTAGTGATTTTAGGAAGCATTTTAAGTTACGCAACTATTAGCTTAAAATAAATCACTGTATACAGGTTGATGGAGAAGGCAATGGCACCCCACTCCAGTACTCTTGCCTGGAAAATCCCATGGACGGAGGAGCCTGGTAGGCTGCAGTCCATGGGGTTGCTAAGAGTCAGACACGACTGAGCGACTTCACTTTCACTTTTCACTTTCATGCACTGGAGAAGGCAATGGCAACCCACTCCAGTGTTCTTGCCTGGAGAATCCCAGGGACAGAGGAGCCTAGTGGGCTGCCGTTTATGGGGTCGCACAGAGTCGGACACGACTGAAGCGACTCAGCAGCAGCAGCAGCAGCAGCATACAGGTTGATGTATATGAACTGTGTGCTAAACCACAAACCAAAATGTGCAATCGGGTCACATGGACAAAATAGAAAGGAGCCTAAACAACATGAAAGAAAGTTGTTCAATCACAAGGGAAAAGATCACAGAAAGAACGGAGCAGACATAAACTAAGAACGGCTAACAAAATGACAGTAAGGAATACCTGTCAATGGCGCTTCAAATGTAAACGGGATAACAGTCAAAAGACAGAGGGTGACTGAATGGATATGCTGCCTACAGTAGATTCACTCCAGATCTAGAGGCATGCAAAGACCGAAAATGGAGGGAAGGAGAAAGATGCTCCATGGAAATGGAAATGGAAGGAAAGGTGGGGTACCAATATTCATATCAAACAGAATGAGCTTTAAAAGAAAGACTGTAGCAAAAAGCAGAGAAGGGCATTACATAATGATAAAGAAGGTCAGTGCAAGAGGTGGATATAATGTTGCCAAGTGTTTATCCACACAGCTCAGGAGCACCTAAACATGTAAAGTGAATAGTAACTTTAGATGTAAAGGGAGAAATCGACAGTAATGCAATAATAGTAGGGGACTTTAACCCCACTCATATCCGTGGATAGATCATCCAGACAAAAATCAGTCAGTAAGCACTGGCCTTACACAATACTTTAGATCAGATGTGTTTAATAATACCTGTAGAATATGCCACTCAAAAACTTCAGAATACCATCAGGCGTACATGGAATGGATGTTGGAACGGAGGACTGGAACGGAGACTGGATCTATCCAGTCTCCTGGATAGATCACGTTAGGCCTCAAAACAAGTCTCAGTAATTTTTTTTTTAATTGAAGTACAGTTTATTGATGCTATTAGTTTCAGGTGTACCTCATAGTGATTTAATATTTTTATAGATTACGCTCCATTTAAAGTTATTAAAAATCGGTGGGTATATTTCTCTGTGCTGTACATTATACCCTTGTTGCTCATCTATTTTATATATTACTGTGTATTTGTGTTTCTTAATCCCAAACCACTCTCTTGCCCCCGCGCTCTCTCCCCACTTTGTTCTGATGAGGAAATTGGGTGCTCTAGTTACTCTGCCCTTGTTGCAGATTACATCAAGGCAACCATTTGCTATGCTTATGGATTTGTGGACAAGAAATTCAGATGGGGATGGCTTATTTCTCCATTCCGCAGTGTCCAAGACCTCAGCTGGAAGCTTGGAAAGCAGAGCCTGTGGTCATCTGAAGGCTCATCCACTGATGAGTTGAGTAGTTGGTGCTGATGGATGCTGAGGACTGTGAGCGTGGTGGGTGGATTTCAGGGGTGAGCGTTAGGAGTGGAGAAGGAGGGTGAGACGGAAAGAGACGGAGGGAGAGGGGCGAGGGAGGCCGTTGGTGTCAGCAGCCTTGAATGGAGCGGCAGTGCAGCTTGCCGTATTCTGCTGCTGGGTGGCTGTGTGAGTATGGGGGCGCCCAGACGCAAGGCGAGGAGACCGGCTTTTCCCCTTGATGCAGAAGCGACAAGGTCCTGAAGAGGAGTGATGGTGCGATCACTTATAAAATACAGTTTACCACATGGAGGCTCGGAGGGTTTAGATGATGCTCCCAAACAGCCAGTAAGTGGAGCCGCCTCAGCAGACCCGTCTCACTGGTCTCCGACTTTGTGTGTGCGTCCCTTGGTTCTATAGAAGAGTAGAGTGTTGTGGGATCAGTACCATCTTAAAAGAACTGTTGTGAATAAACAAGCGAAGAAAGTGACATGAGTAACTTGAATTCGGAGTTTTAACTCTTACAGAAGACCCCTAGGCTTTGAGATTTGCACATCATTGAGACCATAGCTTGTATGTTTTTTGGTACCTTTTTGATGTCATCTATTCACTTTTTTCCTGAAATTACGTTCTTTGTGCATAGATCTTGTAACTCACTGCTTCTCCCAACACATACACTTTGGTTGCTCATTTTATTCAGTGTAGGATCTTTGTCCAATCTGATTCATCTTTCTACCCTGACAGCACATATTATGAGGAGCAGCCTCATAGTAAACCCTCAATAAATGCTTATCAAATGAATAAATGTGAGTTTATATTAGCATAAAATGGCAGAATAGTATGACATGGCTTTTATCTGCTCTGGGATACTTTGATTATGGATATTGTGAGAACTGAGCGAAAGTGCTTTAAAATGGTAAATGTCAGATGTATTTTACAGTGAATATGGTGGTAGTGGGTTCAGTCCTGAAGCTCCAATAGACCCGTGAAGGAAACATTTTAATTCTTGGTTTTTGAAATGTAATGTGGGCTCTTTTCTAGGAATAAAGATAAATCAGGTTGCAAGATCTCTGGATGGTAAGAAGGTCTCTTTCTCAATATGTCTATTTATCTATCAATCAGTATTCTATTTGTAATTTAATGTAACTCATAAATAAGATCATGTTACTTGTAATATTCTATTTTTCTTTTACTCTTAAAGATACATCTTAGAGATCTTTTTGTGTACGTATGTGTAGAATCACCATAATCTTATATTGTTATGTACAATTTTGTGGTGTAGGCACACTTTATGAATGAAATAGTTCCTTATTTCTGAACAGTAAGGTGAGCCTACATTTTATTGTTGAATATTATAATTAATGTTGCAATGGTGTACTTGTGCATAACAAGAATTTCTATAGGATGGTTCCCTAACAGTGAATTACTGGGTAAAAGGATATTTTTTAATGTTTAAAATTTTGATAGCTACTAGCACATTACTCTCTTAAATGGCTATCAATATTTTCTTATGTCTTTTCAATGCTGACTTCGTTGTGCTTTGTCTAGGTAAATTATAGTATAGTACATTAAAGAATCCTCATGTCAGTAAGGGAAGGATTTTGAATTGATGTCTGGTTTGAAATTTTTACTTTGCCACAATTTGTATGATCTTGGGTAATTTGCTCCTTTTTTTTCTTTTCAGCTTCACTTTCTTCATCCATAAAATAAAGGCAGTGATAACAACCTTCCTTACTGAACTGTTGAAAAGATTTAATGACTTAACTGCATGTGTAAAGTGGTGAAATTCTTGGAGCTAAGAATTATAGTTAATTTTTTTCCTTTCCTTTTAAAAGTTTTTAATATATTTAATTAATTTATTTATTATATAAATAACATAATAATTTCATTATATAATAAAATATATGATGCAATATTTTATTAATATAGTATTGCATATTTATTATTTTAATTTAATGTATTTTAATATATTTAATATATTTCAAATAAAAACTTGATAAAGGAAAGGAAAAAATTAATAATATATAAGCTCTATTTTGGCCCTTCCACATGGTGTTGTAAAGTCCTGCTTGATTACTAAATTTTCAGGGAGTAGCATTGCTTCTGAAATTAGCTTAAACACACATACACACACATGCATAGACATATGAAGAATACATTTTTATTTTCCTGACTTTAAAAACTCACATACCTGAGATTATTTTTATTTTAAACTTCCTTTTATTTGCTTTCTTTGATCGTACACCAATCATTGTTTCTTGACAACATTTGTGTCTTACAAAGCATGTTTTAATGGTGCTATATGATGCTAATCCAGGAGAAAAATTATAGTTTTCCTGAATATTGTTTTTCACTGCAGATGTACTACCCTAGGGAAATATTTTTAAAAGCTGGAGTTTCTAACTGTTAATGTACAATGTTCCCGAGAAAAAGATAAACTAAAAAATTAAAAATTCATGCTTATGCTGTAACCCTTGATTGTGTTTTCAGAAATTACCTGGTCTGAATGAAATAATTTATTTTATAATGAGTTTTAGAAGAAATGAAGAAACTGGAGGTATTGGAAAATGAAATGTCTCTTAATTGAAAAGTGGCTATGATTGTTTCTTCCCAATCTAAATCGAATTATTATGACAGTGGTTTCAAGCAATTGGACAGAAGAATTATCATCTGGAAATAATGACTTCATTATATAAAGTAAAAATATAAATAAAAAATTTTAGTTGTCTTTCTACTGAAATAAGTGATCTAAAATGAATCTATTTTTATTCCTGTTCCTCTGCAGAATCCATTTTTAAAGTAATATTTATATTACTTTGAATATATTATACATAATATATATTATATTATAATATTTATATTGCCATTAGAAGACAAGTGTCTGGTTCTGTACTGGAATTTTCATTTGGGCTACTGGGAGATATAAGCTGCCTAGGCAAAGGAAGGGAAACTGTATGTATATATGTACTATATATATATATATCACATATGTATTAGGGTAAATAAAATATATATATTTTAATTGAGTTGCTTTCATAGGAGTTTTAACAATTAATTTTTAAGTTTACTATTTGAGATGAATATAATATAATTTTTCAGAAATATAATTTTCATTTTATATTATACATACACACACATACACAATCCCAGTACATGAAAAAACACTACATTGGATGTAGTAGGATTCCTCAAATGTTGATGCTTATAAAAGAAGCATGATGAATTCATTTTTCTCACATGATGAAAGAAAGAATACTTTTAACTGTTTTTTTTACCTTTTAGGGAAAATGATCTCCCCAAACTCCAATACTCACTAGATTTTTAACACTGTGAAATACTACCCAATTTTCACCTCAATAACAAATGCTAATTGTCCAAATCCAGATGTTAGAAATAATTACTAAAGTCTTCAGTCATTTTCCTTTTCCCATTTACTGGTACATGGACCATGCAAATCATTATTCAGGCATAGCCCTTACACTCTTGGAGTCTTGATTGGGTTCTCACATTTTGGAAATTGGGAAATTTGATAAAAAATGTAATAATGCTTACCTGCCTGTTTGCGTGGACGTTCATTTATCTAGTTAATATCTACGTATCCTGTGAAGGGCTTCCCAGGTGGTGCTAGTGGTGGAGAACCCATCTGCCAGTGCAGGAAATATAAGAGATGCGGGTTTGATCCCTGGGTGGGGAAGGTCCCCTGAAGTAGGGCATGGCAACCCGTTCCTGTATTCTTGCCTGGAGAGTCCACATGGACAGAGGATCCTGGTGGGCTACAGTCTAGGGTTGCAGAGTCGGACCTGGCTAGAGCAGCTGAGCACGCATGTATCCTAGGACTATCTGTCCACCTCTCACCAGCTTACCTATAGTGTGTGCACTACGCATGTTACTCTTTCTCTGACGAAACATTTACTGTCTTCTGTGTGTGTATGTGTGTGTGTATATGCTCTGTCAGTTACATTTCTTTCCCATTTTTGTGTGACATTCAGTAGATCAACTTTTAGAATATAGGAATTTGGGAACAAGTGCTCATAGAATCACACTTGTGGAGTTGTAATTCTTTGAAAATTCTTTCCTGGTTTGAACTGAAATTTCTGTCCATTGAGCTCACTTTACTAGCAAGCAGCATGCCCAGTCTTTCCTGAAACACTGATCTCATTTCATAGTCCTGCGGCTCATTTCTCCTTTCATCTTTGCCTTAATCCGCTCCTACAGGGTTTCACCTCGGCTCTGGGGCTTTGTCTTAGATACCTATCTCTAAACAAGAAATGTTTATATGTTCAAATATCTGTGTGTATCTCCCTCCCTGGTAACTTTCTTTTCCTGTATTCTGATTGTTAATCTTATTCTCCATAAATCTCAGTTGCAGGCAATTCTTAAAAATGTCACCTATGTTTATATCAATGTGTAGATTAAAGGTAACAATCATAATGAATTAGAGATTATAAACCAGTACGATTAAAACAACCTTTAAGTCTAATTCTGACTCCTTCTGTATGCTTCTCTCAAAGGTAAATCTTTTGAAAATAAGACTTGCCCAAATCAATATCTCAGAACTCCTCACTAAGTCTGTACCATGTGGCGAATGAAGTATGGATGCTGTATTAGGTATTGCAGACCCTTTAATCCATCTTGCCAACTTTATCTACAGCTATTCTCCCATCAAAAACTTGACCAAAATAAATCTGCTCATTATTCCCTGATAGGCAGTGTATTTAGAGAGACCAGGTTGCCTGTATTTGATTCCTGCTCTGCTACTTTCTCACTATATAGCTTGGGTAAATTAATTAAACTACCTGTGTCTCACTAAAAGAGAACTAATAACAGTATCTACTACATAGAGTTATTATGGGGAGTAAAATGTTCTTACATTAAAATCACAGAAAACCATACGTGACACATGGAAAGAATTCAATATTGTATCAGCAAAATTGGCAGATTTGACTTTATTTTCACATGCCACTTGTTTTTCTGAAAATCATTACATTTTTTTTCTTTATTTCAGCTCTCTTTTGCTTCAACGCGTTTCAGAACCAACCCCTGTTCTTCAGGGATGTCTGCTCTTCTGAAGCGGCGTGTTTCTTTTTTTTGTCATTGATGCTGTGCTCAGTTAGAGAAGTTGCATTATTTCTTATTCAAGCTGGGACTCTTTTGATAGTGAAAGTGCATACCACTGATAATTACGCTGGGACAACTGGCATAAATCGGGGCTGACCTGGGCAAAGAGACAGATGGTTACCTTCTGAATAGTGCAGCCCTCAGTTATCAGATCTGTTATTATCAAGTCACAGCAAACTATCTTTATATGCAAATTGGTATGGCAAATCTCCCATAAATTTATGTGACAGAAAATGAGATTCATTAAAGTGAACCTTTAGAGTCAGACACGGCTGAGCGGCTAAGCACACAGGTGCACACAATGAACCTTAGCTATCTCTGGCCCTTCCAAGAGTACGGTTTCTCGACTGTTCAGACCCAGACACGCCAGGTTCTTCCGCTCAGTCTTCTTCATGAACAGAGCTTGATCCTCAGGTGTCTTCTGCCTTCCTGACCACTGATAGCTTAGTAGATAGCCACTCCACACGGTGCTCCTGCGTTGCCCAGCCCCCTGACTCCCTGCCTTACCCCTCCTGATCCTCTCCAGGATGGGGAAGAACTACCCTCATTCCCGTCATTCTTTCCCACAGTGCTTGTACTAGGCCTTCTTAAATGATCCTCAACCCAACTGAGACCCTGCTAATTCTTGCTTAGGTCTTTTAGGTGCACCATGGTAAAAGAAAAAAGAGTAGGGAGGTTTAAGTTAGATAATTCTTAGCAATCATTGCCTAAACCTCTGCTCACACCTCTGATCGCTTATAGCCTCATTCTTTGCCTAGCTCTCAGCCTGTGTCCTCTGACCAGGGACAACTCACGCCTCACCGTTAGAACCACTCCAGAATTCTCAGTCATCTTTGTACATCAGATGCCCTTTCCCAGAAAGACTAGTGTCCCTCATACCCAAGGTCCCTACCACCCCCTTCCCATCCCAGCTCTCTGGTTTAACCTCTTTTTGTATGACTGACACAGGAAAACTCCTTTTTTTCCTGGAAAAACCATACCAGTGCTCAAGGATGTTGGTTTGGTTCTATTCTCTTGTTAAAATGATTCTACTAGCCTGATATTGGTATATTTCCCTAAAACTGGGATATTTGGCTTTCTTCATTATTGCCTGTTACATACTTTTGAACTGTGGTGCTGGAGAAGACTCTTGAGAATCCCTTGGACTGCAAGGAGATCCAACCAGTCCATCCTAAAGGAAATCAGTCCTGAATATTCATTGGAAGGACTGATGCTGAAGCTGAAACTCCAATACTTTGGCCACCGGATGTGAAGAGCTGACTCATTGGAAAAGACCCTGATGCTGGGAAAGATTGAAGGCAGGAGGAGAAGGGGACAACAAGGATGAGATGGTTGGATGGCATCACTGACATGATGGACATGAGTTTGAGCAAGTTCTGGGAGTTGGTGAAGGAAAGGGAGGCCCGGCGTGCTGCAGTCCATGGGGTCGCAGAGTTGGGCGTGACTGAGGGACTGAACTAGCTGACTGCCTGACCTGTTGTGTAGTATCTTCTGCTTCATTATGTTGTTTGACGCTTCATAAATATGTTCTGTATCCTCAACTTGACTGTTCCTTGACAGCAGGTATTTCCGTTGCCTGGCAAAGTTTCTGACACTGAGCTGATGTTGGATGAAAGTTTATGGTTGATGAGCACGGGTGATACAGTAATGCAGAACACTCCTCGTTCGTGAAATACCCCTTCCTTCCTCAGACATTGTTTTTTCCATGTTGTTCTCTTTCAGTCTCTAAGTTGTGTGTGACTCTTTGAGACCCCATGGACTGCAGCACGCCAGGCTCCCCTGTTCTTCACCATCTCCCAGGGTTTGCTCACATTCATGGCCATTGAGTTGGCGATACAGTATAACCTCGTTCTCTGCCGCCCCCTTCTCCTTTTGCCTTCAATCTTTCCCAGTATAAGGGTCTTTTCCAGTGAGTCATCTTTCCTTGCAAGACGTAGTTTATGTATAGAACAACTTCCTGTGAATCCCTGGGTTCTCCTGGCAGAGCCGTGTCCTCTCTTGGTGTACTCAGAGCATTCTCCTTCTGGTCCGCACTGCTTGCATTGTGACTTACTGTCCCTCCTGGGACAAGTCAGTCTTGTGTTCTTGGTATCAAGCACAGACCAGCTCAAACCTTGCTGAAAAAAGGGTTTGTTCAGGAAGTGAAATCCACCACCAGAGAGACATGTCACAAAATCACCAGTACCAACGCTGGGACTCGTGTTGGGAAATTTCCCACCAGCCTTGTCTTTTTCTCAACAGGGCTGTCGATGACCCTCCAGTGGCCTGCTCTGGCAGCTCTTCAATTGTTTAACCCAGAAATATTCCTCCCAAGCAGCAGTCTTCCTCATTTGAACTGTGATAGTTTTCACATAAGAGCATATCTTTGTCAACCAGCACTTACCCTGCGTGCTCCACTGCTATCAGACATGACACAACACAAGGAAGGCCTGACTCCCTTATCAGTGCAATGCTTTTTTCTGTCATTCGAGCTGGCCTGGTGTCAGCCGCTCCTTCCCCGACGCCCTCATCAGCAGTCACAGTTACCACAGAGATGCACGCTCAGATTTTGACCTTTATTCTCCACACGGAGGACAAAGAAGAAGAAACAAAGCTGGTAGTTTATCTGAACAGAAAATGATGGAAGACTCAGGAGAGGTAACACTAAGTGAAAAATTCCACCATTTATTTTAATTCAGTTTTCAAGGTGGTTTTTTCAAGAATTACATGCTCATTTTGGCTTAATAAATCGAAATCTTCCAAACAATTGCAGATATATTATTTTTGGTTTTTCCTTGATTGCTATGTAGTTTAACGTTTTATGTTTTTGCTGGCAATTATAGCATTTACCTTTCTTGTGAAAGAAAGAATGAAATCACAGCTTCGTCTTTGGTGGTGCGTGCCTGCCAAGTCACTTCAGTTGTATCCAACTGTTCCGTGCTATGCACTGTAGCCCACCAGGCTCCTCTGTCCATGGAATTCTTCAGGCAAGAATATTGGGGTGAGTTTCTGAGCCCTCTTCTGGAGGATTTTCCCAACTCAGGGATCAAACTTGCATCTCATGCATTGGCTGGAGAATTCTTTACCACTGAGCCCCCGGGGAAAGCCAGTCTTTGATGGCAGGTTAATATTAACTTTATTAGTATTTACATGGTATAAATGCCAAGAAATCATGTTAGCAAAATACGGAATTTGGTCTGAGAAACTTTTAACTTTTTGGGGGTCAGGGAGGATGACAAATAAATGCTACCTCTGTTCTCCAAGGAGCAAGGCAGCTGGAAGTCCAAATATTATCTCTGATGGCCTGTGTTTGTATACAAATGTGTTTCTTCATACTGAATTCTGGAATTAGATCAGTTTCCTCACCAAGTCGTAGCTGTCTGGATTAAGACAGCCTTCTGCACAACACAGCGCAAACCAAAGGGTGGGAATCTGTGGCTGGAGCTGAACGGACTGCCTGCTCACTGTCGGCAGAGGCTTCCTGAAAGAATGCACAACCCGGAGGAAGGGCTTCATACCCACTTTCTCGTGGACTCACCAGTCACGTGGCGTCATTTAGGGGGTTGGGAACTGGGGGGCCATGGGTGGAGAGAGGCCAGCAGTGTTTCACTGATGAGGTTCCCTCTGCATCCAGGGGAACATTGGGAGTGGCCAGTGAACGTCTCTCACCATGAGAACTGCCTAAGCTTCTGCACCTTAATCCATTGGGAAGTGAAAGCGTTAGTCATTCAGTCGTGTCTGACTCTGTGCGACCCCACGGGCTGTAGCCCACCTGGCTCCTCTGTCCACGGGACTCTCCAGGCAAGAATACTGGAGTGGTTGCCGTTCCCTTCTCCAGGTTCAATCCCTGGGTCTTCTGCACTGCAGGCAGAGGCTTTACCATCTGGGGCTTAACTGTTAGTCTTTGGTCAGCCAGAGTTATAGCCCTGTCAGCCGGGAAGGGGAGTGGGCATCTCAGGATGACCCTTCTGAGGCTGCTCTGCGAATACTGGTTACTGCGCCTTTGAGTACCCACTGAGACCACTTGTAGGCAGTATAGATTTTACACTCAAACGGTTCTAGGATAAACCAACAGCCAATTGAATTACCTCCTCCAAGACTTCTCTGCATTGAAGGCTGAAGTTCACTTATATGTTACTTCACATCCCAAATATATCCAACCGCATATCCAGAAGGGGCGATCAGAGGTTCTTCAAAGAGAGCAAATGAAAAATCATAAAATACAATCCTCTTCTTCTTATCAGATTCCCAGGGAGAAATGTAACTTGTCCGCTGAATTCCCTTCCAGGCTGTATCCATTAACTTCTAGTAGGAAGCAGATGGCAGCTCACGCTAGGCAGTAGAGAAGGGTTTAATAAAAGAACTGTTGACCGCAGTGGAGACAAGGCGTCCGAAGTGAAGAAGGATGAAGAGCGTCCTGGGGTTATCAGGAGGGGGTACTTGATAGCACGCTGGGCCTGAAGGGACCCACGGAGCAGGGGAGCCTCAGACTCTGGAGAGAGGAGTTGCATGGAGAGGGCCACCTTACACACAGAGAGAAAAGGAACTCACGGCAACCTGGGAGGAACAGAGGGGATAAACACGTGCCCTAAGTTCCCTCTTGTCCTGCCAGTGCTTCCCTGGGGGTGAGTTCAGTGGAGAGTCAGGGGGCCAAGCGCCTGCACCGCCTGTGGGGCAAGAAGTATACAGAGAGATCTGGAGAGCAGGCAGAAAAGAACCAGCTCATCAATTCAAGTTTAAGAAAAAGCGTGAAGGAAATAAAGTCCAAAATCAAATTCTGTTGCCCTTGTGTTGTAGAATGCCAGAGAAATTTAAGTGCAAAGTCCCTCCTGTTTAACTTAACATTCTGCTCAGCCTCAGGTAGAGTCGTTTCTCAGTCCTTGGCGGAGTTGGGTTTCTTTGAAAAGCTGCAGGCTGGACTCTTCCCTCCTGCACTGGGTGTAGGTCCTTCAGAGTCTCAGACATCATCTATGTTTAATGCCCAATGTTTGTCTTATGAGCTGCCCTCTTTTTTTTTTTTTTTTAAAGAGACCAAATGCACATCAGAAAGTGTTGGCGTTAGACAGACACAACAAATTGTGAAATGAGCCAATCCCTAGCTCCTAGAGCAGTTATACAAGGCAAAGTAATATTTCCAGAATCCAGAACCCAAGATCTAGTCTAAGTAAGTGTTGTTTGTCAAAGACCACAGCATTGATTCAAGGATGTGTAAGTGAAGGAATGCAGAAAAAATTCTTTTTTTTCATTTTTGTTAATGTATTTAGTTTAAACTTTACTCAGAAAATCTCTGAACATCAAAATATCTAAATTTTTAAACTTTCCCAGAAGACAAAGCTGAATCTAGCATCGGAAGTATGAAAAAGAAAGATTTTGACTTTAAAAAAAGCCACACTTTAAAAAAAGCGTACAAACTGCTGTATTTAAAATAGATAACCAGAAAGGACCTACTGTATAGCACATGGAACTCTGTTCAGCATTATGTGGCAGCCTGGATGGGAGGGGATTGGAGGAGAATGGACACATGTGTATGTATGGATGAGTCCCTTCTGTGTTCACCTGAAACTATCATATTAATCTGCTATATCCCAATTCAGGGCTTCCCAGGGGGCTCAGTGGTAAAGAATCTGCCTGCCAATGTAGGAGACATGGGTTTGATCTCTGGGTCAGGAAGATCCCCTGGAGGAGGAAATGGCAACGCACTCCAGTATTCTTGCCTGGAAGATCCCATGGACAGGGGAAGCTGGCGGGCTGCATTTCATGGGGTTGCAGAGTTGGACATGACTGAGCAACTGAGCATGATATGATACCCCAATATAAAATAAAAAGTTTTTTTTTTTTAAAGCTAGAGGTTTTTATCAATTAGGAAATAAGAAATGACTTAAGAAGGATTCTTCATTGGTTCATAAAACCCGACATTGCGAGCCACGCGGCAGAGCAGCTCTCCTGGGTTCCCTCACCCTGCTGCTCTCCACCCGGGTGCCCTTTCCCAATAAAGTCTCTTGCGTTGTCAGCACTTGTGTCTCCTCGGACAGTTCATTTCCGAGTGTTAGACAAGAGCCCAGTTTCGGGCCCTGGAAAGGGTCTGCCTTCCTGCAACAAATGGCGACTCTGGCGGGGACTCTTCTTTGCTGAGACTGATATCCTGACCACTCGGGGTACTCAGGGGCCAGCTTGCCTGCTGATGGACTAGACACAGCGGCCGCAACTGGGACCCTTTTGTCCCTGGTCTCCTCCTGACGCGGACAACTGGCCAGAGTGCACTGACCGGTAAGGAACAAGAGACTTTATTGATCTCTCTCTCCTCCCCTCTCTCTTTCCTCTCCTTAACCCTTCCTATCCTTCCCTGTTTTTCTAGACCCCCAGTCCTGGACGCAGGAATCTGGTCGAAGGGCTGAGGATTGGAGACTGATCACCTCCTCTTGGCAGAGAACTCGAATTCTGGTTCTGGTCTGGTCTGATTTCTGGTAGGGCCGAGTTCCAGTCCTCTCTTCTCTGGAAGCCCAGGGAAAAGTCCCATAACGCCTGGGTATCTGCAGGTGGCAGGAGACCCCTGTAAGGCCACTCTTTTGCCCCCCTTTCCCGCCTCCTCCCCCTTCTTTCAACCTGGCTTCCTTTTCTCCCTTGAAATCTTTGGTGTTAGTACTTGGATCTGAAGTTCTGTGTCTCTATAAGAGGTTTTCTGAGAGACTGTATTCTTGTATTTAAGGGCTTCCCTGGTGGTGCAGAGGTTAAAGCATCTGCCTGCAATGTGGGAGACCTGGGTTTGATCCCTGGGTCGGGAAGATCCCCTGGAGAAGGGAATGGCAACCCATTCCAGTATTCTTGCCTGGAGAATCCCATGGACGGAGGAGCTTGGTGGGCTACAGGCCATGGGTCACAAAGAGTTGGACACGACTGAGCGACTTCACTTTCACTTTCAGAGGTTTTTATCAATTAGGAAATAAGAAATGACTTAAGAAGGATTCTTCGTTGGTAGATGTTCCAAATGATAATTTTCTGATATTATGACTCTTGTCCTGGTTTTTCTTTGATAACTATTTTCTCTAAACTCCCACAGGTTTTATCTCACCCAAAGTATCTTGATCTAGCTTTGCTGTAAAGCCTGGCTTGACAGTTGGTCCAGAAGTCATAAACTCAAATGGGAGAAATAAGTAAGAGTTTAATTTTTTCTTTAGTGTATATGGAGCAAAATCCACTTCTGTGGACCATGTCCTCTTCCAGATCTTGCATTTGAGACATGGCTGCTGCTTTTCAAAGTTCAGAAACTTTTAATGGTGGACAGAAATTTTCAGACAGAAAATCTCAGGGAGTCTCTCATTTCCATCCCATAGTCAAAGCCTCTTTTTTTGCCCGTCTTCTTTGTACTGTTATCTGTGCCTGACACTGAAAATCTGAACCTGGACACTCAATAGTGTGGTGTAGCATGGGCAAAACTCGGGTTCAGTTCAGTTCAGTTCAGTCGCTCAGTCGTGTCCGACTCTTTGTGACCCCATGAATCGCAGCACGCCAGGCCTCCCTGTCCATCACCAACTCCCAGAGTTCACTCAGACTCACGTCCATTGAGTCAGTGATGCAATCCAGCCGTCTCATCCTCAGTCATCCCCTTCTTCTCCTGCCCCCAATCCCTCCCAGCATCAAAGTCTTTTCCAATGAGTCAACTCTTCGCATGAGGTGGGCAAAGTACTGGAGTTTCAGCTTTAGCATCATTCCCTCCAAAGAAATCCCAGGGCTGATCTCCTCCAGAATGGACTGGTTGGATCTCCTTGCAGTCCAAGGGACTCTCAAGAGTCTTCTCCAACACCACAGTTCAAAAGCATTAATTATTCGGTGCTCAGCCTTCTTCACAGTCCAACTCTCACATCCATACATGACCACTGGAAAAACCATAGCCTTGACTAGATGGACCTTAGTCGGCAAAGTAATGTCTCTGCTTTTGAATATGCTATCTAGGTTGGTCATAACTTTTCTTCCAAGGAGTAAGTGTCTTTTAATTTCATGGCTGCAGTCACCATCTGCAGTGATTTTGGAGCCCCCAAAAATAAAGTCTGACACTGTTTCCACATCTATTTTCCATGAAGTGATGGGACTGGATGCCATGATCTTTGTTTTCTGAATGTTGAGCTTTAAGGCAACTTTTTCACACTTCACTTTCACTTTCATCAAGAGGCTTTGTAGTTCCTCTTCACTTTCTGCCATTAGGGTGGTGTCATCTGCATATCTGAGGTTATTGATATTTCTCCCTGCAATCTTGATTCCAGCTTGTTTCTTCCAGTCCAGCGTTTCTCATGATGTGCTCTGCATAGAAGTTAAATAAGCAGGGTGACAATATACAGCCTTGACGTACTCCTTTCCCTATTTGGAACCAGTCTGTTGTTCCATGTCCAGTTCTAAGTGTTGCTTCCTGACCTGCATATAGATTTCTCAAGAGGCAGGTCAGGTGGTCTGGTATTCCCATCTCTCAGAATTTTCCACAGTTTATTGTGATCCACACAGTCAAAGGCTTTGGCATAGTCAATAAAGCAGAAATAGATGTTTTTCTGGAACTCTCTTGCTTTTTTCCATGATCCAGCAGATGTTGGCAATTTGATCTCTGGTTCCTCTGCCTTTTCTAAAACCAGCTTGAACATCAGGGAGTTCACGGTTCACGTATTGCTGAAGCCTGGCTTGGAGAATTTTGAGCATTACTTTAGTAGCGTGTGAGATGAGTGCAATTGTGCGGTAGTTTGAGCATTCTTTGGCATTGCCTTTCTTTGGAATTGGAATGAAAACTGACCTTTTCCAGTCCTGTGGCCACTGCTGAGTTTTCCAAACTTGCTGGCATATTGAGTGCAGGACTTTCACAGCATCATCTTTCAGGATTTGAAACAGCTCAACTGGAATGCCATCACCTCCACTAGCTTTGTTCATAGTGATGCTTTCTGAGGCCCACTTGACTTCACATTCCAGGATGTCTGGCTGTAGGTGAGTGATCACACCATCGTGATTATCTGGGTCTTGAAGCTCTTTTTTGTACAGTTCTTCTGTGTATTCTTGCCACCTCTTTTTAATATCTTCTGCTTCTGTTAGGTCCATACCACTTCTGTCCTTTATTGAGCCCATCTTTGCATGAAATGTTCCCTTGGTATCTCTAATTTTCTTGAGCACAAGAGAGGCAAATGTTCTGTCTCCTGTCCAATTTTAGGGCCGGCCTCTGTGTATAAAGACTGCTGCTTGCAGCTCAGCTTTGCCTCAGCCGTGGCTGCCTAGGAAGCCATACTTGTCTAAGGAGCCCTCCTCCTGAGCCTGTTGTAGCCCTCCTGAGTCAGCTGTAGATCTTCCTTCCATGGAGACGCAACCCCACCTTTGTTATGGCCATCATCGTGTTAGTCCTGGGGCAGATGTCACTGCCCTCCCAAAGAAAGCGTCTCTGTAAGCGGTGATCGACAGCAAGTGAAAAAATGCCATTGTGCTTAAAGCTCACGGTCTCTCAGGCCAGGGCAGGAACAGCAAAACAAAACAACAAATGGATAATTGTAGATTTCAAGGTCGATAATTTCTACACATGGTCAAAGTAAACAGACAAACAAAAAAGCCTGAAGTCATGGGTCATAGCTTACCCCAGAAGCCTTCATCACTCTTAGGGTATGTCAGTCCCCAAAGATTCAGCCTCCTTTCTGTTACAAAGATATTTCCTCCCTGAAAAATAAACACAGGACTCCTTGCCCTCCACAGGGTAGATCTTATGTCCTGACCTGGAGCAGTAGAGTGTCTAACAATTTGCGGGGAGTCTGGTTCCCAAGAAAAGGAGGGGGACGGTGAGACAGTGCGCGCTCTCTCCCGGGCTGAGCGGGACGCGGTGCCTGCGTCTTCTGCGGCAGGGAGCGTGGTTGGCCCACTGCCCGCTTTCTGCCCTTTCTGGAGCCACCTCGGCGCTCCTGGGGCTGCTCCCAGCGCGGACTGAGCAGGGCTTGCGGACTGGCGCCGCTCCTTCCTCAGGCTTTTTCGTCGGCGGCCTCCTTGTGAGGGCCCCGTTGCCCTTGCCCAGCCTCTCGGAATGGCGCTGTGGTCTGAGAGTTTTCCTGACGCTCCGCAGCCGCTGTCAGACCCGCGCTGCACCATGGAGGCTCTCCCTGCCTTCCCTGTCTCCTCTCCCCTCATCCTTAACGGGCACTTCCTCCAGTAACCTCTTGCATGTCTCATCCCGTCTTGCATAAACTTCCCGGAGGACTTGAACTAACATTTTAATAGTTTCCAAACTCAGTGACTTGTTAGGTAATTCAGCCCATCTTCCCCTAGACCGAGTGAGGGGGAGGAGAAAGGTAAGTGTGAAGCTGAACAAGTATCCGTTTACATGGACTATGACATCAGGATTGGAAAATGAGCTGCACGCCCTATGGTTTCATTACAAGAAGTAAGGGAAGCTAAAGGTTATCCCGTCTTCTGTCCAACTTGGGTCTATATCAAACTATGTCTTAATAGTGTTTTCAGGAGCAGAATATTAAACAGGCCCTTTGTCGGCCTCATATAGCTTTTCACTGTGATGAGAAAATAGAGTTGATTGATTTACTAGTTGAATGAAAATTAAACCAATCAGTTATTTAGTTTTCAAATTTTGAGCACTTGCTGTTGTGTCTTACAAACGCTATGATCTCCTGACTCTCTTTTTAGTGCATTTCAGTTTGGTTAGAGTTGCCTGGCATCCATTCAGCCGCTCAGCCGAGGAATTTCGCTTCAGGTCTCTCTTTAAGGTCCACAGTTAATCAGTCGCCAAGGGCTTTCGAAGGAACTCTTCAAAGGTATCCAGAATCTGCTCCCTCCTTTCTGCTCTTTCTGATAATGTTCTTGTCATCAAATTTGACCTGTTTAAATAACCTGCTTATTATCTGTCTTCAGTCTCTGCATTATTCCAACTGATTCTTTTTTCTAATCTATAAAGCAAATTATACTAGTTTCCCGCTTAGAAATTGCTTTCCATTACCTGGGAGATGAGGTTAAACTCTTTATCATGATGCAAAATGTTCTTCATAACCTGAGCCCAGATCTGCTTTTGAGAACCATGCCAGGGAAGTGTCCGTTCTTCATGTCCCCTGTTCTACTCACACAGCACCATCGGATGCGCCTTGTATTTGTCAGCTGTTCCACTTTTTTCTGTGTAATTGTGCATGTTTTCCTTAGGTCTTGAGCTTTATTTCTTTCCTTTAATCTGATGACTTCCTCCATATGCCTTGAACCCTGGCTCAAAATCACCTCTTCTAAAAAATGCCTCAAAGGATTCCCAGGCAGAATTAATAATCTCTAATATTCACCCTTAAAATAATGTGTATAGAGATCTACAGTGGTACTTGTCAATCATATTTTAATTTTTTCCCCCTTTGTCCTTTTAGACTGAAAATTCCAATCAGGGTGGGCAATTCTGCTTGGCACACAATAAATATTACTGAATTTAAGTAGAAATTTCAAGATATTATAGAAGAAGGATCTAGGAATAATCTGCATTAAAATGTATTTCTCCTTTAATAAATATATTTCTGTTCAATAAATAGTAAAAAATTCTAAATAATATATAATAAATAATATAAATTGCAGTAGCAGATCCTTGGAGAAGGCAATGGCACCCCACTCCAATACTCTTGCCTGGAAAATCCCATGGATAGAGGAGCCTGGTGGGCTGCAGTCCATGGGGTCGCTAAGAGTCGGACACGACTGAGCGACTTCACTTTCCCTTTTCACTTTCATGCATTGGAGAGGGAAATGGCAACCCACTCCAGTGTTCTCGCCTAGAGAATCCCAGGGATGGAGGAGCCTGGTGGGCTGCCGTCTATGGGGTCGCACAGAGTCGGACACGACTGAAGCGACTTAGCAGCAGCAGCAGCAGCAGCAGAGCCTTGCTACAACCTACTTTTCAATATTATGAAATTTTAAAGATTTTTGGTCTTCTTCAAAAGGACCATATGTAACATACAGAATTACTTAAATTATATTATTGCACCTGAGTATCTCTTACATATTTCACTCCAAAGAAAAGTTTTAGCTTAGGGTATAGTGAAGCCATATGTCCCAAACTGACTAAATATTGTATACACATTATTTCTTCTTGTTGTTTTTTTCCTCTTGTTTTATTATCAACAAACAGTAGCAAACGTAGCTATATCTTACTTAGCAAAAAGAACCTAAATGTAGTTGAGTGTACTTGTTAATATTAAACTAAATTACCAGAGCAAATACTAAAAGTGTATATGGAGGTGATAAACCATAAGCATATACATTAATAACATAAGCAACATTAATGAAACATTCATGCTGAGTACAGATTCACTTTAGCAGCCTCCTAGTGTTCTTACTGAACGATAGGAGAAGATGTATGACCTCTCTGGGTCTCAGTTTCCTTAGTTGTAAAATAAAATGGTTGATCTAGGCTCATTCATTTATTCAGAATGCTTATGTGCCAGATGCTAGTGTTGGAAATACAGAGATGAGCAAGATGGAGTGCCTGTCTTCTACTGATTTAAAAGGCTTATGTGAATTTAAAATGCTTTCTCCTTTAGAGTTTCATAGAGGTGGCATAATGGTTAATTATAGATGGATAATGAAATATCCATATTTTCTTTTTTATTCAGAAGCATATTTTACTGATGTTCATATGCTTAAAAGTTCTCATTACAAGACAAGTCTTAATGGTTAAATAGTGATAAACATATTGTCGCTATTTTATAGTAATTGGCCCTTGTTTTAAATTTTTTTTTTTGGCCCTTGACTTTAAACAACAGAAAATTGGTTAGTGTATTGATCACACATAGACTAGGGTTTAGTCAGACATATGTATTTTAAACCCAAGAGTCCTTTAGAGAGATCACTCCACGCACTGACTCTTACTCAATTCCAGATTGGCATTATTGTCGGTAGCCTTACATCTGACTTGGGTACGGGAAATTTTCCTGTTGCTTTTCAGTGCTGTACAGAGGGGACAACTGATTCACAAATATAAATTATCTTGCCCATTTAACAAATGGGCAACAATGATGGATGAGGAGGACAAAAATAAGCAAATATTCACTGTTTTAGTAAATTTGCCCCGTGGAAGTTTTGGGAATTACCAGAATGACATAAAGACACTAAGAGGAAGATGCTCTATGAATCCATATTGTAAATGATTTTCATTTCACCTGCTAATTATGTATTTATTAATACCATGTGAGATGTCTTCACTCTTACACTATGATCATATCCAAAGGATATGAAACCCACATCCAAAGGAATCAGAAAACCTGCCACTGTACTTTTAAAAGTATGATCCCAATATGTTGCAGTTAGATTATGTCTCCTGAGTGAAAGAACTCAGTGGTAAAGCAGGTCCCTTTCTGCTCACTTTTCCATTTAAAGATTAGAAAACAGTAATATTCCATGTTGTAACAGAAATGATATTTTCATGATATTAAGCCAAAATGGACTTTTTTCCTAGTAGTTTTATGACTTTTGTATGAAGAGCCATGCCAGGGATGTTCAGATTATATGATCTTTTAGTGTGGAGAAGACCCCTCTTCTATTATTGAGGCTGGGAACTGAGTTTTCATGTCTCCTGGGAAGGAGTTATCAATAGATAAAATGAAGAAGTGTTTGCTTGTAAAAAACATATGTAGGATGCTCTCCTTTTCTGAACATGTGGATTTAGGAAGAGAAAAGAGAGAGAGAGATGTGGTCAAGAGGTTAGGTTTTCATGCCCTCATTTTTCTCCTCTCAGAAGTGGAGCCCAGCGTCTGTGGAAAAAACGTGCACACGTGTGTGGAAGAATCTGATCATATCAGAGGGCCAAGTAGAAGCGAGCTCAGGGGAGACTGCCAAGTTCAGAGAAAATCTCACATATATGGCAAGGGTGAAAGCGCGAGTATGGTGAGGGGATGACGCAGGCGGCCTTCTCGGTTCCTGGGTATGCACAGAGTGTGAGGAAATTAAGAAAGTTCTATATCCTCTAGAGAGGAGATGTGGAGGGACTGGTCGTGTCAATGGTCCGTCAGAGGCTCAGAGATGAGACGAAGAGTGTCTGAGTGTCTGAGTGTCTGAGTGTAAAGGACCTCAGACCTACATACAGGCAAGGCAGTCTGGTATTCCCATCTCTTTTAAGAATTTTCCATTTTTTTGTGATCTACACAAAGGCTTTAGTGTAGTCAATAAAGCAGAAGTAGATGTTTTCCTGGAGTAGTTCTTTTTCTATGATCCAATGGATATTGGCACTTTGATTTCTGGTTCCTCTGCCTTTTCTAAATCCAGCTTGTACATCTGGAAGTTCTCAGTTCACATAGTGTTGAAGCCTAGCTTGAAGGATTTTGAACATTAGGTTGTTAGCATGTGAAATGAATGCAGTTGTATGGTACTTTGAACATTCCTTGGTATTGCCTTTCTTTGAGATTGAAATGAAAACTGAACTTTCCCCCTGTGGCCATTGCTTAGTCTTCCATATTTGCTTGCATACTGAGTGCAGCACTTTCACAGCATCATCTTTTAGGATCTGAAATAGCTCAGCTGAAATTCCATCACCTCCACTAGATTTGATCATTGTCATGCTTCCTAAGGCCCACTTGACTTCACATTCCAGGATGTCTGACTGTAGGTTAATGACCGCACTGTCATGGTTATCTAAGTCATTTAGATCTTTTTTATACAGTTTCTTTGAGTATTCTTGCTGCCTTTTCTTGACCTCTACTGCTTCTGCTAGGTCCTTGCTGTTTCTGTCTTTTATTGTGCCCATCTTTGCTAGAAATGTTCCCTTGGTATCTCCAGTTTTCTTGAAGTGATCTCTAGCCTTTCCCATTCTTCTGTTTTCCTCTGTTTCTTCACCTTGCTTATTTAATAAGGCTTTCTATCTTTGGAACTCTGCATTCAGTTGGGTATGTCTTTCCTTTTCTCCTTTGCCGTTCCCTTCTCTTCTTTCCTCAGCTATTTGTAAGGCCTCCTCAGTTAACCACTTGCCTTCCTGTATTTCTTTTTCTTGAGGATGGCTTTAATCACCACCTCCTGTATATGAGCCTCCATGCATAGTTCTTCAGACACTCTGTCTACCAGATCTAATCCCTTGAATCTAGTTGTCACCTCTACTGTATAATCATAAGGGATTTGATTTAGGTCATACCTTAATGGTCTAGTGGTTTCCCTTACTTTCTTAAATTTAAGCCTGAATTTTGCAATAGGAGTTCATTATTTGAGCCATAGTCAGCTCTAGGTCTTATTTTTGCTGACTTTATAGAGCTTCTCCATCTTCATTTGCAAAGAATATATAATCAGTTTGATTTCATTATTGATGATCCAGTGATATCCATGTGTAGTGTCATCTCTTGTGTTGTTGGAAGAGGGTGTTTGCTATGACCCGTGTGTTCTCTTGGCAAAACACTGTTAGTCTTTGCCCTGTTTCATATTGTTCTCCAAGGCCAAACTTGCCTGTTATCCCAGATAGCTCTTGATTTCCTACTTTTGAATTCCAATTCCCTATGATGAAAAGATATCTTTTTTTGGTGTTAGTTCTGGAAGGTGTTGCAGGTCTTCACAGAACTGTTCAGTGCCAGCTTCTTGGGCATTAGTGGTTGGGGCATAGACTTGGATTACTGTGATACTGTGTGGTTTGCCTTGGAAAGGAGCTGAGATCATTCTTTTGTTGTTGAGACTGCACCCAAGTACTGCATTTCGAACTTTTTTGTTGACTTTGAGGGCTACTCCATTTCTTCTAAGGGATTCTTGCCCACAGTAGTAGGTATAGTGGCCATGAATTAAATTCCCCCCTTCTCATCCATTTTGGTTCACTGATTCCTAAAATACTGATGTTTACTCTCGCCATCTCCTGCTGGACCACATCCAGTTTACCTTGATTCATGCACCTAACGTTCCAGGCTTCTATGCGACATTGTTCACAGCATCAGACTTCACTTTCATCAGACACAGCCACAACTGGGCGCCATTTCTGCTTTGGCCCAGCCTCTCCATTCTGTCTGGGGTCATTTCTCCACTCTTCCCCAGTAGCATATTGGGCCCTTACTGACTTGCGGGGCTCAGCTTTTGGTGTCTTATCCTTTTTGCCTTTTCATACTGTTAACGGGATTCTTGAGGCAGAATCCTGGAGTGGTCTGCCATTGCCTACTCCAGTGGACCGAATTTTGTCAGAACTCTCTCCACCATGACCCGTCTGTCTTGGGTGGCCCTGCATGGCATGGCTCGTAGCTTCATTGTGTCACAGAAGGCTGTGATCCATGTAATCATTGTGGTTAGCTCTCTGTGATTGTGTTTTTCACTCTGGAGTCTGTGGGATTGTAGTTCTTGCTTCTTCTATCTGAGATTCCACATAGATGTGATATCATATGGTATTTATCTTTCTCTTTCTGACTTACTGTATTTACTCTAATAATCTGTAGGTCCATCCATGTTGCCAGAAATGGCATTATTTCATTCTTTTTTTTATGGCTGAGTAGTACTCTTGCCTGGAAAATCCCATAGACAGAGGAGCCTAGTAGGCTGCAGTCCATGGGGTCACCAAGAGTTGGACACGACTGAGCAACTTCACTTTCACTTTCACTTTCATGCATTGGAGAAGGAAATGGCAACCCACTTCAGTGTTCTTGCCTGGAGAATCCCAGGGGTGGGTGAGCCTGATGGGCTGCCATCTATGGGGTTGCACAGGGTTGGACACGACTGAAGTGACGTAGCAGCAGCAGCAGTATTCCATTACACACGCATTTTCTTTATCCATTCACCTGTCAATGGACATTATTTTCCTTTCATGTCCTGGCTATGGTAAATAGTGCCCCTATGAACACTGGGGTGAAACTATCATTCCACATTATAGTTTTTTCTGACTATATGCACAGAAATGGGGTTGCAGGATCATATGGCAACTCTACTTTTGTTTATTTATTCATTTTTGAGAAGCCTCCATACTGTTTTCCATACTAGCTGTACAAATTGGCTTTCCTACCAACAGTGTAAGATGGTTCATTTTCTCCGCACCCTCTTCAGCGTTTGTAGACTCTTTGGTGATAGCCATCATGGTGGTATGTGGTAGCACCTTATTACAGTTTTCAAAAGTGATTTTTTTTGGTATGGTTGATTTACTGTGTTGTGTTAGTTTCAGGGGTGCAGTGTAGTGGATGAGTTACGCATATAGCCACGCATTTTTTGACTCTTTTCCCGTATCAGATTTACAGAATATTGAGTAGAGTTCCCTGTCCTGTAGAGTAGGTTCTAATTAGTTGTGTGTTTCATATATAGTAGTGTTATGTGTCAATCCTAGTCTCCCAACTCCCAGTTTACCCTCCCTCCTTTATTCCCTGGTAACCATAAATTTAATTTCTACATTTGTTTTGTAACTAAGCTCATTTGTACCCCTGTTCAGATTTCACATATAAGAGATATCATATGATATTTGTCTTTGTGTGTCTGACTCTCTTCACTCAGTATGACAATCTCTAGGTCCATCCACATTGCTGCTAATGGCATTACTTCATCATTTTGTTCTTTTTTTGTGGCTGAGTGATATTCCATTATATGTGTGTGTGTGTGTGTGTGGGTATATGTGTGTATATGTGTGCATGTGTGTGCGCACATGTGTGTATGTGTGCGTGTGTATGTGTGTGCGTGTGTTATGTGTGCGTGTGTTGTGTGTGTTGTGTGTATCTGTGTGCATGTGTGTGCATGTGTGTGTACATGTGTGTATGTGCACGTGTGTATGTGTTATGTGTGTATACGGGTGTGTGTATGCGTATGTGTGCGTATGCATGTGTGTATGTGTGTGTATGTGTGTTGTGTGTGTATATGTGTGTTATGTGTGTATGTATGCATGTGTGTATGTGTGCGTGTGTTATGTATGTGTGTGTTATGTGTGCATGTATATGGGTGCGTGTATGTGTGTGTATGTATGTGTGCCTGTGTGTGCCTGTGTGTGCGCATGTGTGTGCATATGTGTGCATGTGTGTGTATGTGTGCGCGTGTGTATGTGTGCATGTAAATAGGCATGCATGTGTGTGTATGTGTGCGTGTGTGTATGTGTGCATGTATATGGGTGTGTGTACGTGTGTGTATGTGTGTGTGCCTGTGTGTGCGCATGTGTGTGCATGTGTGTGTATGTGTGCGTGTGTGTATGTATGCATGTATATGGGTGTGTATGTGTGTGTATGTGTGCATGTGTTTATGTGTGTGTGTATATGGGGTTGTGTATGTGCATGTGTGTGTGCATGTGTGTGTGCATGTGTGTGTATGTGTGCATGTATATGTGTGTGTGCATGTGTGTATATGTGCATGTATATGGGTGTGTGTATGTGTGCGTGTATGTGTATATGTGTGTGTATGTGTTTGTGTGTGTGTGCATGTGTGTATGTATGCATGTGTGTGTATGTGTGTACACGTGTGTGTGTGTGTATGTGTGTGTATACAGCACATCTTCTCTATCCATTCCTCTGTTGATGGATGTTTAGGTGGTTTCCATGTCCTGGCTTTTGTAAATAGTAGTGCTGCTGTGAACGTTTTGGTACATGTATCTTCAAATTATGGTTTTCTCCGTGTATAGGCCCAGAAGTGGGATTGTTGGATCATAATGTAGTCCCATTTTTAGTTTTTTAAGGAACCTCCATACTGTTCTGCATAGTAGCTGTACCAATTTACGTTCCCACCAACAGCAAAAGAGGGTTCCATTTTCCCCACACCCTCTCTAGCGTTTATTGTATGTAGATTTTTTTTTGATGATGGCTGTTCTGAGTGGTGTGAGTTATTGTAGTTTTAATTTGCACCACTCTAACACTAAGCAGTGTTGAACACCGTTTCATGTGCCATCTGTATATCTTCTGTATATCTTCTTTGAGGAAATTAGACCCCACTTCTTTCTGGTATGTGGTAAGGTCACATTGTAGAAGAGAAGGTGAAATGGGAGATATTCTGGCAGTCTTTGGAAAGGACAGGGAGAATCCTTGAACCATAGTTACTTGAAAGGAAATATTGTATACTAAAAGGAGACAAGTTAAATTTGAAATGACTGAGATAGTATTAATTGGAAAGTATAAATTTCCTTGTTACTCAGTGAAATGTGGTTCACTAGAAAAGATTTGCTTTCATTTTCCCATATTGTAGTAATAGAGATTTATTTTGTAATCCCACTATGTTAGCCTAATTGATTTGGGTTTAATTTTGAAACCACTATGTTCTCTGTCAATGACATTTTGATAGCTAGCCTATATCTCTAGTGCCTAATATCAGTTTCAACTGTCCATGAACAAACGTTTCCCTCTTGAGCTACAGTCAGTCTTTTGAGTACCTCCAAATGATTGCCTATTTCTTAGGGTGCTCGAAAGTTCTTCTCTTTAAATAACAGTCTATGATGTTTTTGAGAATACATGTCTCTTTTCAGTTGTCAGCAAATCCTGATTAAACAGCCTTTTATTCCCTTTTACAAATGATCTCTTTCCTTACTAGTTTTCAGGCGACTTTTCCTCACCACCGCCTTGCCCGCAGTCCCAGGTGAATTTTGCGTGTGCCATCTTGTCTGTTTGCTAGACTTTCTGACTGTCCCTGGGAGCTTCCCAGGTGGCACAGTGGTAACGAATTAGTCTGCCAGTACAGCAAATGCAGGAGATGTGGGCTTGATCCCTGAGTCAGGAAGATCCCCTAAAGTAGGAGACAGCAACCCACTCTAGTATTGTTGCCTGGAAAATTCCATGGACTGAGGAGCCTGGTGGGCTACAGTCCAGGGGTCACAAAGAGTGAACACGACTGAGCATGTCTGAGAGGAGGAGAGTGATTGTCTCTCAGTCTGTTGAAAACCCTTCTCTGAAAGTGAGAGATGATTCCTGTAAAAACCCTGGAAATGGTAGGGTGCCAGCATGATGATGCTGATGAGAGAGCTCGGGCCTCCTCGGGCCAGAGTGGGAGGGACACCGAGGAGCCGTCTGCCCCTTGGTTGCTGTGCCTGAGCAGAGGGACGTTCCGAAGATGGGAGAGTCTGTGATAAATAGCTAAGCAGTTGGCTTAGTATCTGCGTGTCATTTTCTCATTTAATGCTCGCTATCTGTAGTTTTCTGTTAATAACTATTCCTATAATCTTCTGGTAAGTATATTTAAATAGAACATGTCCTGTGTGCTTTGGTTATTGTTACGATTTCTGTTGGAGGGTAGGAATTCAGGGAAGGCTGTCCTGACGTACAGCTACAATTCTCTATTATATTCATTGTATGCCATTGTCTATAGTATTCTGTTTTATGGTAATGAAATTGAAAGGGCTTTGGATAGAAGAGTTTTGGGGGACTTTAAATTCACCATATTGAACAATAAAACAATGTGTTAGATAAAATAATTTTAAACTTTCTATCCAGTGTTGTCAATCTATTAATTTCCCATATTTTAAGGAGGTGATGAAGAATATAAAAAGATCTACATACAGTTTAATTCTGTTTAAAACGCTTCTCACAACTCACACATGTTGGTCACCTATTGATATTTATGAAGGAATTCTGTTGATGAGACTTTGAATATTTCTTATCTCTATAACTTTAAATGGAATCTTGATGAAATTATGAGTTATTTTTCATTATAAAGATGGAATCATTTTTCTGTACAATAACATAGCACTTCAAATAAATTTAGAAATACCACAAATAAATAAATGTAAAATTAAATTATCCTTGAACTTCAGGCATATAACATAATTTAATTTTGTTGTATGATAGGAATGCCTCATTTTTATTCACATAGAATAATAGAAAAATAAACTCATGGAGATGGTAGAATACTTTGGAGAGAAAATAGTCAATTTAAGTGCAAATAACTAAGAAACATTATTGACAGGTGTGGAAAACAAAAGAAAAACTCACCTCATTTTGATGATTATTGTGAAAGGTAATATATTTGTTTAAGGGAAAGGAATCTAAATTTTTTTTCAGATTAAAAGTGTGACTTAAATGTTTTGTGATATTTGATTACATTTGAGATTCACTTGATATGAAATTACCTAAACCAATAGCTGAGCATAATTGAAGCACATTATCTTGGAAACCACTAAAAATAATTATCATTTTTACAGGGTGAAGACTAGAATTAGATTTGCAATATTTCCCTCTGGCAGAACAGAATTCCGTTAGAGATAATTTACGTATTTTTTTAGCTAGAAATCATTTTTCTCCCCAAAATATTGTATGTAAGACTGTAATTTATGATAGATTTAAAAATTGATTACAGTGATGCTTGTGGGCCCAGTTCCCTTGGCCATTTAGTTCTCTTCATCTTTTTCACCCAAATAGACTCCTTACACATCCCAGAACCCTGGGCTTCAGGAGAGCAGTTTGAAAATCAATACCTTACTGTGTAAAGTAATTCTGTTAGTACATAAATGGCAACATTATCTTGTTACAACATGACCAATATTTAAGAATGAGAGACATTATTGTGGAAACTTCTTCTTTTATGTATATAGAATTCAAATGATTGTTGCCTGATTAATAGATATTAAGTCTGTATATCTCAAAGAGATTGGCATGTGAAAGAAGGGGGTGTGCATGCATGCTAAGTCACGTCAGTTGTGTCTGACTCTTTGTGAACCTGTAGACTATAGCCCGCCAGGCTCTTCTGTCCCTGGATTCTTCAGACGAGGAGTGGGTTGCCATACTCTCCTCCAGGAAATCTACCCGAACCAGGGATCAGACCCATGTCTCTTAGGTCTAACCTTTATTGGTAGGTGGGTTCTTTACCACTAGCACCACCTGGGAAGGCTGAAAGAAGGGTAGTCAACTTTAAAATGGTGTTCCAGATCACCTAGAAATAATTAAATGAACTAGGGAGTTTATATATAAGAAATCAACAGGTATCTTCAAACAAATGAAATAAAATATTGCTTGTAAGTCTGTTCACATCGCTACACTGAAGTTCTGTCTAGAGTTAGATATTTGTGAGAAACACAATACTACTGATTTATCAAACAGTAGGAAACATACTTTGTTTTGGTGATTTCTATTGAATCTTTTCACTTTTGAAAGGTTTAAAATGACTGGAGTGTCAGATGTGGATGGTTGTCTGGATGTTAATGAACTGTTCAGATTTGCTCAGATGAGGTTAGCAGTGGCTGGAAATCTCTCCAGCACATTTTACCGCATTTGTATAATGTGTTTGTCTCTGCGGAATGTTTACCACTGAGCATCTTCCTGAGAAGCAGTCGGTAAATATTTGACTGACAGGACACAGGCTCCCAGGCTGACAGCTGTTTCTGTTGGCAGTCTCAGTATACCAGAGGCTGACTTGCTTGTCATGGTTTATGGCCTTTCCTCGCTTCCTCAGTGTTTTTTGTCACCCTTAGTCATAAACGCTGTACCGTCTCCTCTGAGTATGTGATCTCAGATTCACCTCACCTTTTTCTCATCTCATATTCCAGCTGTCAGAGAATCACAAAAAGCTATTATTTCCCTGCTCCACAGAACCATCGCCGTATTTTTGTGTGTTTTTTTTTTTAATTTTTAATTTTATGTATTATTTCACTTCCTGACTCTGCTGGCTCTCGTCGGTGGGCTTTCCTCTCGTCTCAGCAGGCAGGGGCCCTTCTCTAGCTGTGGCGTGTGCCCCTCACTGCAGTACTTCTGCTGCTGGAGAGCATGGCTTCTGGGGCGCTCAGGCTTCAGTGGCTGCCGCACGCGGGCTCCTTCGTCGCGGCTCCCAGGCTCCAGAGACAGCTCAGCGGCTGCGGCGCATGGGCTTAGTTGCTCTGCAGTATGTGGGCTCTTCCCGGACCAGGGGTCAAACCCACAGCTCTCGCGTTGGAAGGTGGATTCTTTACCCCTGAGCCACCGGGAAGCCCATAACCGTATTTTTCAACCAAAACCTCCATGCTCTTGAATCTGAACTGGGTTATCTATGGGAAACTGGGGAAAGGCCTGTTGTTCCACAGATTAGCTTGTGTTTTTCTAGAAAGGGAAAAACAGCGCCACCTGCTAACTGGAACAATCTTGCCCTTGGTAATGGCATTACACGGGACACCACAAATCCTTGAAAACGTTCAAGGTAGTTTCATATTCTAAAACTTGCCCAAGCTTCAGAGAAGTTCTCATGTAGATACTTGTATTTGTGAGCTAATGGTGTAAGCGTATCATGCTAGGAACTGCTAGAGAAAGACCAAACAAGTTCTCCCATTTTAGGAGTTTCCAGATAACTGGGGAGGCAGTGCTATGCTTTGGTTCAGAAAGCATGTTGTAGAGCCACACTGCCCAAGTTCAAGCTTGTCACTGTGCAACTCTGGGCAAGTTACTCAACTGTTCTACCCCTTGATTGCCATAGGTCTTAAATGAGGGTTATGAAAATCACCATCTCATGGAGTTGTGAGGATTAAATGAGTTACTGTAGGTAAGACTTTGTCCCTAGTACTTGGTAAGCACTGTGTTCTTGCTGTTGTCTTTAGTTGGCAGGACATTTCTTTGTCTACTCTTTTCTCCATTTGGGGCTCGTTGAGCTAAACTACGAAACTAATAATGCAAAAGCTGCCTCTACCAGTATTTATTTGTACCAGTTGGTGTGCTTCTGTGTGTGTGTGTGTGTGTTGCTTATGAAAGAAGAGGAACTGAGAATGAAGCCAGTGTTTGGAATCTGTTTCCAAGCAGGCAAACGAACTGGGTTTGAATTGAATTCAGTTTAGTTGCTCTGTCGTGTGTGACTCTTTGTGACCCCATGGACTGCAGCACACCAGGCCTCCCTGTCCATCACTCCCGGAGCATACTCAAACTCATGTCCATTGAGTCGGTGATGCCATCCAACCATCTCATCCTCTGTCGTCCCCTTCTCCTCCTGCCTTCAATCTTTCCCAGCATCAGGGTCTTTTCAATTGAGTCAGTTCTTTGCATCAAGTGGCTAAAGTATTGGAGTTTCAGCTTCGACATCAGTCCTTCCAATGAATATTCAGGACTGATTTCCTGGGTTTGAATTAGACGTGTTTAAAGACTTAACAGAACTGCTGCTCTCAGTAAGATGTGGGGAGGTGCCAGGAAGAGGCGATGGTCAGAAGCTGAGAGGACTCTCGCGCAGGACCTTGGGAACAGCAAACAGAGTTACTTTGGAGTGTTTCAGAAGAGCTTCTAAAGGCTGACTTTATTGATTTACCATCCCTTTTCCGTTTCACTCTAGTCTGCTTGCCTAGTTCAAGGAAGTCAATACCCTTTTAACACTGGGCACTTAAACAAACAAACGAGAAAGAAACCCATTTAGTAAGTGTAGGCCCCAAACAGGAAAGCCTGAGAATGAGTCCTTCCCAGGCCCCATTCTGCCCCTTCTGGCTCCGGCGCTGATTCTCGGGAATAAGGCATTCTGTCCCTGGGCAGAGATGAGCTGGGCAGCTCCAGTGCGGATGGCTTCCCCTGGACCATGACTGAGTGGCCTGGACCCTCATCTTGCTAGTCCTGGGGGAGTTGGAGAAGGGTCCATTCTGAGGTACGGTTGATACCACCTGTGGCGACCTACGGCTCAGACCCTTTGGAGCTTTTCCCCCTGTTGCGTTCTCAAGAGCCTCTGTCACAGCAGAGTCAGAATCTCACTAGTTCTTGTCTCCCCAGCCTGCCCCAGTGAGCTGACGCCTCCCTGGTTCACTTTCCCCTAGGGCCCAGACAAAGAAGAGGCCCCTCAGCTACTTTAATAGCTCAGGCTATAGTAGATGCTTATGATTCGCTTCTGTTATCTAGGGGTTTTCAGGAACACTGAATCAGAGAAGAGGAATCGCTGCCCCGGGGGAAATGCAGGGTTGGATGCCAGGGAGCCTGTAGTCACAGCATTTTCATCAGCCAATCAGTACGTAACCTTCTTTTACACATGTTTCTGTTTTTAAAAAACCTTATTTAATATATATTCTTGATTCATCAGCAGCGAACTTGCAGCCGGTAGCTCTGTAACCCCTGCCTGAAGGAAGCTTATCTAGTGCGTGTATTTTCTCCATAAGACGAATCACAGCCCCCGTACTTGGTTGGAAACACTAGCCAGCCCTTCAGCACTGTGCTCAGGGCCACTGTCCACAGGGGAATGACCAACAGAAAGCACGACGTGTAAAAAATGTGGCACTAAATACCCTTGAGAAGGACACTTGTTTAAAAGGACACCATTTACACTGTGAGAATTAGAACAGGGAGGCAGTGTCTCTCTGCCTTCCCCCGGGAACATGCACGGATGACGTATTTTTCACCACTCTCAGAGTCTCCAGTAAACTGTAAGCAAGTGGGCAAATTTGCAGATACAGAATCTGCGAATGATGAAGATTCACTATGTTTTTCAGATGGGTACAAAGTTACATTGATTCAAGAACTTTTTTGATTCTAAACAGGCCCCTGCTTGAATCTTAAGCATTTAGAATGGCTGGCTGTAGCTCCCTTTTTACCAAAGGCAGATAAACTAGCTGCAGTAATTCCCATGCACAGACTAAAAACCCGCCTCATTAAAACAAAAACAACTTGACTCTCAGTTCCCTAACTTAAATTATCCTCCCCCTCCCCCCGCCCCCAGATAACTCTCGCAGATCTTGCCTGTAGTCTGGGCTCTCATCTGGTTGCCTCTTCACGCCCGAGTCTTCCCTCAGGCCCTGTAGGTCGCGGGAGGTGGTGGTGGAGCTGGTCTGGGGGTTTCTCTGGCGCCTCACGGGCAGGACACTGAGGAGCAGTGTGGAGTGATGGTTTCTGGACAATCGTCAGGGCTCCTTGGATGACCTAAAATAACTGGGGACACTTAGGGGTACCATTTTTTGGTTAATAAAGCTTGTGGACAGTTGGATGATGATAATTTAAACTTTAAAAGGATACATGGCCTTGTTGTATAGGCTGTGAATTTATGGGCACTCGGATTACAAAATTCTGATTAAGATACCATAGAAATCCATCATGTAATGGATGTGAGAAAATACCCATCATTTGCTGAATACCTACTGCACGCCGTGCACACTGCAGGGTGTTTATGTGCATTATTTTATATGATAATGGAATTGCTATCATTTTATAGATGAGAAAATGTAGGTTGGAGAAATTAATAAATATATTTAAGCTAGAAAGTTAGAAAACAAGAGTACAAAGTTCAGTCTATCTGGCTTCAAATTCCACTCTCTTTCCAGTCTCCTGGAATATCTTTTACGTCTCCTCAAATATCACGTCAGAGGGTGAACAAGTGGAGGCTTGTAGTGGGAAGATTTTCGCAAATTGATTAATATATGGAAGGAATGTAGAAGTAAAGTGATAATCCTTTAATCAAGAACCGTAAGATAAATGTTCTTTCTAGCGCCATGTGCCAGTGATTAATATACATCAACCTTCAACAGTAATACTCAGAGGAGACTGACTGTCAGAAAATGACAGTATTGATCTTTTGAGAAAACTGGAGCCCTTTTTAATAAAGTGTGACATTTGAAAAAAGACGTATTTGATAAACTTACTGAACTTATTTTGAGCCTTATTGAACTTTAGAAAAGCAATCTGAATTTTCATCAGTCCAAAATATGTAGGGTTAAAAATCACACAGTTTAAAAGCTTACGACTGAGTGCGGCTGTTTTCTACACCCCTCCTCTCTACTCCAGATCGGGTCCCTTCAAGGGGGACTGTGCGGCCTTCTCTCTGTGCATTTCCTGCCATTTCCTTCATACGTCCAAAGAAGCTGCTTCTGTTCATTTATTGATTTTAGATACCTACTAGATCTTGTTACTGTCAGGTTGGCCGAAAAGTTGGTTTGGGTTTTTCCATAAGGTGGTATGGAAAACCAAACAAACGTTTCGGCCAGTCGATATTAAAGACTAGCCTTCGTTACCCGAGGCTTCTCCTTCCCGCGGCCTCTCGGTGTGGCTTTGTCGCTGCTCTTGGCTTCCGCTGCCCTGTCGGTATCTGCGACACTTTGGCTGCTGAATTGTCGCGCGTATCGTGCCGCGATCGTGTTTTCTACCTTCTGCGATAGTTCTGACGCCTCCCATTCGCTGCCTGTACCTTCCAGTTCTCCGTGTTCTTGTGGGATCACGCTTTTCATCCTTTACTGTTAATCCTGAGGGGCTTGGGAGCAGGCATACGAGCATGTTCGAGTGCAGTTTCTCTTTTATTCTTCTCTCATGGCAGTTGTTGGCTTGGAGATGTGACTCACAGACCTTTACCCCCAGATGTGAGTAAAAGTCAGAGCTCATTTCTGTCCTTAAGAAATGCCTGAGGAAACGTACTGCTTTCCTCTCTGAGACAGTCCATGAGGCACCAGCGTACTTTTTAGATTCTGGAATTTGCATTTTTTGGCATTTCATTGGCTAAAATGTTAAAACTTTTTTCTCAGTCATTTTGAGTTGATTTGTTTCTTATTAAAAAAAACAACACATTACTGACTGCGTTTACAGTGGGAGTGATGTAGCTACGAAACAAGGAATACTGGCAGCCAGCAGAGATGGGAGAACAGCTGCATCTGGATGCGTGTCCTGAAGGCCTGCTAAATATTTAGAGCAAAACTTTGTAACCTGTTCAGATATCTAGGTAATAGATGATCCTTACGTCGGTTTGTGAGCTCTTTTTCTATGCAGCTTCCTTGTCTGCACTATCCAGCTCCACAAACTTTAGTTTCTTCGGCAACTTCAGCCTTCGATCCCTCAGCCCAGTGGTAATTGCCTTGCTCTGCTGGGCCCCACCTTCCTGCATTGTGATCTGGAAACTGTCACTGAGGCAGAAATTCAGGGCAATGATGGGACTTCTTTTGTGTATTTCCTTTCTCAGGGATTAGAGTTCAATGCTGCCTTCTTGACCAAGATCTGAAAATACTGTTTCATATATTTTGTCAGTTTTATAATCATTTACTATGGGAAGAGTAGTCTGGTACCAGCTAATTTGTTGTATTTAAAATTAGACATTTTTCTCACCGTGAACTTGATATCTGTATTTGAATATTTTAGGAGCGGGAAAGAGATAGGGGCAAAATAAGGTAGGAATGGAGAGGTACAAATGGCATAAACGATCTCATTTGCAAAGCAGAGATAGAGGCGCAGGCGTAGAGAGCACCACCAGGGAAGCCCCAAGAACACTGCAGTGGGCGCTGTTCCCTTCTACAGGGGGTCTTCCGGACTCGGGGGTGGAGCCCAGGTCTCCTGGATTGCAGGCAGACTCTCTATCGTCTGTGCCACCAGGGAAGGCCAAATATACGGATACCAAGGGGGAAAGGGGGTGGAACTGGGAGATGGGGACTGACACGCGCACACTGCTGGCGTACGTATGGAGTAGACATCGAGTGAGAACACGCCTAATGCACTGCGCTGACCGGGAACAGGGAGAAACCCGGAAGGGAGCGGGCGTATGCATGTGCATCTGTGTGGCTGAATCATTCTGCTGTGCAGCAGAAACTAACACAACACGGCAAACAACTATTCTCCAGCAAAAACTAATTTTAAAATAATAAAAACTAAAGCCAAAGGATATATTGTACAGCACAAAATATTGGAAATATAGCCAATATTTTATAATAACTTTAAATGGACTATAATCTACAAAAATATTAAATCACTATGTTGTACACCTGAAACTAATACAATATTGTAAATCAACTGTACTTTAAATTAAAAAAAAAGAACAGGAAAAACCAGCACACACAGAAAAGCATTTCAAATGCAGCAATCCCCCCCTCCTCAAAATTCATGATTTTTCTCTCCCTAAATCTGGTCTAGTTATACAAGTCAGAAAGTTAGAAATTACTTTTGACACCTCTTCTTCCTCACCTCCCACACCCAGTGAATCAAGATTCCTAAGTATCTCTTGAATTTATACCTCTTTCCATCTCCATTAGTCACCTGGGAGCTCAAGACAGCATATTTAAATAGCCTCCCTACTAACTGACTTAACTGTTACCTCCTTTTCTCCCTGTCTGTCTTCTTCTCCTTGTAGGCCTACTAATTTACTAATTTCAAACCTGATCGTGCTTGTTCCCTCCTCACCTCCTGGTTAGGATCCTTCAGTGGGTTTTATGGCTGTATGACGTGGGTAAGATTCCTTAGCGTGGCCTAATATCACAGTATGGTCTGCTCTCTCCCTGCCATTCCAGCTTTGTTGGTGATCTCATTCACCTTCACTTCATTCCATGACACTTTGCTCCTGCTGTTTCTAGGAATGGTTAACTTCCTCACACCTTCAAGCATCTGTTCAATTCTCTCTTCTCTAGGGAAAATTCCTTAATCTCTTGACTAGATCACATCTTCAATTAATATGCTCAAGTAAATTCGTATAAATCAGTTGAAGTTTCACATTTCTGTGATTTTTTTTTTATTAATGTCTTTATCCTTTACTAGAGTAAAAGGTAAAATGTCATGAAAGCCATTTCGGTGCTAATGTTACTGCTCATACTTAGTAATAAAGGTGAATAAAATCAAAGAAAGAGGTGAAATGGAGGTGACTTAGGAGCACCGGTCGATTGAATGAGCAGATTTGCTCAGAATGAATAATGCAGTGCGGTGCCCGTAGACACATCACTGCCCATAGCTGTCATCACTGTGAGAACTGTAGGCATCGTTTCCATTAGGGAGACAGAGCTCTTGTCTGTATCCATTACAGAAATACCGCAACACCAGTCTCTAATTTGAGTGAAAACCCCTTCTCTGTGAATCCTCTTTGTTTAAAATTATAACGAACATTTAAAATTTTAGTGCTATTTCTAGAATCTAAATACTACAGTCTCAAAGGTATGTGTAAGAAGTGTTTCTAAGATCATGCAAGTGTTAAATATACACATAAAGTTAATAGTATCTGGAGTTCTAGTCAACCCTTGTATACTATGATTCCATGTACTTAGGCTAGGTTTCTTTATGCCAGGCACTATTTTTAAGTGCTTTACAAATATTAACTTATTTAATTTTCAAAACAAGATTATAAGGTAGGTAGTATTATTATCCCTATTTTTTAGATGAAGAAGCAGAAGTTCAGACATGTCCAATAATTGTCTAATGTTCAACAATAGAATCAGGATTCAAACTCAGGTTCTCTGGCTTCAGAGAGCTGAGCATTTGCTCAGATTCTCTTTGTGTGGCCTCTATCATCTAGCCAGCTACTTGAAAGCCATAAGAACTTGAGGGTAAAAGTTTGGTGTTTCTTTTTGGTTTTTTAATGTGCAGTACACTCTAGGTTTTAAAAACCTACACCTTTTTCGTCTCAGCACAGAAGCAGGTGCTAAAAGCGAGTACTCATGAAGGCAGGGAGAGATACCCTGCTAGCACTCTCAAAGAGGTGTTTCTCTCACCTCATACTTAACCTGTAGAAAGGGAGTGTTAGTTGCAAAACATTTGTGGAAGTTGTGGAATTACCGAAACTCAAGAATTTCAGTGTGATTCGCTAGAATAAATGAGAGAAGCCAGAAAATTAGTTAAAGATACTCAATTTGGTAAATGGTCTGTCAGGATTTGATTTAAAAAAATCCTTTAGGCAGAGTGTAGCTTTTTGTAGGTTTGGCAAAGTGTCAAAACTTATGAAATGTTTGGAGGTCTCAGTTCTGCAGTGGTCTCAAAATAGATTCTCTTTAATGGAAGTTAAACGTTAAAAGGCAGAACTGAATACAGCCTGCTTTAATGTTTCACAAAATTGCCAGATTGCCAGATGATACTTAATTGGAAGCTCAGAAAATAATGATGAGCAACCTAATCAGGAAAAATCTATTTGGTCTAAATCTCTAGAGAAGGAGGTTGAACAGACAGTAAACAGTAAATTGGCGACATTTAAAGATTAGTCACACAGTGAAAAACAAAACAAAACCGGCCTCTCTCGACAAAACCAGGCATAAAAACAACAAAAAGGAGAAAACAGCTGTTTAACTTAATATAGATCTACATTATTTTTGAGAAAGAAAAATTAGGCTTTATCTAGCTAAGGATTTATGAAGAAGGAAAAAGTAGCTCGTGTCTGACTGTTTGCAACCCCATGGACTATAGTCCACCAGGCTCCTCTGTCCACGGAATTCTCCAGGCAAGAACACTGCAGTGGGCAGCCATCTCCTTCTCCAGGGGATCTTCCCAAAGCAGAGGTTGAACCCAGGTCTCCCGCATTGCAGGCAGGTTCTTTACAGTCGGAGCCAGCAGAGAAGCCTCTGTATAGCAGGGTCTCTCTGAAATTAGCAGTAGCTGCTAAAAAAAATCTTTACTTGATGTCTGTGATGTGTGTGTGCATGCTGAGCCACTCAGTCGTGTCCGTCTCTTTGCAACCCTATGAACTGTAGCACACCAGGCTCCTCTATGGAATTCTCTTGGCGGGAGGACTGGAGTGAGTTGTCATGCCTTCCTCCAGGGGACCGTCCCGACCTAGAGGTCAAACTAGTCTCCCTGCGGCTTCTGCATTGCAGGTGGGCTCTTTACTGCTGAGCTGCCCGGGAGCCCATAGCATGTATGACACATTCGCTCTGCTTAAGAGTTAGAGCTTGGAGTGCCATGAGGGCAGTTTTGTCAGAACTTGAGGGAGAGGAAAAGTATGGTCAATAAAGTGGAGATCTTAATGCTGGAAATGCAGAGCTGCATTGATGTAACAACCATCTTAACCCCTGGGTGTATTTTATTAGAAGCACAAAGAAAATTCCAGGGGTACTTTAGATCTGTACTACTGAATACAAATGGATATTTAAACGAGAATCTAAGCTAATTAAATTTAAATAAAATAAGAAAATTCCTCAGTTGCATTAGTTACATGCCAGTTGCTCACTAGCTGCTTGTGGCTAGCGGCTACCCTGTGAGACAGAAAACACATAGATATTAAACATTTCCATCATCCTAGAAAGTTCTATTGCAGAGCCATGCTTTTGAGCATTTTAATTGGCCGTATCAGTGTTGTTTTCAGTCTCCATGGTCTGTCTGAAGCCCAAGGTTCTATTAGTTTCCCAGGTGGGCATCCTGTAAGAGAAATATCTTTCACTGTTCACTTCTTAAAACTCAATTTCCAATCCGTGGCGAGTAAGATTTAACCTGTAGGTTGTTGTAAGAATTAATGTGGGAATAATGTAAGAAAACTGCCTGACATATAGCAGATTCTCAGTAAACACTAATTTGTATTCTCTATAATGTAGTAATTTTTTCAGTGATAATAGATCTTTATTCTTGGAAAATCAGGAGAAGATGATAGGCGAAATCAGTGTACTCTGATAGAGAAAGCTTGTTCTGACCTCTCTATAACACTCCTCTATTATTCTTCTGTCTTAATTTTTTCTTGTCCCGCCACAGTACATTTTAGGGCATATAGTAAAGCGCCTAGTCATTTATGCCCTTCTCTAGTCATGAGTTCTGTACTTGTCTGCTTACCATCAAAACTGAGCGAGGGAGTAACAGGCAATGTCTAAGGGCGCCAAACCTGTTTCTCCCTGCCTCCATGATGTGATAGTAGCTCTGTCTCTTTCTAATGACCAACTGCCTCTGCCCAGTCTGGTAACTTCTTGCCTGCTGGTCCTTTGTCACGTGAAGCTTAAGGTGCTAGAGAGATAACCATAGCTTAAAGTTTAGTGAGATTTTTGTCGTTTCCCCTGGTAGAATTCCTGCTTTGGGAGTCAGGACTTCTCAACCCATAGAGCCCTAAATTGTGAGGAAAAAGCAAAAATTCTCCAAGTTCTTCCCTGGGAGGGATATAAATAAGGCTACCTCTTCTTTCCGGCTTTCCGTGTGGCCCAGTGGTAAAGAATCTGCCTGCCAGTTCAGGAGATGCAGGAGACTCTGGTTCGATCCCTGGGTCGGGAAGATCCCCCTGGAGGAGGAAATGTCAACCCACTCCAGTATTCTTGCCTGGAAAATTCCATGGACAAAGGAGCCTGGCGGGCTACAGTCCGTGGAGTCACAGAGTCAGACACGACTGAAGCGACTTAGCACGCATGCGTCACTCTACTTCTGGGAACTGTTTATATTCTGCTTATGCCCAGACATGGGTTCCTCACTGCCAGCTGTCCAGTAGGTAACTAATTCCAGAATTCACTGATGAGTGCAGGTTGCATTCCCTGGGAGGCCAACTCTGAAATGGAATCGGTGTGAAGGATGTTTACTAGGAAGTACTCTCAGAATTAAAACCTGTGGATAAGGTTGCCAGATTCAGCAGGTAAAAATATAGGATGCCCAGTTAAAAATTTCTGGCAAGCAATGAGTACTTTTTAATTAGAAACACAGTCTTCAGAACACGATTGCCTGAAATTCAGACCTAAGCATCCTGTACTGTGTGTGACGCCCCTGTGTGAGGAGGAAGGGGAGGTAGTGGACACAGAGAGGTCGGACTGCTGGTCCACAGCGAGCACGGCCTCCGCCGGCTCTCTAGGGACCTGGAACTGGAATGGCAGTTCAGCCCACCCATTGGGCACAGAGGCCGGATTTCTGGGTCCTTGCATTGACCATTCAGGGGGTGCAGACCGTAGCTGGGAATGAATCGTGACCTTGGGGACAGCACCTCTCTTCTGCGGAGATTCCCTTGCCTTGAGGCTTCACTGCCTTCTCGGAAGCCAGGGGACTGCGGTTCTGAAGGGAGCTCCTGTGTGCGTGGGGGCAGGGCGGGTGGGTTAGGGTCGGGGTGGAGAGGTATCTGTCAGGACATAAGTTTTAATCATCATCGTTGTGATTAACATTCTCATGTGTATCCCCCTCCTGTAAATTCTCTGAATGCTATGTGACAGCTTGCATTGATACTAAGGCCTTCAGCAACTGTTCCCTAGCCAGGGTCTTTGTCAGTGGTGGTGGTGGTGGTTTAGTCCCTAAGTGTGTCCGACTCTTGAGATCCCATGGGCTGTAGTGTCCATGGGATTCTCCAGGCAAGAATCCTGGACTTGGTTGCCATTCCCTCCTCCAGGGGATCTTCTCCACCCAGGGGCTGACCTTGGGTCTCCTGCATTGCAGGCGGATTCTTTGCTGACTGAGTCAGCAGGGAAGCACCGTAAAGGCTTTGAATGAAAGCTGTCTCTCAGAATAAGGCCTTTGCCCTCAGTTCCCAACACCCTTGCTCTCTCTTCCCAGCCTCTGTAGCAGTCTATCCTCAGATCAAGGTCTTGTCACTGCTCTCGAAACAGGTGGGAACCTCGGTCAGAACAAACCTGTGTGGGCTTCGTTGCTGGTTTCTATGTTCTTTCCTCTGACACCAGTGGAGATTAAGGCTCCTGATCGAGGCTAATCGATCCTTCTGTGTTCTTGACTTCATCTTGGCCTCTCTCTTCTGTGACCTTAATCCATTTTCTCCACCCTCTCCTGTATTTTTAAGTTCCTCTCTTCAGCTTTCAGGAATTCAAGTCTCATATACTAAAGGTCTTCTCTCCTGACCCACACATGTCTTCCTGAGCTTTCTTTAGCCTTTAAAGGAGTCGGCTTCACTTGCTCTCTGTTCCCCATCATGTTCTTTGCCTGTTGGCATTTGGCTTTCAGCCACACTCACTACTGAGTGAGTAAAGGTCCTCTGCTTCTTTAATCGCACAAACAAATGACCATTCTCCTAGCTTTTACTTAGCTAGAGCTCTCATTTGAAATCATAGTCTTCGTTACCTTGAAACCTCTGCAGTCTCCTGGTTCTCTTCATTCCAGAGGACTTCTCCAGCTCCATCTCATCCCTTTCACCCTTAAATGTTAGTGTGCTGATTTCCCCCGTGTTGTCTTAGGGTCCATATATGCTTCCTGAACAACAGCGTTTCCTCTGTAGTTTCTGTATACTGTGTGCTCATTACTCGTGATTTCATTTCTTCCAACCAAAATCCTACCCCCTGAGTTTCAGGTTTGTGTAGTCAAGGCTTCAAAGGTTCTCTCCATTTGGATGTTCCGAAGACGCCTCACAGACAATGTGAACAACAAAACTGCCGCCAACTAGGTCCCCTTTCTCATATGAGTGGGTGGCACTCAGACACCCAAGCTTAAGTTCTTAACAGGTATTTCTGACTCCTTCCTCTCACATTTTTTAAAAAATAAACCATCTTATCCTGATGGTTTCAGCTCCTAAGTATTTCTGGAGCTTCTCCCTTTTATCAGTCTAATCTTTTTCACCTTCTCCTTCCACAGGACTGCTACAGTCATTTGAGATACAAAGCTAACCATGTCAGTCTTTTGATTAAAATCCTCTGTTGGCTCTCCATCAGCTATAATTTAAGGTCCAAGATAAAGCTTTCACTCTGGGACTGGACTTACCTTCCTCCCATAAATAATGGTAAAACTGGACAATATATACGCTGCAACAACTTTCGGACATTGAGCAAATAATTGGCACAATACAGTTATTTTGTCTTCAAACACTTTCCGGACTACAGTGTAGAGAGGGGGTCTTGAACAGAGCACAGTGGTATTACTGAGTTGAGTAGACAGAACTGTTGTCCAGGAACCTTGAGGCATTTGGAATTTATGGAGCAAAATAGCGAGGAGGTGGAGGCTGCATGGAGAAAAAATGTAAAAAATCTGTCTAGGAATCTCCTTGAATTTGTTGCTAAATACTAAGTTGTACATGTGTATGGTGAAACTGCTTGAGGTCAGGCAAAGAACAGCTATGAAGCTGTAAGTTGAAAAGTTTCCAGAATTCACACATAGCTGGAAGACATTTGAGTTTTAGTTCGAATGAGGAGTCCTCCCTAAACACCTGGACCTTCCGAGAAACTGCTAAAGGGCCATGCGTTAGTAGTGCAGCTGAACCACTGGTGTTTCTCAGCTGGCATTCTGTGGGAAAAATGTGGATAACTCTTTTCTTGTTTCTTTCAGGGTTGATATAATACCATTCTAAATACATTAGATATAATTAATTCATTATGTTCAATATTGCCTTAGGCACTAGGGTTTAATTTTCTTGCAGAAACCTAACTGACAAGGAGTATTTTATATCCACTCTGCAGAGTTTAAAAACAAATTTCAAAAGTATCGTGTAAGTTAACTGCCTGTCAGATCAAAACCTAATCTCCAAATATGGGAAAACACACACAATATCCATCAATAAATAAAAAATTACCAGACTTATGAAGAAGGAAATTGTGACCATAGTTAGGGGAAAAATCAGTCTATAGCAGCATGCACAAAGTGATGAATATTATACCATTAGCAAATGACGTCAGATTATAAATACACTCAGAGATTTAGAAGAAAACATGAGCAAATATTGGCTATATTCTCAGTGCTGTACATCACCTGTTTTTATTTTATTTATGTTATATGTCTCAGTCTCTCCTTACTCTCCTTCCCCGATCTCGCCCCTCCCCTCCTCCGCTCCCCAGTGGTGACCACTAGTTCATTCTCTGTGTCTGTTTCTGTCTTGTTACGTCCATTTGTTTTATTTTTCAGATTCCACAGGTGAAAATAGGCACTATTTGTCTCTCTCTGCCTGACATTTATAAAAATTTTGATCACTCTGTTGTACAGCTAATGCTAATGTAATATTGTAAATTAACTCTGCTGAGTCTCTCAGTCATGTCCAACTCTTTGTGACCCCATGGACTGTAGCCCTCCAGGTTGCTCTGTCCGTGAGATTCTCCAGGCAGGAAGTGGGCAGCCATTCCCTCCCCCAGGGATCTTCCCTACCCAGGGAGTGAACCTGGGTCTCCTGCATTGCAGGCGGATTCTTTACCATGTGAGCCACCAGGCAAGCCGAAGTCAACCGTGCTTCAATACAAAAAAGGCTTAAAAAGTGAAAAAAAGAAAATGAGCATAAAGAGAAGAGAAGTAAAGGATACAAAGTGAGGAGGAAGTTTTAGAGATAAAAATAAAATCAGAATACAATCCCCTGGATTGACTTTACAGCAGGTGAGACACTGCAGCAGGGGTCAGTGAGCCTGAGTATATGGATGTAGAGGGCACAGACAATGAGGCCTGGGGAGAGGAAAACTAAGACGTGTGTAATCTCAGTGACTTTGGGGATATTACCACGTGGTCTATCAAACCTGTAATTGGAGTCCCGGGAGAAGGGAAGAGCAAAGTAAAAAGTATTTAAAATCCAAGGCAGTTCACATGTCTCACCAGGCATTTAATGATCAGACTTTTGCCTGTCTTCAAGTTTCAAATCTAAACCAATTCCTAACACTGGTTTTTCTCTTCAGGTCACTGAATGACTCCCAGTTTATCTCACAAACCATACTTTTTCTTGTCTCCGTATCTTTGTTCATTCTGGTGTCTCTGCCTAGAATCCTCTTAACTCATACTCTTGAGCAATCTAACTCATACTTCTATTTAAAGTCTCAATCCATGAGTCATGTCCAAGAAGTCTTGTCACTATCCCTTCATTTTGCACCCAACCAGAGATAGTTTACTCTTTGGTGCTTCTGATATACCTTTGCCTATCTTTACTGCATTATGTTACAGGGATCTCTTTTTTTTTGTGTTTATTCTACTAGCTGGAGTATCTAATTCACGTTTCTATCTCCAGCACTTAGTAGAAGGATTGACACGGATCAGCTAAAGAATGAATGAGCAATGAGTTCATTGACCTAACTTTTGGTTCTGAATTCAATATTTTCATATACATGTTAAAAATAATAAGAATCTCAATCCCTTTAAGTTTCATTTAGTATGGCTTACCTTTTTATTTGAAAATTAAAAAAAAATTTTATAGTTAATGGGTCTGAGTTTGAAGTCTTGAAGTTTGATTATAATATTTTACTAACTTATTATATATATATGTGCACATAATATATATATGTATATATAAACTGTTAATTTTTTCACTTCTTCATAAAGCTTCAATTAATAAGTCTACAATCAAGATGAGGAATTATGGAATTTATAATTTAATACTTTCAAATTTTAATGTCTCCAAAAAGCTTTTGTGAATCTTGTTAAAATGCAATTTATCTTGCCTCCTTTTCAGAGATTCTGATCCAGTAAATCTGAAATAAAGACTCTGGAGATTCTGTTGTAAGTGACAGATGATTTCTGGAGAGAAACAGACATTTATGTTCCATGGCTAGAGAAATGTAGTTTAACAGTGGATCCTACATTTGTATTTTGACTAGATAAGGAAAAAAATGAGGCTTGGAAAAGTAACATTTAGAAAAACCTCTTCTGTTGTAATGAATCTGCATCAATTATGTTGAAGTTCTGAATAACCTTTGTAGTTGAACAATTAATGGGAACTGAGTGTGACCAGTAATTTTGTAGAGAAAGGAAGAAAATAGTAAATTAAGCAGGAGAATCCTCTTTATTCTATTTTAAAGTCTGTGCTCTAGAGAAGAAAACATTGTTTTAAAACTTTTATTTGATTTGGAGCACTTGATTCCAGGGGGAACAAATTGCCCCTGAAAGCTCAGGGATAAAAGGCTGGAGGGAAATGCTACCATCTGTGCTCAGCAGTCACTATAGTCAAGAGCAAGATTTCCCAGCTGATTGCACCATTCTAAATATTGTATTAAGTCAGTTACTTAAGGGTGTTTTAGAGAACACATTAATGGGCAGTCTTGTCATATTATATTACATGTAGCAATCACACTGCTAAATGGCAATATCTGAGAGAAACTTGTGGGAACCTGAGCCAACTCAAGAAAAAGAGTTAAAAAGTTGTTTTTACATATGAAGGTGACAAGCCATGAAGTGTCCCACTGACAAAGAATATTACATTTGGTCTGTGTAACTTGAGTAAATAATTTATCGGTGAAATCTCAAAGTGAATTATTTTGGATAGAATTTTGAGTTTAATTCTTTCCTTTTGACTACACTGCTTGTTTTTTTTAATCATAGTTTACATTCTGTGTCCCAAGTTCTCTTAGAAATCAATCAGTCCATCTCTCTACCTACCTACCTCTCTTTTCACCTATTCATCTATTAATCTAATATTTAAATGTATTCACAACTCTTAGAATACAAAATTGTCAAAGAAGATAGTATTTCAACTCCAAATGGTCTTGAAAAAATTTCTGTCCCAAAGTAGATCCAGAGTTATAGAATCTTGAGTCTTTTCAATTAGGTTGGGCTTACTCTATTCTCCAAAAGGCTAGATCATTCCTTCTTCTGAAAGATGACTGAAGGTCTTAGGCATATCAGGTTCAAAGTTCAGCAAATAGGGAAAATGTAGTTGCAGCCATAACGCTTATAGAAAAAGAGAAAAACGAATGTTAGATTGAACACAGAAATAGATATTAATGACCTATTAAACTTCTGTAATACTGAACCTCATAATTTCATCACCTCCCTTTACCATACAAATCTTTGTATATCAGTCTTTTAAAAATAAGATTAGATCCTTTAGTTTTTTAAAATATATTTTCTCTTTTCCTTTCATAGTACTTTGTTTATGCATAGAAATAAATTTAACTTGTTTTATTAAAAAGTGAATGCATTGGTCACTTAGTCGTGTCTGACTCTTGGTTACCCTATGGACTATATGTAGCCCACCAGGCTCCTCTGTCCATGCAGTTTTCCAGGCAGGAACACTGGAGCAGGTTGCCAGTCCCTTCTTCAGTGGATCTTCCTGACCCAGGGATCAAAGTCAGGTCTCCTGTACTGCAGACAGATTCTTTACTGCCTGACCCACCAGGGAAGCCCTTATTAAAATATGCTATTAAATTAAAATTGCTAACAAATAAACTCTTAAAATATGTTCAGCCTTACCTCTGCCTTTCTCGTATTTGTGATTTATACCTAACTACTTCCTGTATCAGTCCTGAGTTTTGGGAGATATTTACAAAAGAGATTCAGTTCAGTTCAGTTCATTTCAGTCGCTCAGTTGTGTCTGACTCTTTGCGACCCCATGAATCACAGCACGCCAGGCCTCCCTGTCCATCACCAACTCTCGGAGTTCACTCAGACTCACGTCCATTGAGTCCGTGATGCCATCCAGCCATCTCAGCCTCTGTCGTCCCCTTCTCCTCCTGCCCCCAATCCCTCCCAGCATCAGAGTCTTTTCTAATGAGTCAACTCTTCGCATGAGGTGGCCAAAGTACTGGAGTTTCAGCTTTAGCATCATTCCTTCCAAAGAAATCCCAGGGCTGATCTCCTAGGCACCTTTAAATTTTTCTTAGTACTAGCTCAACAGGTTGTTATCCCCCTTTTCTTATTTTCCTTTATAACCCTTTTCTTGGATACCTAATGCATATCTTTTAGCTCAGCTTCAGTAAAATCAGTCATCTACTCTTTATATGTAAATCTTTGTCTTGACCTGTGTTGTTTAGTTACTAAGTCTTCTCTGACGCCATGGACTGTCACCAACCAGGCTCCTCTGTCCATGTGATTTCCCAGGCAAGAACACTGGAGTGGGTTGCCATTTCCTTCTCCAGGGGATCTTCTCAACCCAAGGATCGAATCTTGGTCTGCTGCATTTTAGGCAGATTCTTTACCACCGAACCACTGGGGAAGCCCCCTTGAGCTATGCAGGAGCTGAGTGCTTAATCATGTCAGATCTGGAATTCTACTGTCTGAGTTTGAATCGATGTTATACCATTTGCGAGGTATGGGCAAGTTAGAGATCCTTTCCAAGTCTCCGTTTCCTCATCAATGGAATAAGGGTTGTGATAGCACTTAGTGCATAGGATTTTTTTGAGATTAAATAAGATAAGATAGATAAATGTAAGTGTAGGTGAACTATATGAGTCATAGGCACTGGATACTTGTCATTTAATTGTTGATGCTCTTGCTGTTATCGCCCGTGTTTCTCGGGCTCTCTGGGGTTTTGCATCGTGTTTCTTGTTGGAGCTTTGCAGTTGTATCATACTACAGTGCTTTAAGAGAAGTTACACATCTGTTTGGAGTACCAGTTACTATAACTGTTATGTTACATAATATGACTTATGATCTCCTCCTGCTCCCTCCTTCTGGTAACTTTAATAACGCCTGGCTTCCCATGACCACAAGCAACACACACACACACACAGATTTCCCGTCCCATTTCCTCATCTTAGCACAGGCAGTGTAACCCACCTGGTCATGCAGTCCTGTAGTAACTAACATAACAGAATCTACTTGAATGCATTTCAGAGCAGGAAGATTCTTTGGACCACACTACTCACCATAAGATATTGAGTAGCACCTAGATGGCTGTGTGAGAACAGTAGATTTTCCCTGAAATCAAGTTGCAGATGCAAGCTTGTGGTCAGAAATAGAATGCCTGCTCTTAGGAAGCAGGTGGGAATAAGTGTGTCCTGATAAGCACCTGATGCGTCATGGATGTGTTCACAGCTGAATCCAGTTTACCTGGAGAAGGGGTGAAGCTGAGAAGTTCAGTCTAGCCGCTCAGTCATGTCCGACCCTTTGCGACCCCATGGACTGCAGCATGCCAGACCTCCCTGCCCATTGCCAACTCCTGGGGCTGGCTGAAACTCATTTGAAGCTGAGAAGACTGGAAGACAATTGGCGTTTTCAGTATGTAAGCTTGTTGAATAACATGAAATCGTGAACTTTTACATTGCATCTTCCTTATGTAGTTTGGGGTCTGAGGTTTCTAAAACTGTTAAAATAGTCTGGGCATTTAGGTGACGTAAACTAAAAGACTGCAAGTAAAGAGAAAGGCCTCTGGATCCTAAGGTCTTAGCTTTGAAGGAGACATTTTCTCTATTCTATTAATTGGTGACTGTCAAACTTTAATGGAAGCATTGTGGATGGCTCAGAAATTCTGCTGGAGACTGTGCTGGCTGACATTTTTCATTATTTATATATCTCATTATTGGAATAGAGTTGAACCTTCTTATCCTTTTAAGAATTTGTTGAAGTCCTTGATTTACTGATAACCTGGATCTTTTCAGGGGTGACTTAGCCCTGAAGCTGCTCCGCAGTGTTTTGACTCAACATTCCCTTTAGCTTGTACAAGAGAATTGCTTGCAGAACTTTTAGAAGTAGAATTATTCTTGCCGTATCAATTTTTGTTTTATTGCTAATGAAATTGCATATAGAATAATTTATATGAATTATAGCCATTGTCTACCTCTTAGAGAAATTTGTTCTATTCTTGCTTTTATAGGCTTTTTTTCTCATGTCAATGGCAATATATTCAGAGAATTCATTTGTTAGTCAAGGTTATATGCTATTATCTGTGAAATACTCTTTCTCTTTGTTTTATATTTTATTTGAAATTATTTGTTGTGATCAAAACAGAATGGGTATGCTAAAAATTCCAGCAGTACAGACAAGCTTATAATGAAAAGCTCTATCCTTTATACTCCCTTGTCAGAAACAATCCTTTTCAACTGTTATTATTAGATCTTTTACTGGATAATCCCATGCATCTATAAGGTAGTTCTTGAAATATCACCTTTGGAAATATCAACTCTATTGACTCCACTAGGGAAGATTGGTATTTAACTCATATTTTTCAATCCCTTCCTCTTTTCTCAATCATTGTTATTGGTATTATTAATTATCTTTTATTAGCTCCTTTTATAACTTTAAGCATTATTTGTCAACTTATACTTATTATTCCTCAAATTCAGACAGTGACTCTTCTCTGGTGACTCAGATGGTAAAGAATCTGCCCGTAATGCTGGAGATCTGGGTTCAGTCCCTGGGTCAGGAAGATTCCTTGGCAAAGGGAATGGCTACCCTCACTCCAGTGTTCTTGCCTGGAGAATCCCATGGACAGAGCTGCCTCACAGGCTAAAGTCCATGGGGTTGCAGAGAGTCAGACATGACTGAGTAACTAACACTTTCACTTTCATAACATTAAGCATTATTTATCAACTTACACTTATTATTTCATCAAAATCAGATAGTAACTCTTCTTGGCTTTGCACTAATATGAGACATAATTGTTAGTGCCCTTATCCTTCCTCTCCTAATTGTGCCATCTATAGCTTTACTTTCACATTATTATTATTAATAATATTTATATTTGATTTTGCAAGCATAATGGGGTCTTTCACTGTTAATCTAGAGGTTGACTTGAGGTAATTACCCTATGCTTTGCCTACATCCAGATAAATATTTCATGTATTGTCTATATTTAAATAAATACTTTAGGATCTTTCATATATTGATTCTAAATAAATTTTATTTTAATATTTTTAGTTTCAGAATCATCACTACTTGCTAGAATTCCTTCCTAAAGTCCCACTGTTAATACTTCATGGTTAGAAAAAGAATATCACCAAGATTAAGGACAAATGGATTCGCTTTTTTTTTTTTTTTTGGATGTACCACAGCAACATGTGAGATCTCAAGTCCCTGACCAGAGACTGAACCCACTCCCCTGCAGTGGAAGTTCAGAGTCAACCACTGGGCTGCCAGGGAAGTCCCTGGGTTAGCTTTTCCAACCCTTCATAAATTTCTGTAAATCATGCCACACTGTCATTGACTTCTTATAACAAACATGAGTTTTTCATAAACTGTATTTCTGTGTTGTTTCTTGTGGCTTTCTTTAGGAAGAATTTCTTCCTCAGTTCATTTCAGTTCTGTTCAGTTGCTCAGTAGTGTCCAAATCTTTGCAACCCCATGAATCGCAGCACGCCAGGCCTCCCTGTCCATCACCAACTCCCAGAGTTCACTCAAACTCATGTCCATCGAGTCAGTGATGCCATCCAGCCATCTCATCCTCTGTTGTCCCCTTCTCCTCCTGCCCCCAATCCCTCCCAGCATCAGGGTCTTTTCCAGTGAGTCAACTCTTCACATGAGGTGGCCAAAGTATTGGAGTTTCAGCTTTAGCATCAGTCCTTCCAATGAATACCCAGGACTGATCTCCTTTAGAATGGACTGGTTGGACCTTCTTGAAGTCCAAGGGACTCTCAAGAGTCTTCTCCAACACCACAGTTCAAAAGCATCAATTCTTTGGCGCTCAGCTTTCTTCACAGTCCAACTCTCACATCCAAATTTCTTCTTAGAGCCTACTAAGTTCCTCTTCTCATTTGGACCTGTTATTTCCTAGACCTGCTGCACAGCTGTTATTTGCACACTTCATTCTATCAGAATCCTTGGAAAGCTGTATTTCATATCCCAAGTCTTCTTTCTCATTTTCCACTCTTATTTAAGTGGGTTTCTTGGAAAGAAATCTGGGGGCTTCCCAGGCAGCACTAGTGGTGAAGAACCCGCCTGCCAGCTCAGGAGACCTAAGAGACTGCAGTTCTGTCCCTGGGTCGGGAAGATCCCCCGGAGGAGGAAATGGCAGCCCACCCCAGTATTCTTGCCTGGAGAATCCCATGGACAGAGAAGCCTGGTGGGCTGCAGCCCACGGGGCCGCACAGAGTCGGACACGACTGAATATGCATGCACACATGCTTGGAAAGAATAGTCAATTGACGTTTTAAATTCTTGAATATCTCAAAATATTTTTGATTTGTGTTCACATCGGATTTATAATTTGCCATGGTACAGAAGTGAGCATATAATTTCACATAGAAATTGGGAATTTGCTCCATTGTCATTTAGCATTTTTAAAATTAATAATTGAAGGATAGTTGCTTTATAGAATTTTGTTGTTTTCTGTCAAACCTTAACATGAGTTAGCCATAGGTCAATGGCTCCTCCTTCTTGAACCTCTCTCCCTCCCCCTCCGCATCCTACCCCTCTAGGTTGATACAGAGTCCCTGTTTGAGTTCCCTGAGACATAGAGCAAATTCCTGCTGGCTATCTATTTTACATATGGTAATATAAGTTTCCATGTTACTCTCCCCATACGTCTCATCCTTTCCTCCTCTCTCTCCGTGTCCATAAGTCTGTTCTCTACGTCTGTTTCTCCATTGCTGCCTTGCAAATAAATTCATCAGTACCATTTTTCTAGATTCCATATATATGTGTTAGTATATGATATTTTTCTTTCTCTTTCTGACTTACTTCACTCTGTATAATAGGTTCTAGATTCACCCTCAGAAGTAAGGGTATATTACAATTTCACATAGAAAATGGAAAATTTGCTGCACTGTCATTTAGCATTTTGATGATAAGAAATCAGAGCACAGATGATTTTTGGTTGATGTTTTAGAAATGTAATTAACTTAACTAAGTAATTAATTATATTTTCAGCATGATTTGTCTGTTAAATCCATTAAACATAATTTAAATCTGTTAAATTCATTGTTAGTCTGCTAAATCCATTTAATTTATATACAAATTATAAACTTATGAATTAAATTTATATTCTGTACATTGGGGTATAGATATATAGCAGTTAACAATTTAAAAGTAATTTGGTTGAAAATAATTTGGATACACTGACTTTAGAGAACAGTATGGAGGTCACTTAAAAAACTAAAAAAGACCCAGCAGTCCCACTACCGGGCATGTACCCTAAGAACACCATAATTCAAAAAGAAACATGTACCTCAATTTTCACTGCAACACTGTTAGCAGTAGTCAGGACTTGGAAGCAGCCTAAATGTCCATTGACAGAGGAATGGATGAAAAATTGTGGTACATATACACAATGGAATTTTACTCAGTAATAAACAGGAACAAAACTGGTCACTTGCAGTGATGTAGAAGAACCCAGTCTGCCATACGGAGTGAAGGAAGTCAGAAAGAGGAAGTTAGATGTAATATATTAAAGCATATCTGTGGAATCCAGAAAGAATGGTGCAGGGGAACGTATTCGCAGGGCAGGAGTAGAGATACAGACGTGCAGAGCGAATCTGTGGACGCAGGAGGGAAGGAGAGGGTGGGCTGAGCTGAGAGAGCTGCACTGACGGATTCACCACCGCGCGTGCCTAGGCAGCTGGTGGGAAGCTGCTGGAGGCCCAGGGAGCCGGGCTCTGCGACGCCCTGGGGGTGGGATGGGGGAGACTCACGAGGGAGGGGCCGTGTGTGTACCTACAGTTGATTCACCTTGTCGTTCCGCAGAAGCGAACACAACACCGTTAAAGGAATTATCCGCCAATAAAAATAAATAAGTAATTTGGATAGCACTGAGTTTTTATGGCAAGTGTCTGGGAAGTATGTAATTTCCTCGGTTCTGTCTTGTTAAGACTCAAATTTGAAGCGACGGACCAGCGTTACAGCCCTCGGATGGACCAGTGTTATGGCTCCGTGTTACAGCTCAGTTTTGTTTAGAAAATAAAGGAAAATACATCTTTGAGGCGTGAGAGCATGCCTACCCAAAAGACGCGAAGAGAGAGAGACAAGGAGAGAGCGAGGGAGAGCGAGGGAGAGAGAGAGAGAGACAGACCCCGGCCCTTGGGCTCCTCTATTTGCGTGTGGTTTCCCGCTCCCCTGGGCCCGCCCTGTGTGAATTGCGCTGCCCAGGAGAGCTGCTTGTTCTAACTGAGGTCTGCACTCCGACCTCCCACCTTCCTTTGCCACCGCCATTCTGGATTCCTGTTTCCTATTCTAACTACCTAATAGCAAGTATTAAGCTGTATGAAACCTACTTCCTGACCTAGAGAAGTTGCTATGATTATGGTTATTGTATATTATGTTCATAGTACTTAAAATTTAATTGTAATTTTAGAATTTTAAAGTGAAAATTATTATCCTGTATTTTTAAATTTAAAAGTAAAATTAAAAAATTTTTTCACAATATACAATTTTGACACCTAGAATGTTAGGAGTAATAAGAAAACAGAGAATAATATTTAGATATAATTTTTTAAAAGCATCCACTAAGGTAAACTGTATCTATTAGTAAAGCCTCATGTTGTATCATTTAAAAGGCATAGGCTTTATTGTTCTGAAATTGAGTCTTGTGAAATGAAACTATCTCCTGCCATATCAATAGACAAGAAATGTCGCAGCTATCAGGACGTCCGGTCTCCTACTGTGCATGCGAGCTCCTCAAACTGCTATCCAGAGGATGCTGGCACCCCACCCACGCGGTGATTGCGGAGGAGCTGGGGGAATGCAGGAAGCAGCCCTCGGCCACTCCTTAGGGTGAACAGGGAAACAGGATTTGACCCCTGATGACTGTGGTGCATACTAAAGGAAAGAAGCCAGTAAACCCAGTGGCTTGCATCTTCCCCGCACACAGAGCACAAAGTTCCCTCACCCATACCTGATCTTAATGCTCAGACTGCCTGCTCCCTTTGTGGCAAGCTTGTATATTGCCTGACTCCCCCTCCAGCCTCCTTGGAGCAGTTATCTCAGAGCTACAGAGATACTGTCTCCCTGGCTTGGAGTCCTAAAAATTCCCACCAAATAAAATAACTCTCTACTTTCAGATTGTGGCTATATTTTTCAGTCAACAATCTCAAACTAGAATGCCTTTGAGGACAGGTTCTTCTGTAGAGGTCTTTTGACTTTAATAGTTCAGTGTCCATATTAAGCTTTATGTCAATGTCCATTCAGAACCCTAACCTTAAGTTCAGTTGCTCGGTAGTGTCTGACTCTTTGTGACCCATGGACTGCAGCACGCCAGGCTTCCCTGTCCATCACCAACTCCCAGAGTTTACCCAAACTCATGCCCACTGAGTCGGTGATGCCATCCAACCATCTCATCCTCTGTTGTCCCCTTCTCCTCCTGCCTTCAATTTTTCCCAGCATCAGGGTCTTTTCTAGTGAGTCAGTTCTTCGTATCAGGTGGCCAAAGTATTGTAGTTTCAGCATCAGTCCTTCCAATGAATATTCAGGACTGATTTTCTTTAGGATGGACTGGTTGGATCTCCTTGCAGTCCAAGGGACTCTCTTATCTTCTCCAACTCCACAGTTCAAAGTATCAGTTCTTCCGCGCTCAGCTTTCTTTATATTCAAACTCTCACATCCATACACGACTACTGGAAAAACCATAGCTTTGACTAGATGGACCTTTGTTGGCAAAGTAATGTCTCTGTTTTTTAATATGCTATCTAGGTTGGCCATAGCTTTTCTTCCAAGGAGCAAGTGTCTTTTAATTTCATGGCTGCAGTCACCATCTGCAGTGATTTTGGAGCCCAGAAAATAAAGTCTCACTGTTTCCACCATTTCCCCATCTATTTTCCATGAAGTGATGAAACTGGATGCCATGATCTTAGTTTTCTGAATGTTGAGTTTTAAGCCAACTTTTTTCACTTTCTTCAAGAGGATCTTTAGTTCTTTGCTTTCTGCCATCAGGGTGGTGTCATCTGCATATCTGAGGTTATTGATATTTCTCTCGGCAATTTTGAGTCCAGCTTTTGCTTCATCCAGCCCGGCATTTCTCATGATGTACTCTGCATATAAGTTAAATAAGCAGGGTGACAGTATACAGCTTAGATGTACTCCTTTCCTGATTTGGAACTAGTCTGTTGTTCCATGTCCAGTTCTAACTGTTGCTTCTTGACCTGCATACAGATTTCTCAGGGGGCAAGTCAGGTGGTCTGGTATTCCCATCTCTTCAAGTGTTTTCCACAGTTTGTAGTGATCCAACTCAATGGACATGAGTTTGAGTAAGTTACGGGTGTTCGTGATGGACAGGGAAGCCTGGCATGCTGCAATCCATGGGGTTGCAAAAAGTTGGACATGACTGAGCGACTGAACTGATCTAAACTGAACTGAACACAGTCAAAGGCTTTGACATAGTCAATAAAGCAGAAGTTGGTGTTTTTCTGGAATTCTCTTGCCTTTTCGATGATCCAATCAGTTCAGTTGGCCAAAGTATTGGAGTTTCAGCTTCAGTATCAGTCCTTCCAATGGATAGTCAGGAGTGATTTCCTTTAGGATGGATGTTGGCAATTTGATCTCTGGTTCCTTTGCCTTTTCTAAATCTAGCTTGAGCATTTGGAAATTCACGGTTCACGTACTGTTGAAGCCTAGCTTGGAGAATTTTGAGCATTACTTTGCTAGCATCTGAGATGAGTGCAATTGTACGGTAGTTTGAACCTTCTTTGGCATTGCCTTTCTTTGGAATTGGAATGAAAACTGACCTTTTCCAGTCCTGTGGCCACTGCTGAGTTTTCCAAACTTGCTGGCATATTGAGTGCAGCACTTTCACAGCATCATCTTTCAGGATTTGAAATAGCTCATCTGGAATTCCATCACCTCCACTAGCTTTGTTCGTTGTGATGCTTCCTAAGGCCCACTTGACTTCACACTCCAGGATGTCTGGCTCCAGGTGAGTGATCACACCATCGTGATTATCTTGGTCGTGAAGATCTTTTTTGTACAGTTCTGCATATTCTTGCCACCTCTTCTTAATATCTTCTGCTTCTGTTAGGTCCATACCATTTCTATCCTTTATTGTGCCCATCTTCGCATGAAGTGTTCCTTTTGTATCTCTAATTTTCTTGAGGAGATCTCTAGTTTTTCCCATTTCCTATTTCCTCTATTTCTTTGCACTGATCACTGAGGAAGGCTTTCTTGTCTCTCCTTGCTATTCTTTGGAACTCTGCATTCAAACGGGTATATCTTTCCTTTTTTCCTTTGCCTTTTGCTTCTCTTCTTTTCTCAGCTATTTGTAAGGCTTCCTCAGACAACATTGCCTTTTTGCATTTCTTTTTCTTGGGGATGGTCTTGATCACTGCCTCCTGTACAATGTCACGAACTTCCATCCATAGTTCCTCAGGCGCTCTGTCTATCAGATCAAATTCCTTGAATATATTTGTCACTTCTACTGTATAATCATAAGGGATTTGATTTAGGTCATACCTGAATGGTCTAGTGGTTTTCCCTACTTTCTTCAATAAGTCTGAATTTGGCAGTAAGGAGTTCATGATCTGAGCCACAGTTGGCTCCTGGTCTTGTTTTTGCTGACTGTATAGAGCTTCTCCATCTTTGGCTGCAAAGAATATAATCAATCTGATTTTGGTATTGACCATCTGGCGATGTCCATGTGTAGAGTCTTCTCTTGTGTTGTTGGAAGAGGGCATTTTCTATGACCAGTGCGTTCTCTTGGCAAAACTCTGTTAGCCTTTGCCCTGCTTCATTGTGTACTCCAAGGCCAAATTTACCTGTTACTCCAGGTGTCTCTTGACTTCCTACTTTTGCATTCTAATCATAGCTCATAAGAAAGAATGTGACTTTAATATTGGAGTTTGCTTGGGTGCTTGAGCGTTCACTAGTTCCTTTTCTTTAAACCATAGTGAAAGTGAAAAGCGAAAGACACTCAATCGTGTCTGACTCTTTTTGACCCCATGGAATATAGAGTCGTTGGAATTCTCCAGGCCAGAATACTGGAGTGGGTATCCTTTCCCTTCTCCAGGGGATCCTTCCAACCCAGGGATCAAACCCAGGTCTCCGGCATTGCAGGCGGATTCTTTACCAGATGAGCCAAAGGGATGCCCAAGAATACTGGAGTGGGCAGCCTATCCTTTCTCCAGCGGATGCTCCTGACCTAGGGATCAAACCCAGGTCTCCTGCATTGCAAGTGGATGTTTTACCAGGTGAGCTATCAAGGAAGCCCATAGACATATAGTACATTTTCTGCTGTGTTATGGTTCCCTTTTATTTGTGGGCATGTAGTGGGTGTTTCTTGGAAACAGCCAGGTTTTACTAAAACGTTTCTGGAAGAAAAGAAGGCATAAGCTTTAGAGCCAAGTAGACAATGGGTTCAAATAACAACTCTTCCTTGTTTTCTGTGTAAACCTGAGAATTAGTCATTATTTTTAAGTTCCTCTTTTCTCACTTATTAAGTGAATTATTCATGCCCATGGAGTTAAGAGGCTGTGTGAGAGATATAAGGCCTGACTTACTGTTGGCACCAATGTAACCTAAGCATTTTATATACATTTTCCTTTATGCATTATTCTTTTCAACAGCTTCTCACAGTAGATATTATCAAGTAGTCCAAATTGTTGGCATTCATTTATTCAAAATATTTCCTTTGAGGGCTCAGTCACTCAGTCATGTCTGACTGTGACCCTTTGGATTGTAGCCCGCAGGCCACAGTCCATGGGACCTTTCAGGCAAGAATACCGGAGTGGGTTGCTATTTCCTCCTCCAGGGGAATCTTCCTGACCCAGGGATCTAACCTAGTGTACTGCATTTCAGGTGGATTTTTTGCTTGCTGAGCCAGAATATTTCCTCATTGTCCTTTTAATGTCTTCTAGATCTGTAGTGACAAGACTTCTTTCAAAGCTGATCATGGTAATTTACATTCTATCTCTTTCTCTGGATCAGTGTAGCCCGGGGTTGACACATTTCTTTGATCTTCTCAAAGAAACAATTTTTGGCATTTTGAGTTTTCTCAATTGCCTATTTTCTGTTTCTTTCATTTCCACTCTTACATTTGTTTTTTTCCTTTTTCTATTTATTCTTGGTTTACTGAGCTTCTTCTGGCAGAAGTTTAAGAAACTAGATTTAAATTAAGCACTAAAGTTAATAATTTCTTTATATGCATGATTTCATTTGCATGTGGAAAATTCTTAAAGAGCTGGAAATACCAGATCACCTTACCTGCCTCCTGAGAAAACTGTATCCTCTGTGCTGGTCAAGAAGCAACAGTTAGAACCAGACATGGAACAACAGACTGGTTTCAAACTGGGAAAGGAGTACCTCAAGGCTGTATATTGTCACCCTGCTTATTTAACTTATATGCAGAGTACATCATGAGAAATGCTGGACTGGATGAAGCACAACCTGGAATCAACATTGCCGGGAGAAATATCAATCACCTCAGATATGCAGATGACACTACCTTAATGACAGAAAGCAAAGAGAAACTGAAGAGTCTCTTGCTCCCTGGAGGAAAAGCTATGGCAAACCTTGACAGCATATTGAAAAGGAGAGATATCACTTTGCTAACAAAGGTCTGTATAGTCAAAGCTATGATTTTTCTAGTAGTTACGTATGAATGTGAGAGTTGAACCATAAAGAAGGCGGAGTGCTGAAGAATTGATGCTTTTGAACTGTGGTGTTGGAGAAGACTCTTGAGAGTCCCTTGGACAGCAAGGAGATCCAACCAATCAGTCCTAAAGGAAATCAACCCTGACTATTCATTGGACGGACTGATGCTGAAGCTGAAGCTCCAATCCTTTGGCTACCTGACGCAAAGAACTGACTCATTGGAAAAGACTTTGATTCTGTGAAATATTGAGGGCAGGAGGAGAAGGGGGCAACAGAGGATGAGATGGTTGGATGGCATCATCAACTCAGCAGACATGAGTTTGGGCAACCTCTGGGAGATAGTGAAGGACAGGGAAGCCTGGTTTGCTGCAGTCCGTTGGGTTACTCAGGTATGACCTAAATCAAATCCCTTATGATTATGCAGTGGAAGTGAGAAATAGATTTAAGGGCCTAGATCTGATAGATAGAGTGCCTGATGAACTATGGAATAAGGTTCATGACATTGTACAGGAGACAGGGATCAAGACCATCCCCAGGAAAAGAAATGCAAAAAAGCAAAATGGCTGTCTGGGGAGGCCTTGCAAATAGCTGTGAAAAGAAGAGAAGCGAAAAGCAAAGAGAAAAGGAAAGATATAAGCATCTGAATGCAGAGTTCCAAAGAATAGCAAGAAGAGATAAGAAGGCCCTCTTCAGTGATCAATGTAAAGAAATAGAGGAAAAGAACAGAATGGGAAAGACTAGAGATCTCTTCAAGAAAATTAGAGATACCAAGGGAACATTTCATGCAAAGATGGGCTCGATAAAGGACAGAAATGGTATGGACCTAATAGAAGCAGAAGATATTAAGAAGAGATGGCAAGAATACACAGAAGAACTGTACAAAAAAGATCTTCACGGCCCGGATAATCACGATGGTGTGATCACTCATCGAGAGCCAGACATCCTGGAATGTGAAGTCAATTGGGCCTTAGAAAGCATCACTATGAACAAAGCTAGTGGAGGTGATGGCATTCTAGTTGAGCTATTTCAAATCCTGAAAGATGATGCTGTGAAAGTCCTGCACTCAATATGCCAGCAAGTTTGGAAAACTCAGCAGTGGCCACAGGACTGGAAAAGGTCCGTTTTCATTCCAATCCCAAAGAAAGGCAATGCCAAAGAATGCCCAAACTACTGCACAATTGCACTCATCTCACATGCTAGTAAAGTAATGCTCAAAATTCTCCAAGCCAGGCTTCAGTAATACGTGAATGGTGAACTTCCAGATGTTCAAGCTGGTTTTAGAAAAGGCAGAGGAACCAGAGATCAAATTGCCAACATCCGCTGGATCATGGAAAAAGCAAGAGATTCCAGAAAAACATCTATTTCTGCTTTATTGACTATGCCAAAGCCTTTGACTGTGTGGATCACAATAAACTGTGGAAAATTCTGAGAGAGATGGGAATACCAGACCACCTGACCTGCCTCTTGAGAAATCTGTATGCAGGTCAGGAAGCAACAGTTAGAACTGGACATGGAACAACAGACTGGTTCCAAATAGGAAAAGGAGTACATCAAGGCTGTATATTGTCACCCTGCTTATTTAACTTCTATGCAGAGTATGTCATGAGAAACACTGGACTGGAAGAAACACAAGCTGGAATCAAGATTGCCGGGAGAAATATCAATAATCTCAGATATGCAGATGACACCACCCTTATGGCAGAAAGTGAAGAGGAACTCAAAAGCCTCTTGATGAAAGTGAAAGAGGAGAGTGAAAAAGTTGGCTTAAAACTCAACATTCAGAAAACGAAGATCATGGCATCCAGTCCCATCACTTCATGGGAAATAGATGGGGAAACAGTAGAAACAGTGTCAGACTTTATTTTTTTGGGCTCCAAAATCACCGCAGATGGTGACTGCAGCCATGAAATTAAAAGACGCTTACTCCTTGGGAGAAAAGTTATGACCAACCTAGATAGCATATTCAAAAGTAGAGACATTACTTTGCCGACTTAAGTCCATCTAGTCAAGGCTATGGTTTTTCCTGTGGTCATGTATGGATGTGAGAGTTGGACTGTGAAGAAGGCTGAGCGCCGAAGAATTGATGCTTTTGAACTGTGGTGTTGGAGAAGACTCTTGAGAGTCCCTTGGACTGCAAGGAGAGCCAACCAGTCCATTCTGGAGGAGATCAGCCCTGGGATTTCTTTGGAAGGAATGATGCTAAAGCTGAAATTCCAGTACCTTGGCCACCTCATGCGAAGAGCTGACTCATTGGAAAAGACTCTGATGCTGGGAGGGATTGGGGGCAGGAGGAGAAGGGGACGACTGAGGATGAGATGGGTGGATGGCATCACTGACTTCATGAATGTGAATCTGAGTGAACCCTGGGAGTTGGTGATGGACAGGGAGGCCTGGCGTGCTGGGATTCATGGGGTCGCAAAGAGTCGGACACGACTGAGCGACTGAACTGAATTCAAGTAGCAACTAAGCAACAACAGCAATATTTGCATCCTACTTATTTCATATAATGTATTTTTATTATCACTCAGGTCATAGAGAGGATATGCTTTGTCCTGAAATAAATGTTGTCTGATAGTAATATAACATTACCTCAGTCTTTCTTGCTCCCTGTTAGCAGTCCATTAGCTTCCCCCCTGTTTACTTTCAGTCTACATGCTCTTTATCTTTAAAGTTTACGTATGCAAGAGCCAGCATGTAGTTGGGATTTCCTTTTTTAAAGTTGAATTTGACATTTAAATTCTGTTAATTGGCATGTTCAGTCTATTAATATTTAACGTAATTATTGGTTTTGTTGGATTTAGCCTATCAATTTGTTGTTTATTTTCTCTTTGACACCTCTGTTTTTGTTCCTCTGCTCCTCCTTTCTTGTCATTTATGATTTAATCAAATATTTTTTTAAAATCCATGTTTGACTTTGTCATTGGCATTTCCACATTACTTTTTAAGTATTTGCTCTAGGAATTATAACATATATTCTTAACTTTCCACACCATACTTAATAGTGATATTTTGCTGTTTTACATAAAATGTAAAGTTAAGATGAATTCTCAAACATGAACGAACATGCCTTTAGAATCTTAAGGTCTGGGATTTCCCTAGTGTTCCAGTGGTTGAGAATCAGCCTTGCAATGCAGGGACACAGATTTGATCCCTGATCAGGGAATGAAGATCCCATATGACTCAGGGCAAGTAAACCCAAGCATAGCATGGAAAGATCCCACGTAATGCAACTAAAACCCCACAAAGCCAAATAAGGAAATAATTAAAAAAAAAAAAGAATTTTTAAGAACATGCTATGCAAATAGTTGCCTTTAAATAGTAACACTTTCAAGGGCGTGGTGGTCTTACAACAGCTTCAGAGGTAGCTCAAGGTAGAGGAGGCTCACTCTGGCTAGATTTGTGGATGTGGCTTCTGTGTGATAGACCTGGAGAAGGCAGTGGCACCCCGCTCCAGTACTCTTGCCTGGAGAATCCCATGGACGCAGGAGCCTGGTGGGCTACAGTCCATGGGGTCGGTAGGAGTCAGATACGACTGAGCGACTTCACTTTCACTTTTCACTTTCATGCATTGGAGAGGGCAGTGGCACCCTGCTCCAGTACTCTTGCCTGGAGAATCCCAGGGATGGCAGAGCCTGGTGGGCTACAGTCCATTGGGTCACTAGAAGTCAGATAGGACTGAGCGACTTCACTTTCACTTTTCACTTTCATGCATTGGAGAAGGCAATGGCAACCCACTCCAGTACTCTAGCCTGGAGAATCCCGTGGACGCAGAAGCCTGGTGGGCTACAGTCCATTGGGTTGCAAAGAGTCGGAGATGACTGAGTGACTTCACTCTTTGTGTGATAGACTGAACCACACAGTGTTTCCAACAGTAACCGCACTGTTGGAAACGTGAACAACCTGAACTGATAGGGATGAAGTTAGTTAAAAATAAAATAAAACAATGAAAAGTGGCTCTTGCACCTCTAAATATATTGGATAGAAAGCACACTGAGATATATACTATCTGCTTTATAATTTTGTCTAGGTTAGTCGTGGATAGAACAATTAATTAAGATTAATTCTGAAAATGTCTTATATTTCACTTGGTGAACTTTACATATTAAGGCACATTGTAAACCTGAATAATTTTGCAATTTAATATAGACCATACAGAAAAAGACATTGATTAATTCATTTGCAGAGCAACTATTTCAATTTCCTTAATAAGTGTTTCTACTAGGTCTTTATTAACAACATCTATAAGCAAATAATAATGGGCATGCTAGCTGTGATTATGAACATCAGAGCATGCATTTCAGAAGATTCAGAATTGGCTATTAACATTTACTAATTTTGGTTGTTTAGAATCCTGCTTTGTCAGAGGCTACTAATCAGACACTTAATGAACAACAAAGCTGTCATATATCTTCTTGTGAAGATTAGAAATGCCCATTAATGCACTAAAATTAAAAAGGAAACAGTTACATATGGAATACTAATTATAAAACAGATTTTTTATTTCAATGCAAATGTTCACTGCCTCTTTGGGATACATCTGAAGCATTTGCTGAAATCATTTTTTTCCTCCTGGTGGTGACAGCCAGGCTGTTGAAGTTCATGACATGTAATTTTCCAGACATTCTTTAAAAAGGCTGCTCACTAACATCATTTGGATGTGGATCAAGGCATGTATGGGTGCCACACACTCTACTCAAAGCTGCATAACAAATAAGATACCTCGCAAAAGTGTCCTCTGGCAATCCATATTGTTGAAAGGTGGTCAGTTATCTATATGAAATGATGAAGTGTAAGCCATAGTATAAGTTAAAATATTACGTCCATGTGCTGTCTCCTTGTGTGGAAAATACACCAAAGAACGTGGGCGATCCGTCTGTGTGGGTAACTCAGACTGAACAATGCTTTTGATTTGAGAAAAATGCACACCCAAGAAGTCTGAATCATGGAGAGAGCTGCAAGTCTTTTCACTGTGCAGATGATTTGTATGAAAGTGTGCAGGATGTGTGTGTGTCTGGCTGTGTGCCCAGGCTCAGTCGCTCGGTCTGTCCGACTCCTCGCAGCCCCAGGGACTGTAGCCCACAAGGCTCCTCTCTCCCTGGAGTTTTCCAGGCAAGGATGCTGGAGAGGGTTGTCATTTCCTACTCCAGGAGATCTTCCTGACCCAGGGATCGAACCCACGTCTCTTGTATCTCCTGCACTGACAGGTGGATTCTTTACCACTGTGCCACCTGGGAAGCCCCTGGGTATGCATCCTGTGGGACCAAGTCCAGAAGGATTTTGTAGGAGGCGTCACTTGTGTTGATTTGGCCTCACCATAACAATCTTGACCCTAGTTGTCATCTGATTCAATCCGGGAGACTCTGTCAGGGTGTTTCACCTCGGCCCAGTTGACATTCGGGGCTTTCTTGATCTGGGCTGCCTTGTACATTCTAGGCTGTTCCATATCATCCTTGACCTCTACTTACTAGGAAACTTGGTGGTAGCAGCCAAGTGGGAAGTCCCCAGATATTGCCAAATGTTCCATGTGGAGGGTGGAGAGGTGTCAAAATTGACCCTAGTTGAGAATCACTGGTCTATATATAAACTTGCTCTAATGAAATGGTGTATAAGGACAATTAAACATTAAAAAGAAACACTGTACTTTAATTTGTGTTTGATCAAAAAGTTAACTGGAATTTAGAAGATAATGCTGTTTAACTGTTGTAGTCAATATGAATATTTGAGCAAATATTGTTGCCACAGGACTAGAAAAAGCCAATTTTCATTCCAATCCCAAAGAAGGGCAATGCTAAAGACTGTTCAGACTACCACACAATTACACTCATTTCATGTGCTAGCAAGGTAATGCTCAAAATCCTTCAAGCTAGGCTTTAGCAGTATGTGAACTGAGACCTTCCATATATACAAGTTGCATTTAGAAAAGGCAGAGGAACCAGAGATCAAATTGCCAACATTCTTTGGATCATGCAGAAAGCAAGGGAATACCAGAAAAAAATCTGTTTGCTTCACTGGCTATGCTAAAGCCTTTGACTGTGTGCATCACAAAAAACTGGAAAATTCTTAAAGAGATGGGAATATCAGAACACCTTACCTGTCTCCTGAGAAATCTGTATGTGGTCAAGAAGCAACAGTTAGAACCGGACATGGAACATTGGACTGATTCAAAATTGGGAAAAGAGTGTGACAGGGTTGTATATTGTTACCTGGCTTATTGAATTTATATGCAGAGTATGTTATGCAAAGTGCCAGGCTGGATTAATCACAAGCCAGAATTAAGACTGCCAGGAGAAACATCAAAGCCTCAGATATGAAGATGATACCACCCTTATGGCAAAAAGTGAAGAGGAACTGAAGAGCCTCTTGATGAGGGAGAAAGAGGAGAGTGAAAAAGCTGAGCTCAAATTCAGCATTCAAAAGCGAAGATCATGGCATCCGGTCCCATCACTTTATGGCAAATAGATGGGGAAAAAAATGGAAACAGTGACAGACTTTATTTTCTTGGGCTCCAAATTCACAGTGGACAGTGACTGCAACTATGAAATGAAAAGATGCTTGCTCCTTGGAAGGAAAGTTATGACAAATCTTGCCAGCATATTAAAAAGCAGAGACATCACTTTGCTGACAAAAGTCTGTGTTGTCAGAGCTATGATTTTCTAGTAGTCATGTATCGATGTGAGAGTTGGGCCATAAAGAAGGCTGAGCACTGAGGAATTGATACTTTTGAACTGTGGTGTTGGAGAAGACTCTTGAGAGTCCCTTGGACTGCAAGGAGATCAGACAAATTAATTCTAAAGGAAATCAGTCCTGAATATTCATTGGAAGGACTGATGCTGAAGTTGAAGCTCCAATCCTTCGGCCACCTGATGTGAAGAGCCAGCTCATTCTAAAAGACCTGGATGCTGGGAAAGATTGAAGGCAGGAAGAGAAGGGGGCAACAGAGGATGAGATGGTTGGATGGCATCATCGACTCAACGGACATGAGTTTGAGCAAACTCCAGGAGATAGTGAAGGACAGAGAAGCCTGGTGCGCTGCAGTCCATGGAGTCGCCAAGAGTCGGACAGGACTCAAGACTGAACAACAACTCTGCTGCTGTCGTATGAAGACAATCACTTGGCAGTATGTAAACAAATGAACATGGTTGTCTACCAAGAAATCTTTCCTTGGCCAACAGACTACAATGGGACTAGCCTGTGGGTTTAAGTTTACCAACCCTTGTCCTGGAACACCAGCAATAGCTTTCATCTTTCAAGTTTTCTTCCTTTATCATACATCTCTGCCTACCATGGTAATCACTATTCAAATTTCTGTTTCTACTTTCTAATTGGTTATAAATGAATATGTATCATTCATTTGCTTTTCTCCCCCGGTGGCTCAGTGGTAAAGAATCTGCCTGTGATTCAGAAGGTGCAGGACACCTGGGTTCGATCCCTGGGTCGGGAAGATCCTCTGGAGCAGGGCCCAGCACCCCACTCCAGTGTTCTTGCCTGGAGAATCCCATGGAGGAGCCTGGCGGGCTACAGTCCATGGGGTTGCACAGAGTTGGACATGACTGAAGGGAATGAGCATGTATGCATATATTATAAATAATAAATTGTTTAATTTCCTTTGGTTTTGAGCTTTGTAAAATTGTATTGCATTCATAAGGTTATTGTGGAAACATGGTAAATTATGAAAGCATTTTTAGGAGTTGTTATTGTTGAAGATACAAATTACTTAGTAGTGACTGCCTTCCTACATTTTTGCATTCTGCTTCTTTTTGTTGTTTAGCTTCATTTTAATCCTTTAAGAAAAACTGAATAGTTTTTTACTAAGTATATTAGAAGAAGCAATGATCAGAATGTAATAGGATGGATTTTTTTTTAGCATAAGACAGTAAATGCATGCTAAGTCACTTCAGTCGTGTCTGACTCTGTGCAACCCTGTGGACAGCAGCCCACCAGGCTCTTCTGTCCATAGGATTCTCCAGGCAAGAACACTGGAGACAGTAAAAACTCATCTCAAAATATAATCAGTTATACAAAGAAGTTCTATAATTAGTCAGAGATACAAACTTAGATTTTTATTTTTTTCATGCTCCCGTTTTATTCCAGGCATAAGTCAGGTCTTCTTTAGCCATTTCAATTCAGTGTGATGAAGCATAAATCTAAAGAATGACGTGTCACTACAGTATACTGAAAGAATTGAAAGTGGATGCATAGCTGCTTCTCTTACTGGGATTCAGTTTACTCATAAGATACTCCTATGTCAAAGCAGTGAAAGAGAGGAAAAACCCGAGGGATCAAATCCTGGCTCTTTTTATTTGTCTGTAGAGTTATTCAGCTTTCCCTCTTTTAGCCACTCACTCATCCTCTAGCCTGAAGTGCCTCTGTTTAGGACCGAATGAAGCTTATGGGTGGCAGCTGAAGCCACTGAAGTTCGCTTCTGGGAAAGTGAATATTCAGAACTGTATAGCATTGAACACATGAACATAAATCTACCTCATGCATTTGTTGTCAAAATACGATATATAACTTCTATTTAGTTATAACTAACTGCAAAAAGCGACACTACCAATGGGCAAACGTTATGCATTACCAAAGTGAAAACTTGTAAATCAGACGTAATGGATGTGAAAAATATGGGACCACAGTGGAGTGCTAACACTCTCTGAATGACAACTTTAAACAACTTCTCTAGATTGGCCTGTTGCCATAGGGTTAATAACAGTTCCATAACTATGGATGGGTAATTTTACAGCCTTTTCACATTCTGTCTGCTGCATTTAATGTGATTTCTGTTTTAGGGCTCTGATCTCCTGGCTGTGAATAAGTAATGTGAATACATAAATAGATTTCAACAAAAGTATAAAATAGCATGTGGCAAATTGGAAGATTCATTGGGGAAGGGTTGGGGGGGTGTCCTGCAGATTGTTAATGATTCTAAAAACAGTTTTCATTCAGCTAATTCATGTCTTGACTTACTTGTTTTCCAAAAGAGCTCACTGTGTAATCATTTCTTAAGATTTGCTTTTTTTTAAATACTAGTCTTAGCAGAAGAAAGTAAAATAATTTACTTCCATGGGTCTAATTCTGAAATATTTCCAGGCTAACTCAGAGACAAAGAGAAATATTGTTAGTGCTTTTTAAGAAAAAAAATCTGCTTTTTTATTTTTTTCCTCTTCTTTTCAGCAACAATAGAGTCAAGTATATAGCTGTCTGTATTGTGACGTGTCAGCAATGCCCAGTGGCATTACCGACTGGACATTGATGCTGAACTGTGGCATCACCGACTCAATGGACATGAGACTGAGCAAAGTCCGGGAGATGGTGAGGAGGGACAGGGAGGCCTCACGTGCCACAGTCATGGGGTCACAAAGAGTTGGACGTGACTGAGTGACTGAACAACAACAAATGTGACTGGAGGACATGAGGAGTGCTTTTCGGCCATAAAAGTTTCTCTTTGTAAGCTGGCTGATCTTTGACATTCTGTAGTTAGAAGTTCTTTGCTTAAGTTTTTGACATTTAGTGTGCTGGAAATGGAAACATTAAGTAGTCATTTATTTATTTTGGCCCATTCTTCTTTTTTTAAAAATTTACTTATTTATTTTAATTGGAGGCTAATTACTTTTAAGTAGTCTTTTGTAAAAATGAGCAATTAGCTTATTATGTGAGTTCGCTTTTAGAGCAACATTCACAGCTGATTTATATTAAGTTCTTTATCTGTTCCAGGTATTCATGTGTTATCTCATTTGGTCCTGGCTTTAATATTATGAATGTGTTGTTTACAGTATCCTATTTTTGCACGTAGGGAAAAATGACGTTCAAAGAGGTAAATAGTGTTGGTCAAGGTCAGAGAACTAATCGGGCAAAACTGAGGCCCCAGTTCAAGCCTCTGACCCCAGTATTCACGTTCTTAAATGCTACACAGTGAGGCCAGGGAGCTAGGGGGAGAAGAAAGTGAAGCTAGGCACAGGCGGAAGCACTGAAGTGGGTGGTGACCAGGAAGGGACAGGTGAGGGTGCTGCAAGGCGAGCCCGGCCTCTGCATTGTTCTTCATCTTTGCTCTTTTTTTTTTTGGAAAGAGAAGGCATGGATTGACAGCTCTGCTATTGAAGGTAGTACAGGGTTTTTAAGCCATAAATTATAACTTTGTAAGTCATGAAATCAACTTAGTAGATTATGAGCAGCATTTGGTGTGGGAGCTGGCAGTCTTAGGAGATTGTATTAAAATACGTCCTAACCCATATGACAGGAGTTAATGTTAAGGACCAAAGCTCAGAAAAAGAGAATTTCCCAAAATATTTACTCATAGAGATGTGATAATATATGTATGATAGTGGATAGTGGTGAGGTCTTCTCAACATCCTTCCCACTCCTCCCCCATCATGTAGCAGGATGCACTTTGGGGGATTTATCACAGCTCCACGGGCAGGAACTGATTAATTTAAGCAATTCATTGTAACTCTGCCCAGCATTCCCATCATAATTGTTTCAGGCTTCCAGGTCTAAGTCAAGAAGCTGAGACAAAAAAAAAAAAAAAAAAGAATTCCCTAGAGGAAGAGTTATGTAGCTAGCATGTTAATAAAATCAAATAGAAAATAATAGAAAATACTAGAGTGCATTATAGGCATTGCTAGCAAGAACAGGCACTTTAAAATTTATGCTGTAGCCACTTATGAGTTGTTAAGAGACAGAATATTAGTGGAAAGGAGTTATAAATGCAGCCTACTAGCTAGAAAGAGCTTTGTTCTTTTGCTCATTAGTCTCTTACCTGAATTTGTGGCAAATATTTAAATAATAGCTAATTAATGCCAGTAAGGTCTTTCTTTACATTATACCAGGGATGGTTCTAAAAACTTTTGCTACATTAATTTTTAAATCTTTACAGCAAGTCTTTAATCATAGGGACTCTTCTTAGTCCCATTTTGCAGATGAAGAGATGAAGGACAAGAGAGATAAGTAACATGTCCAGGATACACAGCAAGTGTGAGGAGAAGCTGGGTTCAACACCGGTGTTTGCCTCTGCAATCTATATTTATAATCATGATACTATACTGACCATCACTTGACTAAGGTGCCAATATTGTATGAATTAATTTTATATTAAAAAGATTAAGAATAAACTGACTCACAGTTGGCAAAGCATTGAGACTGAGTTTCAATGCTTGTGTGAGTTTTATTGAAAGAACATTATGGAATATGACGTTTTAGAGTTTGGGATAAATAATAACACTTTAGTCGAAATAACACAATTACCTTTAGGTAAGTAGTTTTTATTATTAGAATGAAGATAATGAAGTCAAAATACGGAGGCATGTTTGTTTCAGCTGTGGGGTGTGTGTGTGTCTTAGTCACTCGGTCATGTCCAGCTCTTTGGGACCCCATGGACTGTAGCCCACCAGGCGCCTCAGTCCATGGAATTCTCCAGGCAAGAATATTGGAGTGGGTAGTCTTTTCCTTCTGCAGGAGATCTTCCTGAGTCAGGAACCAAACACAGGCCTCTTGCATTGTAGGCTGACCCTTTACCGCTTGAGCCATCAGGGCAGCCCTCAGCTGTTGGGTATGGAAATACAAATGGTCAACATTGAGAAAATGTTGACTATTGTCAAGGTTTGGTCAGGAGGAGCAACCAGCATGAGTGACATAGAATAAAGGATTTATTATAGGCTTTAGATCTTACCATCTAGATCTTGTGGCTTCCCTGGTAGCTCAGACCGTAAAGCGGTAAATCGTCTGACTACAGCTTGGGAGACCTGGGTTCGATCCCTGGGTTGGGAAGATCCCCTGGGGAAGGAAATGGTAACTCACTCCAGTACTCTTGCCTGGAAAATACCATGGACAGAGAAGCCTGGTAGGCGACAGTCTGTGGGGTCGTAAAGAGTCGGACACGACTGAGAGACTTCACTTTCACTTAGCTCTTATAATTATGAGACCTAATGGATATGTCTAAGCAAGGATTCTTAAGTCTGGTGTTAGATCTGATGTTGCTGTGGGCCAGCCAGGCTGGCTGTTGGGGAGGAGAACAGGACATGTAATAGGAGCAAGGACATGCTAGAATCTAGTCTTTCATCATCTCCAACTCAGTGAGATGGTGTGGGTGACCTGCAGTAGAAGCTGGCATCCTTTGTCACAGAAGTACACACGGACCATGCCAGCTTGTGGAAAAGCGTAAGGAGGGAATCCCCTGGAAGCCGGAAAGCTGTAGGAGATGCCACGGGGCTGGCTGTTACCTCCTACCAGTGAGATGAGCTTGCAACAGATCAGCAGTAAGGTGCCTGAGCTGCTGTATTGCCTGACACTCTTACAGTGAGCTTCAAGATGAGAAGGAAGGAAGAGGAAAAAGGAGGAAAAGGGAGCGAAGGGGAGGAAAGTGTTGTTTCCTCACTTTCATTTTCAAATGTTAATATCATGCAAATTTCCATTGTGGTCAGTCTCAGTTGGAGCCATACAAGAAGATTCAAGGAAACGCTGACCTAGACTTGGCTAAGCTGACACAGTCCAATGTCACGGCAGTTCTGGGCAGTAAACTGTGATTTCCGGTAAGCTGTAGACCCCGAGACAACGTAAGGGCAAGACTTGAAAATGAATGTTATTTCAAATGTGATTTTGTCAAAGTATAAGATTCAATGCGAATGCAAACCTGTTAGTGACCAGTCATTATACACGCTGTTGTTCAGTCGCCCAGTCATGTCTGACTCCTTGCAACCCCAGGGACTGCAGGACACCAGGCCTCCCTGTCCCTCACCATCTCCCGAAGTTTGCCCAAGTTCGAGTCCATTGCATCAGTAATACCATCCAGCCATCTCATCCTCTGACCCCCTCTTCTCCTCCTGCCTTCAATCTTTCCCAGCATCAGGGACATTTCCAATGAGTCGGCTGTTCTCATCAGGTGACCAAAATCCTGGAGCTTCAGTTTCAGCATCTGACCTTTCAGTGAGTATTCAGGATTGATTTCCTTTAAGACTGACTGCTTGGATCTCCTTGCAGCCCAAGAGACTCTCAGGAGTCTTCCCCAGCACCATAGTTCGAAGGCATCAGTTCTTTGGCGCTTGGCCTTCTTTACAGTCCAGCTCTCACAACTGTGTGTGCCCACTGGGAAGACCATAGCCTTGACTATACGGACCTTTGTCAGTAGAGTAATGTCTTTGCTTTTCAACATGATGTCTGGTTTGTTACAGCTTTCCTGCCAAGCAGCAATTATCTTCTGATTTCATGGCTGCAGTCACCGCCTGCATATAGGCAGTGATTTTAGAGCCAAGAAGAGGAAATCTGTTGCTGCTTCTGCCTTTTTCCCTTCTATTTGCCACAGAGTGATGGGACTGGATGCCATGGTCTTGTGAGTAGTCACTCAGTCATATCTGACTCTTTGTGACCCCATGGACTGTAGCCCACCAGGCTCCTCTGTCCATGGGATTCTCCTGGCAGGAATGCTGAAGTGGGTTGCCATTCCCTTCTCCAGGGGATGTTCCCAACCCAGGGATCAAACCCATGTCTCTTGCCTTGCAGGTGAATTCTTTACCATTTGACCCACCAGGAAAGCCATGATCTTAGTTTTTTAAATATTTAGTTTTAAGACATATTTTTCTCTCTCCTTCTTCACCCTTATCAAGAGGTTCTTTAGTTCCTCTTCACTTTCAGCCATTAATTAGAGTGGTATTATCTGCATATCTGAAGTTGTTGATGTTTCACCTGCCTATCTTGATTCCAGCTTGTAACTTATCCAGCCTGGCATTTCTCATGATGTGCTCAGCATATAGGTTAAATAAACAGGGTGACAACAGACAGCTCTGTCGTACTTATTTCTCAATCCTGAACCAATCAGTTGTTCTACACAGGGTTCTAACTGTTTCTTCTTGACCTGTATACAGGTTTCTCAGAAGACAGGTTAGATGGTCTGGTAGTTCCATCTTTTTAAGAGCTTTCCACAGTTTATTGTGATCCACACAGGCAATGGCACCCCACTCCAGTCCTCTCGCCTGGAAAATCCCATGGACGGAGGAGCCTGGTGGGCTGCAGTCCATGGGGTTGTGAAGAGTCGGACAGACTGAGCGACTTCACTTTCACTTTTCACTTTCATGCATTGGAGAAGGAAATGGCAACCCATTCCAGTGTTCTTGCCTGGAGAATCCCAGGGATGGGGGAGCCTGGTGTGCTGCCGTCTATGGGGTTACACAGAGTTGGACACGACTGAAGCGACTTAGCAGCACACAGTCAAAGGCTTTAGCGTAGTCAATGAAACAGAGATAGAAGTTTTTCTGGAATTCCCTAACTTTCTCTGTGATCCAGTGAATGTTGGCAATTTGATCTCTGGTTCCTCTGCCTTTTCTAAACCCAGCTTGGATGCCTGGAAGTTCTTGATTGGTGTAATGCTGAAGTCTAGCAGGCAAGATTTTAAGCATGACCTTATGACCATGGGGGATGAGTGCAACTGTCTGATAGTTTGAAGTTGTTTAGTACTAGCCTTCTGGGAACTGGAATGAAGGTTGACTTTTTCCAGTCCTGTGGCCACTGCTGGGTCTTCCATATCTGCTGACATGTTGAATGCAACACGTGTCATTATACATAGCTTGTACATATAGGCTTTCTCTCTTGTTTTTGTGTATCTATTATTTTTGATTTGTGGTTACCTTGGGGTTGTATATGTTGACATATAATTACATCTGCTTGTTTTAAACAGGTAGTCATTTAAGTTCAAATACAATCTAAAAGATATAAATAATACCCTCCCCCCACATTCTGTGTTTTTAATGTCTATTCTGCAAGCGCCTGTCTACAATGTGGGAGATCCGGGGTTTGATCCCCTGGAGAAGGGAATGGCAGTCCACTCCAGTACTATTGCCTGGAGAATCCCATGGACAGAGGAGCCTGGTAGGCTACAGTCCATGGGGTCGCAGTCAGACATGACTTCACACACACACACACACACACCCCTCGGTAGCAGAGACCAGGCTTCCGACAGGCCCCCCAGCCAGCTGCGCTGATGTGTCCCTGGGCTGCACCCCAGGCCGGAGTCCCCACTGTGTGGCTCTCAGTGCTCACTCCCCAGGGGCCACTCCCTGAGGGTCCCTCTCCTCCCCAGGCCCCCTCCCAGGCACGCAGGGCCCACCCCCATCGTCCCTTCCCTTCCTACCCAATGCCCTGGGACTCCTCAGAGCTCGTGTCCTGCGGCAGCCATCCTGCCAACGTCCAGTTAGTTTCCAGTGAGAATCCTTCCACGGGGACATGCGTTTCTGATGTGTTCAGGGGACAAGGCGAGTCCTGTGTCCTGCTCAGCCCCCTGACCTTGTCTGAGAAATCCTCAGTAGAGACAAATGTGGTTGTGATTGGGCGCCGTTAGGAAAAACGTCTCATTAAGATGCTAAGAAGTTTTCTTTCAGTAGATACGGGTGAGGTACTTGGGATTTTGGTGATAAAACAACTTACAACTTAAAACTACACGGTTTACTAATAACCTGCCGTCCTCTCAAACATGCACAGTTGCAGAATGCTTAGAAGTGATAGTTATTACAGGAGTAACAGCCGGAGAAGCATCAGTTTTGCAGGTCACAAGATTTTAGGCCTGAGTTACATGGCAAGATGATTTCATAAACGTTTATTGTGTTTAAGTTTAACCCACCTACAGCTGAATGAGATATACCTATAAAATTAGGAAAATGTACTACCGATTAATATAAAGAGGAAAAACTGTAGGGGAATCAGAAGTTTGTGGAGCAGAGAGTATAACTAGAAAATACAGTGGAGTTCTTTAAAAACATCAGAAACTACCAGTGTCAGTGTGTTTGTTACGCCAGTAAGCTAAAGACGATATTTAGATAAGAGAGTTCAGCATATTTCAAAATAGTTTTGGCAGCCTTGCTGCTACTGCTGCTAAGTCGCTTCAGTCGTGTCCGACTCTGTGCGACCCCATAGATGGCAGCCCATCAGGCTCCCCCGTCCCTGGGATTGTCCAGGCAAGAACACTGGAGTGGGTTGCCATTTCCTTCTCCAATGCGTGAAAGTGAAAAGTGAAAGGGAAATCACTCAGTCGTGCCCGACTCTTCACGAACCCATGGACTGCAGCCCACCGGGCTCCTCCGTCAATGGAATTTTCCAGGCAAGAGTACTGGAGTAGGGTGCCATCGCCTTCTCCGAAATGAAAGTCACTCAGTCCTGTCTGATTCTTTGTGACCCCATGGACTCTACAGTCCGTGGAATTCTCCAGGCCAGAATACTGGAGTGGGTAGCCTTTCCCTTCTCCAGGGGATCTTCCCAACCCAGGTGTCGAACCCAGGTCTCCCGCACTGCAGGAGGATTCTTTACCAGCTGAGCCACAAGCCTTATACACAGCCTTAGTCAATTAAATTTGAAATTACATGATGTAGTTCAACAAATCAGATATATCTGAGATAATAAGAAAAAAATCTTGTTACAGTGAGATTTACAAGTGATGGCCAGAGCTATTTTTTTTCTCAGCATTGTAACTGTAAATGAAAATTTGAAGAAAGTATAATTAGATACAGTATTACATTTCACTTTTCTATCCCAAATTTTTAACTGTTACTTCCAAAAGAGCTATCTGAAAGATTAAGAGAAACATTTAAATAAAAGATGTACTTGATTTTCAAAGTCCTGAACAAATAATTGAGCTAAACTTCGTGTCTAAAGACATAAATGACATATTATAGCATAGTTCTTCATTTACACTGAAGGATGATCACAGAATTTAATTTTACTATTAATTTCAATTAACTTGAATTTTCTTGTTATCTAGAATGTACTGCCCTTAATACTATTCACAATGACTTGTTTGTATCAGCTAGGGTTTTCAACCACGGCTTTCATTAAAAGCAAAAGAAATAAGATCGATAGTGGGTCAGATCAGCATGTGTTCCACGTGTGTTCCACACTGGGTTGATCTGGTAAAAAGGAAAGCATGTGCATGACATTTAGTGAAATCACTCCAGCGTGTTTGTATTGGACGTTATTTGCTGTGTTGTATTTAAATATTGAGACCATTCTATTACATGTTGACATTGGTACAGCCTTACTTTATCACAGATAGTTGTATATATGTTTGGCTTTGTTTTTGAACTTGTGCCTATGTGTGTATAGTTTTATCCGTGTACATATTTTTAAAAGTAAATTGTGTTTCTTTTTACCAGAGGGTGACAAATAAATCAGCAAAAAGCAATATAATGAGGGAAGAGAACAGAGGCATAAGAACGCATGGTGGGCTTGTTGTGGCAAAGTTAAGATTCATGCCGAGGTGGGTGCAGTAGTGGAGCAGTGAAGAAAGGGAAGCGGCCCTGACTCAGGCTCGGAGCTGTATCAGGAGAATGTGCCAGAATGCGAGACTTCCGCCGCAGCGCGCTTGCCTCCTGGGGCGGAGACAGCTGGGTTTGGTGCAGAGACAGCAAGCTCCTTGTGTTTAACAGACGTGGCCGTTTCTGTAGGAAATGGAAGAGACTCAGCATTCCGCCTACTCTATTTTTTAAGAAGTGACTCTGGTAAAATAGACGGAGAAAGAAGCACATATTACTTTTAATATCCTCTGTTCCACAGGCTGTGAGGTCAAGCAGATCCCGAAAATCCCTCTAACACGTTTCTTTGCAGCCATGCTTGGTTATTGTGCCGAGTCTATTTCCCTAAGGCAAATGTGAAGGGTGCTGGGTCAGGGGCTAGGCTTAAGGACCAACTTCTTGCTGCATCTCTAGCCAGGTGACCTCTGGCCCCTTCAGTGATGGTTTGGTAAAGTTATGGCTGAAATAATGTAAAGAGAAACGGAGATGAGACTGAGAGGAGAGAGCAGAGGCCTCAGGTACAGGGCTCAGATACACAGCGGGGCTCGTGTGTCTCTGAGGCAACCACACAGACCTGTGAGTGCAGGGTGTAGGGGAGGCGGCAGCTCCGCTCCGGAGCGCCTCCCGGCCGAGATCCTCCCACTGTAGTGCTCCACCATCTCCTGCGGTGCTGTCCTCCTCCAGAGGCTGAAGTCAGCCTCACATCCGCCTTGCAGCGCGCAGAAAGAGACAGGGAGTAAGAAGGAAAGCGACCTTAATTATGGAGTCTGGAGGTTGTACAGCTCAGTTCCACTCACTGCCTGGTGGTCAGAGCTTACTCAGATGGAAATGTAGTCTCTAGCTTGAGTGCCATATACCTTGCTAAGCTTTGAGAGATTTTATTAAAACTAAGGGAGGGTGGGAGGAAGGAGAGTGTGGGATGTATGGAGAGTAACATGGAAACATACATGACCATGTGTAAAATACATAGCCAGCGGGAATTTGCTGTATGAGTCAGGGAACTCAAACCCGGGGCTGTGTATCAACCTAGAGGGTGGGATGGGGAGGGAGAGGGAGGGAGGTTCACAGGGAGGGGACATGTATACCTACTTGTGGCTGAATCATCTTGATGTTTGGCAGAAACAACACGATTCTGTAAAGCAGTTATCCTTCAGTTAAAAAATAAATAAAATTTTAAGAAACCACACACACACACACCCCCCAAGGAGAATGAAGGAAAGTTCAGGAGTGTTCAGTGAGTGCCATGAGTGGAAAATGAATACCTGCCAATCAGCATCGGTGTCAGTTTCTCTACCTATGAAATGGGCATGAAGTCTTATTTCAGAGTATTAGTCAGAGAAGCATTTAACATGTGTATTAGAAAAGTGCTTTGTAACTGTAAAATCCTGTTATTATTTTTACATTTCTGCTAATTATTGATACTAGTATCCATAAGACACGTACACATCTTAACCTATGTGCTTATTTGTTCTCTTATATGGTAGTCTGTCTTGCTTCTTAATTTTAGATTTCTTGATGGCAGAGTCTCTATTTAAGTTACCATGTATGAGACCTAACTCACTGTTCTATAGAAATAATAAAACATTATGGATAAAAATTACTTATCAAAATAATAATGTTTATAAAGCTTACAGTGCTTTGAGTACTCCAGTTCCTATGGAACCTGAGAAATGAATGAATAACTTTGAGCACAAAGGGAGAATCAGCTCACTAAGTCTGATTTGCCTGCACCTATATGCCTTTGCCTGCTAGATTTATTGAACATTTAGAAGCCTTCAGAAAATGTGCAAATTAATTTCCTTTTTATTTTATTTGTTTCTTTGGGGATGAAGGAAAATAAAATATTTAGCTATGAAGTTTCAAAATATTCTCTTTTGGTGCATGCTTCATCATATTTCTGTAAGAAATGCATTAAATGCATCTTAATAAAAATTTTTATTGGCCATTTGAGCATACTGTTATTTTAGAGGTGCTTCATAGAATTTTTTGCTTTTTTTCCCCATTTTTAGCTCAGTCTTTTTACTGATTCCAAAAACTTATTTACATATTGTTTCTCCCCCTAATCTTTATTGAGGTATATTTGATAAATAAAAAGTATATATATGGATGTACAAAGTGATGGTTTAATATATGTATAGATTGTGAAAAGTGAAAGTGAAAGTCATTCAGTCGTGTCCGACTCTTTGAGACCCCATGGGCTACACAGTCCTTGGAATTCTCGAGGCCAGAATATTGGACTGAGTAGCCTTTCCCTTCTCCAGGAGATCTTCCCAACCCAGGGATCAAATCCAGGTCTCCCGCACTGCAGGCAGATTCTTTACCAGTTGAGCCACCAGGGAAGCCCAAGAATACTGGAGTAGGGTAGCCTATCCCGTCTCCAGTGAATGTTCCCAACCTGGAGAATCAAACTGGGGTCTCCTGCATTGCAGGCCGATCTTTACCAACTGAGCTATCAGGGAAGCCCAGACTGTGAAGTGATTACCACAATTCAGCTGATTACCATATCCATTGCCTCACATAGATACCATTATTATTGCATTTTTTTGAGAACATCCAAAGTCTATCCTCTTAGCAAATGTCAAGTGTGTAAAGCAGTGTCATTAACCGCAGTCGCCATGCTGCACATCAGATTACCGGAATTATTTACCCTGTAGAGCTGAAGCTTTGTACCTGGTGACCAGCACCTTCCCATCCCCTCCAGCACCCGGGACCTGGAAGCCACCAGCACCGTTCATTTTGGTGCATGGAAGTGCTGCTTTTGTGTATAACTTTGATGTTGATTTTGTGTATAACTTTACTGAATTTGTTCATACTTCTAACAGTTTTTTGGTGGCGTCTTTGTGGTTTTATAAAATAGAGGTGGAACAGCCAAGTGTAATCTGGCAGTAACTTAACAACAGTTTACTCAGCCATGCTGGCCACTTCAGCCTTCTGGTCGGGGCATGAAGCAGCAGGCCTCCTGGGCAGTGTTCCTTAGAGCTGTGAAGGGGGACATTTACTCTGCTGTGGCTTTCTTCATGGCAGAAATCATGGGCTGAGAGGCCTCGCTTAGCCCTGAGCTGTACCATCTTGGCAAAGGCGCCTATGGATAAAGTGAAACTTTCTCTTATCCTCTTTGATGTATCTGTTCGCAGATTTTTTGCTTCAGTGGGGTGCAAGGACCTTTCCACTGGACTTCCAGGCTCTCACAAAGGTACTCTCATCTTTAAGTGTTTGTCAAAATCTGTGTTTCTCTAGGTGGGGAGAGAGGGCTGAAAAGCACTATGCTACTATCTTGTTGATGTCGCTCTATTTCCCAGATAAAATCCTATCCCTGCCCACTAGCTGAACTGCAGATCAAGTGTGTGGTGAGAGAAAACTTTCCGTGACAATAATTACCCACTGAGTACTTCCTAGGGCTCCTCTGTGGGTCAGGGGTAAAGAATCCACCTTCCAAAGCAGGAGATGTGGGTTCAATTCCTGGGTTCAGACAATCCCCTGGAGAGGGGAATGGCGACCCACTCCAGCATTCTTCCCTGGGGAAACCCCACGGATGGCAGAGCCTGGTGGGCTACAGTCCGTGGGGCCACAACAGTATCAGACACGACTCAGCAACTAAACAGTAACAGCTTCCTGTATGCAGGGTGCTGTGCATCAGTCGTTCACCAGCGCAGTAATCCTTTGAGATGGGCAAGATTACTCCCCTCATTCATCCAAGGGGAAAATTGAAGGCCAGGGAGGAAATGTGAGTGTGACTTAAAGGCTTTAGGCATTGACTCGTCTGCAAGCTCGGTACTGGTATCCATGCTCTTAGGTACAGTGATACATGATGATGAATAACATGTGCAGAGGTGGTTTTGCCCGTAACTAGATCATTGAATTCCATTCAAGGTGAGCAGTCAAACAATAGCTCATTTCATGCTCATGGTGGACCCCTCAGATAAATCCACATTGTAGCAGTCATTGTGAAAGATGAGGTAGGGCTGTTCAGTTGCATTCATGAGGCTCTTGCCTAGTTTTTTCTGTAGCAAATTTTGAGTAAGCTTAACTTCTGGGTTTCTTGTGGAAATATAATAATGAGATGATTTTTTGGGTCCTTTCTGTGCTTCAAGGGGAGCATAGAGACAAGCAGCAAATTTATGCCATCTTCTGGTATAAGATCTCATATAAATTAGGCATAATAAAATTTCTGTTGAGAGAAACTTTCTGCTAAATAGCTTTAATAATTGCTTTTCCAATCTGTTCAATGATTTTAAGCTTTATAGTTTATAGAAAGGAGTGATCTTTTAATGGCTGGTAGTGATTATCAAATTTGAAAAACATTACTATAACCAATGGGCAACATTATGATATATATGCAAGTGAAAGGCTTTTGTCTCATTTGCAATTTGCAGCAGAAATTGATGGAGAAAATGTTGCAGCTCTTTTATGAAATGGACATAAATAGCATTATAAATGATATATATAGAGGGCTGAATCATTGCAGTAATGAGGCTCTGACTCCAGAAATCTGTTATTCAAATGATACAGTGTGCCTTCAGGAAAATAATTGGGAAATGGTAATAAATCAGCATTCCCAACTTCAGGTTGGCTTGTGAACTAGATTAGGCATGGGTAGGGAAGTCTGATGTTACGATTTTTCATTGACATTGCCCCGTTTAGGAGTGTGGTAGGCTTACTAATGGTGAAGGGGCAATGATGAGCGTGTGTCACTGGTAATGACAATCTCTCCCCCTCTTTTTTTTGGTGAGCTGTGCTTCCTGTTGCAGGTGCTGCCTCTACTGGCGGGAGTCAGAGATGCCGTGTTAGATGAGAGTGCGCAAGATCGCGACATAGCTCGTAGAAATGTGAAAACAGCAGAAGTGAAGGATGGTTAGACTCGCAAAGGTGCTATGAAATCTTCATGTTCAAATTTATGCTTTCTTTTCCTTTTCTGACCACTTTCTTTAATTAATTTATTTAGCATGCCTTTGCTCTTAATACTTTTTAAAAAGATGCTATCAACAAGAAGCTTTGTTCTATGGTAAAGTTTTACCTTAATATGGGTGTGTATGTTTGAGGGTGTGTGTGTGTGGGGTGTGTGTTGGGGGTGTGGTGTGTGTAGGTGTGTGTGTGTATTTTTTAACTGTTTTGAGAATAATAGTTGGAAATGGCAAGGGGAAATAAGGACACCTAACCCACTTCTGGGTCCGGTGGCATGTGACATGAGAGGGAGAAAGCCTTGCATTATCTCCAGGACTCAAAACGAAACAGAGTCGGACTTCCCTCGTGGTCCAGTGGCTAAGGCTCCAGGCTTCCAATGGGGAGGACCCATGTGAGTTGTTCCCTGGTCAGGAAACGAGATCCTGCTGTAACTAAAGATTCCCCCTGCCTCCGGAGAACAAAGACCCCCTGTGGCCCAGCTGAGACCCAGCGCGGTCAAGTGAATGAGTGTATTTTCTTTGAAAGGAAGAAACAATGCCAAAATGGAATAGGCAGTGTTTCCTTAGGCGGAAAAGGCGAAAAAAATACCTGGAAAAATGTTGAAGAGGACTTTAGAAACAAAGTACAGGGATTTTCTTGCTCGTCCGCAGAGCGCAGAGCTTGGGCTTCCCTGCGCGCTCACTCACCATGGCTGTTTGTGCCTTTTCAGTCTTTTCCAGTTTGATAGATGAAACCGACTAGCTTGCTGCCTGACGTTTTATTAATTTTATTGGTGAAAATATTTGCTTTGTACATGACTATAGATGTTGTACATTTTTAATATGTGAGTCAAATAATTATCTTTGCCATACTAGTTTAAACAAAGTAAAATTGTTGAACTTGTGCACCATTCTCCCCTTCATTGCACTTTTAAAGTTAAGGTGTTCATTGCTTTCTTTTCATACTTTTATTAAATTATCAGCTCCTTAAAAAGATTTTATGGCTTATGAAGTTATATGAACTGCTTTATTGAAGTCCTTAGTAGTGTGTTATTCAGCCCAAAGACCCAACATTTTTGTTAAATGAAAAAGTAAGTGAAGATCTGAGGTTAAACCTGGACAAAAGTCACTGGAGATAAACAGATATTTAGTGACACATGCTGGATATTTTGCTTTGCTGACATGCCTTCCTTTAGAGGTTTATTGCATTAATCTCTGCTTTACTGTATCGAGAAACATGTTTCATGGATTTATAGCCTTTTTCACTGAAGTGAGATCAATTTTTGTTTTATTGAGGACACTTTTGTTCTTTAGGACAATAATTTTCATTTTTGACAAAGCACTTTATTTAGTCTTGAACGTTTGTACCATGAAGGGGCCAGGCCCCTTCCCCTGCCACACCCACCCGCTGCGTTTTTCAGGTTAGTGGTTTGTGAAAGGGCTCTGAGAGTGAATCAGTGTTTTCACCAGGCTGAAATTCATGAGGCAGACTGGGAAAAATAAACATCAGAGATTGCTTTCTTTGGCAGCTTGTGGGAAGGTTCACACTAAAATGGTTTATGTAGCTAATGAAATAGATTCTTGCTTTCTACCCATTCCAGTTCCCTTTAAAATTACCTTTTACGTGATATTTCACTGAATCATCCTAAGATTTCTCTTGTTAGTTTTTCTTTCTTTTTTTCCCTTTAAACTCTCTTTTCTGATGTTATCGCTTGATGTAGCATTTAAATTTCACATACTATGCGTTATTTGAGGTTGAGTAAAATAGGGAAATATAACAGGAGGAAGGAAAAATGCACATCTTCTTCCAGGCCTTAATGAATCATTCTTCATAGATACCCCGGCTAGACGCTGCGGCGTAACTCCGATAGCTCTTGGCCTCGGAAACATGTTTATACTTCTTGCCCTTTCCTTTCCTACTTCAAGTGTAAGACTTCCAGATTACTTCTCTTCACATCATGTATTAGAAATAAAAATCATATATATATAAGACAAGCCAGATATTCCAGTACCCTCATCATCAAGTTTTGCCATTAATTCATTTAACAAAAAGATGACTGACGTAACTATGTGTCAAATAATACATAGATGCCAGTATATAGCTATTGGCCTGCACAGAGCGTCTGGCGTCTACTTGGGAAGGAAAGAGCACACCGTAAATGCTCTGAAGGAACTGAACTTGAATGCTGTGGGGACATTTGAGAAAACGTTCTACAGGATGAGAGGCTTGGGGACGTGCGTCCTGCAAGAGAACATGGGATCTGACTTAATCAGGAGAGTGGGATGCGGCTGGAGATGGTGGGCATCAGAAGTGGGGAAAACGACAAGAGAGAAGAATGAGCTGTGGGAAAGAAAGCAGGTTGCTTTCACAAAAGGAATTTGGCAAGATTAGGTCACAGCCTTGAAGGGTGAACATGAGGAAAGATGATCTGTAAGAGATGTGTGAGAACTAAGTCATGATCTTGAATGTTACACTGAGGGGTGGGCCTCTGCAGGTCAAAAGATAGGGGAGTGATATGAACTCTTTGCGTTCTATTAAGATGGCTTTGTAATGGAAGAATACATAAAGACTAAGAGAAATACATTTAATTATTTGAACCTAAAAGACTGCAGGTCCCAAATAACAAAGACTAAAGTGAAGAGTCAAGCTAAATTGGGACAACTATTTATAATAAATGTAAGAAAGGTTAATTGTTTTAGTATTTAAATAGTACTTTCAAATTGAGAACCACAGCATTAAGAAAATCCTCGAAGATAACAGTGTGACACTAACAGACAATTAGGAAATAAAAGAGGCTAGCGAACTTACCAGTATACGAATTAAAACAAGAGGGAGGTCTCAGGTTTTGCTTGTCAAATGAAGAAATTTTTGAAAAAAGAATGATAGGCTACCCAGTGCTAACAAAACTATGGCATGAAAGGCGTTTCCATGCATCGGTGGTGGGAGCATAAATTAATATAATCTTTGTAGATACAACTGTATTTTGAGTTTGCAAATTGCCCACAGTTAGTGACCCAGGAATCTCTCATCTTGGAATTTTACCCGAGGAAGAAATCTGAAGTACAGAATGAAATGGTCTTTCCTGATGCTTAAATGAGATAATTTATTTTAAACACAGGTGCATATAAGCACAACATGAATATTATTGTTATTGTTATTGGCACAAATATAGGCCATAAAATATGTTCAAAATTCACTTCCAGTAGCATTCATTTAGAATATTGTAGTACAAATAATAACAGAATTTAAATTTGTTTCACCACATTATATTATTTTAAAAGAGGTCTCAGGATAATTTGATAATCATGACAAAAAATACCTGTCTTGAGAAATTTTGCATCTAGAAGGATCCTCTTACATGATCATAAGTAATATTATACTTAATCATTAGTGAAGAGTGTCACAGTTTGAAGAGAAATTTGAAATAAAAAAAAATTAGTCTAACATTTAGTCAGAGAAAGGAGAATAGTACAGTAGACTCTCAAACAAATATGTGCTCTTATCTGAAATTATCTGAAAATGGGAGAATTAAGGTAAGACTTGAGGCAATTTTTCTTATGGCCAGGAGGTTGTAACCTAGCTGGAAGCAGGAGAGTAGAAAGCAAAATTATAAGTGAATGATGGAAAATGACTTAAATTATACTTCTGGAAACTGCATGTGGTCCAAGATTTGGGACAAGTCACTTTTTCTTTTTTCTTTTTCTATTTGAAAGAACTTTCTCAGGCTTGAAACTGCATAATGAATCAGACTCACTCAAATCAGGCAGCAAATAGGGATTGACGTTTGGTAAAATATACATGGTTGCAAGTTTCAGTGTTCAAGACTAATTTTTCTTCTGAAATGCATTTGTCCTGAAGAACCGTGATGTGCACAGCATGTTACAGCCCATAAAGTGGAGGAGAAATTGACCTGTGAGATGGGCTCCCACCTATGCACTTACAGAGAGGCACACGCCTGCCCCACGTAATTGCTGCCCCTGCGGAGTTATTTTGCACTTGAAATGCACCCGGGGTGGAGTGGGGCAGGGACTGCTGCTCTTCTGGGTCCCCGCCAGCCCCTCCTGTTCCCATGCCCTCCTTCCCTCCCTTCTTTCTTTCCTTCAGCCTTTCACGTTAGGTTCCTGGCTCACCCGATCTAACTCCGAGTCAGTCTCACTTAGGGAGGGTTTGAGAGCCCAGGACAGGGACGGGTGCCCCCAAAGATGGATGACATATATCTTGATACGGTGCATCACTATTTTTGTGACGTGACCGTAAGCTTTAGAGTGGGATGATTCTAGCTGATTCCCAGTTCTACTGCTTATTAGCTGTGTAGTGTTCACAAGTCACTGGCTTTCACTCAGCTTCAGTTTTCTTAACTACAAGTTGGATTCCACAAGACCCAGTTTGCAAGGCTGTAGGCAAGATTTTGACATACAGTAAATGTTTAATATTTGATGCCAAATATTTCTGTACCCCCAAACAAAAACACCTTGGATTTCCTTAAAGAAGAGTTGATGCACAGATTAAAAAATAATTATCTGCCTTTCTTGTCACCATAGTAGATGGCTCAGATAACAGTCACAGGAACCTGCTCCTAAGGTGTAAACATAATTTTGAAATTCCTACCTCTAAATGTATACCATCCTTTTATTCCCCATTTAGGAAAGCATATCATAAAAAATTATAGCTTCAATGTTCCAGAAATAACCTTGGATGTGATCCAACTTATTTTTAAAAGGGTCCATAAACTTTCTCTTAAAATCGTGCATTGTCATCAACGTGGTGAGAACCTGCCTGCCAGTGCAGCAGGCTTAAGAGACACCCGCTCGATCCCTGGGTCAGGACGATCCCCTGGAGGAGGGCACGGCAGCCCACTCCAGTGCTCTCGCCTGGAGAATCCCGTGGGCAGAGGGGCCTGGCGGGGTGCAGTCCATAGGGTTGCAGGTAGTCGGATACAACTAAAGAGACTTAGCACATCAAAATTGCTCAAGAGTGCACAACTGACCATTGGTGGATCATTATGAAAGAAAACAGTGGCTGAGAAGTGCTTGGTCTGAAGATATATTCAGCTCCCTGCTGGTAGCCTTAGCGCATGAAACATCATCCTGACTGCCTCTGATTGAAGAGGAGAAGAGCAAAAATTTTGAGATGTAGATTTTTTTTAAAAGAAATAGCTAAAGGCAGAGACGGAGCTTTTATAGTTCAAAGAAAACAGATCGGAAGATAACAGAAACAGCAAGATTAAAGACCTGGAAGTCACTTTCAAGATGCCAGTAGTTTCAGCTCTGTATCACCAGGTTATTTACAGCAGAAAGAAAGGGAGAGTGAGATAAAAAGGCAGCAGAAGACTTTCTTATGGTAAGTATTTTCAAATTTTAAAAGTTGGTAGGATGAGAAATTCCAAAAACTTCCTTCTAATTTTATTTACTTTTGCCACTAGATTTGAAAAGAAAATGAGAAAGCAAAGTCACTTTACTGTTGATATAAATTAGGCTCATCTTTGTCCTTATAGGTGATAACAGACAGCAGGTTTCTATGCTGTACTTGTTGCCCTTTCAGTGAACTCAACAGTAGTCAGTGCACCTCTCTACATCGCCTTTGTCTTATTTTCTCATCTGCTCTTTGAAGGGAGAGATGAGTTGATATAAGGTAGCTTGCCATAATATTTGATATTTCTATGAATATAAATGATCAGAAGGGCTTCCTGCAGCTACAAAACCAAGCCATCTAATCATAAATGAAATGAGAATCCACAATTCCTACAAAGATGCAGAGAGTCAGTGTGGTTGAAAGAAGGAGCAGTGAGCTGGCTCCGTCAACAGCAATGCAATTGGGGTGAGTCACTTCGATTCAACAATTAGACACTCCCTGTCTAGAGAGCTGGGTCTTCACGAAGGTGTAAGAGATGAAGCATGCGAAAACACTTTTCAAATCAGAAAACTGTAATTGTCATCCGATTAGGTGAAATAGAACAATGCAGTAATTATGAATCCCCAAAATTAAATAAACAAGGAGAGCAACAGCAGCATTTTTACCTGGCATCTAATTTAACTTGAAATGAGAAATAGATGCTTCTTCCTTAATAAGCAGTGTATCATATCCGTCAGGCTTATTATTCCCTTATGTAACTAGGAGATTACTGCAAGCATTTAATATGGAAAAATTGAAAACAATTCTTCCAGTGAGAAACTTTTTCCATTTGGGTATTCACTTATGATGCGAATAAAGTTTTAAAAGTTACTTGTTACTCACAATAGAAATAGTGTGCTTCCGTACGAGATGTTTCTGACTCATTATCTGTAAAGGCGGGCTTCCCCAGTGGCTGAGTGGTAAAGAATCCACTTGCCATGCAGGAGATGCAGGAGGCATGGGTTCGATCCCTGGGTTGAAGACCCCCTGGAGGAGGGAATGGCAATCTGCTCCAGCATTCTTCCCTGGAGAGTCCCACGGACAGAGGAGCCCGGGGGGCTATAGTCCACACCGTCGCAGAGTCAGACACCACCGAAGGGACGGAGCACACGCATCTATAAAGGCTGATACTGAGGCAGCTCTCCCCACTTCTTCCCCCTTTTCTTCTTTCCTTCCTTCCATCCTCACCTCCTCCTCTCTCCTTCCCTTATCTTCCTCTTTTCTCATTGTTACTGCTGTTCAGTTGCTAAGTCACGTCCAGCTCTTTGCAACCCTGTGGTCTCCAGCACACCACGCTCCTCTGTCCTCCACTGTCTGCCGGAGTTTGCTCAGACCCATGTCCATTGAGCTGGTGATGCCATCGAGCCATCTCACCCTCTGCGCCTCCTTCTCCCTTGCCTTCAGTCTTTCCTGTAGGGTCTTTTCTAGTGAGTCAGCTCTTCCCATCAGGTGGCCAAGGGATGGGAGCTTCTGTTTATCTCAGATCATCTCAAATCTTCTTATGGTTTGCTTCTGAGGAGATGTAACCCAAATCATCCCTCTTAAATATTCTGCTGTGTACTTTGCACTCAGGCATAGAATGTTTTCTTTAATTGACTCTCAAGAGGAAGGCAATATTAAGATACCAAAGAGTTTTGGGTCAGACACATTAAGATTTTTAAAACTTGACTGTAAAGGCAAGGGGGACAAGAATGTTTCCAGCAATGAAATGGTAAGATCAGATGTTCTTTGGAGGCTAGATTTGAGAAAGGCAAGCTGTGGGGTGGATATTGACTTAGGAGTATGCTCCTGTGGTATAGGCAAAAAATGGATTGGTGGTTTTGAGAAACATTATGGAATAGAATTGACAGAGCTTGATTATTGGTATTAAGTAGGTGTTGAAGGTGGGGGAATAACAGGGTGAATGTTGGTGCCATTTTTCTTCTTAAGGAAAGAGCAAGTTTGGGGAATGGGAGGAGAAGCTTTTTGTTTTTAACTTGTTATACTTGAGGTCTGTGTGTGAGCCTGAAGAAGCAGACGCTGTTTTAGAGTGAGTGTAAGTAAAGCATGTGTATGAAGCTAATACATAAGTTTCATCTTACTTGTTCCAAAGCACCTTCCACTTTCTCTCTATAGCGTTGTTATCCGTATCATTTTTACATCAGCAGTGTTTGATATTTTCCCATTACTAAAAATTACATCATGATGTAGCTATTTGGACTAAGTTACATTTGCATATCCGTTTACACCTCTTGGGTCCCAGGAGACTAGATAGAGCGTCAACAAATGTGAAGCTTGCATATGTAAGACATTTAAATAGATGAAATAATTAGTATGTATTTTTGTGCAAGAGAATGGTGTGTATACAGACAACTTGGAAAAATAACTAGAATTGAAGAATAAAACGTGTTTCATAAAATCTGACAACTCTCTTTGGTCCTCTGCTTGGATGAGACAAGTACTATTTTTTAAAAAATGTATTTTATTGAAAATGGTAGATTTTCAATGTTGTGTTAATTTCTACTGTACAGCAAAGTGATTCTGTTATACATATATACACATACTTTTTCAAATTCATTTCCATATGGTTCATCACAAGATAACTGATAGTTCCCTGGGCCATACCTTAGGATGGGCAAGTACTATTTGATATAAATAAACATTAACTATGTTATGAAATAATTTTGTTTTTCTTGCTTTTAATGTGTGTTCCTTTATAGATCTAGCACTGTTTGATGAGCAAAACAAAGAAGAGCAGCCATCCTCATGCAGCTTACACGGACGGGAACAGACAGAAGACAACTCCACAGCGAACGGATAAATGTTTACTATGATAGGGGCGGATATGTTTGGGAACCTGAAGGAATAAATCAGGGTAGAGGGAATGGGAGAAGGTGGTCAAAGTGGAGCGGGGAGAGAGGAGTCAGCAGCGCTAGCATGGGTCTCCTGCGAAAACGCGATCGGAGGGAAGTCGCGGGCATTAGTCACCCAAGAGTCCTCTTGGAGGAGGAGCAGTTCAGGCGGAGGGATCGGCAGAGTCACGGGCCGCAGACGGAAACTGATCTGGGCTCTTGGAGACCCAGCAAGGAGGCCGGTGACGGGAACCGGGCGAGCGCGGGCAGAAGCAGGGTGTCGGGGGACGTAGGGTCTTCCAGGTATCCTAAGGACTCTTGTTGTTGTTGCTCAGCTGCTCCGTCACGTCTTACGTGCACTGCACCTCGTCAGGCTTCCCCATCCTTCAAGACCTCCTGAAGCTTGCTCAGACTCAAGTCTGTTGAGTAGGTGATGCCATCTAACCATCTCATCCTCTTCCACCCCCTTCTCCTCCTGCCTTCAATCTTTCCCAGCGTTAGGGTCTTTTCCAATGACTCTGCTCTTCACATCAGGTGGCCAAAGTATTGGAGTTTCAGCTTCAGCATCAGCCCTTCCAATGAATATTCAGGACTGATTCCCTTTAGGATGGACTGGTTGGATCTGCTTGCTATAAAAGGGACCCTCAAGAGTCTTCTCCAGCACCATAGTTCAAAAGCATCAATTCTTCGGCACTCAGCCTACTTTATGGTCCAGATCTCACATCCATACACGACCACTGGAAAAATCATAACTTTGACCAGATGGACCTTTGTCGACAGGGAAGCTACGGGGCTTCCCTATAGCTCAGTTGGTAAAGAATCTGTCTGCAACACAGGAGACCCGGGTTCGATCCCTGGGTCAGGAAGATCCTCTGGAGAAGGAAATGGCAACCCACTCCAGTATTCTTACCCAGAGAATCCCATGGACAGAGGAGTCTGGCAGGTTGCAGTCCATGGGGTCATAAGAGTTAGACACAGCTTAGTGACTAAAACCACCAAACCACCACCTTTGTTGACAAAGTAGTGTATCTGCTTTTTAATATAGTGTCTAGGTGATCAGAGTTTTTCTTCCAAGGAGTGAGCGTCTTTTAATTTCACGGCTGCAGTTACCATCTGCAGTGATTTTGGAGCCCGAGAAAATCAAATGTGACACCACTTCCACTTTTTCCCCTTCTGTTTGCCATGAAGTGAAGGGAGCAGATCCTAGCTTTTATTGTGAGATGGGAAGCAGTAAATGGCTAAGACCAGAACAAAGATATTTTCTGATTTATATTTTTAGAGGATCACACAGGCTTTACTAAGAATAGACAATCGATGGTCTCGTGTGGAAGCAGTGACCACTTGAGGGTTTTTTATAACTGCCCAGGTGAGAGGCCATGAGAGACCTGAGTCAGCATTGCTGTGATGGAAACGATGAATAGTTGCTGGATTCTAAATTTATTTTGACTGTAGAGTCAAAGGGATTTGCTCTTGGGTTACATGTGAAATGTGAGAAGCAGCAGAGCCAAAGGTGGCGTGTAGGTTCTTGGGTTGGGCGTGGGCTGAGGAATCAAGAGTTCATTTTTGGATGTGCTGTGTTTGAGCTGCTTGTTAGATAACCAAGAGGTTAAAAATAGAATAATGCTGAACATCTGAGTATGATAACTTACCCACATTCAAGCTTTTTCCTCATCATTTATTCATTTTGTTTTGTACCAAATAAATGGCAGTTTATTTATAGCAGGAGGCTCAAGGCAATATCATTACAAGCCTGAATTTGTGTGAGTAGATCAGGGAGACCAGGTGTGTGGAAAGATAAATTTCAAAAGACAGACTGAAGGACCTCATAGAGAATAATCCATATCAATAGGAAAGGCAAAGAGAACAAACCTGACCCAATAGCAAAGGACAGAATTGACCCAGGAGCAGGACTGGGTCAGTTGCCCCAGAGTGGTGATTCTGGCCACAGAATGGTGCCCATCTCTCAGACTTGTTTCAAGTCCAGCTTCATCCTTCTTTCCTTCTGGGACAGGCTCATTTTTGGATATTATGAACATGAGGGCTATGCATAAAAAATGAAAGGATTATTTCCTCTAAAATCTCTGTAAGTTATTAGGACAGAAGAGACTATTACATTGGTTCATTTCTGACAGATTGTTGTGGATGAGAAAAGGGATCCATGTCTCCCCATGTTGGCCTAGAACACTGAGTGGCTTTGGCTATTAGCTGGCAAAGGCCGTGGCAGGAAGTGCCACCAGTGTCAAGTGCAGGGGCCTTGAGGACTGTGGCGCCCCATGGAAGCATAGCTGAGTCTAGAAAGGATGGCGGTGCCCAGTCACAAGGTGGACGTTATGGACGGAACGTCTGTCTGCCTCAGGTTCGTGTGTGGTGTCCTAACCCCCTGCGAGGTGGGGTCTTTGGGAGATACTTAGGTTTTGGAGGGTGGGGCCCTCATGAGTAGGATTAGTGTTCTTTGAGACACAGAGTAATTCTCTCTCTCTCTCTCTCCCTCCCCACCATGAGAGGAAACAATTAGAAAATGGCTGTCTACAAAACCGGAAGACTGCCTTCAACAAGAATTCAAGCATGAGCGCACCCTGATCTCAGACTTCCAGCCTCCAGAACTGTGAGAAATAATCGTTTATTATTTACGTCTCTCATTTTCTGGCATTTGTTTTAGCAGTCAGTCCTAACAGACTATGGCAGTAGATCCTCAGACTTGTGTGAGATTGCCACTGCAGACTCACAGCCGTGCTTATGGGGTGTGTGTGTGTGTGTGTGTGTGTGTGTGTGTGTGTGTGCAGACTGTTGGCTGAAAAACAGCAGATGGGTTTGAAAACCGGAGAAATACCAGTTGTTACTCTCAAAATGATTTGATTATGGCCTCAGTCTGGGATGGACTAGCGAGTTTACATCTCTTTGTGCAAAAAGATGCTATATTTTTGGTCACCTTGGTTGTTTAGCATAGTGCAAAGTGAAAGTGAAGTCGTTCAGTTGTGTCCGACTCTTTGCGACCCCATGGACTGTAGCCTACCAGGCTCATCCATCCATGGGATTTTCCAGGCAAGAATCCTGGAGTGGGTTGTCATTTCCTTCTCCAGGGGATCTTCCCGACCCAGGGATCAAACCCGGGTCTCCCGCATTGTAGGCAGACGCTTTACCCTCTGAACCACCAGAGAAGCCTACTGAAACAAAAATCACGAGTTCCATTTCTGTATGTGCTGGTTGGGAAAGAGTTATTAGGAAGGAGATGTTGATGAGGTTCTACTTTGTGTAACACCCTACCATGGATGTTTCACACGAGTTCTTTCGTGACACAAGCGACCGTTGACTCAGCAAGGCCTCGATTATTGTAGAAGAAATGACTTGATGGTAGCGATGATGATGATGATGACAGGAGCTATTTACAGAGGACTCCCTTGGGCCTCTCCAGTTTGTTTCACATACACCGTGCCATTTAATCTTTGCAGCAGTGCTAGTAGGCTGACATCGCTACACTCAGATTTACAAAATGAGGGAGCCGAGAGTCAGGTAGATTAAGAAGTTTGCACAGTTGCAGAGTTAAACTTCAGAATAAGTGTTCGTATCGAGACCTCTCTGACTTTGGAGTCCACATTCTAAACATTTAAGACAGCTCTTGTTTCAATACTGCTGCACAAGCCATCCCAGAATTCAGCAGCTTTCAGTTACCCCTCCTTCCTGTCTTCGTCCCTGCACCTGGGGGCCTGCCGAGTCAGCTCTGTCTCAGGCTGTGGGTCAGCGGGGTTGACGCCAGCTGTGGGTTGGGTTCGGGTCTGCTCATGTGTCTCATTTTTGTTGTGCTAAGTGTGTACTTTCATCACAACATCAGAGGTGCCCAGGTGACCGCACGTCGTCATCCCTGGTAATCCCCTGGGAGGGGGAGGACTTGGTTTCAGACCCCCTACGGATGCAAATTCTGAGGCTGTTCAAGTCCCTTAGTCAGCCCTCTGTATCTAGAGTCTGCATCTGCTGATTCAACCAGTCGCATACTGTAAACACAGCGCTCGACCCGCGGTCGAATCTAGGGATGTGCAGCCTGGGACGTGGACGGGCCGCTGTGCACTTTCCTCTGTGCTGTCCCTCCACAACGCTTCAAGAGAGTCAGGTGGCCACGCCTAATGTCAGAGGGAGTGAGGAAGCATCCCCAGAGAGGGAAGAACTGGAAAATGACACAGCCAGAGGAGCAGACTGATAATTTTATAGTACGGAAGGAAAAAGGTATTGAGAACGATGGTCTGATTTACACAGGACTGCATCACACTGCTTTCCTGCAGCAAGGAAAGTGATCACTACTTTGAAACAGTCATTCGAACTGTATTATCCACTGACAGTGGTTTGGAAGTGCCATCTTTCTAAACGAAGAGATGCATCATGCGAAATATTAGATCTTAGTACATGCTTGAAAAGGCTAATGATGACACAGAATTTTCTAGTTAACTGGCAAGTGCAAAGGCATATTTTCTTTTATTACTTATATGCATTTCTCTTTGAATAAGATTAAATTAAATTTTAGCATTACCATCAATGTTCAAGTTGGATCACTTTATAGTTGCTAGACTTACTCCTCACCCACTCCGCATAATTGTCAATTTCATATACATCCAAATATATCTGTAGTACTGAGCTTTACCTCTTAAGTTTTTCCTGCATGGTGAGAAAGCAACTGTTTGATTCACCAAAATCAGAAAAACTTGGTATGATCCAACAAGTTATTTTGCTTATCCCTACCAAGCAGTACTTGTATTGATTGAGGCTTTTGTTTTTCATCTCATGTGGTTATTCTGACTTCACACAGACATTGCTTTTAGTTTATGGAGGTTATGCACATTCAGTAGTGCTGGCACATTATTTAACCTCCAAGTTCTATGATTTTGAAATCTTTTAGGATTTAGTAACTGAATTATTGTTTGTTTGAACCGTGCTAGATGGAAGCGTATTCATCAATGTTCAGCTGGACTCTGAGGTTCTTTTCTTGAATAATCTTCCAGCTGAGTCTCTGAATGTTTGTAGAACTTTCCAAATAAATCTAAAGCATTTTAAAGGAGAGTTGTAGCATGGATTTTTGTTCTCTGTTTGTATCTTTGGCTTTGTAAGGGGTCCTTTTCAAGAGTGCACCATGGTGGAGCTAGAGGTAGTTACAATAGAAGATAGTTTCTTGCAGAGAGAAAGCTTAGTTTAGACTTTCACTTCTTTAACATTTCTTTCCAACGTTCTATCAAAAGTGTCCATCAGGGGGCTGTTAAAGCACGTGGGGAATATGCTGTGAAAGACTTTCCACCTTTGATAGCCAAGAGCAAAACTCAGTCAAAGGTGACCTTTCTTCCTATTATGTAGCTCAGCTGAGGAACCTGCTTTTTGAACTTGGGCAACTTAGCTTCTCCAGCCCTACAGTCCTCTCAATAGCCCGTATATGACAGCTCAGCAGGTGACTTAATCGCTTCTCATTGTAAAAAGCTGCAAAGTTCACTTTGCAAAACACCCCACAGTTGGTGCGAAACTCGCCTCTGAAAATTGGAGAGCAGTCCTGGTGGCCAGGAAGCACGTCTTCTGCTCATTCCCTTTGAGCCCGAGGGCGGCGTGGTTTACCTGCGCCCCTGCCCCTTGCCCGGCTCTGAGCCCCGGGCCTTATGTAATGGCTGGATGAAGCAGGCAGTGTTCTTCGACCCCTTTTACAGGTGAGGAGTCTGGGATGTAGAGAAGTTACAATTTGCTCCAGGTCATACAGCGCTGAGGTGGAGGAATCAAGCTTTTGACTCTAAAATATGTTCATAACCGCGACAACCATCCAGCCTCTTTCTCATTACGTCTTCTCACTGGGAATGCACCACACATACACGAGAGTCCGCCGCAAACGATTAATGTCCTAACTTTGACCCTTTTGCGTATCTTTGTGTGTGCATGAGCATGTGTGCACACGTGTGTATGTGTGGTGTTTCTGCACCAGAACTAAATTGAGGGAAAATGTGAGGCTCTCCCGATTTCCTAAGATGTTGTTTCAAGAACAAAGCTCCTGGAAAAACAAACATAAAAAGAACAAAGCTCTAAAAAAGTAGAGTCATGCTGTATAAATAAATAGCTTGTAGAAGCAGAGCGCTTGAATTCATATCCAGATTCCACCTTCCTAGTTGACTGATCTTTGGAAAAATCACCTTATGTATGAGACTCATTTTCCTCCCCGGTAAAAATAGAAATATGAATATTTATATCCCCTCTTTGTGAGGAGTCAGTGAGATAATACATACTGTAATGTGAGCCTGTGAGCCTAATGATTGTAGGACTCTGGCAACATTAGATGACTTCCATTTTCTGTAATTAAATATGTCCTCTGTGTGTGTGTGTGTGTGTGTAGAAGAAGGGGGGACCGTTTAACTCATTGTTTTGACCAGAATGTCAACTTAATTTTTATAAAGTATTTTATAACAAATGATTTCTGAAGGAGCTGATCAGTGACCCATATTAAGAATAGGAAAACAGTGGAGAAAAATGTTAATACCACTGCTTAATAGAATTTTTCTTAGACCACAATTATACTAGTTATACATTGATGCTTATGAGATTTTAGTATGATTGCCTTGTAGTAGATATCTTATTTGCCAAATTTACCTCACTTGAGTTTTTTAAAAGGTACCATTGTTAGAAATTGTTTATTTTTTCACTTGGTAAAAGAACAGCTCTTTTATATAAAATTTTATATTAGGAAAGAGCAATAATTATACTAAATAAAAGTTACATGGTCTTTTTCATGTATTTGACATTGTTAGACAATGTTGCCTTTTTGATATTTCCAAAAGAAAGAAAAATACAATTCTGTCTTAAAAGAAAACTACATATTAGCGAATACACTGGTTGGATGGCATCACTGACTGGATGGACATGGGTTTGGGTGGACTCCAGGAGTTGGTGATGGACAGGGAGGCCTGGCGTGCTACGGTCCATGGGGTCACAAAGAGTCGGGCATGACTGAGCGACTGAACTGACTGAACTGAACATAGTTATCTAGAGCTAGCCTAACATTCTGAAAACTGCATGATGGTATGTGTTTTTAGCTTGTCTTGGCGCACATTATATCAGCATTCCCTGTAAAGAATACATCCTTTCCCATTCAAAACCAACACCTTTGTGAGTAAAAGATTCAAGTCCTCTCTAGAATATTGTTCATGTGACTCTTGAAAGGGATGTGTTGGGCCATAGGAAATGCTGTAGATAGTCGAGAACCTGAGATGCATTTGGTGGAACACTTCTGACACCCAGATCATTCGCTGCTGCTGCTACTGCTGAGTCACTTCAGTCGTGTCCGACTCTGTGCGACCCCATACACGGAGGCCCACCAGGCTCCCCTGTCCCTGGGATTCTCCAGGCAAGAATGCTGGAGTGGGTTGCCATTTCCTTCTCCCCGATTATTCACTAAGCAGTCATAAACGACTGAAAGAATTGAAAGAAAGACTCTAAGGTGTCCGCTATTCTCAGTGCTGAGAATTGTTGAAAATGGGGATGAAAGAGACACAGTCCTTTTATAGATCTTACATGTAACCAGATCAACTTTCACGCATTTTCTCTTCCACTTAGTTATAGGACTGATGTTACATCTTCTTTCTGCATGAAGGTAGCACAGGAGCCTGTGATGAAATTATTTATATTTTTAGCTTTAATAAGGTCTGAACTTATGTAAAACAATAAGAGTTCACATGTAACCATGATTTTGGTTAATCTGGAAAGTTTCTGGAAAAAAACTCAACTCTTAAAATTCCCAAAACTGATTCATGTGCTGGACAGGTCGTTTAATTTGGCACACTTCATCGACCTTGACAGAACAGACCTTCAAATACCACTAAAAATCCTTAGCACTGGGCAGCTCTATAGGGACTCAGGGTTTAAGACCTCTCAGTGTTTGGCAGGAGTTTCTAACATATCAACTGAACAGATTTTCCAGTCTGTGTATCTGATCTCATAATATCAGATTGCCCATACCTGTGTGTTTGATCCCATCACTTCTTCTTCACATTTGCAGCTGCTTCCTGACCAGGTGTGAGTATCTGTCTCTTACAGCTGATTCATGGGCGCTCTGGCTGGCCTCAGAAAGGACAGAGTGAAATTTCATAGAGCACTTTGGCATGTCTCTCTCCACCATTTCTCATAGACTCTGGACATAAATAATTTGTTAGGCACGGAATGTGCAGAAATATAAAGAGGAGTGGCTGATGCGATAGTGAGTCAGCAGACATTATTATGTATGGGCATCCGATGGAAGATTTAAGATGCCAAGGAGTTTGGAGCTGCTCTGATAGTAGCAAGGAAGTCCTTGAGTATGGGAAGAGTGTAATAAAAACTACATTTTATAAGAAGACCTTGATATAGTGTCTTGGGTAAGCTAACATGAGAAAAAAGTAGGATGTAATTATAAGTTATTATAGTGTGGACAGGAGAAAATGAGCTTTTAATGATTATTTTCAGATTCCTCTGCTTATGTAGAATATGATTAAAGGCAGAGATGATATTTCTAAAATTTTGAACAACTTTAAAACAAAAAGATTTAGAAAGTCTTGAAAAACTTGAAGTAATGAATTTAAGGTTCTACTGATCTTCACCTTCCATGGTCTGTCCTAGATTTTTTTAATGTCATGCCTCTGTCTGTCTTGATTATACAGTTTCTACCCTGAATTGAATGATTTAGAAGTAATTTTAGGTTTCTGTAAATTTTACTTGGAAGAAAAGTTTTAGATAACCCATAGTAATATCTCTCTGTGTTTGTTTATTTCACCATAAATGGTTTAACAGAACATATAATAAATCTTTACCAACAAAAATATGAACTATAAAGTTATGAAATATGAATTTTATCCAGTTATACATTCTTCATCATCATCTCTTTGCTCACTCATTTAGCAAATATCTATCTTCTTAGATATTGTAATTAAAATTTAAAAGCATTTCAGGATGGCTCTTAAGGGCAGATTGCTGTGGGTTTTGATCTTGTACATCGGGTTTCCTCTTGAGAACCACTACTTCAGAATTCTCCCTGGTAGTTTTAGATAAGACAGTTGCAGCCATTTATACCACCTAGATTATGCCCAGGAATTGAAACAGATCAAAAACTGACTCAAAAAAATACATTAGAGTTTGTTATCTTAAATGGTGCTAAATCGATATATATGGTCATTAAAAAGGAACATAAAAACCCAGTCTACTTATATTATTTCATATCAAATCTTTAGTCTGAGCTAATTGACTAGCAACTAACTCAATGTGGTTAGTCCGAATTGAGATCTGCTATAGGTATAAGATGGCTTCCTAGGTGGTTCCGTGTTAAAGAATCTGCCTGTCTATGCAGGAGACATGGATTCAATCTCTGGGATGAGATCCCCTGGAGGAGGAAATGGCAACCCACTCCAGTATTCTTTCCTGAGAAATCCCATGGACAGAGAAGCCTGCTGGGCTACAATCTATGAGTTCACAAGAGTTGGACATGACTTAGTGATGTAGCAGACATGCATATGTATGAGATACCCTATAGATTCTTAAGATTAGTACAAAAGAAAGAGTGTAAAATATTTCATTAATACTTTTGTATTGATTACATTTTTTTCCTTTGGCTGCAACCTGTGACTTGCCAGATTTTAGCTCCCTGACCAGGGATTGAACTCAGCCTGGGCGCCCAGCAGTGAAAGTGCAGAGTCCTAACCACTAGATTGCCAGGGAACTTCCTGATTGCATCTTGAAGTAATATTTTTGAAATATTGTATTAAATCAGATATATTTTTTATTATGTCATTTATTTTTTAATATAGCTACTAGAAAATCTAAAGTTCAGCAAGTAGCTCACATATTTTTATGTGACAGTGCTAATCTAGATTAAATATTCTTGAGAATAGTTCTACAGATGAGTAGGCCTATGAAAATTGTATTTGCCAGATTTTCTTTGGCTTTGTCCACAGTAAAATGCCACATTTGTTGAAGTCAACATCTGTTCTTCCAAAATACTACCCTAGTGATTCCCTATATCATTAGGTAAGAAAGTAGAAGCATCTGCCTGAAGCAAGTACAAATGTATCTTTTTATGAAGACCAAACAGAAAAAACGATAGGAAGGAGAGGCAGCTATTCCCACTTTTAAAAAGAATTGCTGATTCGTTTCTAGTTGGCTTGTGCTTGCTCTGTCTTGCCAACTCTCGCGACGCAGTGCATTTGAGGCTGTCCTTGTGTGTGATCCAGTCTGCTACGGGCCATCACATCCGACTAAATTCAGTGAATCTTGAGCAAGGTACGTTGATCTACATAATCTCAGTAATACAAAACCCTGAGGCCCAAGAGAGGAAAACCTTTTTCTTCCTTTTATTTTTTTCAGCTTAGAATTTATCTCAGTTGCCTTCACCTGATGAGATACATGTTGGAGCAGTCAGTCCTTTCCCAGGGTAGACCAGTTATCAACTCAGCCTTCACCTTTGCCCCAGACTATGGCAACACAGACAGGTATTGGAGGAAGGTTGCACTGACCTCAGTGGCACTAGTCTTAAAAGCGAAGCATGTAACTTTTATTGAATATTTACTCTGTGCCAGGTGCTGAGGGATATTGACAGTTCTCTCAATCCCTATTCCAAGCTCGTGAGAATTTTTTTCCTAATATTTCTATTTTGTTGGAACCACCCACCCTGTGAATATCAGAGAGATCATCTAACTAGCATGGGTGGAGCCTAGATTTGAAATCAGCTCTCTGTAAGCCCATTCATGATTTTTCAAGTTATCATGTAGTGAGGAGTGTGTCCCTTGTTTCATTAGTTATTTTTCAATAATGGAATTATTAATACAGCCTTTTGGGGTTTATTTATTATTTGTGCTTATTCCCCAATGATGAATAAGTTAGAATGAAAACAGATGATACTACAATTACTTTTTAAGTACCATTACGTATAATTTATTCACACTTCATTTACTATAGACTTCAGGATTCACTTTTATTTATCTTGAACAATTCCTGGTCATTTGTAAACTGTTACTTCTTTTAAAAAAATAATGCCTAACAGGTATATATACTTTTAACTACATGCCAGGAACAATTTTCAACACTTTATAGATATCCTCTCATTTAATTATTTGCCAAATCCTATGATGTAGGTACTATTATTATTCCCATTATACAAATAATGGAAGTTAATGACTATAAGTAGAAAAGCCAGATCAAGACCAGGTAACCTACTTCCAGCATTTACAGGCTAAACTTCTATGTTATTCTGCTATTTTTAAATTGATGGGTTACCTGCCCTTTATGGTTCTCTCTTCAGAAATATTTCAATTTATTGCCAGTTTCCATTTCCCAGGAAGATATAGGACCAATCAAAGAGACACTGTGGAAGATGAACTGAATTTAAGTAGTTAAATTTCAGAAAAAACAAACATTTACATCAATCTTAGTGTTTTTATTCTTCTGCATCTATATCTTGTGAATTACATGTATACTTTTAGTACTCAATAACAATTCAGATTCAATTGAAATTTGTCTAGTCTTGACTCATATTAATGGTAAACTATTGAGGAATTCTTGCGCATTGCCAGTAGTTGGTATTTATATTTTCCTCTGGGTCTCTGATCTTTCGGATCAAAAGACGGAACAGAATATAGTAGGGGGAAGACAGAATTCTCAAGCCCAGTCTCTGCCAAACCTCAACACATCATGTTAATGTTGTGATGAAAGTCTCATCTAAACCACTAAGATGTTTGGGTATTAAAGCTGAAGAGACAGATGGGGAGGAAAATGGCAGGTTTTCTGTGTTTAGACAGTGTATAAAGGCTTCTCAGGTGATCAGTTAAGCTGAATTTTCAGCTTCTTTTTAAAGACATCTTTTGTACCATATTTGTACAGGTATCTAACAAAATGTTCATTCAGTTGACCAGTTTTGCTTACTTTGAGCCAGTTTTTTAATCTGATTTAACTCCTTTGACAAACTGACTTTCAGAATCACATCAGCTATATCTTTGAGCAGAGATTTCCTTTTGCTTTCATAAAATGTAGCTCAAAGTTTATTAAAGGCTTTCAGTGGCATTAAGAACTTTGTTTTCAAAATGTACAGTAAATTGCACAGAAAATGGTTTTTAATTTTTCTGATCTAATTCTGGAAGTAATTTCCTGAGTTTTTTCCCCTTTGTTCTGAGAATATGTGGAAAATGGTACAGAATTTGACAGATGAAAGGATTTAATGTATAGTCTATTTCCTTAATGTTTCTGTGCTTTGAAATGTCTAAACATTATAGCTATTTTTGATTTTGAAGTCTGATTATGAAATTTTAATTCAAATGTAGCAGTCCTCTCATTTGACTTTCTGTTATGAGTGTGAATAAGACAGCTTGAAGACAGTAAAGGCAAGGCAGCCTTGTTTTGAAATTTGGTTGTTGTGTTGATAAAGACAGTCAGCCTATGGGCTTCTGCATTTGTCAGAGAATGTAAGGTTTAATTGCCCATTTGTGATTCAAATTATTCTTCAGGTTTTATAGCATTTATATTTTCTGTTCCCTGTTTCTGGAGTTCCCTGTTCCACTAAATGTACTTGGGAGTGTATATTATCAGGTAGCTGTAGTCTCTCCACTTTTATGCACCTGCAAAGCAAGTTAGAACAGGCTTAGTTACCTCAAAACAGGAAGGAAGCACTCAGTCTATTAGACAAGAGATGCTATACCATCATTCTGCTAAATTCCAAAGCTTCAAAATTTCTGTGCAAAAAGCAAATAAGCAAACACCTCAAGAATATATCATAATGAAATTACTGCTTCGTTTATCTTTTCTTTCTTTCCTGAAGACTCCCATGTCCCTTTGCTTCAGATTTTCCGGTATCGGTCTCCTGCACCCTGATGTAATTGAATCCTGTGCAGTGACCTGCAAAGCACTGGGTGACCCGGCCCCTGTCTACTCTTAGCATGTATCTCTGTGACTCCCCCTCACTGACCCCCTTTCTGTTCTGACTGAGTCTTCACATTGCTTATTCCTTCTATCCCAACTATTTCCCCTTGGATCTTCCCAAGCCTGAGTCCTTCTTGTCTTCATGTTTCAGCTCAAATATTCCCTTCCCAGGGAAGTACTGTCTCTCTACTCACTTTGAAGTAACTGCCATTCCTATCCTAAGTCATTTAACCCACTTTAAATTACCTGGTTTATTAATTTCCTTACTTTCATTCTTATCTCCCCACTATAGTCAATTCCATGAGATCAATAATCTTACAATTTTTGTTAACCTTTACATTTCCTTATACTTCCTGGCATATAGTAGAGTGAAGTGAATTCGCTCAGTCATGTCCGACTCTTTGTGACCCCATGGACTATAGCCTATCAGGCTCCTCTGTCCGTGGGATTTTCCAGGCAATAGTCCTGGAGTAGATTGCCATTTCCTTCTCCAGGGGATCTTCCCAACCCAGGGATCGACCCAGGTCTACCACATTGTAGACAGACGCTTTACCATCTGAACCGCCCAGTAAATACCTGATAGCTATGTGGAATAGTCACAACACAGCTCACACTTTACATGGCTTTGCTTGTATTTGGGCAGGACTTGCACAAAGGTTATAAAATAGCTTTCATCAAAGGAGACAATGGAAGAAAAAATGTCTTTCAGGAGAATTGGAATTCATTAGAAAATGAGAGCCAACAAGTTTTCTTGAAGAAATAAAAAAACAAAACAAAGCACTTCTAAGGCAAAAGGAGACTTAAATTAGTCATGTTGGTGCACCTCTAAAAGTTAAAGAAGAAACTGGGCTCATTGCCTGAAGGAATTTCTGTATTTGACTGTAATCGTTATTTGTAATCGCCTGCACCCCAAATGTATCTTGGTAGATTACAGAGAGAGAAAGACAATTACTTGGGCACAAATGCGTTTTCTTCCTTTTTTGCTGTGAAGCTGCAGTGCTTTTGGCTTGATAAATTGCCTAAACTACCTGGCTGGCTTGAAGGGAAAGTTATGTTTTTACATTTATATTAAACAAAAAACTTGTGCTTTAAAAATAAATCATCACATCTGATGGTATTGCCTCTCTTTCATTTGTTTGATATCCAGTGTGAGCTAAAGGTTACGTGCAGAGCAGTCCCAGGAGCGCAATTTACACTTGCAGGTAGCGGTAAAGCCCTGTAAGCAATAACCATCACAAACAGAGGAGCTGTCGGAGAGCAGATTCATAGCTCCCATTCGCAGGCTCCTTTTGTTTTCAGAAGACACTGAAATATGTTCTCTTTTCTTAGCCCGCAAGAATTTCAGAGATGTCCTTTGACCCGTCTTTTGGCACCATGCAATAAATACAGAAAAATCTCCAACACTGCCACAAGAGCACTTACTGGAGGAAAGAGTGGGCGCATGAAAACGATACCGAATGACAAAAACTGTATCGTCCTAAATACAGTTTTAAAATTTGATGTGGGGTGTGGACTCAGCATAATTTTTGGTTGGCAACATTTCCTTATAAGCCTTCCCTGGGAAACTAATGTAAACTGTGACATGTATTAGCTTTGTTGTCGGCCTGCCTAAGGCACGTTGCCATTTCTAGCTCGGCGCTAGGAATTCCCAGGACCTGCGATGACTATGTACGTCGAAGTTTGTGATGAATTTTTCCTAACCTTTTCTTCAAAGCTTTATCTTTCTAGGCTTTCCGAGTGACTATTATAATCAATATTCAACTTTCCAGCTGCTTGACTTTTGAAATTCCTTTAATTTTTCTGGAGCTAAATATTCTCATTTGTAGAACATTGCCACTGCAGGCATTATCCAAGATCTTTTCCAGCATTAAATAGAAAGTCGAAGTCACCAGGGAACTTCTCCATATAAGACAGATCTTTCTGACAAGATGTTAGTAATATTAATATATGAGAGCCTGTATGTCTTTTTTTTTTTTAAATCCAGAGAGAAGTGGATTAACGGTTTTTTGAGAATTCTTATGAGCAGTCTTTACTAAATCAAAGAAGGCATTCAGGATGAAAGTATTATGAACATAGCAAGGATTCTATTTTGAGCACAAGCTGGTCTTTCAATATGACAAACAGCAGTGTGGACAGGGGCCGACCTGGGAGACATTAGCGTACATTAACTATAACAGCGAGGTGATGCTTTGAAAGAACTGGTCCTGAGGAAATCCATCAAGGAAATAAACTTTTCCCAAGAACAAAATTTCTGACTTCAGTGGAGAAAGCTTACTTTGAAGACAGCTGCAAATTTCTACTTGAAAGCCTACCTTTCAAGGTATATCCTGATACCGTGTATCAGAATACATGGACCTATGTCTGTGTGTTAAGAATAAAAAACCACTGTGATGAAAAATAGACTTGGCTTATTAAAATATGTGAACTACCGGGGCATAGGCCCCGCCTTGTTCCCACCAGCAAAGCAGAACAAAGAGGGAGATGTTATTCCCTCTATTACCATAGCAAGGGACCTTGAAGGCTTCGTATATCGATCCTGTTTTACAGCAAGAGGTGGCAGAGAAGGGTTAATACCGAGTGAGAATGGATTTCCTCTTGAGAACACAGAAGACATTCTTCAGTTCAGTTCAGTTCAGTCGCTCAGCCGTGTCCGACTCTTTGTGACCCAATGGACTGCAGCACACCAGGCCTCCCTGTCCATCACCAACTCCTGGAGTTTACTCAAACTCATGTCCATTGAGTTGGTGATGCCATCCAACCACCTCATCCTCTGCTGTCCCCTTCCAAGACGTCTCTTGGCAATCCTCAAATACTTGAGGGTGGCTGGGGGCAACTTCAATGAGCTGAAGTTCAGCTTTGGCAGATAATCTCAGAACCTGTGAAAATTTCAGTTATGACAATGAGTTGGACCTCATTTGAACATTGTAGAGGCTCAGGATACTAACATACACATGAAGTCCTTTTGTCCCAAAACAGGAGGTATAAGTTTAATGCGATCAGATATGTTCAAAACTTAACAATAGATATTCACATGTTTGGAGAAATAATTTAAGCTTTCATCATTTAAATATTAAGTTTTCAGCCAACAGAAATTGGCTCTTAGCAACTGCATAAATGATTGCCCAGAGTAGTATGACATCTAAAATATATGCAGATCAGTTATGAAATATACATTAGAGCAGATGGCCATGAGGAGAGCCAATTGGACAGAATAATAAACAATACAAACTAAGAAATTCATAGTTAATTAAAGAAGATTAAAGGTACTTAAAGGGGGCATAAAGACCTAGGGATCTTCTCAAACAAACGATTAGTATGTTGGTGCTCTGCCATGCTGTCCTCTCCAACGTGTTGCTAATGAAAGGACAGTGATGTGTAGAGTAGATGAAAAGAATTCATTAGAATGCTCTCTTCAGTAACCTAAATCCCTTGGTTCAACATACAGGGACAGAGTGTCATAAATTCTTGTGTAATTTGGTCTGCGTATTCCTCTCTTTTATTCTGCTCTATGCATTAGGATCCCATTAACTTTTAAAAGGACTTTCATGCACAGGCGATAATAGGCACATTTAGTGGGCACAGTGACTTAGTGAACTTTATAGTCTTCAACTCTGGGAAGCACTGCTTTACAGAATGTTAATTCTCAAGGGCTTTGCCTTTAGCACGTACTCTTCAATCAATACTTGCAGATTGAATGAAGGAGGGTGTTCGGGGAGAAAAACAAATAGTTTCTCCTTAGATGTAAAAGTATTTTACACTTACATTTCAAAGGTCTGCTGAATCCTATCCATTTTTCAAGATTCACATTAAATTAGCATTTATATTCATCTGGTAATTAATTACTTCATTTATTTAATCAAATAGTCAACATTTATTGAGTACATATAGGATGCTAACTGTTTTGTTTGATACTGATTTATAGGACAGTCTTTATCCTTGCTGGATTCACTGTTTAGAGAGGAAACTAAATATGTAAATATGTAGTACAATAAGGGAATTATCATAATAAAAATAAGTATAAATTCTAGATGAGCATGAAAAAAGAAATTCTATTTCTGCTTGATTGGGGTGAACAGGTCTAAAGTTTCATGAAAGGAGTCAGAGAAGAGAACTCTTGAGCTGAATCTAAAACGTGGCTTTGTGAGCCATGAGCTGCAGACCACATTTGCCCATGTCTGTGTCTATGAAGTTTTATAGGAACAACAGCTATACTTATTCATTTAACACAAAACACGGGCCTACTTTCATGCTACATGACAGCAGAATGGAGTAGTCGTAACGAGGAGAGGATGGCTGACAAAGCCCAAAATGCTTGCTCTCTGGTCTCTCATAGAAAAAGTTTGCCAACATCTGGTCTAAAAAGCTTGCTTTTACTGGGACCAACATTTGACAAAGTAGCATGTCCAGAGGCTTGGAGACCTGGTGAGAGAACACGGGTTATTCATTAAAGATTAAATGTTCAGGAGACAGTAAGTAGATTGCTTTGTGAAGGTGTCACAAAAGAATAAAGGTAGAAAGGTAGTTTGAATGAAAACTATAGGAGGCTTTAAATGTTGGTAACAATCTTTACATCCTCTGGGGAGAACACAGCACCGATCTGAGGAATGGTCATGGTTCTCTAGCTCAACTTTTATGGAGAAGAGGTTCTTCATGAGAGTAGTTTCCAAAGAGGAACTTGTGCTCAGGAAAAGAGAGCAATAAAGTGATATTCGTTAGTCTTTGACTCATCTTTGGAAATATGCATTTGGGAGATGTCATGTGACAGGTATGGAAAGATAGGCCTGAGGTTGCCTGCCAAAGTGGGAAGGGTTTCTAGTCAAGGAAAATCCATTTCAGAACCAGATCTGGCCCAGGGTAAAGGAGGCATCATCTAGGCTACTGGTCGCGTCTGGGCAAAACCATCCTTGTGGTTTAGAAGTGAGCCAGTTCAGTCCATCATGTAAGGGTTCAAGGGCAAAGCATTGACTGGATTCACATTTGAGGATAAGGATTTGAGGGTCTTATATCTTGCCTATCTGTCACCACCGTTCACTTCAGAGACGTGATAGTAACAGTGAGAGGAGGCAGGGAGGTGTGTGTTTCCACCCCTCCTCCCCATGCAAATGGTGCCTGAATTCAGAAGAAAGGCCCCCAAACCAGTTCACCAGGATCTACTGGAGGGCTTCTGAAAAGCATACACTCCTGGGCCATACCCCACATTGGATTCAGAATTGCTGAATATGGATTGCTGAAAACTTTGCCTTTCCAACCCCCACCCCCCCCCCCCCGCCGCCGCCTTAGAGTATTCTAATGATTTAACTGTTTTGATACAACACTCAGTAATCTCTTATCCCCAAGACAGTATCTGTACAACGTCGCACAGTCAACACGCGTCTTTTTTCACACAGTGCTAGAGTTTTGCTACATGTAGGCTCAGTCACATGACTAATGGAAAGTCTGAAGAAATAGGAGCTTATTTGATAAGCACTATAAGAGCCACTGGAAGTTTTAATTAGGGAGTGATAGCAAGTAGAGGGTGTTATGTTCTATGATTATTACTAATATGGCAGAGCTATATAGGTGGGTTTAGTGAGAAGAAATGATTATGCATAGATGTAAATCATAGTATTGGAATTAATTTTAACCTCATTTTAATTTGAACTTTTATCTATACAAGGTTTCTTTCCCAAATCTCCTGACTGATGGCTATTAGGGAAAAATGTTATTCTTTTAGGAAGCCTCATTGCTACTTGTGGAAGACCATGACACTCTTAGATATAATGACAGAAATGCCTTTTCTATATTAAACCAAAAGATGCCCTTTGTTTTCCATTCAATGACTGTAATTTATATGTCCTCAAAAGAAATCAGTGTCTTCCAATGTAATTCACTTCTTATGATTCTCCTTAGCCATTTCGTTGCCAGTATAAAATGCCTACTTTTCCAATCAAAGAGTATGGCTTTCAAATTTCTTATCATTTGGTCCATGACCTTTTGAACATACTTAGGGCAATATTTCCAAAAGCATGTCCTTTGCGATACTATTTCTGACAGCTCCATCTTAAAAAGGGATCCCGTGGTCAAAGCCATCAGTGAAAGGCCAGAAACCATACCTTCAATGCACACTTGCACAGACATTTTCCAAGGATGCGCACATGAAAGAGGCTTTTGAAACAATTTTTAAATTGCTTTAAAAGTGACATATGTTTTTAATCTCGTATTTTTCAAATTTGTTTGATCACAATAGCCTTATTCTCTGTAACACAGTGATACTCCTTTGAATGTATTTCAAGAAGCACTTCTGTGTACTGCCAGCGTCCCTCTTTAAATGTCAAGTATGGGGGAAAAATGCAACATTCCAAATGTCACCTTATCCCTGCTGAGTTCAGGGTTTCTTTCTCTTTTAAAGATGTGAACACTGTGTTCCTCTTCTTTCGAAATTTTCTTCTTAATATAGTCCATGACTGCATCAACATTTTGGGATATTTGTATTATCCCACTGACTCATTGAAATTCTGGTCAACTAATGTCATTAAGGCTTTTCACTTTAAATGCTCTCAAATTAGGTCATTCTCAGCCTCTTCTCTGCTTGATAACATAAATAAATACATAAATGAGAAAGTATACACAGTTTTATTAAAATTTGATTGGTTTTACCCCAGAATTTCATTTCTGGGAAACAGTCTTCAATCTTGATTTGGTAAGTTCCTGCTCTCAGGGATATTTCACCTGAAGTATGTCTTTTATGCTTTCATATCAGTCTAGGTCTAAGGTTTATGTCATGTGGTTTACGTAGGACATTTTTTCTCCTAGACATGGATTCGTTTTATAACATACTTTGGACATAGTTGCCTAGCTAACAATGTCCACTTAACTACAAATTCTTGGCTCTCATTTCTCTACTTACAGTAGAATGAAGAAGATTGGGAGCTGATGCACTAATTCTGTATCACTCAATTCTAGCCTCTGAGGGGAATGGGTTTTTCTGTATCATGTCCCGTGGAACCCCACCCTTTCATCCCTTTTCGGTTTTCCTGACGCAGATCCAGGGATTGTGTCTGGACTAATAGATAGGACTAGCAGCACCGTGTCTTGTTTCATTGCTACTTTATGTTTAGTGTCTGTGATGGTGTAAGATGACGGGAGAGGGTTTTTCATTTCTACCTTTTCCATTCAGGTAATGACGTAGGTTGTTCTTTTTAAAAAATGTATGGAGTATAATGGCAGCGTCCCTGGTGGCTCAGGCGGTAAAGCGTCTGCCTGCAATGCGGGAGACCCGGGTTCGATTCCTGGGTCAGGAAGATTCCCCTGGAGAAGGAAATGGCAATCCACTCCAGCACTCTTGCCTGGAAAATCCCGTGGACGGAGGAGCCTGATAGGCTGCAGTCCATGGGGTCCCAAAGAGTCGGACACGACTGAGCAGCTTCACTATGGAGTATAATTGATTGGCAGTCATATTAGTTTCAGGTGCACAGAAAATGAATCAGCTGCACACATGCTTGTATCCACTCTGCTCTGTGGGTGTGGATTCTTTCCCATGCAGGCCACTACAGAGTACCGAGTGGAGTTCCTTGTGCGATACAGCAGCTTCTTCTTAGGCATCCGTTGTGCGTGTAGGAGCGTGTATGTGTCCCCTGCAATCTCCCATTTATCCCTCCCTCCCTTCCCCCTGGGAACCGTAAATTCTGTCCTCTACGTGCATGGCTCTGCTTCTGTTTTATCAGCAAATTCGTCTGCACCCTGTTTCTTAGATTCCGCATGTAAGCAATGTCATATTTGTCTTCCTGTGTCTGACTTCACTCGGTGTGGCAGTCTCTAGGGCCATCCACGCTCCTGCAGATGGCGTTATTTTGCTCTCTTCTATGGCTGAGCGATGTTCCGTCGTATATCTGTTCCGCGCCCTCTTTGTCAGTCCCTCCCTTGTGGACGTTTAGGCTGCTTCCCTCCTGGCTACTGTAAACAGTGCTGCAGTGAGAACTGGGCTGCAGGTGTCTTTTTGAATTGTTTCCTTCTGGGTGTATGCCCAGGAGTGCGATGGTCTTATGGTAGTTCTATTTTTAGTGTTTTAAGAAACCACCATACCATTCTCCATAGTAGCTGAATCAATTTACATTCCCGCCAACAATGTTGGAAGAGTCCTTTACTCCACACCCTCTCCAGCACTTACTGTTTGCAGAGTTTTTGATGATGTCCATTCTGACCAGTGTGAGTTGATACTTCATTGTGGTTTTGATTTGCATTTCTATAATAATTAGTAATGTTGAGCACCTTTTCATGTGCCTCTTGGCCATCTGTATGTCTTCTTTGGAAAATGTCTGTTTAGATCTTCTGCCCGTTTTTTGACTGGGTTACTTGTTTAAATGTAAGGCTGGATGCTATAAAACTATTAGAGGAAAACACAGGCAGAACATTCTTTGCATAAATCACAGCAAGATCTTTTTTGATCCACCTCCTAAAGTAATGAAAATAAAAACAAAAATAAACAATTGGGATCTAATAAAAGCTTTTACACAGCAAAGGAAACCATAAACAAAACAAAAAGACAACCCTTGGAATGGGAGAAAATATTTGCAAATGAAGCAACTGACAAGGGATTAATCTCCAAAATGCACAAACAGCTCTTGCGGCTCACTATCAAAAAGATGTGCGTTGAATTTAAAAAGAGGCGACAGATACAGTGTTCATTGGAATTCAAAGTGTGAGTATCTGCTAGTAAGCATTTTGGATCGATCTTATGTGAGGTATGCATTAAGACAATTTGAAAGTGAAAGTCACTAGATCTACTTTTAAATAACTGTAAAATTGACAGCCCCAATTTTTCTCTCTCCGTCTCTTATCCATAGAACTAGGAGTAGGAAGAGTATGAGCCAAAATCTACTTGTGATGGAATCTTTCTCTCTGAATATATGCTATAAAACCAGAAGCATCATTGGAATTCTTTCTGACCTTAAGTTTCACATGTGCTAATGAAGAGCACAAAGGTCTGTACTCTTTGCATTTACAAGAGACCCTTGATCTCCAGACCTTGAGGCTGCAGTTGGTTCTGGTGAATATTACCCCAAATTGTTTTACTTACAGCAGAAAGTTACCATTCAAGGTCACTGTTGATACCCCTTGGAAAGGTACCTTTGACCTACCTTAAACGGTATAATGTCTGCTCTATTGTCAAATGCAGAAGTTATCTTTCCACTGTCCCCAGTCATCTTACATTACTGACGAGTGAATATGCTAAGAAGAAAATGGTGATGAAAAAATACCGGTGTTTAAGTAGAAGAAAAATCCGTTTAAACTTCTCTATACAGAAGTAAATTATAGGCTTTCAACCGAGACAAAAACCTGTCTATTTATCAGCTTAAACTGCAATCCATATGGAAGATGGGAAGGCCCTTGAGGATTTTGAGTAAAAGTCATCTTCTCATAAGGTGATTCCTCATAATCTTTTCATGAACTCTGTCCCCTGATATTACTAAGGATTTTTCTTTTAGAAAGGAGTAGAATTTAAAATAATGGAATATTACTCCGAGAATCCATACGTATCTGCTGCTTTTAAATTTTATTCCTTGAATAGAGCGTGTGTGTGTGCTCAGTCGTGTCCCCTACTTGCGTCCGTGTGGGCTGTAACGCGCCAGGCTCCTGTGTCCTTGAGATTCTCCAGGCGAGAACGCCAGAGCAGGTTGCTGTTTCCTCCTCCAGGGAATCTTCCCGACCCAGGGGTCCAGCCCGCGTCCCTTGTGTCTCCTGCACTTGCAGGCAGGTTCTTTACCAGTCGAGTCACCAGGGACAGAGAACAGGACGTCGGTCTCTGTTATTGGAATAATTGAATACAGTGACTTTAAATGCAGCAGATTCTTAAAGATGGAATTTTAGTAATGTTTTGCGAGATGAGTCACTGCCATGGGTAATTAGGAGCTATTGTAGAAGGAGAAAAAAACAGAAGAGTTGAAAGCCTGAAGGGTACTATGTGCATTCAATCACCAGACCACAAAAGAGAGTAGTGACTCAGCTTTAAGTGGCATTTGACCCCGTGTTTCTCTTTTAGTGAGCCTGACGTATTTTATGCTGAAGAATACATCCATCCATCTTTGCCTTCATGCATCTGGAATCTTTAGCTACGCAAAATATACAATTTAAGAATAATTTATCGGAGTATGATCCAGCATTACTGCAGGTATAGACTGCAAAATTTATTACTTTTGATGAAAACAGATTAGTAATTATAATTATTGCAAGCGGTTTCTGTCTCAGAGGGGTATGTTTATAGTAGATTAGATATTGCAATGACAGAGGGACTGACTCGATATTGAAGATGCATAAATGATTCCTGTGATACTGATTCATAAAAGAGCAGTATCCTATAGTGAGGATGACTTTTCATTAAGTTGAAATGTAAAGTGGATCAAGATAAAGTATAATCATGGAAACGACCTTGCTAACCATCAGCAAGGAGAATCAGGAAGTAATATCCAGGGCAAATCTCAAATTGATTGAATTGCCTTTTATTTTTATTTTTTTAATTTCTTGTGACAGAAATTTCTTTCAAAAATGGAAAATAGATTTCTCTGTTGGTTGTTCATATGTAAAATAATCTGGAGAGCAAAATTTAAAAAAATATAATTTTTTTAGAAAGAGCAAGTATTCCATTATCCTAGGGCCTTTGATAAACTAGAGATAGTTCTTGAATCAAAGGTGGATGGAATGTTAAGGTAGTTTTTCCATAGATGCTCACTACTCAGTGAAAAGAGAGAATTTGAAAGATTATAAAGACTATTTTGTGAAGAATAGAAACTGTAAAACACTTCTAGGAGAAAGGGCCTATCCTCTTTGGTTATTTGTTTCCTAGACTTTTCTGCACCTACATATGTCCAAATTTAAGTCAATTTTATTTTCCAGTGCCTTTCACAAAGGAGAAATATATTATTTAAATAGTATATAGAAAAAGATTTGGGAGTAAAACATCAACTTCAGGAAATAAGATTTTTTTCAATTAATTTTGTTACACATATTCACATAAAATAAATGAGTATGCTAATACAAACATGGTAACTGTCATAAAAATACACTGTTTTTGCTCTGTTAAATCTCCAGCAACTTCTAGTCTATCCAGCTAGGTGTGTCGATTTTCTGAGTGATTTTGTGTTCTTCAAGATTTGTAGCACAGATTCTAAAGACTATTTACTACGTCTCTAAGAGTAGTCATACAGGTGATCTCCAACAGGTACTTTTTGGGGACCGATTCATTAAAAAAGGATTAGTAGAATTCCTCCTTAGCATTGCAATCATTCTATTAATTTGTGTTATTGTACTGGCAGTAATAAAATGGCATTTTTTTATTCTTTAAAAATCAATTGTTTTCGATAATTCATATTGGCTCTCTCCACATTTTGATGAGAACTGATTTGAGATTCCTCTATCCTTGAGAGAGAAGTGATAGGAACAACATTTAGATAATCACAACGTTTAGGATAGCTCTAACATGATTTTGGGGTCTGACTTTTGCTTGAGAGCGGATGACAGATGTTGTGGACCCATGCAGACTATTGTTTCGGTCATTCTTTTTCTTCATTCGTCAAGTCAGTCGTCAGTTATTCACTAGGAACTTGTATGGGTCAGGCAGGTAATAAACATGAGATTTTTCGTGCGCCCAGAACTGCTGCAGAAGAACGTGTGTTCTCCAGAACACTGATGGGGTCTTCAGCGGACGGAGGCTGCGGAGAGGAGCCCAGCACTGAGCCCGAGGAGCGGAGGCGCAACGACTGTGTCCGGCGGGCGTCTCGCGGGCTCGCAGCTCCCCAAGCTCCCCAGGGGCTGCTTGTTCTTTTTAACACGGCAGCCGGCACATTTTCCAGTTTCCAGACCATCGCACGTGGTTTGTTTTGTCTGAAGTGCTCGTTTTGCCTCTTCTTCCAAATAACTCCACATCCTGCTCGTGTCTCAACCTGTTTCCCGTCTTCAGGGAGATCTTCCTGGACTCCCTGGCCCAGCTTAGACTAAGTCAAGCCCTCTTGATATAAGGAAATGTCTCCCTTTATTTCATTTTTCTTTTAAATTTTACTACAGTTATTCCATCTCTTAATATTTGTTTGAGGTCTCTTTTTCTTGCTTCGTTTTCCTTTTTTTAAAATACCATTATCTAGAATAGCCTGGGTTAAGTTACAGGAACAATTAATCCCACGATCTCAGGTGCATAACACAACGGAGATATATTTCTTGCTTGTGCTTCGTTTCCAGTGTGGATCAGAAGAGAGTTTGGCTTCACACAGCCCTTCAGAGACTCAGGGCAGTAGAGGCAGGCTCCGGCAGATGCTGCAGGTGAATCTACCAGAACGGAGTTGTGGGGGTGTTTTGTGGCCTATTTGCTTGCTTGCTTGTTTTTGGTTTCTCGGTCCAGGCGACAGGAAGAGACTAGCTCAGGTCTTGACGCTCTGGTTGCTGGATCAGTCATAGTCCCGCCCAACTGGCGTGAGCCTGAGAAATGCAGTTCGCTTTGTGCCCTGAGGGGGGAAGAATCTGATGTTCGCGAGTGAAATCCCTAAAAAACAACAATGGTGAAAAGGAAGTGATGTCCCAAATTAGGGCCAAAATTGAGAAAAGAATAGCTAAAAAGCTACTCTAATTAGATTTGGTTCAATTATACCATGTACTACTAAAAGGATTTGCCTTGGGGATTGCTAATTCATTTTCAACTGTAATTGAGTAATTGTTTGGAGGAAAAAAGATTAAGAGAAATTGAGAGGGGCAAGCATAATCCCTTTTGTAAAAATTGATAGGAAATTGGGTTCATAAACTATAAACTGATGGATTATTGCTGGGGTTGTTTATGGAAAGTTTCAGAAACAGTAGCCCAAAGATGTACTTGTCCACATAATGTTACTGCTCCAATTAAGAATATATAAATTGAGAGTAAGCATTTAGAAACTTTTGTAGACAGTTGTCAGACAGTTTTACATCTATCAAATGTAATAATAATAATTTTAAGCTATTTAAAAAATATTAAGAAATGCCCTTGCATTTTGTGTCTTTGTATGTGATTTCATTTTTCTAATGACTCACTTATTATTGTATTTTACAAAAGTTTCAGTTGATGATAGGTGGGAAATTAAAGAAAAAAACAACAAACCAGACTAGTTCATCACCACAGATGACTTGTGAAGGACTAGTTTGAGCACTTATTGAAGGATGTGAAGGAAAGTGATCCCTGGGAATTAGCCTGTGTTGATACACCAAGACAAGCAGTGAAGACCAGTCCACACATGTGTTTCTTTTCAATGACTAATCTAGTAATGTTGCAGAAATTCAGTATATTTAGTGTAGATGGATCTTGGCCCATGGACAAGTTTCTCACCTTTTTGGAAATGTCGTTGAAATATGGGATACATTATTAAATAGGTTATCAGCTAACTGTGACAACAAAGAGCTCTGGTTTACAGGCCCAGTGTCCGCCTCCCCAGCGTCCGCCGCCCCAGCGCCCACCACCCCAGTGCCCGCTGCCCCAGCGTCCACCGCCCCAGCTGCCTCTCCACCCTTCCTGGACACTGCTCCACCTACGATGGCACACTCAGGTCCTCTCTCCATTTCTAATCCCCAGTTTTCCTCCAGTTGTACCTTTGCACCAGGTCTGAGATGTGGAGAATGTGAAGCCAAATAAATTAATTTTTAACATTTAAAGGAAAAGATGGGGGAGACCTATGTAAAGCATACATGATAAAGCATATATTTCAATGGATGGACTTAACGTGCCACCTAACAATCAAAATAGTGAAAGCAGTCTTAGGTTGCATTGTAAGGAGGTTTATTGACCTGTCTACCAATTTATATTCCATTTTTCCTGCCCAACTAAGTTAAGTTGTTTTACTATCCACGCTTCTTTAAAGATATCAAACTACTGAAGTATGTTCAAGAGATATTTTTTTAATGTGTGTGTATTCACTCACTCAGTCGTGTCCGATTCTCTGCAACCCCATGGACAATAGCTCACCAGGCTCCTCTGTCCATGGGATTTTCCGGACAAGAATTCTAGAGTAGGTTACCATTTCCTCCTCTCGGGGATCTTCCCTACCCAGGGATCGAACCCGTGTGTCTTGCGTCGCCTGCATGGGTTGGTGAAGATTTAAATAGATTGTTGAAGTAGGTTCAAAACATTTTATTACATATTGTAATATTACAAGAGGCAGGTCTCAAATTTGTTGCTGAGCTATCTAGTAACCAGAACAAAGAGACAAGTAAGAATTATGAATAAAAGTCAAGCTTTTTTTTGTTTCCAGGAAAAACCAAGCTTTTTACTGAAATCCATGCTTTCTGTGTTCCCACAGAAAGGAAACTGTGTGATATAGCAGTCAATATCCACTAACAAACAGGTAAAATAAATATAATTTGAGGAGTTTATATGTCTTTTTCTCTCTGTAGCTCTTGCTACAGTAGTCTGGCTTGGCCGAAATGTAACAAAACACATCTAAAGTGGGTTCTCAAGTTTTAGACTGTCTAAGGTTTGCCTGGGTAGAGTCTGACTCAGCAGATCAAGGGTGGGGCTCAGAAAGCTGTTATTAAAAAGCATCTCAGTTGCTTCTGATGCCCATGGTCCAGAGACCACAGTTTGAGAAACAGTGATCTATTGGAGTTCTTGGCAATTTTCCGTGTGGATGGTTGATCACAATTGAGCCTTAGATAAAAATGGCTGGTGTTTGTGATTCTGCTATTTGGCAAGAATCTGAACTGCAGAAATCAAATCTTGCTAATTCAGGAAGCAGCCGTGTGAAGTTTGATCTTAAATGCTTCCTGTTGAATGTACTTAAAAAAAAAGAAACACCAGTTTTGCCCTCTTAATGTTTCTCCAGACTCTCTGCAATCAATAAATACCTTAAATGTAGGATTCTTGTGAAAGTGAGAGAGCCTACACAGAAAAATTCCTGTTCAAAACACTGATATGAAGTATTGCCTGAGGAGCTTCCCAGGTAATATGGAAGAGTTATTTAAAATAGTATCTTGAAGATCAAATGGACAAATACCACTGCTTAACCATTTAAAAGTGAAGAGACTAGTTAGTTTTATGCTTTATATTGGATTATTTAGAATATTTAGTAATCTTTCATTTAATCTGTAGTATGTTATATTGTATAAGAAGTAAATAGGTTAATGTCTCTTTTTTTAAAGATTGTAGTTCAAAGTAATGTGTTTGATAATAGAAAAATAAGTCATGTGTTTTGAAGATTTTAGGTCCTCTGGCTGACCTAGCAGTACATGGCAGGGGGTGCGTACTAAATTTCTTAGAATTTGTGTTATTGATCCCTTGAGAGCATGTTTGAACTAACCTCAAAAGGAAATATCAGTCACCTTCTTACAAGTCAGGTAGTATGAAGAATCACAGGATAAAATGAAAAGAGAATGCTTTGTGCAAAAGAAAAATCTTTTGAAAGAAATTTCTGAAACGTTACATATAAAAGAATAGATTTTTTAGATAGTGGAATTTTTTTCCATTTTATTTATAAATATGAAATCAAATAATCCCCATATCCAAGTTAATCCAACTTTTGAAGGCTTCTACATGTGGGCTTATTAACTATACATTTTCTAAAGGTTGCTTTATTTTATGAAACACATTAGCACAATACACTTCAATGTATTGAACATGGGACCGTTTTTTTCCTTATATAAATGTGCTGCCTAAATTGTGGTGATTCTTGAAGGATTGCACATTTTTGATATAGAGTCCAAAATGAAAATTGTGTTTCATGGAGATAGAGATTGTAGCTTTTGTACATGAAATCAAAGCATCTTGGAGACCAAGCAAATCTTCTCACCCTCCTTCTCTGCTGCATGTTAAACACATTGAAACAGGTTACCAGCAGCAGCAGTAGCCTCAGTATCCATGGTATCCAGGTAGAAATCTTTGTGACAGTATTTCTTCCAGCTTTCCTTTACCTTTTGATCTGAAGTTCCTAAGATCAAGTTTCAACACTTGATATATTACATCTGCTCTCTTGCTGTGCCTGTTGTCATGCATCATTCATTTGTTCCCTACAGGTATTTCAGGGAAGACTTTGTCAAAAGGTCAATTTTATCAATATGTAATCTTTTAAACAGTGATTTTCCAAACTGTTTGTCTAATTTGTTTTGCTGCTGTTGTTCAGTTGCTATGTCGTGTCCGACTGTTTGCAACCCCACAGACTGCAGCACACCAGGCTCCTCTGTCCTCCACTGTCTCCTGGAGCTTGCTCAAATTCATGTCCATTAGGTCGGTGATGCCGTCCAACCATCTCATCCTCTGTCGTCCCCTTCTCCTCCCGCCTTCAGTCTTTCCTAGCATCAGGGTCTTTTCCAGTGAGTTGGCTCTTCACATCGGGTGGCAAAAGGATTGGAACTTCAGCCTCAGTCCTTCCCATGAATATTCAGCGTTCTGATCTCCTTTAGGATGGACTGGTTGGATCTCCTTGCAGTCCAAGGTACTCTCAAGAGTCTTCTCCAACACCACAGTTCAAAAGCATCCATTCTTCGGTGCTCAGCCTTCTTTATGTCTTTAATTTATGGACATTCATATTCCAATCTGCTCTAAATATAGACCCTAAGCCCATAAGGCCTTGTTTTATTACAAAACTCTTGCTCTGTGAATTATTTAGCATCACTTCAATCATTATTCTTTTTATGTTGAATTTATTTTTCATACTGTTAGTTCAATATTTTGATCCAGAAATATTCTCCACTCCCTCATGTCTTAAAAGCTTTCTTTATCATAGTAGAAAATGTTCATTACAAACCTTTTTAGATTTCCAGCTTTTCCCAATGTCCATGATTTAGGAGTCGTAACATTTAGTCTGGGTCTTCCCTCATGGCTCAGCGGTAAAGAGTTGGCCTGCAATGCAGGAGACCCAGGTTTGATCCCCGGGGTCAGGAAGATCCCCTGGAGGAGGGCATGGCAACCCACTCCAGTGTTCTTGCCTGGAGAATTCCACGGACAGAGGAACCTGGCGGACTACAGTCTGTGGGGTCACAGAGAGTTGAACAAGACTGAAGCAAGTGAGCATGCAGGCTCACAAACTTTAGTGTAGAAAAACCAAATCCTGATCATGTCTTATGTAGTTAGATGTTCACTTTTTGCATTTTAAAAAACATTCAATTCTACACTCATACTTTCAAACTGCAAAAGCATAAAATCCTTAGATATATCTACAAATCTGTATTAGTTATCTATTTCTGTGAAACAAATTAGCCCAAAACATAGCAGCTTAAAAGAATGAGCCTTTATTATCTCACAGTTTCTGAGGGTCAGAAATTTGGGAGCAACTCAGTTGGGATTATGCATCTGAGTCTCTCAAGAGTTTGCAGCCAACCTGTAGGCTGGTTGCTGTTATCCCAAGTCTCTACTGGGGATCTGGAATTACTTTGAAACTTACTCATCTGATTATAGGGAAGCCTTGGTTCCTTGCAGGCTTTTAGTTGGAGAGTTTAACTGAAAAGACACGTGCGGAGGGAAGGAGAGCATAAGATGGAAGTTATCTATAACGTCTTCTCGGAAGAAAGGTATCATCATTTCCGCCATGTTCTGTCGGTCTCCAGAGCATCCTTGCAGGACCAGCGCCTGAGATGCAAGACGGCAGTGAAGAGCAGAACAGGGTGGGAGACGGGGTGCGGCCCACGGGCCGTCGTGGAGGGCTGCTGCTACCAGGTCCTTCAGTGCGTCATCCAGGCCTTCAGATGGAAGCGTTCTGGGTTTCTTCTGAAGAAATCAGTAATCCCCATGGACGTTAATTAAGTCACGGTAGTGCACTAAGACCTGTGGTTAACCTTAGATAATTATTCCTCTGTTAGCATCCTCCAGTTTGCTGGATCATGTCTCTTAGTGACGGTCTAAACTTATGCACCATAGTTTCCAAGTCATTTTGTTTTCCAGTTTTCAAAGTAAAAGGAGAAGGATCGCTCTCGTTTCACATGGAGAATAGCCGCGCGGAAGAGCCCTCTCCCACACGTGGCCTCAGGGCTGTGCTCAGCCGCTCAGTCATGTCCGACTCTGCGGCCCCTGGACTGTAGCCCACCAGGCTCCTCTGCCGTGGGGGTGCTCTAGGCAGAAACGCTGGAGTTGGTTGCCATGCCCTCCTCCAGGGGCTCTTCGAGTTCAGAAAGTGAACCCAGGTCTCCCGCATGGCAGGCAGACTCTTTACCATCTGAGCCACCAGGGAAGCCCAAGAATCCTGGAGTGGGCAGCCTGTTCCTTCTCCAGGGGGACTTCCTGACCCAGGGATTGAACTGGGGTCTGCTGCACTGCAGGCGGATTCCCTACCATGCTTAGTTTAGCTACATGGAAATACGTCATGATGGTGTATGATTCGGTGGACTTAGGTAGTGATCTGTGAAGACAAAAGGGGTGTGGAGGCAAAGAGTCATGAATTCATTTGTTTTCAACTTGTGCAAAGCAGTGTCTTCAGCAGGGGAGATGCGATGATAAGACATTCTGCTCACCCTCAAGGAGCTCAGAGTAGTTACAAGCTTCAGAACAAACTTAAACGTGGGTCATCATTCATGTCCCCAGCCCGCTAGCTTCAGGGTGGATATCCTGTCTGTCAACAGTGTTGTGAAAATCGGTGAGATGATCTGTATAGTGTTGTGATCTAGTCAAAACCGATGTGTTATATAAATGCCTTATTAAATTTCAAAGGGCCTGTCACAGGCACGGTCATTATCAAATGTTTCCGTATAAAATGTGTATTTTCCCCTTCTGCAACATAAGTATTAAAATTTCTAATACAGTCACACCTGTGATCAGTCTTTTCTTACAAATAGATGGGAAAATGGAAGTAATTTTCTAATTAATTCAAAATAGAACCAAACCCTTTCCCCTAATTATTTGGCAAATAGAATCATAGTATGTTTCTTCTGGGGAAATTAGTATTTTAGGCAAAAGTGATTGTTGGCTTACAGAGTCTTAAATAATTTTCAAATATTTAAAATAATTTGGAGTAAAATACCGTCCTCATTTTTGAGAAATAAGACAGCGAACTTAAAAGCCTTTAAGTTCAGACAAAAACACTGTATAAGAATAAAGAATCAAGACTGACATTTTTGTTCTACGTTGTATCACTGCTAGAATGCAGAATTTCAACTCAAATCTTGCAATTATATGGAGAGAAATTCTGCCCCCAAAATAGAGTCTCATCTGAAAGTTTTAAATGAGATCTTCTTCTCCTCTGAGGGGGCGTGTCTTTCATCTGGCCAGCCATGTAACAGGCAAGTGGCACTATATGTACACACACACCGATCCAGAACGATGCAACATATTGCAGGTTTCAATCAGCCTTAAAAGAAAAGGAAACTAAATGTAGCTACAATAAAGCTTATTAACTAAGAAAGGATTGATTAGTATTTTCCTCCCTCTGGTGTTGGAGTGCATAGTATAACCAGGCCACTGAGTTTCTGCTATGCTAAACTCAACCTGTGGAGAAGAAAATGGCAAACCACTCCACCCCATGGCAACCCACTTCTGGCCTGGGGAATTCCAGGGACGGAGGAGCCTGGTGGTCTACATGGGGTCACAAAGAGTTGGACACGACTGAAGCAACTTAGCATCAAACTCAACCTGAGAACCTGAATGGCAGGATCCTTATTGCCTGTCGTGTGTGTGTGTGTGTGTGTGTGTGTGTGTGTGTGTGTGAGAGAGAGAGTCACTCAGTTGTGTCTGACTCTTGTGACCTTACTGCCCATGGGGTTTTCAGGCAAGAATACTGGAGTGGGTTGCCATTTTCCTCCTCCAGGGGATCTTCCCGATCCAGGGATGGAACCTGCGTCTTCTGGGTCTCCTGCATTGGCAGAAGGATTCTTTATCCACTCACTGGTTGTCTGTCAGTAGACTGGACTAATACACAAATGCTTATCATTTACAATACAGGAAAATATGAGATAATCAGCTTGTACAAATTCCTTTTTTGCAGTGTGGTATCTTTGAATTTTGAACTCTCAAGGAGTAATTTCTGAAAGTGTCTCCTGGTATTTTGTTATCTGCAAATTATGGCTGTATTACCTTAAGAAAATTCAATATCTGGAGATCATTATTTAACAAATACATGGAGGAGAGAAAATTGTTACTATTTGTACTACATAAAGATTTTGTTTCACAAAATGATGCCATTGCATGATTCCTATAAACAGGGAGCTTCTCCAGTGCATTTAAGATGTGAATTGAATAACAGAAACGTGATGTATATAGAAATTTCCAGCCAAACATTTGCAGTGGAACAAAAAGAAAGATTTTTAAAGTGTAAGGCTGTTTCTGATTAATTCACGTTAAGGGAGAATTTAAAGCATTTAACAAAAACCACAATCCATCTTTGGGAATCTGTTGATTTTTTTTGCCACTAATGTTATTGTAGCTTTCACCAATCAGTGTGATCAAATTTAGCTTTCAGTTCATCTAGGGCTTACTAAATCTCTCTGAATTTATATCAGTCAAGATGCTAAATGAGGGTATAGAACATCTATGATCTTCTAATGCATTGGTTGCCATGGAAGCTGCTTTTCTGGCCTGACTTGATCAATTTTTTTTCAAGCAAGTAATTTGATAATTCTTTCCAAAGGGAAAATGTCATAATGTTCTTGTTCCTGATTGAAAGAACCAAATTGTGTCTTTAAATTCATAATGGTATCCCCCTAATAACCATGATATTTTGGTCATTTTATTTATACTCAGCAGATACTAATACTTGAGTTTGTGTATTTTTAAAAGTGTGTCAGTTAAAGTCTTTCTACTATTAACTTCCTTTTTCTATGTTTATAAAAAGATGACCTAAAAAATCCAAATCTTTTTGAATGTAAACATTGGTGATGTTTTCCTTGAGAAGCAGTGGCTGCTTGCATCACAGATAAGTAAACATTTAGGTAAAAAGACTCCTCCTGCCAGCCAGCACTGTCATCAAAAGCCTTCATTAAATGCTGCGCTCGCATATTAGATTTATCTCAATTAGCAGCACTGGGATCCTTACTCAGAATTTTTTGACCATCTAGTCCTGATACTGCGCTTCCTGAAAGGAAATGGAGCAGGAAGGAAGACATGCCTTGCTATGAAATGTGATGTGTAGGAAGGGGCTTTCTCAGTTTTCCTAAACCAGTCTCAAACCCGAGGCAGCACTTTCATTTTATGATTGTAAACATAAGATCCAGTGCGCATTTGCAGAGTTAACTGTAATGCTGCATGAGAGGTAGGGGCATCATGAAATTAATTAGGACATTTACTTTCAGTCCTGAGAAAGAAAACAAGGTCCTCTCTAGCAATCTCGGGATGGCCTGTAGGTGGCAGTGTGTAGCAAGGAGAGGCTGACTGGTCCTCCCAGCGTGAGCTCTTTTACAGCAAAAGTGAAAAGAAAAACGATCAGTTTCTTGTCAGAAATGCCTTCTTGCATCTCTTGCATTTGGCTTCCTCCTCTAATGAATTTCTGAACATATGTGTCCCGTATCATCGATAACATCACCATTCATTTTCTTTGGTTCAAAAACAATGCTTTTTCTTTAACATGTACCAAGTGCCCACGATAGTTTTATGAGCCCTGTGCGTGTTAAGAAAATATTTTTTTTGCCTGCCTGACTGTCAATACTGAGTTGAAAGTAAACATCTCAACTGCTTTATCATTTTCTGTTTCTCAAAATTTGAGTACAGAAGTTATCTGGAGAGGACTGGCCAAGATACGAAGAACAAACACACAGACACACTGTTTAAAGAATGGTCAGAAGTGGGGGTTTGTTTTTGCGTTCTAGAGGAAAGCTCCCATGAGCTTCTCTCTGTGATATGCAGCTCCATCTGGTTTTGTTGGGAGTTGGGCTTTGCCAGATCTGTCCAAATGCTTTGTCATAAATTCAAATGGGAAGCCATGTTTATCCCTCTTCATTATGACTGTATATCCATGCCATCCCCACTGTCTTATGTGACTATAATTTTCATAGCAAAAACATAAATATAGAAAGAGTCCCCAGGAGTTTTTTCCCTGAGGGTCTTTTCTCCTGTCCTAAACAGGAGTTACTGGCGTTTTGGAAACACTGCATGTTTCTAACGACCAGTGTCTTTTGTAAAAGAAACAGTAAAGAAATTAGAGCAGTCCAAAGACTGCTGCTCCAAATCTCGATCGGAGACTTCATTACTTTTTACGTAATTGTATTCTATCCATGTCTGATTCAGTTAGAAGTTCTTTCCAACAAAGTAGATTACAGCATCTGGAGCTTTTGATCTCCTTTAAGCCTCTGAGGTAATCAGGCAAACTGATCGCTTCAAAAAGGGAATGCAAACCCTCAAAACCGATCTCCCAGATTTCTCACGACACTTTTAACCCTCTATGTGTGTTGCAGCTGTTACCCTAAGATCACAGCTGGGCTCAGTTCTAAGCTATAAGCTTAACTATCGCACAACATTTAAGCATCTTCTAATGCCTTGTTTGTCAACACTGGCTTATTTCTTTTGCCTACTTGTTTTTTTTAAAGGACACTGAAATCAAGCTCATTAATTCAATTATTAAAAAAAAGCAAAACTCTTGCGGAAAAAAAAAAGCTATTTAATCTGGCCTTTCCCAGTTATCTGACGCCCATAGCCCTGATAAGTTGCAAAGGTCATTTTCTGTCTCCCTGGTCTTGCCAGTGTGTTCAGATTCATAAAAACAAGCCTTTTCCTTGAGTCTAATTTGCTCCTTTCTGTCTTCAAGCTGTCCTGCCTTTCTACTGAGTCTCTTGTGGTTTTTTTTAGATGTCACTTGTTTTTGTGCTGTTTATGCTTTGTGTACTTTATGCTTTTGTCCTTTTCAAACTGCTGTAGATGCTTGTGGGCTTCAGCTCCCTGGCACAACTGCTCTGTTCCTTTGTAAGCTTCCTCTTGTGGGTAGAACACCGATCCGTTGTAGTTTTATTATTGTTGTCTTTTATTAAAAGCAGGAATCTGATTTCATTCCTTTCACATCCATCAAAACGTCTTTTCCTAGAACTGGCGTTCTTCCACTATTATTTGGTTAACTTGCCACATACAAGTGATTTTTCATTTCTTGATTGGGGAAAGAAGCTCTCAAGGGTGATGTTGAGCTGGAGAACACCAGCTTTCCTCCTAGAGACAAAGGCCGTGCTTCTCTGCCATTTTGGTACCCAGCCAGCCTCTAGCACTGTGAAGCTCCTGGCTTTTGTGAAAGTTAGTGATCTTCGGAGAAAATGTCTCATATTTAAGTTCATCTTGGGTTAAAAAATTCTTACATAACCTAAATGGATGAAGGGCTGAAATTAATTACATAATAACGATTCTGAATGTTCATGTGTGTGTAGTTTTCTTTATTTGTAAAAGTCTCAGATTGTAGCCTTTCTCTATAGACTCCCATTTCTTTTCCTGGTATTACTGTTAAGAAACAAACAAGCGTTATTTTTCTCATTTTTTGGGTGGTCAAAATGAAGCCAGGCTAAGTGAGCAGAAACAGGGAAGGGAATAAATGTCTCCTAATTCCAAGCCTGCTGCCTCCAGCACTTCGCAGGTGCTGCTTCTATGAAAGCTAGTGATGTTTGGAGGAAAATGCCACCGTTAAAGCACACCATGGCTTCTACTGGACCAAAGGGATGCTGTCTCCCATGGGAAGGCAACGTGCTCATGTGTTTTTGAAAAGTCATGTAGATCTGTAACTGCTAAAGGGAGGCAGTGTTCTTTGATTACTGCAAGAGTCTGTTAGCTGATTAGAGAAGGTTCTTAATAATATAGGAGGCAGGAGAATTCCTGCAAGCTTCTCCTGACTGTGCAATCCATTTGGGGACTCATTACTGAAATACCATTTAATGCCTAAAATAAGAATAGTGAGCATTTTCAGACAACACCTTGTGTAAGGACTATGTATGATCAATTATTTTTTTCCCAAGGAGGAGATAAACATATTATTGAAAAATATATATGTTTAACCTTTTTTCCTAATTACGATGTATATATTCATAAAAGTTTAGAATATGCAAAGATGCAAAACTGAATTGCCTGTAATTCTCCCACTTTGATATAATTGTTTTTTAGATTTTTAAGTAAATGCACATTCAGAATTTTACAAAAATGGGTTTGTGGGTTTCTCAAGAGAGCTCCAACAAATAGCATCCTTTCTCAACATCTGAGAAGATGTTGAGAGAAAAATCCGAAAGAACTATAGAGGCAAGAATAATGTTTACTACTAACAGAGGGTAGGCAGAGCAAGGAGATTGATCTCTGCTACCCAAATAGACTTGCGTCCAGCAATTCCAAGGTCATGCAGACTCCTTGTTCTGATGTCTGGGTCTGCTCCGGGTTGTGGCCCATGCAGGAACCCTACCCTGGAGGAGAGACAGGTCTGTGTCTCTGCAGGAACGCTCCATCTCAGGAGGAAGTGAGGCGAGCTAAGCGGAGGTATCAGCTATTGTATTCACATTTACCAACTAATTAACTCACAGGCCAAGAAAATGTGCATTATACAAGTTAGTTTCCCCTAACTGCAAGGACATTCAATACGGACATTGAAGTATTTCCCATCCGCAGGGTTACGCGATACCTCTCGGCTTATGTTTTGTCCCCTTTTCCCATTTAACCAGGAAGCTTGGCTTTTCTCTGGATTCTAGCTGAACCCACTAGATTTACCTTAGCCAAGCATTTTCTTTGGCATATAGCATGAATCAAAGCTGGAAATATTATTATTATTATTAATTATGGTTATGTAAAAAGGAAAAAATCTAAGAAAACAGCATGAGGGGAGATGGATGCTACCCCACTTCCAGACACACGGATCAGTGGAGCAGAGTGGAGAGCTCAGAGACGGACCTCCATAAATACAGTCAACCGATGCGTGACAAAGGGCGAAGGTGACGCAATGGTGAAAGACGGTCTTCAACAATCACTACTGGGACAGCTGGACATCCACTTGCAAACAGAAACGGAGTCTAGATACAGACCTTGTACCCTTCTCTAAAGTTAATTCAAAGTAGATCATAGACCTAAATGCAAAACGCAAAACTATAAAACCCCTAAAAGATTAAGTAGGAGACACCCTAGATGGCCTTGGATTTGTCAGTGGTTTTCAGACGCAACACAAAGGATGCGATTCAAGAAGAAAGAATTGCTAAGTTGGACTTCAGTAATTTAAAAAATTTCTGTGTGAAAGACATCAAGAGAATGAAAAGACAAGTCATAGAGAAAATTTAAAAAAGCCTGATAAAGCTGATAAAGAACTCTGACCCAAATATAGAAAGAACTCTTAAAACTCAACAACAAGAAAATAAACAACTTAAAAAACATGGGTCGAAGGTCTTAACAGATCCATCACCAAAGAGAATATATGGATGTCAAGAAGCATATGAAGAGATGCTTCACATCGAATGTTATCAGGGGACTGTAGGTCAGAGCAAAGAGATACCGCTCACTTCACACCTATTAGAGTAGCTAAAAATCCAGAATACTGACAACACCAAATGCTGGCAAGGATGTGGGGCAATAGAAACTCATTTATTGCTACTAAATAAATAGTAGCAATTTGTGCTATTTTATATTTAGGAATGCAAAATGGTATAGTCCTTTTGGAACATAGTTTGGTGGTTTCTTGTAAAACTACGCCTACTCTTACCGTATGATCCAGCAGTCACATTCCTGGGTATTTACCCAAAGGAGTTGAAGACTTACATCTACACAAAAACCTGCACACCTGCGTTTACAGCAGCTTTATCCATAATTGCCCGCACTTGGAAACAACCGAGAGGCCTTTCAACAGGTGACTGGATAGGCCGGGGTACATGTAGACACCGGATTATTACTCGGTGCGAAAAAGAAGTGAGCCATCAAGCCAGGAAAAGACACGGAGGAATCTTAAATACATATTACTAAGCAAGAGGAACTAATATAAAAATGCCTGCATACTGTTTGACTGTATGACATTTGGGAGAAGGCAAAACTATAGAGACAATAAAAAAGAATATCAGTGGTTGTTGGGGTTAGAAAGAAGGAAAGGATAAATTGGCGGTGAAATTGCCAGATGTGATACTGTCATAGTGGCTACATGTCATTATAAATGTGTCCCAGCTCACAGAATGAACACCACCAAGAGGGGGCCTAATATAGATGACAGGCAATGGGTAATGATGTGCAGGTCCGGTTTCATCGGTTGTAACGAATGTACCACTCTGATGGGGGATGTTGATAAAGAGGGAGGCTGTATGTATTCAAAAGCAGGTATATGTGGGAAACCTTTGTACCTTCTGCTTGATTACTCTCTACCTAATTCTATGCTAAATTGGTTTATTTAAACTCTAAATACTAAAAGTTGAAATACACTCTTTGGTTTAATAATCAAAAAGGGCTTAATGGGAGAAGTTGGACATTTGATCCACGAAAGACTGGATGCACTTTGGCTGTGGCTCAAAGGGGGAACAGCATTCACATAGGTAGAGTGGTGTCCGAGGCTCAAAGAACATCATTATGTCAAACCACACCACTAATCTAATCCTTGGTTTTCTTCTTAAGGTGGTTTTGGAAAGTACATGTTGAAACTTCAGAGCCGTACTGGGAGAATTCAGTTCAGTACCTTCTCCATTATAATAATTCTGCTCTTCTCTCTCTATCCTTTGGTCTATCTTTTGTTTCCTGATCTTTGTAACAAGATAATGAAAATAATAAAAATCGAATCTGAATTGTACTAGCAATTAGAAGATTTGCCTCTATGGGAGCTTAATTTGAAGTCTCATGAAACAATCATGAATAACCCTTAGTAAACTTTCACTTGAACACAGTTGTTGTGACCACTAAGTTATAACTCTGACCTAACATTTAGGGCTACGTTGCACAATAAATAGTAGCTACTGTTACCAAGTATTTGTAATATATAGAGAATGCAGTGAAAATTGCTGAAACCAAAAACATTCATATCTAAAAATTGTTGTTCACCAGGGGCTAGTATAAATTCTGTGGTAAAGAGGGTCCGTTGCACTTTCATGTACGTAATGATTGTTCTTATGAAATACTGAATTGACCATAATCATTTATATTCATGAACTGTGATTTCTTGGTACTTTGATGCTACATATGCAACTGTGGAATTACTTACCATTTGGTACCAGTTTATTCTATGAATAATAAAAAACATTATATTAAATAGTCGCTAGAGCAGGGAAATATTTTTTACTGGAATAAATTCTAGGGGTAGAATTCAGATTCATGAATAGAAAGTTGAAAGATTTAGTTAGAATTAGGATTTTGCTTGGAGAAGGCAATGGCACCCCACTCCAGTACTCTTGCCTGGAAAATCCTATGGACGGAGGAGCCTGGTAGACTGCAAGTCCATGGGGTCACTAGGAGTCAGATATGACTGAGCGACTTCACTTTCACTTTTCACTTTCATGCATTGGAGTAGGAAATGGCAACCCACTCCAGTGTTCTTGCCTGGAGAATCCTGGGGACGGGGGAGCCTGGTGGGCTGCCCTCTATGGGGTCACACAGAGTTGGACATGACTGCAATGACTTAGCAACAGTAGCAGGATTTTGCTAACCATTATTTTTCTTCCTCTTGGGAAAATATCAAACCCAAGACGAAGCTACTGTCGCACAATCTGGGCTTTGCAGGTGCTCTAGTGGTAAAGAGCCCACCCGCCAATGCCAGAGGTGTAAGAGACGCTTGCTCCACACCTGGGTCAGGAAGATGCCCGGGAGGCGGGCAGGGCAACCTGCCTGGAGAATCCCACGGACAGAGGAGCCTGGCCGGCTAGTCCATGGGGTCACAAAAGAGTTAGGCAGGACAGAAGGGACTTCGCACACATGGATGCGTAATAGTGTATGACTTTATAAACTTGCATAATGGTTTATACTTTTCCACAAAGCCTTGCGATAAATGTTTAAAAGACACTGTGTAATTGGTTAATGCTGTATGTTTTTCAAGAGACAGTAACTTCCTACCAGGAAAATTAAAAAATTGATTCTAGGAAAATCCAAGCTTGATAACATAAATTAGCCTCACGATGATACTGAAAGTTAATGCTCTGTGTGGTGCAAGTGTGCTTAAAACAACAACAACAAAAAGCAATTGTGTCTCTAGTTGCATATGACATAGAATTCTTGTAAAAGGTGGCCTTTGATTTGTAATTGTAGTGTTTCTTTCTCTTTCTTTTGATTCAGTGTCTATATTGTTGTTCAAAGAAACAATGAGAGAAGCCCTCTTCCTGTCGGGCACAGGAGTGAGCAATCGGTAGGTGAGCCTGCCGTTTGGCTCAGTAAGCACGTCCCAGCAACGCCATGGCTTCGTTATTGTTTTTTTGCCCACCTGCCATGTCTTTAATAGTTGAGATTCGTTAAGTCCTCACGTACGGCTCTGCCATTTGTGTCATTCTATGTTAGCTTTTCCGAGAAGACGATGGCGCCCCACTCCAGTGTCCTTGCCTGGAAAATCCCATGGATGGAGGAGCCTGGTGGGCTGCAGTCCATGGGGTCGCAAAGAGTCGGACACAACTGAGAGACTTCACTTTCACTTTTCAGTTTCATGCATTGGAGAAGGCAATGGCGCCCCACTCCAGTGTCCTTGCCTGGAAAATCCCAGGGATGGGGAGCCTGGTGGGCTGCAGTCCATGGGGTCGTGAAGAGTCGGGCATGACTGAAGCGACTTAGCAGCAGCAGCAGCATGTTAGCTTTTGAGCAATATCTGTTATTTATCCTCTAGCAAAACTAAGCCAGTGAGGTTGTTTGAAAGCAGTCATTCTTTCAGAATGGATAGCTTGTCTTTGTTTCAGGATGTTATTTGGTAACTTCCTTTTTTTCTGCAATACATGTTTTATTACTCTTGGATGATACTGATGAAGTTGGATTAGAAATCAAGGGCACTGTCAAATAAGAAGGGCTTCTATGGGGCTGAAATAAAGCGTGCTACCTGGGAAGCCTTAAGATGGAGCATAAACTTTCTATTAACACGTGAGAGTCATGTAGTGTGAGTCAAAATCATGTATCATATCAAAGTTACAAGAAGATAATGATGTCTATTGGAATGATAATGTATGAGAACAGTCAGATCAGTTCATATTTATGTCAAATATAAGGTTTTAGAAACTCTATAACAATTCTCCACAGTATACCTGTCTGACATACTGCTGCCTAGGAATAGCAGAGAGAATGATTTCAATAGATTCGCCTCAGGTTAGTCACCTAACACGTAAGTCAGTGATTAAGAAAACAGTTTGAACACTTTACCTTTAGGAAGGATATGGGCTAATTTCCTCATTTTCCAAAGCATCTTTAGATACTGCCTGAGATAATTAATTCAAAGCTAGCAATTTAATACCATAATTTAAAATTATAGAGGCAAACACTGGGAATATCTCTAATGAGTAATAAATAATAGGTGGAGGAGGGAGGAGGAGAGCTAGGTAGGTACCAAATCCCTCATCTCTCATGATGGGAAAGCGTGGGAAGCTGCCTGGCCTTTATAAATAAAGAGAGACATGGAGATATATTGTGGTGATGGTGACCAGTAAAATAACTAAAAATGAAGACGTTGAAATATCTGTTTTAGGAGAACAGAGCTGGAAGGTTAGATATGAGGGGAGAGATCTTGCCTTCTCACTCTTAGATTTCATATCGTTTGAATTTACTTTTTCGTGTGTATCCTCTCTCTTTAGAAAAGATGCTCCCCTTTGGTATTTCCATTTTCCTCGTCTATGTCTTATAATCACAAGTAGCTTTGCACCCAGGAGGCGCTAGTAGCCAATGCAGGAGATGCAGGTTCATCCCCTGGGTCAGGAAGATCCCCTGGAGAGGTCAGGAAGATCCCCTGGAGAGGTCAGGAAGATCCCCTGGGTCAGGAAGATCCCCTGGAGAGGTCCGGAAGATCCCCTGGGTCAGGAAGATCCCCTGGGTCAGGAAGATCCCCTGGAGAGGTCCGGAAGATCCCCTGGAGAGGTCAGGAAGATCCTCTAGAGAAGGGAATGGCAACCCGCTCCAGTATTCTGGCCTGGAAAATCCCACGGACAGAGGAGCCTGGCGGGCTGTGGTCCATGGTGCCACAGAGAGTCGGACATGACTGAACGACTCACACTTTACCCAAATCTCAAACAGCTTAGGCCTCTGCATCTCTCTGTAGGAAAGAATCGTCTCATGTGACCTCCAGGAGGATTTTCACCGGGTTTGTAGCCCTGCCAGTCCTGCAGGTGGGTCTGCCTACGCTGTCTGCATTGTCAGATGGAGGGCTTAGCAGAGGAAAACATTTGTTATAAAATATGATTCCAAAGGTTAGAACAGAGCCTACTTCAGATAAAAGGAATTCCTTCTGGACGTACTAAGGACCTGGCACCAGAAGCTTCAGCTTAGGGTAGGTGCACTGGCTTCATTCATGAGTGGGCAGTGAGACAAGGTTGTGGCTGGATTTTCATCTTATTAGGGTGTAGGGTTTATTCAGGGAATCTTCTTTCTTCTGATAGGTGGAAGATGTAGTGCAGGTCTCTAGGGAAGTATTTCTCCATGTATGATCCATACGTGTGCTGAATGAGAATCAACCTGGGGTGTTCAGATTTCACAGGCCCCAGACATACATGCTGCTTCAGAATCTTTTGAGTCCTGGGAATCTTAACTTTTAATAAGCTCCCCAGATGGTTCTGGGGCCCACTAAAGTGTAAGGGTTTTTGCATGGAAAGTAGAAACACATACAAGAATTGTTCTAGATAGGTGTGTTTCAAGAATGTGGCTCTTACATGACCATCACACTGTGTGCAATCAAACAGTGTCTGGGGAAAAGATGGTCCATGCCAAGATTTTTTTTTTTAATTGTGTACACTACTTATAATTTTACCTTTTCTTTTTCTTTTAATACTATTTTTCTTTCACTTTATGGTAGAGAAATAGTGATGAATGCTGATGAGGCAATCGTTACTCCAGCCCCAGACTCTCATTTCATGTAATTATTTGAAACCAGAACAGCACTTAACAGCACTGCCTTACCTCTTTTGGGAGATGAGCTAATTAAAAGCTCAAGCAAGACAGACTCGTTTTTTTTTTTTTTTTGGTTGTTTCCTTTTCTAAGCTGGTTGAGGGGAACAAAAGGGAAAAAAATAAGAATATTTTGGCTTCTGATGTTTTTCTGCCATCATTTTATGTTAGTAAAATATGGAGTGTGTTTCTGATTTTTCTGTTCTGAAAAATAGGATGGCAGATTAATATTTAATAGGGGAGGAGGTACAACTGAAAAATGAGTAAAATTTATTCAGCCAGAATTATTTAAAAAGGCACAGTAGAAGAGAGTAGTGTTTTAGACAAATTATCCAGATGATTGAGGGAAAGCAAATAAAAGCTTTGGATCTCATTAACTAGACATATTTCTTAAGCTGTCTCAGACCAGCACACTTTGTGGACTGTAAATCGGAGTCCCGATCATCATTGTCCTAATTGAGCTTCCCTGGCGTCCCAGTGGTAAGGACCCGCCTGCCAATGCGGGAGACGCTGGTTCAGATCCTGGGTGGGGAAGGTCCCCCAGAGAAGGACATGACAGCCCGCTCTGGTGTTCTTGCTGGGAAATCCCATGCACAGAGGAGCCTGATGGGCTGCAGTCCGGGGGGGGGGGTCACAAAGAGTCCGACGTGACTGAGCGACTGAACACCAAGACAGGTTACTGAGATGCGTGCTACGGAGCAAGCCGTCATTGCGCTGATCTTAGAGAGACCAACGCCACTATCTTGCCACTGATGTGAAAGAGGGTTTTTTTTGTTTGTTTGTTTGTTTGGATTTTTGTTTTGCTTAAGAGAACCATCAAATCAAACCTCAATGTATTTCCCACATTCTTTTCCTTGGCCAAGTTGGTGTGGAAAACGTGTTTTCCTGAGAGCCCTTGTTCCGCTTGGCTGCCCATTTCCTTTTGGAGCGATCTATGAAGCTATATTTTGTAGCGTGATCTATCAAACCATATTTTCAAAGCAAAATCCATCTCAAACGCCAGTATCCTCTCTTTTAAAAGTTTCCAGCCAACTTACCATTGTAAGAAAAGCACAAGTACCTGGCCTGGGCAGCAGGATTTGGGCTGGATGTCTCACGTTGTTGATCTCGTGATGTTCGCTCATAGAGCGTGGGGGGTCTGGCTGCACGTCCCCTCTCCACGTGCACGTTACGCCGCGCAGTGTCCCGCTCCCCCCGCAGAGGTGTCTGCGATCGCGTTGTGTGGGAAATGATCCTGTTTATAGTTTTGACGCCATCTTGTTAAATCTGGGAGGTGATGAGGGTGTTCTTGAGAAACATGTACAGATACTGTGACTTACTGCCATTTATGAACTCAGATGCGTCCATGTAGATTACATTCCTTTTTCTTTTGCCTTTGAAATGAAAATACGAGGGCTTTTAAAATTATTCTTTAAGATGGTATGTGCTTGTAGTGGAATCTGAAACGGAGCTGTAATAAACACTCATCTAATCTACAGGACTTGCTCACATAGTTTATCACCATTTCAATTTCAGGCTTTCACTATCTGCCTTTGCACCTTGCTTTGGACTAGCTCATCACCCCCCCCCCCCCCCCGCCTTTGATAGTGCAACAGAAGAGCTAGACTCTTTTTACAGTTTGTGGTTGTGTTTAGGCTTCGTAAGAAATCTTATGTATTCATTCATTCATGCCTGCTTGTCTCACGGGATAAGGTAACCATATCATTTGCTCCAGGTCTTGCGTTTTCTTGTTTAAATTCAGAAGCTCTTTTTACTTCTAGATTTATTTTCTTTAGCACACCAAATTCTCTCTGGCGCTCCCGTGAACAGCTGTGGGTGGTGATGGGGCGATGTTTGGAGATAGTGCTTCCGCATTCTGCACGTCCCCCCGAGCGGCTTCATAGAACGTGGAAAGTACAGTCTAGCTCTGCAGCAGATGGACTTTCAAATAGCATTCACTGAGGTCTTTCCCTTTCATATCAAGAAACACAAGCTATATACCCTACTTAGTATGCTGACATTTCACAGTTGATATCCTCATATATTTTCCCTTTCACTTGATGGCAGGGATGGGAATTGAGGTGCCCTTTTCAAACAAAACATGCTTTCCTTTTCAGCGTCTGTGAATGTTGACTACAACAAATCTATTTGGCTGAATTCTACGTGTTTTCTAAATTCCTATGTCGTACACCTAAAACAATGACTGCTTTGTGTTGGAAGAATGCTTAATAGTTTTCTAAGAGTTCATTAGCATTTGGCTCATCAATTGCTATATTTTAATATATATTTAGTCGTCATTAAAAGGGTATTTTTATGTGATTTTTTGTTCCTTTTTCCCTTCATTTTTTTGAGTACTTGCATTTTATTGGTTTAAAAATGTACAGAAATTGATGCTAAAAGAATTCTTGAACAGTTCAGTGACATCAAATATAGTGTTTAAAAATCTTAACAGTGGAAACCATTATCTACTTTAATTTATATCCTGTGTTTTGAACTGATTTTTACTTTGTATTCCGGAGGATTTAGATGGCCAAACAAGTTTCCCAAAATGGAAAAAAATGAGTTTTGCCAAAGAGATGTGGAATTGCACTACGTTTTAAGCTTCTTTATAAAAGGCAGTTTCAAATATCAAAAACTTTCAGCACAAATATTGCATGCTTGTTCTCAGTTCTGCAGTAAATTTGGTTATGGAAAATTTAATACAGTCTGTGTGAAGAGTCTAGAGATAAGTAAGTGTGTTGTTTCCTCTTGGGTAACTCCAAATTGTTTTCTTTAAACTTGTGATTTAGCAGGTAATCCTCTAGGTGAACCTTGACAATCTGGTTACACTGTGGCGCCAGGCCCTCTGAAAACAGCAGGTGATTGCTAGCTGCCTTACCACTCTCAGCTCTGGACCTTGGGGAAAGAGACATGTGAATCTTTATGATGAATATTAGTGTAGGGTTTATTTAGATTGAAAGTATCCATGGAGAGTCACAGGAGACGTTTTTAAGGCGTCTAAGACCCATTAGTGAGTGGCAGTTTGAAAATTTCATTGGTGCAAGTATAACTCTTGGTACTACCTCTCCTGTTTATTTGAAAAGGAGACACATGTTTTTGAAATGTTAAGATTAACCAGTGGAAACAGAAAAATTTGTTCTATGAGAAACAGAAAATAATCTGTGATAAAGAAGGGTTCAAAATTAGTGACCCTGACTATTTTCTGGTGGTGGAAAGTGGATTTTGTTAAAAGTGAGTGGGCAGGGCAGGTATAGGTTATTATTTATGAGAGTAGCTAACAGTTTTAAGGCCACAATTATATGCCAGATGCTGGGCCAACTGCTTCATGTGTATAATCACATTTTATCCTTATAATCCTATAGAGTAGGAACCATTATCTCTCCTGTTATCCAGGCGAGGGAATTGAGACTCGGAAAGAGAAACACGGAAGGCAGAAGAATGGCTTCCCTGCATACGTCCATACCCTAATCACTGGGACCTGTAACTGAGTTATATTAGGAAAATGACACTTTTCAGATGCGGTTAAAGTTAAGGACCGAGGGGTGGGAGGGGGGAATTATCTTGGTTTATCTGGGTGCCTCCATCCTCATCACATAAATCTTTAAAAAAGTTTCGAGATCCAGCTGTGATGACGAGGAAGAGTCAGAGAGGCATAAAATTGTGGTTTGGAAGGGAAGAAGGGCGCCCTGAGCCGAGGCATGCAGGCGTATTGCAGACATTGGGAAGTGCGGGGAAGCAGACCCCTTGCCTTGTTTTTTCGTGTCTGTGAAAGCCAAAAAGCCTAACACTTTAGGTTTCAGAAAGTGTCTTGGTCTGTTTAGGGTGCTATAACAGAACCACAGATTACACGGCTTATAAATGACAAATGTATTTCTCGAAGTTCTAGAGACTGGAAATCCAAGATCAGGGTGCTAGGTTGATTGGTTGAGGGCCCTGTTCCAGGTCACAGACTTCATGTTATAGTCTCACATGGGGGAAGGTTATAGAGAGCTCTCTGAGATCTGCTTTATAAGAGCACTAGTCCTGTACTTGAGTGCTTCAGCTTCACGACCAAAGGAGATCCCCAAAGTTGCACTTACTAATTGTATCACACCAGGCATTAGAATTTCACCATGTGAGTTTTGGGAGGCCACCAGCATTCATACCATAACAGAACGGGACAGAGCATTGCAAACACCTGGATTTCAGTCCAGCGAGACCCAGATCAGACTTCTAACTCCCAGAGCTGGAAGATGATAAATTTGTGTTGTTTTTAAGCCACTACATTCAAGGTAATTTATTATAACAACAATAGAAAATTAAGTCAGTACTGGTATTTGTATCCATGGAAGATCTGTGAAAGCCTTAGAACACCTAACAGAGCTGACAGAAAGTATTTCTCTCCCAAAGTCAGTCAGTAAAGACTAGAGGTGATTGCTGCTCTAAATGTGAAGACAATTCAAAGCTTCAAGAAACATGAAAAATCCAGGAAATATGATGCCACAAAAGGATCACAATAATTCTGAGTAACTTAATACAAAATAGGAATATCTACAATTCATCTGATAAAGAAATAAATATAACTGCTTCAAGAAAGCTCAGTGAAATACACACACACACACCACAGAAAGACAATTAAACAAAATTAGGATGGCAACATATGAACAAAATTAGAAGACCAACAAAGAGATAGAAATAATAAAGAGAAAACCGAAGAAAATTTCTGGAGCTGAAGAACACAGTGGAAAACCATCGAATCGGTGATGCCATCCAACCGTCTAATCCTCTGTCGTCCCCTTCTCCTCCTGTCTTCAATCTTTCCCACCATCAGGGTCTTTTCCAGTGAGCCCGTTCTTCGCATCAGGTGGCCAAAGTATTGGAGCTTCAGCTTAAGCATCAGTCCTTCCAATGAATATTCAGGATTGATTTCCTTTACGATTGACTGGTTTGAGCTTCTCACAGTCCAAGGGTTTCTTGAGAATCTTCTCCAAACCACAGTTCAAAGGCATCAGTTCTTCAGTGCTCACCTTTTTTATGGTCCAACTCTCACATCCATACATGACTAGTGGAAAAGCCATAACTTTGACTAGATGGACCTCTGCCAGCAAAGTGATGTCTCTACGTTTTAATGCACTGTCTAGGTTTGTATATAAATATATGAATTTTGACAGAATATGATATTAACTGTGATCGACTTTCTAAATGATTGGAGAAGTCTTCTTTGAAGAGGCAAATTTTACTTTCAGACTATATGTAAATTGAGAGGCATAGGAAAACTAGCATTTGGGAAGTTGGAGTATTGGGCATAGAGAAGGACAGATGCTAATGTCCCAAGGAATGAAAGAGCTTGTTAGTGTGTCTGCAGAATGAAAAGAAAATCTTTACTATTGGAAAAGAGTAAGCTAGAGAGAAGACTCATGATAAGGTTGAAATTGTGAGCCAAATCAAGTAGGACTTTCATAAGCTATGCATAAAATTTGGGGTTTTATTCTAGGCTCAGATGGTAAAGCATCTGCCTACAATGCAGGAGACCCAGGTTCTATCCCTGGGTTGGGAAGATCCCCTGGAGAAGGAAATGGCTACCCACTCCAGTATTCTTGCCTGGACAATCCCATGGACGGAAGATCCTGGTGGGCTACCGTCCATGAGGTCGCAAAGAGTCGGACACGACTGAGTGAGTTCACTTTCACTTTATTCTAGTTACTATAAGAAGTCATAAAAGTGTTTGCAGGGCCAGGAAAAACAGGAATTAATTTTTTTTTCTGTGAAAATTGAATATGCAGAGCAAAGAAAACTGTAATCTGTGACACAGTCAGAATCGCCCGTCCCCAGTTTGCAGATTTAGTGAACCGCTCTTCCTGAAAGAGATACTCCATGCTTATTGTCTCTAGAGAAAGGAAGAGAGGCTCTGTTACATGTCCGTTATCTTCTAGTAAAGACTTCAACTGCCAAAAACATGAACTCCCTAAGTGACTGGACGTAAACACGAAGATTTCTGTCAACCCTGGTGGCATAGCATTTACCCTTTCTTCCAGAGACAGTTGTGTATTTCCCCCCAAATTTGTATTGTTATTTGGGGGCAAATATTAATCTAATCCTGAGTTAGAAAGCTAACATGAAGAAATAACTCCCTGATACCACAGCTTATATGAGAGTTATTCTCAATATCTTCTTCAGACCCTTGATATAATTGATAAAATTCAGGATAAATAGCCTAGTTTATTAGGTATGAAATTGTATCTGGTACCGATCTAATATCTCTACCTGTATCTGTTACCACTGATGATAAACTCACCTTTATATAAGAAGCTCTATTTTACTCTAAAACATAACAGGGAATTTAAAAGATGCCCAAAATACAAGTGAGGGCTACTTATAATTTCATTTTGAGTTAAAAAACCGTCACTAGTGCAAAACTCCACAGTAATGACAAGCTAAGGCTTTATATGGAACGAAAAAATCCTTAACGAAATTAAAAAGCTAATCATCTTACAACATAAACAATTACCCACACTGTTTATGCGTAGTATTCTGCTTGTTAAAGAGATTTTGAGAGTCTGCATTAGCCTGTAGAGTTAGCGCCATGCTGGTGAATTAGAGTTGCTAACCACTTGAATTGTCAACTGTGCATTTTGGTAGATTTTCGCCTTGAATGCTAATGTGGTTTTTTAAGTCTCATTTTGATGAATTTTATTGTTGCATTAGGTACGCTCTGGTTTTTCCAATCAGTCATGTCCACTTCATCACTGTCAGTGTGCTATCGTAACATTAAATATGACCAGAGGTAAACATTATTGAAAGCTGTGCCCGTTACTGCTGTTTTACAGTAGCGTAATTTTGTTTTTATTTCCTTTGATTTTATGCTGATATGGGCTTCAGCAGTATTTGCCTGCAGCCTCTTTCAACTTTTCCTTTTAATTAAAAAGCCTAATTGGGAGTAATAAAAACTTCCAATTAAGCCTTTTAAATAAAAACTGAAAGCTGAAAGCGGCTGCGGTTGCAGATAGAGGCTGGCGCTGACACTTGCATTATGGCAGAATTCTGTTGCTGCCATACAATTTGTGGTTTCCAGGTTTGACTTGAGACCTTTGAGCTAGGATAAGTGGACCTGGGGAGAGATACCCAAGCAGATAATTATACAGTTAAACATTCATTGTCTTTGAGGAGGCTTGATTTTTGAGGCAGGAAGGATACTGAAAGAGACCCGAAATCAGTCATCATTATGGAGGCTGCTGCTGCTGCTGCTAAGTCACTTCAGTCGTGTCCGACTCTGTGTGACCCCATAGACGGCAGCCCACCAGGCTCCCCCGTCCCTGGGATTCTCCAGGCAAGAACACTGGAGTGGGTTGCCATTTCCTTCTCCGGTGCATGAAAGTGAAAAGTGAAAGGGAAGTCGCTCAGTTGTGTCCAACTCTTCGCAACCCCATGGACCGCAGCCTACCAGGCTCCTCCGTCCATGGGATTTTCCAGGCAAGAGTACTGGAGTAGGGTGCCATCACCTTCTCTGCATTATGGAGGGGTCATTGAATAAAAAAAGATTTCAGTAATATTGCATATTTAACAATAAAAACAATGGACTTTAGTATTTGAACAAAAAGATAAAATATGATAGCTTATTTAATTTAGGAATAAGATAATCTAAAAACTTTGGACTTGCTTTATTTATTTTTTCTTTTCTTGCGCTAGAGAAATGTGCTAGGGAAAAAGGTTGCAATGAAGCCTAAAATCACATGATCTGTAACTGGACGGACTGGTGCTGATCTTTGTGTATGAATTGAATAGTAAAAGACTAAGATAAGTTTTTTATACTATTTGAAATGGGTAACTATGTGACTTTTGGGGATATTCCAGTAAATATCGATTTTATATATTTATCAAACATAAATTTTTGTTAGCTTGTGTTATCATGTATGTTTTGGAGCAGGAGGGAAGGGTATGATGGGAGTTGGATTGGGAAGGAAGGATATTTTGGCTTTGGTTATAATAGTTTCTCAGTTGACTTCATATATTTTGGAAAATGTTAAAGCCAGGGAACATTTTGTGTCTGAATGTCTCATTTTAAAAATACTATTTTTAGAAAAATTGTAACTATTCTTCTCTATGGTCACTATTCATACCAAACAATCAGCCTTATTTATTTTTTAATGGAAGTAGTACCTGTTGCTTCAGAAAGCCTGAAATGTATTTAAAAATCAAATTCATATATAATCTTACCTCAAACCACACTTGACATATTGGGTGTATTTCTGGTCAGCTGCTTTTTATTAATTTTTAATCTGTTCTTTCAACATACATTCACTTATGGGGGGGGGTGAAAACAATACAACTGAGGTTATATTACACTTACAGAGTTCCATTTATTCCTTTTTTCATTTAACATTACATATCAGCGGTTTCCATTTTTCAAAGGCATATATATTTATCCTTCCCAGGTGGTCCTACTGGTAAAGAACTCGCCTACCAATGCAGGAGATGAGAGACCACGGGTTCGATCCCTGGGTTGGGAAGGTGCCCTGGAGAAGGAAATGGCAGTCCACTCCAGTACTTTTGTCTGGAGAATCCTGTGGACAGAGGAGCCTTGTCACAAAGAGTCGGACAGACTGAAGCGACTTAGGACGCACGCATACATTTATCCTATGTTTTTGACCGGCCTCCAGTTTTGGGGCATTTAACTTTGAGAGGGTGACTCTCACAGAGGTCAGAGCATGAATTTTGAGGTCATGCTGTCTGAATTTAATTCTTGGTGTCCAGATCTACTAGCTATGTGATGTTGGGCAGTCTATTTTTTCTGAGCTTTATTTCCTTCTGCATAAAATGCGGAAAAGCATAATATGTACCTAAGGGGTAGATATGATGATTATATGGGTTAATCTATGTAAAAGTGCTATGGCATATAGAAAAGGCTACACATGTATTAACTGTTGTTTCCAATTATTTCATTTCAATAATTTATGAATTTCAAATAATCCAGTAATATTTCTACATTGTTAGGTTTGGCAAAATTAGCTCATTCCTTCTTACTTTAATCCTAGTAGATGCCTCCAGAATGATTTATTTAGATCTTTGCTTATTCTCAGTAAAGAGCTTGGGAGCTTAATTCCTATGGGACATATTGTCAGAATCGCTCTTCAATATTTTATGTGTTTTTGGCAGCTATTATAAAGAAAACCTTTCTTCATTGCACTTTCAATTGCTTGGTATTTATATGCTTTTCACTTAGCGATTTTTAAATATCCATCCACTAAAAATTTACTACAATTTTTCTTTTTAGGTTTTTATTTTTCTTTAGGTAATTTTTGAAATTTTATCCTTTTTCCCAGGAAATTATCTATTTCATGATTTTTTTTTCAAATATCTTAACATACAGTTTTGCATTTAAATCACTGGTGGTAACTTAAAAGAGCAGTTTTTTACTTGTTATTGTACCACCCTCCACCTTTTTTTAAAAAAAAAATTTATTTTTACTTTATTTTACTTTACAATACTGTATTGGTTTTGCCATACATTAACATGAATCTGCCACGGGTGTACATGAGTTCCCAAACATGAACCCCCCTCCCACCTCCCTCCCCATATCATCTCTCTGGGTCATCCCCGTGCACCAGCCCCGAGCATACTGTATCCTGCATCGAACATAGACTGGCAATTCGATTCTTACATGATAGTATACATGTTAGAATTCCCATTCTCCCAAATCATCCCACCCTCTCCCTCTCCCTCAGAGTTCAAAAGTCCGCTCTACACATCTGTGTCTCTTTTGCTGTCTCGCATACAGGGTCATCATTACCATCTTTCTAAATTCCATGTTTATGTATTAGTATACTGTATTGGTGTTTTTCTTTCTGGCTTACTTCACTCTGTATAATCAACTCCAGTTTCATCCATCTCATTAGAACTGATTCAAATGTATTCTTTTTAATGGCTGAGTAATACTCCATTGTGTATATGTACCACAGCTTTCTTATCCATTCATCTGCTGATGGACATCTAGGTTGTTTCCATGTCCTGGCTATTATAAACAGTGCTGCAATGAACATTGGGGTACATGTGTCTCTTTCAAATCTGGTTTCCTCGGTGTGTATGCCCAGCAGTGGGATTGCAGGGTCATAAGGCAGTTCTATTTGCATTTTTTAAGGAATCTCCACACTGTTCTCCATAGTGGCTGTACTAGTTTGCATTCCCACCAACAGTGTAGGAGGGTTCCCTTTTCTCCACACCCTCTGCAGCATTTATTGCTTTCAGACTTTTGGATCACAGTCATTCTGACTGGTGTGAAGTGGTACCTCATTGTGGTTTTGATTTGCATTTCTCTGATAATGAATAATGTTGAGCATCTTTTCATGTGTTTGTTAGCCATCCGTATGTCTTCTTTGGAGAAATGTCTATTTAGTTCTTTGGCCCATTTTTTGATTGGGTCGTTTATTTTTCTGGAATTGAGCTGCATAAGTTGCTTGTATATTTTTGAGATTAGTTGTTTGTCAGTTGCTTCATTTGCTATTATTTTCTCCCATTCAGAAGGCTGTCTTTTCACCTTGCTTATAGTTTCCTTTGTTGTGCAGAAGCTTTTAATTTTAATTAGATCCCATTTGTTTATTTTTGCTTTTATTTCCAGAATTCTGGGAGGTGGATCATAGAGGATCCTGCTGTGATTTATGTCTGAGAGTGTTTTGCCTATGTTCTCCTCTAGGAGTTTTATAGTTTCTGGTCTTACATTTAGATCTTTAATCCATTTTGAGTTCATTTTTGTGTGGGGTGTTAGAAAGTGATCTAGTTTCATTCTTTTACAAGTGGTTGACCAGTTTTCCCAGCACCACTTGTTAAAGAGATTGTCTTTACTCCATTGTATATTCTTGCCTCCTTTGTCAAAGATAAGGTGTCCATATGTGTGTGGATTTATCTCTGGGCTTTCTATTTTGTTCCATTGATCTATATGTCTGTCTTTGTGCCAGTACCATACTGTCTTGATGACTGTGGCTTTGTCGTAGAGCCTGAAGTCAGGCAAGTTGATTCCTCCAGTTCCATTCTTCTTTCTCAAGATTGCTTTGGCTATTCGAGGTTTTTTGTATTTCCATACAAATCTTGAAATGATTTGTTCTAGTTCTGTGAAAAATATGGCTGGTAGCTTGATAGGGATTGCATTGAATTTGTAAATTGCTTTGGGTAGTATACTCATTTTCACTATATTGATTCTTCCGATCCATGAACATGGTATATTTCTCCATCTATTAGTGTCCTCTTTGATTTCTTTCACCAATATTTTATAATTTTTTATATATAGGTCTTTAGTTTCTTTAGGTAGATATATTCCTAAATATTTTATTCTTTTCATTGCAATGGTGAATGGAATTCTTTCCTTAATTTCTTTTTCTACTTTCTCATTATTCGTGTATAGGAATGCAAGGGATTTCTGAGTGTTGATTTTATATCCTGCAACTTTACTATATTTATTGATTAGCTCTAGTAATTTTCTCGTGGAGTCTTTAGGGTTTTCTATGTAGAGGATCATGTCATCTGCATACAGTGAGAGTTTTACCTCTTCTTTTCCAATTTGGATTCCTTTTATTTCTTTTTCTGCTCTGATTGCTGTGGCCAAAACTTCCAGAACTATGTTGAATAGTAGCGGTGAAAGTGGGCACCCTTGTCTTGTTCCTGACTTTAGGGGAAATGCTTTCAATGTTTCCCCATTGAGGATAATGTTTGCTGTGGGTTTGTCATATATAGCTTTTATTATGTTGAGGTATGTTCCTTCTATTCCTGCTTTCTGGAGAGCTTTTTTTTTTTATCATAAATGGATGTTGAATTTTGTCAAAGGCGTTCTCTGCATCTATTGAGATAATAATATGGCTTTTATTTTTCAATTTGTTAATGTGGTGAATTACACTGATTGATTTGTGGATATTGAAGAATCCTTGCATCCCTGGGATAAAGCCCACTTGGTCATGGTGTATGATCTTTTTAATGTGTTGTTGGATTCTGATTGCTAGAATTTTGTTGATTTTTGCATCTATGTTCATCAGTGATATCGGCCTGTAGTTTCCTTTTTTTGTGGCATCTTTGTCAGGTTTTGGTATTAGGGTGATGGTGGCCTCATAGAATGAGTTTGGAAGTTTACCTTCCTCTGCAATTTTCTGGAAGAGTTTGAGTAGGATAGGTGTTAGCTGTTCTCAAAATTTTTGGTAGAATTCAGCTGTGAAGCCGTCTGGACCTGGGCTTTTGTTTGCTGGAAGATTTCTGATTACAGTTTCAATTTCCGTGCTTGTGATGGGTCTATTAAAATTTTCTATTTCTTCCTGGTTCAGTTTTGGAAAATTGTACTTTTCTAAGAATTTGTCCATTTCTTCCACGTTGTCCATTTTATTGGCATATAACTGCTGATAGTAGTCTCTTATGATCCTTTGTATTTCTGTGTTGTCTGTTGTCATCTCTCCATTTTCATTTCTAATTTTATTGATTTGACTTTTCTGTCTTTGTTTCTTGATGAGTCTGGCTAATGGTTTGTCAATTTTAATTATCCTTTCAAAGAACCAGCTTTTGGCTTTGTTGATTTTTGCTATGGTCTCTTTTGTTTCTTTTGCATTTATTTCTGCCCTAATTTTTAAGATTTCTTTCCTTCTACTAACCCTGGGGTTCTTCATTTCTTCATTTTCTAGTTGCTTTAGGTGTAGAGTTAGGTTATTTATTTGACTTTTTTCTTGTTTCTTGAGGTATGCCTGTATTGCTATGAACTTTCCTCTTAGCACTGCTTTTATAGTGTCCCACAGGTTTTGGGTTGTTGTGTTTTCATATTCATTCATTTCTGTGCATATTTTGATTTCTTTTTTGATTTCTTCTGTGATTTGTTGGTTATTCAGAAGCATGCTGTTCAGCCTCCATATGTTGGGATTTTTAATAGTTTTTCTCCTGTAATTGAGATCTAGTCTTAATGCATTAGGGTCAGAAAAGATGGTTGGAATGATTTCGATTTTTTAAAAATTTATCAAGGTTAGATTTATGGCCCAGAATGGGCTCTATCCTGGAGAAGGTTCCATGAACACTTGAGAAAAAGGTGAAATTCATTGTTTTGGGGTGAAATGTCCTATAGATATCAATTAGGTCTAACTGGTCTATTGTATCATTTAAAGTTTGCATTTCTTTGTTAATTTTCTGTTTAGTTGATCTGTCCATAGGTGTGAGTGGGGTATTAAAGCCTCCCACTTTATTGTGTTATTGTTAATTTCCCCTTTCATGCTTGTTAGCCTTTGTCTTACATATTGTGGTGGTCCTATATTGGGTGCATATATATTTATAATTGTTATATCTTCTTCTTGGATTGATCCTTTGATCATTATGTAGTGGCCTTCTTTGTCTTTCCACAGCCTTTGTTTTAAAGTCCATTTTGTCGGATATGAGTATTGCCACTCCTGCTTTCTTTTGGTCTCTATTTGTGTGGTATATCTTTTTCCAGCCCTTCACTTTCAGTCTGTATGTGTCCCTTGTTTTGAGGTGGGTCTCTTGTAGGCAGCATATATAGGGATCTTGTTTTTGTATCCATTCAGCCAGTCTTTGCCTTTTGGTTGGGGCATTCAACCCATTTATGTTAAAGGTAATTGTTGATAAGTATGATCCTGTTGCCATTTACTTTATTGTTTTGGGTTTGGGTTTATACACCCTTTTTGTGTCTAGAGAATATCCTTTAGCACTTGTTGGAGAGCTGGTTTGGTGGTGCTGAATTCTCTCAGCTTTTGCTTGTCTGTAAAGCTTTTGATTTCTCCTTTGTATTTGAATGAGATCCTTGCTGGGTACAGTAATCTGGGCTGTAGGTTATTGTCTTTCATCACTTTAAGTATGTCTTGCCATTCCCTCCTGGCCTGAAGAGTTTCTATTGAAAGATCAGCTGTTATCCTTATGGGAATCCCCTTGTGTGTTATTTGTTGTTTTTCCCTTGCTGCTTTTAATATTTGTTCTTTGTGTTTGATATTTGTTAATTTGATTAATATGTGTCTTGGGGTGTTTCGCCTTGGGTTTATCCTATTTGGAACTCTCTGGGTTTCTTGGACTTGGGTAATTATTTCCTTCCCCATTTTAGAAAAGTTTTCAACTATTGTCTCCTCAAGGATTTTCTCATGGTCTTTCTTTTTGTCTTCTTTTTCTGGGACTCCTATAATTCGAATGTTGGGGCATTACATATTGTCCTGGAGGTCTCTGAGGTTGTCCTAATTTCTTTTAATTCGTTTTTCTTTTTTCCTCTCTGATTCACTTATTTCTACCATTCTATTCTCTATTTCACTAATCCTATCTTCTCCCCTCCATTATTCTACTATTTGTTGCCTCCAGAGTGTTTCTGATCTCGTTTATTGCATTATTCATTATATATTGACTCTTTTTTATTTCTTCTAGGTCCTTGTTAAACCTTGCTTGCATCTTCTCAGTCCTTGTCTCCAGGCTATTTATCTGTGATTCCATTTTTAGTTCAAGATTTTGGATCATTTTCACTATCAATATTCGGAATTCTTTCTCAGGTAGATTCCCTATCTCTTCCTCTTTTGTTTGGTTTGGTGGGCAACTCTCCTGTTCTTTTACCTGCTGAGTATTCCTCTGTCTCTTCATCTTGGTTATATTGCTGCATTTGGGGTGGCCTTTCTATATTCTGGGGATTTGTGGAGTTCTCTTTATTATGGAGCTTCCTCACTGTGGGTGGGTTTGTATCAGTGGCTTGTCAAGGTTTCTTGGTTAGGGAGGCTTGTGTTGGAGTTCCGGTGGGTGGAGCTGGATTTCTTCTCTCTGGAGTGCAATGGAGTGACCAGTAATGGGTTATGAGACATCAAAGGTTTTGGAGCAACTTTGAGCTGCCTGTATATTGAAGCTCAGGGGTGTGTTCCTGTGTTCCTGGAGAATTTGCATGGTATGTCTTGCTCTGGAACTTATTGGCCCTTGGGTGGTGCTTGGTTTCAGTGTAGGTATGAAGGCATTTGATGAGCTCCTATTGCTTAATATTCCCTGAATTCAGGAGTTCTCTGATGTTCTCAGGCTTTGGACTTAAGCCTCCTGCTTCTGGTTTTCAGTTTTATTTTTACAGTAGCCTCAAGAGTTCTCCATCTATACAGCACTGATGATAAAACATCTAGGTTAAAGATGAAAAGTTTCTCCACATTGAGGGACTCCCAGAGAGGTTCACTGAGTTACATGGAGAAGAGAAGAGGGAGGGGGTAGTTAGAGGTGACTAGAATGAGATGAGGTAGGATCAAAAGAGGAGAGAGCAAGCTAGCCAGTAGTCACTTCCTTATGTGCGCTCCACAGTCTGGACTGCTCAGAGGTATTTACAGAGTTATATGGGGAAGAGGAGAGGGAGGAAGTAGACAGAGGTGACCAGGAGGATAAGAGAGAGGAATGAGAAGGAGAGAGACAAATCCTGCCAGTAACCAGTTCCTTAGGTGTTCTGCACCATCTGGAACACGCAGAGATTCACAGGGTTGGATAGAGAAGAGATGGGGGAGGGGAGAGACAGAGGCCACCTGGTGGAGAAAAAGGAGAGTCCAAAGGAGGAGAGAGTTGTCAAGCCAGTAATCTCTCTCTCAGGTAAACTTGGGTAGTGAAGTTTGGGTTTTTAAATGTACAAAATTGACAACAAATACCAAAAAGCAAAGTTTAAAAATCTAGAGTAGAGGTTGGATTTTCAAAAATACAATATTAAAGAAAAGAAAGAAAAAAAAAAAACAAAAATAACAAAGCTGCAAGAATTATTAAACAACAACCACAACAACCACGCAAAGACTATATACGGCATTTGCTTTAAAAAAAGGGTCTTTTTTTTTTTGAAAAGTAATAGCAGGTTATAAAAATAAAAATTAAATGGGAAATAGAGGACTTAACAATTTTAAAAAGTTAAAAAAAAAGAAGAAAAAGAAAAGAAGAAAAAACAACCACACAAGAACATCAACAAAAAAGAAAAAAAAGAAGAAAAAAAAGAATGATCGTAAAAATAGTAAAGATATATCTGGCCCTTTCTCTGGTGTTGTGGGCAGTGTGGGGTCACTTCCAAGGCGGTTCCCTCTGTTTAACTTCTTCTGTTTGCTGGTCTCTTCAGTGTCTGATTTCCGTCCTGACACAGGGGGGCGGTGGTGGACACTTTTTTTTTTAGGCTCACTAGTTCAGTTGCGCTGTGGGGAGGGAGGGGTGCTGCAAAGAAATAGCACTGGCGTGTGCCCCACTGGGCCTGCCCCTGCTCATGGCGCACACCTCTCAGGCTCTACGTTGCTCAGCCGGGAACCGTCTGAGGCCGGCCCTAGGGTGCATGCACCTGCCCGGTCTAAGCCGCTCAGGTTTGGCGCTCAGGTAGCCCTTAGAGGCGCAGATTCAGTTGGGACTGCGTTTTGTGCCCTTCCCAGGTTGGAGTAGCTCAGGTGTTTGGCGAGCGCGGTCGCTGCGACTTGTCGCCTTTCCTGTCTCTGCTGCTCAGCTTTCTGGGTGGACCGCTGGTGCCCCTTGTGAGGCAGATGGTGACTGTCCAGCACCCCCAGAAGTCTTAGCAAAGAAGCCTGCTTGCAGTTAGGTAGGTAAAGTCTCTCTGGGGCTGCGATTGCCCCTTTCCAGCCCTTACGGCTCTGGCTGCCTGTCCCCGGCGGGGGATGGTCTGCAGCCGGCTATTTCTGTTCCGTCCTTTGTTCTGTGCAGGGTCCTGGCGGTGTCTTATGTTCCAGCTTTTCTGGTGGTAGCTATCCCACAGTCTGGTTTGCTAGCCCGAGTTAGATCGTTCTGGTTATGCACGGGGCATTCCTGCCCGATTCTTACAAAGCACTGCAGCCCGCACCTCTGGCGCCTCCCTGCCCTGCCCCTACTTGCTAGTGGCAGATGCAGGCATCTGCGCTGCTTTTCCGCTGGGGGAGTTACTGTTGGGCTTGTAATCTGTTGGTTTTAACTATTTATTTATTTTTCCTTCCTGTTATGTTGCCCTCTGTGCTTCCAAGGCTCGCCACAGACTCGGCTGCGAGAGTGTTTCCTGGTGTTTGGAAACCTCTCTTCTTAAGATTTCCTTCCCAGGACGGAGCTCCCTCCCTACCTCCTTTGTCTCTCTTTTCGTCTTTTATATTTTTTTCTACCTGTTTTTGAAGACAATGATCTGCTTTTCTGGTCGCCTGATGTCCTCTGCCAGCATTCAGAAGTTGTTTTGTGAAGTTTGCTCAGCGTTGAAGTGTTCTTTTGATGAATTTGTGAGGGAGAAAGTGGTCTCCCCATCCTATTCCTCTGCCATCTTAGGACCATTCCCCCCCTGCCACCTTTTACATGCTTAATTTTACTTACTTATTATGTGATCTTTTATTCTTGACTAGATTTCGTAAAAATTTATTAGCAATAGTATTTTTTAAAATAAAATATGTTTGGATTCATTTTATTGTTTACGTTTTGTTTCAAGTTTACTTATATTTTTAAACTTAATTATAATTTCTCCAGGTCAATGATTAGCTTATTTTTAAAACGAGACCCAAGGATTGAACCTGGGTCTCCCACATTGCAGGTAGATTCTTTACCATCTGAGCTACCAGGGAAGCCCAAAAAGCTGAAGAATGTATGTATCATAAATTTGCCTCCAAATTTTTCTTTGCTTACAGCTATTGCAATTTTCTATTTTTTCATGTTTTCTTATATGTTCCTATATTTTATAAAAGTGTTGTCTTTTGACGTTAATATTATGTAAAGTGCTGTTTTATAATTTTCTCATAATTTCTTCCCTCAGTTATTGGCTATTGTGGCAGTGTCCTTTATCCATGAGTTTCCCTGTTATGCCAGACTGCTGCTGAAAGTGTCTTTTTAAAAGCAATATACTCTCCACAGTAGATGTTGTTTAAAGGTACAAAATTGCAACTGGTAGATAAATAAATACTGAAGATTTAATGTAGAGCGCAATGATCATAGTCAACAATACTGTATTATAAATTGATAAGAGATTAGAGCTTAATTGTCTATGCCACAAAAGAAGAAATAATTATGTATGTGATAGAGGTATTAGGTTTAGCTAACCCCACTCCGGTACTCTTGCCTGGACAATCCCATGGGTGGAGGAGCCTGGTGGGCTGCAGTCCATGGGGTTGCTAAGAGTCAGGCATGACTGAGTGACTTCACTTTCACTTTTCACTTTCATGCATTGGAGATTGAAATGGCAACCCGCTCAGTGTTCTTGTCTGGAGAGTCCCAGGGACGGGGGAGCCTGGTGGGCTGCCGTCTATGGGGTCACATAGAGTCGGACATGACTGAAGCTATTTAGCAGCAGCAACGCTATGGTGGCAATCATATTGCATTAGTAAATGTACCAAATTAACACATTGTACACCTAAACTTTTAGTGTTATATGTTAATTGTAGCTCAATAAAGGAAATAAAAGCAGGGACTTCCCTTGCAGTCCAGTGGCTAAGACTCCATGCTTCCAGTGCAGGGGACCCTGGTTCGATCCCTGGTCGGGGAACTAGGATCCCACACGCAAGACCGAAGTATGAGAAAACAAGGAATAAAAGCACTTGCCCTGCTTCTCCACTGGCTCCCTGTGTGCTGTAAAGCTGAAGTCTTACAAGGTTTGTTACGGCTTCTCTAATTTAGCGGGAAACTTCGTCGGCGCTCTCACCGGCATTTGATCCCTGTCTCCTCCTGAAAATCCCCTCTCCCTTCCCACTGGAGGAGGCCCTTACTTGGTTGCTCACGTTCTTCTGAGCTTCTCTGGGTGCACCGTTTATCGCATGCGGCATCCTCTGTGCAGCTTCTCCTGTGTCCCCAGGAGTGATTTAACCGCCTCACCTGGGTGCTCTCAGACAGTGGGAGGCCCTTCGGATGCAGCACTCATCACATTCAAAAGGCGGACGCCTCCATGCTTGTCTTCCAGTCTCTGTCGCTGTTAAGTTTAATTGTTAAAATATTTCTGTGAATTAGAGCTTATTATCTATTTTGAAAGATAAGGAACTTGAGGTTCTGGGAACTTAAAAACAATTTCCAACCTCACGGAACTAGTCAGTAACATATATAGAATGTTAATGAATCCAGATTTATATCAACTACACTAATGTTTCATAAGCTTTGTCAAGAATATCTCCTGAAGGCTGAGTAAGTGTAGGGTGGAGCAGCGTCTGTGGATATAGTCTGAAAGTTCAAGGCAGGCATGATTCATTTGAAGCACTTTCTTTCATACTAAGCATCGTTAGCTTAGTTCTACTACAAAAATGTATTGGTTTCAATATCAAGCAATATTTTATTATTCTCCATTAGGAAAATTAATCATCTCTTCCCTTGTTTTGATAGTTCTATGATGCACTATCTTTATGACTGTTAGATTGAATTTATAAAGAGATGGAGCCACGTTTTAAATTCATTGATGAGGTAATTGTTTTTATATTAATCCAGACTCCCATAAAAGTACAGAGAGAAATTAGGTTTACACCTTCAGTCACTTGAAAGAATGTTGCTAAAAGGTGATACGGTGCAAAGCTTTAAAGCTATTCTTGGTGGAAATTTCTCTCTACTTATCTTATTGAGACATCTAACTAACTTTTCTGTACAGTGAACTGAAAGTTTACTTGAACTCTGGCTCTTCTGTTGTCCAGGAATATTATTATCAAAAGATATTTTAGTGGAAACAGGACTCTTAATTTTGTCATTAATCCTGGCTTAAACAACTGATAGCATGTGCTTAAAATCAACTTTCTCTGTCAAATTCTCAAACTTCACTTTCACTCTAACAATTGTGTTTGCAGCAAAAATACTCATACTTTTGCATAGCAGTGGTTAAGCACTCAGCCTTGGGAGAATATTAAGGATAAAATTGAATCGACAACATTGTCATTGTATTTCTGTTTTCTCCTCAGAGAAAGAGAACACACTTCAGCAATGAATTAGAAGTCTCTGACTGCTGCCTTGGTAAAGCCTAGGAAGAATCTGTGTAGTAGAGCAGTTCTTCATATCAGCTTTCATGTTTTGTATATAGATGAAAATTCATAGAGTGTTTAAATCAGTTCCCTGTTCCCATATTTACCACCTCTGTTACCATATTGAACACTCTGAGATGATCTGTATACAGATTGATTGAGTGAGTTGTTCACGGTTCTCAGTATATGACTTCATCTCTGCCAAGCACCTGATTAATCTGATCCCGGCTACCTTTGGTAACTTTGGTGTGACTCTCATAAACTCAGCTCCATCCATGTCACCCCATCTGTTTCCCCAGTCGATCGTGTTTCTCCTTGTAAAACCTGTCAGATAAATTCTGGAGAAGTTGTTCAACAGTTATTTTATCACCAATCACTTTCAATAGCTAAATATTTTTCTAGACATCATCATCAGAAATACTGTGCTGAGACCTACATTTTCTATATTCTTGTCTAACAAACTGTTGCATTTATGTAGTGGATATATTAAAGGCCTGGGACATGTGATAAGGCATTTGATTGGCTAGTCCTCATCTGAGATCCTTACCCATCTTCTACAACACAGCTGGTTTTGAAGGAAGCTTTAAGCAAATTTAACTTATTTACTTACTTGATTATAATTTGTATTTTCTTGCTCCAGACCCCTCCCTGGATTAGCTCCTGACAAAGCACTCTGGTAACTTGATTTCCACGTTTTCTAGATGTTAGACTGTAGACGGCATTGCCAGGCCCCCCTCTGCAGTGTCACGCATGTCCTGTCAATCCCTCTGCAGGGCTTTCGTGTGAAGATTCAGGCCCATTGGGCTTTCCCTGTTATAAATCAGTGCTATAAATAAGCATGTAAAAATATCTTGCTAGGTTTATATTCATTTATTGCCAATTTGAAATCATGGTTGCGTTTGGATCATCATCTCTTTTCCTATTAAATTTATTTGATGGAGCTACAGGGATAGAACCAGAAAATGATTGAATTTCTCTCATTATCATCAATGTCTCCAAGTTCCAAGCTATTTCTAGTGTTGTATCCTTCTTTCTGAAAATAATTAACAAAATTATTAACCCTTGAAAGGTGAATGAAAAATTACACAGAAAAGCTTCCCTGGTGGCTCTGAGGTTAAAGTGTCTGCCTGCCATGTGGGAGACCCGGGTCGATCCCTGGGTCGGGAAGATCCTCTGGAGAAGGAAATGGCAGCCCACTCCAGTATTCTTGCCTGGAGAATCCCATGGATGGAGGAGCCTGTTAGGCTACAGTCCCCGGGGTCACAAAGAGTCAGACATGACTGAGTGACTTCACTTTCACTTTCAGAATCAGTTTCTAGTAATTCAGTGTTGACAGGGAAGGAAAAGTACTAAAAAAATAAAATCATATCCTGCATTTTGGAAGGCAATGGCACCCCACTCCAGTACTCTTACCTGGAAAATCCCATGGATGGAGGAGCCTGGTGGGCTGCAGTCCATGGGGTCGCTAAGAGTCGGACATGACTGAGCGACTTCACTTTTGCTTTTTACTTTCATGCATTGGAGAAGGAAATGGCAACTCACTCCAGTGTTCTTGCCTGGAGAATCCTAGGGACGGGGGAGCCTGGTGGGCTGCTGTCTATGGGGTCGCACAGAGTCGGACACGACTGAAGCCACTTAGCAGCAGCAGCAGCAGCAGCAGTGGATTAACAACTTTGTCATTATATTTTTGTTTTTTCCATGGAAAAAAATAATACACTTCAGCAATGAATTAGAAGCCTCTGATCACTGCTTTTGTGAAGCCTAGGAATAATCTATGTAGTAGAGCGATTCTTTGTATTCACCTTTCACGTTTTGTGTATAATGAAAATTATATTTAGTTTCTAGTACTTCGGTGTTGACAGTTTCTAATACTTCGGTGTTGACAGGGAAGTAAAGGCAATAAAAAATAAATTATATCTGCATTTTGTGAACTAAATTTTGATCGAAACAATTTCATCAGAAAATTGAACTGATTTATAGAAACCAATATTTGTGAGTGTGTGTGTGATTTCATCTTTAAAAACTCTATGGCTTATAAGGTGTTGACCTCATTTAAAAAAAAAGAAAAAATCATAGAACAGTCCATATGTCTGTGGGCTTGTTGAGTCATTATACTGTAAGCTCAGGTCCTCTAGTGAAGCACTGGCATTAGAATAATGTGTTCCTCAAGCCATGGCTCTTTTACTTTTAAATACACCCTAGATATTGATATCTTTGATTTTCTCATAAGAGAAATGTACCAAATTTTATACTCTTTCATTACACTTATAAAGATTCCTTTAAAAGGTTTTGATGAAAAAGCATGGGTGGATAGTTCAGTATGGGTAAATAGAATTCTGCTGTATATGTTTGCACCCTAATATGACAAAACCCTATGCCATTCATGGCCAGCCTCCTCACCTCCTTCTCTCCCCGCTCTCCCAAACGTACACACATTGTTTTGCTTTAGTGTTTACTGGGAGATAAGAGATCTTGTCTCATCTTCATTTGGGAAGGTCGTTCCCACCCAAGCTATCCTTCGCGCCTCTGCCTTGGCGCCCACCACCCCGTGCTTCTTGTTGCTGGTTATTCCTGGATGTAGTCCCCTCAACAGGATGCTCCTCACTGCCCAGCAAAGCCAGTATAGAGATTTGCACTCCCTGGTAGTGCCGCCTCCGTTTCTTCCCCCCAACACTCTCCATTAGTGCACATTTAGCACTAAAATGTTGAGGCTTTCTGGAGTAATGAGCATGCACACCCTTTCAGCTGTAGCTTCCTGTGACAGCCTCACTGATGCAAAGGATACGCCCTTCTAATGGGCTGCCCTGAACTGGATCTTCAGGTCCTATCTTTGTTCTCCAGACCTCAGGCATCCTGACTCTTCCAGAATACCTCCTTCTTTAAACTTCTGTGGCATGAATCTCCATTGTTCTAAAGGAAGACTCGTGAAGCAAATGCCCCAAAGTAGGACATAACCCAAGTGTCCAGGCATTTAGTCTTTGAACCTGAGAATGCTTTCAGTAGGACAGTCTCCATTATAGATTTTGGCAAACTGAACTCAAGACAGTTAATTGAAATATAGTGATGACATATGTTGATATTTTTCTCATGAGAAAAAGTGTTTCCCAAGTTTTAATAAATAAAGCAATGCTTCGAGTATGCTAGAGATGTTTGACGCTTGAAGGAATGGTATGATGAATCTCCCTGTAAGACAATGACCGGTTTGTGATCCATCTTACCATGTAGTCTTGCTTCACGTATGTCATCTTAAAGTTGGCGCATAGGTGCCCAGAGTTTTCTGGCTTGTAGTTGGTCAAACACTGGACATATTGTTTGGGGGATACTATCAAATAAAACATCAATGCACAGTCAGAGTTTTTCCCAGTTTTGCGAAATGTTTTTCTAAAGGGTTCTGGGAGTGTGTATGTGAGAGAGAGAGAGAGAGAGAGAGAGAGAGAGAGTGTGTGTGTGTGTGTGTGTGTGTGTGTGTAGGGGAATACTGGTGTTATTGTGCTGTGTGCTGAGTCGCTTCAGTCATGTCCAACTGGGTCCATTTGCAACCCTATGGACTGTCACTGCCAGGCTCCTCTGTCCATGGGATTCTCCAGGCAAGAACACTGGAGTGGGTTGCCATGCTCTCCTCTGGGGATTTTCCCAACTCAGGGATCGAACCTGCGTCTCTAATGTCTCCTGCAGTGGCAGGCGGGTTCTTTACCATTAGCACCATCTGGGTGTTACTAGTAACTTCCGTCAGTCGTTCTTATTACATTGAGTTCTCAGGCTGTGGTTGTTTATAAGGCCTCCCAGAAGGAAAGTGAGAAGCATCCTGCCTCTCAGCTCTTGCGTCCATCTGCTTTCTCTGTGCACAGACCTTGCATTTGTGAGGTCTGGCCCTGAGGACTGAGAGGCTGGGAGAGTCCGACAGAGTGGGAGGACATCAGGGGCTGAACAAAGAGCTCTCTTTCAAAGGGAGAAATCAGCTGAGGAGCTGAGACGCATGAGGGTCCGGACAAGAAGCAGCAAACTCTGCCGGCATTTCAAACAGAGCTTCATACCCAAATGGTCACACAGCTGACCTGCTGCACTAGCAGCAGGAGGGCATCATTTCCAGCTCTGCCCGGGGAAAGCAGCAGGAAATGCTACCAGAGCTTCCGAAGCTGGGGTGCCAGCTGGAGCCGTGGCGAAGGCTGTGGGATCCGGGTCTCTGAAGCGAGGCACTGTTGTGGGTGGGCTGGGGCCGTGTGGGGGTGCAGAGATGCCCCTCTAGACTGTGGAGAGAGGCTATCCACGGAAGTAAGATCATTTGTGCCTTCCTCTCACCTTACTTTTTCTTCCATAGTCAAACCTAGGTGGGAATCAGTTGGCATGGGTGTCTGGCTCACTTATGGGGTCATTTCCCCTAACACAGGGAACAAAGCAACCAAGGGCAGAGAACGGATTAAGCAGAGTGACCAAAACATGTGATATTAGCATTTTTATTTCTCCTTGGAAACCAAACATCATAGAGCTGAGGATGGTTTGTGTGGTTAAGGGGAGAAAAGATAGTAAGACCCTAAGGGGATATGGGAATTACCAAACCTCTCCAGAGAATGCATCTAGAAAATGGAGGTTTTATAACCAAGTCACTGAAACAGAGTGAATCCTGGCACGGCTGTGCAAAGTATTCTGGACTGGGAGTGAAATGACTCAGCATCTCCCTGTTTGTTCTTGGCAAAATCTTTCACCGTTGGCATCGATTTCCTCCATCCTGGGCCCTCACGGTGAAGGGTGGTGCAGTGAAAAATCCCCGCCGAGAGAAAGCATCATTTCTTCTTCAAAGCCTCAGTTTTCTCTCTTCCTTCCTTTGGATTCCTTTTGTTCCTCCATTCCTCTTTTCCGTTTTCTTGCTAATAGGCACTTAGGGCCTAATACCTACAAGCTATAAAAAATTTAAGTACAGTATCCTCTAAAAGTTTCATGGAAGAGTTACATATTTATCAGAACATGAACATGCAGAAAATGAAAGCAGTAATATGACTGATACACACGTCCTTCCTGAAAACTTGACTTCAGAACCCAGTGACTAGGTTAAAAGGGTAGCAACGATGGTGCAGGAGACAGGAAGGATACAGAAAAGCAGGCCCTGGATGCGAGATTACTGATACACTGGACGCCGTAAGGCAGGAGACTCTTGGAACAAGTCCAGAGGGAACAGTTCGTAGTCTTGAAAGCAAGATATGGTCCTGGGGTTGGGAAACCGACCCCAGACTGTTTCTCAGCTGGCGTCTGAGTCACGTTTTATGTATCTGGTGGAAAATCTATAGGTAAGAATATTAGTCTTAGTTACTGATTTGTTATTGGTTACTGGTTCTTAGTTACTCCGTGGTTAATGATCTTTTTGTTCTTTGGCCCTGAAGGCCTCATGAGTTACAGCTTCACTCCCTGCGTATTCTGTCCTTCACGGCTGAAAGTCCGGTAAAGCTGGCTGGATTCAGTTTCGGCACCTTCACCATGGAGCGGTGTTGGCCCCCTGATCCTCGCCTTTCACTGAATTCTCGCGTTTCGTTTCTCATTCTCCGGCCGTATCACGCTTTTGGAAACCCTGCTTGTTGAGCTGGTCTTGACACTACGGCTGAACTTGCTTTTCAAAGACTCGGCTTCTAATGAGTAATCCCCTTTCCTGAAATTTCTTGCTGGGGCTCCATTCTTCTCACCTATTGATTTTGATCGGCAGTGAAATATAAGTGGTATTGGACCCCAGTACTGCGTTCCGCCAAAGCTGATCGAGCACACGTTTTAGTTAATCTGGACTCAGACACCCAAGGGAGAATGGAGCAGGGCACCCACTGGAGAGACAGAAGGTAAAGCCCCAAACAGGAGGAGTCCTGGGAAATGAAAGGAATCTTCGTCTCCTTCAGAATCCACTGTAAAAGCTAAACTGTGCATCCAGGGAAAGGCGCGTTCTAATTGGGTGAGGGGGGTTGAAGGTGGATATCTTTGTTCTCTCCTGTCTCTTTCAACCAACTCTCCCCGTTTTGCCTCTAGACCTGGCAAACTCAAATGCTTGGATGAGCTGCTAAGTAGAAATAAAAATGATAATTCTCTTTTATTTCTTCTTTTTCTATGCAGTCATAATAGGTGGATTTTCATTAAACACGGGAAGATAAAAAATGGGAAATGCACTTTCCTTGAACTCTCTCAATGTTCTATAAAATGTTCAATTAACTGTACTTGCCGCTGTCCATATTTCTTCCCCTCCTCTCTGGACTGCATGAGGGCTCTCTTGCGTCTCGGTTAACATTAAAATAGAAAGCCAATTTATTATTTTTTACTGAACTCAGAAGAGCTGGGTGAATAAATACCGCTACTCATCATTTCATTTGCTTCATGACCTGTTGTTTAAACTTCCGAGGAACCATAACACAGTGGGAACTAAAACCATCTCACGAGAAAAGTCAGCGAGTGGGTAATAGGAGTAAAACTTGATTTCCTCATGCCTTTGTGCACCATATCCAGCCGCCGTGAGAGAGCCAAGCAAATGATTCCGTTCCAGGTACCACGTATAGAAATAAGAAGAACGACACTTTTAAAGGACAGTAAAGGGCTAGCTTAAGGATTTGAGGCATTTCAAAAAGAGAAATTTGAGTATGGATCCTAGCTCTGTAATGTAGTAGCTACGTGACCAGGGAGAAGTTATTTGCTCTCCCTAGGCATTAGTGGCCTCGTTTGTAAAATGGGGATAATAATACTTAACTCACAAGTTAGTTTAAGGATTGAGACGTTGAGTAAAAACCACGGAGAATTGTTAAGTATTGCAAGGAAAGAGCTCAATGATACCGTTATCAATGGAAATGAAGCAAAAACCTTTCCTGTCACAGTTACAGTTGAGACTATTTTACCGTAAGAGATCAAAGGTCAAAATGGTGATTTCTCTTTTTATTTTAGAAAATGTGGGTCCAGCTAGTTTCTATTAAGAGTGTGTGTGTGTGTGTGTGTGTGTGTGTGTGTGTGTGTGTGTGAAAGAAATTGAGAGAAAGCAGGAGGCGGGTTGGGGTGTGGGCAGCTATATATTGGCACAGTGGGTGGTGATGCTGCTGCTGGGGGTACTTAAACTGATTGCTTTAAAACATTATTTAGTGGCAATGTAGGGGAAAGAGCAATTGACTTGGAATAAGAAAACTTAGGTTTATGTCTCAGCACTGCCAAATATTGATTAAATACTTGATTCATGTAGGTACTCAGCAAATGTTATTAGGTTTAAGGACAAATGAGTTGTTCATCGCTGAATATTGGGGTTGGATATAAGTGCAGCAGCCTGCATTCTTTTCTTTCTTTCTTTTTTTTTTTTTTTAAGATCTTGAGGGAGTGATGAGAACTTGAAAGCAAACTTAGGTCAAGTAGGTGTCCATGTCTGTGAAAAAGATCAAAGCTGCTAGAAATATCACATCTTCCAAAATGTTTTCTTTGCTGACCTGGAGCTGATAATAGGGACTTCATTATTATTGAATAACTTAGCAAGGTCAGTGATTCTTACATTTTTGTTTTAGGGCATGTTTATACTTTTAAAAATGACTGGGAATTCCAGAGAACTCTTGTTTATGTGAGTTGTGACTATTGATATTACTGTATAAAAATATAAGGCAAAATTTACAACTGTTATAATAAGACCATTACATGTTAATATAAAGAATATTGTAATGAAAAACAAATACATTTTCCAAAATAAAAAAGATTAGTGAGAAGAATGAAATCCCCAGTCCAGTCCAGTCACTCAGTCGTGTCCGACTCTTTGCGACCCCATGGACTGCAACATGCCAGGCCTCCCCGTCCATCACCAACTCCCTGAATCCACCCAAACCCATGTGCATTGAGTCGGTGATGCCATCCAACCATCTCATCCTCTGTTGTCCCCTTCTCCTCCTGCCCTCAATCTTTCCCAGCATCAGGGTCTTTTCAAATGAGTCAGCTCTTCGCATCAGGTGGCCAAAGTATTGGAGTTTCAGCTTCAACATCAATCCTAACAATGAACACCCAGGACTGATTTCCTTTAGGATGGACTGGTTGGATCTCCTTGCAGTCCAAGGGACTCTCAAGAATCTTCTCCAACACCACAGTTCAAAAGCATCAATTCTTTGGTGCTCAGCTTTCTTCATAGTCCAACTCTCACATCCATACATGACTACTGGAAAAACCATAGCCTTGACAAGATGGACCTTTGTTGACAAAGTAATGTCTCTACTTTTTAATATGCTGTTTAGGTTGGTCATAATTTTCCTTCCAAGGAGTAAGCGTCTTTTAATTTCATGGCTGCAGTCACCATCTGCAGTGATTTTGGAGCCCAGGAAAACAAAGTCAGCCACTGTTTCTACTGTTTCCCCATCTATTTGCCATGAAGTCCCCAACCCCCTTCATTTTGGCAAATCTGATTAATGTCTGGCTTAACAGAAGGCATCAAGATTCTCTGATCTATTTCTGCATTTGGTCTGTTGAGATGGGATCTATCCTGTAGCTTCTGGGAAGCGCTTGTAAATTACCTGCAAAAAAGCAATGAAAAAAGCAATGGATGTGTTAGATTTGTTATGAAGTAAATCTTGACCTGTCTTCTGAAGAGATCTCAGGGACTCTCATGGGTCCTAGCCCACACTTTGAGACTCAGTGACATTAACTCTCAGCTGTCTCCTTTAAAATTCAGACTCAGAAAGGACATTACCTTTACTTAACACCAAAAGGTGAATCGATTAACTTACTGAGTCCTGAGTGGAAGAGAGGGAATGAATGAGAACGATGTAGACTCCAAGGGAATGTGGCCTTGAAAACCGCGGGAAACGAGAGGCAGTGAATCCTAGTGTCGCTCGCTGTTGGAGTTTGAAGACTGGCTGCACTGCTTGCTGGGGAGGCTCATACTCTGGAGGCGCCCCTGCTGTCATGGGGCTCCCCTGGTGGCTCAGCTGGGAGAGAATCCGCCTGCAGTGCAGGAGACCTCCAGTTCAATTCCTCTTACAGGAAGATTGGCTGGAGAAGGGACAGGCTACCCACTCCAGTGTTCTTGGGCTCCCCTGTGGCTCAGCTGATAAGGAATCTGTCCGCAATGCAGGAGACCTGGGTTCGATCCCTGGGTTAATAGCGGCTTAAATTTGGACCAGTTACTTCATCTTTCTAAGTCTTGGGTTCTTCATCTAAAAAATAAGGATGAAGTGAAGTGAAGTGAAGTTGCTCAGTCATGTCTGACTCTCTGCGACCCCATGGACTGTAGCCTACCAGGCTCCTCCATTCCTGGGATTCTCCAGGCAGGAATACTGGAGTGGGTTGCCATTTCCTCCTCCAGGAGATCTTCCCAACCCAGGAGTCGAACCTGGGTCTCCTGTATTGCAGGCAGATGCTTTACCATCTGAGCCACCAGGATAATAATAATTAATTCATGATGTTGTCATGATAATTAATTCAGATAATATTTATAAAACACGTGGCTTAATGCTTGACACATAGTAAATGGCTCACTATGAAGCTATTAATTTTATTGTTATTTTCTCAAGGATTTGACCTGTTTATAAACATATGTTAATTCTGTCTTCAGGGTTACACATCTGTGTAGCATTAAATATCTTTGTGCAAAAGATTTCTATATTTAGAATAATGTCCTTACATTAGAATCCTGTTGGAATTACTGACTCAATAAACATTTTTAAGGCTTTCAATTTATGTGGGGAAATTATTTCCCAAAGGGCTCTATCTTTACCACTCCTATGGTGAATGGATGAGTGTCTGATAATTTTATGTAGATTCTGAGCCCTGAGAAATAGCGGTAAGCAAAATAGAAGAGCTGTATCCTTAGCTGTAGCAGCCAGAATAATTTAAGTTTTACAAGTTATGTAAGAATGGAAATGTCTGCTGAGTAGAAAGCACCAACATAAACACTTGGGAACTAGAGGTATGGTCTGTTTTACATACATGTCTGTCCCTATTGTCTCAGCGTTTCATAAAAGTGAATTTACTGTGTCTTCCTGAAGGCAACCCTAATATTATAGATTTTGTTTTGTCTTGGCTGGGAGACCTTTAAAAATGTTCAGAACACGCTTTGTGTGTGTGCTCAGTCGTGTCCGACTCTGCAAACCTGTGGCCTGCAGCCCACGAGGCTCCTCTGTCCATGGGATTCTCCAGGCAAGAACGCTGGAGCGGGTTGCCATGTCCTTCTCCAGGAGGTCTTCCCAACCAGGGACTGAACCCTGCATCTTCTGCACTGGTGGATGGATTCTTTACCACTGAGCCACCAGGGAAGCCAGGGCATACTTTATCAACTTATTTATTTTTCAGGCAGGAGCTAACCCTTGGGCAAACTCATTCTAAGGGTTCTAGTCGTCTCCTGTTTCAAAGTCCGAGTAGAGATAAAGCAGGAATGAGGGCGATGTGGAAGAGAGAGCGGAGGCTGTAGGCTGGGATTGAGGTTCTAGGACAGACGTCACGAGACAGGCTCTCAACTCTGACTGTGGCAGCAGGAACACGGAAGAGGGGTCAGATGGTGTTTTAGGCTAAAATGTGTATCTTCCCAAATTCCTATGTTGAAGTTCCAAACTCTGGTGTCTCAAAATGTGACTGTATTTGGAGATAGGCTGTTTAGAGAGGTGATGAAGATACATGAGTAGGGCTGACACGTATATACTCCATGTGTAAAATAGACGGCCAGTGGGACCTGCCGAACAGCACGAGGAGCTCAGCTCGGGGCTCTGTGATGAGCTGGCTGGGGCGCGGGGAGGGAGATTCCTGACAGCGGGGGTTTCTGGACCCGTAACTGATTTGCTGTGCTGTACAGCGGGAACTCACACAACATTGTCAAGCAATTATACTCTAAAAAAAGAGAAAAAAAAGAGGAAATGAGGTCACGGGAAAAGTGAAATGTTAGTTGCTCAGTCATGGTCAAGAGGTTGGGCCCTAATCTGACACGTGTGCGTGCTACGTCCTTCAGCTGTGTCAGACACTCTGGACTCTGGACCACAGCCCGCCAGGCTCCTCTGTCCGTGGGCTTCTCCAGGCAAGGAGACTGGAGTGGGCTGCTGTGCCCTCCTGCAGGGGATCTTCCCGACCCAGGGATCCAAGTCTCCTCTCTCAGTCTCCTGCGCTGGCAGGTGAGTTCTTTACCTCTAGCCCTACTTGAGAAGCCCAACCTGATATGAAAAGTAAAAAATGAAAATGCTATTGCTCAGTCGTGTCTGCCTCATTGTGACCCCATGGACTGTAGCCCGCCAGGCTCCTCTGTCCTTGGAATGCTTCAGGCAAGAATACGGAGTGTGTAGCCATTCCCTTCACCAGGGAATCTTCTTCCCGACCCAGGGATGGAACCCGTGTCTCCCGCATTGCAGGCAGATTCTTTACCCTCTGAGCCACCAGGGAAGCCCACTGTCTACATGAGAAAAGGAGTTTAGGACACAGACGTATGGAGAGAAGACTGTGTGGAGTCGTTGGAAGCAGATGGCCATCTATGAGAATGTCCTTACGCCCTCACAGGGAGAAACACGAGGTGGAAATGTTCACCTGCTTCCTGTAAAATTAAGAAGCAGAAATCTCAGAGCTGGGAGACCAGTAAGGGGAGCTCTCACACCCGTGATGGCAGCAGGTTTCAAAACGGAGAAGAGAGCTTTCCTGGCGAGAACTCCACGTGGAGAGCCGCGGGCTTTGCTGTCGCCGCCAATCTCCTTGTCCTCCCTGTGAAGGCGCCCTTCCTCCCTGCTGTGCGGGGACCTCCACATGGCTCACCATGGTTGCAGACCCCAGATTGCAATTCTCAGCTGGTCCCAAATAAACCCATCTTTGCTGGAGAAATACCTGGCAGTCCGTTTGTTTTCAGTCGCCGTCTCTGTGCTGAGCCCTAGGGGAACAGCCATCTAGAGAGCTGTTTGCTTCTTGGCAACCGCCTGTGTGTTTGCTCTAGTTTCGTGGGACTCAGGGTGCTGAGCCCTACTGGTTATCAGAGATGGGTGATTCCATGACTGGTCCCTGAGGCAACCGCCTCAAAAGTTGGGATGCTAGATGCGTGAACAAGCTATTTCCAGGGGCATGCTGGCAGCTTGGTTTTCTTACTGGAGCAAGCTGGCGAGAGAAGGCAGGGAAGTCAGACCCTCAGGCAGCAGCCTGTAAGGTCTGCAATCAAACCCCTTCCAAGGAGGGACCGGGAGACAAGGATTTTTCCCTGCCCCTCTGTGCTGGTCCCTGCGGGGACAGCTTCAGCGAGCTCTCAGAGGCCCGTTAGTACCTGCATCTTTGCCGCACTCGGGTGGGACTTGTGCTCGCGAGCCCCTCTGGCTGTCAGAGCTGGGCGCTGGGGCCCAGACGCGAGGTCCAAGCACTTCTGTCACCAGGGAAAGCTGCGCGCAGCCTGATTGGATGGGACTGTCCAGGGGTGGCCAGAGGTTATCGTAGTTTTTCCCAGCCTTCTCAATGTGAATGTTCTCTTTTTAGCTCCATACCTAACAGTCCCTCAGCTTTGGATTTCTCCTGGAGGGAATTTGCTGCATATGTGGCTGTATTTGGAGTGCACGCGGGAGACGGGAAAGTCAGCACCTTCTTACGATGCCTTCTCGGTTCAGAGTCCCATCAGCGCTCGTTTAGTGAGCTCTGACTCACGTTTTGCTTGACTGACTGGGTGCATAAATGTACAGTCAAACATACAACTTGGAGGACCTCTCTTTGAGCAGGTAGTTGTTAGCATAAAGTACAGACTTAATTCATTCTTTTCATAAAAATGTTTCATTAGCTGTTTATTCTTGCAAGCACTTGCTCATTGCTACAAGCCTCAAAATTTTTACTTAGTCATTTACTTTACGCATGAACTTGCGTTTCCCTTAAAAAAAAATTAAGTTCACAGCCGAAGGTCTTCTGACGTTTTCGCCCTTGTTAGCTTTTTATGTATTTTTTTTCTGCTAAACTCATTTTTGCAAGTGTTGTATGCTGATCTGGAATAAATTTAAACTTCCTTCATTAAATTAGGTTTTTATTAAAGTTATGGAACTATGGATAATTAAGTCATGAACAATAAACTACAGGAGATTCTAGAGGGAAGAAAAATCAGTGCATGCAAACTTGACTGTTGTTTCTCCTAGACATGCTGAATTAGGAGCTGGGAGGACCGCGCGGTGTGTGCTCAATCTGGAGCCTCTCCTCTCGCCCATCTCCAGTAGCAGAGACACTGTAAACAAAGTTAACTTAGGTGATGGCTTCAATGTAACGACGTTTTTCTCTTGCTTTTCTAACTTTCTCGACAGGGATACCAGATTTTCAAGCATTTTCCTTTTAAAGGAGACTGCTATTAATATCACTAGTTTCTTTTCTTTGTCAAACCAAGTAGGATAATATTTAATGGTGATTTGGAATTCAGCAAAGAGACTGAATGAAAAGTTCTACTTTTTTTGAAATAAGGTTTTAAGGAAGAATTTTTTCTGAAATGTTTAATTACTTTATACTGTTTAATCATTTATTTATTAGTACATTACTAAGAACTTTCTAATTTCTTTTCAAGCTATTTTAGAAATTAATATGGTGGAATATCTTTATTTTTACAAGAATTACTGGAAATGTGTAGAAGGGTATTTATTCAAAAGAAGCATACATCCCTGGAATAATGAAAAAATTTCTGCCTTCTTTATTTCCACTACCTGGGTCAAAGTAAGCTGGATTAGATTTGTGTAAAAGATGTGGAGAAACTTAAGTGGAAAATTAGAAAATATAGTCCTAAAAATATATAATATTGGAAAAGTTGACTGAGTAGCTACAGTTTCCCATGAACTTATGCTTTACTTGTATATCTAAGTTATACATATTTATGTCCTAAATATATCTCCATTTCAGCTATTAACCTGTCCCTCTCACTCTCATTCTAACTTGCCTACAGGCCTATTTATTGAACCATTTCAGGGGCACCACGCATACTGCAGGGCTTCCCTGATGGCTCAGCAGTGAAGCATCTACCTGCAACGCAGGAGACTTGCAGGAGGAGCAGGTAATCTGATGAATCCAAGACACGGCCACTGACTGACTTGCTACAACAACCTCAGATATGTAGATGACACCACCCTTATGGCAGAAAGTGAAGAGGAACTAAAGAGCCTCTTGATGAAAGTGAAAGAGGAGAGTGAAAAAGTTGACTTAAAGCTCAGCATTTAGAAAACTAAGATCATGGCATCCGGTCCCATCATTTCATGGGAAATAGATGGAGAAACAGTGGAAACAGTGGCTGACTTTATTTTTTTCGGCTCCAAAATCACTGCAGATGGTGATTGCAGCCATGAAATTAAAAGACACTTACTCCTTGGAAGGAAAGTTATGACCAACCTAGACAGCAATTAAGAAGCAGAGACATTACTTCGCCAACAAAGGTCCATCTAGTCAAGGCTATGGTTTTTCCAGTAGTCATGTATGGATGTGAGTTGGACTATAAAGAAAGCTGAGCGCCAAAGAATTGATGGTTTTGAACTGTGGTGTTGGAGAAGACTCTTGAGAGTCCCTTGGACTGCAAGGAGATCCAACCAGTCCATCCTAAAGGAAATCAGTCCTGAATATTCATTGGAAGGACTGATACTGAAGCTAAAACTCCAATACTTTGGCCACCTGATGCAAAAAGCTGACTCATTTGAAAAGACCCTGATGCTGGGAAAGATTGATGGTGAGAGAAGGGGACGACAGAGGATGAGATGGTTGGATGGCATCAGTGACTCAATGGACATGAGTTTGAGTAAGCTCTGGGAGTTGGTGATGGACAGGGAAGCCTGGCATGCTGCAGTCCATGGGGTCACAAAAAGTCAGACACGACTGAGTGACTGAACTGACAATAGTTCTGTAATTGGCCTCTGTGAATTTACTTGATTTTCTATTCTGAATCCAAGTTCAGAAACACAGATGTAAGCTACATGACAGCACTTCCTTGATACGGGGTGCTTCCAAACAGTGCATGACTCCCAGGAGGGGAGTGTCCACTGGATACACCGCAGACTTCCTTAGTGACCGTGGCACCCGTGCACTTCACTCATCTGTTTTACCAAAGTATTTAAGAGTCTTCTAAGGAGACCTTTATTGACTATGCCAAAGCCTTTGACTGTGTGGATACAATAAACTGTGGAAAACTCTGAAAGAGATGGGAATACCAGACCACCTGACCTGCCTCTTGAGAAACCTGTATCCAGGCCAGGAAGCAACAGTTAAAACTGGACATGGAACAACAGACTGGTTCCAAATAGGGAAAGGAGTAGGTCAAGGCTGTATATTGTCACCCTGCTTATTTAACTTCTATGCAGAGTATATCATGAGAAATGCTGGGCTGGAAGAAGCACAAGCTGGAATCAAGATTGCCGGGAGAAATATCAATAACCTCAGATATGCAGATGACACCACCCTTATGGCAGAAAGTGAAGAGGAACTAAAAAGCCTCTTGATGAAAGTGAAAGTGGAGAGTGAAAAAGTTGGCTTAAAGCTCAACATTCAGAAAACGAAGATCATGGCATCTGGTCCCATCACTTCATGGGAAATAAATGGGGAAATAGTGGAAACAGTGTCAGACTTTATTTTGGGGGGCTGCAAAATCACTGCAGCCATGAAATTAAAAGACGCTTACTCCTTGGAAGGAAAGTTATGACCAACCTAGATAGCATATTCAAAAGCAGAGACATTACTTTGCCAACAAAGGTCCGTTTAGTCAAGGCTATGGTTTTTCCAGTGGTCATGTATGGATGTGAGAGTTGGGCTGTGAAGAAAGCTGAGTGCTGAAGAATTGATGCTTTTGAACTGTGGTGCTGGAGAAGACTCTTGAGAGTCCCTTGGACTGCAAGGAGATCCAACCAGTCCATTCTAAAGGAGATCAGCCCTGGGATTTCTTTGGAAAGAATGATGCTAAAGCTGAAACTCCAGTACCTTGGCCACCTCAATGCAAAGAGTTGACTCACTGGAAAAGACTCTGATGCTGGGAGGGATTGAGGGCAGGAGGAAAAGGGGACGACAGAGGATGAGATGGCTGGATGGCATCACTGACTCGATAAACGTGAGTCTGAGTGAAGTCTGGAAGATGGTGATGGACAGGGAGGCCTGGCGTGCTGCAATTCATGGGGTCGCAAAGAGTTGGACATGACTGAGCAACTGAACTGAACTGAACTGAACTAAAGGAGACCTTTTATTATCTGAAAGCATCCTTGGGAGCTTAATGCTCACCGGTTATTGGGTTGGGTAGCAAGAATCTAGGGGGATCTTTGCTTCTGTGTCTGCAAAATGCAAGTTTATGGGATTAAATCAGAGATTTTCAAAGTCTAAAATAGCATAAGACAGTTGTTAAAAAATATAGGTTCTAGGGTCTGTACTTCAAGACTTTGAATTATGAACATCAAGGACTTGGATCTGAGACTGTATGTTTTTTTTTTTTGGAAAATAGTTGTGACCTCATGGACTATAGCCCGCCAGGCTCTTCTGTCCATGGGGATTCTTCAGGCAGGAATACTGAATTGGGTCACCATGCCCTCCTCCAGGACATCTCCCCCAATCCAGGGATCAAACCCAGGTCTCCTGCATTGCAGGCGGATTCTTTACCATCTGAGCCACCAGGGAAGCCCTCATTTATGATAGATATCAGAAGCCTCTTCTCATACCATTTGGTGGTTCTTATCATGCATGAACCTCTTTAAAATTCCAGTGCTCCACACATATATACAGGTATTTTTGAAAACTAGAAAAACTCATATTAGTATTTATTAGAGGCAGTACTTCCCCCTACCAACGTATTTGGAAGTCTATTACATCAATTGCCATTTGCTGAAACCAGAGTCCGATGACCTCTGAAAGTGTATTTCTAAGTTGCTTTTGAGGTGGTTCTGATTTGGAAACCATTGGAGCAAGGATTACGATACTTGTACATGTACCAACTGCCCGTGATAACTTTTTTCTGTTACATTTATAGTTGAGATTTTTGGTAATATCTTCCGCCTTCTCTTCCTTTTCATCTCTCCCTCCCTCATTGTTTTGAACTTGGCTTGCTATTCTTTCTTTTACTAGTCTGTTTTTAGCCACGAATGCAGTGTTACTGCCTTGATAACACGTGTTGTTCCTAGAGCTGTTTGACCATATGTCTGCTTCCCACATTCGAAATGCCATTGCTATTTCAAGTTATTTATTAGTTTCTGAGCTTAAGTTATTGTATAGACCTACTTTGATCTCAGTTTATTATTCTTCATTGATTAGATGGTTTTTCCTTGATGAGGATCAAATATTTCCCGAATAGGTGTAGAACAGAAAATACTAAAATGGTAGCAAGAACAAAGCCATTTTAGCTTGGCTAACTCTGACAATAGACAATGTTGTGATAGATAAAATGTTAGAGGTAAGAAAGACCTGTAGATGTTTCACGTTTCAAGGAGACTCTAGGATGTGAAGATTGTTGCTGAAAGATAATTAGGCTCACTGATGAAGTCAGTGGTTATTTATGGGACATGAGCTCTACAACAGTCCATCTAATGGTGCAGGGGTGAACCACGGAGGACAGGTTCTGATCATTCGGATTAGACTCGTGCTGGTGAGGAGGCAGAGAGACCATCAACGATGAATTGATAATTAGTAAATAAATACTAATTTAAAAATAGGTAGTGGCTGAGTGTTAAAAAGAGAAGTTTAATGGGATGATATGACAAAGTATTTGTGTGGTCACTTTCCTGAGGAGGCTAGGAAAGTCCTCCTTAAAAAAGTAATGCTTAAGCATGGAATTGATTTATCAGAAGGCATAGAATATTTCTTTTTTTTTTTTGAGAGAATGTCCATCAGTTCAGTTCAGTTCAGTCACTCAGTCATGTCCGACTCTTTGCAACCCCATGAATCACAGCACGCCAGGCCTCCCTGTCCATCACCATCTCCCAGAGTTCACTCAGATTCACATCCATTGAGTCAGTGATGCCATCCAGCCATCTCATCCTCTGTCGTCCCCTTTTCCTCCTGCCCCCAATCCCTCCCAGCATCAGAGTCTTTTCCAATGAGTCAGCTCTTCGCATGAGGTGGCCAAAGTACTGGAGCTTCAGCTTTAGCATCATTCCTTCCAAAGTACACCCAGGGCTGATCTCCTTTAGAATGGACTGGTTGGATCTCCTTGCAGTCCAAGGGACTCTCAAGAGTCTTCTCCAACACCGCAGTTCAAAAGCATCAATTCTTCAGCACTCAGCCTTCTTCACAGTCCAACTCTCACATCCATACATGACCACAGAAAAAACCATAGCCTTGACTAGACGAACCTTAGTCGGCAAAGTAATGTCTCTGCTTTTGAATATGCTATCTAGGTTGGTCATAACTTTCCTTCCAAGGAGTAAGCGTCCTTTAATTTCATGGCTGCAGTCACCATCTGCAGTGATTTTGGAGCCCCCAAAAGATAAAGTCTGACACTTTTCTACTGTTTCCCCATCTATTTCCAATGAAGTGGTGGGACCAGATGCCATGATCTTTGTTTTCTGAATGTTGAGCTTTAAGCCAACTTTTTCACTCTCCACTTTCACTTTCATCAAGAGGCTTTTTAGCTCCTCTTCACTTTCTGCCATAAGGGTGGTGTGATCTGCATATCTGAGGTTGTTGATATTTCTCCCGGCAATCTTGATTCCAGCTTGTGTTTCTTCCAGCCCAGCGTTCTGATGTGCTCTGCAGATAAGGTAAACAAGCAGGGTGACAGTATACAGCCTTGACGCACTCCTTTTCCTGTTTGGAACCAGTACCTTAAACTTAATCTGTACCAGTCAGTGACTTTGCTGTGTTTACAGAGTTGCGCAACCATCACCACAGTCTATCTTAGAACATTTTCATCACCTCCCAAAGAAATGCTGTGCCCATCCACCTTCACCCCCGTCTGCCCTCTGCCCCGCGCCTTCCCTGCCAGGAAACCACTTGACTTTCTGTCTTTGCTTTTCTGGCGCCTCTTATAAGGGGACTCACACTATGTGTTGTTTCGTGTGTGTGGCTTATTTCACTTAGCATCATGTTTTCAAGGTTCATTCACGTTGTGAACATGTCTTAGCGCTTCATTCCTTTTCACGGCTGGACACTAGAAAAATATAGAACATTGTGAGAGAAGAGAACAATTTAGTGCAAAGGCTCTAAGTCTAGGATGGGCTTGGTGCATGTGAGGAGCCAAGAAAAGGTCAGTGTGTCAAGAGAGAAGCAGATAATAGGAGAGAATACTGGCAGGTGACGTGGACAGAAGATAAATCTTGTAGGGCTTTGCAAATATGACTTGTGAACCAAAATAACTTTGTAAGTAAGGAGTGGCATAATTTTATCTATGTTTTTTGACCACCAAATGGGGGATACCCTAGAAGGGGCCATCAGTAAGCTTAGAGCGCCCAGCCGGCATCTGTTGCTTTGCTCAACAGCACATGGTTGCTGCCCGGGCTGGAGTGACGGCAGAAGAGCAGCAGGGGCCACGTGCCTGCGCAGTCGTGTCCGACCCTCTGCGGCCCCAAGGACTGCAGCCTGCCAGGCTCCTCTGTCCATGGGATCTCCAGGCAAGGATACTGGAGCGGGGTGCCGTTTCCCCCTCCAGGGGATCTTCCCATCTAGGGATGAACCTGCATCGCATGTCTCCTCTATTGGCAGGCAGGTTCTTTACCATTGCGCCACCTGGAAAGCCTTGCAGAAATGCAGGGATTTAAAATGCAATTTCAAGGTAGGGTCGCCGAGGCTTGTGGATAGACTATGGAACTGGGGGGAAGAGACACACAAAAGACAAGTCGTGGGTAACTCGGAGAGTGTGGGGCTCTTTTCTCAGATGGGAACGGTGGGCCGAAGCCTGCCGCCCACCCGCTGTTCGCAGGCGCTTCCCTACCGCATTCCACAGCCAGTTTCCTGTAGAGAAAAGATTTGGTTTTGAAGCATTTAAACTTTGCCTTTCACCGACCTTGGGACACGATAAATTTACAAAGAGAAACACAGATTTCTAATTTGTGATCAAACCATTAAATGAGATCACACATGTGCGTAAAGACCTGTTCGCAGTAAGAGTGCAATTCTGTCTTCTGTTTAAACTGGAGTATAGTTTATTTACAGTGTTGTGTTAGCTTCTGGTGTACAGCGCAGTGATTCACATATATATTTATTCTTCTTCATATCTTTTCCAGTGTGGTTTATTACAGGATATTGAGTATAGATGCCTGTGAAGAGCATAATTCTTTACTTATGAATTCAACCCAACTGTATTCTATCTTCTCACTATAGAACATGATTTTGATCATTTAGATGCTGTTAATCAAAGTTGTTGCTTAATGCTCTTTTTAGTAGATTTTGTCTGAAATGATGGAGGACTCTGAAGATTTTTATAACATTGAAAGATAAGCCTATCTTGAATATAATTACTATTTGAATTTACTTCCTAAGAACAAATGCTTCTCTAGTTTTCAACTCACAACAATGTGACTTTATTAGACGAACTATTTTGTTCTTTCTCCCTTGGATGATCCTGGGTCTTCTAGTTTTTCTTTTTTTTTTATAACTTTTTAAATAACGTTTTTCTTTCTTCATAATTGATACATACATTGTGTAAGCTTACAGTGTGCAGTAAAATGGCTTGGTATGTATTGTGAAATATTTACCCCAATAAAGTTAGTTAGCACATCCTTTACATCACATAATCAGCATTTTGTTCTTGTCGTGATGAGTGAGTGTGTGAAGGTCGCGCAGTCCTGTCTGACTCTTTGTGACCCCAGGGACGATGCAGTCCAGGGAATTCTCTAGGCCAGAGTACTGGAGTGGGTGGCCTTTCCCTTCTCCAGGGAATCATCTCAACCCAGGGATCGAACCCAGGTCTCCTGCATTGTGGGCGGATTCTTTACCCACTGAGCCACCAGGGAAACCCATGGTGGGAACATTGTAATTCTCCTCTTACAGCAACTTTCAACCATTCAGAACAGTATTGTCAACTGCAGTCACTGTGACCATTAGATCTCCAGACCCTAATCATCTTAGAGCTGAAAGTTTGTTCTTTCTGACTAACATACGTCCGTCTCACCCACCCCCCAGCCCCGGCAGCCGCTGTCCTACTGTCTCCCTGAACTCGGTGTTTTAGTTTCCTCATGAGTGAGGTCCTACTGCATTTGTTTTTCTCTGTCTGACATTTCACTTAGCATGATGCTCTCAAGGTCCATCCGTGACGGTGAGCATGGCAGGATCTCCTTCTTTTTAGGGTTGAATCACATTCTATTGTATAAAACAGCGCTGCCTTGTAAACTGCAGTCATCCATTAAAGGGTTAATCAAAGGTTGTTTCTGAAAGTGTCTTGGCGATTGTGAATCATGCTGCAATGAGTGTAGCAGTCCAGATATCTGTTCAAGGCAGTGATTTTACCTTTTTCAGATAAAGGCCCAGTAGTGGGATTGCCACCTCATACAGATGTATTAGATATATACACTCTAATATTAGACACATACATCTGTTAAATAGACAGGGAAACAGTGGAAACAGTGGCTGACTTTATTTTTGGGGGGCTCCAAAATCACTGCAGATGGTGACTGCAGCCATGAAATTAATAGATGCTTACTCCTTGGAAGAAGAGTTATGACCAACCTAGACAGCATATTCAAAAGCAGAGACATTACTTTGCCAACAAAGGTCTGTCTAGTCAAGGCTATGGTTTTTCCTGTGGTCATGTATGGCTGTGAGAGTTGGACTGTGAAGAAAGCTGAGTGCCGAAGAATTGATGCTTTTGAACTGTGGTGCTGGAGGAGACTCTTGAGAGTCCCTTGGACTGCAAGGAGATCCACCCAGTCCATCCTAAAGGAGATCAGTCCTGGTGTTCACTGGAAGGACTGATGCTGAAGCTGATATTTTGACCACCTGATGCAAAGAGCTGACTCATCTGAAAAGATCCTGATGCTGGGAAATATTGAGGGCGGGAGGAGAAGGGGACAACCTAGGATGAGATGGTTGGATGGCATCAACAACTCAATGGACATGAGTTTGAGTAAACTCCGGGAGTTGGTGATGGACAGGGAGGCCTGGTGTGCTGCAGTCCATGGGGTCGCAAAGAGTCAGACACGACTGAGCAACTGAACTGAACTGATAGCTCTATTTTTTGACTTTTTGAGGAACTGCCATACTGTTTCTCCTGGTGGCTACACCAGCTTATGCTCCCACACTGGTGGACCTTTGTCAGTGTGAACCGCTGTGACCCCGAGTCTTGCTCCAGGCTTATGGCAGTGGGTGCTGGCGATGGCAGCTGTGTTGGTTACTGCTTTCTTCAGTGACAGAGGCCGCTGAGTTTGTCTACAGAGCAGGTCCCTGGGAGCCTTGATTCCTCTGGCTGTGTGGCTGCTACTGGCAGTCCCTGCTCTTCTTTCTTGTTCTGAGCCATCTCTTTGTGCCTCAGCTTTTCACGTCTGAGTGGGGTGAAGGTGAGCAGGGACCCTCATACAGTGCCCTGAAAGGCTGAGGAAGCTGGCTGCTCACCTTCTCTCCCTGCCAGGGGATCTTTTTCTGTTAATAGCCTGGGAGAGCCCTGTTAGTGCTGAGGATGCTGGCTTGGGAATGGGATAATGCAGGCAAAATGCAGCTCTCTTTCTTCCGTTTTTTGGAAAATAATTCTCAGGGTTTTTTGCCCCAATCTGTTTTTGATATTTCTTAACTGAGCTCCAGAGCTTTCCTGGAGCTGTTTGTGTCTGTGGATAGCTGATTTTTTATTTTTGTTGGAGAACAGAGGCTGGGGTCTCCTTTTTCTCCATCTTGATGACGTCTGTGGTAAACTCTGTGAGTTCTTAATTTACCAAAGGAAAGTCGCCGCTCCTGGAAGCGTGAGCAGAGTAGTAGCAGAAGACTCATGGAGAATGCGTCAGCTCGCCAGCTGGGGAGACTGGTGAAAATGTAGCTGCGACTCACAAGAGGGCTTCCAGGTATATTTGCAGACAAACATTTGAATCATATGTGAAAACAAAGCAATAATGAATGGGGGTAAGAGATGTATAAAAATCTGAATGCTGCTAGAAGTGTAATTTCATATTCTGTTTTTATAGAATATAGAAAGAGCTAGAAAATAGGCATTTAACATAGAAAACATGCATTTCCTACCTTTGTATATGATTTATATGTGAAGTAGTATCATGTATGCTGCTAATAGAGAGTTTTGCTCAGCTATATCTCAGTGGATATGCTCTATATTTTGAGTATATTCTCTTTGGGATTTCAGATTTTGATATCCTGGGTCATAGCTCTGGGCTCATTCTTTTTTCATGGATGTTGAACAAAATGAATTATTTTTAAAAAGGCAGTAAATGGTGTGTTTTAAGAAGTCTGTATAGCTTACCTTTAGCTCCTGTTCTATATTTAAATATATTTTAGAGAGAAAAAATCACAGTAGCTAATACTTTTAAAGCTAGAATTAAAGTGCATTAAGGCTCTCGATTCTTGTTATCTGTCACTCTAAATCCTCTTGACGTTAGGTATAAAGAATAATAGATATATATTCAGTCAGGATACTGAAGATTTTACTGGTTTGCGGATTAGAAGATTTTCGACTATCAGTGTTTAAGCTTCAAGTTGCTGTCAGTTAGTCTTGACAAGGCCAAAATAAGATTCTAATAGCTATGATTGTGGAGAGGTTGCTTTTTCATTAGATGAGGCAACGTGTCAATTAAAAGGGTATGGAGATAAAGAAATTGAAACTAGATTAAGTTTATACTTTTTCATGGATGATAAGAAAATCCATTTTCAAGTTACATTTCATTGAGGATATACTATCAGAGGCAAAGCTGAAATACCTTTCCCACTTAAAAGACTGCCTTTAGTTCTCAAAGGACAGTTCGAGAGAATTTTTATATATATAAAACAAGCATATTTTAAATAAAATGAAATGTCAAGACCAAATAATGGCAGTTACTTTTAAAGAAGCTACAGTCAGCAACCTTATTTTCCCTTCAGTCTTTCCTAGTGGGTATCTACCGTTTAACTTAATTTTCAGTCTTTCACTGGGGTTTCTAATCTTATGAGGACATCTAAAAGCTATATTGATATGTATATCCATAAAAAATGAATACTGTGTACACACATTTCCCTGGAAGAGGGCACAGCAACCCGCTCCAGTATTCTTGCCTGAAGAATCCCATGGACAGAGGAGCCTGTGGGGGGTCCAGTCCACGGGGCTGCCCAGAGTCTGACACAATGGAAGCAGCTTAGCACGCACGCATGCATACGTGTTTCCAGCTCTACTGTCCTTTTTCAGAAGAAATGCATGGTAAGACTAAAGCTTAAGATTTTACAATACAAAAACCTGAGCATACTTCTGTAAAATATATGTAACCCTAAGCTGGAATGTCCTGTCCTGGCTAGTCTATATGAAGAAAACAAAGTTTCTCTCCGGTGGTTACTTTATATGGTGAGTGGTTAGACAGATTTCTCTCAAATTTAGAAAGCCTTCTCAGGACTTAATGTGTAGGCTACCTACTAAGTAAGAAATTCACTTGGGGAAGACCCAGGAGACTGTCAAAGAAACGCCTCTGGTGAGCTTCAGGCATTGATTTGCATGGAGCTACTTCTCACGTTTGCAACTTCATCTAGTCTGCTTCTAGGTAAGTACCATCAGAGATTTATCTATGTAGTTCCCTGCTGGCTCAGTCAGTAAAGAAGCTGCCTGCAATGCAGGAAGGAGGCCCCGGTTTAATCCCTGGGTCGGGAAGACTCCCTGGAGAAGGGGATGGCAACCCACAGTATTCTTGCCTGGAAAATTCCATAGACAGAGGAACCTGGCGGGCTACAGTCCTTGGGGTCACACTGAGTCGAATTCAACTGAGCGACTAACAGTGATAGTTAATGATTCTGTTGTTTAGGAAAGTCACACAGCGTTGAAAGTTAGCGACTTCCTTCTGTCCTCTATAGTCCGCGTGAGAAATCTGAATTTCATTAGAATGAGCCTTCTGTAAGTAATGCTGCCCTTCTCTCTGACTGCTCTCAGGGTTGTTTTTGTCTTGATTTTCAGAAGCTTATTTATGGGTCTTGCCAAGGATTTTCTTGGGTTTGCCCTGTATTAAATTTCACTTATATTTTCTTTTATTTTTTCAAAGACTTTTTTGATGTGGATCATTTTTAAAGTCTTTACTGCTTCTGCTGTTTATGTTTGGTTGTTTGGGCATGAAGCACGTGGAATCTTAGCTTCTGAGGGGTTGAACCTGCAACCCCGTATATTGGAAGATTAAGTTTTAAACACTGGACTACCTAGGGAGTCCCTCCATTGTTTTCTAGAATCTTTGGGTTTGTGTCTTTTGCCAAAATTGGGAAGCTTTCAGCCATTATGTCTTCAAATATCTTTTCCAGCCTTCTCCGTTTTCACTCCTTGCCTTCCTAGGATTCTGATGATGTGAATGTTGAGTCTTTTGTTATATTCCCAGGAGTTTCTGAGTCTATTCTTTTTCCAGTTTACTTTCTGTTTTTCCTACTGAGCAAATTCTATTGATCACTCCTCAAGTTCACTTATCCACTTCTCTGTCATCTCCACTGCTATGGAGCCTAACCACCAAGTTTATTGTTCCCATTATCATATTTTTCAGTTCTATAATTTACATTTAGTTAATTTTTATTATTTCCATCACTCTGCTGAGGTTTTCTAATATTTTCCCATTTGTTTCAAGAGCATTTGTAATTGATTGTAGGAGCATTTTTATGATGGCTGCTTTAAACTCCTTGTCAGATACTTTTCATATCTGGCTTATCTTGTCATTAGCACAAGTCCATTGTCTCTTCTTATTCAAGTTGTGGTTTCTTGATTCTTAGCAAGAGGACTTTTGGTTGTATACTGGTCATTTCATCTGTTAGGACAGGAAACTCTTGGATATTATTCAAATCTTATACTTAGCCGGCAGTTGTCCTTCGTTTAGTACCCAGGCTCTGGCTTACTGTTTGGGGTTGTGGTGCCAACAGCAGTTTGGTTTTCAGAGTACTTGTAATATTATTTTGGTCTGCTGGCTTGTTGGGCACTGCTGTGGTAGCTATTGGTCCTTCCTGGAGGTGAAGAGCCTCAGCCTCAGGGAGGATAAGACTTCCCCGGCCAGGGAAGGTTGGGATGGCATCCCTCCTGCTCGTGTTGCCCAGCTGCCTTGCCTTCGAGGTGAAGGAGGGGAGCGTCAGACTCTGTGAGAGAAGAGGCCTCTCCCGCAGCTTACTGTTCATGGGGTCCCCTCTCCAGCCCCCTTGTGGGTGGTGCTGGGCTCACCTGCTGTTATCAAAGGGACTTCCATTCTGTTGCGGGAAGCAATGAGCCTCCCTTGCCTGAAGGCTGTCTCTAGATCGACAGGAGGATGCCTGTAGATCGCCCTCCTTCTGCCTTATTTTTCTGGCTCTGGGATTCCAAACCATGTGCCTTCCTCTTCTCACCTTCCAGAGTTTTTCTTTGCTTACCTTCTGTGTTGTTTCCAGAATTTGTCATGAGCCTTAGTGTGCAGAAGCAGGGAGAAAGGAGCCTACATGTCTTGTCTTCACCTCAAGTTGCCACCTGCCTTGGCCTGTTGGGGAAAGAAAGTAACTCGAGGTGAGACAGTGTCAGCTTGGGACCCTTGTTTGGCCGCTCATCTGCATGACCAGTATGGCCTTAGGAAATTCACTGGGCTTCTCTGAGTCTCATTTTCTTTCTCTGTAAAGTGGAGATAACATTTACTCATTCCCTCTTTATTCAGCACGGTGTCCGCCCTTGCGGTCTCCCTTTAATCGAGGCGCTGCTCTCGACGCCGTGAAGTGTAAGAGAAGATGAGCCCTGCTCTCATGACACTTGATTCTTGTGAGATACTCAGATAATCGGCAGGAAACCTGAGAGTAATTCATTCCGGAGAATGGTTATGTTCGGTGACAAAAATAAAACATGGTAACACTAGAGAATGGCTGTGATGGGTACTTAGATGGGTGGAATTCAGATGCTCAGTGAGGATCTCTCTGAGGAGGTGATGTTTCATTCGTTCATTCTATCAATCTGTCCACATTTATTGAACCCTTACTCAGTGGGTGGAGAGTCTGCCTGCAATGCAAGAGAGGCAGGAGACGCAGGCTCAGTCCTTGTGTCGGGAAGATCCCTCGGAGGAGGGCATGGCAACCCACTCCAGGATTCTTGCCGGGAGAATCTCACAGACAGAGGAGCCTGGGGGGCTACAGTCTGTGGAGTTGCAAAGAGGCAGACACGACTGAGGTGACTGAGCTCTTACTAGGCCCTAGGTATGTGTGTATTAATTGCTCAGTCGTGTCCGACTCTTTGCGACTCCGTGGACTGTAGCCCTTCTGGTCATGGAATTCTCCCGGCAAGAATACTGGAGTGGGTTGCCATTCCCTTCTTCAGGCCCTAGGCATACATTTGAACAAAGGCCTCAATGATGAGAGGGCCCTGACTATTTGAAAATATGTGGGAATAACCTTCTAGGCTAGGAGGAACACTGTGAATAACCCCCAAGGTAGGAAGAACATTGGCAAGATTGGAGAACAGAGAAGGATGACCTGTGTAATTGGAACGTGTAAGTGAGGGGATAACATTTTCAAAAGTGATCTGAAAAGTGGGCAAGAGACTGTTTATGTGGGGGCTCTGGGGCTTGAGGTCAGTTTTATCTGCCAATGGTGAGACATCCTTAGAGAGTTTAAACAGATAAGTGATACAATCTATGTATGTTTTACAGTGATTACTCTAGCTGTTTTCCAATGAATGGAATATAGGAGAGCAAAACTAGAAGCGGGGATACCAGTTGAAAAATGATTTCAGTAGTCCAAGTAAGAAGTAATGAAACTTGAGAGGCAACTGTAGGGGAAAAAAAGCAGCTGTATATAGAAGAGATATTTTGCAGTTTGAGCAGGCAATGTTTCTTGAAGGTTTGGCTCTGTGAAGTTGGGAAAACTGAGGAATCAGTTTCAGGCTTTGATTGGATGATTGGAGCCATGTGAGTCAAGAAGATTGGGAGAGAAGCTTGTCTTTGAGGTCAGAAATAAATATATTTGTTTTGGATAAGTAAGCTTTGAAGGGTCTATAAAACATTCATGCAGATTTACTATCAGGAGTAAATGTCATGGGTTCAGGGCTGTAAGTCTGGGTATTACAACATCTAGATAATATTTAAGATAGGAGGACTGCAGGAAATCATCTCAGAGAAGATTCCAGGAAGAGAAGGAGCTGAGCTACCCCATAATTTAGAAGTCAGGAATAGGAGATGCAGCCAACAGAAAAAGACCAGGAGAGAGCAAGAAAAGATGTGGGCAAAAATCAGATAACTCAGCGTCAGAAGAGCCAAGTGAAGAAATGTTTCAAGAGGGGAGAAGGGTCGGGAATTCCCTAGGGGTCTGGTGGTTAGGGGTCACCTGTTTCATCTCAGCAAATCATTTAGCAAGATGAATACAGAGAAATAACTGATAAATTTGGTAACTTGAAGGTATTAAGTGGCCTTGGAATGAGTTATTTCAGTGGAATGGCCATGGTTAGTGTGAAAATCATTTATATAAGTCTGGCATTTTATTAATTTTGCTTATTTTTCCTTCCCTCAGTTTCTGCATGTGTAAAATGGTTTGATATTTAATTTTCTTTTATATATTTGGAAGTAGAACTGTTTAAAGCAAATGCATTCTCAACACTACATCCAATAAATGGATGCTTATTTCTGTTAAAAAAAAAAACATAAACTTGATCAAATAGAATTGCCTCTATATCAGTTCAGTTCAGTTCAGTTGCTCAGTCGTGTCCGACTCTTTACAGCTGTAGGGGGAAAAAAGCATGAATCGCAGCACGCCAGGCCTCCCTGTCCATCACCAACTCCCGGAGTTCACTCAGACTCATGTCCATCAAGTCCGTGATGCCATCCAGCTATCTCATCCTCTGTCGTCCCCTTCTCCTCCTGCCCCCAATCCCTCCCAGCATCAGAGTCTTTTCCAACGAGTCAACTCTTCGCATAAGGTGGCCAAAGTACTGGAGTTTCAGCTTCAGCATCAGTCCTTCCAAAGAAATCCCAGGGCTGATCTCCTTCAGTATGGACTGGGTGGATCTCCTTGCAGTCCAAGGGACTCTCAAGAGTCTTCTCCAACACCACAGTTCAAAAGCATCAATTCTTTGGCACTCGGCTTTCTTCACATGGATATTTAAATACTCAGAGTTGTCTTTAAATATGCATGAAGATATGCAAAAAATTGCATTATTTTAAAGCCAAATACTGAGCTATACTTTTCAAGAGTACAGATATGAACATTTTAAGGGTGTATCCAAAGTTTATTTTCAGAGGTTGCCTTATTTTTTATAATAACCACTGCACGCATGAGTGCCAAGTTCCTTGAGTTGTGTCCAGCTCTGTGCGAGCCTATGGGCTGCAGCCCACCAGGCGCCCCTGTCCATGGGATCTTCCGGGAAAGAACACTGGAGTGGTCACCGTGAAGGAACCCTGGAGTGAAGGCCTCTTCCAGGGGCTCTTCCCGACCCAGGGGTGGAGCCAGTAGTGGCTCACCTGCGTTCTGTCTTTCTCTGTCCCACTCTGTTGCTGAGTAACATGGAGGGATTTCCTGGACCAAAGTGTAAGAACTGAAACCAATTCCAAAGAGAAACAGTTTTTTCCCATTTTTTCAAGTCCCATGTAGTACTTGGAAACTCATTGAATTTCTTAATAAAAATGTATTGAGGACCTAGCAATTTGCTGGTTTATTGAAAGAAAAGATAAGCTATTGTGAAATAATATAATTTAGCTGATCCAAAACAAGAAATATATTAAAACCGTTCAACTCAAGGTGGACATATGCTACATACCAAAATAAATGATTCAAGCACCAAAAAGCATCATAGGATGGTATAGATAGAAGCCTGAATTCTTTCTTTGTCAGGCAGCTGAAAGAAGATTTTCTTGTATATGCTATCTAGGAGTACGACTGAATTTTCTAACAGATTACATCATGTATAAGGCATATAAAAATTTCAGAAAGCCACCTAGAATTCATCTCTCTTTCATGATTCTCTATACACAAGTATGTCAGTATTCCATCATTGAAAACCACTGCTGTAGGTGCCTCGTTGGGTAGAATGAAAGGCTTTTGGAGATTTAATGAAGTCGACAGGCTTAATGTTATGCATGCTTTAGGTGAATTGGAAACAGTGAGTGAGATGTAGGGGGAAAGAGAAGGAGAATCAGGAGAGATAAATCAGGAGCATGGGATTAATAGATACACACTAAGGTATGTAAAATTGAGCAGTACGGATTTACTCTGTAGCACATGGAACTGTATTCAATATCTTGCAATAATCTATAATGGAAAAAACCAAAACTGTACCTCTGAGACTAACACAGTATTGTAAATAAACTGTACTTTAATAATTAAAATTTTAAAAAGCCTAAAAACAAAACCAAAACCAATTCCAAAGAACTTGAGGATGCAAAATTTACTAGGAAAACAAATAGTGATGAAATAAAAATGAATGAAAAATTGTTGAAATAAGTTGTTGATTAGCTGTGTGGAAAGTATTCAAAAATATATATTGAATTGGTTATAATTTCATCCAGATTTTCTTAGAAAAGCCAGTTGTAGTCCACCTGAAGAGAATGTGGTCATTCTTATGAAACCTGAGAACCTCTTACCTGTCTCCTGAGAAATCTGTATGAGGGTCAAGAAGCAACAGTTAGAACTCTGTGTGGAACAACTGACTGGTTCGGGGTTGAGAAAGGAGTGTGGCAGGGTGTCTGCTGCCTGTGAGGAGTAAGAAAGGCTGTCTGCTGGCGCCCTGCTTATTTAAGCTATACACTGAGTGCATCGTGAGAAATGCCGGGCTGGATGAGTTACAAGCTGGAATCAAGACAGGCGGGAGAAACATCAGCAACCTCGGGTATGGGGATGGTGCCACTCTAATGGCAGAAAAGTGAAGAGGAGCTAAAGGATCTTTTGGTGAGGATGAAGCAGAAGAAAGGAAAAGCGGCTTAAAACTAAGTCTTAGGAAAACAAAGGTTGTGGCATCCAGCACCATCGCTTCCATGGGGCAGATAGAAGGGAAAAGGTGGGAGCAGTGACAGGCTGCCTCATCTCGGGCTGCGGACTCGCTGCAGATGGTGACCACAGCCATGGAATCAGAGCACAGCTGCTGCTTGGCAGGGAAGCTGCGCCAACCTAGACAGTGTGTTGGAAAGCAAAGGCATCACTTTGCCAACAAAGGTCCGTCTAGTCAAGGCTATGGTTTTCCTAATGGTCACGTACGGTTGTGAGAGCTGGACCGTAGAGGAGGCTGAGGCCCAAAGTATTGCTGCTTTTGAACTGTGGTACTGGAGAAGACTCCCAAGAGTCCCTTGGACTGCAAGGAGATCCAGCCAGTCCATTCTAAAGGAAATCAGTCCTGAGTGTTCATTGGAAGGACTGATGTTGAAGCTGAAGTTCCAATACTTTGGCCACCTGATGCGAAGAACTGACTCATTTGAAAAGACCCTGATGCTGGGAAAGATTGAGGGCAGGAGGAGAAGAGGGTGTCAGAGGATGAGATGGATGGATGGCATCACCAATGCAATGGACATGAACTTGGGCAAATTCTGGGAGATGGTGAGGGACAGGGAGGCCTGGCGTGCTGCAGTCCCTGGGGTTGCAGAGTCGGACATGACTGGGTGACTGAACAACACCAACATGAAGCTTAAGTGTAGAGATCTGTATCACTTAGCTCTCCCCGCTCTCAGTTTCTGTGATACTGGTTAGAGAGCACACATTTTTTAGTAAGTACTTTGGTAATTGTTTATTATCTTTTATTCTGTTCCTAATATTTTTCTTCCTTTTTACAAAAATAGGCTGTAAGCCCAAGATAATGAGTTATGTCGAGATCCCTTCTGGCATCTAGCAAATTCTGGACATACAGTACCCAGTAGATATTAGGAGATCATGAGTTTGTTGCTTGGAAGAATCTTAGGGAGTTTCTAATTTTTCCCTCTTGTCTTGCTGGTGAAAAAACAATCTTGGGGGGTAAGGTGGTTATCTAAGGTCAAAGGTGAGGGACTGAAGGGGCCACGACTCAGCTTGGTGCCTGGTTTTTCTTACCGAGCCTTTTGATTAAGAGACTGAGGAGTCACTGTTTGTACCAGCTTTCTTCTGGGTTTATTAGGCTTAAAAAAAAACAAGATAAATTTATTTTAATGCTTTACAAATTCTAATTGCCCATAATTATATAAAATGTTTCAGATGATATAATTTTAACTCAGCTTTTAGTCTGTCATTTGTCATTGATATAGATGATAGGAATAGAATATGTATTACAAATGTCAAGTGTACCAGGATGATGACATTTTATGTAAGTGCATAATTAAATTGTATTTTGGAAGAACTGATAATCCTTATTTCCAAAGGAAGTGATTTCTATTTGAGAACACTTTGAAGGGTCTCCAACTGGCATTTCATAACTCAGACCAGCTTTGTATATTACCCCAGAGCTGCCAAAGAAGAAGGCAAGATGATACTCTCTGTGGCAACATAGAAAAAGACTGTAAAATGTACAGATGTCTGGATGTTTCCCCAAGGCACAGTGGAAGTTGCACATTTTATTTCTAACAGCATATCCTGAGGCCAAAAACAAACTGCTCACCTTCGTTACAAACACTGACAGAAGTATGATCCAGTGTGGGATTAATTGAAAAAAAATGTTTGCTTTCTAGAAAATAATATTCCTCATAGGGCTGCAGGTGATACCATTAAAAGGGGTATTTTGTAGCACTGATGTTTGGTAGCACCTGGGTTTCTATCCCAATGGCATAGAACTCTCAAATTGCCAAACTCTCAGTTTCTTGTCAAGACTGGTGACGATTTTTGAAAATTTGAACATATTATAATTCTGCGTTATAGTTATCCGAGCCTGATCCTTTCGGGCAGGGAATGTTAATAATGTCAAAAGATTACTGGCACATTGATGTCCGCACTTGCTCCTGTGAGCAAAACTGGACTGGCGAGACGGGGTAACGCAGGGCTCTCAGTGGACCAAAACTTTCATAGATAAAGTTCAGTCAGGAGTTTCCCAAATCCAGTCTTTTTCTAGTGGATGTTGAAATTCTAGGGGAATGCAGCAGATGGGATGGGGAGTGATGCAGCTTTTGAGATGATAGAGCTTTAAAATTTCTAAGGTCAAATAAGATAGTCAGAGATGGCCAGAGATGGCCAGATTTCTAAGGTCAAAGTGAGATGATGAAGCTTTAGGAAATTTTATTTCAGATGATATGGGGGAAGAAATAGAATGGTTGGCTTGAGAAACCACAGAGACACAGGTCCATCAGGCCGTTAGAGTTTTAGGACTCTCAGGGTCAAAGAAAATAGAGAATCCTTGGGTATCTGAGAAGCACAGAAAGTTGGGATCAAGGAAGCGATTCATCTTTCCCAGAGTGGATTACAAATGGCTTTAGAATTTAGAGGAAGAGTATCAAGGTGGTACAAAGATTTTTCTAAAAGTTGCTGTTTCGATGGGGCAAGGGTTTTGGTGAATTGTCTTACTAGCACCTCTTTGGTTTTGGCTGAGTGGCAAGCATGCTAAATTAAAGCACAGGCTGCAAGGAACCTAGCATTCTGTGCTTAAGGCTCCCGAGTTTCACTCTCCCTTTGGAGGTTTTAAGGTCCCTAATTATCACTGCTGCTGCCATTTTGTCTGGAGGGCTCGAGGTCGCTTTTGGTTCCCTCGATCACACTGCAAAGTTTATTCTAAGCGTCGCTCACTTCGGTACAGTGGATACAGGACAGATGGGGGACAAAACATATACAAGCCCGTAGAGAAACGTGGGTTTCCTTACAAACAGCAACAGTCTAAAGTCGGCACGAGTGACTTACCACAAAGGCCCCAGCTCTGTTACTCCACATGACAGCCCAGGAAAACAAAGTTTGGGTTCTTGAAAGTAGAAATGTTATCTATTATTTTAATATTTATTGCATTCAGGCGCCATGGAGAGTTCAGTAAATATATGGGGGATACAGATTTTCATATTTCTCTGTCTTTTTTTGTTGTTGTTGTTGTTGCATTAGAAGAATGCAACTATTTCTCTAGTTGTATTTGAAGATAAAGCCAAAAAGGAATTTATTTTCCTTTATTCAATCTGAATTTAAAGGGTCAGTAAGTACTACTGTTAAAGAATATGAGAAAAGAGAAGAGTTTATTTAGAAACTAGAAAGGAGAAGAGGATTTGCAGGACAGACAAAAGATTTCTTTGGCAGAAAAACTACCTGTCTATCTACCTGGAAATATCTGTCTGTCTGTCTCTCCTCTAGCTCCTCAAGCCACATCCGGCTTAAGCACGGGATATATACATATATCAAGGGGGGGGGTTTCAGAAACAGTGTTCTTTGACAGATAACTGATTCCTAAGAACATCTCCCAGGAAGGAAGCCTGGCATCTGGGGAGAGTCAGGTGCAGGGACCCGCAGGTGATCAGCGCCGTCTTTGCTGGGGTCCCGGGCCCCACCCAGGAACTGCGCCATCGCAGACTGTCCATTCAAGACACCTTCACTTGGGCAGACACGTTCCGTGGGCTGTTCCCAGCTAGAATCTGTCCTAGCAAGTCCTGTCAGTATCTCGTGACCCTGACTCACTCCATTATTCAGGGTTCCATGGTGTTTTTACCCAGTGGGGGAGGCCCTTGACCTGGCCTGGGGTGTGTTTATTCCTCTTTGATTGCCCCTGCGTCTGCCTGCCACAAATCCCCAGGACTTTTCTCCGGAAAACTTGGGGGCTGAGAGCTGTGCTTCCTAAACACATCCCTTTACCCGGAAGCCTTGATCTAAATCGCGTCAAGACTTACTCAGGCGTTGTGAATACAGCCAGATGCCATCCCCATCACCTCATTTAATACTCATAATTGGGATACACTCAGTTGTTTCTTAAGGCCAATCTTAGGAAGCCCTTTGAGTGGCTACACAGCTTGCAGAAAATAGACCCACGTGAGGAATTCTGTGTATTCAACACCAAAGCCAAGTTCTTGGCCGTTGGTCTTCTGTCTTCCTTTTTCTGGTCACTCCCTTCCCATGTCTGTAGGCAAAACAGCGAGTTAGTACGCATCTACTTTTAAGCGAATTCCTTCCACATTGCATTTTTAGTCTCAGCTGACTAATAATAGGAGTGACCCCGCTTCATCAAGTGACCCTGACTCTTACATCCATGAATCAGCCTTCTGCCAGAGTATAAATGTCTTAAATATTTAACAAATGTGCTTTCATGAAAGAGTTATGCAGTGCATGGTTTATTCATGACAGGCTAGCATATTTAGACCTGAATGCCCTGCTGTGAATATCTGAGGGAAGAGATGAAACAGGTAAGACAGAGAAAATGCTCACAAATTTAGAGATTCCGAAGTCTGAGAATGGTCATGAATGGCTGAGTTGGTTCCCTTTAATGGACCATTTCTAACTCACCATCCCATCAAAGGACCATCTAATCCCGCCCAAACCAATTGTGTTCCCTATGAAAACTATTTCGTGTTATTTATTTATGGCTTACTTTAGGTCTTTTGAATTATGTTTTGATCTATATTTCATAGAAAGGGTAGAACTCTGGATTTTTTTGACATTTTATTGTTACTGAGCCGGGAGATGGGCCCACTCTGGGTTAGGCATTTATAGCTGGCTTCCTGTTTACGTTTCGTAGGAAATGGAAAAAAGGAAAAAGGTAGGCTTCAGGCTGGACACTTACAACCAGCCTCCCGTTTGCAGTTCCTGAGACAGGAGATAGGCGAGCTCCAGATTAGGCATTTACAATCAGCCTTTGTTTGCTCTTCAAAATAGAAATAACAACAGACATGGGGTAAATTGCCAGGCTCTGTCTCCTGTGGACACCTTACTGTAACAGTCACGGCAGGGACAAAGAGGGGCTAAACTCGGTTTGAAGAACGGATCGAGAGATCACACATTTCCCCTTCCTGGGGCCAGGGAGAGACTACTCACGGGCAGAAAGGCCCTCGGGGTCAAGAGGCAGGAAAGGCCAGGCTATAGTCTTGCATTCTCCCCCACCCCAGACACCCTTGGGCTGAAGTCCATCTTGGCTGGGGTTCTGTGTGTGCCTTGGGGAAGGTGCTGAGATGAATTAGCCAGGGGGGCAAAGCAAAGGGGGGCGAAACAAGACAGGTGGCCAGAGGGGAGGCAAAGATTCCCCAAACTACCCCCTTATAAATGATTGAACCCTCCCGAAGGCACGCCTCTCATGACTTTTGCAGAGTTTGACCTCGTACCTTTTCACGTGTGCTCCCCATTCCCAATAGGCACTTTCCTTTTCTCTTTACCTGCTGTCTCCTCGTCAGAAATTTCCCATCAAAGCAGGTAAGAACTGGGGATTTAGGCTCCCTAGCCCAGGTGACCAAGGTTCGATTCCTGGTCAGGGAACCGAGGCCTCAATTCTAGCTGTTGCTCACTGCTGCTGCTCAGTACAAGCTATCACTCACTGCTGTGTGCATCTGAAACCACTGCAGTTATATCTAACCATCATAACATATGGCTAAGAATAATGGCTTCTTCAACCACGTCTCATGTCTCGTTTTCAACTCTATCAGTTGGGCAATATTAAAAAGAGAACCATGGTATTGCGTATCATGTATACTGAAACACTAATTTTAAAATGCCTATCTTGTAGCTCACTATCAGTAAACCAGTAAGAGATAAGTTTGAAAGTGGTATTTTCTTCAAAAGTTTGTTAGCATTGCACATCAAGGATAATACAATGGTTTTGTTTGTGTGGTTTGAACTTGAATGTTAAATGTAGCTGTGAGACCAGATTGAAATGGAGCTTGATCACATTTGTGAATTTGGGGGAACTTACCTTGCAAATGACAACTTCTTGGTAATCCAAGTAATGAAGGGCATCTATAGATCTTGATATGTAGTTGAATTATTTACTTGTTAGTGATGGTAGTGCTGGTGGTCAAATGTGCTGTTTCACAATCAGCTAAAGACACACTTAGTCTTGCTTTTAACATAAGTTGTATACAATTCATAGGTTCCATCTAGGATAGTTACTTTTTTATTCAGCATTTTTCTCTTAATTTCCTCTTGTCAGTAGAGGAAAAACAAATCTAATTTTTGCTTGTCCCAGGAATATGGGGGTTTTGTTGTTAATATGAAAGTGTCAGTGTGTCTGAGGTAGGGCACGTCTGCTGAAGAAATCACTCCCTAATCAAGAAGGTGCGATCTGGCCTTTCTTTGAAACAATAGACAAGTAAAAAGTAATCGAGCAGAATAGCAGGAGCAACATATTTACACAGGATTTTATCCACAAGTCAGACTAAATTGTGATCTACTCTACTATTAAAGTGGGACAATGGTTTCTTGCAAACTGAGAAATTACTCGGGGAAGGATAAATGGAAGAGTTTCCTCCCAGGTGCCCCTCTGCCGGGTTCGTGTTTATCCTTGCTTCTTTATTCTGGCACAGTCTAACACAGTTATCCATCCCACAGGAGTTACCTGATATGCACTAGGCATTAATATGCACATTTGAATGAGGAGTCAGGTTCCAAGTTATAATAAAAACCACTTGTGAAGACTTGCTTCCCAAATTCAAATCTTTAAAACAGCCACAACAGATTAGATTATTTTTAAGGCATGTATGTTGTGTTTTATTACTTCATTTTAAATGCTCAAAATTTATTTTATTAGTTATTTTATAGTGTGTCCTTAATGAATACATTCATATCAGACCGAGGGGAATGAAGCCCGTCAGTGAGAAGGCTCTCTAATGAGCCATGGAGAACTGAAATAACTACATATGCATTCCACAAATGGACCATTAATTGGAAAAAGAACCAAAGTGTGAAGATAAAATCCTACAGGATGGAACTTAAAATGGAGATATATTTTAAGGCTTTAGAATTTTTGATTCAGTTATGTGGAGGAAAAGGTGAATGAAAATGTGCTTTTACTTCTATCTAAAATAAAGCTTTTAGATGGGAAAAATGGAAACTGTCAGCCTTTAGTTTTTTGGGCTCCAAAATCACTGCAGATGGTGACTGCAGCCATGAAATTTAAAGACGCTTGCTCCTTGGAAGGAAAGCAATGACAAACCTAGACAGTGTATTAAAAAAAAAAGCAGAGACATCACCTTGCTGAAAAAGGTCCATCTAATCAAAGCTATGGTTTTTCCAGTAGTCATGTACAGATGTAACAGTTGTAACATAAAGAAGGTTGAGCACTAAAGAATTGATGCTTTTGAACTGTGGTGTTGGAGAAGACTCTTGAGAGTCCCTTGGACTGCAAGGAGATCAAACCCATCAATACTAAAGGAAATCAACCCTGAATATTCATTGGAAGGACTGGTGCTGAAACTGACATGCCAATACTTTGGCCACCTGAGCAAAGAGCTGACTCATTTGAAAAGACCCTGATGCTGGGAAAGACTGAAGGCAGGAGGAGAAGGGGACGACAGAGGATGAGATAATTGGATGGCATCGCTGACTCAATGGACATGAGTTTGAGCAGCTCCAGGAAAGAGTGACAGACAAGGAAGACGGGTGTGCTGCAGTCCATGGGGTCACAAAGAGTCAGACGTGACTGAGCGACTGAACAACAACATAAAGCTGTTATTGTAGCCTAACTTGGAGAAAGAAATACTTTTTGAGATGTGGTTAACTTAATTAATAAGAACTTTTTCCTTGATCTGATACTTTTTCCCCTTATTAAATTAGCACGTTTCATGACACTGCCTCTGCTGGTGCTGCCGGACAGCTTAGGTGAAGTATACTTACCTTAGGAGAAACAGGGGCATCCCTAGACGGCTCTGCCCACCAGAACAAACCTGGTAAGCAGAAGGCCTTCTGTGAACAAGCGACTTATCCTCCTATGCCCAAGGGGCAAGGCGGCACTCGGGGGTGTGTTAAATCAGGCCATGTACCGCCAGCCACCACCAGCCTCCACGGGCCCTGAAAAGAATGGCCTAGGCTGGGCAAACAGCCACCTCTCCCAGCCTACCCGCCCCATCTTATGGCCTCCCTGGTGGTCTGTCCTCCTCTGGGGGCTTTCATCCCCAGCCCGCAGTGACCCGCCAGTTGCCTTGCTCAGGGTCATCCTCAACAAACGGATGACTCGCCAGCCCCACAGAGGGGACACCTTCAGCCTCCCCTTGTGTCTCTTTTCAGACAAATACAACCTCTCCCTGCTTTGTAAAAACAGCAACAAAAACAAAGCCCTGAGTGCGCATGTGGGTAACAAAGGAAGGCATTAATGTTAAGAGTTGGGCCACAGACTCAAACCTGGTCTGTCCTGGACTCACTAGAATACATGGCTGTATTAGGGTTCTTCCATGTTCTTTATATGTATACTGTCCACAAAGAGATTTATTGTGAGCAATTGACTCACGTGGTGATGACGGAGGTTGGACAATCTGTAGCGCTCGTGTTTCGGTTCCAGTCCGAAGGCTGGGAGCTGCTGCAGAACCAGGAAGAGCTAATGTCCTGATGTCCCAGTTTGAAGGTCTCCGGGCAGGAGGATTCTCTATTACTCTGGGAGGACATGCTTCTCTGTCCTATTGCAGACCTTCGGCTGATCGGATGAGGGCACTCGCAGTATGAATGGCCATCTGCATTAGCTAGTCTACCAGTTCAAATGCCAATTCCATTCAAAGACACCTCATAGAGACCCCCAGAATCATGCATGGTCGAATATCTGGGCACCCTGTGATCCAGTCAGTTGACACAGGAAATGGATGGTTGCAATGGCTGCCCAGCTGACTGCAAAGCCGCTGCTCACTTGCTGTCTCGTGTTGAACTGTCCACAGTGATACCCACAGTTTTCTCCTACCTTGACAGGAATGACTGTAGTCTCAGCTTCTTTCCTCGCTCTCAGCTTGGGTCAGAACTGCTCTGGCTCCAACCCCATCCTGATCGCTTACCTTTCTCTTGCATGCCTTTAATTTTATCACGTTATTTTAAAGTGGTCATTCACAGATGATGCTATGCGAAGCAGTGTGGTGTGTGTGCTCAGGCGTGTCCGACTCTGCAGCCCCTTAGACTGTAGTCTGCCAGGCTCCTTGGACCCTGGGATTTTCTGGGCAAGAATCCTGGGGCGGGTTGCCATTCCTGCTCCAGGGGATCTTCCTGACCCAGGGATCGAGCCTGTGTCTCTCGTGTCTCCTGCATTGGCAGGCGGGTTCTTTACCCCCACATCACCAGGGAAGCCAGTGTGGTGTGTCGGTGGGTAAATGGAGAGCTCAAGGCAACAAGCAGTTTGTCAGGCATCACCTTTGCTTCACCTGTGGTGGCTCTGAACATTTTTGTTTTTTCTCTGTTTTATTGGTATTTCTTCAGAGTAAGCTTTTGTCTGAGTACAGATTAGTTGACTAAAATATATTTGAAAATCTCTTCATTTTTAAAATGTCTATGATTTTGCATAAGACAATCCATGAGACTGCTAAAATTGCGTATAATCATTTATTTCTTCATGCAGATATATTTTTCTGAGGAGACGGCACACAAATTTCTCATTTTTTTTTAAAGAGGCTTGTAACTCACAACAAATTAATCACCACTAGTCAAGTGTTACATGTGACATCACGTATTTTAAAAAAGAGATGATTTAGAAATTGCATTCAATGACTTTGAAAATATTGATATCTAATAAACGATATTTTTTACTTTCATTGGGTCACTAATTATACTGAAAAAATGCAAGGATTCATCACAGCAGAAAACAAAAGACGAACAAAAGTTTTCATTCCATGTTTCACTGTGGACATTCCTGGCTTCTTGGTGGTGGTTTTGATATATGGAGAATTAAGTATCTTCCTGCTCAACAGCCTTCTCTGAGACTTGGCTAAATAGAAATATCATCGAGTCAGATTAAGTTCAGACAGAAACATTTTCAGTTTTCTGTTGTTGCACAGCAAACACTCCCAGCGTTCCATGGCTTCGGGTAACAGTGCTGATTAGTTCCTGTGGTTCTTTTGGCTAGCTGGCTCATGCACCAGGTTTTGTCAGCTGCTTTTAGTTGGGGGCGGGCCAGGCCACCTGGGCTCTCCGTGTGAGGCTGTATCCTCTGGAGTATTTCCATGTGTTCTCTCTGTTCAGGAAAATAGCCTGGATTCCTTCTAGCATGGAGACTGGGTTCTAGAAGAGGAAGTCCCAGGGTACAAATGCTGACCAACCCTCTGCTCTCATCATGTATGCTGATGTATGGCCAAAGTAAGTCTCCTGGCCGAGCCCAAACTCAGTATGTGGTAGAATTACACAAGACCTGAATACTGGGAGCGTGATTTTTTTGGAGCCACTGTGTAATATCTAATACATATAGGAACTTGAGAAAGTTGTTTGCATAAGCAAGCTGGTAGCTCATGGAAAGGAATTAAATCTAATTGTAGAAATTAAAAATTTTGTCATTTGAACACTGAAGTATAGGCGATGCATCCATACATACAAAAATAGAAGAATTCATACCTTAACATCTTTAAAATAATTAAGTATTCCATTCAAAAATATATATATATTTAAATCCAGAAAATAGATGTTAAGGACAATACAGGCTTCCCAGGTGGCTCAGTGGTAAAGAATCTGCCCGTCAATGTGGAAGACGCAGATATGGGTTTGATCCCTGGCTCAGGAAGATCCCCTGGAGAAGAAAATGGCAGCCCACTCCAGTATTCTTGCTTGGGAAATCCTATGGACAGAGGAGCCTGATGGATGACAATCCATGGGGTCACAAAGAGTTGGACATGTTGAGTGAGCGTGCACATGTAGGCATAAATAATAAAGAAAAAGAAATAATTTAATAATTTGAACAATCTTCACATGTGGTGGATAAATACCAAAAACTGCTTTCTTAAAAACACATATGGAACTTGCTCAAAAAACTGAAACTAGAATTGCCATGTGATTCAGCAATCCCAGTCCTGAGCACATATCTGAACAAAATTGTAATTCAAAGAGATACACACACCCCTGTGTTTATAGCAGCCCTGTTCACAATAGCCAGACATAAAAACAGCCTGTTTTATGTCCATGAACAGATGAATAGATAAAGAAGATATGCTACATATATACACACACACACATGCACACACACACACGCACACACACACACACAATGGAATACTACTCAGCTGTAAGAAGGAATAAAATCATGCCACTTGCAGCAAGATGGGTGGACTTAGAGATTATCATACTAAGTCAGAAAGAGAAGGACAAATACCATGTGGCACCACTTTCATGTGGAATCTAAAATACGACACAGATAGACCTATGTGTGAAATAGGAACTGACCCCCAGACCTCAGAGAACGGGCTTGCAGTTACCAGTGGGGAGGCGAGGAGGGGAGGGATAATTAGGAGCCTGCGGTTGGCAGATGCAGGCTGCTATACAGAATGGGGAGCAGCAGTCCCTACTGATAGCATAGGGGGCTGCAGTCAGCGTCCTGTGACAAACCACAATGGGGAAGAGTACAGAAAGAATGTGTGTGTGTGTGTGTGTGTGTGTGTGTGTAAAATGGAGTCACTTTACTGAACATCCGAAATTAATATGACATCTTAAATCAGCTATGTCAATAACAAAAGAAGAAATTAGGACATAGAAGTGCACACAGAAGACCCAGGGAGAAGATAGCTGTCTACACATCATGGAAAGAAGTCTCAGAAAAAACTAACCCTGCTGACACTTGCTATCAGACTTCTAGCTCAAGAAATGTGAGAAAGTAAATTTATGTCATTTAAGTAGACAAACCCTCCACCCTACTTTCTTGAAAAATAATGAAATAGGCAAAGCTTTCATAATTAAAAATGAAGTAAAACAGAGAAAATGTACACAAATGAAGAATGAAAAAAGGGACAAAACTTATTGTAACTAATTCTGATTGTATTAATATACACTTTTAAATACATACTATTCTGGACTCTATTACTGAATACTATAAAGACAAATTTGAAGCAAAAATATTCAAAAGAATGGTACGAAATTTTTCTAATTTATAGATAATGGGGTTTGTTAACTAGATAACGTAAGTAATTCGAAATTAAGATTAATAAGAAATTGGATATTTTAAAATACAAGTAGAAAAATAAAAAGCTGTATTATTTATCAGCAATGACAACATAATAAACTGTTTACATTTGCATTGGTATCCAAACTTTATTTATCTAGGAATAAATTACCACACTGCCTGATCCATGAAAGGCTTTCAAATATATTTTCTGGAAGATCAAAAACTATTGAAAATGAACACGAAGATGTAGAACCTAAATAAATAGAGCTAATACACTTTACTTGAGACATAATAAAAACCTTAATTAAATAAACATAGATCAGGTTCTGAGATGGGAAGTATAAGTGTTATAGAGATGCTAATTTTATCCCACTAAAGAATTAATTAAATTCCATTCTGTACTTCCAAAAATTTTTTTTGGAACTTAAAATTGTACAGAAGTTTAATGGAAGAACAGAGTGAAGAATAGCATACATTTCTTTTTAAAAAATAAGGGTGTTACCAAATTCTTGAATTAAAACCAGGCCATTTTAATCAAAGCAGCATGTAATTAGCACCAAATCTCAACAAGTCAGATTAATGAGACTGAATAAAAATGTCAGGAACAAGCTCCAGTGTAATCAGAATTTTATACAATGTAAAGTAAAGTTTCAAACCAGTGGAAAATAACTATTTAAACAGGAATGCTAAAAGAAAAAACACAAAAAATAAGCTCTATTGCAAACCATCATGCATAGTCAGTAAAAACAGTGGTAAATGCCATATTTGCCTATATAAAAACCTAAAATCTTTCTATGTTAGCATATTTGAATAAAGTTTAAAAATATGTTCCAGTTATGTAAAATGAATTAAGTTCTAGACATCTGCTGAGCAACATCATGCCTATAATTAACAAGATTGTATTGTACACTTCAAATTTTTCTGAAAGGGTAGATCTCATGTTACTATTTTTACTGTAACAAAAAGAAACTCAATAAGGTGCTTTTCCAACAAACTCCCCCAAAGTAACTACATATTCTTATTAAATTAAGAGCCCTTACAAAAAATAATGAAAGAATTAGTAATAAATAAATAACAAAAACATGAATAGGACATGAAACAACAGAAAAGTACAAAATTAAATTAAAAGGAATGTGAGTTATTTAATCTCACAGCTGATTAAAGAAAACAAAAGTTTATATACTTTACATTTAAAATATGAAAAACTGAGAAAAATGATAGTATTGGCAATAGTTTAGGTAAAAAGTATACACTTTATAGAGGAAAATACAGGTGACAGGACATATGTGTAGAGCAATATATTTTAAAAGATAATATCTTATGATCCAGTGATTTTTTTCTACAGCAATTAAGGAAATAGTCATGGATGTGAACAGAGCATTAATATTTAATAGCAAACGTGACAACCCTCATTTAAAATATGATTGAAGGACCATAACTATATGATAGGAATATTTGTAGGCATTAATAACACATGGCAAAAGAATATATACTTCATGATAGAAAGTAATATTCAGGGTGATTCATGCTATGTCTCTAAGTAGTTTACAAAATATTATGCCTTGTATAATCCCAGTAGAAAAAAATCTTGGAATATACATACCAAAATATTAATAGTGCTTATTTTCTATTTGTGGCATTATGAGGGATACATTCAGAAAACGAAAATCATGGCATCTGATCCCATCACTTCATGGGAAATAGATGGGGAAACAATGGAAACAGTGTTAGACTTTATTTTGGGGGGCTCCAAAATCACTGCAGATGGTGACTGCAGCCATGAAATTAAAAGACACTTACTCCTTGGAAGAAATGTTATGACCAACCTAGATAGTATATTCAAAAGCAGAGACATTACTTTGCCGACTAAGCTCTGTCTAGTCAAGGCTATGGTCTTTCCAGTGGTCATGTATGGATGTGAGAGTTGGACTGTGAAGAAGGCTGAGTGCTGAAGAATTGATGCTTTTGAACTGTGGTGTTGGAGAAGACTCTTGAGAGTCCCTTGGACTGCAAGGAGATCCAACCAGTCCATTCTGAAGGAGATCAGCCCTGGGATTTCTTTGGAAGGAATGATGCTAAAGCTGAAGCTCCAGTACTTTGGCTACCTCATGTGAAGCGTTGACTCATTGGAAAAGACTCTGATACTGGGAGGGATTGAGGGCAGGAGGAGAAGGGGACAACCGAGGACGAGATGGCTGGATGGCATCACGGACTCGATGGACGTGAGTCTGAGTGAACTCCGGGAGTTGGTGATGGACAGGGAGGCTTGGTGTGCTGTGATTCATGGGGTCGCAAAGAGTCGGACACGACTGAGCGACTGAACTGAACTGAACTGAAGGGGGATTTTTATGTCTTTTTAGTGTGATTATCTGTTATTTCTCCCCAATTTTTAACAACTGTTTAATTTTTATAAGAAATACTAAACATTATATACAAAAGATGATCAAGCAAGACTTCCCATTCTGCTTACACAAACGTGTGCGAGCGTGCACACACACCTCCAGGAGCACAGATCTCTGTGCTCTGAGGCATCGGCCTGCACAGCATTAACTGCAGGCCTGCAAGTGCATATGCATCCACAAGCACGTGCACACACACACACACACACGCACACTCACACTCACACACACACATGCACACACACACACGCACACACACGCACACTCACTCACACACACACACATGCGCGCACACACACGCACACTCACACACACACACATGCGTGCGCACACACACGCACACTCACATGCCTCTTGTGCACTTTACCAGAAGCTCAGGGAAACCAGGTAAGCTTTACCTGGATTCCTCAAGTGTATGTTTTGCAGTCAACCGCTGAGCAGGCCAGCCTGATGCTATAACGTTTCTGGAGCGGTACAAGTGAAATGTTTGGACAATTCTTGGAGTGTTTCCCCAAGCACATGAGGCACTGAAGACACTTTTGACTACTTGGTGAAGAGAGATTTGTTTCACTCTGGGCAAATCTGATATATGAGGAATTTTCTTGGTCCAGCCCTGCCAGTTGTCAAGTATTCAGAATTCTATTGACCTAAAAGTTATTTTTCCCTTGCCCTTCAGTTACTCCCTGAGAGGTTTCCTATCTGTGAATGATGCAAGATTTACAATTTCATGTAAGTCAAGAAGAAAGCCTTGTTAAGCCTGCCTAATATGCACTTATTCACTGCTCCTCCCTTTCATTCCTTCCATCCTCCTTCCCTGAGTCTGTTCTTTTTCTTCCTTTTTCTTTTCTGCCACACTCTGCTTGCCTCTCATGGAGAAGGAAATGGCAACCCACTTCAGTACTCTTGCCTGGAGAATCCTGTGGACGGACGAGCCTGGTGGGCTGCTGTCCATGGGGTCACAAAGAGTTGGACACGGCTGAAGCGACTTAGCATGCATACATGCATTGGAGAAGGGAGTGGCAACCCACTCCAGTGTTCTTGCCTGGAGCTGCCATCTAGGGTGTCGCTCAGACTCGGACATGACTGAAGTGACTTAGCAGCAGCAGCAGCTGCTTCTCCCCTCAAGCATCTACTACGTGCCAGGTGTGACCCTGATGTTGGCTAGTGATAATCAGACCTCTTTCCTTGCCCCCTATGCCCTCAGTTACTTGGAGAGGGGTGTTAGGAAATAAATTTGCCATTAAGATGCTTTGTTTTTTCAGAAATTTTATGAGATAATAGTTTTCGGGGGCTCAATTGAAAAATTCTCAGAAGAATTTCGTGGGAAAGATGTTGAGAAGCCTCCATGTTTTGACAGAATACTTCTAGAGGAGTCAGGCAACCTGCCTCACTCTTTGACAATGCTGTTACTATGGAACAAAATGTCTTGGTGAAATGATCAACTTGAAAATTGTATTCTATCAAGTTGGATCTTTTTGTCTCCAGTATCCTGGTATGGACCGAATACTGCATTGCCTTTAAATTCATATGCTGAAACCCAATCCCCAAGGTGATGGTTTTAGGAGCTGGGACTTTTGGGAGGTGATTAGGCCTTTAAGGCAGAGACCTTGTGAGTGGCATTAGTTTCCTTGTAAAAGAGATCCCAGAAAGATCCCTTGGACCTTCCTTCATGGAAGACAGTAGCAAAAAGTTAGACAAATGAGGAGCTGGGTTCTCACCAGACAGTGAATTTGCCAGACCCTTTATCTTAGATTTCCCAGCCTTCAGAAATAGCTTTTTGTCATTTAGAAACTTCCAAGTCTATAGTATTTTGTTATAGCAACTCAAACTAAGATATACCCCTTGAAAGTGTTTTCCAGCATGTCTAAACCAGGAATAAACTTTTCTTCTCCCCATTTACTGTTAACTATGTATAAAGTCATCTCCCAGCTCCAGTCCCTAATACCTGCAAACTGTGATTTTATTCTCACTGTTTTCAAATGTCATCCTTCACAAAACATCTGGATTTTCTAGGGTGATTAGGAAAGTAGACTTGAGCTTTTCCCTGTTTTCCTTTGCTTCCCACTATTAATCTCTTTCATGCATGCTAAGTTGCTTCAGTCACGTCTGACTCTTTGCAGCCCTATGGACTGTAGCCCGCAAGGCTCCTCTGTCCATGGGATTCTCCAGGCAAGAATACTGGAGTGGGTTTCCATGCCTCCTCCAGGGGATCTTCCCAACCCAGGGATCAAACCCACATCTCCTGCAGCTCGTGCACTGCAGGCGGATTCTTTATTGCTGAGCCATTGGGGAAGCTCCGTATTAATCTTTTTTACCATCGTTTAATTTCTGAAGATTCTGGATGTGGATATATCAACTTGGGAGCTGGTATGAAAAGGTGAAACAAGATTTCAATTTCTGTCTTGAAATCTTCCCCTAGAGATGAGAAACAGTCAAGGTCATGCTACTGTTCACAGTTCAGATAGTGCATCCCCTTATGAATTAAAGATAATGTAGTATTGGTAGACAGGATTCAAATAGAAGAATGTTCTGATTTATTAAACTTGTCTTTCTAAGTAAGATAAAGTAGTTGAGCTAATAGACAATTCAAACCTTTTCTTCCCAAGTCTCAGAAGGAAATAATTGTCTGGCATGAGCCTTGGGAGAGAGAGAACTCTGAAAACAGGTTCCACTCTGATGGACAGACATTGGGAGAGGGACTGTATAATTTGGTACATCAACTGAGGCTAATTCAAATAGTATTAATTGCTGGAAGCAGAACTTCCTGTCATGGTGATACCTGAGACTCAACACAATTCCCCTGAATCTCCTCCCAGAACTGAGAGTTCTGGAAGCTGAACTGGATTCCAGGAGGAGTGATGGAGCTGGCTCTAGCTGTGTACCCTACCCACTGCAGCGTGCCCTGGGGCCAGAGCTGGGAAAGCAGAGAAGAAGGCAGGTGCTGGTATCACTTTTATTACTTTTTGTCACTTTTGCTATTAAGCCTGCTTAATTAAATTGTGCAGAGAGATGAGGGAGAGTTGACATGGGCTATAGTGTTAATAGCTTAAAATCTTTTGTTTGGTTCCCTTTTGACCTTCTGTGCTTCCTCCACTAGTATCTACCTATGTAGGCATGCAGCCAGGAAGAGATTTCATGTCTAATCCACTAGGAAGCTTTTTGCATCTATATTTTGCCTTGAAAGCTAGGTTATTGTTGAGATTTTTGTGGTTCACATCCCTTTAGGCATGGAAGAAATCTTGTTTGGTAACCTAGATCCCTGTGTTTAAACAGGGGAGATATTGTTAAGAAGAAGAGGAGGAAGAATGGGGAGAACTCGCTTTCCTAGTCTTGTTGAATGGAGAGGAGACACATGTGAGGCAGATGGCGTGTGAAGGTGTCAGCTGCAGGGCCCCGCTTTCGATTCTTCAGGTTTCAACCCAGAGCGGTCACGTGTCAGGTAAATAAGGACATCACCAAACACACAGGGTCAGGCCTTCATGCTATGTTTGCACTTGGCAGACTGACTAAGGCCATGTCACTGAACACATGCCTGGGAAAGAAGTCTCGACAAAACCCTGGGCCAGCAAGCCTGGCCCTGCAGCGGCGGCTGTAGGATCAGGTGTCTGTGCTGGAAAGTAGAAGGATCAAAGTTAGACTCTGGCACTGCCTTCAGCAGCAGCAGGAGATAAAGTGAACCCTGAGCACAAACAAGGGTCCAAAAATGGTGCAAATGAACTGACTTACAAAGCAGGAACAGATTTATGGATATCAAAAGCAAATTTCTGGTTACCAAAGGGGAGCAAGACAGGGAGGGATAAATCAGAAGTTTGGGATTAACACACACACACTGCTGTATGTGTGAGAGAGAACGAAAGAGGAGCTGCTGTACAGCACAGCGAACTCTGCTCGATGTTCTGTAATAATTCACGCGAGAAAAGAGCCTGAGAGAGAATGGGTGCATGTAGACGTATAACCAAATCACTTTGCTACACACCTGAAGCTAACACAACGCTGTAAATCAACTCCAAAAAAAGAGAGAAGGAGACAGAGACCCAACCAAAGAAGGACAGACTGAAAGTTTACCAAGGGTTGACATCCTAGAGGAGCCTTGAGGTTGGTAAGGAATCTTCATCTAAGAATCATAAAGTGTTCCCCTCTGCCTCTGAACGACTGCTTTGTCTTAAGGAGAGAAGCAGCTGGAAGGAAGTTGTCTTTGAGATTGAGCCTTTTTATCTGTAAGATGGAACATATCCTGAAGGGCCCTTTCTTGATATCAGACTAAACTTTAAACTGTTTACTCAACACAGACAAGGAGGGGTGCTGGGGTCCAGCCCTGGTGGATCCAGGGAATTCGAAGCAGGGACAGAGTCAGCATCTGGGAAAGGACTATTTAATCAAAAATATAAAGAGAGACTAGGGAAGAATAGTATAGTAGGAAAATTGGTGGAGAAAAGATGCTGAATAACTTGGTTTACGCAAAAAGCTAATAAAACCTCGAGACAAGAGGTTTGCACCATCTACGTAGGCCACTGGCGCCCGCTTGAATAGCGGAGGGTGCCCTGCCTTGGGCTCTGTCTCGCAGGGTCTTAGAAGCCAAGGCAAGTTAAATAGATGTGGTGAGCCTCCATGCTCCAGATGGGAATTCAGCCAGAAAAGGAGAGGGAGGGAGAGGGAGAAAGAGAGAAAGAGAGAGAGAGAGAGAGAAAGTTGACACGGAGAGCCAGATTTCCAAGAAACCAGTTTGAGAAGCTGGTCTGAGAAACTGGTCCATCCTTTATTGTTCAGGAAAGCTTTCTATACTTTTGGTTGTACATAGAGATCAATGGATAATACAAAATTATGCAGCGTCAGTTTCTCAGAGACCAGGCTTTCTCTCTGCATACCTAGCTGTATACACAAGTCTTGGGTGATTTACATCATCTTCTGGCCAGGAGGCCAATTGACATTTTACGGCCCTTTTCTGATAAGGGTCTGTCAACCAGAAAACTTATTTGCCCTTAAAAGTGTTGTACTTCCCAAAGTCTGGTGCCACTCTCAGAAAGCACTAATTAAGGTTACATTCTTACATAGCAAGGACACAATGATTTATAACAAAGAAAGAGGAGTACAGTGATTTATAACAAAGAGAAAGTTTACTAACGTGAAAGCCTAGTGTTGCTAACATCAAAACTACTATATTCCTTTTTCTGTATCCCAATTACATTGATTAATATCCTCCAGGTGCCTAAAAGATGAAGAATATGGAGGTCTGGCAGCAGTCGTTGACTCAACAGTGAAACCCATCACCAATATAATTCTTAGCTCTTTAAAAAAGGGGCTCTATATCTTTAAGATGCTTTAAGCTTCGTGCCTCTCCTGTTGGGGGCCATAAACAATTCACAAGCATAGTTGTAAATATCCGGACAGACCGGTCATGTAAGTTAGAAAGCCATCAAAGGGGGGTTGGAGCTGAAACATTCTTTTCATATGCAGGAGACTAACTGGAGCTCCAAGTTAACTTTTTCCAGAGAAAGGTGGTCGGGGATAGGCCCCCGTAACGTCAGAAGAGTGGAAAGCACAGTACAATAGGGCAGGCAGACTCTGGTTTTGGGGGTAGATGTTCAGGAAAATTCAGCGAGGCTCCCTTAAGGCCCGACTCGCCTTTGCCTGTCGGACGCCTTAACCTCATGACCTTTGCCATGGGTGGGACTCCTCGTGCTGCCTCCTGGCAGAGGGGCACAGTAGGAAGACCAGGTTTGTTATAGAAAAAATAATACGCTCTGTGTGACCCCACCCTTATGGCAGAAAGTGAAGAGGAACTAAAGAGCCTCTTGATGAAAGTGAAAGTGGAGAGTGAAAAAGTTGGCTTAAAGCTCCACATTCAGAAAATGAAGATCATGGCATCTGGTCCCATCACTTCATGGGAAATAGATTGGGAAACAGTGGAAACAGTGTCAGACTTTATTTTGGGGGGCTCCAAAATCATTGCAGATGGTGACTGCAGCCATAAAATTAAAAGACGCTTACTCCTTAGAAGGACAGTTATGACCAACATAGATAGCATACTGAAAAGCAGAGACATTACTTTGCCAACAAAGGTCCATCTAGTCAAGGCTATGGTTTTTCCTGTGGTCATGTGTGGATGTGGGAGTTGGACTGTGAAGAAAGCTGAGCGCTGAAGAAGAGATGCTTTTGAACTGTGGTGTTGGAGAAGACTCTTGAGAGTCCCTTGGACTGCAAGGAGATCCAACCAGTCCATTCTAAAGGAGATCAGTCCTGGTGTTCATTGGAAGGAATGATGCTGAAGCTGAAACTCCAGTACTTTGGCCACCTCATGAGAAGAGTTGCCTCACTGAAAAGACTCTGATGCTGGGAGGGATTGGGGGCAGGAGGAGAAGGGGACAACAAAGGATGAGATGGCTGGATGGCATCACTGACTCAGTGGATGTGAGTCTGGGTGAACTCCGGGAGTTGTTGATGGACAGGGAGGCCTGGCGTGCTGCGATTCATGAGGTCGCAAAGAGCTGGACACGATTGAGTGACTGAACTGAACTGAACTGATGTATGTAAAAAGGTTTTATGTAACAAACTTTTAGTTCTTCAGATTACAGGATAATAGAAATTGGCAATTGCTCTTTAGATGTAAATTACTGAATGAGACCACAGATGTCATTTTGAAAAATATTCTACTTTTCCCTTTAATTTTTTTAAAGTTAAATTCTGATTAAAGTTTATTTATTTTCCAGTATGGAGAAACTTCCATACTGTTCTCCATAGTGACTGCACAAATTTACATTCCCACCAACAGTTTAGGAGAGTTCTCTTTTATCTACACCCTCTCCAGCATTTATTTGTAGACTTTTTCGATGGCCTTTCTGTCTGGTGGGAGATTTTAATTTTATTTTTTTATTTAAAAAAATTTTTATTTTTACTTTATTTTACTTTACAATACTGTATTGGTTTTGCCATACATTGACATGAATCCACCACAGGTGTACATGCATTCCCAAACATGAACCCCCCTCCCACCTCCCTCCCCATAACATCTCTCCGGGTCATCCCCGTGCACCAGCCCCAAGCGTGCTGTATCCTGCATTGGACATAGACTGGCAATTTGATTCTTACCTGATAGTATACATATTTCAATGCCATTCTCCCAAATCATCCCACCCTCTCTCTCTCCCTCTGAGTCCAAAAGTCCATTATACACATCTGTGTCTCTTTTGCTGTCTTGCATACAGGGTCGTCATTGCCATCTTTCTAAATTCCATATATATGTGTCAGTATACTGTATTGGTGTTTTTCTTTCTGGCTTACTTCACTCTGTATAATCGGCTCCAGTTTCATCCATCTCATCAGAACTGATTCAAATGTATTCTTTTTAATGGCTGAGTAATACTCCATTGTGTATATGTACCACAGCTTTCTTATCCATTCATCTGCTGATGGACATCTAGGTTGTTTCCATGTCCTGGCTATTATAAACAGTGCTGCGATGAACATTGGGGTACATGTGTCTCTTTCAATTCTGGTTTCCTCGGTGTGTATGCCCAGCAGTGGGATTGCTGGGTCATAAGGCAGTTCTATTTGCAATTTTTTAAGGAATCTCCACACTGTTCTCCATTGTGGCTGTACTAGTTTGCATTCCCACCAACAGTGTAGGAGGGTTCCCTTTTCTCCACACCCTCTCCAGCATTTATTGCTTGCAGACTTTTGGATCGCAGCCATTCTAACTGGTGTGAAGTGGTACCTCATTGTGGTTTTGATTTGCATTTCTCTAATAATGAGTGATGTTGAGCATCTTTTCATGTATTTGTTAGCCATCCGTATGTCTTCTTTGGAGAAATGTCGGTTTAGTTCTTTGGCCCATTTTTTGATTGGGTCGTTTATTTTTGTGGAATTGAGCTGCATAAGTTGCTTGTATATTTTTGAGATTAGTTGTTTGTCAGTTGCTTCATTTGCTATTATTTTCTCCCATTCCGAAGGCTGTCTTTTCACCTTGCTTATATTTTCCTTTGTTGTGCAGAAGCTTTTAAATTTAATTAGATCCCATTTGTTTATTTTTGCTTTTATTTCCAGAATTCTGGGAGGTGGATCATAGAGGATCCTGCTGTGATTTATGTCTGAGAGTGTTTTGCCTATGTTCTCCTCTAGGAGTTTTATAGTTTCTGGTCTTACATTTAGATCTTTAATCCATTTTGAGTTTATTTTTGTGTGTGGTGTTAGAAAGTGATCTAGTTTCAGTCTTTTACAAGTGGTTGACCAGTTTTCCCAGCACCACTTGTTAAAGAGATTGTCTTTAATCCATTGTATTTTCTTGCCTCCTTTGTCAAAGATAAGGTGTTCTATTTGCAATATGTGTGTGGCTTGCATTTCTCTAACAACTGGTGATTTTGAGTGTCTTTTCCTGGGCTTTTTGTATATCTTCTTTGGAGAAATATCTATTTAAATCTTCTGTCCATTTTTTGATTGAGTTGTTTGTTTTTTTGATATTGAGTTCCATGAGCTGTTTGTCTATTTTGAAGATTAATACCTTGTTGGTCAATTCTTTTGCAAATATTTTCTCCCACCCTGTGGGTTGTCTTTTCAGTTTGTTTATGATTTTCTTTACTGTGCAAATGCATTTAAGTTTAACTAGGTCTCATTTGTTTTGTTTTTGTTTTTATTACTCTAGGAGATGGATACGGAAAGATATTGATGTGATTTATGTCAAAGAGTGTTCTAGCTGTGTTTTCCTCTAAGAGCTTCATAGTATCCAGTCCTACATTCAAGTTTTTAACCCATTTTTAATTTGTTTTTGTGTATGGTGTTAGAGAAAGTTCTAATTTCTTTTTTTTTTTTTTTTTGCACTTGGTTGTCCAGTTTCCCCAGCACTACTTACTGAAGAGAGTGTCTTTTCCTATTGTATATTCTTGCCTCTTTTGTCATAGACGAATTGATTACTGCTGTATGGGGTTATTTCTGGGCTTCCTATCCAGCTCCGTTGATCTATATTTCAGTTTCGCGTGTGTGTGTGCGTGTGTGCACGCACTGGTACTATACTGTTTTGATTACTTCAGCTTTGAAATCAGGGAACCTGATACCTCCAGCTTCACTTTTCTTTCTCAAGACTGCTTTTGCTATTCAGGGTCTTCTGTGTTTTATACACATTAAAAAATTTTTTAATTCTAGCTCTGTGACAAAAATGTCATTGGGAACTTGATAGGGATTGATTGCCTTGGGTAATATGATCACAACAGCCTACCTAAGGAGGAAATATGTCTTTATGAACATAGAAAAACTTTGCTTTCTGATTATAACATAAAGGAGAAAAAAGTGAGAAATTATATATGCCTTTAAAGGCATAAAGTTGTTTTATTATGTGTTCCTTGGTTTATTTTATTTAGCTGTATGTCTTTAGTTATTTTAAAGCAAATAAATAAAGATAAAACCAAAAGAAAGATCAACAAACACCCTTTGGATTTCTTTTGACCTTAAAAAGAAATACAAGTGAATTAATACTTTTAGAAAATTGTTTTCCAAATAGAAACACCATTTAAAAAATTTTTAAATAATAAATTATGTAAAAAAACATTTAAATTTTACTTGAAGAATATGTATATGTCCTAAAATCTTGCCACCCAGAATGAACCACAGTATATCTTTAGAAAGAAAAAATTAAATATCTTTTGTATTAACAAAGAGTTTAAAATAAATGGGGTCACAATATAATTTGTATTTTGTAAACTGTCTTTCCCATTGATTACTATATTATGGTCATTTTCCCACAAAAGAGAAAATCTAAACCATCATTTTCAATGCTATATCTATTTCAATTTATTATATATTCACATACCACAATTAATTTTATGTTTCCTATTAAAAGTTTATTTTAGTTTTTCCTAGTTGTTCACTGTTAATATATTCATGTGTGACATTTTTGTTTATCTCTACATTTTTATTTTAATTTAAAAATTTTATTAAGATATATTTCAGACATACAAAAATATAGAGGAAAATGTAGTGGACATCTCTTTACCCACTACTAAACTCAAGATATAAGGCCCCAAGATGGGGGCTCGGAGAACTGAGCCCCTAGATGTACTGACATCTTTGTATTGTTATCTAACTGACTACTTCAGATAGAATTCTTAGAGACTGAATTTCAGCATCAAGTGCACAGTGAAGTCATTGTTTTAAATACATTTTACTATTTGTACTTATTTATTCAATAAGTATTCTGTGCCCGTTGAGTACCAGGGGTCTGTGCTTAGGTCAGGAATCGAGAGATAAAAGGCACACGGAGGATACCGTCTTTGGTCAAATAATTTGTCAAATAATATAAGTAAAATATTGCATGAATAGTGATTAAGGGCTAAGAGTAGGACATGAAGGAAACAATGGGAGCTGGGCTCTCCTGGCGGTTCAGGTGGGAAAGACTCTGCCTGCAACGTGGGAGCTGCAGTGTACCCTCCTGGGCTGGGAAGACTCCCCTGGAGAAGGAGGCCGAGGGTGCGGACCTAACTGCATGGTCATGACAGATCTGGACGATGAAGTGACTAGATCTGGATCAGTTACGACGTGACGCGAACGTGGAAAAGTTTCCAAGTGTGGAGCACCACTTGCAATGCGAGACTTGCCACCACGGAGAAACTGTCCCTGGTCGGCGCTGGCTGTGACGCGGAGTTCTCAGAATGGCGAAGGACGGAGGCTTCTGCAAGAGGAGGTGGGATGTGACTGTTAGAGAAAACAGTAGGCGGGATCACTGGTATCATCAGCTGACTTTGTTTTTACTTAGTAGTTAGCATGATAGAAGGCAGAAAGGGAAAATTTATAGCGGGAGAGACCAAGGACACTGAAAAACCATTAAGCTATTAAGAGGGTCTAGTATATTTGTTGCTCTGTTTCTGTGTCTTGACTACTTAAATTTTAAACCTTTTCTTTTGAAGTCAGTATAATACACATACATTTCTTCAGCTGGCATCTAGGGTTCAGCTTGCAAAGAGAATCTATGGTTCTCCCTTTCACGTCCCTTCCCTTCTGGCTGTGTGTGTCCGCAGGCAATACCAGGTACTAGCTGCTTTGTGTCTAGACAGTCTCTGTGTTCATGTTGACTGTACAGAGTTTGGTGATGTGAAGACTGGAACTAGTGAAATTATCGTGTCTCTTTTTGCTAAAAATAAAGCACCCACGGTCATCCCCCAAGAGTAAATCGGTATACATAGCAAATTGTTCGTTATAGGCCATTCACTTTCAAGCTTTCAGTTCAGTTCAGTTCAGTCGCTCAGTCGTGTCCGACTCTGCAACCCCATGAATTGCAGCACGCCAGGCCTCCCTGTCCATCAACATCTCCCAGAGTTCACTCAAACTCATGTCCATTGAGTCAGTGATGCCATCCAGCCATCTCATCCTCTGTCGTCCCCTTCTCCTCCTGCCCCCAATCCCTCCCAGCATCAGGGTCTTTTCCAATGAGTCAACTCTTTGCATGAGGTGGCCAAACTACTGGAGTTTCAGCTTTAGCATCAGTCCTTCCCAAGAATACCCAGGGCTGATCTCCTTTAGAATGGACTGGTTGGATCCCCTTGCAGTCCAAGGGACTCTCAAGAGTCTTCTCCAACACCACAGTTCAAAAGCATCAATTCTTTGGTGCTCAGCTTTCTTCACAGTCCAACTCTCATATCCATACATGACCACAGGAAAAACCATAGCCTTGATTAGACGAACCTTTGTTGGCAAAGTAATGTCTCTGCTTTTGAATATGCTATCTATGTTGGTCATAACTTTTCTTCCAAGGAGTAAGCGTCTTTTAATTTCATGGCTGCAATCACCATCTGCAGGGATTTTGGAGTCCCCCAAAATAAAGTCAGCCACTGTTTCCACTGTTTCCCCATTTATTTCCCATGAAGTGATGGGACCAGATGCCATGATCTTTGTTTTCTGAATGTTGAGCTTTAAGCCAACTTTTTCACTCTCCTCTTTCACTTTCATCAAGAGGCTTTTTAGCTCCTCTTCACTTTCTGCCATAAATGTGGTGTCATCTGCGTATCTGAGGTTATTGATATTTCTCCTGGCAATCTTGATTCCAGCTTGTGTTTCTTCCACTCCAGCGTTTCTCATGATGTACTCTGCATAGAAGTTAAATAAGCAGGGTGACAATATACAGCCTTGACGTACTCCTTTTCCTATTTGGAACCAGTCTGTTGTTCCATGTCCAGTTCTAACTGTTGCTTCCTGACCTGCATACAGATTTCTCAAGAGGCAGGTTAGGTGTTCTGGTATTCCCATCTCTTTCAGAATTTTCTGCAGTTTATTGTGATCCACACAGTCAAAGGCTTTGGCATAGTTAATAAAACAGAAATAGATGTTTTTCTGGAACTCTCTTGCTTTTTTAAGCTTTACTTTATGGCAAGTTCTGTATGAAATGCCTTGCATTTCAGGTTAATGCTGTTGATCACCAGGGAGGACAGTAAAAATTGAGAGTGTGTGCCAAATAATCTTCTGTAATAGTAGAGTGTGTGCTCTTCACTTGGCCTTTGATTGCCTAGACGTTGCGGGTGCACTATGCTGGAACGGTGAGCAACGCCCAGGACCTTCTGAGTCTGAGCATCTGCTTGAAGCTTAATGACGCACATCACTCCTGGCAACTGTGCATTGGACTTGGAGCAGTAAAGCTGGTTCATGTGGATAATGGAAACAGTTTTCTGCTGTTGTGGTAGTGAATGGTCTCAAATGAACTTTGCTCAAAAACCTTTTCCTTATAGAACCATTCACACTGCTCTGACCTTGTACAGAAGTCATTGTCCACTACAGAAATGGTCATTGCTGGTTGGAGAGATAAAATTACTTAACTATCATACACAGCTGTCATAAAGTGAACCATGAAAATGGAAGAAAAGGGATTTTTAGAAAATCACTTTCTTTCCTTGCTAAGTAGAATTATTCTTTCCTCTGTTTTTATGTTTGAGAGCAGCTTTTTGGGGATTTATATTACCCAAGTAATTGCCTAGCTAATTTCCCTTGGGAATTATTAAACTGCCTAATATACTGAGTTGTTTAACGTCATTTTTATGTGTTTTGACTTTTAGGTATTTAGAATTCTAATGAGGGATTGCAGTTGTTCTAATTTACCCCCAAAATAAGTAAATATACTTCAATTTTGAATTTTAAGGGTGCTTACTTAAGAAATGAAATATCACAATAAGTACAATAAGTATAATACATTATGTTTTAAAAATTAATTTGTTAAATGTATGTGTGTGTTTGTGCATTGTATTTGACAAGGCCTATGATGGTGACAGATCTGAAATATTACAGAAAAAATCAGGAGTCTGAGGAAGCATTTGAACCTATGAATGTCAAAGGGAAAGTGAAGCCGCTCAGTTGTGTCTGACTCTGTGCGACCCCACAGACTGTAGCCTATCTGCCTCCTCCGTCCATGGGATTTTCAAGGCAGGAGTGCTGGAGTGGAGTGCCATTTCCTTCTCCAGGGGATATTCCCGACCCAGGAATCGAACCCGGGTCTCCCTCATTGCGGGCAGAGGCTTTACCGTTTGAGTCCCCAGGAAAGCCAACATTTAATTTTGTAGAAAAACCTTACATGAAACCAAACAACCAGTGAACTCACTGAAAATGATAAAATTAGAACTAAAGTTGCAAAATGGATCATTTTAAAGATCTAGGAGCATTGCTGGGATATTGTTCAGATATATTTTATGAGCTGATTTTCATTACATTCTTTATAAGAAAATACTTAGATTTCTATGAATTCAGATCTTTTCTTTTAAGATATATTAAAACAGCATCTGTTAGAAAATTTATTCTAAGTATTGTTCTAATATTCAAGTGCCATAATAGTCATTTCAAGTATATATTTTTATTTCACAATTTTTAAATTGAGCTTTGTCTAGTGAGTTGCTGGAAGCTTTTAGGAAGTTAAAAACTAAATCCCTTCTGTTTATTAGGAAGGACTTTGGTAAACTGGGGTGTGATGGGGAGTGAAATAACACTGATTTAGAGGTAATTCAGTAGCCGAAGAAGGAAGTACAAATGACCTAGACCAAGGTTGTGGCAATGGAAATAAAAATAAGGAAATGGGTTGAGAGAGATTTTTAAAAAGCCAGTACATTGGCTATCTTGCAAATTTTGAAGCACTGGGTCTCTCATTAATTACAGACCCAACGTGTGTCTCCTGGATATGTGTAGAAAATGCTACAGTAAATATCAGGAACTTTAGAATGAGTTAATACAGTTTGAATGGAGGGAAATTCTCATCAGAGGCTTAGGAAATTTCAGATAAATTTCCTCTGCAGCCATGTGTATGTATACGGGAACCCAGAACTCAGAGGCAGCCCCGCTTCTCTGTAGGAAACTACACTTTTAATAACAATGAAGGAGATTCATAGCAGAGACTTTATTTTCTATCTCTCGTCCCCATTCTTTCAAAAGTATCTTTGGAGAAGCAAATGTTTTAGACTTTGATGAAGTTAATTTCTTCCTTCAAAGATCATAGGATCAAACATATGTATGTCTAACATAAAGTAATGCAAATTTTATCTTATGCTTTCTTCTAGGAATTTTATAGTTTTACATTTTACATTTAGGTCTGTGATTCATGTTGAATCAGTTTTTCAAGATGGGATGAAATATAATTTGAAGTAGAGCTAGATGGATAACTGTCTCTTTGCCTTAGAATCTTTTGTTGAAAGACTGTCATTTCTCTATAGATTTGTCCTTGAGTGATAGTGAAAGTCTGACTCTTTGCGACCCCATGGACTGTAGCCCACCAGGCCCTCTGTCCATGGGATTCTCCAGGCAAGAATGCTGGAGTGGGTTGCCATTTTCTTCTCCAGAGTATCTTCCCGATGCAGGGACTGAACCCTGGTCTCCCACATTGCAGGCAGATGCGTTACCGTCTCAGCCACCAGAGAAGTCCTTGAGAAAATATAAATTGGCCATATATATGTAGATATATTTTTGGATTTTATTCTGTTTCATTGGGCTTCCCGGTTCGATTCCTGGGTCGGGAAGATCCCCTAGAAAAGGAAAAGGCTACCCACTCCAGTATTCTGGCCTAAAGAATTCCATGACCCTTGGGGTCACAAAGAGTCAGACACCACTGAGTGACTTTCACTTTCACTTTACTGCTCATTAAGTCATTCTTTTCTCTAATACTACACTGTTTCACTAGCGCCGTTTTATAGTAAGCTTTGAAATTATGTATTGTTAGTCCTCCAACTTTGTTCTTTTCTTCAAAATTGTTTTTGGAATTCTAATTCGTCTTTTTGTATTAATTTTAGGGTTAGCTTGTTGAAAAATTTTGCTTAGACTTTTTTTTTTAAATTTTTTTAAATTTTAAAATCTTTAATTCTTACATGCATTCCCAAATATGAACCCCCCTCCCACCTTCCTCCCCATAACACCTCTCTGGGTCATCCCCATGCACCAGCTCCAAGCATGCTGTATCATGCATCAGACATAGACTGGCGATTCAATTCTTACATGATAGTATACATGTTAGAATGTCATTCTCCCAAATCATCCCACCCTCTCCCTCTCCCTCTGAGTCCAAAAGTCCATTATACACATCTGTGTCTCTTTCCCTGTCTTGCATACAGGGTTGTCATTGCCATCTTCCTAAATTTCATATATATGTGTTAGTATACTGTATTGGTGTTTTTCTTTCTGGCTTACTTCACTCTGTATAATCGGCTCCAGTTTCATCCATCTCATCAGAACTGATTCAAAAGAATTCTTTTTAACGGCTGAGTAATACTCCATTGTGTATATGTACCACAGCTTTCTTATCCATTCATCTGCTGATGGACATCTAGGTTGTTTCCATGTCCTGGCTATTATAAACAGTGCTGCGATGAACATTGGGGTACATGTGTCTCTTTCAATTCTGGTTTCCTCGGTGTGTATGCCCAGCAGTGGGATTGCTGGGTCATAAGGTAGTTCTATTTGCAATTTTTTAAGGAATCTCCACACTGTTCTCCATAGTGGCTGTACTAGTTTGCATTCCCACCAACAGTGTAGGAGGGTTCCCTTTTCTCCACACCCTCTCCAGCATTTATTGCTTGCAGATTTTTGGATCGCAGCCATTCTGACTGGTGTGAAGTGGTACCTCATTGTGGTTTTGATTTGCATTTCTCTGATAATGAGTGATGTTGAGCATCTTTTCATGTGCTTGTTAGCCATCCGTATGTCTTCTTTGGAGAAACGTCTATTTAGTTCTTTGGCCCATTTTTTGATTGGGTCGTTTATTTTTCTGGAATTGAGCTGCAGAAGTTGTTTGTATATTTTTGAGATTTTGCTTAGATTTTTGACTGAGGTTGTATTGAATCTATGAATCTATTTGGGGTTAATTGACATGTTTATAATGTAAAGTCTTTTAACCCATAATTGATTTATTTCTCTTAATGACTGAGATTCTCTTTGCCTGTTTTCATCAGTGTTTTGTGTTTTAAGCATACACAACGTCATGTGTTTCGTTCAATTTATAACTGTGTATTCCATTATCTAGTGCTATTATAAATAATATTGCCTTTTAAACTTTAATTTCCAGTTGTTTATTGCTAGCATATAGAAAATAATTGGATTTTGTATATTAGCTCCATCCTGTGTGACTCTGTAAAGTCACTGATGGCTCTAGAAGCCCCCAGCTCCTTTTTATATTCTGTAAAGACTTTCTAAGTAGATAATTGTGTAGTTTTTATGAAGCGTAATACTTTTATTATTTCCCTTCTGTTTTTTAGTTTATTTTTCAGTTGTAGGAAGATTGCTCTACAATGTTGTGTTGGTTTCTGCCATACATCAGTCCGAATCAGTCGCGATTACACATGCATCCCTTCCCTCTGGGTCCTTCCTCCGCGCCCCCACTCCACTGCTCTCGGTCATCACAGGGTGCCAGGCTGGGCTCGCTGTCACAGAGCAACTTCCCACCAGCCGTCTGTTTCACATGCGATAGCATGTACATGTCGATACTACTCTTTCCAATCGTCCCACCCTATCCTTTTCCCACTGAGTCCACGAAACAGTTCTCTACATCTGTATCTCCATTCCTTCCCTGCAAATAGGTTCATGAATACCATTTTTCTAGATTCCGTATAAATGCGTTAATATATGATGTGTGTTTTTCTCCTTCTGATTTGCTTCACTCTGTTTAATGGGGTCTGAGTTCATCCACCTCTCTATCCCGGACTCAAGGCTGCTCCTTCTTGAGTGATATTCTGTTGTATATATGCACCAAGCCCTCTTGATCCGTTCATCTCTTGTGGACATCTAGGTTGCTCCCAAGCCTGACTGTTGTGAATAGTGTTGCAGTGAACCTTGGGTGCGTGTGTCTTTTAGAACTGTGGCTGTCTCAGGGTATATGCCCAGTAGTGGGATTGCGGGGTCATATGGTAGATTTGTTCCTAGATTTTTAAGGAATCTGCATTCTGTTCTCCACAATGGTTGCATCAGCTTACATTTCTACCGACAGTACAAGACGGTTCCCTTTTTTCCATATTCTCTGTTTGTAGATTTTTTGATGATGGCCATTCTGACTGGTGTGAGGTGATACCTTGTGTTAGTTTTGATTTACATTTCTCTAATAATTAGTGATGTTGAGCATCTTTTCATGTGGTTATTGATCATCTGTATGTCTTTGGAGAAACATCTGTTTAGGTCTTCTGCCCGTTTTTTGACTGGGCTGTTTTCTTTCTGGTTTTGAGTGGTATGAGCTGCTTGTATATCTTGGAGACTAATCCTTTGTCGGTTGCTTCCTTTGTAGTTATTTTCTCTGGTTCTGAGGCTTGTCTTTTAATTCTGTTTATTATCAAGTTTAATTAAATCTTGTTTATTTTTGTTTTTATTTTCATTACTCTAGGACGTGGGTCAAAGAGGATCTTGCTGTGATTTACGTTAGAGCATGCTGCCTATGTTTTCTCTGAGAACTTTATAGTTTCTGGCCTTCCATCTAAGTCTTTAATCCATATTGAGTTTATTTTCGTATTGCGTTGGGAAGTGTTTTAGTTTCATTCTTTCGCATGTGCGGTCTTCTCATCAGCGCTTGTTGGAGAGGCTTTCGCTATTGTATTTCCGTTGTATATTTGCGCCTCCTTTGTCAAGATGAAGCGCGCACCGGCGCACGAGTTCATCTCTGGGCTTGCGGTCTTGCCCCATTGGTCTGCATCGCCGCTTCTGTGTCAGTACCGCGCTTTGATGAGTGTGACTCTGTAGTGTAGTCTGAAGCCAGGAAGGTTCATTCCTCCAGCTCCATTTTTCTTTCGCAAGCTGTTCAGGGTCTTTTGTGTTTCCGCACAAATTGTGAGCTTTCTTGCTCTAGGTCTGTGAAAAGCGCCATTGGTAGTTCGATTCCCTTCTACTTCGTATGCACGCTTATTCCCCTTGTGTTACAGTGTGATGTTGAATCGGAGAAAGTGAACGTCATTGCTTTTCCTCAGTCTGGGGAAAAATTCAGTCTTTTACTATTAAATATGTTTGCTGTAGTTTTTTTTTTTAATGCTACTTATTAGACTAATGGAAGTTTCTACACATTTCTAGTCTGCTGAGAGGTTTATTTTCTATTAACAGTTGTGGAATTTCATAACATGCTCATTGTTTGAAAAGCTCTCATGGGTTTTCTACTTTTGTCTGTTTATGAGATCAGGTGAGTTTTGAATATTTAAAACTCATGCATTTGCAGGGTACGTCCACTTGTTTCTTTTTCACATGTTACTGTAATTAGTTTGGTATGTGATGTTGATTAGTTTTGCATTTATGTTCATGAAGGGTATTTTGCTATAGTTTTCTTGTAATGTCTTTGTCTACTTTTGGTGTTGATATGATGCTGGCATCACAGAACGAGGTGGAAAGTATTCTGTCTTCATCTTGTTTTTGGAATAGATTGCATTCTTTCTCTCTACAAAGTTTGGAAGAATTCACCACTGAAGCCACCTGGAGCAGGATTTGTCTCTGATAAAATGTCAGATAGTTTTAAAATGCAATGAGCACCTGTTAGGTGTCTGAAATAGTGGTCGCTCTATCACACCGTTTCTCGATTTCTGTGATTGTTACCTGTACAGCAAGTTTGGCTTATGTTAGCATGAGGTATTGTTGGAAGAAGAGGTCAATAAGCAGACTGAATGCAAAGCAGACACTGTTCTGTTAGTGCTCTTGCTTAGTCCTCTTTCACTGAGGACACTGAAAATGCCCAGTAGAAAGGCTAGGCTTGGCACTTCCCTGGTGCTCCAGGGCTTATGGTTGTGGGCTTTCACTTCAGGGGCCTTGAGCTGATCCCCATTCAGGGACCAAGATTCCACAAGCTGCAGGGCCAAAAAAAAAGCTAGGATGGTAGCTGTTATTGTTCAGTTCGCCTGTCATGTCCAGCTCTTTGCGACCCCATGACTGCAGGGCACCAGGCTTCCCTGTCCCTCACCATCTCCCAGAGTTCACCTCAGTTCATGTCCATTGCATCAGTGATGCCATCCAGCCATCTCATCCTCTGACGCCCTCTTCTCCTTCTGCCTTCAGTCTTTCCCAACATCAGGGACTTTTCCAATGAGTCGGCTTCCCAGGTGACTCATTGGTAAAGAATCTGCTTTCAATGCAGTGCAGGAAAGTAGTTAAATCTGTGACTTCAGATCAAGTCATACAACTCCTTTGAGTCCAGGTATTTTTAGGAAATGGATATATTGCATCATAAAATACATCATATAAAGTATTCTGAACTTATACCAAGTTTATAAATGACCTAATTACTCAGATTTTTATGAAGTGTAAACATTAATTTTTCACAAAGTATAATTTAAGTTATTTAACTGTGAGAGAAGCAACTAGTTGCTCATCAAAATATGCATTGCCTTTGCTTTCTGGGTACACAGCATGGTCTTATTTCTCAGCTGGTGCTTAGAGTTCTGATCGTCGTAGTCAGAGTCGCCGTGAGGAGGCACGGCAAGCCCCTCCCAGTGCTCTGGTGGGCAGCCCTTGTTTCATCCCCTCAGGCTGGTGGGGATGACGATCACCAGTCAGTGGCAGTCTCACCCATTGCAGAGGTGCTGTGAAGCTGCGCCCCTGAGTTATTACATGGGTGAGAGTTCTCCCACCAAAACAGTTACCTTTCCAGTAATATTGTGAAATGCAAAATAACCTAAATTGTTTGGATCATTTTGAGATACATTTGTTAACAACAGCTGTGTGCTAAGTTTGCGACCCCATGAACTGTAGCCCACCAGGCTCCTCTGTCTGTAGGATTTTCCAGGCAACAATACTGGAGTGGGTCGCCATGCCCTCCTCTTAACAACAGCTAGTGTTACCCTAATGTGTACAGTTTGATAGATGAGCATTCTCTCTTATAGTATGATCATTTTCTTACTAGGAAGGATGAATGTTCAAATTTGAGGAATCCGAAATGGAACAGAAGTATCCTATGTCAGAGAGGACACCATTTATGATCCCTTAAACCTATGGATCAAAGGTAAAAAAGAAAAACAAAATGTATGAGTTTGTTAATCAGGTGAATATTCCAAGGGAGGATATTTGTGATTATATTTGCTCATTTGTGTAAGAAGAGACATAATAGTCCGAATCACGCTCTGAGATAGGGCAGTCCAAGCCGCAATGGTGTTCAGTTTATGTAGCTGGAAGCTGTGAGAGACAGTGTATGAGCAATGTTTATTTCGAATTACTAAATAACTCTTGGAAAAGCTGAAGTACTTTATGTCCTTCAAAATAATAGGAGCATTTGGGTATTTATGTGGCTGACTAATAATTTCTATAATTCTACTTTAATGATGAGAAATATTTGCAGACATTTAAACTGAATTCCACAGTATTTTAGAAAGAACAAGCCAACAATTAAAAAACACAGAGAGATAATAGATTCATGTGCTTTCTGTATGATGGAAGATTGTTTAGATCTCAAGGTTTATTCTGTCCTGCCAACAGTGTTATTAATCGCCGTTCCTCATTTCCTTCCACTGCTGGGATTTGACAAGGATTTTCTTTCACCTTGAAAAACTGCACATGGTGGAGAGTTTCTTTGCCTGATTCCTGCAGTCTGAACATATCCTACTGGGTAAAGGTAAATTGCTTTTTTATTCTGTATTCTGTTATATTTTTGAAAAATGATTTTCAAATCAGGGATTTGATTCCTCTCTTGGTATTGAAAGATCATAAACAAATACATTTTTATGTTATTTTTCTTTAGTAAGCTTTATGATTTTATCCCCAGCAACTGGACTAATTCAATAAGCAACAGACCGTAAGGCAGTAAATGGATACCCTATTAATTTTTATTGCTAAAGTTTCTTTTATGTACTATTTGATCTAAAGATGTTATTCACATTTTTATGGTGATACTGGCAGACTGGAAAAAAACCTAACTCTATAATTCTTATTGATGAAGTCTGGGTATTTTTAACTCTGTGGCTCAAGGAATGACAACAATTCACATCTCAGGAGCCAGTTCATTAAGTGAAAAGCCTTGTGTGAAAAGGGAAGAGCAAAGAAGTTCGAGCAGAGTTTCGTTGCTCAATCAATAGAACACAGTTGGGAAGGTTTAACCACGGTGCTAATATCAGTTCACGACACAAGGTTGGTGGATGATTCATTCTTTTCTTTGTTCATGTTCCAAATGGGAAATATAGGCCTGACTTACCTCGAAAATAGTTTCTTTAAATCGCTTTGATTCTGAGGTTGCACAAAATCGGAGCTAAAACAGTCGACCATTAAAACAGAATGTTCAAATTAAAAAAAAAAAAAATTAAGGAAAGGAAAGGAGAACAAGAATGTACCTGGTTCCCACATGGACTGACATTGCATAGGTCCTGGTCTCCAAGACTAATTCGCTGCTAACTTTGAAGCTGTACTAACTGTTGAGTACAGCAAAGTCTCCTAGCCCAGACTCTCCCTGGTTAACCCGGGTCTTGAAATGTGTATTCCCTCCCCTTTGAAAACAATCTTCCCAGGTGGCTCTAGGGGTAAAGAACCTGCTTGCCAATGCAGGAGACGCAGGAGGTGCAGGCTCAAGCCTTGGGCTGAGAAGGTCCCTTGGAGGAGGCGTGGCAACCACTCCAGAATTCTCGCCTGGAACATTCCACGGACAGAGGAGTCTGGCGGGCTATCATTCACGAAGTTGCAAAGAGCTGGATACGACTGAGCGCACACACAACACAATACCTTTGAAAAAATGAGTGTCCTACAGAGACACGGAAGAAATGCTGAACCCAGTGTGAACACTGGGGTTCAGTGCTAGGCCAGGCCTTTCCCGGACTGTGCTTATAGCGCTTTGACCATCATTTACTGAGAACCTACATTTAAACTTCATGGAAATATGAATAAATACAGTTAATGCCCACTAGGAGCTTAATAGGAGAAATAAGATGCAGTCATAAAAGATACACAAAATTAGTTGATAATCATGAAAAGCTGTTTTAAATCTGTTTGGCACTACATGTGAAATGGCTGCCAGGGGTGTGTCGGGGTGAAGTAGCTCATTCTGTGCTGGTATAGCCTGGGAAGTTATGACATTCGTTTTACTCTGAAAGTTGTTTAGTATTTAGCAATATTGGAACACAAAGATTATTGTCTTTGCATGTATGATGCAAACAGTAAATATCAAAGACACTCAAAGAGGAAGATGTGATTCAGGGCTGTTGTAGTCTGAAAATTCTTTGTGGAGAATGTAAAATATGAGTTGGCTATCTCTCAAAATCTATGGCAAACAAAAAGAGTCATGATTAAGCATTAGAAACTTTCCCTGAAATGAGAAATGAGATATGTATGACCACTGTGATTTTTTTCTCTTTAACATTAGGCTAGTCATCCTCATAAATGTATTAAGAGAAAAGCTAATAAAGGATTGAGAATTTGAAAGCAACATACAAAAAAGCCAGGTTGCTGATCACAAACCTAAAATAGATACTTTTTGAAATAGTTTTCATTTAGTACCATAAATAATAAAGTATAAAATTCAATATTTTTAATGTTAATTTTAGGATATCTGCAGTTACACAGCTACCATCATAATCTAATTTTACTCCATTTTCATCAATCAAAAATCTAGCATTAGTTTAAAAAGTAAAATCCTTGTACAAGCATTCCAGATACCCCAGGCTTAGGTGACCATCAACATATTTATCTTCAAAATTTGACTACCATTGTTTCCTATATGAAATCATACAATATATGGTCTGTTGTGACTGACTTCTTTCACTAGAGTATACTGCTTTTGACCTTCATCCATTACATTTTATGTTTTATTAACAAAGAGTATTCTATTATCTACATAGGTCAGATTTTATTATTTATTAATAAGTAGATATATCCATTCATCAGTTAATAAACATTTGGGCCGTCTCCACATTTTGACTGTTATGAGTAATGCTGCCTTATAAACATCCATGTACAAGTTTTTATGTGGTTGAATGTTTTTATTTCTCTGGATTGGGAGGAGTTGCTAGATCGCATGGCAATTCTCTCTTTAGCCGTCTGAGGACCTGCCAGACTGTTCCCATGACTCCTGCAGCATATGAGGCTCCCAGCTTCCCTGCATCCTCACCAAACACGCGCTTTTTGGCGTCCTTTGGCCGCAGCCAGTCTTGCAGGTATGAAGTGGTGCCTGGCTAATGCTGATTGCACATATTTTCCTGTGTTTAATTAGCTCTTTGAATATGGTTTGTGCAGAAATACCTACTCAGATTCCTTGTCTGGTTTTAATTGCTTTATCTTTTTATTATTAACTTGTAAATGTTCTTTATATATTCTGAATGCCTTTCCTTTATGACACATGTGATTTAAAAATGTTTTTTCCTTTGGATTGTTGTTTTATTTTTTTCAGTGGTATCCCTTAAAAAACAAATGTTTTTCATTTTTATAAAATTAATTTATCTACTTTTTGTTTGCCTGCTTGCATTTCTAAGAATCTATAACCTAATCCAAAAATCACAAAGATTTCCTCCTATAATTTCTCCTAAGAGTTTTAATGTTTTACCTCTCGCATTCAGCTCTGTGATCCATTTTGAATAAATTTTTGTAGTTTTGATGCCCTAAATCCCCAGAACCCATCACTGTTACCTTACCTTGCAGTTGTGATAAAGGTTATGGACCCTGAGATTGAGAGAATATTCTGGATTATCCAGATGTGCCTGATCTCATTACATGAGTCCTTAAATTCAGAGACTCTCTCCTGACTGTGAAAGAGAGAGATGGCCGTGTGGAAAGGACTTGGCGCCCCATCATTGGTTCAGAGATGTAGCGTTCCGTGTGTGAGGGCTGGAGAAAGGCCTCTGGGAGCTTAGCGGCTCCCAGGTGTTGACAGCCTGGAAGATCCCCTGTGAAGTCTTCAGTCCACAGCTGCAAGGGCCTGAATTCCGTGAGCATGCAGATGACCAAGAAATGGATCCCCCAGATCCTGCAGAAAGGAAGACAGGGCACCTTGCTATTAACCCTGTGAGATCAGTGCTAGGCTTCTGACTACAGATAAAAAAATCATGAAATGTAACAGTTTTGTATTGTTTAAGCCATCAAATCTGTGGCTACTGCAACAAAGAAAGTGAGTACAATTTTCAATTTTGTTATGGGATCTTCCAAGTTAGTCTTTTGTTTCAATCTGGGGAGAATAGTCTCTGTCCTCAGATTTGGGAACACTCAATGGTTTATTTCATGCCGTGGATTTCAGGTTTACTCAGTTCTATGTTCCTTTGCAGTCTCCTGCTACTGATGGCTTTGCAGAAATTTCTACCACACTCTTCAAGGATTCTTATTATGACGTTATTTGAAAAAGATTTATTTTCTGATGGGGTGTATGACACATTTTCTGGTTATCCCTTAAACTTTGCCTTTGAAAAGTGAAGTGGAAGTGAAAGTTGCTCAGTCATGTCCGGCTCTTTGTCCCCATGGTCCAGGCTAGAATACTGGAATGGGTAGCCATTCCCTTCTCCAGGGGATTTTCCCCACCCTGGGATCGAACCCACATCTCTCCTGCATTGCAGGCAGATTCTTTATCGTCTGAGCCACCAGGGAAGTCCATAGTTCACATATGTTCTGAACATTTGAACAACTTAAATTATGTCTTAAAAAAAATAAAATAAAAAACTTGTGGGAAAGCCATGTAAATGAGAGCGATATCTCAAATAATAGTGAAAATTTTGGTAGCCATACTACTGAACTGTACTCTCTGGAAATCATAGAATCTTAGAATTGGAAGTGATTTTAACCTCTTAAACTTGGAACAGAGGAAACTGTTGCCAGGAAATGTAAAATATAAGTGACTGACAAAGAGTTGTCTGGTCTGTTGTGGTAGACACAGAATCTGACCTCCAGTATTATGTTTTCCAGTTGCAGTCACTGTCCACTAAATATTTCATTCTTTAAGACAGACGGTAGAGGAGTTATATATAGATATACTTATATCTTTATATGTAAAATGTAGATTTAAAGTGCATCCCATAAACCCAAGAGTTTAATGAAAGGACAATATATTAAACTTATAGGTTTATGGGATCCAGTTTAAAATAATTATAATGTAAAATATGATGGTAAGTTTATTACTTCGTGGTTCAAAGTTTATTTTCCTTTAAAGAGCACACAACTCTTTTTTTTTCAGAGGTATGCTGAGATTGGAAAATGTCAATCACTATTAAGAAGTAGATAAAATATCTTATACTATTTTCATACATTTCTATATGTTTGAAAATTTCCATAATTAAAAAAAAAGAACATGCTGTAGTTCATAAGGAAACTGGAGCCTATTATACAGAGTGAAGTAAGTGAGAAAGAAAAACACCAATTCAGTACACTAATGCATATATATGGAATTTAGAAAGATGGTAGCAACAACCGTATATGCAAGACAGCACAAGAGACACAGATGTAAAGAACAGTCTTCTGGACTCTGTGGGAGAAGGTGAGGGTGCGGTGATTTGAGAAAATAGCACTGAAACATGTATATCATCACGTGTGAAACAGATCGCCAGTCCAGGTTCGATGCACGAGACAGGGTGCTCAGGGCTGGTGCACTGGGATGACCCAGGGGATGGGATGGGGAGGGAGGTGGGAGGGGGGTCAGGATGGGGAACACATGTACACCCATGGCTGATTCATGTCAATGTATGGCAATTGGAGGCTAATTACTTTACAATATTGTAGTGGTTTTTGCCATCGTGTCCGACTCTTCGCGACCCCACGAATCACAGCACGCCGGTGATGGACAGGGAGGCCTGGCGTGCTGCAGTTCACAGGGTTGCAAAGAGTCGGACATGACTGAGCGACTGAACTGAGCTGATGGCATAAACCACTACAATATTGTAAAGTAATTAGCCTCCAATTGAAATAAATAAATTAATTTAGAAAACTGTCAGAGGTGCAACAAACACGATGGAGTTTGAAACTTTGGAATTATCAAAAAGATGTTAAACTTCATTCGATTTTAACATGTCATTTTTTTACATCCTTTTTTTTTTGGAATGGGAGTGGATGTGAGCCGTGCATGTTAGTCACTCAAAGGCACAATGGCAAGAGATCTTTTCTAGAAAAACAGTAAAGCTCCAGGCTGATGTTAGAGTTAGCTGATGGGGAAGGAACAAGGAATGCATTAAGACAAGGAAAAGCTAGGCTGAATATCAATTTGTTGTATAAAATAAATGCAGTTCTAGATATTTGTATATGTAGATATTATGACTGTTTAAACACTGATCTTTAAGCAACTTTCTCCTTTGTGTGTTTTTTTTAAAAAAAAGTATAGCAACTTTGAAAAAAATGATAAATTTTGTTTCTTCATTTTAAAATATCTTTAATATTAATTAAGACTATAAATTTAAAGTTAAAAAAATTATACTCCTTCAAATTTAAGAGAAATTAATAGTGGAAGAAAATTTTGCAATTTAATGGTATCACCATTTTCAATCTCCTTTTCTTCATTTAGATATATTTGGGGAAACAGATTGCAGTGCCGATATGATTTTCTTATTTGTTAATCAGTCAGTGAAGGGAACCAGCTCCAATTGGTTCTGTTTTGTGCTTTTTTACCATTGTGCTCCAGATCATTGTACTAGCAGAGTCAAGCAAAGTTTTCATCTCATCCTCTGATCTGTCAATTTTTAGCCCTTTAAAATGAAATTCCAATGACAATCCTATTTTAACTCCAACGAGACGTGCAGTTTAGGACTAAAATTTTATCCCCCTGTCCCCTATCCCCCATGCAAATGAAAGAATAATGACTCATTAAAGTGCCTTCCTTCTTCTAGATATCATTTCAGTGATATGCCCTGGGATAAATTCTATATTTGTGTATCTGACATCAATGGGAAATGTTGATTATGTCTTTTCCTGGCCCTAATATTCATGGTCATTTCTCTGTGTACATCTCCTATTGGACAGGCCTTGGCCTCTACTTTTATTTCATAGAACATCTTTTAAAAATTCAAGGACAATAATGAGAATCAGAATCATGTCTAAAAATTCAGGGACAGTTGTGAGAATTTGAGTCATGTCTTCTCTTTAAAGATTCTTCCATGACACAGCAGGTCTCAGTTCCAGTCTTTTTTCGTCCATGGAGCAGAAGTTGGGTCTTAGTGACCCTCTGATTTTGCCTGCTTCCCCAGAATCCTGGAATTAGAGCTGTGTGATTTATTTCTACAAGTATGTTAGGACTAGCTCTGACCTTTCACTGATATATTTCCTTGTGTTAGGAGTGTTAGGTGCCCAGTTGTGTCTGACTCTCTGTGACCCCGTGGACTATATAGCCTGCCAGGCTCCTCTGTCCATGGGATTCTCCAGGCAAGAATACTGGAGTGAGTTGTCATTTCCTCCTCCGGGGTATCTTCCTGACCCAGGGATCGAACCCACATCCCCTGCATTGGCAGGCAGATTCTTTACCATCTGAGCCGTCAGAGAAGCACTGATATGTTTCCTAATTTTAGTCTTTAAATGCAACTAAAAATAACCATGTTTCTGTATCATGTTTCAAATCATCACTAGATCATTTTAAATGATTTTATTGAAAGGACCTAGCTAGGAATGTGTCTTCTAGGTCCTTCCCTTCTGAAGACCCTTGTTTGTACAAAATGATGATTTTCCATGTCCCAATGTATGTGATACACTCACCATCCTGTTCAAAGCAGCAGCATCTCACCTTTCATTATGAAAATTCCTCATTTTTCTTAATTTGGGTATGCATTGCCCCGTCTCTGTGTTTTTTTTTCCTTTATTCAGGAATCCAGGGGTTACTTTTTTTTATTTTTTTTGTCTCGTGATAGTGCCGCCAGTGGCAGGGTTTTGAGTTGCATTAGGACCAGGGCCTCTCCCTTCCAGGGGGCTACCTGATACAGGTCAAAGCCTCACAGGAGAAAGCATGAGCATTTGTTGGTCAAAAGATCTGGGTTTGAATCTAAGTTTCATCTGATAAGTTTCCTGAGAAAAATAAGTTTAATGATATGTACAAAGATCTGACACAAAGCTGATGTTCACAGATGTTATTTCCTTTTCCTTTATTTCTTCGGCCACACATGATTTCTAATTTATATTTTTGGTTCAATTAGCACCTAAAGTATTGGGTATAGTACCTGTAATAAAGCATTGCTCAACAAATATTAGTCATTATTAAAGTTATTACCATTATCTTTCCACCCCAACTTTTCCTAACTAAATTTTCAATGTCAAACATATTTATTGTCCTCCTCTAAATGTAGGCTGAGAATATTTTGTCTTGAAACTAGCTCTTTTGATGTCCTTTCAGGAAGCTGAATTCCTAAAGGTGAAAAGAGAAGAACACTTTCTAACACTGTACACAAAAATAAACTCAAAATTGATTAAAGGCCTAAATGTAAGACCAGAAACTATAAAATTCTTAGAGGAAAACATAGGCAGAACACTCTCTGACATAAATCACAGCAAGACCGTCTATGACCCACCTGCCAGAGTAATGGAAATAAAAACAAAAATAAACAAATGGGACCCAATTAAACGTAAAGCTTTTGCACAATGAAGGAAACTATAAACAAGGTGAAAAGACAGCCCTCAGAATGGGAGAAAATAGTAGCAAATGAAACAACAAAGAATTAATCACCAAAATATATAAGCAGGTCATGCAACTCAATAACAGAAAAATGAACAACCCAATCAAAAAGTGTGCAAAATACCTAAACAGACATTTTTCCAAAGAAGACATACAGATGGCTAATAAACACATGAGAAGATATTCAACATCATTCATTATTAGTGAAATGCAAATCAAAACTGAAATGAGGTACCATCTCACACCAGTCAGAATCAGTTCAGTTCAGTCGCTCAGTCGTGTCCAACTCTTTGCGACCCCATGGACTGCAGCACACCAGGCCTCCCTGTCCATCACAACTACTGGAGCTTGCTCAAACTCATGTCCATCGAGTCGGTGATGCCATCCAACTGTCTTGTCCTCTGTTGTTCCCTTCTCTTCCTGTCTTCAGTCTTTCCCAGCATCAGGGTCTTTTCCAATGAGTCAGTTCTTTGCATCAGGTGGCCAGAGTATTGGAGCTTCAATTTCAGCATCAGTCCTTCCAGTGAATATTCAGGACTGATTTCCTTTAGGATGGACTGATTGGCTCTCCTTGCAGTCCAAGTGACTCTCAAGAGTCTTCTCCAACACCACAGCTCAAAAGCACCAATTCTTCAGCACTCAGCTTTCTTTATGGTCCAGCTCTCACATCCATACATGACCACTGGAAAAACCATAGCTTTGACTAGATGGACCTTTGTCGGCAAAGTAATGTCTCCGCTTTCTAAATTGGTCAGGCCAGACAGAGTGGCCACTGGTCAGAATGGCCACCATCAAAAATTCTACAAACAACAAATGCTGGAGAGGGTGTGGAGAAAAGGGAACCCTCTTGCACTGTTGGTGGGAATGCAAACTGGTACAGCCACTAAGGAGAACAGTGTGGAGATTCCTTAAAAAACTGGACATAGAACTGCCATACGAACCAGCAATCCCACTGTTGGACATACACCCAGAGGAAACCAGAATTGGAAGAGACATGTTCATCGCAGCACTGTTTACTATCGCCAGGACATGGAAGCAACCTCGATGTCCATCAGCAGATGAACGGATAAGAAAGCTGTGGTATGTGTACACAATGGACTATTACTCAGCCATAAAAAGGAATGTGTTTGAATCAGTTTTAATGAGGTGGAAGAACCTGGAGCCTATTATATGGAGTAAGTCAGAAAGAGAAAGACAAACACTGTATATTAATGCATATGTATATGGAACCTAGAAGGACGGTACCAATGACCCTACATGCAGGGCAGCAGAGGAGACAGAGATGGAAAGAACGGAGTTTTGGACCCTGTAGGGGAAGGCGAGGGTGGGGTGATATGAGAGAACGCCCCCGAAATGTGCACATTACCATGTCTAAAATAGATGACCAGGGCAAGGATGATGCATGAAGCAGGGCACCCAGAGCTGGTGTTGTGGGGCAACCCAGGGTGGGAGAGGGGTTCAGCATGGGGGCCACATGTATACCTGTGGCCGATTCATGTTGACGTATGGAAAAAAATCATCACAATATCATAAAGTAATTATTCTCCAATTAAAATATATTAATTAATTTTTAAGAAAAGAAAGGAAAAGAGAAACAGGTAAAGTGGAAGAGTAATTACAGCATTAAGTGATATAGAAAAGTTGGAAAGGGAAAAGAATGAGGCTACTGTTGTCTTATTTGGATGGTATTTACGAAAGACAATTTTAAAGAGTAATGTGTACTCTATAAAGAATTGTTAAGATATTGATATTTTTAGATTCACTATGTAGCCTTTCGATTGACCCATTGTATTAATAGTGCATATTGATGCTTGACCAATAGAACAGAAATTGAATGTGACATGATGCATGGAATCTGCTGTGTGATTACTATCAAGATAAGAGTTTTATTTCATGAGTGATATGAAATCTGTTTGGAAAGGAACTTCAGATTTCACCTTGAGATAAAGCTCACAAGATTTCATGACATGTGGTTAGATACATTGTTCCAATACATTTTGTAGAAAATGGAATAAACCATGACCACTTGTGTGTTCATTAAGCATGTGAAGTTAATGGGTTGATACCTTCTTTGAAACCACATCTTATTTGATATCAGCCTTCTTGAATGCCTGCTCTAAGTAATGCTAGTTATAACAGTTTCATACCCTGTTATCAATGCTGGCCGTCACCTTCCCTAACTGTTTCTTCCCATATGGTCTATTGTCCCAGAATGACTTTTGGCGTCTGATGCTAGTTTACGATAAAATCTCCTCCCTGGAAGAAATGTTATATTAAAGATTGAAAGCAAATATGTGAAGTGCCTTTGCTCTTCTACGTATTAGCCAGTTTACTGTGTAAGATGGTATGTGAGTGCCCTCAGTGGGAGGGTCTTATTCTTTCCAAGGGCTACAAGTCTAATGTTCCAAAGACTTCTGAATCTACTCAATCAAGCCAGGTCTTTCTTTTGAATTCCACGCCTACATTCTGTACTGCCTACTGTTCATTACTACAGACATTCAACTACAGTTATGAACTGCTGAGCTCATCAACTTCCCTCCTCACAACTCTTAATGAAACCACCACCCGCATGTTTGCTTTGCTTATGTTTTGGGAAGACAGAGTGTAGTCCAAATGCCGCCTTCTCTGTAGACAACCTCTGTGTTCGATCAAAAAATGCATCTTTGGATCCTACCACCCCAGTTGAATCTGTTTCCTTCTCTGCATCTCCCAGCTCTAACCCTTTTAGGCCATCAGCCTCATCCGCCATCTTATGCAGCAGCCTCCAGTTCAGCTAGCCGCCTCTTGCTAAACACAAATGCAGGCATGGAATTGTTTGTATCATGTCATTCCCCAGACACTCCCTCTGCCCGAAGATTGAGGCTAAAACTCCCGAACATGGGTTACAGTTTCCTGTACGATGCATTCAAGCTGCCTTGTTGTTCAGTTGCCAAGTCCTGTCTGACTCTTTGCAACCCCATGAACTGCAGCACTCCAGGCCTCCCTGTCCTTCACCAACTCCTACAGCTTGATCAAACTCATGTCCATCAAATCGGTGATGCCATTCAACCAACATCCTCTGTCGTCCCCTTCTCCTCCTGCCCTCAATCTTTGCCAGTGTCAGGATCTTCTCCAGTGAGTCAGCTCTTCCCATCCAGCTTCAGCACCAGTCCTTCCAATGAATATTCAGGACTGACTCCTTTAGGATGGACTGGTTTGATCTCCTTGCAGTCCAAGGGACCCTCAAGAGTCTTCTCTAACACAGCTTTATCTTTGTGCTCTTCCTCCCTAGGATGCTTACTACAGCTCCATTGAACTTCTGGTTCCTTATTCATTATCCTGCATCAGAGATTTGCCTGCTTTATCCAGTCTGAAGCACTTCTTTCTCTACTTTCCATAGCATTGGAGTATCTGCGAATGTGTTTATAAGTGCAAAATTTTCCATCCTGTCACCTCCAGTTACGTACATTTCCCTCTATTTTTACGGACTTACGTGAGCCAGGAACTGCCTAAGTGCTTTACATACGTCATCATTTCATTTCATTTTAATACGGGATTGTTCTCAGTTAGCAAAGTCTGGTTTCATAAAGACTAAATAACTTTGCAAGTTCACACAACTTGCAAAGCCTAAACTGGCACCTGAAAGTATACCAAAATTCAATGGCAAGTTCATCCTCTAGGTCTGTGAGTCTGCTTCTGTTTTGTAAGCAAGTATTATTTGTATCATTTCTTTTTAGAGTCCACATATAAGGGATGTCATGATATTTCTCCTTCTCTGTCTGACTTACCTCACTCAGAATGACACTCTGTAACTTACGGTTGCCGGGGGAAGAATGTGGGGAAGGGAGAGTGAGGGAGTTCGGGATGGATGTGTACCACTGCTGTACTGAAAATGGGTACCCAAGAAGGACCCGCTGTGTAGAGCACATGGAAATCACTCAATGCTATGAGGCAGCTGGGATGGAAAGGGAGTTTTGGGGAGAATGGATTCATGTATATGTAAGCCTGAATCCCTTTGCTGTTCACCTGAAACCATCACAGCATTGTTAATCGACTATACCGCAATGCAAAATAAAAAGATTAAAAAATTCATTGGTGATGATTGTGCTCAATTTTGGGCTTCCCTGGTCGCTCAGACAGTAAAGCGTCTGTGTGCAATGCAGGAGACTCGGGTTCGATCCCTGGGTTGGGAAGGTCTGCTGGAGAAGGAAATGGCAGCCCACTCCAGTATTCTTGCCTGGAAAATCCCATGGACGGTGGAGCCTGGTAGGCTACCGTCCGTGGGGTCGCAAAGAGTCGGACAGAACTGAGTGACTGCTCAATTTTAAAACACGTGGAATAAAGTCTATGTGGATAAGGCAATTTCTTTTCCCGTCTTGTCCTGTAGGATGAGTGTCCTATTGCTCTGTATCCTTTGCGTTTGCATAAGCAGAGAGCATCTGACTTTGTCCAGGGGAAGGCGTTTCCAGCCGAACGTGTGAAGATGTTTCTCCCGCTCCTCCCGGCTCTGCTGACTCCTCCCCCAACCCTCAGGGGTGTTACCGGGCGCTGCTGACTCAGCCATGATTGCGCAGATGAAGCCTCCCCTGGGTCGGCTTTGGTCAGACTACACTGGAAAATTTGATGGAAAGATGGTTTGTCTTTGATCTTTGAGAAAGTCAAAGTCCCGCCTGGCTACATCCAAGTAAGTTAAGTTCAGTTCAGTCGCTCAGTCGTGTCCGACTCTTTGCGACCCCATGAATTGCAGCACGCCAGGCCTCCCTGTCCATCACCATCTCCCGGAGTTCACTCAGACTCACGTCCATCGAGTCCGTGATGCCATCCAGCCATCTCATCCATCCTCGGTTGTCCCCTTCTCCTCCTGCCCTCAATCCTTCCCAGCCTCAGAGTCTTTTCCAGTGAGTCAGCTCTTCGCATGAGGTGGCCAAAGTACTGGAGCTTCAGCTTCAGCATCAGTCCTTCCAAAGAAATCCCAGGGCTGATCTCCTTCAGAATGGACTGGTTGGATCTCCTCGCAGTCCAAGGGACTCTCAAGAGTCTTCTCCAACACCACAGTTCAGAAGCATCAATTCTTCAGCGCTCAGCCTTCTTCACAGTCCAACTCTCACATCCATACATGACCACCAGAAAAACCATAGCCTTGACTAGAGGGACCTTTGTCGGCAAAGTAATGTCAGCAAAGTAATGTCTCTGCTTTTCAATATGCTGTCTAGGTTGGTCATAACTTTTCTTCCAAGGAGTAAGCGTCTTTTAATTTCATGGCTGCAGTCACCATCTGCAGTGATTTTGGAGCCCCCCAAAATAAAGTCTGACACTGTTTCCACTGTTTCTCCATCTATTTCCCATGAAGTGATGGGACCGGATGCCATGATCTTCGTTTTCTGAATGTTGAGCTTTAAGCCAACTTTTTCGCTCTCCTCTTTCACTTTCATCAAGAGGCTTTTTAGCTCCTCTTCACTTTCTGCCATAAGGGTGGTGTCATTTGCATATCTGAGGTTATTGATATTTCTCCCGGCAATCTTGATTCAAGCTTGTGTCTCTTCCAGCCCAGCGTTTCTCATGATGTACTCTGCATAGAAGTTAAATAAGCAGGGTGACAATATCCAGCCTTGACGTACTCCTTTTCCTATTTGGAACCGGTCTGTTGTTCCATGTCCAGTTCTGAAGTTAAATAAGAGGGTGACAGTATACATCCAAGTAAAGGAAAAAGCAAAGGTGAAACTTGTGTCTCTGTGGTCCTCCGTCTGCAGCATCAACTCCGCCTGTAAACTGAGTCCCCGCGTTAACCGTCGCTGCTGAATCCAGTGCCCAGCGACACTCTGCCACTGTGTTCTGGAGACTTTGCCTTCTCTCCTCTTCTCAGATTTCCTTCCACAATAGCCATCCTCCTGGTGGTATCTTTTTCTTCTGTTCTTATTGCCCTTACTCTTCCAGTCTACTGTCAAGAATACGAATAACAAGTATCCTGAATTGCTCTGATTTTTTTCTTTTAGTTACCATTTTTTCTTTATCCATTTGATAGAAAACTCTTAGAATGTATGGTAATCTTAAGTTTTCTCCTATTATCTTCCAAAAAATACAACTTAAAATTTGCTAAAAGAACTCTAGTAAGATGCTTTATTGAATTAAAAACCATCAGTTGAACTATATTTACAACTTAATAATTAACTGAATGATACAAATTGGCTTATTGATTTCATTGTTTTAAAGCTCAACTTCATGTATTTTAAAAAGCCTTTATTTACAGTTAACAGTATAGTATTTTATCCCTGAAGAATCAAAGATATTCTCTTCAATTAGTAGGGGCCATTTTTCTATATTGCAAACATTTAGCTAATTTACAAATCACTGCCCTTTTTCACTCAGGGTTTAATACATTGATTTTAATAATAAATGTATTCAATCATAATAGGAAAATATAGTTAATAAGAAATGTTAGTAATTTGAAAATTAAATATGTGAGTAGCCAGTTGGTTTTGTTCTTGATTACTTTAGGTATACAGAGGCACAGACACACTCTTTTCTGTTGCCTGTTTCTACCCATATAAAATTTAATAGTAGTTTGACTAATATGGGGAAAATGATTCTATTTTTAGTTACTGAAAATTTTGAAGAAACTTGTGCATTTTGTTCCTAAAGTAGAAATTAACATTTTCCTTAAAATGTTAATACAGTGTTGTCAGAGAGTTCAGCCAAGCATTTGGTTATTTTTTAACCTCAAGAAGTGGAAAAATTGTACTTATTTAAATGTCACTGCTTTGCAAAGAAAGACTTCAGTCTCTTGTTCCTTTGTCTCTTTATCCTTCATTTGCAAGCACTTGCATAATATATCCAGTAACTGTATTTTTTGAAGTATAACTATTTTTTAACAGATGCAATCCTTACTTTTATTGCTTCATATTTACATTAGAGATTAATATATTTTCTTGAATGCTTGGCAGATTAACATCTCTTTGTTTATCTTTATGATTTTTTTTAAGCACTAGAGAAGTTTGTCATTGACAAAACTGAGCTACTGTCAATGAGTCTATTTTCAAGAGTTTTTCTGTGACACTAAAATTTTGGAAAATCATGTACACATATAAATTAGAAGATAAGGGTAGAAACTGAAGCTTCATTTCCATGAGTTACTACTCAGTTTATTATTTTTCTTAAGCTTACTAGATGAGAACATTGAAGCTGTCATTCCATGTTTATAAAATAATTTATTGCTGTTTGTGAAACCTTGCCATTTTTATTCTGATTCTTTAATTCTTTTAATAAAATAATCTAATTAAATCATTGAAGGTTAAAATCAAATTCCATTTCAATATTATTTACCTAGGATTCCTAAGAGCTTCTAAGTGTTTAATTAACTCAGTTGTAGAAGGGTTAACAGTCAGAAATATATCCAGGTCATCTAAGTCATACAATTGTCAGATGGTTGCTAGGCAACAGATATCAGGTTTGGCTGATGCATGTTCTAGGCAAAGATTATAGTGTGAAAAGAACAAATTACATGATACCTGCATTTTTATTGTTATGCTTTTTGAAAATAAAGTTGTATTGGAGGAAGAAAAAAAGCCTTGACATTTATTATGCACATCGTATTTCTTCTAAATGTCAGAACTATATTATTTGATAGTTAAGTGATAAGGGACAATAAATTCAAATGACAGATGACATTTTATTTCTTATGTGGTTTTAGAGATGAGCCTTCCATTTAATCCTGTTTTTGTAGCGTGTCATCAAGTTAATTAATTTCTAAATTCACTGTGATTGAAATGAAACTGCAAATGAAAATTAATTGAAATATAATTAATTTAATATATACACATTTTAATGCTACTAGGGAAAAGAAAGGAAAATAACTTATATTACATGATTCTAGCAAAATACCAGAATATTTCAGCAGTGATGAAAATGATATTGAGAGAGGCCACAGTTTAGAAATTTAGGGTGAAATGTAATTATTTGCAAATGACTTAAAACGGCCATTGTTACCTATTACATGATTTATTTTTATAATCCATGTGATGCCTATGCCTGTATCTTTAGTCATAAAGTCCTGTAACATTAGCTCTTCCTCATTGTTTTACTATCCTTAATAGTTGATGAATAAGGAATAGGTGAGAATTTTGATTGCAAGAGGGAAAAAAATGAAAGTTATCTATTGGATGTCTAGGAAACAAAAATATATTGTATGATCATTAGTTTTCAAACATACAATATGTTATGTTAAGCAAAATTTTAAAGATCTCATTTTTATCCCCAAATAAGTAGGTGTGGCAGAATCATAAAAGAATCTTTTGATTAGTTCTTCTTCAGGAAAATTTAATTCAAAACTTAGCAAAACTGATGTTTTCTTTTGTGTCAGTTGCGAATGCAATCTCTCACCAATTATGAGGTCTCTCGGTGAATTTCTAGTTCTTAGGATTAGAGGAAAATCATAGAAGATATATATTTAAACTCAACATCTTTACAAAAGAAAATTTTTATTAAATTTATATCTAAAATTATGATCCTGACGCTTCTCTCTGATTTCTGGTATTGGATAATAGAATTTAAGAGAACTCAGTTGACAATGATTTAGCAAGCCAATTGAAAAGTACCACCGTTTTTTTCTAATTCAAACCAAACTTGTTGCTTATATAAACCTGAATTCTGTATTCAGTTCACAAAGCAGACACCCACTCAGTTATTATAGACTGTAAAATGTCAGTCCAAGATTTATCTTACTTCTTCGAAAATCAGCCAGAGAAGATGTCTTTATGTTCTTGATATGTAAAGTGACAATTCCAGACTCCATGTGAGCTTGTTGATGATACCATATAACAATGAAGACAATAAAATAATGTTACTTTAAATTGAGAAAACTAAGCTATTTATGAATATGTCCAACATAAAGAGAAATGTAATCATGCTTAATATGAATCCTCTATATAAAGCTTTTATAATGTGTGACCTTGCTCAAGAGCAAACTGTCTGCCTAACACTTTTTAAAATAAAGAATAGACTCAAGTAAATATTGTCACCAGGTTTCAGAAATGTCTCAACATGTTATGAAATAAGAGCATTTAGAAAATCAAGGCTGTTACAATTTGAGGACTAGATTGCTCAGAAGGTGATGCTGTTTTCAAAGTTATGCCTCTTAAGACTATTATGCTCAATTTTCTTTTTCTTTTTGACATCCAGAAACAGGCATGTCTGGATGAAAAGAGCTTTATTTAAAAGGTAACAGAAAACCCTTTAAAGAATTAGTATAGATGCTTGATGATTTAATATGCATTTCTGGGGATATTTTGGAAATTAGCTGTGTTTAATTCAGCTTTGCTCGTTTCTTCTAGCATTATTCCACTTTGAGGGACATGTGAAATTAGTGGAACCAGACGTACAGTAGAGGACCAAGCTGTATAAACCCCATCTCCCTTAAATTGCTAACTACCATGATCATATTTTAATAAGGAGACTTTTATTGGTATTGAGGCTTCTTCTTGTTTTATAACATTGAGTTGTTATATCTTCAATTACTTCCTTCTTCCCGCTGGGGGCTTCCCTGGTAGCTCAGCTGGTAAAGAATCCACCTGCAATGCAGGAGACCCCAGTTCAGTTCCTGGGTTGGGAAGATATGCTGGAGAAGCGATAGGCTACCGACTCCAGTATTCTTGGGTTTCCCTTGGGGCTCAGCAGGTAAGAATCTGCCTGCATTGATGGAGACCTGGGTTCAATCCCTTGGTTGGGAAGATCCCCTGGAGAAGGGATAGGTTACCCCCTCCAGTATTCTGGCCTGGGAGAATTCCATGGACTGTATAATCCATGGGGTTGTGAAGAGTCAGACGCAGCTTTCACTTTCCCATATTTTTAATAGATTATCTGTATAGAATTTCATGACCATTCTAAGAAATAATGATGGAAAAACTCTTTAGACTTGAAATGAGGTAGAGTAAAACAGTAAATTTTTGTTAGGTCAACTAAATTGTAAGTCTTTTCAGTTATTTCATAAAGCACATCAAGGCAGAGCCATAATAGGGTCTTAAGACTTTCCTTTCCTTCCACCTACGGACGTAATCTGCTAGAAACTGACAGATGCCTCTACTGGATCGCAAATCACCCCGTTTATATGGAAGAGATTCCAGATGTCCAAAACTGACCTGGAAGTTTGTATGTTATCCTTGAATTACGGAAAGAGACTGATCCGAACAGGGGGCCTGCTCAGTCACGAGCAGGAGAATAGAAGAAAATAGACATGGGGTGGGAAAAATTAAGAAAATCATGATGTCATTACTTTTGTTTATATCATACTTGAAATTAATTTGGTTACATTATAATTGCATTATAAAATAAATATAAAATCTGTATCTGAGAAAGGCCTTTGTCAGAAGACCAAGCCTGGATTCTCTCAATGCTTACTGTACACGTGGAGACTGGAGAAAGAATGAAGAAGAAGGCCGATGTTTATTAGATGTCTTCCACCTCTTAGACACTGTTCTAAGGGCGTGTTATCTCATTTAACTTTATAACCCAGTAAGGCAGAGAGTGTCATCTCCAACTGACAGAGGAGAAAAAAGAAACTAATAGAAGTTTTGCAGTTTGCAAAATGGCTTAAACTGATGCCCAGCAGAGAAGGCATTTGAACTGAGGCACGTCTGCCTGCTGGGCCCAAGTTTATAGTGAACTTGAAATATGTTTATTGCTGAACTTGAAATTAGCAGCAGTAGCAGCACCTATAGCGAAAGAGCCGTAAGAATGTTCCTCGTTTTGTGGCTTCCTTATAGTGGCTGAATAAACATTCAGTGACATGGGCAGAAAGCGAACAAGTCTTCGCTTCCTTTGTTTCCTAAATCTTATGTAGGACAGATATACAGATAACAGCCTGAATGTATGCATTTGGCTAAATGAAAAATGCTGGTGTTAGGAAAACACACAAATGGTGAACATCACTTACAACAGTGGTTTGCAAACGTATGTTTCCAACTTATCTTTGAATATGACTCATAGTATGAAAAATATACTTTCTTTCACCATCAACACACACACATACACAGAAATGTGTAAAGTAGCACTTTACCATAGTTACAAGTAATGCGGTGTATATTCCATCTCATCTTAGTTCATGCTATGGTATAATATTCTACCATTACAAAAAAGTACTAGTTATAGACACACTGAAATGATTCCATAACACACCATGGGCCATGATTTATAGTTTGGAAATTACTGATTGAAAGGTATCAGGTAAAGTTTCCTAAGGGGTTTCCCTCTTAGCTCAGATGGTAAAGAATCTGCCTGCAATGTGGGTGACCTGGGTTTGATCCCTGGGGTCAGGAAGATCCCCCGGAGGAGGGCATGGCACCCCACTCCAGTATTCCTGCCTGGAGAATCCCATGAACAGAGGAGTCTGGCGGGATATAGTCTATGGGATCACAAAGAGCCGGACATGACTGACTGACTCACACCCACAGGCTCACAAATGTTCCTAGGGAATTTATTTATTTATTTATTTTTATTTTAATTTACAATACTGTATTGGTTTTGCCATACATTGACATGAATCCACCACGGGTGTACATGAGTTCCCAATCCTGAACCCCCCTCCCACTTCTCTCCCCATATCATCTCTCCGGGTCATCCCCGTGCACCAGCCCCAAGCATCCTGTATCCTGTATCGAACCTAGACTGGCAATTCATTTCTTACATGATAGTATACATGTTTCAATGCCATTCTCCCAAATCATCCCACCCTCTCCTTCTCCCACAGAGTCCAAAAGTCTATTCTATACACCTGTGTCTCTTTAACTGTCTCGCATACAGTTATCATTACCATCTTTCTAAATTCCATATATATGCATTAGTATACTGTCTTGGTGTTTTTCTTTGTGGCTTACTTCACTCTGTATAATTGGCTCCAGTTTCATCCACCTCATTAGAACTGATTCAAATGTATTCTTCTTAATGGCTGAGTAATACTCCATTGTGTATATGTACCACAGCTTTCTTATCCATTCGTCTGCTGATGGGCATCTAGGCTGCTTCCATGTCTTAGGGAATTTAAACTGTAACCTTAGAAAATAAGCAGAAGGCCGCTAGGCCAAAAGTAGGAAGAGGAGGCGGTGTAGACTTGTGCTCCAGGCAGAGGCAACAGGAGGCATGCCAGCCAGGAGTGGAAAGGGATTTGGTTAGTTCAGGAAACCGAGAGGAGGGACAGGGTGGCTGGCGTGAACTGGCAGAGGGGGAGAGCAGTCAGATATGTGACACATGGCTCCCCATGGGGCTGCCAAGAGCTGGACACGGCGGAGCGGCTGAGCGCGCACACGTGCAGACTGCAGCCACAGTGGACTGTGGAGGATGCTGCTGGAGGAGGGAGTAGAGCTGACTTAATCAGATTGTCTTTGTACAGAGGTCAAGGTGGGAAAACGCTGAAGAGGGACAGCACTGGACATCAGAAGAGCAGTTCAGAAGCTGTGCCCGTGGTCTGGGTGTGAGCTAGAGAGTGGGCTGGGTGGGACATACTGTAGAACAGGCCAGTCAAGGAGAGCTGGAGGAAAGTAGGTGATATAAAAGTATATTAGGAAATAAAAACAAGATGATTTAGTGATGAACTGGTGGTGGAGAGGAAATGAAGAAACACGGCTATAATAGTTATAATAACTGTTAGCATTTTGGACTGTTTATGTCAGATACTTTTAAAGCAACTTTTGTGCTAAATTTGACTTTGAAACATCCTTCTGAATGTAATCTGCATTAAGTCTGTTTTCTGCTGTCATTTACACACATTTATTTGTGAAACAGCACCTCTCAGATTTTTTATTTAACTGGGTAAAAGCTAGTGCTGTAAAAGTGTAGTCACATAAAGCTACTTCCCTGGTGGCACAGACGGTAAAGTGTCTGTCTACAATGTGGGAGACCTGGGTTCGATCCCTGGGTTGGGAAGATTCCCTGGAGAAGGAAATGGCAACCCCCTCCAGGATTCTTGCCTGGAGAATCCCACTGACGGAGGAGCCTGGTGTCCATGGGGTCACAAAGAGTCAGACACGACTGAGCGGCTTCACTTTCCCTTTAGTGCTGTAAACGAAAGTAAGGAATAGTGGAGATGTTTGTTTTGTAGAGTGGAAATGAGGGGTTGATGAGTTTGGTTTGAATGTCATGGACTTTGGATGCCTCTATGTGGATCTGTTGTTCAGGCGCTCAGTCGTGTCTGACTCTTTGCGACCCCATGGACTGCAGCACACCAGGCCTCCCTGTCCATCACCGACTCCTGGAGTTTACTCAAACTCATGTCCATTGAGTCAGTGATGCCATCCAACCATCTCATCCTCTGTCATCACCTTCTCCTCCCACCTTCAATCTTTCCCAGCATCAAGGCCTTTTCTAATGAGTTGGCTCTTCACATTAGCTGGCCAAAGTATTGGAGTTTCAGCTTCAGCATCAGTCCTTCCAATGACTATTCAAGACTAATTTCCTTTAGGATGGACTGGTTGGATCTCCTTGCAGTCCAAGGGACTCTCAAGAATCTTCTCCAACATCACAGTTTGAAAGCATCTGACGGAGGCTGTCGACTGTGTGTGTGATGGGAAAGAGTTTCAGGTTAGAGCAGATACAGAAGGCATGAAAAAGTAAAGGGCCGGAGTGATTAAGAACAGACAACTCCTTAAAGAGGACATGGCTGATTCTTATTGATGTTTGGCAGAAACCAGTGCAATACTGTAAAGCAATTATCCTTCAATAAAAAATAAATACTTTTTTTAAAGAAGGATTGCTTGCCTATAAAGAGAAAAAGACACTAGGTTAGTGTTTGGGATCTCTTTTTAGAAGCATTTATTTTCTTAAGGGATGAGGCTGTCGGTTTGCAACCCCGAGAGGTCCGCAGATGAAACGAAGCACTGCCTCCCTTAAATGAAGGACAAGAGGAAATAGGGAAGAGGCGGACCTCTCGGTGGCAGGAAGTTTCAATACGCAGAAACATACATGAGCCGAGGTCTCTGCCTGTCAGAATCTTAACAGTTTGTATAGAGGCTTTCCTGGGGCTCAGCACATACGCTTTCCCGATGGCTATTCTCTCAAGGCTTGCGTCCTTGAAGGCACTCACTGCAGCAGCGGTGGAGAGAAAGCACATGCCGGGGGAGCGCTCCAGCTCCTGGGCAGCCAGTGGTCACGTCCTCTCTGTGATGCCCTCCAAAATACCACATCTGTGTAACAGGAGAGAGGCAAGGAAAGAAGGAAGCCATTTTCGGTAGATTTATGAATGAAGAGAAGGTGAAAGCGTTACTCCCTCAATCATGTCCGAATCTTTGCGGCCCCATGGACTGTAGCCTGCCAGGCTCCTCTGTCCATAGGTTTCTCCAGGCAAGAACACTGGAGTGGGTTGCCATGCCCTTCTCCAGGGGTTTTTCCTGACCCAGGGATCAAATCCTGGTCTCCTGCCTGGCAGGCAGATTCTTTACTGTCTGAGCCACCAGGGAATCATGAATATGATGGGGCAAAGTTGAATTGACTATTTTCTAAAGACTTTTGTATCCTCTGTGAAATATATAGATGAACTCTTGAGAGAAAGAGAAAGGGAAATAACAGGAGGTAAGAGAGTCAACAAGAGAGATAAGAGGAGCCTCGTAGGATTCCTGAGCTGGACTGAAGCCCCATTTTAGCTTTCTAATGGTCTTAGTCTCCTCACATGTGTGAGTGTTTCCAGCTCCACAGCTTGCACAAGGGAGGCAGATCATCCACCTTGTTTCCTGAAAGGATTGGAAGGCTTGTTCAGGGAGGATAGTCTGAGTTTAGTCTTCCAAAGTCAGGGAAATTCTGTAGGTGACCGTATCCAGAGTATGCCCAAAGGAGTTGTCAGCTGAGGCAGAATGATACTCTTGCAAACAGCAAGGTGACTCCCTTCTGGCAAGACTGGTGTGTGGTTTGGGTCCTCAACATTGACTCAGAATCATCTAAGACCTCAGGTTTCCCCGGTGGCTCAGCAGTAAAGAATCCTCCTGCAATGCAGGGGACGTGGCTTTGACCACCGGGTCGGGAAGGTCCCCTGGAGGAGGGCACAGCCACCCACTCCAGTGTTCTTGCCTGGAGAATCCCATGGGCAGAGGAGCCTGGCGGGGTACAGTCCATGGGGTCACAAAGAGTTGGATAAGACTGAGCAACTTAGCAGGCAAGACACACTAAAGAGCTGGAATGGAGATTGAGACCATGATCCCAAACCTTCAGTGAGCGAGGCAAGAGCTGCCGACGGCAGTAGCAGATGGATATTAAGGGTGATTTTCAGAAGGACTCTCTGATCATTGTGGAACAATAGAATTGAAGGGAGAAGATACATTCTAGACGCTTTTTAGAGTTAGCATGCAAGGAGGAATTTATAACTGGAAAGGGGTCAAAGAGAACAATGTTAGAACTTTCACAGTAAGACTTGCTAAAGACATAATTTCTGATGCATTTAGACGATTTGTCATTGGCCCTCACATGTTACTGTGATACGGCATAAAGGCTTCCTTCACTTCTTCATAGATCAGGGGTTGTTTGGCAAAGAATAGGCGAATGGTGGGGTGAAAGTCCTCAAGATGCCCTTCCTTTTCCTGACTCCTGGTCTCTGCTGTGGTGTGGAGCAGCGTGTGGAGGCACTGCGGTTACTGCCGATAATTCTGTCTGCTCTTTGTGGGCATTTTACATAACAGAGTTTGGAAGTCAGTTGTGAATAGTAGTCACTGCCCTTTTCTTGTATTTTGATCAAAAAGACAAGCTGAACTGTCCTTGGACGCATGGAGCTTGGAGAAAGTGGTTTCAGATCTCTCACCCTGCTAACCGAATGTGAAGTGCAGGAGCCAGTGGGGTGGTGTGGGCAGACTGAAGGAAGAGACACGGGCAATCCTTGGCTAAACGTCAGCTGGGAGAGGCTTTGAAGTGTACTGTTTAATTGTGACTAACTAGTTGAGCCCTTGATTTAATTAGTAGTTGCTCAATTAGAGAAGAATTTGCTGGGTAATTTTTTTTAAATTTCCACAGCTTCATTTAGTGGGTAGATTGTATCTATTATAAAATGCATTTCCATGTAAGACTGATTTCTTCAATTGATTTTTCATACAGAATTCTAGAATTGACACTTTGAATAAAGTTCCATATTATGCACACTAATCTTTTAAAGAAATATAAACCAAACCATTCTGATGAATTTGCAGAGGTGTCATGTGGTCTCTTTATTTACAATCATTAGAATTTATGCTCTTCTCAGAAATTATACCTTATTACATGGCTAATTTTTTTAATGCTAAAGGTGTTATCTAATTATGCCATAATTAAATGTAATTTATCAAATAGAAATAAAGACAAAACCAGTAATCAGAGACTCTTCCTTCATTCATAGACGTTCAGTGAAGGTGTGTCATGTAATGAGTTTACCAATGTTTACTCTAGAACAAGTAGAATAAAATTGTCATCATTTTTCCTTTCATCATCTGACAGAGCACTTGGAATTCATTTGCATAGCTATACAATGCAAGTCATTACCCTCATCACAGATCTATTGTTATATAAGCAGCAGGGGAAAAAGGGACGCTTTTGAAGAGGGACAAGATAAAGAAGATGGATTTCTCGCTGAATGAAAGAGTTCAAAGTTCCTTTTCCTTTTGAGCAACTTGTGTTAACATAGAGCTCGTGTGATCTCAGGTTTGGCCAAATCTCCAAGAAGCAGTTTCTGCACAGCAAAGTGAGGAAGACTTCAGAGAGGCCTGACTTACAAAGGAGAGCTGGTGCTGTAATGTGTCCAGTCCGCATCCAAAGCGATAAAGAGGTTAAAGTGGGGAGATAAGTGGACGATAAAGGACCTCTTCAGAGTTGGTGTGCTGTGTCCTTCCCCTCCCCAAGGTATGTGTGTGCACACGAGCGTGGATGTGTGTGTTGGGATGGTGAACTGTTTACTGATTCTCATTCTACCCTTCAAATCTGTTGAGAGGCGCTGCATGAAAACCTCATGAAGCTCCAGACACGTGTATCTGCGGCTTGGAGAACACAGAAGCTGAGGGGGAGACGCCTCTGCCATGCTCAGTTACTTGGTCGTATTCGACTCTGCGACCCCATGGACTGTAGCCTTCCAGGCTCCTCTGTCCATGAGATTCTCCAGGCAAGAATATTGGACTGGGTTGCCATCATTCCCTTCTCCAGGGGGTCTTCCCGACCCAGGGATTGAACCTGCGTCTCCAGCATTGCAGGCAGATTCTTTACCGTCTGAGCCACAGGGAGGCCCAAGTTCAGGATAGGGAAGCGTCTCTTCCCCAACTCTCATCCCCCACCTCCATCCCTTTTCCACTCTTGACTTTCTGCAGTAATGGTCTCTCTTAATCCATTTATCGTGATTAGCAACTCAGACATTCAGGTCAACACACCTGGAATAGAGTTTTGACTCCACCCTTGATTGACCCATGAGAAGTTGCAGTTTACTGAAACCTGTAGGCTTCTGTTTTATCATTTGCAAAATGGAGAGAAGTATAGTGCTGACTTCACAGTTATTATGACGAACCGACGCATGTCAAGTCATGAGCTCAGTGCCTGAAACACGGAGCTAAATAGATGTTAGCTATTCTAAAATATGGGCTTCCCAGGTGGCACTAGTAGTAAAGAACCCGCCTGCCAATTCAGGAGACAAAAGAGACATGGGCTTGATCCCTGGGTCAGGAAGACCCTCCGGAGGAGGGCATGGCACCCCTCTCCAGTATTCTTGCCTGGAGAATCCATGGACAGAGGAGCTGGGTGGGCTACAGTCCAGAGGGTCACAAAGAGTTGGACACAACTGAAGCAACTTGGCAAAATATATACTGAAAATGAGTGATACGGAATGGGAATTCTTTCATAGCCAGTCATAGCCGTCATATGACTACTGAGTGGGGGACAGAGGAGGCTTATGCATAAAGTCAGGGAAATATTCTTGCTTATGAATTGAGTTGGCAGGAATAGCTCTATGAAGCTACCAACCATTCTCACTTAAATGATTCATGAAATGACCAGCTGCATCAGATCTGTGGAACAATTATGGATCCTAGGCATTTGAATGGTGTCCCTTAAAGAGCCTTTCTCCAGAATCTTTCACTGAAAAATTTTCCAATCAACCATTGTGCTTTGGAGTCTAGGAGGGCAACGCCTTCAGCTTTGTTCTTTTCCTCACCATTGCTTTGATAATTCTGGGTCTTTCCCCTGGTTAATCTTTCCTGTTACCCTAAAAGAGTGGTATCATGGGACTTTCCAGGTGGTCCAGTGGTTAAGACTCTGTGCTTCCTGGGCAGGGGTTCAATCCCTGGTCAGGGAACTAAGATCCCACATGCAGCCAAAAAAATAATTTAAAAAACCCACCAAGAAACAGAACGGTATCATGATCTCAGTACATACGAGGAAGTCATGGGTCAGAGAAGTTAAATATCTTGCTTAAGTTTGCATTGCTAAGTAAGGAGCAGAAATATACAATGTCTCACTCTTTGCAGCCCCATGACCTCTATGATTCCTCAGGCTCAGTTGATTTGTATTCCTTGAATAGAGATGACCAAAGCATGGACCTTCTTCTGGAAAGGGTAACATGATGACTTTTCAAAGGTCCTCATAACTGTTCCTGAAATGCATTTTCCCAAGGCAAAGAGGAAGATATATTTTAAAAAAAACTGAGAAAGAGAAATATAAATTTGGTTCACTTTATCTTGTGGCCTAGAGGTTGCACTGGTGTATGTGTTTAATATTTAAACACATGGAACACAGTATTACCAGCTATAGAAATTCCAATATTCCCACATGTGGAAAGGAAAAAAATGATTTAACTGACTTCAGTTTTTGTTTTTTGTTCCCCTCAAAGTGCTGGTCTTAAGTTTCCATATACTAAGATGTTTCCAAATTTCATTTTTTGAGATATTATATCTTAGATCATGAAATATATTAGTCCTTACTGTTTTATCATTCAATATAGTTGTATAAATTTTGAGCAAAAATTTCAGATGCAGAGACACGTTTAAATGGCATTTAAAAATCAAACAAGAACATATCTTTCCTCTGGTCATATGCTCACGGCAGGAAAATTAACATTGGGTATCAGATGTTTTTTCTCCAGAAGTAACATGAATTAATGGATTCATATCCTACTTTTCAAAACTACAGCTAAATAAATAGTTGTTGAATTTGAGGATTGGATAATCTGTGTAATATTATACACAGGCTCCTGGAGGCTATAAATTACCTATATTTTTGTAGATCGAACTAAGTTTTGTTTTGTATATTTGTTTTTTGCTTTTTAAAAGTTATATAAATACCATCACAGTATGAAAATATACTGAGACATATTTTATAACATATAAAGTATTTTATGTCAATTGTCATTTCTAATCTGTATTTTTTGTACCTAGATTATACAGGCATTCACAACTGGTGAATTGCAAATATTCATGGAATAAACTGAGAATAAAATCTAGGTAATATACCCCTGATGTGCACGTTGTAAAACATTCTATCAGATAAATATCTGTCATATACTCCTTATCCCTTAGAATTTAGACTTCCTTAAGATATCACTATCTGTACTGTATTTTGAAAATATATTTTTGTTGCTCATGTTTATTAAAATTTACAATGGTTGTTATTTTACTGTTTAGCATAAATAAGAAAGAATGTAAAAGAAAAAAATCTAGTGTTTTTATTGGTATCAGTATGTGCTTATATTAGGTCCAGTGGAATTTATTAACCTTTATTTACATATTTTCTTTTTTATTTTGCTAACTAAATATCTAAACAAATTTCTGTAATTTTCACTTAATTTTAAAATTATCTTTTCCCATATTTTGTTGATCAGAGCAATATAGGAATTGATGGTGATGGGGCATTATGAGAATACCAGTCTTCTGGGTTAGAGCTGCCTGGTGCTGCTGCTAAGTCGCTTCAGTCGTGTCCGACTCTGTGTGACCCCATGGACGGCAGCCCACCAGGCTCCCCCGTCCCTGGGATTCTCCAGGCAAGAACACTGGAGTGGGTTGCCTTTGCCTTCTCCGTAGAGCTGCCCATATTACATCAAAAAGCCACTGAGGACTCACATTTACGTGTGAATGTTTTCTTGAATTTGGGGGGCATATAGAGACACTGCGGTGGAGAGAAAGTAATTTCAACAAAGTTGTTTCAAACCAAGGTTTCACATAGAAGTCTTTTCTTCCAGATATTTAGGTTACTGTACTTACAGTGAAGAGTTCTTTCTTTTTCAATCCACATGTTTCCGTTTTAGCACATTTCCCCAGAAAAAGTAGGAGATTGGTGAAGTCTGATGTTGATTCCCCTGAGGATTTAGAAATCCTGTACACTAATGGCACCCCACTCCAGGACTCTCGCCTGGAAAATCCCATGGATGGAGGAGCCTGGTGGGCTGCAGTCCATGGGGTCACTAAGAGTTGGGCACGACTGAGCGACTTCCCTTTCACTTTTCCTTTCATGCACTGGAGAAGGAAATGGCAGCCCACTCCAGTGTTCTTGCCTGAGAGGCCGCTGGGTGCAGGTCAGTGGGTAAAGCTGGTTTCCTTCTCTCTTCTTCACCGCAAAGTCCAGAAGCAGGGCCCGTACTTTTCGTCATGGGTTTGGGACGACTCGCCAGCACACTGCTCTCAATCTGAGAACTTCAGCAGACAAGCCGGAGAAGAGCAGTCAGTGAAGGCTGTCACGTTGTGAGTCACAGCTTCACGTTTATCACCCCGCTTGCTCTGAGGGCACAAAGCCCCAGAGGAACCCGACTGGCTGTGATGGGCCTGGAGACTTGTTTCTGTCCTTGTGGATTCCTGTCTCCCTGCCTGCAGCCAAGGTTAAAACCACCCAGTGTTGATCATTGCATCCTCAAAGGCTGTCTAGAGAAGGTAAAAAATGTTCTCATAAGCATTTTGCAGGCAGGAAAAATATAGGTTTGAGGGAACTGCTGGCTCAACCCGTTTGTGATATGGTTATAAAATGAGAACTGTGATTTTGTTTCTTATATATTTTACAGCAAGTAAAATGAGGGCGTGGAAGCCACTTGCAAAGCCTGTTCCGGGGGCAGGAGCCTTGCCCAGGTCCCTTGTGCTCAGGATGAGAGTGGGAATTACGTGTGCAAGAGCTCAATTGTGGCTTTAGAAGCCAAACCCACTCTTCCAGGTCAATTTCATCTGTTTGCTCTGATTGTTGTTATCATTCTTTGCTGGGCCCCTTCTGCTCTGAGCTTGTTTTATAGAAAGGTCCTTACATTTGTTATTTTTTGAGTAACTGGGAAAATCCTTTGCCTCAGTTTTCAGCAGCTCCACAGCAAGTCTTCCTGCTTTTGCTCTTGTGTTCTTGCTCCTTTCCGTTTATGTACTGGTAGCTTTCTTACATAGATCCCGCACTTGATCATTCCTCGTCTTGAAAGGAGAGGAAATCTTTCCAGATCAGAAATTTGTGTGAGGTCTGCGTGTGCATGGAGGTGCATGTATATTCACACATGTGCATGTCTGATTGAGGCTAAAGGAAATTTGCTCCGGAGTCTTGTGTGGGTAGTCGGCTCTTTGTGCTGTTCAGCTCAAGGAGAGGCACAGTGCGGCCTTCTCTCCCCTGTTCCTCCGCTAGGCTTCCCTGGTGGCTCAGATGGTAAAGCGTCTGCCTGCAATGTGGGAGACCCAGGTTCAATCCCTGGGTCAGGAGGATCCCCTGGAGAAGGAAATGGCAACCCACTCCAGTACTCCTGCCTGGGGAATTCCACGGGTGGAGGAGCCCGGTGGGCCACAGTCCATGGGGTCTCCAAGAGTCGGATGTGATTGAGCGACTTCACTTCACTTTGTTCCGCAGCAGTGAGGTTGGTTGTAAAACAGAGGGCCTATGCGACCTGTCCTTCAGGCCATTTTTTGAGCCAGAGCCTAACCACCTAGCATCCACCTGCTAATTTTGGTTGATATTGTTATTACAAAGTTATTATATTTTAGTATTATGAAGATAATGGTTTTGTAAAATGGTTTGGTCGTAAGATGTAACTGGGAATCACACAAGCTTAGAATGCTGAGGCTGTAATTTTATGCGGGCCCTGTATGTCAAAAATCAGGTCTCTAAAAACTCAGAAATAGTGTTTTCTGAATCAAAGTATACAGCTATAATAAAATTCTATATTTTTGGAAATGAAAAATACAAAACAGAATACTGACTGTTTTTTCACTAAAGACAGCATAGGTTCCTATATGGAAATGTGAACCTTCTCTAGCTAGTAAATAACAGAAAATGAATGGCTTATGCTGTCATAGCTTTATTTTCTCAAATAATTTGTTCACATAGTAACCAATCAGATAGATCAGAAGTGTTTACGATGAAAAGTGAAAATTCCTAGTGTCTTCTTTCCAAACCCCTACCCACTACCCAGAGGAAGTCTTTTTAAAGGGTTGCTCTATTACAAATCTTCTCAACTAGATGGTGTGATCACACCTCTATTTTTTGCTTTACTAACCTAATAAAATCATCTGCCTGTTGTTTAATGTACAGCATCATTTTTATTGCACCTGTTATTTCCAGTCATGCTTCTGTAGGGCACAACTGGATTGGAGGGTGGCCTTGAGAGGAATGGGTGTGAAGGAGTCAGAGGCAGCAAACACAGCCAGTTCTGAGGAGTGGCTGCTCCAAAGGGAGCTGGGGAAATGGCCCTGTAGTCAGAGAGGCACGTGTGGTAAGAAAGGCGTGTGTTTGTGTTTTTTCTTTGTGTGTGTGTATGCTCAGTCACTCAGTCGTGTCCGACTCTTTGCCACCCCAGGGACTGTAGCCCACCAGGCTCCTCTGTCCATGGGATTCTCCAGGCAAGAATGCTGGAGTGAGCTGCCCTTTCCTCTTCCAGGGGCTCTTCCTGACTCTGGGATCCAGCTCACGTTTCTTGCGTCTCCTGCATTGGCAGGCGGATGCTTTACCACTGTGCCACCTGGGAAACATCATTTGCTTCTTTGGAACTAGAGAACTTACATGTTTGTAAGTCATTGGAAAAATGGAAAAGATGGAACCATGCAGGAGAGGCAAGAAGGATCCAGAGCCATGTCCCCCGGAACAGAAGCCTGGGCGAGGTTTGCTGCAGCAGCCGAGGGGCTGGCTCTAGACGTTTCACTGCCACGACAGCTCATCCAGCTGAAGCATGAGAAGAAATACCCAGGTTTTTGCGGTTAGTTTCCTTGCATTCTTTCTGCTCTTTCCTTGTTATTTTTTTTTATAATTCGTTTCTATTGGTTGGCCTTTTAACTTCAAATGATACATTTATCATTCCGAATCTTTTCTCCGTCTTATTTTTATCTTCTTTACATCCCACATTACTTGCATGTTATCAAACTCTTAGTTTAGATATTTTGTCCTGAAGTCAGAACAAACTACTGCTAAGTCTTCCATGTTTTGGACACAGATTAAATTAAAAGTTCAAAACAATATGCGTAGCATAAATTACCATGACTCCTATTATCCCTTCACTCTGATTTGGATAGGTAGTTGTTTTCAGGGAAAAAAAAAACACCTTTCAGGTGTTTTCCTTCATTAATGTCTGCTTAGTCCACTGGATACAACCATCCTTTTTGCTTTCTTTTCCTCATTTTGTTGTATTCTAGTATAGCCTCAAAATCTTTTAACAGGCAACTGTATCGACATCTCTAAACATGTCTTGTTTTCATATCTGCTTAGTAGCTTTATAGTGTTTAAAATTTTAATTTTAAAATATCTTTCCCTTGAGAAAATTGAAGGCATTCTTTCATTACCTTTGAGCATCTAGTGTTGCTGATGAAATGTCTAATAATAGGAGAAAAGCTGATATATGGTGCCAGAGACTATTCTGAGCACTCTCTCTCTCCGTCTATACTTATATCTGTGTGTGCATGCCAAGTCCCTCCAGTCGTATCTGATTCTTTGTGACTCTATGGACTGTAGCCTGCCCAGCTCCTCTGTCCATGGGATTCTCCAGGCAAGAATACTGGAGTGGGTTCCCATGCCTTCCTCTAGGGGATTGTCCCTACCCAGGGATCGAACTCACGTCTCATAAGTCTCATTGGCAGGCGGGATCTTTAACACTAGAGTCAGCTGGGAAGCCCGCTTATATCTCTATATCAAATCTATGTGTATATATTTATTGAATTCCTACAATATCCCTATAAGATAACATCATTACACCCATTCTACAGAAAAGAAACTCAGGAACTGACAAGTCAAGTAACATTCTCCAGATCATGAAGCTTGCAGGTAGCTGTGTCAGGATTCAAACCAGAATGTCTAAATTAAAGAAGACTTAATCACTGTGGTCTATGGCCTCTGGTCTATGCCAGTTCATTTGTAATATTCTTTTCTGTTCAGTTCAGTTCAGTTGCTCAGTCGTGTCTGAATCTTTCAGCCCCTTGGACTGCAGCACACCAGGCCTCCTTGTCTATCAACAGCTCCGGGAGATGGCTCAAACTCTTGTCCATTGAGATGGTGATGGCATCCAACCATCTCATCCTCTGTCATCCCCTTCTCCTCCCGCCTTCAGTCTTTCCCAGCATCAGGGTCTTTTCCAAAGAGTCAGCTCTTCCCATCAGGTGGCCAAAGTATTGGACTTTCAGCTTCAGCATGAGTCCTTCCAATGAATATTCAGGACTGATTTCCTTTAGGATGGACTAGTTGTATCTCCTTGCAGTCCAAGGGACTCGCAAGAGTCTTCTCCAACACCACAGTTCAAAAGCACCAATTCTTCAGTGCTCAGCTTTCTTTATAGTCCAACTCTCACATCCATACACGACTACTGGAAAAACCATAGCCTTGACTAGATGGACCTTTGTTGGCGAAGTAATGTCTCTGCTTTTGAATATGCTATCTAGGTTGATCATAACTTTTCTTCCAAGGAGTAAGTGTCTTTTAATTTCATGGCTGCAGTCACCGTCTGCAGTGATTTTGGAGCCCCCCAAAATAAAGTCTGACACTGTTTCCACTGTTTCCCCATCTATTTCCATGAAGTGATGGGACCAGAAGCCATGATCTTCGTTTTCTGAATGTTGAGCTTTAAGCCAACATTTTCCACTCTCTTTTACTTTCATCAAGAGGCTCTTTAGTTCCTCTTCACTTTCTGCCATAAGGGTGGTGTCATCTGCATATCTGAGGTTATTGATGTTTCTCCCGGCAATCTTGATTCCAGCTTGTGCTTCTTCCAGCCCAGCGTTCCTCATGATGTAGTCTGCATAGAAGTTCAACAAGCAGGGTGACAATATACAGCCTTGACGTACTCCTTTTCCTGTTTGGAACCAGTCTGTTTTTTCATGTCCTGTTCTAACTGTTGCTTCCTGACCTGCATACAGATTTCTCAAGAGGAAGGTCAGGTGGTCTGGTATTCCCATCTCTTTCAGAATTTTTCACAATTTATTGTGATCCACACAGTCAAAGACTTTGGCATAGTCAATAAAGCAGAAGTAGATTTTTTTCTGGAACTCTCTTGCTTTTTCGATGATCCAGCGGATGTTGGCAATTTGATCTCTGGTTATTCTGCCTTTTCTAAATCCAGCTTGAACATCTGTAAGTTCACGATTCATGTTCTGTTGAAGCCTGGCTTGGAGAATTTTGAGCAGTACTTTGCTAGCGTGTGAGATGAGTGCAATTGTGCCATAGTTTGAACATTCTTTGACATTGACTTTCTTTGGGATTGGAATGAAAACTGACCTTTTCCAATCCTGTGGCCACTGCTGACTTTTCCAAATTAGTTGGCATATTGAGTGCAGCACTTTCACAGCATCATCTTTTGGGGTTTGAAACGGCTCAACTGGAATTCCATCATCTCCACTAGCTTTGTTTGTGGCAATGCTTCCTAAGGCCCACTTGAGTTCACATTCCAGGATGTCTGGCTCTAGGTGAGTGACCACACCATCATTGTTAGGTGGATAGTGAAGATCTTTTTTTTTTTTTTTTTTTTTTATAGTTCTTCTGTGTATTTTTGCCACCTTTTCATAATATCTTCTGCTTCTGTTAGGTCCATACCACTTCTGTCCTTTCTTGTGCCCATCTTTGCATGAAATATTCCCTTGTTATCTCTAATTTTCTTGAAGAGCTCTCTAGTCTTTCCCATTCTATTGTTTTCCTCTATTTATTTACATGGATTGCTGAGGAAGGCTTTCTTATCTCTCCTTGCTATTCTTTGGAATTCTGTATTCAAATGGGTATATCTTTCCTTTTCTCCTTTGCCTTTTACTTCTCTTCTGTTCACAGCTATTTCTAAGGCCTCCTTAGACAGCCATTTTGCCTTTTTTCATTTCTTTTTCTTGGAGATGGCCTTGATCCTTGTCTCCTGTATAATGTCAGGAACCTATGTCCATAGTTCTTCAGGCACTCTTTCTTTCAGATATAATACCAGTGAATCTATTTCTCACTTTCATTGTATAACTGTAAAGCATTTGATTTAGGTCATACCTGAATGGTCTAGTGGTTTTCCCTACCTTTCTTCAATTTGAGTCTGAATTTGGCAATAAGGAGTTCATGATCTGAGCTACAGTCAGCTCCCGGTCTTGTTTTTGCTGACTGTATAGAGCTTCTCCATCTTTGGTTGCAAAGAATATAATCTATCTGATGTTGGTGTTGACCATCTGGCGATGTCCATGTGTAGAGTCTTCTCTCGTGTTGTTGGAAGAGGGTGTTTGCCATGACTGGTGTGTTCTATTGACAGAACTCTATTAGCCTTTGCTCTGCTTCATTCTGTACTTCAAGGCCAAATTTTCCTGTTACTCCAGGTGTTTCTGGACTTCCTCCTTTTGCATTCCAGTCCCCTATAATGAAAAGGACATCTTTTTTGGGTGTTAGTTCTAGAAGGTCTTGTAGGTCTTCATTGAGCCGTTCAACTTCAGCTTCAGCGTTATTGGTCTGGGCATAGACTTGGATAACTGATATTGAATGCTTTGCCTTAATGGTTAATTTTTCTGTTAAATAGCATTTGCTCCTGCCTCCACCTAGGATATTTTGCATCTTCTCTTTATACTGATAACTGGTGTCCCGAAATTTTGCAGTGTTTCATTCAGTTGTGGGTCTTTTTTGTTGCACACTGGGAAGGACATTTGAACTGAATACTGATGGCCTGTTCAGATCTGCGGAATTCTTCCTTCTGCTTTTCATCATCTTCTTTATGATCATCACCATCATCGTTTTCCCCCTGTGTTTGTTTCCTCTTGCCATGTAATTTGTTACAAACTTGTGTCTATTATTTGATAGTTCTTTAGGTCAGAAGTTCAGTGGGTTCGGCTGGCTTCTTCAGTTAGAGTCTCACAAAGTTGAAATTAAGGTGTTAGTAGGGCTGTGTGCTCTTCTTCGGGGTTCATAGAAGAATCTGATTTCTTGCTTATTCAGTTGTTGGCAGAATTGAGTTCCTTTGCGACTACAGAAACAGAGGCAGGGATGCAGAGAATGATGTATAAACACCAAGGGAGGACGTGGGGTAGGGAGCGAAGAGTGGGATGAACTGGGAGGCTGGATGGACACAGACACGCTAGTGATGCTCCGTATAAAATAGTTCACTAGCCAGAGTCCACTCTATAGCTCAGGGAACCCTGCTCAGCGCTCTGCGGTGACCTAAACGGGAAGGAAATCCAGTAAAGAGGGTCTGGACAGCTGGCTCACTTTGCCATACAGTGGAAACTAACACAACATCATAACGCAACTATATGCCAATACAAATCAGTTTTTAAAAAGAACTGAGGTCCTGCTGCCTTGCTGACTGTCCCCCAGGGATCGCTCGCAGTTCCTGCAGGCTGTGTGCTTTCCCTGGCACACGGCCCCGCTCCATCTTAAACGCCGGCAAGACTTCACTGATGCCTCCAGTCTCCTCTTTGCTTATCTTTATCAGCCAGAGAAAAGTCTACGCTACTAAAAGGCTCACCTGGGTAAACTGAGTCCACCTAGACAATGCTCTCTTGATTAACTTAAAGGCAACTGACTACCTTTTCACATCTGCAGAACCCCCTTGGCCAGGTAGTGTAATACAGTGGCAGGTTCGATATCTTGTCATGTATGCCATCTTAAGGTCAGCTTCACAGTTATCTCTGGCACAGCCCCTCTGTTTCCTGTGTTTCCTTCACTGGTGCGTGTTGCGTTTCTTTGGCTGGTCCTCTGTGTTTATTTTTTTTTTCTATTTTTTCCACATTTCTGCCTTTTTCTTCTATTTTTTAGGAGATTCCTTCTACTGTACTTTCCATTTCACTCTTTTTTGGAGAATTTTTTTTCTAAGAGCTTTTCTTTTTATCTTTTAAGAAATGACATTTTGTTATTGTTTCATTGGTTTATGATGTAATAGTAACATGATTTTGAACTCACTAGTTACATAATTAAAGTTTTTAGAAGTTGCTTTCTGTGTTCTGAATTATTTCTGTCTTCTCTGTTGATCACTTTGACTGTTTTTACCTAAATTTTTAGCTTTTCTGTATTTAATATCATATATGACAATTCTTAGTTATATGTTCATATTTGAGACAGTATAACTGAGAGGACATGGTGGGTTTCTTTGACTTTTTTGAAGGAGGTTTATTTTGTTAGGGGACTGAGGATTTAACTAGAAGTGAGGATGCAGTTAGATGGCTCATGTGTATCGATAGAGCTGGAAGCTGTCTGATAAACTGTGGGCCACACAGATACAAGAACAAGAACTTTTGGAGGTTGCTTGCTTTAGACTCATACTTTGGCTTTCTCCAAACAGATTATTTCTTTTTTTTGTTTGTTTTTTTTGGAGTATGCTATCAAACATTATGCCCCAGGGGAAAGTCTGGCTGTCGGTTTGCAGAGATATTAGAAGAAAAATTATGTTGTTGATTGGCAAATTTATTTGTTGTAAACATTGTAAATCAATCTTCCTGTTTTTAATATTATTTCTCACTTTGGTTCTTTGTTGTACTGGTTGACTTCGAGACCAAATCCTTTCCAGGTTACCATCAGGTGAATATTTTCACAGCCATTTAGCACTATTTTTACGGCATATTCTGGCCTGTATTTTAGCTCTTCTCTTTCATCTGCTCACATATCCCTTAACCTTTGAAAAGTTTGTTGAAATATCTTTTATTCCTTGATGTACCTCTCATTATTGTCTCTAGTAGGAAGGTATTTATTTTACACTTCAGAATCTTTTCAGAGCAGTTGGAGGGATGGATAAAACACAAATATATATTTCCACCTACCATCTTCCACTGCAAGTGAAAATTATGGCTCTTTTTTAAACAGATAAATTGACAGGTTGTGTATTTTTTGAGTTTGCTGATGTCAGCATAGTAGTTAAGGACAGAAACTTAAATTTCAGTCTAAAACTAGATGTACCATTTTTACTATATACCAGCTACACCCCTCTTTAACTGAATACTTAACCAGTTACCCTAAGAATACAATGGTTGAAACTAACTGAGACAACGTAAGATTGACATTCATTATAGAGTATATCCCATGTTAGTACTTAGTGAACTGTACCTGCAGCTTTTCTTGGGTGATGGTAATTGTAAAATGCTGACAGTTACCAAAAAACATGGGTTATTTGATCTGTATTGTTGGCATGATCATCAACATCATCAGATACTGATCGAAGAAGCTTTCAATGTCTTGGCAATAAGAATACAAAGATATGCTGATAAAAATTGTTTTCCTATAATTGTAATTAAAAATAGTTGCTTCTTGTGACATGTATGTAGTATTGTTATGTTACAATGAGGATAAGATTTTTTTTTGAGGAAATACTTCCAATTTTTATTTACAAGTTATTTTAATCAGATATTCTCAGGTTCTGTGTCTTTTTCCTATGGGTAAGTAGATATGTTTCTTATTTAAATAGTTATTTTAAAGGAAACACTGCTGAATATAATATATATCTGAAACACAAAAGTAGTTTTCAGTTTACATAATTATCTTTTAGTATATAAATTTTATAATATATTTAATATTTTCTAATATGTATTGTATATTTAAATATATAGTATATATTATGTAATCTAATTGCAATATATATATATAATTATCTAATATATGTGTGTATATGTGTGCTTGTGTGTGTGCTAAGTTACATCAGTTTTGTCTGACTCTTTGCGACCCCATGGACTGTAGCCCACCAGGCTCCTCTGTCCATGGGATTCTCTAGGCAAGAATACTGGAGTGGGTTGCCCTCCTCCATTTATGTGTGTGTGTGTGTGTGTGTGTGTGTGTCTGCTAAGTCACATCAGTTTTGTCCGACTCTTTGTTACCCCCTGGACTGTAGCCCATCAGGCTCCTCTGTCCATGGGATTCTCTAGGCAAGAAGACTGGAGTGGGTTGCCCTCCTCCATTTATATGTGTGTGTGTGTGTGTGTGTGTGTGTGTGTGTGTGTGTGTGTGTGTGTGTGTGTGTGTGTGTACATATATATGGACTTCCCTGGTAGCTCAGATGATAAAGAATCCACCTGCAATGCAGGAGACCCTAGTTCAGTACCTGGATTGGGAAGATCCCCTGGAGAAGGAACAGGCTGCCCACACCAGTATTCTTGGGCTTCTCTGGTGGCTTAGATGGTAAAGAATCTGCCTGCAATGTGGGAGATCTGGGTTCGATCCCAGGATCCCCTGGAGAAGGGCATGGTAACTTACTCCAGTATTCTGGCCTGGAGAATCCCCAGGGACAGAGGAGCCTGGTGGGCTACAGTCCATGGGGTCACAAAGAGTCAGACACGACTGAGAGACTAAGCATAGCACAGCATATATGTGTGTGTGTGTGTGTGTGTGTGTGTGTGTGTGTGTGTGTGTGTCTCTCTCTCTCTCTCTCTCTCTCTCTATATATATATATATATATATATATATCATATATATCTCCTATGCAAAAGGCCTTGTTGGTCACTTTGCTTCTTCTCCATTATTCAGCCAAATATTAATTCTAATTATTGGGATGGTGGTTGATTATTAGCTTTGAGAATAAGAACCTTGCTTCACTTTGAAAATTTAAGTCATTTATCATTATGTGGTTGGGACAACTCTGAGATGTCATATGTTAAATTAAAAAACAAAAAACAAACAACAAAAAACCCCCACAGAAGTTCAGACTGAATGTGTTCTGGTTAGGAAAAAAGGGACTTGTGACCAGTGGATCATTTGGTTTCCATTTTCTCTATCAAAGCCAGCTCTGTTGTTAGCTCCGTTCCGGTGAGCTCTGACTTTCTTGAGAAGTACTGTCGTCTGTGGCAGCGCTGCCATCATTGTGTTTACCGTTACTGGCTTTTAGAGCTTCTCGCTTTTGTCTAGAGAGCATGAATATATTCACACAATTTACCCACAAAAAATATATGAATTTATAAACGGAAAATGCAACATTAAACAAACTAACTTGGTTTCTAACATTTGTCACATTTGACACTTTTTTTAGAACCTCTATTTTGAACTCCCAATTTTGGTTACTTGACTACTTTTTTATTGTCTGTATTGCTTCTTATACTCTCTGATTTTCTTCTAAATCTATATCTTTTTTTGGGATGAGGGGAGGGACAATCCCAATAATCACTCAGCTGCAAACCCTACGAAGCGCAAATAATGACCGTATTTGTATATCCTTTATTGTCTAGGTGATGTGTTTCTCTGCCCCTAATATCTCAGCTCTATTTATCTATCCACTCACCTATGTACCATCTACCTATGGATCACCTATCTGCCTTCCATCTGTCTATATATCTCTGTTCCTAGATTTTTACCAGATACGCCTGCCTGAGAATCCCAAGGGCCATCTAAAACTCACCGCATTACAAAGCAAGCACACCGATGATAGCCTTTCCCATGCAAAATACTCTCTGCTGTGGTCCTACAGCAGGCACACGACATCGACAGCAGCCCCGAAACCTGATACTTGTGTTCAGTTAATAGAAGTGCGAACAGACCAGTTTCCGGACTAATAAATCAATGGTCTTCTCAATTTCTGATCTTTTTTTCCCATTTAATGTTTACTTTGAAAGTATTTTCAGAACTATCATAACTTGCTTTCTTCAAATTTAATTTATCACCAAATCATGTTGATTTTGATTGAAAATATTTATTAGATATCTTATTCCATTTCATTAGATATGGATATCTTATTGCATTTATTAGATATCTATGTGGGGCTTCCTATGTAAAAAGCGTCTGCCTGCAATGGAGAAAATGTGGGTTTGCTCCCTGGGTTGGGGAGATCCCTTGGAGAAGGGCATGGCAACCCACTCCAGTATTCTGGCCTGGAGGATCCTGTGGACAGAGGAGCCTGGCAGGCCAGGGTTCATGGGGTTGCAAGAGTCAGACATGACTTAGCGCTATCTTTCTTTGTTTCTTTCCATTTCATTCTGAACTCACCTCTCCAAGTCTCCGTTATCCCGTTCATTCTTTATTGGGTGTCTTTTCATTGCTATAAATTTGGTCTTGTTTTCTGAAAACCATTGTGAAGAGTCAGTTGTGAGCCTGTCGCTCTGTCAGGGACCTACTCCAGGGAGCAGCGGAGGAAGCGCTCCACGCGGTGACGGGTGAGCCAACAGCAGCAGCAGGCGTGGCCCAGCGACCTGCTGGCGCAGCCTCTCTCCCCTGGACGCTGCTCCCAGCGCTCATGCCCTTGTGCCGAGTGCCTTCCAACCTGCGCAGGGCCTGAGACACAGATATTGTTGTGTTAAAATTACTGAAAAACTTTAATTGCCTGTGGTGTTAAATCCAAATTCCCTCAAGCCCAGCCCTTTGCTTTCTTTGCCAGCATGAATTCTTTCCTGCTCTTTCCTCTACTACAGAAAAATCAAAAAACAAAGCACTTGCATTTCCCAACCAAATCTGAACAAAGCAGCACAAAGTCAATGTGAAAACTGTCCGTTGCTTATTGCTATCACTGCCTGTGCCCAATATACCCACCTTTTCTTCTTGTCTTCCTAGCCCTCCCTTCAGAACTCCTTCCAAGTAAAACCTCCTCCATGAAGGTGTCCCGAGTGAGTGGGATTCTTTCTCAAGCCTCTACATTCCCTCTGCCTCAAGAAGACACTTCAGTTACAGTCCCTGCCAGTAATCTCTTACATGTTTGTTTATTTAACAGACACTTCAGTTACAGTCCCTGTCAATAATCTTTTACATGTTTGTTTATTTAACTAGGTTGAGTTTGTTCAAGTCAGAGCCTGAGATATTCATGCCTGCTATTTCTGGCGTCCAACTCAATGCCCCGCATTTTAGGAGTTTAATACAACTTTGATGAATGGATAGATGGATGGGTGGGGAGATGAATGACAAAAATTTGATTCTTTCTAAAAATAATTGCTTTGAATATACCATTAGTCTTGTTCTTATTTCAGTGCCAACAGTTTTGAGTGATTTCAATGACATGACTTTTCTGACCCTGGAAATAAATTTCTATATTTTACAACTCCAACACAATGAGCTAAAAAAAAAAAAAAAGTTCTCCAATTGTGCATTAGATCCTTTTATGTTTTTAAGATTTGAGGCATGGAGGGAGAAGCTAATGGAAATTCAAAGTAGATTTGAAGGACAACTCAGTAGTTACCTGTAAATAAGAATGTTCTGTTTATTTTCTTCTAGTTCAAAATAGGAATAATACTCAATAAAGGAAAATAAGGAAAAAAAAACACTCAACAAAAGTGGGGGAAAATAGATCCTGCATTTTAGGTCACAACAAACAAAACTAATAAGGAGCAAACCACAGAAACCTGTCAGCTGAAAGGAAGATGCAGCATTCATTTTGTAAACAATTCACTAGAGTGTCAACAGTCAGTCTGACAGAGAAAGAAATAAAACTTAAAAGATATGTCTATTTTGCTGAATAAATCTTGAGCAAAATATTGTGTACATTGTACAGATCTGGAGTAAAGGCCATGCAAATATGACGCCATCTCTCTAACATTAGATAAATAAATTTTTGTTGAGATACATTCACTTTGAAATTTGAAAATTATCCCACTGTCATGACATTAATTCCTTTCCCACAGTAGAATGTTTGAGCAGATGTCACAGGAGACTTCCTGATGATGAAACGAATGAGGTGCGGTGATAGAAATAGGAAGGCACGTGTAATTATCTTGATATCAGCGACCTGACTCTGGTGGTAGCAGAGGAAGTCATGAAAATGGAAATTGATTAGAATTATTGACAATAGATCAACTCGTGATTATCCACGCAACTTATCAAGAATGCTTGGATTTTGTTACAGAGAGGATTAGATTAAAATTCAGTGTAATGAGATTCTTATCATAGTTAGGGGTCTCCCGGAAGCAAATCCTTTGATTTAGGCACAGGTAGTTTGTTTGATCCCAGGATGCTGCAGTGAAGCAATGGGAAAAGTGAGAGAGACAGGAGGGAAAGCCAATTAAAAGTGGGATCTTGAGCTAGTTAGTAGTTTAAGCAACTGGACTCAGACTTGCTGAGGGGTCCTTTGGGAAACCAGGTGGAATGAACCTCAGAGTTATCCTTCCAAAGAATGTGGAGCTAGGACATCACCCACTGACACTCTCGTCTCACTGCCTGAAGGTTACTCTTGGAGATTATATATATATATCTCCTCACGCTTAAGGGCTGTGCCTTTAGATTAAGAGGCTCTGAGAGCTTGAGGAGGGAAGCCGCAGCACACCCAAGCTCTTCCTGCCACAGCTATGGCTGAAGCTTGCTCTAGGGAGTGTGGTGTGGGCCACCAGCAACGCCCAGCGTACATGTGCCTTTACATTTAACTTATGATTTCTCCAGCAACTGTTTGATATGTAAAGATGTATTTTTTTGTACTGTTATTGCTCTAAGAGGTAGGCGATACCTAAAGAGAATAAGCTAGTATTTAAAAATCTTCAACATTTTTGAAAAAATTTTGAAAATGCACTAGTTAAACACATCCTATCATCTACTTGCTGCTACTACTAACTGGCTGGAGATAATTCTGCTTTATGTGATTGTGAAGACATCGTTTCAGTGAGGTTCTTTCTAGTCATTCTTTTTTTCTCTGAGTGGATCATGCTAACAAAAAGGAAAAAAGGACTTCTGGCAGCTAGGAGAATATTTTTGCCATTCTCATTTCCTTATAGGTAGAGCAGTCGTCCTCTCGGGCCCTGGAAGAGCACTAATTTTCATTTTCTTTCTTTCTTTTTTTTTTTTTAAATTTTTATTTTAATTTTTTTATTTTTAAATTTTAAAATCTTTAATTCTTACATGCGTTCCCAAACATGAACCCCCCTCCCACCTCCCTCCCCACAACATCTCTCTGGGTCATCCCCATGCACCAGCCCCAAGCATGCTGCACCCTATGTCAGACATGGACTGGCGATTCAATTCTTACATGACAGTATACATGTTAGAATTCCCATTCTCCCAAATCATCCCAACCTTTCCCTCTCCCTCTGAGTCCAAAAGTCCGTTGTACACATCTGTGTCTTTTTTCCTGTCTTGCATACAGGGTCGTCATTGCCATCTTCCTAAATTCCATATATATGTGTTAGTATACTGTATTGGTGTTTTTCTTTCTGGCTTACTTCACTCTGTATAATTGGCTCCAGTTTCATCCATCTCATCAGAACTGATTCAAAAGAATTCTTTTTAACAGCTGAGTAATACTCCATTGTGTATATGTACCACAGCTTTCTTATCCATTCATCTGCTGATGGACATCTAGGTTGTTTCCATGTCCTGGCTATTATAAACAGTGCTGCGATGAACATTGGGGTACATGTGTCTCTTTCAATTCTGGTTTCCTCGGTGTGTATGCCCAGCAGTGGGATTGCTGGGTCATAAGGTAGTTCTATTTGCAGTTTTTTAAGGAATCTCCACACTCTTCTCCATAGTGGCTGTACTAGTTTGCATTCCCACCAACAGTGTAGGAGGGTTCCCTTTTCTCCACACCCTCTCCAGCATTTATTGCTTTCAGATTTTTGGATCACAGCCATTCTGACTGGTGTGAAGTGGTACCTCATTGTGGTTTTGATTTGCATTTCTCTAATAATGAGTGATGTTGAGCATCTTTTCATGTGTTTGTTAGCCATCCGTATGTCTTCTTTGGAGAAATGTCTGTTTAGTTCTTTGGCCCATTTTTTGATTGGGTCATTTATTTTTCTGGAATTGAGCTGCATAAGTTGCTTGTATATTTTTGAGATTAGTTGTTTGTCAGTTTCTTCATTTGCTATTATTTTCTCCCATTCAGAAGGCTGTCTTTTCACCTTGCTTATATTTTCCTTTGTTGTGCAGAAGCTTTTAAATTTAATTAGATCCCATTTGTTTATTTTTGCTTTTATTTCCAGAATTCTGGGAGGTGGATCATAGAGGATCCTGCTGTGATTTATGTCTGAGAGTGTTTTGCCTATGTTCTCCTCTAGGAGTTTTATAGTTTCTGATCTTACATTTAGATCTTTAATCCATTTTGAGTTTATTTTTGTGTACAGTGTTAGAAAGTGATCTAGTTTCATTCTTTTACAAGTGGTTGACCAGTTTTCCCAGCACCACTTGTTAAAGAGATTGTCTTTACTCCATTGTATTTTCTTGCCTCCTTTGTCAAAGATAAGGTGTCCATATGTGTGTGGATTTATCTCTGGGCTTTCTATTTTGTTCCATTGATCTATATGTCTGTCTTTGTGCCAGTACCATACTGTTTTGATGTCTGTGGCTTTGTCGTAAAGCCTGAAGTCAGGCAAGTTGATTCCTCCAGTTCCATTCTTCTTTCTCAAGATTGCTTTGGCTATTCGAGGTTTTTTGTATTTCCATACAAATCTTGAAATGATTTGTTCTAGTTCTGTGAAAAATGTGGCTGGTAGCTTGATAGGGATTGCATTGAATTTGTAAATTGCTTTGGGTAGTATACTCATTTTCACTATATTGATTCTTCCAATCCATGAACATGGTATATTTCTCCATCTATTAGTGTCCTCTTTGATTTCTTTCATCAGTGTTTTATAGTTTTTTATATATAGGTCTTTAGTTTCTTTAGGTAGATATATTCCTAAGTATTTTATTCTTTTCGTTGCAATGGTGAATGGAATTGTTTCCTTAATTTCTTTTTCTACTTTCTCATTATTCGTGTATAGGAATGCAAGGGATTTCTGTGTGTTGATTTTTTATCCTGCAACTTTACTATATTCACTGATTAGCTCTAGTAATTTTCTCGTGGAGTCTTTAGGGTTTTCCATGTAGAGGATCATGTCATCTGCAAACAGTGAGAGTTTTACTTCTTCTTTTCCAATGTGGATTCCTTTTATTTCTTTTTCTGCTCTGATTGCTGTGGCCAAAACTTCCAGAACTATGTTGAATAGTAGCAGTGAAAGTGGACACCCTTGTCTTGTTCCTGACTTTAGGGGAAATGCTTTCAATGTTTCACCATTGAGGATAATGTTTGCTGTGGGTTTGTCATATATAGCTTTTATTACGTTGAGGTATGTTCCTTCTATTCCTGCTTTCTGGAGAGTTTTTATCATAAATGGATGTTGAATTTTGTCAAAGGCCTTCTCTGCATCTATTGAGATAATCATATGGCTTTTATTTTTCAATTTGTTAATGTGGTGAATTACATTGATTGATTTGCGGATATTGAAGAATCCTTGCATCCCTGGGATAAAGCCCACTTGGTCATGGTGTATGATCTTTTTAATGTGTTGTTGGATTCTGATTGCTAGAATTTTGTTGAGGATTTTTGCATCTCTGTTCATCAGTGATACTGGCCTGTAGTTTTCTTTTTTTGTGACATCTTTGTCAGGTTTTGGTATTAGGGTGATGGTGGCCTCATAGAATGAGTTTGGAAGTTTACCTTCCTCTGCAATTTTCTGGAAGAGTTTGAGGAGGATAGGTGTTAGGTCTTCTCGAAATTTTTGGTAGAATTCAGCTGTGAAGCCGTCTGGACCTGGGCTTTTGTTTGCTGGAAGATTTCTGATGACAGTTTCAATTTCCATGCTTGTGATGGGTCTGTTAAGATTTTCTATTTCTTCCTGGTTCAGTTTTGGAAAATTGTACTTTTCTAAGAATGTGTCCATTTCTTCCACGTTGTCCATTTTATTGGCATACAGCTGCTGATAGTAGTCTCTTATGATCCTTTGTATTTCTGTGTTGTCTGTTGTGATCTCTCCATTTTCATTTCTAATTTTATTGATTTGATTTTCTCTCTTTGCTTCTTGATGAGTCTGGCTAATGGTTTGTCAATTTTATTTATCCTTTCAAAGAACCAGCTTTTGGCTTTGTTGATTTCTGCTATGGTCTCTTTTGTTTCTTTTGCATTTATTTCTGCCCTAATTTTTAAGATTTCTTTCCTTCTACTAACTCTGGGGTTCTCCAATTCTTCCTTTTCTAGTTGCTTTAGTTGCAGAGTTAGGTTATTTATTTGACTTTTTTCTTGTTTCTTGAGGTATGCCTGTATTGCTATGAACTTTCCTCTTAGCACTGCTTTTATAGTGTCCCACAGGTTTTGGGTTGTGTTTTCATTTTCATTCGTTTCTATGCATATTTTGATTTCTTTTTTGATTTCTTCTGTGATTTGTTGGTTATTCAGAAGTGTGTTGTTCAACCTCCATATGTTGGAATTTTTAATAGTTTTTCTCCTGTAATTGAGATCTAATCTTAATGCATTATGGTCAGAAAAGATGCTTGGAATGATTTCGATTTTTTTGAATTTATCAAGTTTAGATTTATGGCCCAGGATGTGATCTATCCTGGAGAAGGTTCCATGAGCACTTGAAAAAAAGGTGAAATTCATTGTTTTGGGGTGAAATGTCCTATAGATATCAATTAGGTCTAACTGATCTAATGTATCATTTAAAGTTTGCGTTTCTTTGTTAATTTTCTGTTTAGTTGATCTGTCCATAGGTGTGAGTGGGGTATTAAAGTCTCCCACTATTATTGTGTTATTGTTGATTTCCCCTTTCATACTTGTTAGCATTTGTCTTACATATTGCGGTGCTCCTATATTGGGTGCATATATATTTATAAGTGTTATATCTTCTTCTTGGATTGTTCCTTTGATCATTATGTAGTGGCCTTCTTTGTCTCTTTTCACAGCCTTGGTTTTAAAGTCTATTTTATCGGATATGAGTATTGCCACTCCTGCTTTCTTTTGGTCTCTATTTGCGTGGTATATCTTTTTCCAGCCCTTCACTTTCAGTCTGTATGTGTCCCTTGTTTTGAGGTGGGTCTCTTGTAAGCAGCATATAGAAGGGTCTTGTTTTTGTATCCATTCGGCCAGTCTTTGTCTTTTGGTTGGGGCATTCAACCCATTTACGTTTAAGGTAATTATTGATAAGTATGATCCCGTTACCATTTACTTTATTGTTTTGGGTTCGGGTTTATACACCCTTTTCATGTTTCCTGTCTAGAGAATATCCTTTAGCATTTGTTGGAGAGCTGGTTTGGTGGTGCTGAATTCTCTCAGCTTTTGCTTGTCTGTAAAGCTTTTGATTTCTCCTTCGTATTTGAATGAGATCCTTGCTGAGTACAGTAATCTGGACTGTAGGTTATTGTCTTTCATCACTTTAAGTATGTCTTGCCATTCCCTCCTGGCCTGAAGAGTTTCTATTGAAAGATCAGCTGTTATCCTTATGGGAATCCCCTTGTGTGTTATTTGTTGTTTTTCCCTTGCTGCTTTTAATAGTTGTTCTTTGTGTTTGATCTTTGTTAATTTGATTAATATGTGTCTTGGGGTGTTTCGCCTTGGGTTTATCCTATTTGGAACTCTCTGTGTTTCTTGGACTTGGGTGATTATTTCCTTCCCCATTTTAGGGAAGTTTTCAACTATTATCTCCTCAAGGATTTTCTCATGATCTTTCTTTCTGTCTTCTTCTTCTGGGACTCCTATAATTCGAATGTTGGAGCGTTTCATATTGTCCTGGAGGTCTCTGAGATTGTCCTCGTTTCTTTTAATTCATTTTTCTTGTTTCCTCTCTGATTCATTTATTTCTACCATTCTATCTTCTATTTCACTAATCCTATCTTCTGCCTCCGTTATTCTACTAATTGTTGCCTCCAGAGTGTTTCTGATCTCATTTATTGCATTATTCATTATATTTTGACTCTTTTTTATTTCTTCTAGGTCCTTGTTAAACCTTTCTTGCATCTTCTCAATCCTTGTCTCTAGGCTATTTATCTGTGATTCCATTTTTATTTCAAGATTTTGGATCATTTTCACTATCAATATTCGGAATTCCTTCTCTGGTAGATTCCCTACTTCTTCCACTTTTGTTTGGTTTGGTGGGCAACTCTCCTGTTCCTTTGCTTGCTAAGTATTCCTCTGTCTCTTCATCTTGGTTATATTGCTGCGTTTGGGGTGGCCTTTTTATATTCTGGTAATTTGTGGAGTTCTCTTTATTATGGAGCTTCCTCACTTTGGGTGGGGTTCTATCAGTGGCTTGTCAAGGTTTCCTGGTTAGGGAGGCTTGTGTTGGAGTTTTGGTGGGTGGAGCTGGGTTTCTTCTCTCTGGAGTGCAGTGGAGTGACCCATAATGGGTTATGAGACATCAAAGGTTTTGGGATAATTTTGAGCTGCCTGTATATTGAAGCTCAGGGGAGTGTTCCTGTGTTGCTGGAGAATTTGCGTGGTATGTCTTGTTTTGGAACTTGTTGGCCCTTGGGTGGAGCTTGGTTTCGGTGTAGGTATGAAGGCATTAGATGGGCTCCTATTGCTTAATGTTCCCTGAATTCAAGAGTTCTCTAATGTTTTCAGGCTTTGGATTTAAGCCTCCTGCTTCTGGTTTTCAGTTTTATTTTTACAGTAGCCTCTAGACTTCTCCATCTATACAGCACCGATGATAAAACATCTAGGTTAAAGATGAAAAGTTTCTCCACATTGAGGGACACTCAGAGAGGTTCACTGAGTTATAAGGAGAAGAGAAGATGGAGGGGGTAGTTAGAGGTAACTGGAATGAGATGCGGTGAGATCAAAAGAGAAGAGAGCAAGCTAGCCAGTAGTCACTTCCTTATGTGTGCTCTATAGTCTGGACCGCTCAGAGGTATTTACAGAGTTATACGGGGAAGAGGAGAGGGAGGAAGTATACAGAGGTGACCAGGAGGATCAGAGAGAGGAATGAGAAGGAGAGAGACAAATCCTGCCAGTAACCTGTTCCTTAGGTGTTCTCTACCGTCTGGAACATACAGAGATTCACAGAGTTGGATAGAGGAGAGATGGGGGAGAAAAGAGACAGAGGCCACCTGGTGGAGAAAAAGGAGAGTCCAGAGGAGGAGAGAGTGGTCAAGCCAGTAATCTTGCTCTCCGGTAAACTGGGATAGTGAAGTTTGGGTTTTTAAATGTACAAAATTGACAACAAAAACCTAAGAGCAAAGATTAAAAATCTAGAGTAGAGGTTGGATTTTCAAAGATACAATATTAAAGAGAAGCAGAAGGAAAAAGGAAGAAAGAAAGAAAAAAAGAAAAAAAGAAAGAAAGAAAAAGAATTATTAACAAACAAACAATAAAAAACAAAAACAAAAACCATCAACAACCATCCAAAGACTGTATATGGTGTTTGCCTTAAAAAAAAAAAAAAAAGTCTTAAAAAAATATAGTAATAATAGGTTGTAGAAATAAAAATTAGAGGAGAAATAGAAGACTTAACAATTAAAAAAAAGTTAGAAAAACAAACAAACAAACAAAAAAAAGGAATGATTTAAAATATATTAAAAGTATGTCTGGCCCTTTCTGGTGTTATGGGCCGTGTGGGATCACTTCCAAGGTGGTTCCCTCTGTTTAACTTCTTCTGTTTGCTGGTTTTTTAGGCTCACTCGTTCAGTCGCACTGTGGGGAGAGGGGATGCTGCTAACAAATAGCACTGTCGTGTGCACACAGTATCTCTGCCCCGCTTGACCTGTCCTTTCTCGCGGCGCATAAACCGCTCCGGCTCTAGGATGCTCAGCTGGGAACCGTCTGGGGCCGGCCCTAGGCTGCGTGCACTTCCCCGGTCCAAGCCGCTCAGGTTCAGCGCTCAGGCAGCCCTCAGAGGCACAGATTCGGCTGGGACTGCGCTTTGTGCCCTTCCCAGGTCCGAGTTGCTCAGGAGTTTGGCGAGCGCGATCGCCGCGGCTTGTCACCTTTTCTGCCGCTGCCGCTCAGCTTTCTGGGTGGACCGCTGGCGCCCCCCGTGAGGCAGATGGTGACTGTCCTGCACCCCCAGAAGTCTTAGCAAAGGAGCCTGCTTGCAGTTAGGTAAGTCAAGTCTCTCCGGGTCTGCAATTGCCCCTTTCCAGCCCTTACGGCTCTGGCTGCCTGTCCCCGGCGGGGGATGGTCTGCAGCCGGCTTTTTCCGCTCCGTCCTTTGTTCTGTGCGCGGTCCTGGCGGTGTCTTATGTTCGAGCTTTTCGCGTGGTAGCTATCCCACAGTCTGGTTTGCTAGCCCAAGTTAGATCGTTCTGGTTGCGCGTGGGGCGTTCCTGCCCGATTCTTACAAAGCTCTGCAGCCCGCGCCTCCCGCGCGTCCCTGCCCTGCCCCCACTTCCCAATGGCGGATGCAGGCGTCTGTGCTGCTTTTCCGCTGGGGGAGTTACTGTTGGGCTTGTAATCTCTTGGTTTTAATTATTTATCTATTTTTCCTTCCTGTTATGTTGCCCTCTGTGTTTCCAAGGCTCGCCACAGACTCGGCAGGGAGAGTGTTTCCTGGTGTTTGGAAACCTCTCTTCTTAAAATTCCCTTCCCGGGACGGGCTTCCCTTCCTGGGACGGAGCTCCCTCCCCACCTCCTTTGTCTCCTTTTTCGTCTTTTATATTTTTTCCTACCTGTTTTTGAAAACAATGGTCTGCTTTTCTGGTTGCCTGATGTCCTCTGCCAGCCTACAGAAGTTGTTTTGTGAAGTTTGCTCATAATTGAAATGTTCTTTTGAGGAATTTGTGAGGGAGAAAGTGGTCTTCCCGTCCTATTCCTCCGCCATCTTTCCCTCCGAGCTCCACTAATTTTCATTTTCAAGTTGTGTCTTAAATCCTTTATAGAGGATATCATTAAACTTGTAAGTTATAAATTATAACAATTTTCAACAAATATATATTTTGTAAGTCTTCAGAAAAATATATGCGAACAGAAGTTTCACACGTGTATATTTCAGACACTGTTCAAAGGAAACGATCTGTAGTCACATATTTAACCTTAATTAAAGCACTGTGAAGGAAGAGGTATTGCTTCTTTATTGAACAGATAACAAAATAGGCACAGTGAGGAAGGTCCCTATGAACTTCCTAAAGCTCATAGAGATGGTAAATATTTGAATGCGGTTTTAGACCAGGCAGTCTGACCCTAGAATTGTGCTTGTAACAAAGCAAGTGGCTATATCAGAATTTATTCATTTTTAAATTTTATTTTATTGAAGTATAGTTGATTTTACAATGCTGTGCTAATTTCTGCATTTTAGCAGATGAATTCAGTTATACATATGTTGCTGTTCAGTTGCCCATTTGTGCCCGACTCTTTGCGACCCTGTGGACTGCAGCATGCCAGGCCTCCCTGTCCTTCACCATCTCCCAAATTTGCCCAAGTTCATGTTCACTGCGTCAGTGATGTCATCCAGCCATGTCATCCTCTGACCCCCTCTTCTTCTGTCCTCAATCTTTCCCAGCATCAGGGTCTTTTCCAGTGTGTTGGCTGTTCACATCAGATGACCAAAATGCTGGAGCTTCAGTTTCAGCATCAGTCTTTCCAAGGAGTATTCAGGGTTGATATCCCTTAAGATTGACTGGTTTGATCTTGCTGTCCAAGGGACTTTCAGGAGTCTTCTCCAGCAGCACAGTTCAAAGGCATCATTTCTTTGGTGACTTGGCTGTTTACAGTCCAGCTCTCATAGTCATGTGTGACCGCTGGGAAGACCATAGCCTTGACTATACGGACCGTTGTCCACAGAGTAATGTGTCTGCTTTTCAACACATTGTCTAGGTTTGTCATTGCTTTCCTGACGAGAAGCAATTGTCTTCTGATTTCATGGCAGCAGTCACCATCCGCAGTGAGTTTAGAGCCAAGAAGAGGAAGCCTGTCACTACTTCCGCCTTTCCCCCCTCTAACTGCCATGAAGTGATGGGGGCAGATGCCGCGATCTTAGTTTTTTAATATTTAGTTTTAAGCCAGCTCTTTCTCTCTTCTTCACCCTCATCAAGAGGTTCTTAAGTTCCTCTTCGCTTTCTGCCATTAGAGTGTTATCATTCGAATATCTGAAGTTGTTGATGTTTCTCTCGCCTGTCTTGATTCCAGCCTGTGACTCATCCAGCCTGGCATTTCCCACGATGTGCTCAGTGTATAGGTTAAACAAACAGGGTGGCAGCAGACAGCCCTGTCGTATGTATGCCTTTCTTGATCTTAAACCAATCAGTTGTTCCATGCAGTGTTCTAACTGTTGCTTCTTGACCCTCATACAGGTTTCTCAGAAGACAGGTAAGATGGTCTGGTATTCCCATCTCTCTAAGAGCTTTCCACAGTACGTTATGATCCACACAGTCAAAGGCTTTAGCGTAGTCGATGAAACAGAGATAAATGTTTTTCTGGAATTTCCTTGCTTTCTCTATGATCCAGCGAATGTTGGCAATTTGATCTCTGGTTCCTCTTCCTTTTCTAAACCCAGCTGGGACATCTGGAAGTTCTTGGTTCACATTATGCTGAAGCCTAGCTTGCCAGATTTTAAGCATGACATTACTCTCATGGGAGATGAGCAGACTTGTCTGATGGTTAGCACATTATTTGGTGAACTGGGATGATTTTCAGTCTTGTGGCCACTGTTGGGTCTTCCAGATTATCTGACATGCTGAATGCCAACACCTTGATGGCATCATCCTTTAGGGTTGTGAATAGCTCTACTGGAATTCCATTCCTTCCACTAACTTCATTCAGAGCAGTGCTTCCCAAGGCCCACTTGCCTTCACACTACAGAGGTGTGGCTCTGGGTGACTGGCCACAACATCACAGTAATCCAGTTCATAAAGATCTTTTTTGTGTAGTTCTACCGTGTATTTTTTCCATCTCTTCTTGAGCTCTTCAGTGTCTACTAGGTCCATCTCTTCTGTGGGATTCTTGCCCACAGTAGTAGATTAAATGGTCATCTGAGTTAAATGTGCCCATTCTCATCTATTTTAGTGCACCGATTCCTAAGATGTCAATGTTTATTCTTATGACCCTGTCCAATTGATTCACGGACCTAACAGTCCACGCTCCTGTGAAATACTGTTCTTCGCGGCATCAGACTCTGCTTTCCTCACCAGACACATCCACCACCAAGCTCCGTGTCTGCTTTGGCCCAGGCGCTGTCTCCTTTCTGGGGCGGATTGTAGTTCTTTTCTGCTCTTCCCCAGGTGCATATTACACACCTTCCTACCTGGGGGACTCATCTTTCAGCGTCATATCTTTTTCTCCTTTTACACAGGTCGTGAGGTTCTCATGGCACATATACTGGGGTGGTTTGCATTCCCTCCTCCAGTGAATCACGGTTTCTCAGAACTCTCCTCTATGATCCATGCATCTTGGGTGGCCCTACCTGGAATGGCTCATAGCTTCAGTGAACCATGCAAGCCCCTTTGCCACGAGAAGTCAGTGGTCCCTTAAGGGGAGTCATACATATAAGAAGTTATTACATTCTATTTCATATTTGTTGCCACCACAGTTCATGGAAGACATTGAGTAAAGTCCCCTGTGCTCTATGTGGGCCTTGTGGTTCATCCATTCTACACGGAATAGTTTGCATCCGCTCATACCAAAATAACAGGAGTATCTCTATTAGGCATTGTTATTATTATATCATATAATTATGTGTTTATATCACTTTGATTATATAACTGTTTCCTATTAAGCCACATGCTTTTTGGACTGGGGGCTCTCTTTTTTTCTGATTTTAATTTTTAAAAGTTGAGATATAATTGACATAGGACATTATATCAGTTTTAAGTATACAACAATTATATTTGATATGCTGAGGTTCATGGGGTCACAGAGTCAGACCTGACTGAGTGACTGAACTGACTGACACACTGCAAAGTGATCACCATAATGTCTAGCTAACCTCCTTCAATACACACAGTTGCGATTTTTTTTTCCTGTGCGAAGAATTTATAAAATATACTGACTTTGCAACTTTCAAATACACAGTGCGGGACTATTAACCGCTGCCACGCTGTGCATCATATCCCCATGGCGTCTGTCTGGAACTGGGACGTCTTTCTCCTTGCTCCTCACATTCTTAGGCGACATGCTCAGCTCACGTGGCTCCCTTTCTTCCTCCTGCATGGCCCTGTGCCCTGGAATTATGACACATTAAACTCTCACCGTGCATGAGAGGCTGGCAAGTGGGATAGAAGCCTCAGCCTGCTGTTAGAGCTTGAAGCTAAGCTTTTACCAACTTGCTATTGTATCTCACTGCTGATGGTGGTTTAGCCACTAAGTCATGTCCAACTCTTATGACCCCTTGGATGATAGCCTGCCAGCCTCCTCTGTCCATGGGATTGACCAGGCAAGACTACTAGGGTGTGTTGCCATTTCCTTCTCCAACTCTATCTTCCTACTCTTATTTATACACTTACTAAATAAAGGAGTGAGGCAAAAGCAAGGATGATTGATGAATAAGCTCTTTAGTTCAGTTCAGTTGCTCAGTCATGTCCAACTCTTTGCGACCCCATGGACTGCAGCACGCCAGGCCTCCCTGTCCATCAGCAACTCCCAGAGCCTACTCAAATTCATGACCATTGAGTCAGTGATGCCATCCAACCATCTCATCCTCTGTTGTCCCCTTCTCCTCCTGCCTTCAATCCCTCCCAGTTTCAGAGTCTTTTCAAAAGAGTCAGCTCTTTGCATGAGGTGGCCAAAGTATTGGAGTTTCAGCTTTAGCATCAGTCCTTCCAATGAATATTCTGGACTGATCTCCTTCAGAATGGACTGGTTGGATCTCCTTGCAGTCCAAGGGACTCGCAAGAGTCTTCTCCAACACCACAGCTCAAAAGCATCAATTCTTTGGCGCTCAGCTTTCTTCATAGTCCAACTCTCACATCCATACATGACCACTGGAAAAACCATAGCCTTGACTAGACGGACCTTTGTTGATAAAGTAATGTCTCTGCTTTTTAATATGCTAAGTTGGCCATAACTTTTCTTCCAAGGAGCCAGCGTCTTTTAATTTCACGGCTGCTGCCACCTGGGAAGCCCCCAAACTGTGTGGGACTTATGCGCAGGTACGTGCAGTTGGAGTAAATTCTGGAGAAAAGATACAAAATGACCAAAAATGCCTACTGCCACTTCTGAAGAGCCGGGAGCAAACGCAGGGTGTCGGGAGCAAAAGTGGGGCACTGAGCATGCCTCCTGCACACAACACTAGCTGGGGAGTGGGCAAAAGGCTGAAGCCACCCCCGGCCCAGCCGTGAACACAGCCCTACTCTCGTTCCGCACAAGGAGCAAACCTGCTCCCTCAGCAAAGAAGGAAGCAAGGGGACGTGTGGCTTGTTCCCTGCCCCGCTCCCGCAGCAGGGCCCCGTACGGCCTTCCCTGAGTTTCTTGTCTGGCCTCTGGGAGACTTCCATTAATTACTGAAGGCCAAGAACCCCGGGCAGTATTAGGTCCTCCATTGTTGGGTTCTGTGTTGCGTGAACAGCATCCCGGGCTTTTTTTGACCTAATACTCACAGGTCAATCTTTTTCTCTGTTGACATAGTACTTTTTTCACTTAAAATGCACATCTTACAAAAGCATGTAGTACTGGTAAAACATTGTCTAAGAACGGTCACGCCTAAAGGAAGCGGCGGTAATTTAACCCATCCTGGCAGTGAAAGTAGAATGTTATTCTGGAAAAGGTGAATTTCTTCATGGCAACTCACTAATTGTCAATGATGTTTTATGTCCTTCAATTTGTCACAATAACTCAGAAACAAAAGGTTGTATTTTCTTTAGAATCTTTTTATCTTCATTCAAATTTTATTTTTGTATTTTTATTAAAATTTAGTTGATCCACAATGATAGTTTCTGCTGTACAGCAAAGTGAATCAGTTAAATGTATATATTTATCTGCTTTTTAAATTTTATTTTATTATTTTATTTTTATTTTTTTAAACTTTTTATTTTTACTTTATTTTACTTTATAATACTGTACTTTTTAAGATTCATTTCCTATATTGGTCATAACAGAGTTCCCTGTGCTATCCTTGTTGGTTATCTATTTTTTATATATAGCAGTGAGTATATATCAATCCCAATCTCCCAGTTTATCCCTCTCCCTTTCCCCCTTGGTAACCATAATCTAGAAATCTTAATATAAATTCTACTCACATTGCAACACAGTTTTGCTGCTATAACAATTTGGGAAAGATCAGCTACAGCTATATATTTATATAGTTAGTTACATTGGTATGTAGGTAGGTAGCTACTTAAACCCTACACTATGTACAAAAGAGAAGTTAATCAAGACTTAGGGTCCTAATTCTTTCCTGCTTCTGCTAGAAACATTTATAAAAACATGGGCAAGTTATCTAGGTGGCCTAAGTTGTAATTAACTTATTTTAAAATATGTAAGTACCCCAGAGAAAGAAGATCTAAGGAGGTAAGATTTAGGTGAAATAACTAAATGAAAACTTAAACGAAAGATCTTGGGATAAAGAATACTGGGTTATATTTTTAGATTTGCTGATGATTCATTGCCTAGAGAAACCAATTTATTTGAACACTATGAAGAAACTGTTGAAATACATGAAATCTAAAATTACAAGATCCCAGAACATTTTGTTCACCTAAGCAAGTATTTAATGATCAAATATCATAACTATTGAGTGTTTCCTATGGCCCAGGCAGCACACACATGCATCTCTCCTGAAAAATTAGGAGGAATCAGGACAGTTCTATCTTAGAGAAAATGAAAAAAGTTTCAGGGAGACATAGCAACATGTTTCAAGTCATAAGTCATGGCGCTGGGACCACGCATATCTGGGGATCACGTGCCATCCCCTCAACATACAGGCACGCACACATTCTCTGGGAAGTTTTGCAGAATGGAAAGAAAGAAGGTTATAAAATTGTCTGATGAATTATACATTTCCTGATAGTTATATGAATAAAATCTGTCATTGGGCAGTGGTCATATTTATTCATTTTCATATCTCTAGCAACAGCTAAATCGCCTGCCATATGGATGCTCAAATAATATTAGCCGGAGTGAGTGAAATGATCTGAGTGCCAGTAAACAGCACTGTGCTTGGAGTTGCTGGATATGTGTCTCGGGCTCTTGATAGATGCTGTGATGCTCTTTTATCTCCTATGGTGTTGCCAGACCAACTCCATTTGCATTTTGAGACTTTAACTTTTGTTCTTTTCATGAAACAGCACCAATAATCTTTTATTTGTTCATTTTCAGTACACTGAAATTTGGATTTGAGAGCACAATTAAGTATATTTACAGAGCCAATGGTTTAGGTAAAAATAGTCCCAGTGGGAAAAAGTCATAGATTCTCAGTTAAATTTACCTCCTTATTCCCTGCTGAGTGCTGAGGAATTGATGCTTTTGAACTGTGGTGTTGGAGAAGACTGTTGAGAGTCGCTTGGACTGCAAGGAGATCCAACCAGTCCATTCTAAAGGAGATCAGCCCTGGGATTTCTTTGGAAGGAATGATGCTAAAGCTGAAGCTCCAGTACTTTGGCCACCTCATGCAAAGAGTTGACTCATTGGAAAAGACTCTGATGCTGGGAGGGATTGGGGGCAGGAGGAGAAGGAGACGACAGAGGATGAGATGGCTGGATGGCATCACGGACTCGATGGACGTGAGTCTGAGTGAACTCTGGGAGCTGGTGATGGACAGGGAGGCCTGGCGTGGTGCGATTCATGGGGTCAGAAAGAGTTGGAAACGACTGAGCGACTGAACTGAACTGAACTGATTCCCTGTTACTACTATTGATACAATGTTCTTCTTTTAAATGATATATGTAAACATCTTTTTAAATGTTGTTACACTATATAACCCAAGATGATAGAAGGAAAAAAACGGTATTATTTTTTTTCCCCTTCTATCTAATGAGAAATACTACTCATTTCTCAGGGAAAAAGGATAATTTAGGGATTATTTGAGACAGCATCTGTCATAGCTTTAAACCCAGTTCTTTCTTAGAACTCTTGTTATCCAAGGAAGTATGTAATTTTTAAATGCTCTTTTGGAACGAAACTGAAAAGACACATGGTCTTTATCTGTTGCTTCCTCCTGTTGGTGTCTATGCTTTCAAGGTTTCCTCCGTTTTAAAGATTTGCCTCATTAGAGTTCACTTTTTCAGGCCTGTTTCAGAAAGCTGCTAGCATGTCTTTCCTATTGTTGCTGACTGGCTTCCTGCTATCTGTTTTGGTGCTAGAAATAGTTCACTGGTATGGTCATAATTTTTTCCCACAAATTTATTCCGATATCTTTATTGGTCAATTAAAAAGCAGAGCACCTTGACTTGGTGGCTGGTCAGGTTTTGTTCAAGTATTTTGTGTTCACTTTGTCCTTAGTTTATCCTGGAAAACGCACACAATAAAGTTGCCGTGAAAACCTGTGTGTCACTTATCAGATGCCAGACTCACTGTTTTGTTCGGTTCTAGAGGGGAAACGTAGAACTGATAGGTACATATTACATAAGGAAAGAGTAGAATTTGTACTAGGAATTAATTCTATACTGTTGCCATTGTAATCATCTTAAATGATAATCAATTCTACATGCTTGGAAATGTTGAAGAAGAGAATCAATGATCCCTTCCCTGAGATATAATAGAGGAAGTTTATAGACATAAAATGTAAGCAGAGATAAATTAAATGATTTAAGATTTTTTATAGCTACAAATATGTAAATACACGAATGTTTACATACCTAATTGTATACACATATTCCTCTAAATTGTGTGTGTGTGTGTCATAGGGAAGGTTGAACATAAAATATTGAGTTGAGAGAGGAGCTATCACATTGATTAACAAGGAAACTCTACAATTAAAAGGTTCGGATAAATCCATGGATACAGAGGGAAACCACGGTACTGATGCTGGCGCGTGGTGAACACTGCTGAGGCCAGACGCTGCTGGCAGAAACGAAGCAGGCAGGCAGCATGTTCACTGTGATTTGTGGGCTCCTAGACTGGGAACTGATGATCTGTCTGCCCAAACCCCAAGAACACAGTGACGGAAGATACAGTGGCTCAGCTGGAACGCATCAAGAGGCATTTTCTGATTGCTTTCAAGATTTCGTGAGTGTGAAGTTTAGACTGAGGAGAAAAGGAGTTATTTAAGTTTACAGGAGTTTTCATCTAGAATGGTTTTGGGAAAGAATGGTAGAATGTCCATGTCCTTAGAAAGCGTGGAGATCAGACACAAATCTCATATGCTTACCTGGTGATCAGTGGGAAATGCCTGGAGTGAGCTGGGTTTGTGCTTTAAATCTATTAATGAGAAATGTGTTGATGGATTAGTGATGTAATCAAACATGCTCCCCAAAAGAATAGAGCTCAAAAAGAGGGCATTGCCTCTGTGTCAAAAATTGGAAAGTGTTACAGCTTCAGAATGCATAAATTTCCTTTCTAAAAAAATGTGTCGATGCTGATATCAAAAACAAAACCCTTGAATAGGTTTTCAATAGGAAAAAAAAATAAGGAAACCTCTTAAATTACCGAGATGTTTCTGATTTTTCCACATTGCAGTTTGTAAAAGATCTCAACCTGCCCAAGAGTTCATATGCAATTGTCAGGTAGCATGCTGATTTATTGCACCAATTTATTTTTATATTATGGGGTCATAATATCTACATTTCCTGATCACTTTTATGACGAAAAACTTTTGGAAGCAAAACACAGATAAAATTGGTAAATCCTAAGATTAAATGCTGTGTCTTTCTCTATAAAAATATTTTAACTTGTCTTTTCCATTATTATTTCACCCGCTTGATGAGGTCAATGATTTGTACTAGAATAAAAGACATAAAGGGTGGACAAACAAGTGAGGCAAAAATATCTGGTTATAACGTGAAGAACAACAGACTGAACAAGTGACAAGACAACTAAGTGAAGAAGCAGCGACCACTGACGAGACTCATATTTTTTATTTAGTTGAAAGGGGCGCTATTCCACAGGTTCTGTGCTAGGATTGTCACGGCAAAAATAACACAGACGCAGATTCTTGCACGCTGAGACAGTCTTCAGCTTCTGCCCTGAAATGACTACTGTTTCATAATTGCAAACATTCAAAGTCCTATTGTTAAAAACTTTCTGTTAGGAGAAATAGCTGGTCCTGTTGTTTTGTGACAATATGGCGGTAAAACTAACTTTATGCCAAGAATCCAGGTGGTGCCAAGGGCTTTGCTCATTTTCTGTGTAGAGCAGCAGTCTGGGCCACTCCTCACGATGGACACATTTGGGCAGAGAAAGTTTGGAATAATCCTGAACTGATGATCCTTTGAAATGTTTTATCTCTTGCTCCAGTGACCCTGCATTTCCGTGACCAGCTAAAGAGTGGTTTTAGAACTTCCACTAGCATGTTCATCATTTGTAACCTTGATGTGTCCAATGTCTTTTCTTGCCAGAAGACTCAAGAAAAACGTGAGAGAGGTAAAAGGTGAAGGTGAGAAAGAAAGGGGGAAAATCGTCGTGGTTAACCCCAATCTAAAAAAAAAAAGAAAAAAAGAGCTGAAATTCTAGACCAGTCATCCTAGTGGTATCGAGAGGAGACTGGTGGAGACAGAGCTTAGACATGGGCGAGCAAGCTGTATTTCAGTGTTATCCCTTACGGTGTGTGTGCATGAACGTGTGTGTGTGTGTGTGTGTGTGTGTGTGTGTGTGTGTGTATTACATTGCTTCTGACTCCCGTATAATTTTCTGCTTTCTTTATCTATCCTTTTTGACTTTTTCATTTCCCAAGTGATGTTCACCACAGTTGCTTCCACTCTCATTAGCCTCAGACAGTACGGAGACAGACAGCCTCATTCGCGTTCCCGAATGGGTTTACAGTTTCTCGGATTCATTTACTGAGATCGGGGGTTACTGAGTCGCTGCGTACACACCTGCCTAATTCCTCCTAGATCCTGCATCCCATGCGGTGCTCGATTGCTTCAGTCGTGTCTGACTCTTTGCGGCCCCATGAACTGTGGCCCGCCAGGCTCCTCTGTCCATGGGATTCTCCAGCCAAGAACACTGGAGTGGGTTGCCATGTGCTCCTCCAGGGGATCTTCCCGACTCAGGGATCAAACCTGTGTCTCTTAGGCCTCCTGCATCAGGTGGATTCTTTACTGCTGAGCCACCAGGGAAACCCAAACACTGCATAATATTTACCAAAATAGCTTAGCAGCTTGGCCTCCTTTCAACAGAGAATATAGGATCCTGCTTTCCTATGTGTTTGATAATCCCTGAAATCCCGATTAGAATATTTTTGCCAAATTTAAGGCAAAGTATATCCCATTGTTTCAGTTATTCACTGGTTATGTGTGAGACTTTATACATGTTTCAGTCATTTGAATTTCCCTTCTTTGTATGATGGTTGTTTATGTTTTATTGTTAGATTTTCTGTTTGTTTTCTATTATCAGCAGAACCTTTTTATGTTCCTGATATTAATTCCTTGACAGGTTTGACACTGAAATGCTGCTTCCCACATGGTGATGTCTTTATATTGAACTGAAACATTAATTTCAATGTAGCCAAAAATTGTGATTATTTTGAGTGCTTAAAAGGGATGAAGTGTTTATATGCAGCTTGCAAACATCTATTAACTCATGATTACTGATGAGATGTTGAAATCCTTTCTATCTTTACCTGTTTTGTGTTCCGTTTTATCTGCTTCAGAAAGTGATGTGATAAATCCTCTAATTATTATTGTGTAATTCAGAGTCTCCTGGTAGTTTGCTAATTCTTATGGCTCTGATGCAACATTTTCGGAAAAGCTTAATGTTTATCTTTGGCTGTGCTGGGTCTCCGCTGCTGCCTGCTCGTTTCTCTGGCTGCAGTGGGTGAGGGCGCCTCTCCAGCTGCCGCGTGTGGACCTCTCTCAGCGGGGCTTTCTTGCTGTGGATGGCCCGCTCCAGGGGCACAGACTTCAGGCGTTTCGGCGGTGGGCTCCGTGGTCGTGGCTCCTGGGCTCTAGAGCGCAGGCTCACCGGTGGTGGTGCGTGGGCTTACTTGCCCCAGGGCATGTGGGGTCTTCCTGGATCAGGGACTGAACCCACGTCCCCTGCATTGGCAGACGGATACCCCACCGCTGCGCCACCAGGGAAGCCCCACTGCAGCCTTTTTGCTTCAGTGGTTGTTTGTACGGGAGATGGGGAGTGGAGTGGATTGCAGACACTCAGATTATGGCATGCCAAACTCAACCATCTTTGCAATTCAATGTTTGCTTTATTTATTTACACATATTTTTGCTTCTTCATTCTTTTGAATTTTTTCTCAAAAGTCATTTTTAAACTGGGTCTAGTGGACATACTTTACCTTGCTTTTGCAATTAAATTAATTTTAACTGGACGTTTAAACTTTAGGGTCTCTTAGACCATGGGTGGCTGTATGAGAGCTGTTAGATTGTACAATATGACATCGCTTTAGCAGGACATAGACAAGGAGACAAAGAATCAAGTGGACTAAGAATATCTGACTCCCACTTGGAAGTATGGCTCTTTATCTAGTAATTCTACAAGCTTGGTTTATCTCTGTATGTCACTTCTTATATTTGTGAAGTCTGTTGTGAGCAAAAGATAAAGAAATGAATGAGAATGTGGTTCAAAACCAAAAAAAATTTGGCTCAAATAGTCTTTCCTTCGGCACTTTGAGGGTATTTTTCCATCATAATCTTGTATCCAAAGTCAATTTGTGTACCATTACAGATAATGTGTTTCTTTTGATTTCCTTTGCTGTCTCTTTCTATCTGATCTTAAAAATCTATATTGTTGTCATTATTTTTTTCTTATCCTATTTGTTTTGTGATTAAAGCTTTCATTTTGTAGGTTCACATCACACTTCCTTTCTTAAATTCTAAGGCAGTGTTAATCATGATTTCCTCCCCTCTTCTTTTTTCTTTTCACATGGGTGTCCAGATTTACGATAACGCTTCTACACCTTTTTCTTTATATTTTACCTTTAATATTTTCCTTTTATTTAAAGTGTTCTGTTTGTGCTCTTCACATATTTATTTTTCCTTATGTGCATGTTTTCTAGACGTGTCAAGATAACACGTATCCAGAGAGAAACAAAACTTCTAGCCTGGCACAGTCTGTGCTCTTCGTGGTGAATTTTTAAGAGATAGAGAAAATTTATAGTTACAAAGGAACAAACTTCAGATAATCCAATAGAAAAATGGGCTAGACGCTAAAAGAGGCAACTAACAGAAGACAAAAGCAAAACGGAGACAATGAAAGAAAAGGCGCTCAAACACATTAACAGTCAGGGAATGCCAGATAGTACCGTGACGGAATACTAACACACACGCTGAATTAGCAACATTAAACAAAGCACAGCAAATCAGATGCAGAAGAAATGCGAAGTAGAGAAACTCTGACACGCTGCAGGTTGGGATGAAAATTGGTATATCCATGGGGATAAGAAATTAGCCAACACAGAAGATGTATGTGTGTGAATGGTAGTTGCTCGATCGTATCTGACTCCTTGCGACCTAAGGGACTGTAGCCCTCTAGGCTCCTCTGTCCTTGGAATTTTCCAGGCAAAAATACTGGAGTGGGTAGCCATTATTTACTCCAGAGGATCTTCCTAAACCAGGAATAGAACCTGGGTCTCCTGCGTTGCAGGTGGATTCTTTACTTTCTGATATACATGCTCTAAAATTAGAATTCAACTCCTATGAACAGCTTCTGAGGAAATGAAGACATATATTGGAGGAAGAATGCATCAATTTTTTCACAGAAGCACATTTTAAAAATAATCTGCAACTCTCCACCTCCAAACTATTCATCTGTAGTATAAAAAAATACATGTCTTTGTGTAATTGTACAATGAAACGTTATACAATACAATAATGGCAATGGGTGAACTGCACCTTTACACAGCAACAGAATCATACAGTCACAATGTTGTAGAGAAGAAGCCTTATACAAAAGAGTTCGTAGCGTATGATTTCAAGTATATGAAGCTCAAAAACAAGTGAAAATGCTTATATTGTCTGGGAAATAATAGAAAGTGAGCAAGGAAAAATATCTTAAAGCGCTGGCTAAAAATTAAAAGCACATTTTACAAACATAGAGGAAATGGCAAAAACGTATAGAAAATCCTTAAAACCAAAAAGAGAATAGAACAATCCTGCCAAATATGTAAGCACAGAGGTTCCTTGATAGTTCTTGGCCCAGAGCTTCATTTCAAACAGGTCTTCATTCCAAAAGGAACAGACCACAAAACTTAGGACTCAGGCACAGTTAGCCATCAGATCTGAAGCCTCTTTATGAAGTCAGCTGAGTAAAATAGGTCAACTAAAAAACACACATATATGTAAACAAAGAAATAAAAAATCCATTCTGTCAACAAAGCAAGCTGTCTACAGTCTTTGACTGTAGACTGAGAGAGGAAACATTTTCCCCTGCACAGATCTGAACTATTCCTAATGTGGCTATAGATTTGAATTTCAAAACATGTGTGACCAAATACTCTAAACTTCAGAATTTGCTTTATAGTAACTCTGGCTTTTATAGTTGATAGAGGCAAATGAAAATCCTCTCTGGAAGATTACACTTTAATGCAAGACTCAAAAAATTCCCATGGGTGAATTTCCAAGGAAAATAAACTGACATGAAGGATATCACAGAAATACAGGAGGAAACTTGCAATGAGGGAGAGCAGGCAGAAATAAATAGCAGTTTCAGACTTGAATGCAGTTACTAAGAAATTGATTAGATTAAGGTAAAAAAGAAGAAAACTATATGTCAGAAACATTTTGTAAAATGTAACCACCATTCATGATAAAATACTTAGCAAGCTAAAAAAGAAGTAAGTTGTCTTAATCTAATAAAATGTGTGTTTACTCATGTTTGGGTTCAGCTACAGATAAGACAAAGCTCAAGATATCTGTCTTAAACAAGATAGTTTCTCTTTCAAATAAGTAGTTTGTAAATAAGTGGCTCAGGGGTGCTGTGGTCGCTCAGTGATCACCAGCTGTCCGTCTGATTCTGTCTTTTGGCCCCTTTGTCCCCAGCAGGTGGCATCCATTGCGTTGCTCGGCATTCCCACTGTGGGCCCGCCAAGTCCCACTAAGCCATGCGGAGAGGAAGTGTGGGCTTACACAGCATGCCTACAGACGCTTCCTCTTCCATGCCATTGGCCAAAACACAGCCACATGACCATACCAACTGCAAAAGAGACTGGGTGCACAGCTTTTAATCTAGAGAACTATTTCTCAGACTAAAATATGGCTATTATCCTATTATTAAATGTATTGGGCTTTTTTTGTAAAGCAGCATTTGAGCAAACATTATGCAAAATAGTGAAATGTTAAAGAACGCAATAGGAATTGGATAAGGAAGGCCCCTATAATTACTCCTGGTTAACACTGCAATAGAAACAAGACATGTAAAAGGAACAGAATTTATAAAGATATAAAAAAGTATCTACTGTCATATTTGTTAACGTTATTATTACATACATGAACTCAATATATCCTAGAGATAGCAATTAGACTTAGTAAGAGAGTTGAACAAAGTTGACAAATATAATGTGCAAAAATAAAATTTATTTATATACACCAGAATATAGCAATTAGAAATATGGTTTCAAAATTGGCACTAAAAATTTGTTGCCAAGAAATAAATCTAGCAAAATATGTATAAGAACTTTATGGGAATATTTATAAATATTGTCAAAAGTGCTACAGACTAGCTAAATAAGTCAAGAAATAAATAGGTTTGTGCCAATTCAGTTCCAGATAATCTATTAATTCTAGGCAATTTAAATAAAAACTTGAATAGAAATGATGTTGGGAAGGTAGATTACTCAATTAAGCTATTATTTCACACTATATAAAAATTCAACTTACAATGAATTAAAATTTAAATATAAAAGGAAACCTTTCAGTATTTTGAAGCAAATATAGGTAAATACTTTATGATCTTGGAACTGGAAGTATATTTTTAATAAAGAACCAAAAAACAAGATTAAGAACCAAAAATCTAATCAAGAAATGAAAAGCTTGATAAATTCCTAGATTTTAAAGTTAGAGACATGTCTTCATAAAAATGCACAAAGTGAGTGGATACACATACATGGACAGGAATGTTCATAGCAGCATTTTTCATAGTAGCAAAATCCACAAGCATCCAACATATCCAGAGCACACTGGATTAATTGCAGGGTATTTATAGGAGAGTATACTATACTTATTTGGAAAAATGAATAAGCTAGGTTTTCACCCAGTCGCAAGAATGAATTTCATAAACACAATGAAAACACCATAGTTTAAAACCCATAGTTTAAAAGAAACTGCAGAGTATGATTCAATTTCAATAAAACCAAAACAGTCATAAGCAAAAATAAATTAGCAAACTATAATTATGATAAAGGTATGATAAACATGCAGTATTCAAGATAACAGTTGCTACTAGGGGAGTGTAGGTATGCCATCCAGGAGTGGCACACAGGAAATTTCAAGGTATACGTGTTTATAAATGTCTTAAAGCTAAGAAGGAAATATAAAAATATGAATTAGATTATTATTTTTTAATATGAATGAAATATTTAACATAAAAGAACAAGAAAAATGAATTCAGTCAATCTACAAATACTGATATATAAAGTTTCACTTTCAAAAACAAAAACAATTGGGACAGTGGAGTAAGTAAAAGTGACATATTTGCATATTTATGCCCATGTAAATTATTTTAGGAAATGTTACGCAGGAGACCATTGAAGTTTTTTGGTTACTGCTGGGGAATAGAGCTGAAAATCTTGTTTGGAAGGACAATCAATAAATATACAATTATCTTTTGATTTCTGTGTTATTTTATGTCTAGGTGCATACATTATTTTTATATTCACTTAAAATAATAATGGTAGTTACCTGAATGATAAGATTATGAGAGATGCTATGGTGTCTTCAGATAGAGTATATTTTTAAAAATTTCCCAAAGTTGTTATTGAAAAATAGTTTCCTCTGGGTAATTCAACTGGAATGAATAAGATTTAGCTTTACATTTTATACCCTTTGAGTTTTATTTGTTTGTTTTACTTTATTACTTTTTGCAGCTATTTCTGTTAATAAAAAAACAAATAATAGACCCTGATGTTGAAAGAGAGAAACCTGTCCTGTTGTTAATAAAACCTTTCACACTGGAGAGAAGTAAAATACCTGAACTTTCAGATCAGAAGATTTTTTTCCCCAAAAGTCACAGAAACAAAGCAAAATTTAAAAAGGTGCAGAATAAATTTGGCCAGTCACAAGGAAATAACTGATGAGATGATTACCGGTGACCCAACTGAAACTATTCTCTGAATAAGTTTTGGTAGATTGTTTACTGGAAAAATTAAGCACTAAGGAGAATTGGTCTCCAATAAAACGCATTGTGAAAACTAAAGCCCAATAATTCTTCTCTTGTGAAAATCTCCTCCCTTCCTAAGTTAAGTCACTCAGTCTTGTCTGACTCTGCGACCCCATGGATTGTAGCCCACCAGGCTCCTCCATCCAGTGGATTCTCCAGGCAAGAATACTGGAGAGGGCTGCCATTTCCTTCTCCAGGGGATCTTCCCAACCCAGGGATCGAACCCAGGTCTCCTGTATTAGAGGCAGACGCTTTAACCTCTGAGCCACCAGGGAAGCCCATTCCTCCCTTCCTATGCCTTGTTTATATACCCTATTCTTCCTTTCAGTAAAAAGCTCCATTTTCCCCAGATCATAGAAATTTTTTGGAGCTTAGTTTGAACAGAGTTGCTCCCACTCTCTCTTTCTTTCAGTCAAAACATCCTTAACCAACTCTCAAAGCAGTAGCTTATTCTTTTTATTAATAAAAATAGCTTTGAGATATGATTCCTATGCCCTCCAGCTGACCCCACTTAAAGTGAACAGTCCAGTGTTTTTTAGTCAAAGGACTGTGATTAAATCACAATCTAATCTTACAGCGTATTTATCTCCCCCAAAAGAGCTCCATTAAGAAGTTAACTTCACTTCAAGCCTCGATCTCGGTCCCTACAGATCTGCACCTCCTGGACGTTTCACACGCAAAGAATCGTGCGGGGTCTGGTGTCTGTGACCGCCTTCTTCACTGAACCTACATTTCACATGCGAAGAATCGCACGGGGTCTGGTGTCTGTGACCGCCTTCTTCACTGAACCTACATTTCACACGTGAAGAATCGCGTGGTGTCTGGTGTCTGTGACCGCCTTCTTCACTGAACCTACTATTGTCAAGGTTCTTTCATGCTGAGCATGTATCATTTTTAAAAATTTCTTTTTATTGTTGAATAACATTGCATTGTATGGCTAAAGCACCTTTTATTTATCTATTTACCAGGTGGTAGATGCTTGAGTTGTCTCCACATTTGGGCCTTTATGAATAATGCTGTTGTGAACATGCGCGTCTAGGTTTTTGTGTGAACACGTGTTATTTCTCTTGGGTGTGTGCCTAGGAGTGGAATAGCTGGGTCTATATTTAACTTTCTGAAAAACCATGAAACTGTTTTCCACAAAAGGGACACCATTTTTCATTCCCATGCAACAATGTATTAGGGTTTCAATTTCTCTGCTTCCACACTAGATCTTGTTATTTTCAGTCTATTTTATGACATTTATTCAGAAAACGAAGATCATGGCATCTGGTCCCATCACTTCATGGCAAGTAGATGGGGAAACAGAGGAAACAGTGGCTGACTTTATTTTGGGGGGCTCCAAAATCACTGCAGATGGTGATTGCAGCCATGAAATTAAAAGACGCTTACTCCTTGGAAGGAAAGTTATGACCAACCTAGATGGCATATTAAAAAAGCAGAGACATTACTTTGCCAACAAAGGTCCGTCTAGTCAAGGCTATGGTTTTTCCAGTGGTCATGTAAGGATGTGAGAGTTGGACTGTGAAGAAAGCTGAGCGCGGAAGAATTGATGCTTTTGAACTGTGGTGTTGGAGAAGACTCTTGAGAGTGCCTTGGACTGCAAGGAGATCCAACCAGTCCATTCTAAAGGAGATCAGTCCTGGGTGTTCATTGGAAGAACTGATGTTGAAGCCGAAACTCAATACTTTGGCCACCTGATGCGGAGCGTTTACTCATTGGAAAAGACCCTGATGCTGAGCAAGACTGAGGGCAGGAGGAAAAGGGGAAGACAGAGGATGAGATGGCTGGATGGCATCACCGACTCGATGGACATGGGTTTGGGTGCACTCCGGGAGTTGGTGATGGACAGGGAGGCCTGGCCTGCTGCAATTCATGGGGTTGCAAAGAGTCGGACACGACTGAGCGACTGAACTGAACTGAACTGTCCTGGTGAGTATGAAGTAATATCTCACTGTGGCATTGGTTTGCATTTCTCTGAAATTTTACAACATTTAACGTCTTTTCATATGCATATTGGCATTTGCATGTCTTCTTCAGAGTAATGCCAATTTTCAAATACATTATTTTTTAAATTGACGTCTTGTATATTGTATAAACTCTCGATATATTCATATAAAATTCCCTTATTAGATATATGATTTGCAACTATTTGGTCTGTGGGTTGTCCTTCCATTTCTTGATGGCATCGTTTGCAACATGAAAGCTTCTATTTTAATTTTAATATGGTCCTATTTGCTTTTCTTTTGTCGGTTGCACTTTAGGGTTATATATCAGAAGACTTGCCTAACTCAAGGTCAAGAAAGCTTGCTCTGTTTTCTCTGAGAGTCTTTAGATTCTGCTTTTTTGATGCAGATCTATGGTCTGTTTTGAGTAACTCTGCATACAGTGTGAGATAGTGGTTTGACTTTGTTCCTTTGTCTGTGGCTATCATATTATCCCAGTACTATCTGTTGAAAAGAATGTTCTTTTGCCATTGAAAGGCCTTCGTACCTTTTTCCAAAATTAATTGATGATGATTAAAGAGCCTACTTTCATGGTCAATTCTGTTTCATTGAGATATGCTTCTGTCTTTATGCCCATACCACATTGTATTGATTAAGCTGCTTTGCAGTCAGCTCCAAGACTGGAAAGTCTAAAGCACTCTTACTTTATGCTTATTTTTCTATACTGTTTTGTCTATACCCTTAATTTCAGTATAAACTTGTAAAAAACCAGCTTGGATTTTTAATAATAGCTGCTTTGAGTCTGTAAATTAACTAGGGGAGTATCGCCATCTTAGGTCTTCCCTGGGGGCTCAGCTGGTAAAGAATCTGCCTGCAACGCGTGAGACTTGGGTTCCATCCCTGGGTTGGGAAGATCCCCTGGAGAGGAGAAGGGCTACCCACTCCAGGATTCTGGCCTGGAGAATCCCCTGGATTGTTTATTCTATGGGGTTGCAAAGAGTCGGACACAACTAACAACTTTCGCTTTCACTGCCATCTTAATAACGTTTTCTGATCTATAAACTTGGAGTATCTTTTCATCTATGTAAATAATTCTTCATTTTTTTCAGCAATTGTTTCGTGTGATAGCTTTTAGTGTACAAGTTTTGTGCTTCTTTGTTAAATTCATAGCTAAGTATTTCATTCTTTTGGATGCTGTTATAAATGACTCATTTATTTAATTTCATTTTAGAAATGCTCTTTACTAATATCAGTTCAGTTCAGTCCAGTCACTCACTTGTGTCCGACTCTTTCAACTCCCTCCCTGTCCATCACCAACTCCCAGAGTTCACCCAAACTCATGTCCATCAAGTCGGTGATGCCATCCAGTCATTTCATCCTCTGTTGTCCCCTTCTCCTCTTGCCCCCAATCCCTTTACTAATATAGATAAATGCAATTACATTTATATGTTGATCTTGTATAATGCCATCTTGATGAACCTGTTTATTCTAAGTTTTTTAATGGACTCTTTAAGATGTGTCTGTGTGTATGTGTGTGTATATATATATATATATATATATATATATATATATGTCTAACTATATATACCTATGATTTGAAAGGAAAAGTAGCTTAACTATTATCTGTCAAACATGGATACCTTTTTAAAAATTTGCCTTACTCGAAATTACAGTGCAATGTTAAATAGAAGTGGTGAGAGCAGACATTTTTCTTTTATTCCTGTTCTTAGGGAAAAAGTATTCACTCTTTCACCATTAATTATGATGTTAGCTGTTTCACATAGCTGCCGTTTCTCAGGTTGAAGAAATTCTCTTTTATTCTCAGTTTGTTGAGTGTTCTTATTATGAAAAAGAAAGTTGGATTTTTGTCAAATGCTTTCTTTGCCTTGACATGATCATATATTTTTCCTCCTTTAGTCTGTTAATATAAATGATTTTATATTGAATCACCCTTGCATTCCTGAGAAATCCCACTTGGTCATATGCAGAACAGAATTTTCACATGTTGCTAAGCTGAGTTTGCTAGGATTTTGCTGAGCACTTTCCCATTTGAATTCAAAAGAGATTATGGCTTGTAGTTGTGCATTTTTCTTGTGCTTTCTTTTTTGTCTGACTTTGGTATCAGGGTAATATTGTCTTCAGAGAATGAACCAAGAAGTACTCTCCTGACTTTTGGAAGAGCCTGAGAAGGATTGTGAGGAGTTCTCTTTGGATTTTTGATATAATTCACTCATGAAGCTAGCAGAGTCTACTTCTCTGGGTCTGAGTTTTCTGGATAGCTTTAAAATTACTAACCATATCGCACCATTTATAATAGTTATCTATTGCTGTCACAGTGTATTATGGTGAAGTTAGTGGCTTAAAACAAAATATTTTTATATCACACCTGGATGTTAGGAAGTAGTTTGAGATGGGTCTGACTTGATTAAAATCAAAGCATAGGCAGGGCTTTTTTCTGTGGACTCTACTTGAGAATTACTTACTTGGCCTTTTCCAGTTTAGAGAATGTACATGTTTGCTCACGTTTCCCTTTCTCCATCTTTGGCAAACCAATTTCTTTTACATTGCTTTCCTGCGACCTTACCGTGGTCCATTCTCTCTAACAGATTTCAACTGGGAAGTCTTCTGCTTTTAAAGACTCATTCCTATTATTGAGATTATTCAGGAGAATCTCCTGTCTCAAAAGCCTTCTTCTTAATCACACTTGGAAAATTCCTTTTTCCATGTAAGATAACAAATTCACAAGTCCCAGAGTTCATGATGTAGACATTATACCAACCACATTTTGAAAAGTATATTCAATTTTATGCACATTGATTTATGCAATTTCTTCTTAAATTAGTCTAAAGGACAAAGGTAAAGAATTATTCTCCTATACTGTCTTTAAAATAACCTTTATAATTTCCTTTGCTGACACTAAGTCTTTTTAATGGGTCTTGATTCAGATTACTGTCTGGAACTCCCTCCTGGAGTTTGACTAATTTGCTAGACCACTCCAGAACTCAGAGAAATATTTGCCTCCTCAGATTATTGACGTGTCCCAACCGAATGGAAGTGATCTGCTGGACAAGGTACAGAGACAGGGCGTGGGCCGTCAGTGCAACCCGACTGTCCGCACTCCCCGGTGGCCGTGCGCTCACCAGCCCAGGAGCTCTGTGAACCCCCTCCTTTTGTGTTTCTATGGAGACGATTGTACATATACAGGAATGTGCTCAGCGGTAAACAGTCCGCTTGCTGACGCAGGAGACTCAAGAGACAAGGGTTCAATCCCGGGTCGGGAAGATCCCCTGGAGAAGGAAATGGCAACCCACTCCAGTGTTCTTGCCTGGAGAATTCCATGGACAGAGGAACCTGGCAGGCTACAGTCCACGGGGTCCCAAGGAGTTGGACAGGTCTGAGCGTGCACACACACACACACACACACACACACAAGATGGTTAAATCATTGGTCATTGGTATTTGAACTCAACTTCCAACCTATCTCCACTCTCCACAGGTCAGGGAGTAGGTTCCAACCTTCCAATCATATGGATGGCTCCACTGGCAGCTACCAGCTACCTTTAAGGTCTTTCGAAAAGTCACCTCATTAACATAATAAATTACACCTGTATCAGTTCAGTTCGGTTCAGTTCAGTCGCTCAGTTATGTCCAACTCTTTGCAACTCCATAAACTGCAGCACGCCAGACCTCCCTGTCCATCACCAGCTCCCGGAGCCCACCCAAACCCATGTCCATCGAATCAGTGATGCCATCCAACCATCTCATCCTCTGTTGTCCCCTTCTCCTCCTGCCCTCAATCTTTCCCAGCATCAAGGTCTTTTCCAATGAGTCAGCTCTTTGCATGAGGTGGCCAAAGTATTGGAGTTTCAGCTTCAACATCAGTCCCTCCAATGAACACCCAGGACTGATCTTTAGGATGGACTGGTTGGATCTTCTTGCAGTCCAAGGGACTCTCATGAGTCTTCTCCAACACCACTGTTCAAAACACCTGTTGCACTCTCATCAATTAGGAAATTCCAGGGGTTTGAGGAGGTCTGCCAAACATGATGACAAAGACCAAATATGTATTTCTTATCATAAGTCACAAGACCACAAGATGTACGATCATGTGATTCATCAAAACTGCTTTCAATGTGTAGTTTTCATGACAACAATCAAAATGAGTATTTATGTTACAGTCCATTTGTTTGCTGCCTTTTCACACAACTTGAAAGTGCAAAGAAAGTTAAATTGTTAGAAACTATATACAAATAATATACCAAACATTCCAGGCATGTTATGAAATATCTCTGTCTATTATTGATCTGGGGCTATTTTATTAAGAAAGTTTGTAATCATGTGTTAGAAAAGACACTCACTGGCGGAGGAGACCAAGTCAAACCTTAACACTTTTCATGGCCCTGGGTAAGTCATTTGAGTGTTAATCATATCCTCTTGAGGGTTTATAGTACCTGTCCAGTCTGATTTGCTGAGATGTTCTGGGGATCGAATGAAATTCATATGAAAAGATATTGAAAAGCCAAAAGCATTACACAAGTCATAGACAATAGTCACTAACAGAATATATTCAGGGGAGTTATAAACTTTTCAGAGAAAAGTTGCAAACTAAATATAAACTTGTATTAGAAGCTCAGGAAAGTATTCCCTTGTTCCTGAATGAATAAACTCTTGGCTTCTGGGTGATAATAAATAGAGGCAAGCTAACATCTATTGGGGCACACGGCTAATGAAACAATTGCAGGCATGAAAGGAGAGCCAGAGGCGAAGCGCTCAGGGCCAGAGGCATTGCTGTGTTGCTCTGGGAACCCATGAAGCCCACAGAGGAACAGGATTTTGGCAGAGGATAAGGAGACTGCTTTGTGTGTGGATTGCTGCTGGATCTGTGACATTTCTGCTCACTACTCACCCACTCGGTGAGTTTGATTACTGCTGTGGCCAGAGAGTCTCTGGAAAAGTAAAAGGAAATGGAGGGAGCAAAGATCTTTGATGTCTTACAGTATAATAAATGACCGCAGAAGAGGGATGTCTGAGGGATGGGGAAATACGAGGCTCGCACATGCCCTGACAAGCTCTTCTGCTGCTTGAAAAATTTCACACTGGTATTTTCAGAAAGGCTGAGAGCTCTTTTCCTGGAGAAATAAAAAATTTTCACACTAGTTCACCAAATAACAGAAAATTAAGAGGGGTGGTACAAATCAGTAATACATAAATAATAGCCATTAATGAACAGTAGCTCAAACCTTCATTTAACCATTACAATAATTCAGATAGGTATTATAATCACCATTTTAAGGCTGAGAATTTGAATGCCTAGGCTAGGTTACACCACTAAAAAGTTGTAGACTATAATTAAGACCTAGATGATTCTAATTCTAGAGGTCATGTTCTTTGCCCACATCCTTGATTTCCACACACCAGTCCTTGGACCAGTGTTTCTTAATGTCAAAGTTTTCACAGGTTACTGAATATCTTGAAGGGAAATACATAACTAAATGTTTGATAAGTCTTGGAGACAGAATTAAAAGTTGAGTAGTCTGTGTCTGTTCTTCCATACTATATTGTAAATTCATGAAATGCAAACGTCTCTACCCAATAATGACTATATAAGTAAATGAATAAACAAATTTTAAGTGCTTGTAAATTTGTATCTCTGAAAAATATTAGATCTGGGGCCAAATGACTTTTTCATATCCAAATGCTTCAGTCATTTATTCATTTAAATGTATTAAAGCAATAAATATATGAACAGAATAGGAAGAAAGCTTAGCAATAAACTTCATATAAAGATCATTGGTATTTAAAGCATTTGCCATTAAAGACACCCTTCAATACCTGTGAAGACTGGAGTGCACCTGCCCCGTGCAGGCATCCTTTGAGGAAGCAAATGTTCCCTGTCCTGCTTGTCTGAGTACACTTGGCATTTCTGAGGGTTCTTTCCATGAACTTTTCTTTGTCTGCTTTCATTGGGGCTTTCGTCCAATTTGTGACTGAAAATATTAAAGTGGTTGCTTAGAAATGCTGAAGTTGGAAATTTACAAGTTTTCAAAAGGTTACATTGAACTATAGGGGTAACATATGGTGATCTGATATGTTTTGTTCCCTAGCCTGCTAGAGGGGTAGGCTTCTGTGATCTCTTTAATTATTTAATGGCACTTTAAGATGCCAAGTTGAATTTAGAAACCAGCAAGGCATCAAGGCTAAGAAAAAATAGAATGTTTTTTTTGTTTCCCATATTTTTGACTGAAGAATTTGTTGTTCGTTTAAAAAATTAATTGGATGGTTTTGTAAATCTGAAAGCAGAAGGCAAATTTTATCTAAAGGATAGAGTTAAGACTCATTATTTTGACTGAAATAGAAAGGAAGTAAGAATGCTTATTAACGTGGAAAGAAAAAAGACAGCATTGAAATGAAGATATTTCCTAAGGAAGAGTTATTGTCCTAAAAGTAAATTTTAACATATAAAAATTAACTTAATAACCACATAGACTCTTTGCGACCCCATGGACTGTAGCCCACCAGGCTCCTCCATCCGGGGGATTCTCCAGGCAAGAATACTGGAGTGGGTTGCCATTTCCTTCTCCAGAGGATCTTCTTGACCCAGGGATCAAACCCGGGTCTCCTGTATTGCAGGCAGATTCTTAACCATCTGGGCCATGAGGGAAGCCCAGTAACCATATACTGGAAGATAATTAAATTTTTTTCCTAACAGCTCAAGAGGCTTATGGAAATTGAGAGACAGGATCAAGGAGACAAATATAAATGGTAAATTGAGAAATGATTAAAGAAATGAAACCCTGGTAAAGCACAGTTGTTGTGTTATGATATCAACCAGGTCTTGGGGAAAATTTGGAGAGATGAACTAAATAATTCACTTATTTTCCTATGTTAAAAATAATGTTTACTCAGAGCCAAGTGTTCCAGGAACCATGCTAGGATACAAGGATGAAAATAAGAGAAAACGTGAATTTGCCTTCATAGAGCCTATAGTGTTTGAGACACAGACATATAAGCTAGTGTGGAACCCCTTATGAAAAGTATCATGACGTAATGACAAAGTTATGGGGCTTTGTGAACACAGAGGAGCATTTACTATAGCTGTGGAAAATCAGTAAGGCTTCAGGGTGGGCTAATTACTGTAGTAATTCCAGAATATCAGTGGTTTAACACAGTCAGACTTTTTTGCCCTTTACTCAAGCATGTCTATATATTTGCTATCTTCGATGTGGCCCCTTTCACTTGTGTTTTGAAGGCTCTTCTTCCATGCCTTTGGTGTCTCCTAGAACCCTAGAGTTCGTTGATGGTTCTTTGTGGCAGACAGGCCGCTGAGGACAGAAAGACCTGGAGGTGTTTTCTGGGGAGGAGATGAGACCTAGTTGGGGCATGTTTAATGATGACATGGATCCTCAGGGGAGGCTGAGAACTGTAGTGAAAATAAGCTTGCTGACTGACCAGCCTTCCTTACGACACAGCCTATGAGAGGGGATTTCCTCTCAACTGAGGAAGATGGGAACTTGGGATCCAGGTGAAGAAGACTGGGCAAGAATGTTCTAGAAAGAAGAGGTACCATGATAAGACAAGGTTTCAAAACTTATGGGAAGCTTACAGACCAGTGTCGTTGGGCCATCCATCACAGGTCCTGACTGGTGAGCGATGAGGCTGGCTCCTGCTGCTTTTTCCTCAGCTGCGCCTTTCCGTGAATCGTGTTGCCGGCTAGACACTTCCTCTGACGACTCGGGGGCATGTCAGACTCAGCCAGCTGTGTAAGACCAGTTCCAGGGCCTTCTACTCGACCTGCTCTGGCTTCCCTTCAAACCTAGCTCTTCTTCATCCTATCACACAAATTTTAAAAAAAGGAAATAATCCTTCACATCTCCTCTCCCTAATTCCAAAAAGAAAACTAATCTCTCATCAAATCTGACATGCTAAATTCAAACTTTTCTTCTCTCCATTTCCACTCTACGATTCTACTCGAAACTAACCATCACCTTTTGACCTGTCTGTCACGAAAGGCCCTCACCCTACTCTACTCCTGGCAGCCATTTTTGCTTCTCTTTAGTCTGTTACACGGAGAAGGCGATGGCACCCCACTCCAGTACTCTTGCCTGGAAAATCCCATGGATGGAGGAGCCTGGTGGGCTTCAGTCCATGGGGTCGCTAAGAGTCGGACACGACTGAGCGACTTCCCTTTCACTTTTTCACTTTCATGCATTGGAGAAGGCAGTGGCACTCCACTCCAGTGTTCTTGCCTGGAGAATCCCAGGGACGGGGGAGCCTGGTGGGCTGCCGTCTACGGGGTCACACAGAGTCGGACATGACTGAAGTGACTTGGTAGCAGCAGCAGCAGTCTGTTACACCCAGGGATCCATGGGAAACCAGGCCCATCACAGTACAACAATTTGCATTTTCTGGGTCCTCTCATAGTACTAGGCATTATAGTCCATCTATTTGTATCGATTGTCTCATTTAGTCCTCACATACTGGTTTATGGTAGAGCTTATTCCTGTTTCATTTCATAAGTGATGAAGAAGAGGCTTGGGATGTTTAGGCTGCTGATTCAATTTCACACAGATGTTAGGCAGAGTAACTTCTAAAAATATAATGGTTTGCTTCCTAAGCCTGTTTTCTAAATCATTATGCTAAAATTTCTCAGTGTAGACATTTAAAATATTTGCTTACTGACTGAATGAATGAATGAGAAAAAGGGGCGGATCGCCAAGTGCTGCATGTAATGGAGGGTCATGTGAACACAGTTTATTTTGTTCATGTGGTGGAAATGTGGAAATTTTTTAAAAAGCGATGATATGGATCTATAGATTTGAAAGATGTCTTCATTACGTACATGGTAGATGTGCTGGAAGAGGAAGTTCAAAGCTAGGAGTAATTTCATTAGAGCTCAAAATAAATTGGCAAGGGGAATATGGACAAAATTATATCACAGAAGGATTGAGGATCTTTCAAGTTCTTGAGGGCACACTCCTTCTTTGCCTACTTTGGAGTCTCCTTTCCTTCTCCAATATACCACCTGGTCCAAAGGCAACATTAATTGCATCTTTCAAAAACAAGTACAGCATCTACTGACTTTATCATGGTGAAATGAGATGTTATATAGAGTGCTCAATGAAGTCCTTCAAGAAAATTTGTTTCTTCACCTTCCTACCATTACATTCTAAAATGACTTGGATACGACAGAGAAATGGATGTAAAATTACCCATCTTGAGTTTAGAAGATTAAACACAGTCACGAAAGTATTAAAAGATAAGGATAAAGTGTCCACACTTGGAAAACTTTACTTTGTGACTTTTGAAGGTAAAGTCAATAAGCGTGTTTTAATTGTGCTGACGTTTTCCTTATCCTGGTTAGGTCTATGATTCCAAATGAACTCTAAAATTTGGTTAAATATAATCTTATATTCAAATTGGAATAGAATCCTTGTCTGTCTACTTGTTTGCCCCTCCCCTACCCCCCGTCTCTCTCTGTACCAATACTTAAAATGGGTCTCTTAAACAGAACCCATCTAAGAGCATTTATTCTGATACATGTGATATGACAAGGTATCAGAGTTAAATAACATGTGATGAAATACATTGGGCTAAATTTCTAGTTTCTACTTTAAATGCCATAAATCTATTCATGTAAATAGGGGTTGAGATGAGATAGGAAACCTAATATGTAAGAAGCATATTCTAGGAACACATCAGAAAATGCAATCACAAAAATGCTAAAGATAGGGGATCTGCAAAATGTTATTCAGTTTTGCTGAGTGTGTAGGACCTTCATTTTCTGAAAATATAGAGTCCCACTGTGCATTATTTAACTTTCAGAGCAACGGAAAGCAGGGACCAGACTTGCAGAGTGATTTTTTTATAATAAAGAATCTGGGGAGTGACACAGAAGAAGAGAATGGAAAATAGGAAAGGAAATTTATTCTATGTCTCTCTCTCTCTGTTGATGTATTTTTTTTTTTTTTTTTGGCATAGAGAGAACATTAGCTGACTAATCTACAACCATCCTATTAGCATTAGTCTTATCAGAGATAAAATGAAAAACTGGCACGCACTGTTAATATTCTTTCTCTGTATTTTGGGTTGGTTTTTGATACTTTTATTTTTCTCTCTAGCTTTAGATAATTTATCTACTAATAGTATCAATAAATTCCCATAATCTAAAATATTTTGTTAATGATCCCAGCATGAATGTGATTAAAAATAAATACAAATAAGCATGAAAGAATCATCATAATTTCCTATGTGGGAAAAGTAAGGGAAGATAAATTAATGCTTGGACTTTTGTCACTGAATAATAATTAGAATGAGTCTGGAAGGTGGGAAGGAAGAAATGAGTGAAGTGGGTGAAGGGGGTCAAAAGTTACAAAGCTGCATTTAAAAAATAAATGAGATGTAATGTATAGCATGGTGACTATAGGAAAGTGAAAGTGAAAGTCGCTCAGTCCTGTCCGACTCTTTGCAACCCCATGGACTATACAGTCCCTGGAATTATCTAGGCCAGAATACTGGAGTGGGTAGCATTGTCCTTCTGCAGGGGATCTTTCCAACCCAGGGACTGAACCCAGGTCTTCTGCATTGCAGGCAAATTCTTTACCAACTGAACCACAAGGGAAGCCCTTTGACTATGGTGACTACAGTCAAGAATATTTTATACCTGAAAGTTGCCGAGAAAGTAGATCGTAAAAGTTGTCCTCACAAGAAAACCTGTTTTGTAACCATGTATGATGATAGGTGTTAACTAGACTTATTGTGGCCATCATTTCACAATATATACAAATATCGAATCATTATGTCGTACACTTGAAACTAATATAACGCTATGCATCAGTATATTAAATAACAAAGCATTATGATCCATAGAGAAAAGTCAACTGGAACGATCAGAACTTTAAATTATTAGTAGTAAACTGAAACTTCGAAAGAGATTACAGATTGTATATAGAAAAGATTCTATTGGAAATAATGCTTTATTTCCTGAAAAAGTATCAGTCACATGCTCTTCCAAGAAACATATATGGTGGAAAGAACTCCTTAGAGTCTGTGATAAGACTAAAAGTAGTTTGGTTATTTTGACTATCAAGAGCCCAATCGTTCACCCACGTTAAACACTGCTTTACCGTTGTGGGGGGGGAGTAAGTCAGCCGAGACGCGGGGGTCGGCTCTCTCCCCGCGGCCCCTGGCTCTTGCCCCTGTTCTGGGATGTGACGGCTGGGATCACTTCCGGCCCGGGCACGCGGCCCAGAGGCGCTGCTGGAGGCCCCGGGCAACTCCGCGCGCTCTGCACACGCGGGCTCCACCCGGCAGACGGCGCTCCCGCCGCGTCATGGCTGCGGGCACCGGGTCGGCCGCGTGGGGAGAGAGGGAACACGCCTGCAGGTCCTCGCAGCTTCCGGTTCGCTTGCAGCCTCGGAGCGGGCACCGCGCCTACCGCGAGCTCAGCGCGGACAGTGTGGACAGGAGTGGACTGGCTCCATGAGCAGCACATATAGGACTGTGTATGGAGATATAGTTTCAGAAAGAACTGCAGCTGCGGACATAGTGCCATCTGACAAATATTCAATAGATACTCTTTCAAGAGTATATAGTTTTCATCATTGTCAGCATTTTCTGTCTCCCGTGTAATCTCACGGTGTGAACGTTACCCTCTCGGATTGTCTGAGATGCTTCCTCCAGTGCAGACTCTGCAGCCTCTTCCTGCTTCTGTCTGGGCCACCATCACTCCCGGTGAGGACACAGCTCGGGGCCAACAAGCCAGAGAGCTGTAGCCTTCTCTCCTGAACTGTGTTATCAGAGCCCTGCCCTGTGGCCCTGCAGACTTCCGTAACGATTTTAGACATCCCCGCTGACCCCATTATCAGCGTTTCAAGGAAAATATCTGATGCTTCAGGAACAGGGAATTAAGCACAGGGAAAAGATTAAATCCTGGAGATATACGCTAGGTAACCACTTATACTGGACATTGTGACTTTGAGCTATGAACATCAAATGAGATTTTCACTTAGTATTTGAAAATAGACTTGAAGTATCCAGGAAAACAGTGACACGAGGGGAATCCTTAAGAATACGCCTGTTTTCCGATTAGCTTACAGACTATGTCTTCCTTATTACCAAAAAAAAAAAAAAAAAACAACAAACCAAAAAACTTCCAACTTGAATCAAACACACACACAAAATGCGTCTTCTTTTATACTGAATTTAAGTGACAAGTTCCTAAATATAAGAAAAGTAAATTATTCCTAAAAGTAATCAGCCATCTCAACCTAGCAGCAGAGTTTATCCCAGGAAAATTCAAACATAGCTCATTTGTCTAAAATATAAAGGATATGTACACAGAAACAGACACATATATGTATCACATTAAGAAATAAAAATGCATATTATAATGTATCATTTAAGAAGATAACCCAAACTTTCATTCATTTCTTATGCTTTAAAGATAAAAACTCTTGGAAAAATAGCAATAGGATATTTAAATAATAGGTATTTAGCCAAAAATCTATATTTTACTTAATACTGAATCAGAAGCACAAGGAGTCTGGAAACAAGGTAGTTGATGATTATTCTTTAATATTTTTAAAATAAAATCAAAGGAAGACAGATAAATTTGAAAGAAGAGGAGACTGAGTTATTGTATGGAAGTAACTACAGGTGTGAAGATTTTATAATAGAAAATATAAGGAAATGAATAATTCTTAAAATTACTAGACAATTTATATGAATTAAAAATATAAATAACAAATACATGTAAAGAAAAAAATGAAATAGCGTATTCATACAAAATCACGTTCAGTTCAATTCAGTTCAGTTGCTCAGTCGTGTCCGACTCTTTGCAACCCCATGAATTGCAGCATGCTAGGCCTCCCTGTCCATCACCAACTCCCAGAGTTCACTCAAACTCACGTCCATTGAGTCTGTGAAAATCATGTTAAACCTCATTAAAACCTGCAAAAAATAATAAGTACTCCATTTCTTATGTGACTGATAATACAGTAGAATAAATATAAATAAGAAAGCTATAGGAATAGATATTTGATTTTATGTTGACAAAGTAAAGCAAGGACAGTGTGAACACATAATCTTTGCAAAAACTGTCACTGTCCAATCATCACATCCTTCATGGTTTGAGCATAACTTACATTTAATTCCCTTCAAAAGTCTATTCTAAGAACAGACAACTCAACCATGTAGGGTTGAAAGCTCTGTCTTTGTTGGGTAGGCTAGACTTGTGCAATGACTGAATCAAAAGAGCCCTGGCTTAAGTATTTATATCCAAAAGGCAAGAATGGTTAATACATAATTTCATCTTCACAGACAAGTAAGAAATTCTTCTATGTTAAAATGCATTTATTCAACAAATATATATTACATTCTTCTGCTATACCAAGCCCTGGAGATTCATGATGAGTTAGAAACAGTTCCTGCCTCAGGGAGCCTGTGGCATCCTGCATAGAAAGAAATCTAATAAACTGAGTTTAAAATTGAAGACTTCAAGCTTTTCTTATGAATCTAAATAAACCCTTATTCACATACAGATATTACTCTTTCTGACAGGATTTAGATATAATCTATAGATGGTGAATTTAATGTGAGGATATTAAAGATAAGCCTGCTCTTTAAGGGATTGTGCACTGCAAAAGTTGTTGGCATCTGTTCTTGAAATGGGTAATTTGTATATAAAATTGAATTAGACTAAGAGACACAAATACCTTAAGTCACAGATATTTAGGCTGTATGTATATTCATTAAGAACTATTTTGATTTGAAATGAACCTATCTTGTTTCTGAATATCACTACTACTCTACAGGAGTGTTATGTGATAAAGTGCCATGCTTGCGTGTGGGTAAAAATGCAGCTTTTGAATTTCTGGCAGGAGACTGAGGTTGCAATTAAAGGAATAATTGTCAGAGAGAAGGTTACATTCTACCTTTTGTTTCTAACGCTAGAAGTTCCTTTTTTCAGACACATAGCTTTAGCTTTACTTCAGATATCTAACTTTATAATGATATTTGTTGTACACTGATAAAAAAGTGAATAAAATCTATCCAAAAACTTTATAGGCCGGTGTATATGATCATTCAAAATTAATACATGTATATGTTCAGTTGCATATATCTAAAATCCAATTCTGGAAGTGATATAAGAAATTAGATTAAATATTTGATTTCAAACATCTTCGTGGTAAATTCTTCCTGAACTTCAAGTTAACTGCTTTTTATGAAGGTCTATAGAGCAGCCCTGTGGCTCACACGGTAAAGCGTCTGTCTACAATGCGGGAGACCCAGGTTCTATCCCTGGGTTGGGAAGATCCCCTGGAGAAGGAAATTGGCAATCCACTCCAGGACTATTGCCTGGAAAATCCCATGGACAGAGGAGCCTGGTAGGCTACAGTCCATGGGGTCGCAAAGAGTCGGACACAACTGAGCGACTTCACTGTATAGACTGTGGAAGAACTTAATCCATGAGCTTGATGGATATGAAATACTGAAAATATTTATGAGGGGATATGTGCCGAAAAACTCTGTTATTAACCAGATACATCTTACCAGTGGACTCTTCTAGTGATTTTGTAGAATAACTCTTCCTCATCCATTCAACATAGGTCATGCCCTTAAATACAGTTTATTTATATTGGGGGTAAATATTTGATTTTTTTTCTATTTAATAATCAATTTTCAGGGTAGTGAATAAGCACTTTTTCAACTAAATATTATATACAAAGTAGTTTGTTTCATTTCTCTATTTCTTTCTCTAATCAGCCCACTGGTCAATATTAGCCAGACTTCATGTGATGATGATGTGACGTGATATGATATAGAAAGCATCAGCCTTGAGATCGTCTTTGTTTCACTCTGCCCCCCCCAAAAAAAAATTGAACTTAAATCTGTATAAGCCTTTCCTTCTGAGTTCTCATCAACAGAATATATGAAGCCTAAAGGCAAGATGAGCCTGCTCTGTCTGAAAGAATTTGGGAGACAGAACAGTCAAATGCAGTCAGTACGCTTTGTTTAGATCCTGATTTGGATATTCCAACTGTCTAAAGACTTCTTTGATAATAGGGAGGATTTGAAAATAGACTGGACATTAAATAATAGTAAGAAGCCTTTTAAAATTTTAGGTGTGAAAATGTCATATGGTTATGAATAAAGGGTCTTCATTTATTTCTATTTAGATATTATTGGAAACATTTAGAGAAGAAATGGCAAAAGAAATGTCATAGTGTCTAGAATTTGTTTTAAAATACAGCAGCAGACAATTATAAAAGAGAAACAAGAGAATAGATGAAACCATTACAGAAAAATTCCAATTAGTGTTGAAGCTTGATATTGATTCTGCCATATTTATGGTGTGTTTGAAGCATTTTATATTAAAATTTAAAGAAAGTGAAGTCAAAATAAAGCTCTTCAGCAGTGTTAGAATTGAATAATTAACCATTAATATATCTATTCATACTATGCAATCATGTAAATATTATTGGGATAAATATACCAAATATTTACTGTCTGAGCCAGGGTTTCCCTGGTTGCTCAGACAGTAAAGAATCTGCCTGCAATGCAGGAGACCAGATTTGATTCCTGGGTCAGGAAGATCCCCTGGAGAAGAGAATGGCAACCCACTCCAGTATCTTTGCCTGGAGAATGCCATGGACAGAGGAGCCTGGCAGAACCCAGTCCATCGGGTCTTGGGGTAGGGAGTCGTACATGGCGGAGCGGCTAACGCATGCCAAAGTGGGAAAGAATATGATAGAGAATGAAAAGCAAACAGTTTGGGATGCGGTTGCTTGCTTTTGTCTTTGTGTGCCCTGTGACCTTGGGTAAGTTTCTTAGCCACTCAGGATTTCTATTTTTTCTTTTTTAAAATAAATACAATATTTTCTGCATGACTAAAATGGGACAGTCTTTGAAAAATGACTAGTAAAATAAAATATACTAAACTCTACAAACTTTTCCCTTCGTAATCGTTTCTCATAGTTGTTGATGATTTTAATGATGGCAATATCGTCATTATTATCATTCTCACTTTAGAAATCTCACTTGACGTTGCTTTAAAAATCTAGGTCAGATGAATTCAACAACTCTATGGCATGGACGTCTCCAGAAAAGAAATAATCTCACACACCTTTCCATAAGAAAGACCCCAAACATCCCTTTGTTAAGCATATATTTAATGAGTACCTACCATATACAGACAGAGTCCCTTCTCTAAGAGTTAGGAATAAAGCACTAAACAAGATCACCAGTGTCTCTATACTCAGATGACTGCTATTCTAGTTAAAATGTTGCACTAGGCTTGAAAACATAAATTCAGTAGTTTGAAGTATTGAAGTGTATGAAATTCAGTAAATTTCAATGAAAGTACACTAATGTTAGTTATAATCTATACAGAAGCATTGGGTGAAGCATTGAATATGATCAGATTCATACCAAAATCAGTATTCACAACTAAAATGAGAGATTCACTATATTTTTCTGAGCCATAATTAACAAAACCCAGATTTTGGTTTATTTCTTTTACATTTTCTGTTATTCATCTTCTGCATGCAACATAAATAAATACAGGAAAATATTTACAAATTATGACAAATTTAATTAGTTAAAGTGCACCACTTTATTTTCATTCAATTCAGTTCAGTTCAGTTCAGTTGCTCAGTAGTGTCCGACTCTTTGCAACCCCACGAAGTGCAGCACGCCTGGCCTCCCGGTCCATCACCAACTCCTGGAGTTCACCCAAACTCATGTCCATCATGTCAGTGATGCCATCCAGCCATCTCATCCTCTGTCATCCCCTTCTCCTCCTGCCCCCAAATCCCTCCCAGCATCAGAGTCTTTTCCAATGAGTCAACTATTCACATGAGGTGACCAAAGTATTGGATTTTCACCTTTAGCATCAGTCCTTCCAAAGAACATCCAGGACTGGTCTGCTTTAGAATCGACTGGTTGGATCTCCTTGCAGTCCAAGGGACTCTCAAGAGTCTTTTCCAACACCACAGTTCAAAAGCATCAATTCTTTGGTGCTCAGCTTTCTTCACAGTCCAACTCTCACATCCATACATGACCACTGGAAAAACCATAGCCTCGACTAGATGGACCTTTATTGGAAAAGTAATGTCTTTGCTTTTCAATATGCTATCTAGGTTGGTCATAACTTTCCTTCCAAGGAGTAAGTGTCTTTTGATTTTCATTATTTACTTTCTAATATTACTTCTAATTTCCAGACAAATATTTCTCTATGTTTTAAGATATGTGTAATTTTAAGTCTGTGCATCATTTTCAAATTTCTGCAACAATATGGTTCAGTTTCTTCAGCCCAGTTTATGAGACTGCATTTTTGGAGTAACAGGGCAAGCAATTATTTAAGTCTACATGTTACATACTACATGTTTTACATGTGGTAAGTTTATTGCATTTTACATTTAATCTACTATAGAATGTGACTCTTTTTCTTCTTTTAAGCTATATCTTCCTAATCTACCTCAATTTTGAGAAAACTATGAGATTTTGTTTTAAAAAAGAGTTATGTAATTTTTTTTAAAAAAACTTATAAAGCAGAAAGAAACACATTAGAAAAATCCTGTCATACTATATTTATTTTCAACTTGCATTATGATCCTGACCACTGGAATATTATTAGCCTCATTGATGTGTCTCTCTTACATTAACTTTTATTCCTATAAATACAATTGTTGTTTAGGTCTTCATCATTGCAGGGAAGTATTTACTTTTAAATTTTAAGTAGGTGTCATGATGATCTTGGTGACATTACAAATCAAGGATTTTCTGTTTTTGATGACTTCCAGAAGTATTCTCCACAGATATTTGTAGCAACTTTAGCTATCTGATCAGGTAACCTTATTTTATCCACCAGAAGAAATTTGGATCCAACTTTTCTCTTATGATTAAGTGATATTTGCATTATTGAACTTGTCTCAAGGTTATTATTTTTTTAAAGAGCTATAAGATCTCAGTATCTGTCTGCAAGTTTATATATGTCTATATGTATATGTTACTCCTGGGGGCTTTCAAGGGTTTCCTTTTGTTAACTCTTCTGACACCAGAACTGTTAAAAGATAAACTGGGGCATATCAAAAATTTGAAGAGTTCAATTGAGCAAAAATGTATTTGAATGGACCAGTACCAAACCAGAGGAGGCTAGGAATATTCTGCTTTAGTGGGCTTCAAAGAATGAAGAGATTATTATAAAATATATGGAATATTTGTCTTTGTCTGACTTATTCAATTGATAATCTCTCAGTTCAGTTCAGTTCAGTCGCTCAGTTGTGTCTGACTCTTTGCGACCCCATGAATTGCATCACGCCAGGCCTCCCTGTCCATCACCAACTCCCGGAGTTCACACAAACTCAAGTCCATTGAGTCGGTGATGCCATCCAGCCATCTCATCCTCTGTCGTCTCCTTCTCCTCCTGCCCCCAGTCTCTTCTAGCATCAGAGTCTTTTCCAATGAGTCAGCTCTTCGCATGAGGTGGCCAAAGTATTGGAGTTTCAGCTTCAGCATCAGTCTTTCCAATGAACACCCAGGACTGATCTCCTTTAGGATGGACCTGTTGGATCTCCTTGCAGTCCAAGGCACTCTCAAGAGTCTTCTCCAACACCACAGTTCAAAAGCATCAGTTCTTTGGCGCTCAGCTTTCTTCACAGTCCAACTCTCACATCCATACATGACCACTGGAAAAACCATAGACTTGACTAGATGGACCTTTGTTGGCAAAGTAATATCTCTGCTTTTCAATATACTCCAGTAAAATTATTTTTAAAAAAAAGATGGAATTATTAATTCATAAAACATTCATTTGATCACAGAGCCAGCATTAAGTCTGAAGCTGAGGATTTAAAAGTGAATAAGGAAGTCTTTGCCTTACATAGCTAACAGCTCAGTGGAGTTTGTAAGACTTAAAGTGGGAGGTCATACATGAATTAGGGGAAAATCATAGACTCAAGATCTTGTACACCGTTTGGTGCAGCTTTATGTAAAGAATTTGCTTTTGGGACTCCCCTGCTGGCACAGTGGATAAGAATCTGTCTGCCAACGTGGGTTCAATCCTGGTCCAAGAAGATTCCACATGTTGTGGAGCCACTAAGACCATGAGCCACAGCTCCTGAAGCCTGCACACTCTAGGACCCAGGAGACACCACCAGTAGCCCCTGGGAAGCCCATGCTCCCCAGCGACTAAGCTCTGCAACGAGAGAAGCCATGGCAACCAGAAGCCAAGCACAGCCACCAGCGAGCAGCCCCAGCCCCAGCAACCAGAGGAAGCCCACGAGCAGCAACCGAGACCCAGAGCAGCCCAAGGAAAGAAGGAAACGTAAGGAAGGAAGGACGCCTACCGTGAACAGCTTTCTGCAGCAGAGATCACCAATGCTTGCTTTGCGCCAGCCAACCAGATGGTGAAATGTGACCCTCGCCGTGGTAAACACATGGCCTGCTGCTGTTGCACCATGGCGACATGGTTCCCAAAGATGTCCGTGCTGCCGTGGCCGCCATCAAGACCAAGCGCAGCATCCAGTTTGTGGACTGGTGCCCCACTGGCTTCAAGGTTGGCATTAACTACCAGCCTCCCACTGTGGTACCTGGTGGAGACCTGGCCAAAGTACAGCGAGCTGTGTGCATGCTGAGCAACACCACAGCCATCGCTGAGGCCTGAGCTCGCCTGGACCACAAGTTTGACCTGATGTATGCCAAGCGTACCCTTGTTCACTGGTACTTGGGTGAGGGCATGGAGGAAGGAGAGTTTTCTGAGGCCCATGAGGACATGCTGCCCTTGAGAAGGATTATGAGGAGGTTGGAGCCGATAGTGCTGAGGGAGATGGTAGGGTGATGAGTATTAGCATGTCTGCTGCAGTTTCATCTTGGGACTGTATTATTTGTGTTCGGTGGAGCTGCCCACTGTGGCCCTATCTTGTCAATAAAGGTGATATTTCCACTTCCAAGGTCACGCTGTATCATAGTAAATATTTACTTATTGAAGGCAAGTTTGGGATGGAGGAGGCTGGCAGTTTCCAAGAGATCATTTGCTCAACATTTCAAGTGGTTTCTGTGTACTGTGCTAAGGGGTTTGTCTATTTCACTTAGACCTCAAATGATGACTGGTGATAAAAATCATAAGTGAAGCAATAATAATAATAATAAATGATTAAAATGTCAAAAAATGATTTTGATAAAAGTTGCTTTCGATTAGCTCACAAAATGGTTAAATTCTCTGCTTTTTCTCAAGATCGAAACTTCTGGGTTCATGTGTCCACCTCCATTTCACTCTTTGTTTAAATCATTTTAGGAGGACCCCTCTCTTTCCTAAGCTGTCTTTCACCTCCAGGAATGTATCAAAAGCCCTGCTGATTTCAGGGGAGCCATGGACTCAGAGGAAAAGTAAATTAGTATTTTAGTTAAGGAGCACTGACTGTGTTATGAGATTCACATGGGCCTGACGGCACAGAACAGGGGGTTAAATTCGTGATCAGGGGATCAAGGCTCTGCAAGGTCCACAGCTGAGCCATAGGCTTGCTTAGCACTGATCCGAACTTCCCTGTCTGCGTGTGGCTGGTGGAGTGGTTGTATGCGTGCATGTGCTTGGGCTGGGACAAAGACACGTTTATTTGTTTGTTTCTTTTCTTTTTTAAAGTGTGTGCTTACATATAATAGTTTTTATCTCTTACTGCTCTATCACTCTCTTGCCCTATCCCCATCTTCCCCCACGCCCCGCCCCACACCCCGCCCTGTGCCCCGTCTCACCATAACCACTAGTTTGTTCACTACCGGGGTCCAGCTCTGGTGGATCCAGGGTAATTCGAAGCGGGAATGGAGTCGGTGATTAGGAAAGAATTATTTAATTAGAGATATAAAGAGAGATTAGGGAAGAATAGTGTAGTGAGAGAAAGGAGAGAAAATAGAGGAGAAAAAGAGGCTGTATTCCTTGGTTTACATAGAAAGCCAATTAAGCCCCGAGACAAGGGACTTGCACCTTCTATGTAGGCCGCAGGCGCCCGCTTGAATAGCGGAGGGTGCCCCAACTTGGGCTCCCTCTCACGTGGGTCTTAGAAGCCCAGGCAAATAAGTAGACACAGCGAGCATCTCTGCTCCAGATGGGAATTCAGCCTGAAAAGGAGAATAAGAAAAGAAGACACGGGGGGAGCCACATTTCCAAGAAACTGGTCTGTCTCTTTATTTTCCAGGAAAGCTTTTATACTTTAAGTTGTACATAGAGATCAATGGATAATACAAAGTCATGCAGGGTCAGCAGCCCTGACCCTTATTGAGACCAGGCTTTCTCTCTGCATACCTAGTTGTATACACAGGTCTTAGGTGATTTACATCATTTTCTGGCCAGGAGGCCTATTAGCATTTTATGGCCCTTTTCTGATAAGGGTCCATCAGCCAGAAAACTTATTTGCCCTAAAAGTGTTGTTCTTACTAAAGTCTGGTGCCACTCTCAGAAAGCACTAATTAAGACTACATTCTTACATAGCAAGGATACAACAATTTATAACAAGGAAGGAGGAGTACAGTGATTTATAACAAAGAGAAAATTCATTAACTCAAAAGTCTAGTATTGCTAACATCAAAACTACAATATTCCTTTTTCTATATCCCAATTACATTGATTAATATCCTCCAGGTGCCTAAAAGATAAAGGATATGGAGGCCTGGCGGCAATCATTAACTCAATGAAAACCTTCACCAGTATAATTCTTAGCTCTTTGAAAAGGGCTCTATATCTTTAAGATGTTTTAAGCTTCCTACCTCTCGAGGTTGGGGGGCTGTAACCAATCACATGAGTAACTGTAACAGTCCGGGTAAAACTGTCAGGCAAGTTAGAGAGCCATCAGAGGGGTCTGAGCTGAGACACTCCTTTTATATGCAGGAGACTGTTAACTGGAGCTCTACGTTAACTTTTTCCAGAGAAAGGTGGCAGGGGATAGCCCCCTGTTAATGTCATAAGAGTTGGTGACAGGCATAATACAATAAAGCAGTCAGACTCTGGTTTTGGGGTAGATGCCCGAGAAAGTCCAGGGGGACCCTCGAGGCCTGATCTCGCCTTTGCCCTGTCAGGCTTCTTCCTCATGACCTTTGCCACAGGCGGGATTCCCCATGCTGGCTCCCAGCAGTTCACTGTATCTGTGAGCCTTTTTCTTCTTTGGTTATATTCACTAGTTTGTTGGGTTTTTTAGATTTCACATATAAGTGCTGCCCTACAGTGTTTGTCTTTCTCTGTTTCCTTTAAATATTCATCTATATAAATACTGTTCAAATTAACAATTTTATTCTTTAATTGAATCTTCCCATTTGCAAATTATTCACAAAAATATTTTCACTAATATAAAGAAGAAAAGTGAATGGATAAAAGTATCAGACACTGCTTAGCAAATCAGAAACATTATTTCTTTATGACTAAACTACTAACTGGCAATACAATTAAATTATTTTTCCAACTAAATGGGTTCTGTTTTGTTTTGTCTTTTCTTTCCCATTCAACATGAAGGCAATGGTGAGTTAAAGTGTGCAAATTACTTGGAGTTCTCAGAAGAAAAGCACAATATGAATATAATCATCAGAATAATCATCAAAATCTTAATATCATTAAGGTGTCTGGCTCTAAGCTGATCCTTAGTTATTGATTTGACAAATGATATTTTCATGACTTTAAAAAAAAATCAAATATCTTGGTCTGGTGATCTTCATTACAGTTGGAGTTGGGTCCTAAAATTTAGCTTACACTGTACTCAAATGTGCAGAGAAAGTTTTAATTAAATTTATTTGGTGTTTAAGTCACTTTGAACTTCCTCATGGGAGGAAATATAAATAAAGGCCCAAACTGTTTAAGCTTTGACCAACATGCAATATTCTAATCTGTCCCATGTAGTGAACTGGCCCCCCTCTCGCCTTCCCCCCTCCTGTGGGAGCAGCAGGTACCCATGGAGGGGCTGATGGGACCGTGACACCTGGAGGACAGCCGGTCCTGTCCCACGAGCATCCTTGCAGTGTCCTTCAGTAGGAGGTCATCTCTCTGGTTTGCAGATTGCTAGGGACCTCTTGAGAACCAAGCTCAGGAAGGAAAATGAGTGACGTGTACATCACTCCCTTGTTCTTCTTCTTTTCAATCCACAGGCTAGAAAAAGCAATCTTTTACTTAAAAAAAAAAAAAATACCGTCTCTCTCTATTGTCTAGGTGGAAGAGCCCTTCTAAAGGAGATCTCTTAATTCAAAGATTTGGAAAGACCAGTCTTGGGCTTTCATGTTTTAAGGTGCCCACCAGGATATTTGTGGGAAAAAATCTTAATACTGTAGATTGATCTGAAAGACTACTATAGCCTCACTGAGTAACTCAACCTCCCAGAAATTGAATATTCATATATTCTTTTTCTTTGCATTTTCCCTGTAAGAAATCGTATTCTCCCTCTAGACAGAAGATGCCTCAGGCCAACAAAGTGAAAATCATGTACACAGAAAAGTAAAAGAGAAAGCTCATTAACATTTTTCTAACTAACTCTTGGTTTCACACAATCTTTGAGATGTCTTTAAAATGTGGTTAGTTGTGAGGTTTTCTGTTTTGGAAATGTCATGAAATGCATACAGAGGTTCCATCTAATCTGTGTAGGGTACTCAATCCCTTAGTTAACCCAGACCTTTGACTGTGTGGATCACAATAAACTGTGGAAAATTCTGAAAGAGATGGGAATACCAGACCACCTGACCTGCCTCTTGAGAAATCTGTATGCAGGCCAGGAAGCAACAGTTAGAACTGGACATGGAAACACAGACTGGTTCCAAATAGGAAAAGGAGTACATCAAGGCTGTATATTGTCACCCTGCTTATTTAACTTCTATGCAGAGTACATCATGAGAAATGCTGGACTGGAAGAAACACAAGCTGGAATCAAGATTGCCAGGAGAAATATCAATAACCTCAGATATGCAGATGACACCACCCTTATGGCAGAAAGTGAAGAGGAACTAAAAAGCCTCTTGATGAAAGTGAAAGAGGAGAGTGAAAAGTTTGGCTTAAAGCTCAACATTCAGAAAACGAAGATCATAGCATCCGGTCCCATCACTTCATGGCAAATAGATGGGGAAACAGTGTCAGACTTTATTTTTTTGGGCTCCCAAATCCCTGCAGATGGTGACTGCAGCCATGAAATTAAAAGACACTTACTCCTTGGAAGGAAAGTTATGACCCACCTAGATAGTATATTCAAGAGCAGAGATATTACTTTGCCGACTAAGGTCCGTCTAGTCAAGGCTATGGTTTTTCCTGTGGTCATGTATGGATGTGAGAGTTGGACTGTGAAGAAGGCTGAGTGCTGAAGAATTGATGCTTTTGAACTGTGGTGTTGGAGAAGACTCTTGAGAGTCCCTTGGACTGCAAAGAGATCGAACCAGTCCATTCTGAAGGAGATCAGCCCTGGGATTTCTTTGGAAGGAATGATGCTAAAGCTGAAACTCCAGTACTTTGGCCACCTCATGCGAAGAGTTAACTCATTGGAAAAGACTCTGATGCTGGGAGGGATTGGGGGCCGGAGGAGAAGGGGACGACTGAGGATGAGATGGCTGGATGGCATCACTGATTCGACGGACGTGAGTCTGAGTGAGCTCCGGCAGTTGGTGATGAACAGGGAGGCCTGGCACGCTGCGATTCATGGGGTTGCAAAGAGTCGGACACGACTGAGCGACTGAACTGAAGTGAACTGAGCAAGCACTCTCAGAATAGCAAGCACTGGCAAGGCTCAGCATCAATTCACATATTTTCTTATCAAGTTATTTCCTTTTCCTTTTTGATCTTTAGGGCTGTCCCTTCTGTCCTGGTAAAACCATCCTGAGTTTTGTTTCAATGTGTATGTTCGGTACCTTATTTCACATATATTGCATATTATGTTTTACCTATCTTTATTTCCTATTAAGATTTTCAGGAAACCTGAAAATCATGTTGCAGGAAATGAAAGTCTCTTCTATATCCAAGCTTCACATATTATCAGCCCCACTGCATGTTTACTTTCTATTTTTAAAAATTCTTTGTCATTTTAAGCCAGAAGTTATGTCTTATTCTTTGTTCTAACTATAAAAGAGCAAGGCTTATGCAAGAGTTGAGAATAAACAGAAGCAAAAAGACATACTTCTATGATTAAATAAAATTTGTAAATATATTTACAACTCTATCTGTAAGTTTAAGGGTATTCCACAATGACCAGATAGCATGTTTTAAGTATACACAGAAAACTGCCTAGGTTATGTTACTGCTCAGCAAGAAAATGTCAACCAGGAGAAGGTAATCTAGCTAGTAGCACTGTTTCACCCTCCTTCAATGTACACGTTGTGTTTCCAAACAGATTCACATAACCAAGGCAAGATAGAGATAAAATAACAAATGCAGTTGAGCATGTATAATTGTAAGGGAAAGGAACATGCTAGAGAAAAAAATATCTGGTAGACTTCCATTTTGAAGATTTCCTTTGACTTACTGACTGTAACCAAATTCCGTTTTATAAAAGTTCATTTCAGTTGAGTCACTCAGTCGGGTCCAACTCTTTGAGACCCCATGAACTCTAGCACACCTGTTCATCACCAACTCCTGGAGTTTACTCAAACTCACATCCATTGAGTCAATGATGCCATCCAACCATCTCATCCTCTGTCATCCCCTTCTCCTCCTACTTCAATCTTTCCCAGCATCAGGGTCTTTTCAAATGAGTCAGTTCTTCGCATCAGGTGGCCAAAGTATTGGAGTTTCAGCTTCAGTATCAATCCTTCCAATGAATATTCAGGACTGATTTCCTTTAGGATGATGGATGTTGGCAATTTGATCTCTGGTTCTTCTGCCTTTTCTAAATCCAGCTTGAACATCTGGAAGTTCATGGTTCATGTACTGTTGAAACCTAGCTTGGAGAATTTTGAGCATTGCTTTGCTAGCCTGTGAGATGAGTGCAATTGTGTGGTAGTCTGAACATTCTCTAGCATTGCCTTTCTTTGGCACTGCCTTTATTTGGGATTGAAATGAAAACTAACCTTTTCCAGTCCTGTGGCCACTACTGAGTTTTCCAGATTTGCTGTCATATTGAGTGCAGCACTTTCACAGTATCATCTTTTAGGATTTGAAATAGCTCAACTGGAACTCCGTCACCTCCATTAGCTTTGCTCATGGTGATGCTTTCTAAGGCCCACTTGACTTCACATTCCAGGATGTCTGGCTCTAGGTGAGTGATCGTACCATCGTGGTTATCTGGGTCATGAAGATCTTTTTTGTATAGTTCTTCTGTGTATTCTTGCCACCTGTTCTTAATATCTCTGCTTCTGTTAGGTCCAGACCATTTCTGTCCTTTATCGAGCCCATCTTTGCATGAAATGTTCCCTTGGTATCACTAATTTTCTTGAAGAGATCTCTGGTCTTTCCCATTCTATTGCTTTCTTCTATTTCTTTGCATTCATCACTGAGGAAGGCTTTTTTCTCTCTCCATGCTCTTCTTTGGAACTCGGCATTCAAATGGGTATGTCTTTCCTTTTCTCCTTTGCTTTTAACTTCTTTTCTTAGCTATTTGTAAGGCCTCCTCAGATAATAAGATCTGTTTCACTGCATGCCACAACTACTGGTCTGTAAAGCCGTGGTAGTGAGAAGCCCATCCCTGCAACTAGAGAAGAGCCCCTGCTCGTCTCAACTGGAGGAAGCCTGTGTGCAGCAGCGAAGACCCAGTGCAACCAAAACTAGAGAAATAATAAAAATGTCTATCTCACAAGCTTATTGAAATTATGAAATTAAAGTGGAATACCTTACAGTTGGCTGTACTATTCATCACTGTGTAATTATAAGATTTGGATATTTCTGGGTGCCTGAAAGTTTACTGAATCAAAGTTTTGTAACTATTTACAGATTTCGTCTTCTATTAAACCATGGAGGAGGCAAACTTTTCCTTCAGTGGAAAGCAGAGTAAAAGTCTACATCAGTGCAAGTCTCTACACTATTTCCACTCTCAGGTTTAGATGCCTGGATTTCAAACTGGGTTCAGATTCCTGCTCTGTAACCTGCTAGGGGCATGCTTTGCTCCTAGTAAGAAGCAAATTACGTGCCATTATTTAATCTCTAAGAGCTTCTTTAGTTTCCTCTTTTCTCAAATGGAGATAATATGTCTAGCACATTAAAAGCACTCAACAAGTGTTCGCTTTTTACTGTTTGGTAGTGCTAGAGACGACTATCATACAAATTTTAACTTTCCAAGTTCACTATAACAGAAAAATAACTGTCAGACTCAAAGAATAAACAAAGGAAAAAAAGAAATAGCTTGTGGTACTGAGAATGGAATCTTAGGAATCATAAAATGTACAATATCCTCAACTCTAAAATATGCTTAATTAGAACTTATGAACATTCAATATATGTATATAAAAGGCCTCTTTTCTTGGTTACTTTCTTATTTGTTTTAGTTTCTTGCTTTGCCTTTCAAGTCTTTAAGGGATTTGATCTTGTTCACACTAATATTTCAGTAGAGTTACAGGATTTTGTGCTGTGTGTGTGTGTGTGTTGGCTATGTTGGTAAGATTAGGTAAATAAAAGATCACGAACTTGCACCAATTTTTAATCAACTATTTCACTGCTTCCCTCATAGCTCAGTTGGGCTTGCCTCATAGTTCAGATGGTAAAGAACCCGCCTGCAATGCAGGAGGTCCCAGTTCAATTCCAGGAAGATCCTCTGGAGAAGGGATAGGATACCCAGTCCAGTATTCTGGAGAATTCCACGGACTGTACAGTCCATGGGGTTGCAAAGAGTCTGACACGACTGAGCAACTTTCAGTTCACTTCATGTGACTGCTTGGGGTCCCCAGGTGGCACCAGTGGTAAGGAACCCACCATTGGTGGGTTCGACCCCTGGGTTGGGAAACGGCAACCCACTCCAGTATTCCTGCCTGGGAAATCCCTGGACAGAGGACTTGGCAGGCTACAGTTCAGGGGGTTGCAAAGAGTCGAACACTGCTGAGCACGACACAGCAATCACAGCAGTCACTGCTTAAACTTTTTTATCCAAGATGATGTCACTGTCATGTTATGGCAACTTTCAGATTTGCAGTGTAGTGGAAGAGCCTCTTAGGAAGTTATTTTCAAGTAGTTCCATGAAATTCATTTAACCCTGGGTATGAAGGGGTTGGAGAGAGAAGGTAGATTTCTCAGGGCTCACCCCCAGTTTAACTAAAAATGATTCTCTAGTTGACCTGTTATCATATTGAGTTTCCTTGCACAGTAAGAGATGGGGACCAGTATTGACAGGATAATTTTAACAGTTTGTTTAGTAGTTAAGAGAAAGGCATGCTTAATTGTTTTGTCTAATAAAGAAAAAATACTTTTGTACTGTAGAGAAATCTGTTGAGGGTGGGTGAGAAGATAAGGAAAGAGAGAGAGAAAACAGAATAGAGGCTGAGACTTGGTGAAGGTGGGTCAATAAAGCTTTTCTTTGGTAGGACGACCAAATGGTGATGCTTACTCTTCCATTGGAAATTATGGTGTTTCTGTGATGTAAGACCTGACTCTACTTTTTTAGTGAATAGAACTTATTGAATCGTGAATGTTGCTCATAACTTCTATTTCTACCAGTGCTGAAAAAAAAATTTAACATTTTACTTAGGGGCAGTTCTCTTGGAAAGGGTTACTGAGGCAGAGAACTCCATGAAAATGTCATCACAGACATTTGTATAAATACAACAGGAGAGTCTGACTTTCCTGTGGTGCAGAATTTTAGGGTTTGGAAGTGTTTAACCAACACGTCTAGAGTGTCAGACTGGAATCTGGGCTGCTACATGGGTAAGATTTCATTTGGAGAAAGAATGCTTAGTTGGAAAAATATTCCTATAGTAAATGTTTCTTATAATTTCATCCTATTTTGAACACAGAAGAAGGTATTCTACTTCCCATATACCATAAAAATTTTTTAACTGAAATTGAATTTACAGCAAGAATCTCAAAACACTGATCTATCCCAACACATTTCTGGATGTATTGGAGGCAATATACATAGAAATGAAGCAGAGATCATAGTCACAAGACGACTGGTGATTTCCAAGAACTAACTAAGTAGGTCCAGGAAGACCCTTGGCAGAGAACCTTTTACTACTTCACACTTGAGTAAAGTTTGTTATAAGGTGTGGTATTCCCAATGTGCTGTTTGCTATTCAACACATGGCTTCACTATTCTAAGTCACCTCATTGGCCAAAGTGTGAGTCTCTACTAAAAAATTAATAGTTTAAAAAATTGGTGGTCAATACCTGGTTGAAAATTGATGGTCAGTATTCATTGGTTGAATGAATAGTTGCATGAAGAAATGAGTGGCATTTACAACTTTGCAAATATCATATTATCTACTGCTAGACCTGTCCTAATCTCATTTTCAGAGATTATCTCATTACTAATGGAGAAATATAAACATAAGCCTTATCATGGTAGTATTTTGTTAATTGTGAGGGTAAAACCAATATTTAATAAAACCACTTGTGATAGGGGAATTTGGACATGAAACTAAGTAATAGTCATATAAGGTCAGTTATATGTGGTTATGATTAGTGGGCCTGTGTATCCTCTTAGCATGACATATAAGGAGTCTTCCAAGTAAAAACTCACCCAAAGAGTTAGAAAAATGAGCATGAGAATAGGTGGCGATTGTATAAGAGCAGCAAGCTTGGTGTCTGTGTTGACCACGTTAACCATTAGCTCTAGCGCTTCCCTTTCCCCCTTCTATTTGTTCCAGGTATCTGAGCCAGAGGGCAGTGGAGTGGGGATTAAAAATATATATTTGAAATAGCTACTTCATTAAACTGTCTGTTAGGCATTGGTATCATAAGTCAGTAATATTATGGGATCCATGTAAAAGGAATGTGAAAAAGAAAGTGGTACTTTTTACTTTTGCGGTGAACTCTGACCACAATGGAGCCACTTTTCATAAATCTTAGATTCAAGAGTGTTTACTGGTGGCATCAGGAACAGAAGTCCTCTTGGCACAGGCAATCCTGGAGAGGCATTTGTCTACTCATTCGCTTGTCCACTCAGCCAGCACACGTTTATTCGCGGCTTGGATGATGTGCTAAGGAGATAATTCAGTTTCTTGGTGTGCTCAGTCATTCAATCACGTTCAACTCTTTGCAGCTCTGTGGACTCTAGCCTGCCAGGCCCCTCTGTCCATGGGATTTTCCAGGCAAGAAATACTGGAGTATGCCGCCGTTTCCTATTCCAGGGGGCCTTCTTGACCCGGGATGGAACCCACCTCTCTTATGTCTCCTGCATTGGCAGGCAGATACTTTATCACTGTGCCACCTGGGAAACCCTCACAGACATGAGACAAAGCTAAATTTGCAGAATATTTTTACAGACTCCATGCCACCATCTGCTGAATCTTTTTTGTTTTCTAATTTCTTTTTTGCTTATGAGGTCACGAAACTCATACAGTATTGGTTTTGAAATACTCAGAAGATATAGATGTATTTCTTAATTTGGTCTGTTCGCTCTTTCTACTTCTTACACCACCTACTTCTTAGTATTGGCTCTAGGTTTTCTGCCCGTTGTTTCTCTGTTGGTTGCTTTTTATAGCACCCTGGGTCAGGTTTCTTGGATGCCAGACAATACCTGTGGATCCTTTCTGTGATCATGACGAGAGCTCCAAAACCTTCTGTCCTCACACCGCCTCTGCAGAGCACAAACCAGTCTCTATGTTTCTCTGTAAACCTCCTTAGCACAAAAATTCACAGATCTAACTGGATATTTTTGGGCTTCCCAGGTGGCGCTAGTGGTAAAGCATCTGCTTGTCAATGCAAGAGATATACGAGATGCGGGTTCCATTCCTGGGTGGGGAAGGTCCCCTAGAGGAGGGCATGGCAACCCCCTCCAGTCTTCTTGCCTGGAGAATCCCATGGACAGAGGAGTCTGGCGGCTACAGTCCATGGGGTTGCACAGAGTCAGACATGATTGAAGCACCTTCAGTCAGTCAGTCAGTCAGTTCAGTCGCTCAGTCCTGTCTGACTCTTTGTGACCCCATGAACTGCAGCACACCAGGCCTCCCTGTCCATCACCAACTCCTGGAGTTCACTCAAACTCACATCCATCAAGTCGGTGATGCCATCCAGCCATCTCATCCTCTGTCATCCCCTTCTCCTCCTGTCCCCAATCCCTCCCAGCACCAGAGTCTTTTCAATGAGTCAACTCTTCACATGAGGTGGCCAAAGTACTGGTTTCAGCTTTAGCATCAGTCCTTCCAATGAACACCAGGACTGATCTTCAGAATGGACTGGTTGGATCTCCTTGCAGTCCAAGGGACTCTCAAGAGTCTTCTCCAACACCACAGTTCAAAAGCATCAATTCTTCGGCGCTCAGCTTTCTTCACAGTCCAACTAGCAGCAGGTAACTGGATATTCGTTTTGCTTAAATGATCTTGGTAGCTGAACTCTGCGACTGATCACCTCACAGGTGAGCAGTTTCCATAATGAAGGAAAAAGATGAAATCATGTTAATTCAAAATTTGCGATGTCTTCTGACATCCATTCCAGGTACCTGTGGTTCAGATAGATGTTCCTGGTAATGTTCTGCAAAGTTAGAACAACATTGCTCTGTGGGTTTCTGGGAAACATTTGTGATTTTTCTCGTGTGCTTTGTGCTAGAAGCAAATTCTAATCAGCAGGAAACAGAGAGTGTGTGTGATTTATCCTTTAAGTGAGTCATACAGGGTAAGTAAAAGAAAGACTTGCTGATGCTTAGAACTGATACTTTTACATTTTGGTCAAAGACCATTTCTCGTGATTTAAAAAAAAAATTTATTTGAGTACAGTTGAATTGCAATGTTATATTAGCATGAGATGTACAGCCAAATGAATCGGTTACATGCATACATATATCTACTCTTCTTTAGATTGTTTCTCCATATGGGTCATTACAGAATATTGGGCAGCATTTCCTGTGCTATACACTAGGTGCTTTTTAGTTATCTATTTTGCATGTCGTAGTGTGCATATGTCCTCTTTAGTGATTTAACATATGCTAAGCTGGAAATATTTTGGTTTTGCTGTTAATGAGGTAACAATATCTCATTAATGAATTAAAAGAACTCAAAAAATAGCTATGGGACTTTTTCCAAGACTACATAAAAATCACTTTTGTGTTGAGATGCCAGAGTTTTTAAATCATTTTTGAGAAATATATTTAAATTTGCCAATTAATATAGAAATAATTTAAACAAAAAAAGGAAAAGTAAACAAAACTAAAATATTAGAAATCTAATTTTTAAGGAAATTTAAAACACCTTTAAAATACAATTGCATTTATATTGCTATATAGTTCTCTGCACTGATTTTTTATTTTTAAAAATTTAAACCTATATAAGAATTGCAAGAACAGTACATGCATCAAAGGATAACATTTTATCATGCTTTGTCTTTCTCCAATACTGTATCATGGGCCTTCAAAAAACATGAATATTCTTCTACATTACCAAAATAAAATTATCCCAATCAGGAAATATAACTTTGAAAACAATAATTATTTGATAGTATAGTCCATATTCAAATTCCTCCATTAGTCCAGCGGAATTCTTGATATATTTTATGCTCCTGAGTACATTAGGAACACACACTGCATTCAACTGTTACTCCCCTTAGTCTGTTAATAAAAGTAAAGGTTTGTGATGATGCTTGTGGTTTCATCACTAAGTCATGTGCGACTCTTAGGACCCTATGGGCTGTAGACCACTAGGCTCCCTGTTCATGGGATTTCCCAGGATAAGAATACTGGAGGGGATCGCTGTTTCCTTCTCCAGGGGATCTTCCCAACCCAGGAATTGAACCTGAGTCTCCTGCATTGCAGGCAGATTCTTTAACTGAGCTAAGAGAGAAGGGTTGCTAATAAATAAAAACTAAATTTATTACAACTAATTGAAGTGAGGGACAGAATTTTAGCAATATCTGAAAATAATTAGACTCAAATGGTTCCAAATTGGAAGAAAGCACCTCAATATGGATTCATCTAATGTTCTCAGTGAATTGATTGAGGTGAAACACTTCTGCCAAACATGCTACAAAGGTGACTTTTGTGTCCTCTGTACAGAATATGATGTCAGTTTCTTCCATTATTTGGTGATACATGGCTTGATCACCTCGCTAAGGGTTATCTCTCGGGTTCACTCATTGTACAAGTTTTTAATAAGTAACCTGTGGGGGAAACCTATGAATATCGAGTTCTACATAAATCCATTAATATTATTAGCACCCACTGATTATTTCTGTTATTACTGTGATTGGTGAAAAACAGTACATATTTTGTCTTCTTAAAAAATTAATTACTTTATTTTAATTGGAGGATAATTACTTTGTAATAGTGTGGTGGTTTTGTCCAAACCTCGACATGAATCAGCCACAGGTGCACATGTCACCCCCAACTTGAACTCCCCCTTAATCTGTAATGTTTTTCAATATTTGCTCATTGATATTTATTCACAGGAAGAGATTTTCTTTTTCTTCTCTTTGTAACTATTTTTATTTAATAAAAATAGAGCTATTGGCGTCCTTTCTTTCTTTTTTTTTTGCAGTGTGTTATATTCTTATTCATGTTGCTACCCAAACCATCCCTCATGTGGCCACTGGGGCCTATTCAGGCTGGCTCCGGGATATTTTCGATGTATTCCTGTAACTTTTAAAATAAATTCCTCACTTTCTGGGACAAGAAGGCTTTTGTGGCTATTCTTTTCCTGCCTTAGGCCTGGAATTGGCATTTTTCTCAGGAACCCGAGTTTTCTTGTCCATCTCTGTGCCCTGGTCACCCACTCTCAGCCAGTTGTTAGTTTCATCAGCTTCAGGATTTCACCTCCTATATTTATTTTTCAAAATTTAGACAATACCTATTAACTATTCCTTCTCATTCATTCTTATCCAAAAAAGAAGTGAATTATAGGTAATTATTATTATCATTTTTTCACTTAAAGAGCCTATCCTTGAAATTAGGGTTAGGGTTAGCACTATATATGCATTCACAAAAACTTACTTCATGGTTTTGAGAAAGCTGTATAGTTATTTCATTTTGTAGTGAACAGTTATTTATACAATCTCTTGTATGTGGAGCATGTCTTTTAATTTTAGGTTTGGAAGTGTATCTTTTTTTTTTGACTTTTTAATTTAATTTAATTTTTTTTTAGTTTTTTATTTTTTAAATTTTAAAATCTTTAATTCTTACATGTGTTCCCAAACATGAACCCCCCTCCCACCTCCCTCCCCATAACATCTCTCTGGGTCATCCCCATGCACCAGCCCCAAGCATGCTGTATCCTGCATCAGACATAGACTGGCGATTCAATTCTTACATGATTGTATACATGTTAGAATGCCCTTCTCCCAAATCATCCCACCCTCTCCCTCTCCCTCTGAGTCCAAAAGTCCGTTATACACATCTGTGTCTTTTTTCCTGTCTTGCATACAGGGTCGTCATTGCCATCTTCCTAAATTCCATATATATGTGTTAGTATACTGTATTGGTGTTTTTCTTTCTGGCTTACTTCACTCTGTATAATCGGCTCCAGTTTCATCCATCTCATCAGAACTGATTCAAATGAATTCTTTTTAACGGCTGAGTAATACTCCATTGTGTATATGTACCACAGCTTTCTTATCCATTCATCTGCTGATGGACATCTAGGTTGTTTCCATGTCCTGGCTATTATAAACAGTGCTGCGATGAACATTGGGGTACATGTGTCTCTTTCAATTCTGGTTTCCTCGGTGTGTATGCCCAGCAGTGGGATTGCTGGGTCGTAAGGTAGTTCTATTTGCAATTTTTTAAGGAATCTCCACACTGTTCTCCATAGTGGCTGTACTAGTTTGCGTTCCCACAAACAGTGTAGGAGGGTTCCCTTTTCTCCACACCCTCTCCAGCATTTATTGCTTGCAGATTTTTGGATCGCAGCCATTCTGACTGGTGTGAAGTGGTACCTCATTGTGGTTTTGATTTGCATTTCTCTGATAATGAGTGATGTTGAGCATCTTTTCATGTGTTTGTTAGCCATCCGTATGTCTTCTTTGGAGAAATGTCTATTTAGTTCTTTAGCCCATTTTTTGATTGGGTCGTTTATTTTTCTGGAATTGAGCTGCATAAGTTGCTTGTATATTTTTGAGATTAGTTGTTTGTCAGTTGCTTCATTTGCTATTATTTTCTCCCATTCCGAAGGCTGTCTTTTCACCTTGCTTATATTTTCCTTTGTTGTGCAGAAGCTTTTAAATTTAATTAGATCCCATTTGTTTATTTTTGCTTTTATTTCCAGAATTCTGGGAGGTGGATCATAGAGGATCCTGCTGTGATTTATGTCGGAGAGTGTTTTGCCTATGTTCTCCTCTAGGAGTTTTATAGTTTCTGATCTTACATTTAGATCTTTAATCCATTTTGAGTTTATTTTTGTGTACGGTGTTAAAAAGTGATCTAATTTCATTCTTTTACAAGTGGTTGACCAGTTTTCCCAGCACCACTTGTTAAAGAGATTGTCTTTACTCCATTGTATTTTCTTGCCTCCTTTGTCAAAGATAAGGTGTCCATATGTGTGTGGATTTATCTCTGGGCTTTCTATTTTGTTCCATTGATCTATATGTCTGTCTTTGTGCCAGTACCATACTGTCTTGATGACTGTGGCTTTGTAGTAGAGCCTGAAGTCAGGCAAGTTGATTCCTCCAGTTTCATTCTTCTTTCTCAAGATTGCTTTGGCTATTCGAGGTTTTTTGTATTTCCATACAAATCTTGAAATGATTTGTTCTAGTTCTGTGAAAAATGTGGCTGGTAGCTTGATAGGGATTGCATTGAATTTGTAAATTGCTTTGGGTAGTATACTCATTTTCACTATATTGATTCTTCCAATCCATGAACATGGTATATTTCTCCATCTATTAGTGTCCTCTTTGATTTCTTTCATCAGTGTTTTATAGTTTTCTATATATAGGTCTTTAGTTTCTTTGGGTAGATATATTCCTAAGTATTTTATTCTTTTCGTTGCAATGGTGAATGGAATTGTTTCCTTAATTTCTTTTCCTACTTTCTCATTATTCGTGTATAGGAATGCAAGGGATTTCTGAGTGTTGATTTTATATCCTGCAACTTTACTATATTCATTGATGAGCTCTTGGTGGAGTCTTTAGGGTTTTCCATGTAGAGGATCATGTCATCTGCAAACAGTGAGAGTTTTACTTCTTCTTTTCCAATTTGGATTCCTTTTATTTCTTTTTCTGCTCTGATTGCTGTGGCCAAAACTTCCAGAACTATGTTGAATAGTAGCGGTGAAAGTGGGCACCCTTGTCTTGTTCCTGACTTTAGGGGAAATGCTTTCAATGTTTCACCATTGAGGATAATGTTTGCTGTGGGTTTGTCATATATAGCTTTTATTATGTTGAGGTATGTTCCTTCTATTCCTGCTTTCTGGAGAGTTTTTATCATAAATGGATGTTGAATTTTGTCAAAGGCCTTCTCTGCATCTATTGAGATAATCACATGGCTTTTATTTTTCAATTTGTTAATGTGGTGAATTACATTGATTGATTTGCGGATATTGAAGAATCCTTGCATCCCTGGGATAAAGCCCACTTGGTCATGGTGTATGATCTTTTTAATGTGTTGTTGGATTCTGATTGCTAGAATTTTGTTGAGGATTTTTGCATCTATGTTCATCAGTGATATTGGCCTGTAGTTTTCTTTTTTTGTGACATCTTTGTCAGGTTTTGGTATTAGGGTGATGGTGGCCTCATAGAATGGTTTGGAAGTTTACCTTCCTCTGCAATTTTCTGGAAGAGTTTGAGGAGGATAGGTGTTAGCTCTTCTCAAAATTTTTGGTAGAATTCAGCTGTGAAGCCATCTGGACCTGGGCTTTTGTTTGCTGGAAGATTTCTGATTACAGTTTCAATTTCCATGCTTGTGATGGGTCTATTAAGATTTTCTATTTCTTCCTGGTTCAGTTTTGGAAAATTGTACTTTTGGGGAGGGAGGTGAGAGGGGGGTTCATGTTTGGGAATGCATGTAAGAATTAAAGATTTTAAAATTTTAAAAAAATAAATAAATTAAAAAAAAAGAATTTGTCCATTTCTTCCACGTTGTCCATTTTATTGGCATACAACTGCTGATAGTAGTCTCTTATGATCCTTTGTATTTCTGTGTTGTCTGTTGTCATCTCTCCATTTTCATTTCTAATTTTATTGATTTGATTTTTCTCTCTTTGCTTCTTGATGAGTCTGGCTAATGGTTTGTCAATTTTATTTATCCTTTCAAAGAACCAGCTTTTGGCTTTGTTGATTTTTACTATGGTCTCTTTTGTTTCTTTTGCATTTATTTCTGCCCTAATTTTTAAGATTTCTTTCCTTCTACTAACTCTGGGGTTCTCCAATTCTTCCTTTTCTAGTTGCTTTAGGTGTAGAGTTAGGTTATTTATTTGACTTTTTTCTTGTTTCTTGAGGTATGCCTGTATTGCTATGAACTTTCCTCTTAGCACTGCTTTTATAGTGTCCCACAGGTTTTGGGTTGTTGTGTTTTCATTTTCATTCGTTTCTATGCATATTTTGATTTCTTTTTTGATTTCTTCTGTGATTTGTTGGTTATTCAGAAGTGTGTTGTTCAACCTCCATATGTTGGAATTTTTAATAGTTTTTCTCCTGTAATTGAGATCTAATCTTAATGCATTATGGTCAGAAAAGATGCTTGGAATGATTTCTATTTTTTTGAATTTATCAAGTTTAAATTTATGGCCCAGGATGTGATCTATCCTGGAGAAGGTTCCATGAGCACTTGAAAAAAAGGTGAAATTCATTGTTTTGGGGTGAAATGTCCTATAGATATCAATTAGGTCTAACTGATCTAATGTATCATTTAAAGTTTGCGTTTCTTTGTTAATTTTCTGTTTAGTTGATCTGTCCATAGGTGTGAGTGGGGTATTAAAGTCTCCCACTATTATTGTGTTATTGTTGGATTTCCCCTTTCATACTTGTTAGCATTTGTCTTACATATTGCGGTGCTCCTATATTGGGTGCATATATATTTATAATTGTTATATCTTCTTCTTGGATTGTTCCTTTGATCATTATGTAGTGGCCTTCTTTGTCTCTTTTCACAGCCTTTGTTTTAAAGTCTATTTTATCGGATATGAGTATTGCCACTCCTGCTTTCTTTTGGTCTCTGTTTGCGTGGTATATCTTTTTCCAGCCCTTCACTTTCAGTCTGTATGTGTCCCTTGTTTTGAGGTGGGTCTCTTGTAAGCAGCATATAGAGGGGTCTTGTTTTTGTATCCATTCGGCCAGTCTTTGTCTTTTGGTTGGGGCATTCAACCCATTTACGTTTAAGGTAATTATAAGTATGATCCCGTTACCATTTACTTTATTGTTTTGGGTTCAGGTTTATACACCCTTTTCGTGTTTCCTGTCTAGAGAATATCCTTTAGCACTTGTTGGAGAGCTGGTTTGGTGGTGCTGAATTCTCTCAGCTTTTGCTTGTCTGTAAAGCTTTTGATTTCTCCTTCGTATTTGAATGAGATCCTTGCTGAGTACAGTAATCTGGGCTGTAGGTTATTGTCTTTCATCACTTTAAGTATGTCTTGCCATTCCCTCCTGGCCTGAAGAGTTTCTATTGAAAGATCAGCTGTTATCCTTATGGGAATCCCCTTGTGTGTTATTTGTTGTTTTTCCCTTGCTGCTTTTAATATTTGTTCTTTGTGTTTGATCTTTGTTAATTTGATTAATATGTGTCTTGGGGTGTTTCGCCTTGGGTTTATCCTATTTGGAACTCTCTGTGTTTCTTGGACTTGGGTGATTATTTCCTTCCCCATTTTAGGGAAGTTTTCAACTATTATCTCCTCAAGGATTTTCTCATGATCTTTCTTTCTGTCTTCTTCTTCTGGGACTCCTATAATTCGAATGTTGGAGCGTTTCATATTGTCCTGGAGGTCTCTGAGATTGTCCTCATTTCTTTTAATTCGTTTTTCTTGTTTCCTCTCTGATTCATTTATTTCTACCATTCTATCTTCTATTTCACTAATCCTATCTTCTGCCTCCATTATTCTACTATTTGTTGCCTCCAGAGTGTTTCTGATCTCGTTTATTGCATTATTCATTATATTTTGACTCTTTTTTATTTCTTCTAGGTCCTTGTTAAACCTTTCTTGCATCTTCTCAGTCCTTGTCTCTAGGCTATTTATCTCTGATTCCATTTTGATTTCAAGATTTTGGATCATTTTCACTATCAATATTCAGAATTCCTTCTCAGGTAGATTCCCTATCTCTTCCTCTTTTGTTTGGTTTGGTGGGCAACTCTCCTGTTCCTTTACCTGCTGAGTATTCCTCTGTCTCTTCATCTTGGTTATATTGCTGCGTTTGGGGTGGCCTTTTTATATTCTGGTAATTTGTGGAGTTCTCTTTATTATGGAGCTTCCTCACTTTGGGTGGGGTTCTATTAGTGGCTTGTCAAGGTTTCCTGGTTAGGGAGGCTTGTGTTGGAGTTTTGGTGGGTGGAGCTGGGTTTCTTCTCTCTGGAGTGCAGTGGAGTGACCCGTAATGGGTTATGAGACATCAAAGGTTTTGGGATAATTTTGAGCTGCCTGTATATTGAAGCTCAGGGGAGTGTTCCTGTGTTGCTGGAGAATTTGCATGGTATGTCTTGTTTTGGAACTTGTTGGCCCTTGGGTGGAGCTTGGTTTCAGTGTAGGTATGAAGGCATTTGATGAGCTCCTATTGCTTAATGTTCCCTGAATTCAAGAGCTCTCTAATGTTTTCAGGCTTTGGATTTAAGCCTCCTGCTTCTGGTTTTCAGTTTTATTTTTACAGTGGCCTCTAGACTTCTCCATCTATACAGCACCAATGATAAAACATCTAGGTTAAAGATGAAAAGTTTCTCCACATTGAGGGACACTCAGAGAGGTTCACTGAGTTACAAGGAGAAGAGAAGATGGAGGGGGTAGTTAGAGGTAACTGGAATGAGATGCGGTGAGATCAAAAGAGAAGAGAGCAAGCTAGCCAGTAGTCACTTCCTTATGTGCGCTCTATAGTCTGGACCGCTCAGAGGTATTTACAGAGTTATACGGGGAGGAGGAGAGGGAGGAAGTAGACAGAGGTGACCAGGAGGATAAGAGAGAGGAATGAGAAGGAGAGAGACAAATCCTGCCAGTAACAAGTTCCTTAGGTGTTCTCCACCGTCTGGAACACAGAGAGATTTACAGAGTTGGATAGAGAAGAGATGGGGGAGAAAAGAGACAGAGGCCACCTGGTGGAGAAAAAGGAGAGTCCAGAGGAGGAGAGAGTGGTCAAGCCAGTAATCTCGCTCTCAGGTAAACTGGGGTAGTGAAGTTTGGGTTTTTAAATGTACAAAATTGACAATAAAAACCTAAGAGCAAAGATTAAAAATCTAGAGTAGAGGTTGGATTTTCAAAGATACAATATTAAAGAAAAGCAGAAGGAAAAAGAAAGAAAGAAAAAAAAGAATTATTAAAAAACAAACAAACAAACAAACAAACAAAAACCACCAACAACCATCCAAAGACTATATATGGTGTTTGCCTTAAAAAAAAAAAAAGTCTTTTTTTTAAAAATAGTAATAATAGGTTATAGAAATAAAAATTAGAGGAGAAATAGAAGACTTAACAATTAAAAAAAAGTTAGAAAAAAAAAGAAAAAAGAAAAAAAAAAACAAAAACAAAAAAGCAAAAAAAAAAAAAAAAAAAAAGGAATGATTTTTAAAATAGTAAAAATATAACTGGCCCTTCTCTGATGTTATGGGCCATGTGGGATCACTTCCAAGGTGGTTCCCTCTGTTTAACTTCTTCTGTTTGCTGGTTTTTTAGGCTCACTCGTTCAGTCGCGCTGTGGGGAGGGGGGCTGCTGCAAACAAACAGCACTGTCGTGTGCACACCGTATCTCAGCCCCACTTGACCTGTCCTTTCTCGCGGTGCACAAACCGCTCCGGCTCTACGATGCTCAGCCGGGAACTGTCTGGGGCCGGCCCTAGGCTGCGTGCACTTCCCCGGACCAAGCCGCTCAGGTTCGGCGCTCAGGCAGCCCTCAGAGGCACAGATTCGGCTGGGACTGCGCTTTGTGCCCTTCCCAGGTCCGAGTAGCTCAGGAGTTTGGCGAGCGCGATCGCCGCGGCTTGTCACCTTTTCTGCCGCTGCTGCTCAGCTTTCTGGGTGGACCGCTGGCGCCCCCCATGAGGCAGATTGTGACTGTCCAGCACCCCCAGAAGTCTTAGCAAAGGAGCCTGCTTGCAGTTAGGTAAGTCAAGTCTCTCGGGGTCTGCAATTGCCCCTTTCCAGTCCTTACGGCTCTGGCTGCCTGTCCCCGGCGGGGGATGGTCTGCAGCCGGCTTTTTCCGTTCCGTCCTTTGTTCTGTGCTTTGTTCTGGCAGTGTCTTATGTTCGAGCTTTTCGCGTGGTAGCTATCCCACAGTCTGGTTTGCTAGCCCAAGTTAGATCGTTCTGGTTGCGCGTGGGGCGTTCCTGCCCGATTCTTGCAAAGCTCTGCAGCCCGCGCCTCCCGCGCGTCCCTGCCCTGCCCCCACTTCCCAATGGTGGATGCAGGAGTCTGTGCTGCTTTTCCGCTGGGGGAGTTACTGGTGGGCTTGTAATCTCTTGGTTTTAATTATTTATCTATTTTTCCTTCCTGTTATGTTGCCCTCTGTGTTTCCAAGGCTCGCCACAGACTTGGCAGGGAGTGTTTCCTGGTGTTTGGAAACCTCTCTTCTTAAAATTCCCTTCCCGGGACGGGCTTCCCTTCCCGGGACGGAGCTCCCTCCCCACCTCCTTTGTCTCCTTTCTCGTCTTTTATATTTTTTCCTACCTGTTTTTGAAGACAATGGTCTGCTTTTCTGGTTGCCTGATGTCCTCTGCCAGCCTACAGAAGCTGTTTTGTGGAGTTTGCTTGGCGTTGAAATGTTCTTTTGAGGAATTTGTGAGGGAGAAAGTGGTCTTCCCATCCTCTTCCTCCACCATCTTTCCCTCCTGCCCTGGAAGTGTATCTTAAGGGTAAATTCCTAAAACGGTATCTTCTTGTCAAAGGGTAAACACATATAATGTTGTGCTAGATACCGCCACATTCTTCCCATTGAGCGAAATCTATTTTCTTTTGGTCAGTGTTATTGGAATATAGTTGATTTTCATTGTTCTGTTAGTTTCAGGTGTGGAGGATAGTGATTCGGTTATATATATACACATATTTACTTTCAGATCCTTTACCCATAGGGGTTATTGTGGAATACTGAGTAGAATTCCCCGTGCTATACAGTAGATCCTAGCTGGTTATCTGTTCTCTATATAGTGATTCTCCTGGTAGCTCAGACAGTAAAGGATCTGCCTGCAATGCAGGAGCCGCAGGCTCAATCCCTGGGTCAGGACAATCGCCTGGGGAAGGGAACGGCAACCCGCTCCAGTTTTCTTGCCTCTAGAATCCCAACAACAGAGGAGCCTGGTGGGCTACAGTCCATGGGATCTCAGAGTCAGGCACGACTGAGTGTCTGAGTGACTAACACTTTCACTTTAACTCTGCACAAGTTAATCCCAAGCTGCTGATTTATCCCTCTCCATCATGTTTCCCCTTTGGTAACCATAAGTTTGTCTTCTTTGTAGATCTATCTCTGTATTGTATATAAATTCATTTGAATCATTTTTAAAAATTAGATCCACATATGAGTGATATCATGTATTTGTCTGACTTACTTCACTTAGTATAATAATCTCTAGTTATATACAGACTAAATCCACTTTCTATTCATACCAGTAATACACGAAAGTGTTTCCCACACTTTCAAACAGCATGTGTTTTTAGACCTTTGTGCTTTTGTCAATCTAGTAAATAATACATAGAATTGTAGTGCAGGGGAGGTTAATATGAAGTTTTAAAATTACGAGTGCATTTATATAGTATTTACATGACTATCATATTCTCTCAAGGGATTTATATTGTAATTCAAGATTAGTTGAGCATAAGTTAATAAACTCTTAAAGTATTAGTCAAATCTTCTTATGCAAAGCTCTGAAAGATTCTTAAAAAAAAAAAAAAGAAAACAGCTATAATGTACCTGGAGATACACTACAGGGAATTCATAATATTCTTTTAAAATAATAATATAGTTAAAGCAATGTATTTACTCATTTCCTTTTTTATTTAGCCTGGCGTATGTATTTGCCAGAATATATAAATCATAAAGCTTTATCAATCAATTGTTTTCTTCCCATTTGCCTTATTTGTTTGCTTTTATCAGTCACTTTTTATTTTGATATAATTTGAAATAATTTAAAGCTTCTGCAAAACTAGCACAAAAACTATTGTACTATAGGAAAATCATAAAAATCAAATCATTGATAAATATTGATACATCTTACATTACCATTGATAAATATTATCTAATCTACAGTCTATATTTATTTTGAATTGACCTATTAATGTTCTTTATATCTACATTCTCCCTCCGGCTCCCCAGACCATAATTTACTCCAAGATAACTCCTTAGTTTTAGTACTCACATTTCTTTAGTTTTATTTAATGTGAAATTGTTCCTTAAAATTTCATTGTGCTTCATAATCTGACATTTTTGGAATTAATTAGATACTGTAAAATTTTTAATTTGGGTTACCTTTGTTTATTAACTCTTTAAGATGACTAGACATCATTATATTTAATTACATTGCAATGTACTTACAAAGTTGAATTGCTTTTTGGCACCCCACTCCAGTACTCTTGCCTGGAAAATTCCATGGACAGAGGAGCCTGGTAGGCTGCAGTCCATGGGGTTGAGAAGAGTCAGACATGACTGAGCGACCTCCCTTTCACTTTTCACTTTCATGCACTGGAGAAGGAAATGGCAACCCACTCCAGTGTTCTTGCCTGGAGAATCCCAGGGACGGGGGAGCCTGGTGGGCTTCCGTCTGTGGGGTCGCACAGGGTCGGACACGACTGAAGTGACTTAGCAGCAGCAGCAAGCTGTTCTAACTTAATCATTTATGGAGGACTTTTATCACGGTTTAAGTTCCTAGACTTTGGAGTAAGATTTAGATTTGCAGTCTACATTTTTTAACAATCAGTTTCACTAATCCTCTCCAAGCTTCAATTTTCTAATATGTAAAATAGAGAAAATGATGAGAAAAAGACAGCACATGAAAGCATTTGGTAAGGTGCCTCCCAGGTGACACAGTGGTAAAGAATCCTCTTGCCAATGCAGGAGTCACAAGAGACACTGATTTGACCCCTGGGTTGGGAAGATCCCCTGGAGAAGGGAATGGCAACCTGTTCTAGTATTTTGGCCTGGGAAGTTCCATGGACAGAGGAGCGTGGTGGGTTACTGACCAGGGGTTTGCAAAAGAGTCAGACATTGAGTGACTGAGCATGAGCTGCTGCTGCTGCTAAGTCGCCTCAGTCGTGTCCGACCCTGTGCGACCCCACAGACGGAAGCCCGCCAGGCTCCCCCGTCCCTGGGATTCTCCAGGCAAGAACACTGGAGTGGGTTGCCATTTCCTTCTCCAATGCATGAAAGTGAAAAGTGAAAGGGAAGTTGCTCAGTCATATCTGACTCTTAGCGACCCCATGGACTGCAGCCTACCAGGCTCCTCCATCCATGGGATTTTCCAGGCAAGAGTACTGGAGTGGGGTGCCATTGCCTTCTCCGACACATAAAACAAAGCTTTATATTAATAAAAATTGGCTATTACTATGTTGGCTGATGGAAAGTAACATGAAAAAAAGTGACAAATTTTTTAAGGAACATTAAATAAACAACAGCACCACCAATATTCAGGAGAGGATAAAAGTGAGTCATATTGTTTTTTAAACTTGAGGACCCTTGAAATATTTATCTTTCCAAGTACCAAGTCTTTTTGGGTCTTTTTAATGTCTTTTTTTCTTTAGTGTTTAGGGTTTTGAATATAATTTTCCAAAGCAAAATATGTTTATGTTTTTAATATAGTTCTTTTTGAAATAATAATCATAGGTAAAGGATTTCTTTCTGATAGTGTAGAATTTAAGACAAGGGTTTACTATAATTTTGTTTTTCAAAATTACGTATTTACTTATACACTGTATATAACTGACATGTTTATTTACTAATATAGTAGTATTTTATAAAAGTAGATCAAAAAGGTCAATCTAGCTTCCAATGTAGCTGAACTGACAATAAGAGTAATGATTTTGATTAGGGCTCTGGAAACAGTGGTTCAATCAGAGCTGGAAAAGTAGGCATTTTTAGCTTATTGCTTGATTCAGGGTAGATGGCATGAATTATCTTGATCTAAACTCCATCTTAGGAAATCAGTCCTGAATACTCATTAGAAGGATTGATTTGAAGCTGAAACTCCAATAATTTAGCCACCTGAGCTGACTCATTTGAAAAGACCCTGCTGCTGGGAAAGATTGAGGGCAGGAGGAGAAGTGGATGACAGAGGATGAGATGGTTGGATGGCATCACTGACTTGATGGACATGAGTTTGAGTAAACTCTTGGAGTTGGTGATGGACAGGGAAGCCTGGGGTGTTGCAGTCCATGGGGTTGCAAAGAGTTGGACAGGACTGAGCGACTGAACTGACCTGAAGCTCTATGTGGGTTTAGCAACTTTCAGTGACCCCTTCTGGTCAATTTCCCAGGGATCCTCTGCCCCTGTGGTCTTAAACTTGTAACTGTTTTGTTACAGGTTTTGCTGCCCTGCCATATTCATATAAAATTCTCCTTTCTTCAGTGTGAAGAACCCATACACTTTTAGGGAAAGTTAATCCATTCTAAAGGAGATCAGTCCTGGGTGTTCTTTGGAAGGAATGATGCTGAAGCTGACATTCCAATACTTTGGCCACCTCATGCGAAGAGTTGACTCACTGGAAAAGACTCGGATGCTGGGAGGGATTGGGGGCAGGAGGAGAAGGGGATGACAGAGGATGAGATGGCTGGATGGCATCACCGACTCGATGGACATGAGTTTGAGTGAACTCCGGGACAGGGAGGCCTGGCGAGCTGTAATTCATGGGGTCACAAAGAGTCAGACAGGACTGAGCGACTGAACTGAACTGAACTGAATCCATCATCAAGTCATTTGGGATTCTTTAAATTTGTTAAACGTTCCTTAAACATGTCCATTCAAGAAATAATGTGTGATACTTAAATGTCCAATTGGTTGTCTTCCAGGCTTTGTTTTGGTAGACAGTTAAAAAGTTTAGGCCAACTTGTGTGCAGCAGTGTTTTGTGGGGTCTGTCGTATCTAAGAGAATACTGTTCTTCACAGCTTCTTTTTTCCAGTTTTGAAGATCTCAGTACTGTTAGTGTACTAAGTCACAGTACTCACATCAAATCCAGGGAGAAGAGACGCCCAGCTCTGCAGGGCAGAATGGCCTGCCTGCCTGGGGAAAGCACGGGGTGCGTGCGGGTGTAGGTGGTGACGGTCTGTGACTCCGGAGAGGCCGACAGGCTGCCACCTGGGGCCTGGGATGCTTCGCTCGCTGCAGCGCTTGCCCTTGGACAAACATCTCACGCAACAGAAGACAAAGAAGCTATAAAGGCATAAAAATAACTGCAAGCATGAGTAGTTGGTGGCAATTTTGTTCACAAAGCCAAAATATGATTGTCACTTCTGGTGGGCTAGCAGCAAAGGCAGGGTCCCGAGCATGGTCCACGCACCCAGAGTGCCAAAGCTTCGGGAGGACGCCCGAGCCGCCGTCTCGCTGTCTGCGCTGTCGGACTGTCTGCTGAACCCAAGGTAGGCGAGGCCGAGCTAAGAGGAAGAAAGCGCCAGGGGCTGGAAGAACTGCAGGCGAGGTTCATCCCTCCCGCCAGTGCTGCAGCCCGTCCAGCAGATGCAACCCGAGCCGCGGGGCTCTTCCGGGCGAAGCTTCTGTAGCGCCGGGCACAGCGCCGCTGACGCAGCCGGCGCCTCGTGCGCGCACGCGCGGCGCTGCAAGGCGCCCGCCGTCGCACAGCCTGGTTCACAGGAGCTGGCGAGGCGCGCGTTTACAGAACATGGCCGGGAGCCTGGCCGGCGCCATCTTGTTGCTTTCCCCACACCACCCCGCAGTCTCCACCCACAAATCTGATCCTTTTGTTGTTGTTTAGTTTCGAAGACCTCTTCGACCTTTGGTGACCTCATGGACTGTGGCCCGCCGGGATCCTCTGTCCATGGGACTCTCCAGGCAAGCATCCTGGAGAGGTAGCCATTCCTTTCTCCACAGGGTCTTCCCAACCCAGGGACTGGTCCGGCGTCTCCTGCATTGGCAGGCGGTTCTTTACTGCTGAGCCACGAGGGAAGCCCATAACCTCACCCCTGTTTAACTGAGCAGTCCGCACTCCCGCCCTTGGGGGTGAGCAGGGGCATCTGGCAGTTTTTCTTGCTCTCTTGATGCAGCACGAGTCTCCATAAAGCTTTGCCTGAAGCTGCATCTGGCCCGTTACCAAGTTCTGTCAGTTAAGGGGTCCAAGAGCCCTGATGGAAAACAAGATTGTCTGGCTTGAATGAGCCTGTGGCAATTTTGCACTGGGTAATTCACAACAAAGGTCCGTCTAGTCAAGGCTATGGTTCTTCCAGTGGTCATCTATGGATGTGAGAGTTGGACTGTGAAGAAAGCTGAGCGCCAAAGAATTGATGCTTTTGAACTGTGGTGTTGGAGAAGACTCTTGAGAGTCCCTTGGACTGCAAGGAGGTCCAGCCAGTCCATCCTAAAGGAGACCAGTCCTGGGTGTTCATTGGAAGGAATGATGCTGAAGCTGAAACTCCAGTACTTTGGCCACCTCATGTGAAGAGTTGACTCATTGGAAAAGACTCTGATGCTGGGTAGGATTGAGGGCAGGAGGAGAAGGGGATGACAGAGGATGAGATGGCTGGATGACATCACCAACTTGATGGTCGTGAGTTGGGATAAACTCCGGGAGTTGGTGACAGACAAGGGAGGCCTGGTGTGCTCCGGTTCATGGAGTCGTAAGGAGTCGGACATGACTGAGGGACTAAACTGAACTGAATTTCAATAGAACAGAATTTTCGTTTTATTTAAAAGTATGGAGGCTTGAATTAAACATGTCTAAGTTTGTTTTGACCTCTGTCAATACAAATAAAGCAAAAAGCAAAAAATAAAAATCGAAAAGAAGAAAAACTATGACATCATTTCAACTATTAGGGTGATTTGCATGCTTTTTTGTCTATAGAATTCTGGTCACTCAAATTCCTCTGTGTGTATACACTATGTATAACACAATATATATGTTTATACAGAGTGTTATTAACTTTTCATATCTGTATGCAACAGCTGCAAAGTCACTTGAAAAACTATTTAAATGGCTTACAAATTGATACCCTTTCCTTTTTAAATTCAAAAATTGTTTTCTGTAGGCCATGCTCACAATTTTCAAACACCAGTGTATTTTATTTTTTTACATTTTAGGGACTATCTTTTCTGTGAAATTGAAATTTGACGTTCAGATACATAAGTGGCCAGGACATTTGAAAGAACTAGAGATTATTTCAGAAGTGTTCTTCTAGTGGGGAGGCATTCATACAAAAGATACATTTTTTATTTAAAAGTTAGAAACCTTGTATTGCTACTTAAATAATTTTCTCACATAATAATTCCTTAAAAATTGTAATTGCTTTAAGTTTTACTATGATTGTAGTCATTTGTGTGATTGTATCTGTGATTGATGCATTTTAATGTTGCAATTGTCTGGCAATTTTCTATGATTATATCCATGACTGGTGTTCTTTTGGTGCAATTGTGTGGTAATAGTCTGATTATATCGCTATTAAGATTTTTACATAACTTTCTCTCAGGACACATTTGAAGAATAGAGGCTTTATTTGTAAAAGTATAAGCTCTTCTGTAAAGCAGTCAGTGCCCCTGCTTGGTGAGATTTCTCTGTATCAAGTCAACAGACTGAATGATTTTCAGAAGAAACCCACCAGGTTCATTTTCCATATTATAATATTGAGAATGTTATTTAGAAATTTATATTGTTCAGTTCAGTTTAGTTGCTCAGTCCTGTTCGACTCTTTGTGACCCCATGAACCACAGCACGCCAGGCCTTCCTGTCCATCACCGACTCCCGGAGTCCACCCAAACCCGTGTCCATCGAGTCAATGATGCCACCCAACCATCTCATCCTCTGTCATCCCCTTCTCCTCCTGCCCTCAATCTTTCCCAGCATCAGGGTTTTTTCCAATGAGTCAGCTCTTTGCATCAGGTGGCCAAATTATTGGAGTTTCAGCCTCAACATCAGTCCTTCCAAAGAACACCCAGGACTGGTCTCCTTTAGGATGAGCTGGTTGGATCTCCTTGCAGTCCAAGGGACTTTCAAGAGTCTTCTCCAACACCACAGTTCAAAAGCATCAATTCTTCAGGGCTCAGCTTTCTTTATAGTCCAACTCTCACATCCATACATGACCACTGTAAAATGGTCTTATTAAAATGAAATCAGGAAAAAAGAAAAAACAAAACAGATCTAATGACAAAAATGGAAAAGGAGTGGCTAGCATATTTGGAAAAAATCTCACAGAGAACAGCATCAGGGAAGGCCCGGGGGAAAAAGGGGAACTCATCAAATGGCACAGAAAGATCAGCTGGTGTAAGTTCTGAGAAGAGTCTCCTGCACCTGGACTTAGACAACAAACCTGACCTGCTTGAGAGCAGATTCAATGATGTCATGGGAACAGAAAATACGTGGAAATGTAAGTAGGAATCAAAGGGAGATAAAGAAAATTCCTTTGGGAACTAGCTGTGAAAAAAGGAGAAAGATAATATTCATAATTTATGGAGAAAAATAATTTTTGTTTTATCTTTTTAACACAACAGTGATGATTATACACTGAATATAAGAAAACAAAAGAAAAGGATAAAAAATACTGAGCAAAAATGTCTTTTAGGAGGTTCAGGGTTTCATTAAATTTCAAAGCAAGTATGAAACAGGTAACTCTGCACTTGTATCTTCTATCTCACTGAGCTATAGAAGGAGAAGGGGACGACAGAGGATAAGATGGTTGGATGGCATCTCTGACTCAATGGACATGAGTTTGAGCAAGCTCTGGGAGCTGTTGATGGACTGGGAGGCCTGACATACTGCAGTCCATGGGGTCACAAAGAGTCAGATACGACTGAGTGACTGAACTGAACTGAGCTATAGAAGAGGGAGGGAAGGTGGTCATTGAAGATAAATTCACTTGTGGTAGGTGAAGGAAGTGGAAGGAATTTCTGCTACTTGGTGACTATACTTGCTGTAGTTTAAGAAAATACATTTCCTCTCCAGAGAAAGGGTATGAAGGTCTATTTGGGGTGAGGACTAAATGAGAACAGGGAGATGTTCGGGGAGATCTGGCCGGTAGAAAGGCGGCTGGGGTGTGTCGGTTAGAACACGCAGAAGGATTACTAGCTGAGCTTGCATGGAGGAACTTTGCCTTGGCACAGACAGATGGTGTTCTCCCAGCAGCGGTTAATGGTCTGCGTATAAAAGCAGGCCAGCAAATGTCCCAAGTGATTTTCTAATAATGATTGACAGATCCCGTGTAGTAGAAAGACAAGCAAACAAAGTAATTGTGGGTAGAGTGAGGGACCTCAGGGTCTGGTTCAAACAGGGATAAAAATGCAGTCACCAAGAGGCTGATGACATAGATGAGACACCAGAGTTCTTGTTTCTGGTGAAATTCAACCATTTGCATAGTGAGACTATGAAAGGAAAATGGCTAATAAGGTAAATATTTCTAATAAGAAAATAAGATTTTCAATTCAATGGTTTTGGCAAAATCACAAGAGAATTGATATTAAGATCAATAGCGTTCATAATTCTCTTAATTAGCTTATTTATTCTTTTGAAATGTAAAAGATATCTGAGACATAACTGATTAATTCATTTTAGTGGTTCTCAAGAGTATCTCACATTTAAAAAATTTTAAATTGAAATACAGCTTATTTATAATGTTGTTTTAACAAAATGTATACAGCAAAGTGATTCAGTTATACAAACATACATATATATACACACACACACACACACAAATACATTTATTGTTTGTTTTTACATTCTCTTCCATTATAGGTTATCACAAGATATTGACTATTGTTCCCTGTGGTATACAGTAGGTCTTTGTTGGTTATTTATTTTTATATAATGTATGCACATATGCTAAGCCACTTCAGTCATGTCTGACTCTGTGACCTCATGATCTGCAGTCCGCCAGGGTCCTCTGTCCATGGGACTCTCCAGGCAAGAACACTTGAGTGGGTAGACATTTCTTTCTCTAGAGGATCTTCCAGACCCAGGGATCGAACCTGTGTCTCTTCTGTCTTCTGCATTGGCAGGTGGGTTCTTTACGACTAGTGCCACCTGGGAAACCAATGTGAGTCAAAGTCTTGTCCAACTCTTTGTGACCCCGGACTTTATAGAGTCCATGGAATTCTACAGGCCAGAATACTGGAGTGGGTAGCTGTTCCGTTCTCCAGGGGATCTTCCCAAACCAGGGATCGAACCCAGGTCTCCTGCATTGCAGGTGGATTCTTTACCAGCTGAGCCACAAGGGAAGCCCAAGAATACTGGAATGGGTAGCCTATGTGTTCTCCAGTGGATCTTCCCAGGAATTGAACCAGGAGTTGAACTGGGCTCTCCTGCTTTGCTGGCAGATTCTTTACCAACTGAGCTATCAGGGAAGCTATCAGGGAGACCCATAATAGTGCATATATTTTCATCCCAAGGCTTCCCTTGTGGCTCAGCTGGTCTAGAATCCACCTGCAATGCAGGAGACGTGGGTTTGATCCCTGGGTTGGGAAGATCCCCTGGAGAAGGGAACAGCTACTCACTCCAGTATTCTGGCCCAGAGAATTCCATGGACTGTATAGTCGATGGGGTTGCAAAGAGTTGGACACGACTGAGCTATTTTCACTTTTTTAATCCCAACTCCTAATTTATCCCTCCTCCCAACAGTGTCTGTCTTTTGAGGGAATTTTCCATTATAAGTTATAATCTCCCAATATCTTTGTATCCGCAGTCCCACAAAATGTTTTTGCACTTTGATTAGGTCCCCTTCTCTACTCTGAGTTTGTAAATGGCTGCCTATAAAAAAGGGAGATTTCAGCATTTTCTCCCAATGTGTTTTTCTCAAGAATCATGGACCTGGATTGTGTCAGTTCAGTTCAGTTCAGTCACTCAGTCGTGTCCGACTCCTTGCGACCCCATGAATCGCAGCACACCAGGCCTCCTTGTCCATCACCAACTCCTGGAGTTCACTCAAACTCATGTCCATCGAGTCAGTGATGCCATCCAGCCATCTCATCCTCTGTCGTCCTCTTTTCCTCCTGCCCTCAATCCCTCCCAGCATCAGAGTCTTTTCCAATGAGTCAGCTCTTTGCATGAGGTGACCAAATTACTGGAGTTTCAGCTTTAGCATCATTCCTTCCAAAGAACACCCAGGGCTGATCTCGTTCAGAATGGACTGGTTGGATCTCCTTGCAGTCCAAGGGACCCTCAGGAGTCTTCTCCAACACCACAGTTCAAAGGCATCAATTCTTTGGTGCTCAGCCTTCTTCACAGTCCAACTCTCACATCCATACATGACTGCAGGAAAAACCATAGCCTTGACTAGACGGACCTTTATTGGCAAAGTAATGTCTCTGCTTTTGAATGTGCTATCTAGGTTGGTCATAACTTTTCTTCCAAGGAGTAAGCGTCTTTTAATTTCATGGCTGCAATCACCATCTGCAGTGATTTTGGAGCCCCTGAAAGATAAAGTCTGACACTGTTTCCACTGTTTCCCCATCTATTTGCCATGAAGTGATGGGACCAGATGCCATGATCTTCATTTTCTGAATGTTGAGTTTTAAGCCAACTTTTTCACTCTCCTCTTTCACTTTCGTCAAGAGGCTCCTTAGTTCCTCTTCACTTTCTGCCATGAGGGTGGTGTCATCTGCATGTCTGAGGTGTTTTCCCAAAATGCAAAAAAACATGGTTTCATGTTTATCCAGTGCTCCTGCTTTTCATGGTGAGAAGGCAAGTCCAGCGTCAAGGCAAATTCTGTCAAAGTTAGCGGTAGAAACCATTTTTATTTACAGTTCACAAATAATTTATTGTGTGCTCAGTCACTTCAGTCGTGGCCCACGCTTTGCAATCCTGTGGACTGTAGCCCACCAAAGTCCTCTGTCTATGGCATTCTCCAGGCAAGGATACTAGAGTGAATTGCCATGCCCTCTAAGGTATCTTCCTGACTCAAGGATTGAACCCACATCTCCTGAGCATCGCAGGTGGATTCTTTACCCACTGAGCCACACGGGAAGCCCAAATAATTTATTGCATGATAGTAATAGAGCATCTTGGAAATATTCTTTTGATTTTTTAGGATTATTTAAGAAATAACAATAACAATAAATTAAAAAATTATCATATTCTTGAGTTACTTTGTCATTGAACTTTCAACTCCCAATTTGATTTATGGTAAATCACCAAACTGAGATAGGTGAATTCAGATTAAATATCAGGGGCACCTTATCAATAAGTATCAATGAATATTGTGAATAGAAACATTTCACAAAGATTTATTAGAGTATCTAAATTATGTACATCTTTATTTTTCCTATTTTAATTTAGGCATTTGTTATTTAAAATTTAATTAATTTCTATATTTTCACATAAATATGCATATATACATACGTCTGTGCACCGAACTCAGCACACAAAACACTTGGTTGCCTAGTGGTTATCATAACTCTCTTCTGAACATCTATCAGCAAGGTATCCAGAGCAGAGAAATAAAGTGCCTGAAGGCAGAGATCCAGGATTTAGGATTGATGAAAATGTGAGTGAAGTTCTTCATCTTCTTAAACAAAAGTGAAGGAGTTTTCTGGATTAAGGGAATATAACGAGGGGAAGGAGGGAGACAAAAAACCATAGATATAATATTTCTATCCCTAAGTTCCTACCTTGGAACTCTCTCTGTTTGCTCCACACCTGTTCCTAGCAGTAAAGCACACATCACAGATGAATAAAAGGAGACTCAGAGAGATATTGCTGGTTGTCCCAAGATATAAGGTATGTCAAATATATTTTTATGGAACCGAACTCAAAAACTCATCTGAAAATGACACAGGCATGAGCAAGCATCCCTTTCCATATCCAAAACAGTTTTCATCTCCATCCAGACTGGAAACATGCTGCTGCTGCTAAGTCGCTTCAGTCATGTCCGACTCTGTGCGACCCCATAGATGGCAGCCCACCAGGCTCCCCCGTCCCTGGGATTCTCCAGGCAAGAACACTGGAGTGGGTTGCCATTTCCTTCTCCAATGCATGAAAGTGAAAAATGAAAGTGAAGTCGCTCAGTTGTGTCCGACTCTTTGTGACCCCATGGACTGCAGCCCATCAGGCTCCTCCATCCATGGGATTTTCCAGGCAAGAGTACTGGAGTGGGGAAACATGCTAGGCTACCTGAATAATTACACCAGTTCTTCATCCTCAATGCCAACATTCAGTTAATTCCCAGCACTGATAAATTTGATCATCAAACTGTTAATTCAGTCAGATGGAGGTTACAACTTTATAAAAATGAAGAAAAATTACACTGATTAAGTTTAAAGGGCACTTGTGTCTTATTAATTACTCATTTTAATATATTTTCCAATGAAGCAAATTTCAGAAAGCATTATGTATGATAAAGTAATTTATTTCCCAAAGTCTTCTAAAAAATTCACTAAAGTGGGATAGAAAGTTTGAAATTCAGTACAAATTTTGTGAAAATTGTTGTTATATATACTGCTACCATGCTATTTTTGCAAAGACAATAGTACCTAATTTAGATTTCTTTGATTTATTGCAAGAATTGTAAGGTAACAAAGATGCTTAATTTAACAGCTCTGCACTTTTGCTGGTTAAAACTAGAGGAAGCATTAAAAATATAACTGGCCTTTTAATCTAAGATTCATAACATTGGCATCAGCAAAAAGTGAAATGTATAATTATATTTTCCCCAGGATGTTTGCATTCTTTTTTCCCATTGTCTTGCTTTTGAAAACAATTCTGGGCACCATATTGAAGTATTCAACTGTTACGCTAGCATTTTACAAACATCTGACATAACAAAAATAATTGTTTTAACATCTGTTTCTTTTCAATTGAAATCCCATGATCCTATAAAGATTCTGTAATGATCATCTATAAAATATCACAAGCATGGAGGTGACTCAAATTTACGACTGTTCACTTTGAATTTATATGCTCTTCTAAATACCTTACTGGTAATGAACATACTTTTAAAATCACATCTAAATCTGAACGTTAAGAGAAATTTACCCTTCTTAAGATTGTGCTACCCATTAGACACATTTCAAGACCCCTCCCTTCTTCAAAAGCTCTCTGTTTTGGTTTTTACTATCCTACCCAGACCTGCCCTGCTTCCAGATCCCTCTATCATGCCTCCCTTGTGCCAATCACACAGTCTCACGTACTCTTCACTTCTGTGTGGGGGTTGGACAACTACACTTTAAGAACTCTGAGGATGAATGCCTTTTTCTTCTATCTCCCTTCAGCATGGTGTCAGAAATAGTGTTCCAAAAATGCTTGATTATTCTTAGTTGACTTTGAATAACAAAAGAGTCTCCTGGAACCTGAATTACTGATAAGACCTATGTGGTCTTCAAAGTTGATCGAGGAACCAAATGCAATAATCAGGGCCAGTTAGCTGTTATCTCACATCTAAACCCGTTTGAGTAAGTTTTAAGAAAATTTACTTAGAAAAGCCATAAATTGATGAATTCTGGGATGGTTGGTCCTTAGTATTGAGAGTCCTTACCCATAACTGAGGCATCGTAGTCTCCAGGAGGTTCCTCAGGAACCCTTTTGTTACTATTCCTATCTATTGCTCTATTGTCAAATATATATCTCAAACTTTTAACCTGAGATATTTTTCAGTATGGGGACTGAAGAGTAGTCTTACTATAGCACATTATTTTGTCAAAGATAATGAACCACAAAATGTCAATATTTATATAGTCCGAATACACACAAAAGAATCAAAAGAAGATAGGAATTCAGAGCAAAACCACAAGAGACTTAGCACCTGCTTTGTCCTTAAGATCTAGATATAGAAATATGTGGGAATCTGCAAATTACCAATAATATTCCTTGATCACTACTCTTTTCAGCTATGTGTTTCATAACTCTCCTAAGAAAAGCATTGGAGGAAACATCTTTGAATACCCAATTGCTTTTTGTTATATTCAGCTGAATATATTTGGTTAAATTTTGCAGATACAATCTTGGTAAATTTATTATGCACACAAAGAACAAGGCAATGTTTTATTTCTAAGTTCTACACCCAAAGATTCTCTCTGGGGGTTTTGTTTAGTCGATAGTTTCTTTTGAAAAGGAGCAGAAAAGACATTGACCAGTCAATCTGATAATGGAGTTTAAAGATTTCTTCATTCTAGGATAACTGTTCTTTTCTCAGAATTAATTTCTCCAGCCCAATAGTAAGAAAAGCCTTTCCTTTGCTCCTTGACAAGGAGTATTTTCAACTGGGAGAGTTTGGTCTATTTCTTCTTTGTAAATGTCTTGAAAATATTTGTCTTATGGAATACCATTTTTGCTGACAGAGAGCACAGTTCCTGCACTTGATGAATAACCTATTGACTCGAGAAATGCTTTGTTTTCTGGAGAATCTGAACTCATAAGGCAATCAGAAAATTACATTTAAATGAAATTCCGCAGCAATATAACCTTCTTCATTCTGTGCAAACACTTGTGGAGTTTGGTTTCCATGGTTACTTGTTACTAGTCCTCTGTTCTTTGTGGTTCTGTGCAGAGCTGGATGGGAGATCAAGCTTAGTGTCATCATAGTGAGGCAGAAGCTGAAAATAATTCTTTAGCTGATGGCCATGCAGCAGTTTAGAACACATACAAATTTAACACTATAATTATTACAAAATATCATTGGAGCTTTTCCCCCTCATTCCTAACCTTTGATAGAAATAAGAATAAGAAAGACATGATTGTATAACCATATTGATTATCTATCTGCTATGTATGACTAAAACACTGTACTCCTTTATAAGGTTAGAATTTTCAGAACGCATAGAATAAAGTACAATATTATAGTTAGTGTCTATGCATATTTGTGTGTATTAAAAGAAAATACTAGTTTGCAAGTGAGTGATTTTACCTAAGATAAACCTAACAAATAGAAAAGCTGTTCCCAGGATTTTATATTCAAGGGTAGCTCTGATCCATTTTATTTATGGAAATTATTTATCTTGTGAAGTAATGATATGATATTGATTTTGAATACTGTTTCAAAAAACCAAACTGTACCTTGGAAATTATGTTTTGGCTGTATATATGCTATCTGTGTAAAGTTAAAATGGTTTGATATATCTTTAGTGTAATTTGGCATCTGAACAGCGACCATGATGTGACTGTTACCACCAGATCACTTCCCAAAATGTCAGGATTGTCACACAGAAATCGGACAGATGGAACTGATGATGGAACTCTTTGACAATGAACCTTCAATGGGTAATCTAAATAGGAGGCAATTCAAGAGACAGCTGTATCCCTTATCATTATGACCTGCTGGACAAGACAAATATAACCTGTTATCTAACTACTATCTTCTAACTGTTCTTGGACACACGGGATCTGTACCAATAAGAAAACTGCATGTTTTCCCTCTGCTTCAAGGCATGGTTTTTTGAAAAGGGCAGAGTGTAATCCTTTCCCTCTTGCAGCTTCTAGGGCCCCCAATCCCCACAAATGAAGGATAATGGCAAAACTACAGATGCCTTGAAAATGTGTTTCTGTATCTCGTGTTTATGCATAGAATTCATTAATTTAGAGTTTTAGGATGTTATGCAAGGAGATAGATTATTCCAGTGGCATAACACTAGAACAGGTGCCCTAGCCTGCAGTCCAAATTAGGAGATCTTGGATATTAGCTGCGAAAAAAGAAATCCTTATTTTCATTAATATGAAACTAAAATGCAGTATTCTTTTAAAGTAAATAATAAACCATAGTTAATTAGCCGGACTGACCACTTTCCCCAAAAGAAATCGTTAGTAATTTGAAGCCATATTTCAGTGGCTTCAGCCGTCTCAAAATGTCTGTTATGAGACCTTTCAATAGCTGTTGGTGTCAATGACTAATACCAATACTAAGAAGCACATTTGTTGGTATGTATTTAATTTTTAAAGTGGAATGAGATCTGATTTTAATATACAGTTTTTCCTTGGAATTTTCTTTAAACATTTCCTTATTGTTCAATATACTGCCAAATCTTTTCAAAGTGCAGAAAAGTGAAGAAGCCATAGTCTAAGCAGAATATTTCCTGGAAATTGGGTGACAGCTTAGGACTTCTGTGATCAACCTGCTCCTCAGCTCTGTGTCTAAAACAGGAACTGAGCAGACATCCAAGCACTAAGCAGTGAGCAAGCAAGGCAGCACCAGATGTCTTGGTAGCCACCGACTCTGCTAACTCCTACAGAGTTTAATAATGAGAACAGTAAACACCACAGATCAAAGAGAAGAAAACACCAGATGAAGACTCAAAAAGACAGTGCCTTTGAAAATGAGCTATTAATTCAAAAAACAAAATTACTTCAGAAAGTTCTTTGACATCCTTGATGTGGAAAACGAACAAGGTTGGACAGGATAAGATGAAAAGGGAGAAGAAAAAGATAAAGAAGTAACCAAGAAAACAAATAACCATGTATGAATGAAATTTTTATCAGAAAAATTAAAAATCAGGATTTAATGATATGTAAGACTTAAGACTGCAGATGGTGACTGCAGCCATGAAATTAACAGATGCTTACTCCTTGGAAGGAAAGTTATGACCAACCTAAACTGCATACTAAAAAGCAGAGACATTGCTTTGCCAACAAAGGTCCATGTAGTCAAGGCTATGGTTTTTCCAGTAGTCACGTATGGATGTAAAAGTTGGACTATAAAGACAGCTGAGTGCCAAAGAATTGATGCTTTTGAACTGTGGTGTTGGAGAAGACTCTTGAGAGTCCCTTGGACTGCAAGGAGATGCAACTAGTCCATCCTAAAGGAGATCAGTCCTGAATATTCATTGGAAGGACTGATGCTCAAGCTGAAGCTCCAATACTTTGGCCACCTGATGCAAAGAGCTGACTCATTTCCCTGATACTGGGAAAGATTGAAGGCGGGAGGAGAAGGGGACGACAGAGGATGAGATGGTTGGATGGCATCACTGGCTCAATGGACATGGGTTTGAGTAAGCTCTGGGAGTTGGTGATGGATAGGGAGGCCTGGTGTGCTGCAGTCCATGGGGTTGCAAAGGATCAGACATGACTGAGTGACTGAACTGAACTGACTGAAGACCTAAGACACTTTCCTCCATAACAGAGGGAAAAGAAAATAACAAGAAATGACAGAGAATGAAATTATAGGTATTTCAGCAGGAGAATAAAACATAATAATTTTATTAAGTATTGTTCAAGACATTGCATGATTGTTGGAGATAAGTCTCTTAAAATTTACAAACATATACAAAATTAAACAGCCTGCAGGAAAAACTTTACCATTTAAGGTAAAATGTTTCAAAAGGGAAACCCTTCTTTTAGAAAAGTCAGCTAGAAAAGAAAAATAATGATGAGAATAAATAAAAAAGTAAAATCTATAGCAGCACACAAGAGAAATAAAATACATAACAACACAGATTAAAAGAAAAAGAAAAATAGATTATTAGTGAAAGAAGTAGTCTAACTTCCAAACTATCTGAAACATTAAATACCAGATGTTAGTAAAGAGTGTTTATGAAGACTTGAGAGAGAATTTTTATCCAAACAAATTTTAGAAATCAGTATACAAAGTGTTCAAATATGTCAAGTCTTCAAAATATAAGTAATCAAATAATAAAAGATTTATTTACAAATTACTTTGAAAAATGTTTGAAAGTTTTCAGTGTATGTTTCAGTAATATTCCATTAACATAGAATAATTCTAAATTAAATGTTTATGATTAGAGAAATAAAGTATAAAATGCAAAAACTAATTCAAATTAAACTTAAATAATTGTTTCAGAGAATTTATGATTGTAAAATTAATTGCAGTATCCTTGGTGTAAATCATGTTACATTAGATATTATACTGTGGGAATGTGCAAGGAAAAAATGAGGGATATTAAACTCCTTATCATAAAAAAGAGATGACACTTTGTTTTGATTCTAATACTGTTCAGTATTACAAATTATCTCCAGGCTTGTTATTAAAGTTAAATTTATTAGAACTTTCTACAGTAGGTAGAATAATGCAAAATCTTAGTAGTGTCTGAAAAGGGTAATCTAAAGTGGGCAACTTACAGACTGCATTTAGGAGCAAATTCCATCTTTGCAAGAGGGAATCTGATGGAGATAAAGCTAAATTCACAATATCATAATTTAGTTTTTGTGGACACAGCAAAGCAGGGATAATGAACTGAGTCTTGACTGACAAGCAAAATTTTTGTCCAGGTGAGCAGATTATCTCTGAAATAAATATCATGAGAATTTCCTGAATGAACTAGTGAAATTATGCAGTGTTTTATAGCCGTATCTTTCATAGACCAAGTGTTTTGAAAGGAATGACGGCTGCTGCTAAGCCGCTTCAGTCGGGTCCGACTCTGTGCGACCCCATAAACGGCCGCCCACCAGGCTCCCCCATCCCTTGGATTCTCCAGGCAAGAACACTGGAGTGGGTTGTCATTTCCTTCTCCAAGGCATGAAAGTGAAAAGTGAAAGTCAAGTCTCTCAGTCCTCCGACTCTTCGCAACCCCATGGACTGCAGCCCACCAGGCTCCTCCATCCATGGGATTTTCCAGACAAGAGCACTGGAATGACTAAATCACCCTAAAAGAGGTAGTCTTTAGGCATATATACATCATACTGATACACATATTGATACTCAGTAATGCTTTTAAAACTTCTTGAAAATGACCAGTAATAAAATTAACCCCATATAATGCATAACTGCAGAAGATGAATATGTACATCTATTTGTATAACAAATCTATTCATGTAAAGATATTGAAAATTCAGTTAAAATGTCAGTGTTTATCGTATTGTGAGGAAGAGACTATTAGTTTGAATAAAGGTAATAAAATTCCAATATATGCTGTTTACATGAAACATACCAAAAAAAAAAAAAAAACCCACCAAATCCCAAAAAGTAATGTGCAAATGTTGACATAGTAAGTGCAAAAAAAGGAAAAAATATTCAATATTTATTTCAGACAAAGTTGTCATCAAGGTAAAAGTCCTGAAAAGGAAAATAAATTTTAAATAGAAATAAAAAATTCAGGCCTCAATGATGAGATGACCTGCTTTCCAATGTAAATAGCAGAAAACTATATATAGTAAAATAACTTTCAGGAATCTATGAGAAAATAATCAAGGAGTTACTTTGAATACATGAAAAAAAAATATCCAACCCTTAACAGAATAACCAGACATAAATTTGTAAGTAGGTTTGCAGGATATAAATTATTTATTAAGAAGTTTAAATATTGTGGAAACAGAGAAGATTGAGTATCCATTCAATAAGATCGCAAGCAAATTTTGTGTATATACTAATGGTTCAATTATATAAGACCCATTTTCTGATTTGTGTGCAATACAGATGGAAATTATTATCAGAGGTTTAAATGTCATCAATATCAATAGCAACAAATTACAACAATTCTTAGATTTAAAACTCGCCAGGCTCCTTTGTCCATGGGGATTCTCCAGGCAGGAATACTGTAGTGGATAGCCATTCCCTTCTCCAGAGGATCTTCCTGAACCAGGGATCAAACCCAGGTCTCCCACATTGCAGGTGGATTCTCTATCATCTGAGTCACCAGATGATACAAACTTTCCCAAACAAGTGTTTAGTCAAAGCAGCAATTAAAACCATTTAAAAAAGCAATTAAATGTGATAAGAGAGATTAAGCCAAGAGGAGAAGGGGGCGACAGAAGATGAGATGGTTGGATGGCATCACTGACTCAATGGACATGAGTTTGAGCAAACTCTGGGAGTTGGTGATGGACAGGGAGGCCTGGTGTGCTGCGGTTCATGGGGTCGCAAAGAGTGAGACACAACTTAGTTACAAAAACCACAATGAATGAGAACACTGCTTACACAAACTTACACGATGCAGCTATTTTCGATGTAGATCTCTACTAACTCTTCCTTTAGTGCGTGCTGGCTGTTATCCCCTTTAGAGGTGGTATGGCTGATGTGGTGGTGACCGGGCTCTTGAGCAGGGCCTACTCTCTGCTCTGTGTGTGTCCCTGCCCTATTAGGGGCAGGGTCTACTCCCTAGGTGTTGGAGTAGTGAGTGAAGTGAAAGGCACTCAGTCGTGTCCGACTCTTTGCGACTCCATGGACTATACAGTCCACGGAATTCTCCAGGCCAGAATCCTGGAGTGGGTAGCCTTTCCCTTCTCCAGGGGATCATCCCAGCCCAGGGCTCGAACCCAGGTCTCCCGCAATGCAGGCAGATTCTTTATCAGGACTTTACCAAGTGAGGTAAGTCAGACAGGGGAAGAAAAACGTCATATGACATCACTTCTATGTGGAATCTAAACCATGATGCAAGCGAACTTATTCACCAAACAGAAACAGACTCACAGACATTGAGAATAGCGTACCGTTACCTGTGTGGAACAGCAGGGAGGGATAGACTGGGAGTTTGGGATTGGCATGTACATACTACTATATTCAGAATGGATAACCAAAATATTCTGTAATAGCCTAAACGGGAAAAGAATTTGAAAAAAAAAATAGATACATGTATATGTATAACCAAATCACTTTGCTAGACACCTAAAGTCAAGGAATTCTATTCACAATCTTAATTTCTCTTGCCATATTGCATAACACACAGGTTCTAGATATGAGGATGTGAGCATCTTTTGGGGACCCGCCAAAATAGTATGCTTAAAATGTTTGCTCTCCCATGTACTGCCTTTTTGAAATGTAAAATATGAAGTTCTGATGGGAGAAAGTATGTTGAGAAATTAGAAATGAATATACTTAAATAAATAAATTAGGTTTGTAGTGGGTAAAGATCTTATCAGAAGACACTGTAGCTTGTTTGGGTAGGTTGTTTAAGTAGTTTGTTCTAGCCTGCTTAAGTAGGAAAAAATTTACCGTGAAATATCTCTTGCTCACAGGACCTTTAGAGGAGCTGCAACAATATGACCAAACAGAACTGGCCCAGAGGAGCGGTTTTCTCTTTCTGTGGAGAAGCTGCCTGCAGCTCCTGCTGGCTCCAGGTTATTCTACTGTCTTTCTTTTCACTCTTGTTTATTTTCTTGAGCTACCATTGCCACTGGCTGGATGCAAACAACAGAAACTGATTTCTCACATCCCAGCAGGCTGGAAGTCCAAGGTCTGGGTGTCAGCACGTTCAGGTCCTGGTGAGGCTCTTCTCTTCCTTGCTTGCAGAGGTGGATGTCATTTCTTATAGGACACTAATCTGATTTGACTGAGAGCTCACCAATATGGCTTCATTTAACCTTAATTATTTCCTTAAAGGCCCCATCTCCAAATATAGCCACGTGGCAGGGGACAGGGGATTAGGGTTTCAGCATATGAATTTGGGAGCTAGAGGGCACAAACATTCAATCCATAACATTTTAGTAATATGGAGTTTTCATGTCTGATATGGATTACTATGCAAGTAACTTCTAAACATAAGAACCCTGTGGCTACTTTAGAAATCAACTGCATTTCTATATACTAACAATGAAACATCAGAAAGAGAAATTAAGGAATCAATCCCATTCACCATTGCAACAAAAAGGATCAAATATCTAGGAATAAACTTACCTAAGGAGATGAAATAACTGTACACAGAAAATTAGACCCCAATGAAAGAAATCAAAGATGACATAAGCAGATGGAGAGATATTCCATGTTCCTGGGTAGGAAGAATCAATATTGTGAGAATGACTATACTACCAAATGCAATCTACAGATTTAATGCAATCCCTATCAAATTACCAATGGCATTTTTCACAGAACTAGAACAAAAAATTTCATAATTCATATGGAAACACAAAAGACCCCCAATAGCAAAGCAGTCTTGAGAAAGAAGAATGGAGCTGGGGAAATCAAGCTTCCTGACTTCAGGTTATACTGCAAAGCTACAGTCATCAACACAGTGTGGTACTGGCACAAAAACAGAAATACAGACCAATGGAACAACATAGAAAGTCCAGAAATAAACCCACGCACCTTTGGGTACCTTATTATTGACACAGGAGGCAAGAATATACAATGGACAAAGACAGTCTCTTCAATAAGTGGTGCTGGGAAAACTGGACAGATACCTGTAAGAGTATGAAACTAGAATGCTTCCTAACACCACACACAAAGAGAAACTCAAAATGGATTAAAGACCTAAATGTAAGACCAGGAACTCTAAAATTCTTAGAGGAAAACATAGGCAGGACACTCGACATAAATCAAAGCAAGATCCTGTATGACCCACCTCCTAGAGTAACAGAGATAAAAACAAAAGCAAGCAAGTTATACCAGAAAAACAAACAACACAATCAAGAAGTGGGGAAAAGACCTTAACAGACAATACTGGAGTGGGGTTGCCATGTCCTTCAGGGGATCTTCTTGACCCAGGGATTGAACCCGGGTCTCCCGCATTGCGGGCAGACGCTTTACCCTCTGAGCCACCAGCGAAGCCCCAAAGAAGATATACAGATGGCTGACAAACACATGAAAAGATGCTCAACATGGTCATTATTAGAGAAATGCAGATCAAAACTACAATGAGATATCACCTCACACTGGTCAGAATGGCCCTCATCAAAAAGTCTACAAACAATAAATGCTGGAGAGGAAGTGGAGAAAAGGGAACACCCTTGCACTGTTGGTGGGAATGTAAATTGATACAGCCACTATGGAAGACGGTATGGGGATTCCTTAAAAAACTAGGAATAAAACCATCATATGACCCAGCAATCCCACTCCTAGGCATACACCCCGAGGAAAACAAAATTGAAAGAGACACGTGTATCCCATTGTTCACTGCAGCACTATTTACAGTAGTTAGAACGTGGAAGCAACCTAGATGTCCATCGACAGATGAATGGATAAAGAAGCTGTGGTACATATACAAAATGGAATATTACTCAGCCGTAAAAAAGGAACACATCTGAATCTGTTCTAATAAGGTGGATGAACCTAGAACCTATTATACAGAGTGAAGTGAGTCAGAAAGAGAAAGATAAATACCATATTCTAACACATATATATGGAATGTAGAAAAATGGTACTGAAGAATTTATTTACAGGGCAGCGATGAGAAACAGACATAGAGAATAGACTTATGGACATGGGGAGAGGGGAGGAGAGGGTGAGATGTATAGAGTAACATGGAAACTTATAGTACCATGTGTAAAACAGATAGCCAACAGGAAATTGCTGTATGACTCGGGGAACTCAAATAGGGGCTCTGTATCAACCTAGAGGGGTGGGATGGCGGGGGGGAGATGGGAGGAAGGTTCAAAAGGGAGGGGATGTATATATACCTATGGCTGATTCATGCTGAGGTTTGACAGAAAACAGCAAAATTCTGTAAAGCAATGATCCTTCAATAAAAAATAAATTAATTAAAAAAAATTCTGTGGGTACTTTGATTGGAAGAGCTGAAATCTAGTAGTGTTAGTGGAGGAGAGTCTGGAGACCACTCCTCCTGTGGACCTTGGTTCTTGGTAGGAATACAAAGAATAATCTGAGGTCTTATCTGTTGCAAGAAAGTTGATTGATGGTAAGGAAAGAATACAGGGGATACCTCAAGAGAGAGGTGGGTTACGCCAAGGGAAGCAATCACCAGGAGGGCTGGGGTACACAGTTTTGAGGGCAAAGTTGTTTGCACATTTGGAAGGGTCCTTGATTGACAGTTGCAGATTATATAATAAGATGCTCTACTGTGCATGTCCTTCCTGTAATTCAGTCTGTTATAATTAGATGTATGTATTCATGGAATATTTATGAGCAGTTAATGAGTCCAGTGGCCACTGAAGATTACTTTGGTACATGATAGTGTGAGGTGTGGAGAAGGCAATGGCACCCCAATCCAGGACTCTTGCCTGGACAATCCTATGGACAGAGGAGCCTGGTAGGCTGCAGTCCATGGGGTCGCTAAGAGTCGGACATGACTGAGCGACTTCCCTTTCACTTTTCACTTTCATGCATTGGAGAAGGAAATGGCAACCCACTCCAGTACTCTTGCCTGGAGAATCCCAGGGACAGAGGAGCCTAGTGGGCTGCCGTCTATGGGGTCGCACAGAGTCAGACACGACTGAAGCGACTTAGCAGCAGCAGTGTGAGGTGTGCACGTGGGCTAGAGTAAGGAAAGTCTCGCCAGGTTGTAGTGGGGGATATTTCCCGGCCCCTGACTCTTTGCTGATGGGGACGTATTAGGGGCAGAGCTGGCAAATTGCTGGATGGGATTAGGTGGCCATTGGATGTTTAGCTGAAAGGGCTGCTTCTCCTTGCTCTTAGCTAACTTCCTGCCTAACTAGCACCATAGTGACAGGGATGTGAAGAAAGGTAGTGGCTGTATTTGTTTTTTGGAAAGTGAGATTCACTGATGGGAAACTACCAGACAGATGTTCAAGATATTGTTGGTGATCACTTAACACAGAAAGTGCATGAAAATAGATACAGAAGAAGTGTGAAAATGAATGCATTCTGTAAAAGCCTCATTAATCTCAAGGTTCTTTTTGTGAGATAGATAAATCAGCAAGAAAATATCAATGCTGGCTAAGTCATTATAGAAAACCTGATAAAGCTGAACTAAATGAGAATATTGCCCTATCCCCCAAAAGACTGAAATCAGATCATTTAATAAGACACTTTCTTTTTCAAATCCTCGAGAAACAGATAATTTTCAGCCTATTTAAATGTTTCCAGAGCATAGAGAAAGACGAAAAGCTATCCTGTAATGCTGATAAAAAGACCTAACAAAGAGTAAGAAAGAAAATATCAATCTCAATTATGAATATAGATGAAAAAATAGAAAGTAAATTATCAGCAAATGATATCCAGCTGTATTTAAAGAATTTAATTCATCATAGCCAGTGGGGTTTATTTCATGAATGCAAGAATAGATCAATGCTTGGAAGTTTTTTAATCAAATCTTTCATTCTAGCAAGTCTAAATGGAAATATATTTAACTATCTACATGTGTAATTTAATGGACTCTAATTATCATTTCTGCCTCAAAAGACCAGAATTTTTGCTTTGACCCAATAAAACTATATACAATATATAATTTCAGAGTCAAAATCTTCATCATGCTTTGTGTTTGGTTTGAATCTGTTTAACAGGCTAGTTCAGCTAGTCTACTTTAAAAGAGAGACAACAGTTTTGTTATTTACAAACAAATTATCTATAGAAATTTGGTGTCAGAAAAACTGGAAGAACCCATGTAGCATCATGTAGTATATATAAGGATGAGCACGTGTTTGAGGTCTGACATCTCACCGGGCTATTTATTGTCTTGGAAAATTATTTAACATCAATCATTGAAGTAGATAATAGTTCCAATTTTATAAACCTCATTTTGCATGGGTTAAACTGGGCATGCTACTGGGGCCTGTCTTTCATTTTGAGAGGCTTAAATGAGATGATACACCTCAAACAGTAAGTATGAGGCTGATGTGCTGTGACCACTGGTATTGTTATTCTAGTATTATTATAGTTTCAATATTACTATTATCACTATTATTATTTTCAGGATATAAAGAATAACAGGTAAACATAAAGTAGATATAAAAAATTATTATATTCCTTCTATACCAACAATACCTAGTCTGAATTAAAAAAAATCAAATTCAATTTCCTTTGTTTTACTTATAAAACATAAAAATTAAATCATGATTAAATAATCAGAAAAGTAGTCTCTAAATTTTATAGTAATGCATATACAACAGCAATGTGAAGGAAAACAGAATAATATAAGAAAGATAACTTGATTGATTTTAAAGACTTAATTGTTTAAAACGATGACCTTTAGTTGTTGTCTACAAATCTGTGGAGAGTTGAGGCAAGGAATTGACTTCATGCAGCTCTTCTAAGTGTGTGGGTAGTGGTGTTATCACTAGCAGCTGTTGAAGAAGAATCATGTGCAATCTCTGGAACCTACGAGTTCATTCCATTGACTGCCTCTCTCAAGTGCAAATCAGTATCTGGCTGTGATTTCATACAAGTGAACCATTTGTGAGCATGTCAGAAGGAAGCCCAGTGCAAATATTGCGCTTACTCTGTTACTATCCTTTAATTTCACAGATATGTTACTTCATGGATGTATCGACTTTATTCTTTCTGATTTAGCAGTCCCAAATAAGTGATAATCACCTCTAAGTTATTCATTTATCCAATAATTTCTTCACATAGCTAGTTACTCAGCACCTGTTCTATGTCAGGCACTGTACTGGATGATTGGAATACATTAGTGAACAAAAATGATTTTTTTGAGCTTATATTCTAGTGGTAATTTCCTTCTATTGTAGGTGTATAATGCCCAAGACTATGTAGATTAAAAAATAAATTACAGCATATCTGAAAATCTCTCATCCAAAGAAATTAGTATTACTTTGTCAGTAGAAGTCACATTTGGATATGTTAAATGTCTTTCCATATATTTTATCCCATGAAACTGTTCCTATGGAACAGAAGATTCAACCTTTGATCTGAATTTGCAAAACCTTTTTTTCATATACTAATTATAGGATTCATAAAATTTTTCTATAATATCCTTTGTCTTTGACAAGCTTTAAATTTTCTCTCTGCTGTAACAAAGGAAATATTTAATTCAAAAGATATTTGAATAGGTGTGATTGTGTTACATTTTATTTAGAGAAGACATTTATCTAGAAACTCATTTCTTCAGCATCCTGCACTAGAGTGTGTGAGACTGTCTCAAAATAATGAAGTTAACGTAAATAAAGGGAACTTAAGAGAAAGAAAAAAAAGGCAAAGTGAAGAAAGACAAACAAAGGCTAAGGGCATCATCATAGAGCTCAGCCTTGAAACACTGAGCAAATATTAGTAGGCACATAAGGAGCGAAGGAGCAAAGGGAGTCCACTATGAGAGAAGACGATCATTAAAATCACTGAGGTGTAAGAGGGACATATATCTGAACTCTGAACGATGTTTAGAAGTTCCAAGTGGCTAGAAAATAGAGCACATAGAAGGAGCAGCAATAGATACATCTGCAAATGTGTGACCAGGAAGAGTCTCAACACTTAAGGGAAGGAGTTTAAGATTTTATCCTACAAGTAATAGAATACGGTAAAAAATCTTGAGGGACAAAATCTAAATTGCAATTTAGTTTAATGAGGGTTGATAATTTGGAAGAGTGTAGAACATTCATGTATGACCTAAATCAAATCTCTTATGATTATACAGTGAAAGTGAGAAAAAGATTTAAGGGACTAGATCTGATAGATAGAATGCCTCATGAACTATGGGCGGAGGTTCATGATATTGTAAAGGAGACAGGGATCAAGACTATCCCAATGAAAAAGAAATGCAAAAAAGCAAAATGGCTGTCTGGGGAGGCCTTAGAGATAGCTGTGAAAAGAAGAGAAGTGAAAAGCAAAGCAGAAGAGGAAAGATATAAGCATCTGAACGCAGAGCTCCAAACAATAGAAAGAAGAGATAAGAAAGCCTTCTTCATCAATCAATGCAAAGAAATAGAAGAAAACAACAGAATGGGAAAGACTAGAGATCTCTTCAAGAAAATTAGAGATACCAAGGGAACATTTCATGCAAAGATGGGCTCGATAAAGGACAGAAATGGTCTGGACCTAACAGAAGCAGAAGATATTCAGAAGAGGTGGCAAGAATACACGGAAGAACTGTACAAAAAAGATCTTCACGACCCAGATAATCACGATGGTGTGATCACTCATCTAGAGCCAGACATCCTGGAATATGAAGTCAAGTGGGCCTTAGAAAGCATCACTATGAACAAAGCTAGTGGAGGTGATGGAATTCCAGTTGAGCTATTTCAAATCCTGAGAGATGATGCTGTGAAAGTGCTGCACTCAATATGCCAGCAAATTTGGAAAACTCAGCAGTGGCCACAGGACTGGAAAAAGTCAGTTTTCATTCCAATCCCAAAGAAAGGCAATGCCAAAGAATGCTCAAACTACCACACAATTGCACTTATCTCTCACGCTAGTAAAGTAATGATCAAAATTCTCCAAGCCAGGCTTCAGCAATACGTGAACCGTGAACTTCCAGATGTTCAAGCTGGTTTTAGAAAAGGCACAGGAACCAGAGATCAAACTGTCAACATCTGCTGGATCATGAAAAAAGCAAGAGAGTTCCAGAAAAACATCTATTTTTGCTTTATTGATTATGCCAAAGCCTTTGACTGTGGATCACAATAAACTGTGGAAAATTCTGAAAGATGTGGGAATACCAGACCACCTAACCTGCCTCTTGAGAAATCTGTATGCAGGTCAGGAAGCAGCAGTTAGAACTGGACATGGAACAACAGACTGGTTCCAAATAGGAAAAGGAGTATGTCAAGGCTGTATATTGTCACCCTGCTTATTTAACTTCTATGCAGAGTACATCATGAGTAACGCTGGACTGGAAGAAACACAAGCTGGAATCAAGATTGCCAGGAGAAATATCAATAACCTCAGATATGCAGATGACACCACCCTTATGGCAGAAAGTGAAGAGGAACTACAAAGCCTCTTGATGAAAGTGAAAGAGGAGAGCAAAAAGTTGGCTTAAAGCTCAACATTCAGAAAATGAAGATCATGGCCTCTGGTCCCATCACTTCATGGGAAATAGATGGGGAAACAGTGGAAACAGTGTCAGACTTTATTTTTTGGGCTCCAAAATCCCTGCAGATGGTGACTGCAGCCATGAAATTAAAAGATGCTTGCTCCTTGGAAGAAAAGTTATGACCAACCTAGATAGCATATTCAACAGCAGAGACATTACTTTGCCGCCTAAGGTCCCTCTAGTCAAGGCTATGGTTTTTCCTGTGATCATGTATGGATGTGAGAGTTGGACTGTGAAGAAGGCTGGGGGCCGAAGAATTGATGCGTTTGAACTGTGGTGTTGGAGAAGACTCTTGAGAGTCCCTTGGACTGCAAGGAGATCCAACCAGTCCATTCTGAGGGAGATCAGCCCTGGGATTCCTTTGGAAGGACTAATGCTGAAGCTGAAGCTCCAGTACTTTGGCCACCTCATGCGAAGAGTTGACTCATTGGAAAAGACTCTGATGCTGGGAGGGATTGGGGGCAGGAGGAGAAGGGGACGACCGAGGATGAGATGGCTGGATGGCATCACCGACTTGATGGACGTGAGCCTGAGTGAACTCTAGGTGTTGGTGACGGACAGGGAGGCCTGGTGTGCTGCGATTCATGGGGTCGCAAAGAGTCAGACACGACTGAGCGACTGAACTGAAACGAATTGAACTGAACTGAAAATTCTACCTTATCATACCTTTTATTTTGAATATTAGTGACATTAGCTATCTTTTTATACTGTTACTTATAATTACAAAATATGTTAAACTTTGGTAAGGAATTAAATATGTAAATATTTGCAGCCTCATCATTGGTTGTATTGGGTTTATGTGTTGAGTTTTAAATAATTGTTAGAAGGGAGTTCAAGAAAGAGAGAAGAGTTGGAGAAGAAGCAAGGTTAACATTTAGTACTATCCAAAGAAAATGTTGAATTACTTTTATTCTTTCCACTCACATTAAGAGTCAATAGAAACACAGATTTTGAAGAATCACTGAAATATGTCATTAAGATCGCCACATACAAATAATCAGTGGTCTGTGTTCTCCAAGGCAAGGACCCATAGACTTGGTTTACTGTCAAAGAAGCAGATTTCAGATTAATGTATTTCACACTTTAACTCATACAAATCTAATGCACTTTAAGAGTCAGACACAACTGAGCAACTGAACTGAACTGAGTCCTAAGAGATATATTTTGACATAATGGGTCTGGAGTGGGATCCAGTATTCGGCATTTCTAACAAACGCTGGACAATGCTGAAGCTGCTGGTTGAAATTTACAATGCAAACTTTGGAAGAGAAGAGAGGAATTTGATAATTTAAAATCCCCCAAAGAATGGTCTAGCAGTCCATAGAAAAAGCAAGCTGTGGAGCTTTTTGTATTAATTATTGAACTTAGTTTTCTTACCTAACTTGATACGATTCAGATTCTGAACACTGGCCATGTAGCTGGAAATGGCTGATCACACTGCAGAATGTGAAGTCACAGGGCTTTTTCAGTCTCAGTCACTTGAAAATTGAATCTTGAGTTGTGACGAATTCTTAATCTTGGCTCCGCACAGGGCGGCCTCAGGTGCCACACGTACCTGGAAGCAGAGCATCCTGTTCTAATGTTGCTTTGAGATTTCCAACAGCCTGTTCATTTTCCCCTCTTTGCTTTGAAGTTTCTTTGATCTCACAGGTACCCGAAGAGAACGGGCAAACTTTCTGGCCTATCAGGAAAATAATTTCTCCACCACCCCTTCTGCAAATAGAAACAAAAAATAAAACTCAAATGCACAATCCATTTTTTTCCCCTTCTGGTGTTCTTTCAGAGAAGGCAATGGCACCCCACTCCAGTACTCTTGCCTGGAAAATCCCGGGACGGAGGAGCCTGGTGGGCTTCAGTCCACGGGGTAGCGAAGAGTCGGACGCGACTGAGCAACTTCACTTTCACCTTTCACTGTCATGCACTGGAGAAGGAAATGGCACCCCACTCCAGTGTTCTTGCCTGGAGAATCCCAGGGATGGGGGAGCCTGGTGGGCTGCCGTCTATGGAGTCGCACAGAGTTGGACACGACTGAAGCGACTTAGCAGCAGCAGCAGCTGGTATTCTTTGCTGAATATTTGATAATGGGTTCAGTCAGAGGTAAATTTGTAAAGTAGTAAAGATTAACTTTAATAACTTTACAACCCTCAAAAATCCCTTTTTTATCCATTATTAGGAACCCATAATCTTAATTTCTTCCCTCTGCTTGTTAACAAGCTATTTGTTTAATCTTCTATGTACATGAAGGTAGACATGATTAGCAGGTGAAGAATTACGTCTGCCCTGGAGAATTGGCACTGTAGTTTAAATAGTCTGTTTTTTAAACATTTTCCATTCATGTGCTTATTTACTCTTGGCTATTCTCGGCCTTCGCCGTTGTGTGCCGGCTTCCCCTAGTTGTAGTGTAAGGACTTTCCATTGCGGTGGCTCCTCTGTTGCAGAGCATGGGCTGAGGGCACATGAGCCCCAGTAGTTGTGACCCATGGACTTAGTTGCCCTGAGCATGTGGGATCTTCCTGGACCAGGGATTGAAACCATGCCCTCTGCATTAGAAGGAAGATTCTTAACCAGTGGACCACTAGAGAAGTCCAAAATATATGTGTTTTAACTGCTAATTTTCAGACCTAAAATCAAGAACACTTAAGAATTAGGATATTCTGTCCTTCTCTATGGTCCTTAAATCACACCCGTTTTCTAATCGGTCAGTGGAAGACTACCAGAAAAGGCAGTATCCTGAAAGAATTCACAAAGTATGACTTGATAAATGATGACTCAGTGACACTTGAGTGATAATCGTTAGTCACTGGAGGGCATTTCTATTAACATACGACAAGGACATTAGGAGTCTGCGGCATCCAATGTCATTGCCATTTATGGGCGAGTGCGGGAAGCAACAAGAACCAAACAATTTTAGGATTTTATGTCTGAATCTAAGTCAATTTTTTCACCTTGTTTCACTAATTTGATAATTTTTACAGCTGATTAACATCTCTGAAATTTTGTTTAGGCAAAAAATTAAATCATGTGCACTGTGAGAACTGCCATCTAGCCCGTGAATGTCTCCAACTGGTACTTGGCATCTCCGTATCAATACGACCTTTCTCTCTCTTTGCATCCTTACCTATACAGCAATTCTTATAAGTTATACTGTGCTGCACAAGTAGCAATATTTTATGTTAAAAAATATCTCAGAAACTATTCTAAGACATATATTAAGAATCTATTATGCTAAGACTGAAGATAGGAACTTTTTTTCATACTTGTGTGTTCCTACTTTAGTTTCTTGACTCATTCTAAGCTAACCGTCACTTTGTACTTCTGAAAACTAGAATACTCAATCCATTAAGACCATTAAAATTGGTCTAAAAAGCTCACGTATATAGGAAATTCTATATGTTCATAGATTTTAGGGCACTAGAGATTTCTTCAAAACATGTTTTCTTATCACAGTTTCTTAGTTATTTAAAAGACAACAAAGTTGTTTAGTATTCAATAATTTTGAAAATACTAGGGAGTTTTTCCCTATAAGTTATGCATCTTAAAGCTCCTTGACTCACTATTTGAATGTTTTTTGGTCGTTCTACCTCACGTCTTTCAATAACCCACTTATATTGCATGCGTTATTTGTGCTTCAGTGGAATATTTGTTGTCTTTTATTTCTTTGTACTTAAAAAAAACCCACAGTTATCATAACACAAATGAAGAATAGTTTAGATTTCCTGTCTGACTCTCTGTGGCCCCATGGACTGTAGCCCGCCAAGCTCCTCTATTCATGGAATTCTCCAGGCAAGAAAACTGGAGTGGGTAGCCATTCCCTTCTCCAGGGGATCTTCCCAACCCAGGGACTGAACCTGGGTCTCCTGCATTGTAGGTAGATTCTTTACCATCTGAGACACCGGGGAAGTCCAAGTTTTGGTATACTCTTTTGTATTTTGCAAACCATGAATACTTTATTCTTTATCACTGTAGTGTATAAATTTCTGGTGTTAGAATATATAGTAAATACAGGAAGGTAAAGAGAAGCAAATCTCTAGAATTTATTACTCTAAGGGAAAGGATCAAGAACACTAATAATCACATGTCGTGTAAGATTGATTATTGATTCAATTTAATATCTCTAAAGGAAGTATTCAGAGTCTTAAAAGAAAGAGAGAACATTTTGATACTAAATTAAAGCTAGAATACATCTGAAATTACCCATGAAGTTACTTTTAAAACATTTCAACATTCAAATATTTAAAATATTTTCCAATTATCCCTATCTTGGAGTAGTTTTGATTATACAAGTGAATTATGTTGGTTTATCATGGCATAGAAACAGATATTTAATTTTATCCATTTATAGAATTTTGCAAATAGATTTCTGTTTACCTGTCTCTACTTATTTTAATTTTAGGGCCTCCTGTTTTCTCTCAATAATTATTATTCCTAGTGATACTCTCAATGATTTTTGTATTTTCTCTCTATCTTGGTAATTCTAATTGCCTGTTTTCTTTTGCTTGACTAGTATGAGGGATAATCTGGTAGATAGTGAAGGACAGGGGAGTCTGGTGACCTATAGTCCATGGGGTCACAAAGAACTGGGCACAACTTAGTGACTGGGCCACAATAACAAAAACTACAGGGATATGAAAAAATACATTATTGTATATTGGAGCATTTATGAAGATTTTTTAAACAGGAATTTTAAGAGAGACAAATTGAGAGATTTAATACCAGTTCAGTTCAGTCGCTCAGTCATGCCCGACTCTCTGCGACCCCCTGGACTGCAGCACACCAGACTTCCCTGTCCATCACCAACTCCCAGAGTTTACTCAGACTCATGTCCATTGAGCTGGTGATGCCATCCAAACATCTCATCCTCTGCCATCCTCTTCTCCTGTCGTCAATCTTTCCCAGCATCAGGGTCTCTTCCAGTGAGTCAGTTCTTCGAATCAGGTGTCCAAAGTATTGGAGTTTCAGCTTCAGCATCAGTTCTTCCAATGAATATTCAGGACTGATTTCCTTTAGGATGGACTGGTTGGATCTCCTTGCAGTCCAAGGGACTCTCAAGAGTCTTCTCCAACACCACAGTTCAAAAGCATCAATTCTCTGGCGCTCAACTTTCTTTATGGTCCAACTCTCACATCCATACATGACTACTGGAAAAACCATAGCTTTGACTAGATGGACCTAAACTTCTGATCTAGGGGTATTTTCTGAGACCAGGAAAATAGGTAAGATTTAGCTGATTGAGAATAAAAGGAATCACCTTCTAGGTAAAGGAAAAACATAATTATACAAGTGAATTATGTAAGTTTATCACATATAGAAACAGGTAATTTCATTTCCTCTATTTACAGAATTTTGCAAATAGATTTCTGTTCATTTGTTCCTATCTTAATTTTATAGCTTCCTGTTATCTCTCAATAATTATTATTCCTAGTGATACTCTTAATCATTTTTGTATTTTCTCTATCTCTTGGTAATCGCAAAGCAGAACATACACGGTGAGTTAATAGATCAGAAAGTGTCAGGGTTTTTAGATTATAGTGAGCAAAGTGAGAGACGGACATGGAATGCTTTGGAACAGTAGTTATTGAAATCTGTGAGAAAGATCTGGTCTTTGGAAACTTCGGGAGTCACTATTGTTGGAGAAGGCGATGGCACCCCACCCCAGTACTCCTGCCTGGACAATCCCATGGACGGAGGAATCTGGTGGGCTGCAGTCCATGGGGTCGCTAAGAGTCGGACACAACTGAGCGACTTCACTTTCACTTTTCACTTTCATGCATTGGAGAAGGAAATGGCACCCCACTCCAGTGTTCTTGCCGGGAGAATCCCAGGGATAGGGGAGCCTGGTGGGCTGCCGTCTCTGGGGTGGCACAGAGTCAGACATGACTGAAGTGACTTAGCAGCAGCAGCAGCATACTATTGTAAGTAATATTTTTTATATTGAGTGAACATTCATATTAAGGGAGAATTTTTTTTTTTTCCTCAGGTTCCCACAGGGAAATTTTTATCTTAATTTTCTTAAGTTCCATAATAGTGTTTTAAAGTCACCCTTCTGAAAGACTAATGTAAATCTCTGGGTTCTATTACCATAATTATTTTTATTTGTTCTTTTTCTTTTTTTTTATATTTATTTATATCATATATATATATTTAAAGAACATGTGCATAAAGAAAACAGCTTTATTCTCATTTTTGGAACATTTTTAGCTCTGTAGTTTTTATATACATTAATCTCTATAACATGGGTATTTTCAAAATGTTATGATTAATTTTCTATTGAAATCGGAAAGTCATCTTCTATTGACACAAGTAACCAAAAAGCCACTAAACAACTCTATCCTTAGTAATATTTACTTCATATCTCCTCATACTCTGATGGAATTTTTTTCTCTTCTTAGACTACTGAGGCATTTTATTAATGAGACAATTCATTTCTTGGAGCTTTGGGTTTAGATGTATTTTAATTATGCCATATGCTTCACTACAAATGGAACTATTATAGATATCATTAAATTGAAACTTTTATCACAATTGTTCCAATTGGAAGGCTTTGCATGAAAAAAATGCAGACAAATATAGATACTGAGAATAATGTCATACCCATAAAAACATATTGCATTAAATTTTTATAATTTTAATTGACTTAGTTATTGGACTTCTGCCATATTGCTTGGAAAGATCATTGGATCAATATGATTATTTGTATTGCTATCAAATTTTAAAAATATCAAACACATATTTATTCAAAAACAAACTCTCTTTTTCTTAATTAGATACATAAATATTTTAGGTTCTTTATCCTTCAAATTGGTATCATTTTAAATTAATCGGTATACCTTTAAGGTATTTCCATTATTTTTATGAGTGATTTCGTTGAGCTTTACCACTGTTTCATATTCAGTTAACTCATCTTTTTATGATAATGAAGAACTAACTGAATGCTGAATTAGCCATCTGATCTAACCAGAGATTATATTAAATGATACAGGAGATATATAGGACGCAACTTGTTCTTTTGATAATAACTTTTCATCTCAACCCCTTCAACACTTTTAATGCTCTTTTTTGTGACTCAAATTCATACTTCCTTGTTGTTTCTTTTTGCTCTGTTAATGTATTTGATAAGATCCAGAGATTTAAAAATTGTAGTTAGCTTTGTGAGATCTTAATATTGTAAAAATATTCATTATTCTGTGATGAATGGATCTATAAATTCAATGCAATCTCAATTAATATCACATCATGCTTTTTCGGTGTGAAAATTACAAATTGGCTTTCAATTTTGTATGAACCAAAAATTCTTGGACCAGCTATAACCAGGAAAATTTAGAAGAACAAGAACAAGATATCAAAACATTTAGTAAAAGGACACTAATGAAGACAGTAGGCAGAGGAACCAGAGATCAAATTGCCAACATCCGCTGGATCATTGAAAAAGCAAGAGAGTTCCAGAAAAACATCTATTTCTGCTTTATTGACTATGCCAAAGCCTTTGACTGAGTGAATCACAATAAACTGTGGAAAATTCTGAAAGTCATGGGAATACCAGACCACCTGACCTGCCTCTTGAGAAATCTGTATGCAGGCCAGGAAGCAACAGTTAGAACTGGACATGGAACAACAGACTGGTTCCAAACAGGAAAAGGAGTACGTCAAGGCTGAATACTGTCACCCTGCTTATTTACCTTCTATGCAGAGTGCATCATGAGAAATGCTGGACTGGAAGAAACACAAGCTGGAATCAAGATTGCCAGGAGAAATATCAATAACCTCAGATATGCAGATGACACCACCCTTATGGCAGAGAACAAAGAACTGAAGAGCCTCTTGAAGAAAGTGAAAGAGGAGAGTGAAAAAGTTGGCTTAAAGCTCAACATTCAGAAAACTAAGATCACGGCATCTGGTCCCATCACTTCATGGGAAATAGATGGGGAAGCAAAGGAAACAGTGACAGACTTCATTTTTCTGGGCTCCAAAATCACTGCAGATGGTGACTGCAGCCATGAAATTAAAAAACGCTTACTCCTTGGAAGAAAAGTTGACAGCCTAGACAGCATATTAAAAAGCAGAGACATTACTTTGCCAACAAATGTCCATCTAGTCAAAGCTATGGTTTTTTCAGTGGTCATGTATAGATGTGAGAGTTGGACTATAAATAAATCTGGGCAGGGAAGAATTAATGCGTTTGAACTGTGGTGTTGGAGAAGACTCTTGAGAGTCCTATGGACGGCAAGGAGATCCTAGCAGTCCATCCTAAAGGAAATCAGTCCTGAATATTCATTAGAAGGACTGAGGCTGAAGCTGAAACTCCAATAATTTGGCCACCTGATGTGAAGAGCTGATTCATTTGAAAAGACCTTGATGCTCGAAAGATTGAAGGCAGGAGGAGAGGGGGACGACAGAGGATGAGATGGTTGGATGGCATCACTGACTCAATGGACGTGAGTCTGAGAAAACTCCGGGAGTTGGTGATGGACAGGGAAGCCTGACGTGCTGCAGTCCATGGGATTGCAAAGAAGTTGGACATGACTGAGCAACGGAACTGAACTGAACTGAATGAAGACAGTATGGAATTATTCCAGATACAGATTAAAGTAATAAAGTAGAGATTCCATAAGCAGACTGACAAGGTCAGCAGAAAAATGTTTTTTATGACAGCAGCCACGAAAGCTAGCACTTGAGACATGTGTACAAGCTTTTCCAAGAGAGATGTTAGTGACCTGGCTTTACCATTGGAGAGAGTGGGAAGGGAGAGGGCAGTGGAAGTCATCAGTTTATTAGAAGCTGAGCCTTCAGGCAGCAGGTTGTAAAATTTACAGTTAAGTCCCTTTGAGAGAAAGATGAAGAAACGGGTGTTTTCACATATTTCCTCTGTGGTGAGCCCTAGGGTGTTAGTCTGAGCGCTTACAACCTAGCCCTTAAAGAATTGCTTCTTTGTAAGCTACAGTATTTTATGTCACCTGAGTCCAAGTGTCATTGGCCATCACAGCCAGGAGATCCAGGGGCCATCCATTGAGTGGCAGATACGAAAACTGGAATTTGAATTGTTAAAATCTAGTAGACTGATGTTAACACAACTTTGGCAAGAATGTAAAGCAAATGGGAGTCTTATTTACTACTGGCAGGACTGTACATTTGTGTAACCACTTTGGAACACCATCTCATAATATTTACTAAAATTGAACATCAGCTTGCCTTATCATTGATGAAGGAAAGTTACATGGCTCAAAATAGCCTGGAGTTAAAACTCCCCTCCCCACCATTCTATGCAAAAGAAAGAACCTTCTCACCCGAATCAAAAAATGAACATGATGGTTGATTACGCCCAGCTCCCAGCTGGTCCAGCCTCTGGCCGATCTACAAAATTCCTTGCCCCAGCCGTTTAAGAGATAGCTACTCGGAACAACCTTGGAGAAGAACAGGCCCCCTTCAGACACTTTCCACATACATGCTTATATATACTTACTCATTTCTTGGGGCAGCAGGTTGCTAATCTGGCTGCTGCCCCTTCTCGCCTCATTAAAAGTGATCTGTTCCTGTAAAATGCCGGTCTCGTTCTTGTTCTGAACCTCGCCTTCTCTGACCCCCTTACCTTACAGTCGACCTCTTCTGCTCCTAGATATTTTCCAAAGAGACATTAATGTCCCAAAATGCACGTGCAAGAATGTACATAGCAGTGCTGTTCATAGTATCTCTCAGTGAGGCTCTACCCAGTATTCATTGAAAGCAGATTTTGGCAAATGTAATCTGGGCTTCCCTGATAGTGCAGCTGCTAAAGAATCCATCTATCCATCTGTAATGCAGGAGACCCCAGTTCAATTCCTGAGTCAGGAAGATCCCCTGGAGAAGGGATAGGCTACCCGTTTCAGCATTCTTGGGCTTCCCTGGTGGCTCAGATGGTAAAGAATCCAACTGCAATGCAGGAGACCTGGGTTTGACCCCTGGGTTGGAAAGATCCCCCGGAGAACAGAAAGGCTACCCACTCCAGTATTCTTGCCTGGATAATTCCATGAACAGGAACCTGACAGTCTATAGTCCATGGGGGCGGGGGGTCTCAAAGAGTCAGAGTGAACAAGTTTCACTTTCATTTTCATATACCTATGAAACCCATTGATCTTTTACTACTTATAATAACATGAAAGAATATCACCAATTCTTTGAAAATTAATGACCTTAGCATATGTGATTTTAGCATCTTATTTGATTGCATAGTAGACCGAGAAAATAATGTAAGTATAGTGACGTATAAGCACTACACAGATAACTTACATTTTAAAAAGAAAATATTTTAAATTTAAAATGAGAAGTAATAGGGAATGATAAAAACCAAAGAAAAAGGAGGACGAGAGAAATTAGGAGTTGCAATATTTATTTCTATAAGGTTTTTTTTTTTTAGTGATTATCATTTTCCCTGGAAAGCAGTAATGCTATAAGAAATAAAAAAAATTAATAAATTATCCCTTGTCCCCACTCAGAAAAAAAATCTGATAAGACTAAGCAAGATATAAAGAGAAGATAATAGAAGTTTGAATTTTGATGGATACAAAGAGGAGGAGGAAATGGCATTGGGAGAACTCTTGAAAGCACAGGTAAGACACTTGACCTGTGTTTTTATAATGGAGGGTCCTTCAGAGGGGTAGGCGTACTTTTTAATATTTATGTGTCTATTTTTGGCTGCCCGGGGTCTTCGTGGAAGTGTGTGAGATCTTCACGGTGGTACGCAGTCTCCTTGTTGTGGCTCCCGGGCTCAGTAGTCACGATAAGCTAGCTTAGTTATCTCACCGCATGTGGGACCCGAGTTCTCCTGACCAGGGAATGAACTCACTTTCCCGGCCCGGGAAGTTGGATTCTTAACCACTGGACCACGAGGGAACTCCCGGGGTTAACGTATTGGAGGAAGGTGCAGGGCAGATTTGAGAAGCGGACAGATCACAAGTCAGCGATTTCTGGATTGCATGTGCTTGGAGGGAAAAAGGATCCGGAAACGATGAGGTGTGTTGAGTACAGATGCTGAGTAGTGCTGAATCCCATTCTAAGTAAGCTGAATTTTTTCTGTCAATATCGAGTTCCTGCATGAAGAATTTGAGTAGGAAGTTGATATTTGATCTATGTCTGAGAATATAATGAAAGGGAATGTGAAGGGAGAATTTAACTGGGGGAAAATAATAATCTTTTAGAGGGATTTCGAGAGCATCTCCTCCTTTTCCTTAATAGATAATAAAAGAGGCTCATATCAACGGATAGCTCAGGAAATTATAGAACCCAGGTTTCTGAAATTCTAACCCAAGAAATCTTTTCTTCAAAACTAGAATTAAGAACAGGTAGCAAGCTGTTGTGTAATCCAGGTGAAAAAAGATGATGGCAGGGACTGGAGTGGTGGGACTAAGAATTAACTGACATATGAGAAGGACTTTGAACAGGTGTGACCGACAAGATTTGGTAGGTTATAACATGCGCGGCTAAAGGAGAATATTTTTGGATTCCAGCTTGAATGACTGAAAGGAGGAGGGAGCTTTTAACTGGGTCAGAGAATATGGAAAGCAGCAGGTTTGGGAGGGAAGAAGAGACGTTGCGTTTATTTCTGTGTGCAAACCACTAGCGCTACTCGGGAGGCAGCAGTCAGTTCAGAAGTCCTTTTTCAGACTTCTCAGGACTGAGATAGTATCACATGAAAATGACTGGATCAGCCTTTCGAATGATTTCTTCACATCAGTGACTAAGAATTTGGTGGATTGGTTGGGTAATCAGATTTTTAAGTGTCCTTTTTTTCCATTTAGTTGTTTTAGTGCTAGCTCCCAGATGGCTCAGTGGTCAAGAATCCACCTGCCATACAGGAGACATGGGTTCAATCTCTGGTTTGGGAGGATCCCCTGGAGAGGAGATGGCAACCCACTCCAGTATTCTTGCTGGGAAATCCCATGAGGAGCCTGGTGGGCTACAGTCCATGGGGTCACAAAGAGTCACTCATGACTGGTGGCTGAGCATGTACAAGACCTATTAAGACTTTTCCTCATAAAAACATTGCTAGTGTTTCTTTGAACTTTATTTTGGGCTTCATCTAAGTTAAATGTGGTAGGAGGAGAAAAATGATGCATTGTTCAACAGCAGCTGTGTTTTCCCTCCCACACCAGCCTTTGAAATACTCGATCAAGAATTCTCTATCTATAATGAGTTTTGTATTAAAAAACAGTGGTTGAGTCTTCCACTATATACAGATAGTATAGTCATATTAACAATATTAATTCATCCAATCTAAGAACATGTTACGTCTTTCCATCTGTTTGTGTTTTCCTAAATTTCTTTCATCAGCATCTTACATTTTTTTTGAGTACAGTTCTCTTACTTCCTTGATGGTGAAGAATCCACCTGCAATGCAGGAGACCTTGGTTTGATTCCTGGGTCAGGAAGCTCCCCTGGAGAAGGGAAAAGCTGCTCACTTCAGTATTCTGGCCTGGAGAATTCCGTGGGCTGTATAGTCCATGGAGTTTCTAAGTGTCGGACATGACTGAGCGACTTTCACTTTCACTTTCACTTCCTTAGTTGGATTTATTTTCAGATAATTTACTCTTTCTGACATGATTGCCAATGAGATTGTTTTCCTAATTTGCTTTTTTGATAGTTGATTGTTAGTGTATAGAAATACAACAGATTTCTTTATATTAATTCTGTGTCCTGTAGCTTTACCAGACTCATTGATGAGTTTTCTAGCAGTTGTTTGGTGGCGTCTTTAGGATTCTCTAAGTGTAGTGTCATGTTATCTAAAAACAGTTACAGTTTTACTTTCTCCTTTTCAATTTGGATTCCTTTCTTTCCTTTTTGGTCTTGTGTGATTACTGTGGCTAGAACTTCCAAGCCTATGTTGAATAAAAATGGCAAGGACAGGTGTCCTTGTCTTGTTCTTGATCTTAAAAGATATATTTTCAGCACTTCAATACTGAGGAAGATGTTCTCTGTGAGTTAGTCATATTCACCATTGTTATGCTGGGGTATGTTCTCTCTATACCAGATTTGTTGAAAGTTTTCATTACAAACAGATATGAATTTTTTCAAAAGCTTTCCTGAATCAATTAAGATGATCATATGATTTTTTTATTTGTTAGTGTGGTATATCTTATTGATTGATCTATAGAACTGAACCATTCTTGTATCCTTGGGATAAATCTCACTTGATCATATGATTCTTTTACAGTATTATAGAATTTTGTTTGCTAACATCTTGTTGAAGTTTTTGCATCTATATTCTTCAGTGATATTGGCCTGTATTTTTCTTATTGTGGTATCTTTGTTGTGATCAACTATTAAGGTGATGCTGGCCTCACAGAACACATTAGGAGGCACTCCCTCCTCTGCAGGTTTTTGTAATAATTTCAGAAGTATAGTTGTACATTGTTCTCTAAATGTTTGGTAGAATTCACCTGTGAAGCCCTCTCGTCCTGAGTTTTTGTTTGTTGGGAGTTTTATTTTTATTATTACTGACTCAATTTTGTGACTGATAATTGAGCTGTTCATATTTTCTGTTTCTTCCTAATTATGTCTTAGGAGATTGTACATGTCTAGGAATTTGCCCATGTTTTTTAGGTTGTCCATTTTATTGGCATTTATTTGTTTGTAGTAATCTCTTATGACCTATTGTATTTCTGTGTTTTTGTTAGAACTTCTTTTTCATCTATGACTTTATTTATCTGGACCCTCTCTGTATTTCTAGTTTATGAGCCTGGCTAAAAGTCGGACATGACTGAGCGACTGAACTGAACTGAACTGAAAAGTGAATCAACTGTATCTTTTCAAAGGACCGCCTCTTAGTTTCAGCTATCTTTTCTATTGTCTTTTTATTTTAGCTCTAATCTTTATGATTTCCTCCTTCTATTAATTTAGATTCTGTTTGACATTTTTCTGGTCTCTTGGTGTAGAAAATACATGTTTTGTATTTGAGATTTTTTCTTGCTTCCTTAAGCAAGTTTATATCACTAGAAACTTCTCTCTTCAAACTGCTTTTGCTGTATCTAAGAGGTTTTGGATTATTATGTTTTCATTTTTATTTGTATCCAGGCATTTTAAATTTTATGTTTGTTTTATTTCATGTTTTGTTTAGTAGTGTATTGATTAACCTCCATGTGTTAATGCTTTTGCAATATTTTTTCTTGTAATTGATTTGTAGCCTCACAGCTTTGTGCTCCAAAAAGATACTTGACATGACTTCAGACTTCTTAATGTTACTGAGACTTGTTTTGTGACCTAGGGTATGTTCTATCTTAGAGCAAGCTGCATGTGCATTATAAAGAATGTATATTCTGCTGCTTTGGTATGGAATGTTCCATATATATCTATCAAGCTCATCTGAACTTATGTGTTGTTTAAAGCTAGTGTTTCCTATCTTTTTGTCTGAATGATCTATCCATTGATGCATAGGGTATTATAGTCTCTTACTATCATTGTGTTTCTGCCAAATTCTCCCATTATGTCTATCAATATTCACTTTATTTAAGTGTCCCTATATTGAGTAAATACATACTTATAATTGTAATCTTTTCTTATTGGGTAGGTCCTTTTATCATTTTGTAATGCCCTTGTCTACTGTTAAGTCTTTGTCTTAAAGTCTATTTTGTCTGATGTAAGTATTGCTATCTTGGATTTATGTTTTCATTTGCATCGACTACCTGTTTCCATCTGAAATGAGTCTCTTATAGGCAGCATATGTATGGGTTTTGTTTTTCTTTCTATTAGGCACTATACTTTGATTAGAACATTTAACCCATTTACATTTGAAGTAATCATTGATAGGCATCTGTTATTGGCTTTAAACATCAGTTGCTTTTGTAGTTTATTTCTGGTCTTTCCTCCTCTTGTGTTCTCTTTCCTTGTGATTTGATAGCTGTCTTTAGTGTTATGTTTGAATTCTTTTCTTTTCTTTTTGTAAGTGTGTCTGTTATAGGTTTTGGGGCTTTAGTCATGACAAGGTGTGTGTGCATACATGTTGTTGTTTAGTCACTCAGCCGTGCTCAGTCATGTCAGACTCTTTGCAACCCTATGGACTGTAGCCCGCCAGGCGCCTCTGTCCACAGAATTCTCCAAGCAAGAGTACTGGAGTGGGTTGCCATTTTCTTCTCCATACATATATATGTATGTATACTTAAATCAAAAACAGATTTCTTAAGTTCAAAGGCATTTTAACTCTCTCACCCACATTTACACCTTTGTCATCATATTTTATATATTTTTGTTTTGTGTATCCATATTGTGGATATAATGTTTTTAATACTTCTGTTGTTTAACCTTCCAACTAACTTTATGTGTTGATATACTATATTTGCTATATATTTGCCTTCACCAATGAGTTTTTCCTTTTGTAATTTTTGCACCTGTAGCTGGGGCCTTTGCTTCTCCTCTTAAAGAAGCCCCTTTAGCATTTCTCATAAAGATGGTTTGGTGGTGCACAGCTCTTTTAGCTTTTGCTTTTCTGTAATACTCTTGATATCTCCATCAAATCTGAATAAGTCTTGCTGAATAAAACACTCTTGATTGTGGTTTTATCCTTTTCAACACTTTATCATGCTACTGTCCCCAGCTTGCAGCATTTTTGCTGAAAAGCCATGTGATAATCTTATGGAGATTCCCTTGTATATAACTAATTGATTTCCCCTTGCTGGTTTAGAACAGAACTCTTGGGAGGATTTCAAAATATCACTTGGCAGCACCAATGTCCCAGTGGTAGAATGAGCTACTCCAAAAGGCTTCTGACAATATCTATATCCCCTGTTATTGTTGTTGATTAGCAGCTAAGTTGTGTCTGACTCTTTTGTGACCCCATGAACTGTAGCCTTTTGGGCTCCCCTGTCCATGGGATTTCCCAGGCATGAATACTGGAGTGGTCTGCCACTTCCTTCTTCAGGGGATCTTCCTGACCCAGGAATCAAACCTGTGGTCGAAACCTGCATCTCTTGCACTTGTGGGTGGGTCGTTTGCCACTGAGCCATCAGGGAAACCCCTGTATCCCCCGGGGTGGGGGTGTCCCGATTGCTCCTGCCTCTCCAAGGTGTTCTCCAGATGAGCAAGTGGGTCTGACTAGGCTCTTTTAAGTCACTGCTTCTGCCCTGGGTCTCAGAGCATGTGGTATTTTGTGTGTGCTCTCTAAGAGTGGAGTGTCTATATCCTACGACCCTCTGGGTCTCCTTGAACTAAGCTCCACTGCCCTTCAAAGCAAAATGTTCTGGCTTGTCTTCCCTGTGCAAGACCCTGGACTGGGGAGCCTGATGTGGGGCTTGGGCCCCTCGCTCCTTGAGGAAAGCCTCTGCAATTACAGTCATCTTCCCGTTTATGGGGTGCCTACCCAAGGGTATGTTTTCTGACTGGAGAGTGTTCCTGCCACCCCCACTCACATCACTGTGGCTCCTTCTTTGTAACTTTCTTGTAGCAGGTCATTTCTGGCAGTCTTCAGATTACTCTGATGCATAGTTGCTCTGTGAATACTTTTAATTTTGGTGTGCCCACAGGAGGGGGTGAGTTCAAGGTCGTCCTACACTTCCATCTTGGCCACTCCCAAGAGCTCTGTTCTGAAGTTTGAATTCTTTAAGTTTGTATTTTTACTTCACAAATTACAGTTATGTGCCTTTAAAGATGTTACTTAACTTCTCCATATTTTGATTTCCTTTCTTCTAAAATGATAGAACAATGATATATATAAGGTTGTTTTGAGGTTTAAATAAGGTAATATATAAAAGTGCCTAAAACATTAATGTTTATGAAAAGAAGTTGAACCTCCAAGTTGCAGAGATGAAGAAATAATTATTAGATCTATATCTTTATTAGATTTATTAGATTATTTTATTTCTTCACTAAAAAATTTTATGTCGGGTTATAGAAGCTATTATTTGTTGCAGTGAGAGTTAAGGCAGTAGTACATTTTTTATAATTTAAAATGTCTCTCAGATATTTTAAGACAAGATGATAAAATGCATTAATGCTTACATTTAAATCTAAATGCTAATAACACATAGCATAATAAAAGCCAATACAGAGATATAGATAGGTGCAAACGGGGCACATGTTTACACAGGGCAGAATGTGAACAGTGGTGAGGAAGGCTGGTCTGTGGGTCTTATGTTATAAAATGAGTGGTAGATGCCAGAGTTTAGCTTCTATCATTAAACAACCTTGAGGTTCTCGGTACTGGGTTTTCACATAAGATGTTTCATCAGTTGAAATCAAAGATTAAGGTGTGGTGGGTTGCTCAAATTAGCAGAAAAAAAACGCTTCAAATTCACCTTGGGGTTACGCTGATCTGCAAGAACGCAAAGTATCCTGACTGTGTCTGCCATACCCCTCAATGCATCAGCAGTAATGCCGTATTACTGACAGATAAGGCCAGCCACAGGCCTCATTAAGAGGTAGACAGAAGAGGGTGACATGCAGAAGGTGAAACACCTTAATAATATATGCCGCATAGTAAGAACCCAATAAACATTCCAAGAGAAAATGAAACATGTAGAGACATCACTTATAAATATAAGTTCACTTTCAGGAAATTAGATATTTGTAAATGAAACTCAAAGTGTTTATAGAACAGTATAAATTTGTTGCTGTTTCTCAGTTGCTAAGTCCTGTCTGACTCTTTGTGATCCCATGGACTGTAGCACACTAGACTCCTCTGTCTTCCGCTGTCTCCTGGAGTTCTCAAATTCATGTCCATTGAGCTGGTGTTGCTCTCTAATCATCCCATCCTCTGCTGCCCCCTCCTCCCTTTGCTGCAAATCTTTCAACATCTGCATCAAGCATTTGCATCAAACATTTCCTCCAGTATTCTTGCCTGGAGAATCCCCTGGACAGAGGAGAACGTCTGTGGAGTCACAGAGCTGGACAAAATTGGGAGGCTGCTCATGCACCAGGTTTCTCACAGCTTTCCTTCCAGGGAGCATGCTGCTTTTAATTTCATGGCTGCAGTCACCATCTATAGTGATCTTAGAGCCCAAGAAAATAAAATTTGTCACCGCTTCCACTTTTTCCCCTTCTGTTTGCCATAAAGTGATGGGACCAGATGCCATGATCTTAGTTTGTTTTTAGAGTTGAGTTTCAGGTCAGATTTTTCTCTCTCCTCTTTCACCCTTATCAATGGGCTCTTTAGTTCCTCTTCAATTTAGGTTGTTGATAACTTCTCCCTGTAATCTGAATTCCAGCTTGTGATTCATTCCACCCAGCATTTCATATGAGGTACTCTGCATATAAGTTAAATAAACAGGGTAACAATATACAGCCTTGTACTCCTTTCCCAGTTTTGAACCAATCTATTTTTCTGTGCCCATTTCTAACTGTTGCTTCTTGATCCACATAGTTTTCTCAGGACACAGATAAGCTGGTCTGGTACGCCCACCCCGTTAATGATTTTGCTGTGATTCAAAGAGTCAAAGGCTTTGGCATAGTCAGTAAGGCAGAAGTAGATGTTTTTCTGGAACTCCCTTGCTTTCTCCATGATCCAATCAATGTTGGCAGTTTGATCTCTGGTTCCTCTACCTTTTCTAAATCCAACTTGTACATCTGGAAATTCTCAGTTCACATACTGTTGAAGCCTAGCTTGAAGGATTTTGAGCATAACCTTGTTAGCATGTGAAATGAGCACAAAGGAATGGTAGTTTGAGCATTCTTTGGCATTGTCCTTCTTTGGGATTGGAATGAAAACTGACCTTTTCCAGTCCTGCGGCCACTGCTGAGTTTTCAAATTTGTTGACACTTTAACAGCATCACTTTTTAGGATTTTAAGTAGCTCAGCTAGAATTCCATCACCTCCACTAGCTTTGTTTGTAGTGACTTCCTAAGGCCCACTTGACTTCTCACTGCAGGATGTCCGGCTCTAGGTGAGTGACGACATCATAGTAGTTTGTGCCATAAAGCCCTTTATTGTGAGTTCTTGTGTGTATTCTTGCCACTCCTTCTTAATCTCTTCTGCTTCCTTCGCATTTCTGTCCTTTATTGTGTCTACCCTTGCATGATATATTCCCTTGATATCTCCAATTTTCTTAAGAGATCTCTAGTCTTTCCCATTCTATTATTATTCTCTATTTCTTTACATTATTTAAGAAGGCCTGCTTATCTCTCATTCCTGTTCTCTGGAATTCTGCGTTGAGCCTTTCCTTTTCTGCCTTGACTTTCACTTCTCTTCTTTCCTCAGCTATTTGTAAAGTCTCCTCCGTTAACCACTTTTCCTTCTTCCATTTCTTTTTCCTTGGGATGGTTTTGATCACTGCCTCCTAAACAATGTTATAAATCTTTGTCCATAGTTGTTCAGGCACTTGACAAGATCTAATCCCTTCACTCTATTCATCACCTCCAAATTCCATATAATTGTAATGGATTTGATTTAGGTCACACCTGAATTGCCTAGTGGTTTTCCTTACTTTCTTCAATTTAAGCCTGGAATTTTGCAATAAGGAACTCATGATCTGTGCCACAGTAGGTCTTGTTTTCACTGACTGTAGACAGTTTCTCTATTTTTGGCTGCAATCAACAGGATAAAATATTTGCAAATTAAATTAATAAATATGTATATAAAAATCAGTTTATGATCAAATATGGTTTATCCCAGTAATGCGAGGAAGTTCAATGCCACAACATTTATTATTGACCTATATATTTCATTGATGCTGAGATGTACCACTAAATACTCCTGGATTTTAGGATTATTTTCCTAGTGCCCAGGAATGCTACAATCAGTTAGGCCTCACTTACTGGTCATTTTCCAAAATGATTGGCTAAAGAGAGTCACCTTGACCATGGTCAAGTCCTTTTTCACCCGAATAATTTTCAACAAATGACTGGTCCATGAGGGAGTGTGAAAACATGGCCCCCAGTCACTGATTCAGGAAAAACGTGATACAGCATTCCGTCTTAGCTCTGGAGCTTCTTGTGGTGTTAGCTGATGCTGTTCTGGTGGTTGTTCTGCAGCCTAACTCCTCCCTCTGTCCAGTCCTGCTTCTTTCCCCCTCTTTTCACAGATAATGATTCTAGGACTGATCAGCTTGCTACATGTAAATTTTCATCTCAGAATCTTCATCCTGGGAAACCCAGCTAGAAATGGAATCATACTAATATTTTTTTTTAACATTTATTTTTTAACTGAAGGATAATTGCTTTACAGAATTTTGTTGTTTTCTTTCAAATATCAGCATGAATCAACCATAGGTGTACATACGTCCTCTCCCTCTTGAATCCCCCTCCCATCTAGAACAAGGAAGCAACCTAGATGTCCACCGACAGATGAATGGATAATGAAGTTTTGGTACATACGCACAATGGAATATTACTCAGCCATAAAAAGGAATGCATTTGAGTCAGTTCTAATAAGGTGGATGAACCTAGAACCTATTAGACAGAGTGAAGTAAGGCAGAAAGAGAAAGGTCAATATCAGATACTAATGCACATATATGGAATCTAGAAAGATAGTAATGATGAATTTATTTGCAAGGCAGCAATGGAGAAACAGACATGGGCAACAGACTTATGGACATCAGAGAGGGGAGGAGAGGGTGAGATGTGTGGAGAGTAACATGGAAACTTACAATACTAATATGTTTTAAAAAGGTACAAAAGAATAGATTTGAACAATTTAACACTCATTCAAGGTGTACATATCCTGTGTTGTTCAGTCACTAAGTCATGTCTGACACTTTGCAGCCCCACGGAATGCATTGCACCAGGCTCCTCTCTCTTAGGAAATTAGAAATTGAAGATTCATAAACTGATAAATATACATTAAAACTAGTAGCAAATCCAAGAAAATTCACATAAAGCTCATTGTGAATAAAAGAAAGTGAAACAAGTATTCTTATACACAAAACCCACAAGCAAAACTCAAAAGCATCTTATGCAATATTAAAAACTAGCAGAATATAACATATGCACTTTACTTATAGCAGTTAACAGTTTTTGAGTAATTATTATTTACTTGCAGTTTGATAATGACTTTACATACTCCCAAGTAAGGCATGAATAAACTTAACTAAAGATGGCAATGTGTATATAGAGAAAATTATAGATGAGTATTTGAGGATAGAAAAGAGAATCTGAATAAATGAAAGACGTCATTTTAATGGTTATAAGATTCACAAAACTTTAACAAGCTAATCTTAACATTTAAACATAAGATCTAAGGTCAGGAAGAGCCAATACATTTTTTAAGAAATTGGAGGAACTTTCCTTACTATGAAAGTGAAACATGAAAGTTGCTCAGTCGTGCCTGACTCTTTGCGACCCCATGGACTATACAGTCCATGGAATTCTCTAGGCCAGAATACTGGAGTGGGTAGCCTTTTCCTTCTCCAGGGGATCTTCTCAACCCAGGGATCAAACCCAGGTCTCCTGCATTGCAGGCAGATTCTTTACCAGCTGAGCCACAAGGGGAGCCCATAACCTTACTATAAATCTAGGAAAATAAAGACAGAGTGGTATTAGGCTGGAGGGAAAAACAGATCAATGTAATCAAAGAAAGACCTCGAGAACAGTCTGTGAGCATCTGGAGCCCTGATACATGACAAATGGGGCTTGCACGTCAATAGAGAAAGAACACGGTCAATGATCTGGCACAGATGGCTCACCTTATAGAAAAGACGCATTTAGATTCAAAGTGTACCGTGCACAAGGATCAATTCCAGCTAGGTTAGGAGCCTTATTACAAAAGAGAAAATCTTTAAAACCTTTCAGAAGAAAATATTAACTGCTATGTTTACAATTTTGTGGGTGAAAAGATAGTTTCAAGAAGAGGAAAAAAAAAAGCATGATTCATAAAGGAGCCATAGATACATTAAATTAAAATTTAAATCTTGCATAGCAAAAAAAATCATATGAATTTATTATTTATTATGCCTTAACTTGCTTTTAGTACTTTGTTCTATAGATTTTCAAATTATATATATATATATAATATATTATATTGGCACGATTTTGCACATTTCATAAATAAAATCCTAACTTGGATTTTCTTTTCATTTAACAGTATATTTTTTAAGATGATGAAAATCCTGTAGTTCATTCATTTTTAATTTCCACCACATATGGAGTTGCAAGCATATCCCTCGGTTGATTGATGGAACAGACTGATGGGAATGTATATTGTTTATGATTTTTTTTCTTTCATGAAAAGTGTGGCTATTGCATTGTTACCTTGCAGGAGATTTTCTCTGGAGAGAAGTTACCTGGAAAGGTAAGTGGTGGAGGCAGAGAAAGAGACTGTGGAAGGACATGCACAATTCCGCGCACAAATACAGAACGAAAGAAGCCTGGAGTAGACACTGCATAGAGCTGAGGTTTGCAAAAGTTGAGTGGGGACTTACATATATGTTGGCCATATTGTGTTGCATAATTTTTAAAATTATATTTGAAACATTTCATGAATAAGCGAGAGCTCCTTTTTTCCTATCTTCATTTCCACCTTGTGTGCTGTTAATATCATGAATTTCCTTTTTGTTTCCCTCTGATGTGTATTTGTATGATGTTACTTGCAACATTACTGAACTATTTTCTTTTAAATGCAGCTTTTAAATGTTATAAATATGGACGTTTCTTCTTTATTCAGTTTGATATCCCTTTTTCCTTTCAATAAATAGATGAGTTGATTCTCCTCATGCTGGGCTGGCCAAGAAGTTTGTTTGGGAGGAAAAACCCGAACAAACTTTCTAACCACCCAATGGTTTTCAACAGCTTCATGTACTATACAGTTCATACATTTAAATTTACCCATTTAAGTACACAATTCAATGCCTTTTTAGTATCTTCACCCACAGGGTTATGCAGCAATCACCAATCAGTCTAATTTTAGAACACTTTTGTTGTCCAAAATAGAAAGGTCATACCCCTTGTAGTTACTTTCCATTTTTTCCCACCATCACTCTCACTGTGAAGCAACAATCACTCTAATCTCTGTCTTTCTAGCATTGTCTATTCCGTGTAAACGGAATCACACACGTGGTCCTTTCTGTAGGGCTTCTCTCACTGAGAATGCTGTCTGTGACGTTCCTCCGCACTGCGGTTTACACCATCACTCTATTCCTTTTCATTACCAGGTAATAGACCATTGGGTTAACATATCACATTTTTATTTAGTCACTAAGAAGTCTCACCAACTATGTTTCTTCCCTGCCCGCCCCCACCCCCCCCCCCCACTATTTGGAAGGATTCTGTGCACATTCAGGTATAAGATTTTGTATGAAAGGGTTTCATTTCTTTTTGGCTTTATACCTAAGACTGGAATTGCAGGACACTATGGTAACATTTTGTTAAACATGCATGTTTAATATTTTAAGGACTTCCAAATTGCTTTACAAAGCAGCTGCACCATTTTACGCTCTCACCAGCAACAAATGGGGCTTCCTGTTTCTTCACATCCTTCTGAATGCTTATCGTTATCTGTCTGTTTAATTATAGACACCAGGTGGGATGAAATGCTATTTAATTTTGATTTGATTTGCATTTTCTAAGTGACTAGTGAAATGACATGTTTTCATGTGGCTATTGGCCATTTGTGTGTCTTCTTTGAAGAAAATGTTTACTTAATCATCTGCCCGTTTTTGCGTTGGATTGCCAGTTTATTACTGGATTATGAGTTATTTATACATTCTGAGTATAAATTCCCTATCACATATATGATTTGCATGATAGCCTCTTACCGTATGGAGGTTTTACTTTATTAGTGCTAACTATTGAAGCACAAAAGTTTTTTACTTCAATGAGATTCTCTTTATCCATTATATTTGCTGTGATAGTAGCGTTTAGAGACGTATCCAAAATGCTTTGCCTAATCCAGGGTCACAAAGATTTACTTGGATGTCTTCCTCCAAAATTATTCTAATTTAGCTCTTGCATTTGGGTCTGTGCTCCATTTTAAGTCAATCACTGTATATGATATGAGTAGATGTCTAAACTCATTCTTTTTTTGTGGAAACCCAGTTGTCTGAGCGCCATTTGTTGAAAAAAATAATTTTCCAGGGACACTAAGTGTAAAACTGGTATTTCTGGTCTCTTATTTTTATTCCAGTGATAAAAGGCCATTTTATGCCAGTGTCTCACTGTCTTAATTTCTGTAGATATTCAGTAAAATGTGAAATTTGGAGGCATATGAGTCATCCAGTTTGTTTTTCCCAGTTCTAATATGTTCTTATTAAGCATAATAAATATAATATTATACATTATAATGCATTCAGTTCAGTTCAGTCACTCAGACGTGTCCCACTCCCTGCGACCCCATGAACTGCAGCACTCCAGGCCTCCCCATCCATCACCAACTCCTGGAATTTACCCAAACTCATGTCCATCGAGTCAGTGATGCCATCCAGCCATCTCGTCCTCCGTCGTCCCCTTCTCCTCCTGCCCCTAATCCCTCTCAGCATCAGGGTCTTTTCCAATGAATCAACTCTTTGCATGAGGTGGCCAAAGTATTGGAGTTTTAGCTTCAGCATCAGTCCTTCCAATGAACACTCAGGACTGATCTCCTTTACGATGGACTGGTTGGACCTCCATGCAGTCCAAGGGACTCTCAAGAGTCTTCAACACCACAGTTCAAAAGCATCAATTCTTTGGCCCTTAGCTTTCTTCACAGTCCAACTCTCACATCCATACATGACCACAGGAAAAGCCATAGCCTTGACTAGACAGACATTTGTTGGCAAAGTAATATCTCTGCTTTTTAATAGGCTATCTAAGTTGGTCATAACCTTCCTTCCTAGGAGTAAGCGTCTTTTAATTTCATGGCTGCAGTCACCATCTGCAGTGATTTTGGAGCCCAAGAAAATGAAGTCTGACACTGTTTCCACTGTTTCCCCATCTATTTCCATGAAGTGATGGGACCAGATGCCATGATCTTAGTTTTCTGAATGTTGAGCTTTAAGCCAACTTTTTCACTCTCCTCTTTCACTTTCATCAAGAGGCTCTTTAGTTCCTTTTCACTTTCTGCCATAAGGGTGATGTCATCTGCATATCTGAGGTTATTGATATTTCTCCCGGCAATCTTGATTCCAGCTTGTGCTTCTTCCAGCCCAGCGTTTCTCATGATGTACTCTGCATAAAAGTTAAATAAGCAGGGTGACAATATACAGACTTGATGTACTCCTTTTCCTATTTGGAACCAGTCTGTTGTTCCATGTCCAGTTCTAACTGTTGCTTCCTGACCTGCATACAGGTTTCTCAAGAAGCAGGTTAGGTGGTCTGGTATTCCAATCTCTTTCAGAATTGTCCACAGTTTACTGTGATCCCACAGTCAAAAGCTTTGGCGTAGTCAATAAAGCAGTAGTAGATGTTTTTCTGGAACTCTCTTGCTTTTTCAATGATCCAGCAGATGTCAGCAATTTGATCTCTGGTTCCTCTGCCTTTTCTAAAACCAGCTTGAACATCAGGAAGTTCACGGTTCACGTATTGCTGAAGCCTGGCTTGGAGAATTTTGAGCATTACTTTTCTAGCGTGAGGTGAGGTAAGGTGAAGTCACTTAGTCGTGTCAGACTCTTTGCGACCCCACGGACTGTAGCCTACCAGGCTCTTCCATCCATGGGATTTTCCAGGTAAGAGTACTGAAGTGGGTTTCCATTTCCTTCTCCAGAGGATCTTCCCGACCCAGCGATCAAACCCAGGTCTCCCACATTGTAGGCAGATGCTTTACTGTCTGAGCCACCAGGGAAGTCTCACTAGCGTGAGAGATAAGTGCAATTGTGCGGTAGTTTGAGCATTCTTTGGCATTGCCTTTCTTTGGGATTGGATTGAAAACTGACCTCTTCTAGTCCTGTGGCCACTGCTGAGTGTTCTAAATTTGCTGGCATATTGAGTGCAGCACTTTCACAGCATCATCTTTCAGGATTTGAAACAGCTCAACTGGAATTCCATCACCTCCACTAGCTTTGTTCATCGTGAGGCTTTCTAAGGCCCACTTGACTTCACATTCCAGGATGTCTGGCTCTAGGTGAATGATCACACCATCGTGATTGTCTGGGTCATGAAGCTCTTTTTTGTACAGTTCTTCTGTGTATTCTTGTCACCTCTTCTTAATAGCTTCTGCTTCTGTTAGTCCAGACCATTTTTGTCCTTTATTGAGCCCATCTTTGCTTGAAATGTTCCCTTGGTATCTCTAATTTTCTTGAAGACGTCTCTAGTCTTTCCCATTCTGTTCTTTTCCTCTATTTCTTTGCATTGATCGCTGAAGAAGCCTTTCTTATCTCTCCTTGCTACTCTTTGGAACTCCGCATCCAAATGGGAATATTTTTCCTCTTCTGCTTTGCTTTTCGCTTCTCTTCTTTTCACAGCTATCTGTAAGGCCTCCCCAGACAGCCATTTTGCTTTATTGCATTTCTTTCCCATGGGAATCATCTTGATCCCTGTCTCCTGTACAATGTCATGAACCTCTGTCCATAGTTCATCAGGCACTCTGTCAGATCTAGTCCCTTAAATCTATTTCTCACTTCCACTGTATAATCATAAGGGATTTGATTTAGGTCATACCTGAATGGTCTAGTGGTTTTCCCTACTTTCTTCAATTTAAGTCTGAGTTTGGCAATAAGGAGTTCATGATCTGAGCCATAGTCGGCTCCCAGTCTTGTTTTTGCTGACTGTATAGAGCTTTTCCATCTTTGGCTGCAAAGAATATAATCAATCTGATTTTGGTGTTGACCATCTGGTGATGTCCATTTGTAAAGTCTTCTCTTGTGTTGTTGGAAGAGGGTGTTTGCTGTGACCAGTGCATTCTCTTGGCAAAACTCTATTAGCCTTTGACCTATAATGCATTATATCTTATATAATACATATTCTTGTTACTCTCATTTTTTTGTTGCATTTTTGTTTTTTAAGAATTCCTTACTTCTATATTGTCTATTTACTATTGTTATTGTTATTCATGTATATGGGTGTTTTCTTTTCATTAACTTTTGAGGTAATCTGTAAGCAAGTAAATTTTTGTTATTTTTGAGTTAAATTATATGCTTGAAATGTTTAAAGTTTGAATTTATTATAACTTCCAAATGGCATAGAGCATAATACCACAAATACTTATGTAGCTACCATTTAGAATAAACAACTGTCAATATTTTATCACTTTTAAACTCAGATTTTTGATAACATAAATGCTTGCCTTAAAGTTATAGTCTGCTCTGGATCCCTTTTATAAAAAATTAAAAAGGCAAACCACAACTTGTGAGAACATGTTGGGGTGGCCAAAAAGTTTGGGTTTTTCCACAAGATGGTGCAGAAAAACCCATTGAACACTGTGGCCACCTCAATATTTTCTCTCTCTGTCTCTCTGTCTCGCTCACTGTCTTTGTCACCGCCTCTGCCCTCTGGCCCCCTGGCTCACTCTCTCTCTCTTTCTCTCTTTGATTCTTCCACAGGAAAAAAACAACAACAACAAAAAAAACAAACCTGTCACCATGGATTTGATGTTTCTCTCTCAAGTACACCTTTAAAGAATAAGTTTTAATTTATCATCCATTCACTTACTTATTAAATATAGATTGAATGCCTGGCATACAATAGACATTATTCTAAAGGTTAGGGATAAAGCAGTAAAAAATAAAGGAAAAATTCCTTCTTCCACTATTGGGGCATACAGTCTGGTAGAAAAGGTAGTAAATATGATTTTAGGATTAAATAATGCTATCTGAAAAAAATCAGTTAAGGGGATTGACTGATAAATTGGTCAGGAAATGAAACTGTGAGCATATGTATAAGCAGAGATTTGAATGACACAAGTAAACAAAAAAATCATGAAAATTTAGAAGTAGAGCATTTCGAGCAGACATTTCTCTTGGCTTTCCGGAACAAACAGTCACAAGCACTTTGAGTTACTGCTTTTGTGCTTGTTTATCTGCTGCACTGATATTGGTCAATAGCCAGATGGTGTCTGCGGTTTCTCTCTTTTACTCTTCAAGTTCTTGGTGCTTCTGTTGACTTCAGGCAGAGTCACAGAAAATGATAAGGACAGCATACTGGACTTTAATCACCCTTTTTCCACTTTCCCTGAGAAAACAGTAGGAATCTTTCCTGAATTTGCCATTGGCCTGTTAATGTTTGTCCCATGGCTTTAAGAACAGGAGTGGTACTGGAGGTTTTAAGGATCACAAAAATCATTTTATTTAAATTGCATAATTTATTAAATTGTGAAAATTATTACATTTAAATTAGGTAACACTGGGTTTCCCAGGTGGCTCAGTGGTAAAGAATCCATCTGCCAACGCAGGGCTGCAGGTTCGATCCTGGGTCAGGAAGATCCCCTGGAGAAGGAAATGGCAAACCCCTCCAGTACTCTTGTCTGAGAAATCCATTGTTAGAGGAGACTGGTGGGCTATAGTCCATGGTGTCGCAAAGGAGTTGAATACAACTGAGTGACTAAAATGAGAACAAATTATTATATATGAGAATAATGCGTCTTGTCAAACATCTTGGCTGGCATACATGATAACTGTTGTTTTCCTCTGTGGACCATACTCTATTCCATTGTGTAGATAATCACACTATGTTAATTGCAGATAGTGTCTGTTGCGTAGTTAAAGGTAGTTTTCTTTTCATTTATTTTTTAATTTTATTGATTTTAGTACTAAGAGGAAAATGGACAAAAAATGACTGACATCTTTTATATGGGGTGACACCTTTTATAGGAAGTCAACATATAATCTATTTAAATTTTATTTTTTTCTAGTTGCTTTTTTCTTTTAGATTGTCTTACATATAAAATATATCTCAATATAATTTATCAACATGATTATGGGACACTTTTCAAATCATGTTTAAAATTTATATGGTGAAACAATTTTTAATTTTCTGTTTTATCCATGCTATTTTTTGTCATATTGTGAAGTAAAATTTAGATGATGCACTTAGGTTTACCAGTTATGTGGATTAATATCCTCAAAACCTTTACTATAAAACCAATATCATTTGTATGTTGTGTATATATTGTTGTATGCTGAAATTTTGCACATAATTACAATTATTATTAATAGATTTTTGCTGTCATTGGGCTTTATTTTAACCTAAACCTACTATTTTTAAAAAACAATGTTTTAAAAATCACTTTCTCTTTTACCTGCTGAGGTTTTAATGCCTATTTTTGGCAAGCAGGATTTGAAAATGGCTTCCATGACTTCCGCCCTGTGCTGTTAATTCTATGATGATGTTATGTTCATGGCAAGAGGGAAATTTTCTTGCCAGGTGCAATTTAGTCACTGGAAAAGTCCTTTTAAAAGCAGAGAAGTTTTCCACCTGAAAGTAAGAGGGAGTCAAAGCGCAGAGAAAGAATCAATTCTCCATTGCTGGCTTTGAAGATAGAGGAGCCAACTGCACCCTTTAAAACCATGAGCCACTCCTGGAGGATAGATACTAAGGAAAAAGAACCTCACACTACAGCCACATGAGCTATATTCTACCAACAGCCTGAATGAGCCTGGAAGTGAATTCTTCCCTGAGCGTCCAGATCAGAGCCAGCTCAGGCCACACCTTGATTTCAGGCTTGTGAAGGCTTAAGCAGTGAATGCGGTGAAGTTCACACAAACTTCTGCCCTATAAAACAGAGAAATAATGAATGGATTCTAAAGTGCTCTGTGAGAATTTGTTATGCAGTAGTAGCTAATATCGGAGAAGGCGCTGGCAGCCCACTCCAGTACTCTTGCCTGGATAATCCCATGGACGGAGGAGCCTGGTGGGCTGCAGTCCATGGGGTTGCTAAGAGTCAGACATGACTGAGCGACTGCACTTTCACTTTTCACTTTCATGCATTGGAGAAGGAAACGGCAACCCACTCCAGTGTTCTTGCCTGGAGAATCCCAGGGATGGAGAAGCCTGGTGGGCTGCCGTCTATGGAGTCGCACAGAGTCGGTCACGACTGAAGCGACTTAGCAGCAGCAGCAGCAATAGCTAATATGCTGTTAAAACATTTTAAAAAATCACAAAAATGTCTTATTTTCTTTTTAAATAATGAAAATGCTTCAAATGATTTAATATAGTTTCAACATCTATTTTGGTTTTATATCATAGGTGATAAGAGTAGTTTTTATTTGTTTCTAAGGGTCTCTCTGTAAAGGAGCCAGGATATGGAAGATGCAGTTTCTGTAAACTTAAGTTCTTAGACCATATTGCTAGACCTGGGTCCAATCTAAATACATCTGATAATATAGTGAGCCTTGACAAGTAAGTCACTCTCTTGGAGGAAATAAATTTTTCCACTGCGAAAAATGAAACTTTGCAGAGCAGCATGGTATAGCTTCCCTTTCCTTTAATATACTCTTAGTGTTTTCAAAGTGACTCACTTCACATGTGGGATCAGCTTACTGCTGGCTTAGTATAAATCAGAGCTGTAATTAACTTGTAATGATATACCTTAAGGCTTCTAAAATTCTTTGTTTCTCAACTTTCAGCTTTATAAAAAAGCCTGAAAAATACTATTCCAATAAAAATTTATTTATTTAAACAGTATCAAGGGAGACATCTTTCCTCATATCAAACATATATATGAATATGTATATATTTATAGTCTATGTACATTAAACACATATTTATAGATAATCTATTACAGACTTCAAAGGAATCTCAACCTCCCGGGTATCTTTTGGCTTTAATTAAAGCCTACAACATATTACTAAGTTATTCATATAGTTTTAAAAAATTTTTAATTAATTTATTTTTCAATTGAATGATAATTGCTTCACAGAATTTTGCTGTTTTCTATCAAACTAACAAGAATCTGCCATAGGTACACATACACCCCCTCCCTCTGGAACCTCCCTCCTCTCCCTCCCCATCCCACCCCTCTGGGTGATGAGAGCCCTGTTGGAGTTTCCTGAGCCACACAGCAAATCCCCGCTGGCTGCCTGTTACATATGGTAAGGCGGTGCCCCTGCTACTCTCCACACACCCCACCCTCTCCTTCCTCCCCTCCCCCCGTGTCCACAAGTCTGTTCTCTGTGTCTGTTTCTCCATTGCTGCCCTGCAAATAAATTAATCTGAGCCATCTTTCCAGAGTCCATGCACATGCATTAGTATACGATATTTCTCTTTCTCTTTCTGACTTACCTCACTCTGTATAATCGGCTCTATTGAATGTCAAGGGCCACACGTGTGCTATGATTGTATATCTACACGAAATAACTTATGGTCTCTGCCTTTCATGAGCTACATGGAAACAGATGAGAAACATAAAATGAAATGAAATTTATAAGCCATATGCCAGGGTAATAAAGAATTTTGATTGGCAGGTATAGGAATTTATAGTAATAGTAGGGAAATACTAAAGGGATTTTTTTTTACTATATTTGTTTAAATGCCTTTTGCTATACTTCATCCTGAATTAATTCTTCATTATAAACAACAAAATATGAATAAGATACAATTTAATTTAAAATTTTTATTCTTCAATAAAAGCTGAAACAAGTATATTATTTTATCTTATTTATCTGTTTTTAAAATTTTTAAAGAGTGAAAATAAAAACACTCAATTTATAGTTTTGTAGAAATATCAAGGAACTAACTTTTCCAATACGTCAATTATAGCTTCATTATCACAGGCAGAAAGTGTAGAGGAGATATATAGATACACACATATATATATGAGATCGGTAACAACAAAGAGAGAATTGCATTTGATAATACCATTTGTTATATTCTTTTAATCTTTGATATTTGATTACATAGCCCAATCCACAATAAAACATTTCATAATCACCACAGACCATACAAGAAGAATAAATGAAGTATGATAAGAGTTAAATGTATAGAGAAACTTTGATATTTTGGTAAATATGGTAAATCAGAAAAGTTTAGTTGTCTTATGATATTAACTGGGATTTGACTAATTAAAGGTATAGAATGAAGGACAGATTTAAGGTCAAAAGATTAGTGTTTAAATCTTGACTCAACCATTAAAAAACTTTATTTTATTTTTTAAAATTAAATTAATTTTACTTTTTTAAAATTAATTAATTTTACTTTTAAAAAGTAAATTACTTTTACCTTGGGTAAGATGTTTCTTGGCAAGAAAGCTATGATAAACTTAGCATGTTAAAAGGAAAGCCATCACTTAGCTGAGAAAGCTAAGCTATGGTCTTTCCAGCAGTCACGTACTGCTGTGAGAGCTGGACAATAAAGAAGGCAGAGTGACAAAGAATTGATTTCGGAAGAAGAATTGATGATTTCGATCTGTGGTGCTGGAGAGGACTCTTGAGAGTCCCTTGGACAGCAAAGAGATTAAACCAATCACTCTTAAAGGAAATCAACTGTGAATACTCATTGGAAGGACTGATGCTCAAGCTGAAGCTTCAATAATTTGGCCACCTGATGTGTAGAGCTGACTCACTGGAAAAGACTCTGATGCTGGGAAAGATTGAAGGCAGAAGGAGAAGAGGTCTACAGAGGATGAGATGGTTGGAAAGGTATCACCAATTCAGTGGACATGAACTTGGACAAACTCCAGGAGATGGAGGGGGAAAGGAGGCCAGGCATGCTGCAGTCCATGGGGTCGTGAACAGTGATAGATGCTTGAACTGTCTTGGAACTCTGAATTCTCTCTGTTTAAGCAGCAGAATTCTCTTTAAGGATATCTTTCTGTCTGAGCTGTTGGGAGATTCAATATTAATACTATAAGTGAGATTTCATTTTAAGCTGTAAGATATGCCAAAATCTCAAATGGAATACTTGATTATTTATAATAATAATATGAAAAAAAATAGGCAATTTTCACACCAAAGACCTTTCATTTGTCAAAGAGTTACCAACAGTCATTGCTTGAACACATTTACACGGAGGCTGAGCGTGACGCTAAGCGGTAATGAAGGACACATGCATGATGGAGTTTGCAGCTTTGAGGATGCGCAGAAGAATGAGGTGTGGGTAACAATACGGGCAGATGGCACGTAATCAAGAGGCTTCTTGATGCAACATCTCTATTTTCCTCCGGTTAAAGAAGATTCTGTGGAAAAGATTCTGTTAAGCTTTTAAGTTAGACGTGCCTCGCGCCTTTTTATACAATAGTGTAAGAAGAACTTTCTAATGTACATTCTTGATTGTTTGGTTGTTTGAATGATAATACATTCTTACACAAAGTAATCAGATTACATTGTTAGCAGTTTTCAAGACAGAGAGGCAGTGTTGAATTCACAAGGGCTAGCTCTGTGTAAATGGTCAATCTGTTTCCATGGTTACTGGCTGGCTGAGTAAAGTATAAATTTGTAGGTGTTGGTTAGTGCCCTCTTATCTTAAAGAATCTCAAGAAGATTGTTTCTATAAATATGGTTTCCATCTCCGAGCTAAGTATGGGTTTGAGGATAAATTTAGGGAAGAGACAGCTTTTAAGTCGTATAAATAGCAATTCAAAAAGATCCCTTTCCTTGAAGTTTGCATCATATTTTCAGTATTAAGCATGAACATATTTGTAGTTTCCACTATTCTAATTATAAGGAAATCCACTTTATCACATCTTTTCTGAAGGCATCCATTTTTATGATTCTCTTGGCCACAGGTGCTAATGTAGTTCTCGGTAATGCAGAAGGCTGTCTTTTTAAATACAATCTATTACCTTTTCAGAACTATTACCAGAACCAATTTTAGCAGACACAAAGAGGATTTTAAAATATGATACAGAAAAGATATTTTCACATCCAAAATAAGCTTTAGGAACTTGCAAGAAGCATAAATGAACATATTCGAGTTATGTTTAAAAGAATGGAAAGTTTTCATTTCTCATACAAGTACATAGCTATTTTAAAAAATCTATTCTTTTTGTGCTTATTTTCCCTACAAAATAATATTTAGAATTTTATTTCTAATGCAAAATAGTGGTCTTCTCATTTTTTAATCTTTGAAACTGTTGAACTGTTTTTTTTATTTGCTTTGATTTTATTCAGTGTTATAGTACAATTTTTCTTTCTTCCCCACCCCACTCCCCAGTGCCCTGCTGAGCTGAACTGATTATAGAACTCCCATAGATTTCAAAGGGAATTCCATAGCCCTAGAACCTCCCTGGCTGTGTGTATGTGAACATAACCAAGTGATAAAGTGGTTGAGAATTACTTACAGCATGTGCAAAATGAAGATTAGAATAATAATTTCATCATTATCATGATTATTGCTATTTAATATTTATATAGCACCTTCATCTGTGAAGCTCAAGAAACTTTATGAATTTTAAATTATCCAGTGGACTCTAATCTTAACTATACCCCTATGTGCTGGGAAAGGCACAAAATGAATAATAGATTTGAGTGACATATATTGCTAGGGAAATTTAATCCCACTGCTGTTTAGCTCTCTTCTGTTATTGGAAAATGGCATTATATATTTGCCTAGAAAGTTGGATTGCTATCTCATTATTTTAGTACTGGGAGTCCATTTGCTATTTATTTTGAAATCACTCCAGGTGACAGCTTATTCAAAAGTAAAGAGATACACTGATAATTTTTATTATATTTGGCATTAGTCATCAGCATTCCAAACTAATCCTTAATGAAAAAAGAAAATTTTATTGTGTTTCATCTTGTATTGATAAAGCTGGATTTGGCATTCTGTCTTTGGGCCTGTCTTACACACGGAAGTGAATTTCAAATCATTACAAGAAAGTATTTCATGCTATTTTAATCCAAAATTATAACAGAATGTACAGCATCATGAATTTCATGAATCTAATGGAGTTATTAAAATATTCATTTTCTTAATAATCTGTCCCAAGCCTTAATTTCTTTGACTTTTGAAGTATTATAGCTTATTATATTTAGATGCAGATTTTAGATATTTTTTCTTATATAATACACTGCTGATTTTCTGTAAGACTTTTATCTTTCTATTCCTCTTTTTCAATTAAGTGGTAATAATGAAAGACCCTGAAAAAGTTTATCCAGAGTTAGTTAATTATCCAGGAAGATATTAGAATAATCACATAGATAAATAAATAGAGTAAAAGCTGTTATATAGGCCTGGACATGTTTTTAAATGTCTCATTACAATAAATAGATTTATGATTGTAGTATAATCAAGTAAAGAATTTGCTGATGTTCAGTCACTCTGTTATGTCCAATTCTTTGTGACCACATGGACTATAGCATGCTAGGCCTCCCTGAACATCAACAACTCCTGGAGTTTACTCAAACTCATGTCCATTGAGTCGGTGATGCCACCCAACCATCTGTCGTCCCCTTCTCCTCCTGCCTTCAGTCTTTCCCAGCATCAGGGTCTTTTCTAATGAGTCAGTTCTTTACATCAGGTAAAGATGAGCCCAAAGTATGAGCTTCAGCTTCAGCATCAGTCCTTCCAATGAGTATTCAGGACTGATCTCCTTTAGGATGGATTGGTTTGATCTCCTTGCAGTCCAAGAGACTCTCAAGAGTCTTCTCCAAGTAAAAAATAAAATTTTGCAAAGAATTTGGAAACAGGAGAGGGTAGTGTAGATAGAAATAAGTGAGGTAACATTATTGACATTCCTTGATTTAATTTAATAATCTTCAATTCCAAATATGTATATTACTCAACTATTTTGCACATAAGAAAGTTGAAACTGAAGAAAGGTAAGTTGAACAAAGTCATACAGCTGGTGACTGGTTGAAGCAATTATTCTCAAAAACCTGTGCCCTCAAACCCATGACCTTCCTTGCCAAGGAGACCAGTAATGGACTGGGTTTGACAGAAAGGAACGCGTCTTGAGGGCGTCTTGATAACCCCGGTGTGTGAACACTAAAGTGACACGTAACTTGCCCTCATGGCTACTAGTGTATAGCTTAGGATAATTGCTCTTTTTGTTTTTATCTGAAACTTTTTTACTTCTATGTCCACTCCCACTGTGGGTTTTCATTTATCAGCCATTTTGCATTTCACCTAAACAAATGAGTTTTGCAAGGCTTTTCTATGTGAATAAATAAATTCTAAATACTGCAACAGCTACTTCAGCCTCACTGAGTAGTGGTTTTTGGCAATCAGCTTATCTCGCTTGCCTGCTCGCCATGCCTGTTTTTCCAAATCATACGCACAACAAAACTGCAAATAACTACATGTTGCAGATATTCAAAGCGACTCTAGTCAGTAATTCTGCCGTTGCCAAAGCTCTACTAGAGTTATACTCCTTTAGGTTTCAATTTGTTTGCTTACTGTTCTTAAGCCTTACTTATATTTTTGAGGACTCACTCCGCGATAAATATGATTGTCACATGGATTTCTCATCGCTAGGGAGACCAGATAGCCATATGGGAGAAATGCTGGCAAAGTCATATGGTCCTGATGTACCAGTAGTTCCAACACTTGAACTTCATATACCAGTGAAATACAAGTATGTGTGTGTGTATTTAACATACTGCATACACATAAACACAGTCATCACTATTCTAATTGATCCAAACAGCTCCTGGGCTTACAACAATAGAGAAGCCTTGTTGCAAATGATAATGAAAACTCTACAGGCCTCGATGATACACGATCGCTCAAAGACTAGACTGTTCACTAAGATAAGCTTGAATGCTGCATATAAAACTTTTAAAGCCAAATCCTCAGAAATGGTCTAAATAAACATTTCATATGCCTACAAAACCCTTGCAGTATAGTTTTATATAAAATATATGCATTTTATTTACTAATATTTTATGTGTACTATTTGCTTCTATATCCATTATTGAAACTATTTCCCTTTTTTTTAATCTGGTAATTAACTCTGATAATTGAATCCTGAGAGTATAAAGAATAGAATGAGATGAAAAGTGCCAAGGGACTATGGTCTCTTGTACACTGTTACTCACTCCTCTTACTTGCTGGCCACTAGTCCACTGTGGTCGGAGAAGGCAATGGCACCCCACTCCAGTACTCTTGCCTGGAAAATCACATGGACGGAGAAGCCTGGTGGGCTGCAGTCCATGGGGTCACTAAGACTTGGACACGGCTGAGCAACTTCACTTTCACTTTTCCTTTCATGCATTGGAGAAGGAAATGGCAACCCACCCCAGTGTTCTTGCCTGGAGAATCCCAGGGACGGGGGAGCCTGGTGAGCTGCCGTCTATGGGGTCACACAGAGTCGGACACGACTGAAGCGACTTAGCAGCAGCAGTCCACTGTGGTAGACAAAATATGGAACTCTGGATTCCACTTCAAGGAAGGACTGCTTGCTCAGCTATGATGGTGTGGTGAACCTCCACCTGTTAGCTCCTCCATGGCCTTCATCAGAAGCAGGGGGCTGTCTCAGCAAGCTCATGTCTTTCCCAGAGAAATCCATATCGAGTGACTGAGCCTGGCAGAGGGATCGATGCCACTGTGACCAGGTCATGCGTGGCAGCAGTCTTGCTCCCCTAGCTCTACTTTCAGACCAAGGAAGTGTCAAGTCTGCATCACTGTTTGATTTCTTTCTCTATCCAAGTCTGCTTTATTGTCCTTTTTCACAGGTGTTGGCCTCTGGTGGCATCTGGTCCCATCACTTCATGGCAAATAGATGGGGAAACAATGGAAACAGTGAGAGACTTTATTTTCTTGGGCTCCAAAATCACTGCAGATGGTGACTGCAGCCATGAAATTAAAAGATGCTTACTCCTTGGAAGAAAAGTTATGACCAACCTAGATAGCATATTCAAAAGCAGAGACATTACTTTGCTGACTGAGGTCCATCTAGTCAAGGCTATGGTTTTTCCAGTGGTTATGTATGGATGGGAGAAAAGGCTGGACTGTGAAGAAGGCTGAGCGCCAAAGAATTGATGCTTTTGAACTGTGGTGTTGGAGAAGACCCTTGAGAGTCCCTTTGGATAGCAAGGAGATCCAACCAATTTATCCTAAAGGAAATCAATCCTGAGTGTTCATTGGAAGGACTGATGCTGAAGCTGAAAGTCCAGTACTTAGTTCACCTGATGCAAAGAGCTGACTTATTGGAAAAGACCCTGATGCTGGGAAAGATTGAGGGCAGGAGGCAAAGGGGATGACAGAGGATGAGATGGTTGGATGGCATCACTACCTTGGTGGACATGAGTCTGAGTAAACTCCGGGAGTTGGTGATGGACAGGGAGGCCTGGTGTGCTGCGGTTCATGGGGTCACAAAGAGTCAGACACGGTTGAGCGACTGAACTGAACTGAACTGACCTGGACTGAACTGGACTGAACTGGCCTTTAATAAATGCATTGTTCCTCAAACTCTATCTCAGTCTCTGCTTCTGAGAGCCCTGACCGATGACAGCTGCCCTTCTGTCATCTACCCTGTTGTGCCAGCCTGGGCACGGCTGTGCAAGGAACAATGCTCAGCCCAGTGTAAAGCGGAAAAGAACATGGTTAGAAGTTCTCCTTTGGTTATTCTATCCACTCTTATGCCATTTCCCTCCAAGAAAATGACATATATATCCAAAAAAATTCTTAAGATTATGTTGTCTCAGGTCCCCAAATTTCCTTGTTTTTTTCCGTCACCTCTCTAGGGTTGGGTTTAGGAGAGAGACCTAACAGTCTGCATTAATTCACCTTGCCGAGAAAGAAGGTGGTATGTTTGTGGTATGTTAAAAGATTAAAAAGTATTTCAGTGGTATCAGGTGAGAGTAGGCCTTCATACATTTTGTGCTTCAATCGTAAAAATACAAAGGACTTTTCATATCATGGTATTGAAATCATTCAGGATTGGGAACTCATGTACACCCGTGGCGGATTCATGTCACTGTACGGCAAAACCAATACAGTATTGTAAAGTAAAATAAAGTAAAAATAAAAATTAAAAAAATAATCAGCTTTTTAGAATTGAATTGAATGAAATTGCTACAGCATCTATCCCCACTAGAACTTTACTCTTAATGATTTATTTGTCTAAAGAAGCATGTTTAGTAGGGAATTTGTTTTCTAGCAGTTAAAATTTAACTGGTTAGTTTAAACTAAACTCCTTTGAGGTTGACATTTTGTGTTTTCCTGTCATTCTTATCAATGAAATTCTGCTGTAACAGCTAAATGTGACGTCAAATGCACAATTGTAAGACTGAAAAATAGGCACTTTATGAAATTAAATGCACTCTCTTTAAGAATATATTCTTTAGTAAAGCTCTAAGTGCATCATTAACCTCAGTCTACCACACTGTATATGCAATAATTTGATAAAGGTGTTATGAAGGAAACAAAAACCCGGATGAAACCTTCTGAGTCATCTGTGCAGTGGAGCGTGAGGAAACCATAAAGACAGGGCCCCGGAGACATTTATGTGAGTAAATGCTGTAGACCTGACTCCTGGGAACAAGGCTGAGAGGTAACCCCGGGCGTTCCATTTGAGTGAGATGGGCCAGCCAGTTAACTGCTATTAGGAGTCATCTGAATGCACTGAACTAAGTTTCTGTCTTGCTGATTATTCCAATTAAGCAGGAATGCCATTTAGCAGGGTAATGAATAAGTGGAATTCTCTTAATCGTGACGCTCAATTTCTTACATTCTCCTCAGCTTATTTTCTACTTCTTTAACTGTGCAAGTTTCCACAGTATGGATTCTTGGACCTTGATAGTTACTTGTTTGGAAGTGATTTCTTAATTCTCTGGTGCCTGTTTCAATTTGACCACTGAAAATACATACTTGGACAGTTCCGAACGGGCACTCATTCTGAGTGTTCTTCGGTACCACTCAAAAGGCCAGTCACTGGAAAGTTATTTCAAATTTCACATCCATACACCCAGATAGAAAATATTAACAGTGTAAGTTATGCCTGGGTGATAAGATTACAGAGACTTTTCATTTTTCTTTCATAAGTCTTTGTAAGTGTTTGTATTTGAAACAATGAACAGGTAGCACTCATGCAATAAGAAAAGTGTGATTAAATGTATTTTCTTTAATTCACATATTTAAATAAAGGTGATACAAATGAACGTTTTAGAAGCAGGAACCATTAGTACAGTTACTTGAAGTAGCACAGAATGAAAAGGAGAATAAGCAAATTTCCTTCCTTTATAAACTGTTCAGCTATCAGGAGTACTGTCTTTTGGTTTTCTTTTAGTCCCTTAGTAGAAGTGTCTTTTACCCATTTGTTTCTCTCACAATTAACACATATAAGAGACACCGAAAATCTTACCGATAAAAGAGGCCTTAAACTTAAGTAATTCTCCCAGCTTTATTTCACAGATGCTGGCGCTGGAGCTGCAGGAGTCATTTTTTAGGGGCGTGGTTGTTTCCTGGTTTGTAGGCAGGTCCACTTGACTATAGTTGATTTTATTGCTTAATTTTTGGAAAGCTGAACTCTCGACAGAGAAGGACTATTTTTGTGATATGACATCACTGCTTTGACAGTGCTAACATGACCTCTCAATTCATTATCGGTTATGAAGCTCTAGCTCTGTTATCATCCCTTGCAGAGGTTACATGCTGACCCAGGTAAGAGCCTGGAAAATATTTCTTTAACCAGGGAATAAAATCGAATGACTTTTTCCTCTCGTTTATATCTGTGACAAAGAGGCTGTCCACTTCATTTTGCCATCTTTAGTGAAATTATCTTTTTTTTTTCTTCAGCAGCTCAATAGGAAAAATAATAAGATGCTGAAAGATGAAATATGAGTCTTAAGATTTACAAGTAATAGCAAGGTGAGTGAGAAGAATTGCTTGTCATTTATCCTGGGCTTTGTGCAGCTGCAAAGTCCCCATCCAACAGATGCAGCTGTTTAGGCTTGCGTTGCCTTGTAATTTTTCCAGCAGCACTTCCCTTAAAAAGGGTCGTCGACTATTATGATCATCTATTTTGTGTAACAATAGAGTGCTATTTAGTTGGAACCAAGTTACTCTTCATAACTCTCTTCTCACAATTGCAAAATGAAGTAAAGTTTTGTGTTATTATAATTTCATCTACAGATTTTACTGGCTATGCTTTGTCGTCTCATTGTAGCTTTGTGGTTCCAGCCAGTATAGACTCAAATTTTACTAATCTTATATTAATCCATCGGGATTCACCTGGTGTTAACAGGCAGGGTAGCTCTATGATCTTTTTTGCTTTGTGTGTTTCTTTGTTTTCGCTTCAAGTGGAAGAATTTATGTCCAGAGTGTATCCATTAGAAAGAAAAGAAGGAAACAAGTCATAACATCTCGAAGTCAAGGGTTCTTTTAATTCTCTTTTTTCCCAGGTTTATTGGGCTGAACTGCAAGGTTGTGGCCAGCAAGCTCTTTACTTCCAAATCTGTAGAGATGTGAGAGATGATAGTTCTTAAAAACTGATTGGAAAAATGTGTGTTTATTTTCGGTTGAAGTTCGTTTTGCCAGTGAGGCTCTTGAGAGTCTTTAATAATAGTTCTCTCCCAAGTTCTTGAAGCAACTGAGAAATGTGATGGAAAGGTCAACACATGGGGGACAAAATATCACCTTTATTTTATAAAAGGTCTGTGTTTATGGGCAATATTGAATCCTAGAAATAGCAGCCTTAGCTATGGGGCTGGGCTGGGCCAGGCCTCTCCCTGGTCTCTTTAGGAGCCTCCTTTAAAAGCGACAGAATGGAGGAAGAGATTAGGGGGATGTATTTCTTGAAGGAACATCAGTTTCAAGAAGGCCAGAAGCAAGCTGCGTTCTACTCTTGTGCGATTCTTCTTTCAAATACAGAATTAGGGGACAAGGAGAGAGTTGAGCCTGGCCAGGGTGGTTATAACCCGTGAACTTCACCCCGTAGGGAGGAGTGTTAGAAGCAGGGCATTTCCCATATCACCCTGCAAGTGGGCATAACCCCAAAGTAGGACACGCCGTCGCATTTTACTGTTTTTAACTGAAGAATAGTTTATTTACTATATATAGGGCTTGCCTGGTGGCCCAGTTGGTAAAGAACCCACCTGCAATGCAGGAGACCCTGATTTGATTCCGGGATCTGGAAGATTCCCTGGAGGGGAGCATGGCAACCCACTCCAGTATACTTGCCTGGAGAATCCTCATGGACAGAGGTGCCTGGTGGGCTGCAGTCCATGAGTCACAAAGAATTGGACACGACTGAGTGACTAGGCGCGCGCACATACATACACATACGTATATATATATATATCTGTTTCATATTATTTTCCATTGTGGTTTATCACAGGATATTGAATATAGTTCCTGATAGTTCCGTGTGCTGTACCGTAAGAACTTGTTGTTTATCTATAAGATGTGCGATTTGAAAAGAAACACTTCACCATTTTATCTAACAATATTTATGTGGTGTCTTTTAATACATATCTTTCCTTGTTTATTTTATTTTACCTTCTCATTCTGTGAAATAGCAGTGGACTGAAGACATTTAGGAGGCGGGAGACACCTTTCTTCCCATGACTGACTGCCAAGTCGAGCAGTTTGCGCCAGCTGGCAAGTGTCTTCTGTCATTGTTCCATGCGATAAAGAATTAAGGGACATTCTGATCATATCCAGAGTTGCAGCAGACATCTGAATCTGATTTATTTATCTTCTTGGGGCCTGCAGATGGTCAGGTCTCCCTGTCATTGCCTTAGGGATCAATCGATTTCCTGAGCTGATGTAACTAACTAGCCTGCTTTTGGTACACCTGTCCCCGTTGACAGAAAAGATTGCTGCTTTGCCTTCAACATTCTTGTTAGGGTCTTTGGGCAGATGTTTGTTTGTGCTACCTGTCCAAGGATAAATTACTGGGGGAAAAAAAAGACCTGGATGGTATCTTTGATTATAATTGATAACTTCATTTATCTGAAAAGGTAATTCTTCCCATGAACTTTTTCTTCATGGAAATTTTATTTTACTGTTTAATCACAATAAATTGTAGTTTTTTCATTTCAAACATAGGCTGATATTGGTAATTTCATGATTCAATCTACTGTGATCTGAATTCATCCATATAAATTCATTATACATTCAAAATTTATAACATACTGTCTACATGCTCTAAGTAAGTAAGTGAGTAAGTGAAGTCGCTCAGTCGTGTCCGACTCTTTGTGACCCGATGGACTGTAGCCTACCAGGCTTCTCTGTCCATGGGATTCTCCAGGCAAGAATACTGGAGTGGGTTACTATTTCCTTCTCCAGGGGATCTTCCCGACCCAGGGATCAAACCCGGTTCTCCCACACTGGAGGCAGGTGCTAAATTCATGTGTAACACTTAAGATACATACAATATATATGTTTCATGTAGGACGCAGATTCTACACACTGCGTACATGCAGTATCTAGTTTTTGAGTGTGCGTAACATTTAAGATATATACGATATATATGTTACATACATGTGTGTGCAAAGTGAAAGTGAGAGTCACACAGTCGTGTCCAACTCTTTGGGACCCCATGGACTATACAGTTCATGGAATTCTCCAGGCCAAAATACTGGAGTGGGTAGCCTTTCCCTTCTCCAGGGGATCTTCAGCCCAGGGATTGAACCCAGGTCTCCCACATTGCAGGCGGACTCTTTCCTAGCTGAGCCACAGGGTGGGTAGCCTATCCCTTCTCCAGTGGATATTCCTGACCCGGGAATCAAACTGGGGTCTCCTGCATTGAGGGCAGATTCTTTACCAACTGAGATAGCAAGGATGTCTACTTGGCCAACAAAGATCCGTCTAGTCAAGGCTATGGTTTTTTCAGTGGTCATGTATGGATGTGAGAGTTGGACTGTGAAGAAAGCTGAGCACTGAACAATTGATGCTTTTGAACTGTGGTGTTGGAGAAGACTCTTGAGAGTCCTTTGGACTGCAAGGAGATCCAACCAGTCCATTCTGAAGGAGATCAGCTCTGGGTGTTCTTTGGAAGGAATGATGCTAAAGCTGAAACTCCAATACTTTGGCCACCTCATGCAAAGAATTGACTCATTGGAAAAGACTCTGATGCTGGGAGGGCTTGGGGGCAGGAGGAGAAGGGGATGACAGAGGATGAGATGGCTGGATGGCATCACCGACTTGATGGATGCGAGTCTGAGTGAACTCCAGGAGTTAGTAATGGACAGGGAGGCCTGGTGTGCTGTGATTCATGGGGTTGCAGAATCGGACACGACTGAGTGACTGAACTGAACTGAACAGTATTTAGCTTTTGAGTATATGGAAAAATATCCTGAATATAAAAATATGTTTATAACTTAGAGGTTAGTTGTAATGTGGAATCCGAAGATATTTTAATGAACTTTCATATTTTGTATACTCATGACAGGACGAGAGCCTAAAAGGAAAATAATGTCTTAGTCTTATTATGAAAATAGCTTTGACCTTCGGTCTACCTGAAAATGACTGGTGATCTCCCAGAGCTGCTTGGAGTACACTTTGAGAACCCTGACTTAATAAAATATTCTAATACAGTAGGACATAATAGGGAAGTGTGTGTGTGTGTGTGTGTGTGTGTGTGTGTGTCTTGGGGCAATATTCTGTAGACGGTGGTATTTCTGCAGGGAAGGAAACCTTGCTGTGCTGTGCTTAGTCATTCAGTCATGTCCTGCTCTTTGTGACCCCATGGACTGTAGCCCTCCAGGCTTCTCTGTCCATGGGGATTCTCCAGGCAAGAATACTGGAGTAGGTTGCCTTGCCCTTCTTCTCAACCCAGGGATCAAACCCAGGTCTCCTGATTGCAGCCAGATTATTTACTGTCTGAGCTCACCAGGGAAGCCCAAGAATACCAGAGTGGGTAGTTTATCCCTTCTTCAGGGGCACTTCCAGACCCAGGAATGGTAACCAGGGTTTCCTGCATTGCAGGCAGATTCTTTACCAGCTGAGCTACCTGGGAAGCCCAGGACATCTTGAGCCATTGGCTAATAATGAAGAGAAGCCAGCACATGACCACCTGGGAGAAGGACCTTCTCTGCAGAAGAAACAGCCAGCAAAGGTGCTCCTAGCAGAAAGGAGATGAGAAATTGTTGGCTTAGTCAGATAATTGCATACTTCCTTCATAGAAAGACTGGTTGTTGTTCAGTCGTTATGCTGTGTCTGACTTTTTGCGACCCTAGGGACTGTAACGTGGCAGGACTCCCTATCCTTCCCCATCTCCTGGAGTTCCTCAAGCTTATGTCCATTGAATCAGTGATGCCATCTAACTGACTCATCCTCTGACACCCGTTTAAGGCTCTTCTGGCCCTCAATCTTTTCCAGCATCAGGGTCTTTTCCAATGAGATAGCTCTTTGCATCAGGTGGCCAAAGGATTGGAGCTTCATCTTCAGCATCAGTCCTTGCAGTGAATAGTCACGACTGATTTCCTTTAGGATGGACTGGTTTGATAGCTTTTCTGTCCAAGGGACTCTCAAGAGTCTTCTGCAGCACCACAGTTTGAAAGCATCAATCTCAGAAAGTTACATGTGTAAATTTCAGTCACTGGAAATGACTTTTGTTTCAATTTAATAAAAGGTTTGCCAAATCTAGGAATGTGATTTTTTCTAACAAAGATGCCCTGATTTTATCATAATGCTGCTTTACTCATAGCTGTTCTAACTTGTGAAGTCTAAACCATGTCTTGTGCCTTTCTACTAATTTTGAATACTTGAATTTCAGGGATTATTCATAGTTATTTTCTCTAACTCAGGGAAATAAAATATTTAATAAAGACATATATTTAAGCAGCTAAAATACATGCCCTTTAAAATTTAACTTATGAATATGGGAAAATAATTTGTTAAAATTAGCCATATGTGAAAGATTTAAATTTGCCTTTAAATCTTTATCTTAAAGATTAAATCTTATATCTGATGCAATTATGTATAGCTACTTTTCTTAAGAAATCCTCAAGTAGAATTTTCATTTATCATTGAAATAAGTAAGTGAGAAATGTGACTTTTATTTATGATTTTACAAAGCAGAATTTATAATCCTTTGCCCCAGAATATGCCTGAAAAAATTTATGAAAGCATAATCTATTTTGTATTCATGTTTCTCTAAAATTTACTTGTTGTTCCCTATTCATTTTTAGAATCCTTTTATAAGAACGTTCACTGGTGATGCAATTTGAAAAATCTCCAAGTTTCCTGTGTGTTTAGGGATACGTGGCCTTAGAATTTGCTGTTTTAATTCAAAATAACAAATGAAGTTATTCATCAACTTCTTCCTTTTTTCCGGTCTACCTCAATCTGCGAAGCCTATTCTGTTAGGGAACAATCTTAGGCTGTTCTGTCGAAACACTGTCTCACTGCTGCCACTTCATTTAAGTGCAGCTCTCTGTTCTTAGTAGATGTGAAGGACAGATGATCCAGACCGCACCTAGCCAAGGGAACTTCCCGGGAATTTGTTTTGTCTCAGGTTAAGGGCTTTCCTGGTGGCCCAGCGGGGAAGAATCCACCTGCAATGCAGGAGATGTGGGTTCCATCCCTGGGTTGGGAAGATCCCCTGGAGAAAGGAATAGCTACCCACTCCAGTACTCTTGCCTGGGAAATCCCACGGACAGAGGAGCCTTGCAGGCTACAGTCCATGGGGTCACGAAGACTGGGACACGACTGAGAGACTCACTTTCACTTTCAGGCAGTCAGAATCTGAATAACCATCTTTCCTAAAGGAATCATGACTTACCTCCTCTGCCAGGCGGTCTGTGACAACGGGAAATGTTCCATAGAAGGACTGGGAAGATGGTATGAGCCCCGTCAACAAGTGCACACGGCACCTTTTACAGCTTTCCTTTTTTTTCAAGTACGATCCTTTCTGGTTCCGCTGCTTATGATTCATTTCTATGTCTTTTCTGAATCATTTCAAAATCCTGCTATAGGCGGTGCGACGCAAATACCACCTCCCCTGGGCAGAGTTCCTAAATCCCCTTTTGTGCTTCTCTGACATTGTCTTTCAGAAGCAGATGGGGTTCCCCTGTGAGACGCTTCTTTCACAGCATTAGCGCAACCCCTTTTTCTTGCCCCTGTTCTCATGCCAGTCACACTGTGCTTTGCGTTAGAGTTATTCGTGGACTGTAAGCTGCTGAGCTACTGTGGTGGGGATAGTGGGGAAAGGACATGTCTTGGATTTAGACAGTGATCACTTGGAATCCACCTTGATGTTAGAAATCTTTTGTAAACTCTTTGTTCTTTAGCTTCTTCAGTGGTAAAATAGGGTAAATATATATTTTGAGATTTCGTTGGTAATTATATGCAATTTTAATTGTAAGGCATATTGAATGCACTAGCAATGTTTAGTCCACTTACTTCCCTCCTTGCCTCCTTGCCCAGGGGTCAGAATGATGTTTTATTTACCATTTAATCTCATAGAGTGCCAGGCCTAATCTGGGGGGGCGGTGGTTTCTAGAAAAAAAATTAAATTCTGCTACCTCATTTTAAGTATTTGGAAAATTGTTTCAATTATTATCAGTGCTCTAATCTGAGAAAAAGTTAGTTCAAACTATTACAAAGTTGAAGAATGTGAATAAGTTATCTAGGGGAAGAAAGGCAAGTACAGGTAAGATCATGGAGGGGAGTTCTCCTGAAGGAAAGAGCAGTCACGTCACATCGTAGGGATTTAACCATGGAAGGCAAGGGTGACTAAAGTAGTTGGGAGAGAAAGTAGGAAAATGCATATTATTTGAGCATAGTTGGTCTTTCAGGATGTATTAAAGACTTAAAACTAGATCTGAAGGCAATGGCAACCCACTCCAGTACTCTTGCCTGGAGAATCCCATGGAGGGAGGAGCCTGGCAGGCTACAGTCCATGGGGTCGCAAAGAGTCGGACATGACTGAGCCACTTCACTTTCACTCTCCTCAGGAAGAGACATGATATTGAAATACTTTAATCATCAGGGCAATATCAGTTCAGTTCAGTTCAGTTGCTCAGTTGTGTCCGACTTTTGCAACCCCATGGACTGCAGCAGGCCAGGCCTCCCTGTCCATTACCAACTCCCAGAGCTTACTTAAACTCATGTCCATTGAGTTGGTGATGCCATCCAACCATCTTGCCCTCTGTTGTCCCCTTCTCCTACCTTTAATCTTTCTCAGCATTCAGGTCTTTTTCAATGAGTCAGCTCTTCACATCAGGTGACCAAAGTATTGGAGTTTCAGCTTCAACATCAGTCCTTCCAATGAATATTCAGGACTGATCTCCTTTAGGATGGACTGGTTGGATCTCCTTGCAGTCCAAGGGACTCTCAAGAGTCTTCTCCAACACCACAGTTCAAAACCATCAATTCTTCGGCGCTCAGCTTTCTTTATAGCCCAACTCTCACATCCATACATCACCATAGGAAAAACCATAGTTTTGACTAGATGGACATTTGTAGGCAACACAATGTCTCTGCTATTTAATATGCTGTCTAGGTTGGTCATAACTCTTCTTCCAAAGAGCAAGCATCTTTTAATTTCATGACTGCAGTCACCATCTTGGGCCCCTCAAAATAAAGTCTGACATTGTTTCCACTGTTTCTCCATCTATTTCCCACGAAGTGATGGGACCAGATGCCATGATCTTCGTTTTCTGAATGTTGAGTTTTAAGCCAACTTTTTCACTCTTCTCTTTCACTTTCATCAAGAGGCTTTTTAGTTCCTCTTCACTTTCTGCCATAAGGGTGGTATTGTCTGCATATCTGAGTTTATTGATATTTCTCCCGGAAATTTTGATTCCAGCTTGTGTTTCTTCCAGTCCAGCATTTCTCATAATGTACTCTGCATAGAAGTTAAATAAGCAGGGTGACAATATACAGCCTTGACACACTCCTTTTCCTGTTTGGAACCAGTCTGTTGTTCCATGTCCAGTTCTAACTGTTGCTTCCTGACCTGCATACAGATTTCTCAAGAGGCAGGTCAGGTGGTCTGGTATTCCCATCTCTCTCAGAATTTTCCACAGTTTATTGTGATCCACACAGTCAAAGGCTTTGGCATAGTCAAGAAAGCAGAAATAGATGTTTTTCTGGAACTCTCTTGCTTTTTCTGTGATCCAACCAATGCTGGCAGTTTGATCTCTGGTTCCTCTGCCTTTTCTTAATCCAGGTTGAACATCTGGAAGTTCACAGTTCACGTATTGCTGAAGCCTGGCTTGGGGAATTTTGAGCATTACTTTACTAGAGTGTGAGAAGAGTGCAATTGTGCAGTAGTTTGAGCATTCTTTGGCATTGCCTTTCTTTGGGATTGGAATGAAAACTGACCTTTTCCGGTCCTGGGGCCACTGCCTAGTTTTCCCAATTTGCTGGCATATTGAGTGCAACACTTTCACAGCATCATCTTTTAGGATTTGAAATAGCTTAACTGGAATTCCATCCCCTCCACTAGCTTTGTTCATAGTGATGCTTCCTAAGGGCCACTTGACTTTGCGTTCCAGGGTGTCTGGCTCTAGGTGAGTGATCACAGCATCGTGAATATCTGAGTCGTGACGACCTTTTTTGTGCAGTTCTTCTGTGTATTCTCTTCCTACTATCTTCTGCTTCTTTCAGGTCCATACAATTTCTGTCCTTTATTGAGCCCATCTTTGCATGAAATGTTCCCTTGGCATCTTTAATTTTCTTGAAGAGATCTCTAGTCTTTCCTTTTCTATTGTTTTTCTCTTTCTTTGCACTGATCACTGAGGAAGGCTTTCTTATCTCTCCTTTCTATTCTTTGGAACTCTGCATTCAAATGGGTATATTTTTCCTTTTCTTCTTTGCCTTTTGCTTCTCTTCTTTCACAGCTATTTGTAAGGCCTTCTCAGACAACCATTTTGCCTTTTAGCATTTCTTTTTCTTGATAATATAATCAGCTTTATATATTGGATGGCCTCACTGACTCAATGGACTGAGTTTGATTAAGCCCCCAGGAGATGGTGTTGTACAGAGAAGCTTGGTGTGCTGCAGTTCATGGGGTCACAGAAAGTCAGACACAACTGAGTGACTGAACTGAACTGAACTGATGTCTTCCCTGGTGGCTCAGTGGTAAAGAATCCACCTGCCAATGCAGGAGATGTGGTTTCAATCCCTGGGTCAGAAAGAGACCCTAGAGAAGGAAATGGCAACTCACTCTAGTATTCTTGCCTGGAAAATTTCATGGAAAAAGAAGTCTCATGGGCCATACAGTCCATGTGATTTCAGAGTCTGACAGGACTTAGTAACTAAACAACACTAACAATATGTTTTTCGTGATCTTTTTAGGCATAAAGTGGAGAAAAGGTAGGGTGGTACGTAAGAGGGCCAACAGATGAAGTGAGAACGTCATGGTGTGAGTGCAGTACGCATAGTGAATATATACATATAGAAACTTACACATATTGAAACATACAAGGATGCGTGCATGCTCAGTTGCTTCAGTCACGTCCAACTCTTTGTAACCTGGTGGACTATACCCCGTCAGGCTCCTCTGTCCATGGGATTCTCCAGGAAAGAATACTGGAGTGGGTTGCCATGCCCTCCTCCAGGAGATCTTCCATACCCAGGGGTGAAACTTGTGTCTCTTTTGTCTTCTGCATTGCAGTGGATTCTTTATCTACTGAGTCGTCTGGGAAGCCCCGAAGGAAACATCAGTTCAGTTCAGTCCAGTCGCTCAGTCGTGTCCGACTCTTTGCGACCCCATGAATCGCGGCATGCCAGGCCTCCCTGTCCATCACCAACTCCCAGAGTTCACTCAGACTCACGTCCATTGAGTCCGTGATGCCATCCAGCCATCTCATCCTCTGTCATCCCCTTCTCCTCCTGCCCCCAAGCCCTCCCAGCATCAGAGTCTTTTCCAATGAGTCAACTCTTCGCATGAGGTGGCCAAAGTACTGGACTTTCAGCTTTAGCATCATTCCTTCCAAAGAAATCCCAGGGTTGATCTCCTTCAGAATGGACTGGTTGGATCTCCTTGCAGTCCAAGGGACTCTCAAGAGTCTTCTCCAACACCACAGTTCAAAAGCATCAATTCTTCGGCGCTCAGCTTTCTTCACAGTCCAACTCTCACATCCATACATGACCACGGGAAAAACCATAGCCTTGACTAGATGGACCTTTATGGGCAAAGTAATGTCTCTGCTTTTGAATATGCTACTTAGGTTGGTCATAACTTTTCTTCCAAAGAGTAAGCGTCTTTTAATTTCATGGCTGCAGTCACCACCTGCAGTACACTATTTTATTTAACCCTTTCTATGTACCCCTCCCCCTATTTTTTGAGGACTGCTGCTTGTTTCAAAACTCTCTTCTCTCAGCTTTTCACTGTTTCAAGTGCTGCTTATTTCCCTCCTTCTTTCCCATTTCTTTCTCAAGCTGCATTTTTTTTTCTTCCCTTAGCTCAATTTGAATAAGGCTGCATTTGTTTCTGTTGTGAACTTTTGTTTTGGTTTGATTAGTCTTTCTGGGACACATTCTTCTCTCTTCCCAAAGATGAAGTGGTCAAGGACTCTTCTCAGATGTCCTTTCCTCCACTACAGTTGAGAGCGCATATGTCCCTTCTTTATGTAGTAAATAATAATCTATAATTACATTAACACTGCTCCAAGCATGATCTGTTTCACTAAGCACTTGAATAGGCTTTGTGTTTGAGAACAAGCAGCTCCAAAACAAGACTAGGCAGCATGTCTGTTTAACTAACATATATTCCTGAACCCTCCCTAGGTGTTTATTATTCAGAAATTCTAGATGGGACCTCGGTACATGTATTTTTAACAGTCTTTGTGGGTGATACCTATATGAACCAGATTTACTTACCATGTATTAGGCATTGTCCTAAGCACTTTAGGTATTATACTATTTAATCCTTGCAATCCTATAAATATTGCTATAACAACAATTACAGGCATTTCTCCTTTTATTGTGCTTCACTTTGTCACACTTCACAGATAATTGCATAAAAAAAAACAAATCGAGAGTTTACAGCAATCTTGCTTCGAGCAGATCTATTGGTGCCATTTTTTCAACAGCATTTGCTCACTTTACGTCTCTGTGTCACATTTTTGTAATTCTCACAACACGTCAAGCTTTTCCATTTTATTAAACTTGTTAACAGTGATCTTTGATCACTTTGGTGCTTACTATTGTGACTTGCTGAAAGCGTAGATGATGGCTAGCACTTTTAGGCAATATTTTAAAATTAAGATATACAGTTTTTGACATATGTGATTGCACACTTAATTAACCAGAATGTAGCGTAGGTATAACTGTGTATGCACTGCTGCTGCTGTTGCTAAGTCTCTTCAGTTGTGTCTGACTCAGCGACCCCATGGACTGCAGCCCACCAGGCTCCCTTGGCCCTGGGATTCTCCAGGCAAGAGTACTGGAGTGGGTTGCCATTGCCTTCTCCAATGCATGAAAGTGAAAAGTGAAAGTGAAGTAGTTCAGTTGTGTCTGACTCAGGGACCCCATGGACTGCAGCCCACCAGGCTCTGCCATCCCTGGGATTCTCCAGGCAAGAGTACTGGAGTGGGATGTCATTGCCCTCTCCAGTATATGAAGTTGAGAAACAAAAAATTTGTGTGACTTGCTTTCTTATGGTAGTTGCTTTCCTGAAGTGATATGGAGCCAAATCTGTAATATTTCTGAGGTCTGCCTGAACTTCCTGTTTTACAGGAGGACAAACTGGAATATTACTTTCATGTAAGATTTTCCAAACAAGGTCAAGTATGATACACTTAAACAGGCTGATTCTGGAAGGTCGGCTTTAATCAGTATGAAATGTATATGCAAGAATCCCTCAGAAGAAATGGAGTAGCCATCACAGTCAACAAAAGAGTCCGACATGCAGTACTTGGATGCAATCTCAAAAACGACAGAATGATCTCTGTTCATTTCCAATGCAAACCATTCAATATCACAGTGATCCAAGTCTATACCCTGACCAGTAATGCTGAAGGAACTGAAGTTGAACGGTACTATGAAGACCTACAAGACCTTCTAGAACTAACACTGAAAAAGACATCCTTTTCAGTAAGGGGACTGGAATGCAAAAGTAGGACGTCAAGAAACACCTGGAGTAACAGGCAAATTTGGCCTTGGAGTACAGAATGAAGCAGGGCAAAGGCTAATATAGTTTTGCCAAGAGAATGCACCGGTCATAGCAAACACAAGAGAAGGCTCTTCCTCAACCAACAACACAAGAGAAGGCTCTTCCTCTTCCAAAAACACAAGAGAAGGCTCTTCCTCTTCCAACAACACAAGAGAAGGCTCTACACATGGACATCACCAGATGGTCACCATCAAAATCAGACTGATTATATTCTTTGCAGCCAAAGATGGAGAAGCTCTATACAGTCAGCAAAAACAAGACCGGGAGCTGACTGTGGCTCAGATCATGAACTCCTTATTGCCAAATTAAGACATAAATTGAAGAAAGTGGGGAAACCACTTGACCATTCAGGTATGACCTAAATCAAATCCCTTACGATTATATAGTGGAAGTGAGAAATAGATTTAAGGGTCTAGATCTGATAGACTGAGTGCTTGATGAACTACGGACAGAGGTTCGTGACATTGCACGATCAAGACCATCCCCAGGAAAAAGAAATGCAAAAAAGCAAAATGGCTGTCTGAGGAGGCCTTACAAATAGCTGTGAAAAGAAGAGAAGCAGAAAGCAAAGGAGAATAGCAAAGATATACCCATTTGGAGAAGGCAATGGCACCCCACTCCAGTACTCTTGCCTGGAAAATCCCATGGACAGAGGAGCCTGGTAGGCTGCAGTCCATGGGGTCGCTAAGAGTTGGACACGACTGAACGACTTCACTTTGACTTTTCACTTTCATGCATTGGAGAAGGAAATGGCAACCCACTCCAGTATTCTTGCCTAGAGAATCCCAGGGATGGGGGAGCCCGGTGGGCTGCCGTCTATGGGGTCGCGCAGAGTCCGACACGACTGAAGCGACTTAGCAATAGCAGCAACTCATTTGAATGCAGAGTTCCAAGGAATAAAAAGGAGAGATAAGAAAGCCTTCCTCAATGATCAATGCAAAGAAATAGAGTAAAATAATAGAATGGGAAAGACTAGAGGTCTCTTCAAGAAAATTAGAGATACCAAGGGAATATTTCATGCAAAGATGGGCTCGATAAAGGACAGGAATTGTATGGGCCTAACAGAAGCAGAAGATATTAAGAAGAGGTGGCAAGAATACACGGAAGAACTGTATAAAAAAGATCTTCATGACCCATATAATCATGGTGGTGTGATCATTCACCTAGAGCCAGACATCCTGGAACACAAAGTCAAGTGGGCCTTAGGAAGCATCACTACGAACAAAGCTAGTGGAGGTGATGGAATTCCAGTTGAGCAATTTCAAATCCTAAAAGATGATGCTTTGAATGTGCTGCACTCAATATGCCAGCAAATCTGGAAAACTAAGCAGTGACCACAGGACTAGAAGAGGTCAGTTTTCATTCCAGTCACTAAGAAAGGCAATGTTAAAGAATGTTCAAACTATCACACAATTGCACTCATTCACCCACTAGTAAAGTATTGCTCAAAATTCCCCAAGCCAGGCTTCAGCAACATGTGAACTGTGAACTTCCAAATGTTCAAGCTGGTTTTAGAAAAGGCAGAGGAACCAGAGATCAAAATGCCAACACTGGCTGGATCATTGAAAAAGCAAGAGAGTTCCAGAAAAACATCTATTTCTGCTTTATTTTGACTATACCAAACTCTTTGACTGTGTGGATCACAATAAACTGTGGAAAATTCTGAAAGAGATGGGAACACCTGACCACCTGACCTGCCTCTTGAGAAATCTGTATGCAGGTCAGGAAGCAACAGTTAGAACTGGACATGGAACAACAGACTGGTTTCAAATAGGGAAAGGAGTATGTCAAGGCTGTATGTTGTCACCCTGCTTATTTAGCTTCTATGTAGAGTACATCATGAGAAACGCTGGACTGGAAGAAACACAAGCTGGAATCAAGATTGTCGAGAAAAATATCAATAACCTCAGATATGCAGATGACACCACCCTTATGGCAGAAAGTGAAGAGGAACTAAAAAGCCTCTTGATGAAAGTGAAAGAGGAGAGTGAAAAAGTTGGCTTAAAACTCAACATTCAGAAAATGAAGATCATGGCATCTGGTCTCATCACTTCATGGAAAGTAGATGGGGAAACTGGAAACAGTGTCAGACTTTATTTTGGGGGGCTCCAAAATCACTGCAGATGGTGACTGCAGCCATGAAATTAAAAGATGCTTACTCCTTGGAAGGAAAGTTATGACCAACCTAGACAGCATATTAAGCAGAGACATTAGTTTGCCAACAAAGGTCCATCTGTTCAAGGCTATGTTTTTTCCAGTAGTCATGTGTGGATGTTAGAGTTGGACTCTAAAGAATGCTGAGCACCGAAGAATTGATACTTTTGAACTGTGGTGTTGGAGAAGACTCTTGAGAGTCCCTTGGACTGCAAGAAGATCAAACCAGTCCATCCTAAAGGAGATCAGTCCTGAATATTCATTGGAAGGACTGATGCTGAGGCTGAAACTCCAATACTTTGGCCACCTGATGCGAAGAGCTGACTCATTTGAAAAGACCCTGCTGCTGGGAAAGATTAAAGGCAGGAGGAGAAGGGGACGACAGAGGATGAGATGGTTGAATGGCATCACCGACTCAATGGACATGAGATTGATAGACTCTGGGAGTTGGTGACGGACAAGGAGGCTTGGCGTGCTGCAGTCCATGGGGTCGCAAAGAGTTGAAGACGACTGAGAGACTGAAGTGAACTAACCAGTGTGAAATCTGTCTCCAGGAATGTACCTTTCCATATGTACTAGGCTACTGAGAGTTTTTACCTAATATCTTGGCAGGTGTCATCTAGATTTCATGGTTTTATATAGAAAATATTGATGGTGAAAATTATTAGGGATAGCAGAAGGATAGGTCTACTTGGTGAAATAAAGGTCAAAGAAATAATGTGCTGTCATAATCACAAAATTGCTTCTGAGAGATTTAGAGAGTGAGCTATCCTGTATTTCTATGTGGGCATCCGTCTCTGAGTTAGGGCTATGCAGTGAGGAAGGAGCAAAACATCTTATCGTTTTCAAGCAGTTTCTGTTTCACAAGACAAAATCTACTGGTTTGGACTGCAGTGTGTTCCTTCAAAATTCATAAGTTGTTTTTATTAGTTTTTCCTGGAGGGTGCTTCATTTACAGTGCTGTTTTAGTTTCTGCTGTGCAGCAAGATGCCAATTACACATGTACATATATCCGTTCTTTTTCAGATTCTTTTCCCATTTGGGTCATTACAGAGTAATGAGTTGAGTGTCCTGTGCTGTAGAAGTTCTTACTGGTTCTCTCTTCCGTATGTTGTAGCGTGTGTATTTCAGCCCCCGTCTCCCAGTTTATCCTTCCCATCCCTTTCTGCTTTAATAGCCGTCAGTTTGTTTTCTAGAACTGTGACTCAGTTTCTGTTTGTAAACAGGTTCATCTGTACCATTTCCTTAGATTCCACTTATAACTGATACCACATCATATTTGTCTTTCTCTGTCTGACTCATTTCACTCAGTATGACAATCTCTAGGCCCATCTATATAGCTGCAAACGGCATCATTTCATTCTTTTTTATGGCTGAGGAATTGTCCATTGCGTATCTGTGCCACATGTTTATCCATTTCTCTGCCAATGGACATTTAGGTTGCTTCCATGTCTTGGCAATTGCAAACAGTGTTGCAGTGAACATAGGAGCATATACATCTTTTTGAATCATGGTTTTCTGCAGATATATGCCCAGGAGAGAGATTCCTGGACCATGGGGTAGCTCTATTTTTTGGTTTTAAAGTCTTAGCTCTCAGTGTGTTGATATTTGCAGGTGGGATCTTTGGGAAGTGATTAGGTTTCGGCACCATGTCATGAAAGAGTCATAAAAGTGGGTCCTCAAGATGGGCTTAGCGGCTTTGCAAGAAGAGACACTAGAGAGCGCACTCTCTTTTTCTCTGCACCGTGTGAGGACGCCGTGAGACAGTGGCCATCTGCAAACTAGGAGAGAATCCCTTATCAGATGCTGGCAGCTTGATCTCATACTTCCCAGCTTCCAGATCTGTGCGAATGTAGGTTTCCATTGTTTAAATCATCCAATCTGCATATTTCATTAAGGCAGCCCTAGTTGACTAATACATCCAAGTGTAAGGACAGAACCTTGGCATAAAAATGGCCAAATTTTACTGAGGACTTACTATGTAGCTGCTGCTAAGTCATTTCAGTCGTGTCCAACTCTGTGTGACCCCATAGATGGCAGCCCACCAGGCTGCCCCGTCCCTGGGATTCTCCAGGCAAGAACACTGGAGTGGGTTGCCATTTCCTTCTCCAATGCATGAAAGTGAAGAGTGGAAGTGAAAAGTAAAATTGAAGTTGCTCAGTCATGTCCGACCCTCAGCGACCCCAGGGACTGCAGCCTTCCAGGCTCCTCCATCCATGGGATCTTCCAGGCAAGAGTACTGGAGTGGGGTGCCATTGCCTTCTCCATACTGTGTAGCTAGGTATTTGTAAATACTTTCATATATGTAACTTAAACTTCCTAACTGCCAAATGGCATAGATTAACAAAGTCCTCCAATGATCTATTCTTAAGCTTCATTGTATTTGACCTATTACTATTATTGACACATCTATGTTCCTTCTTGAGACACATTAATTATTTGATTTCAGGAATACTAGCTTTCCTTTTCCCGGACTGGCTATTCCTTTTCTAAAAAAATTGAAGTTACAATTGACATACAATATTATATTATTTTCAGTTACAACATAATGATTCCATATGTGTATAATTGTGAAAAAACCACCACAATGAATCTAGTTAATATTCTTCCCTATATATATACACACACAGACAGTATTTTTTTCTTGTAGTGAGAACTTTTAAGATCTATTCTCAGCAACTTTCTAACATGCAATCAAGTATTACTAGGGTTGTGATGCTGAGTATTACAACCCCATGACATTTATTTATTTTATAACTGGAAGTTTTCACCTTTTGACCCTGTTCATCTGTTTTGCCCACCTCCCGCTTCCTTCTCTGAAAACCTTACCGGTCTATTCCCTTTATCTCTGAGCTGGTTTTTTTCACTGACTTCACTTGGCATAATGTCCTCAAGGATCACCTGTGTGGCTGCCAGCGGCAAGCCTTCACTCTTTTTATGGCTGGATAGCATTCCCCTCTGTGTTCCCTTCTATTTGCCCTTCCGCTCGTTGAGGGGCGCTTAGGGTGTCTCCATGTCTTGGCTATTGTCAGTAATGCTGACATGAACACTGGGGTACATGTATCTTCTCAACCTAGTGTCTTCATTTTCTTCTGGTAAAATGCAGAGGTGGAAATACTTAAACATATGGTCATTATAGTCGTGATGTTTCGAGGACGCGTCATGCTCTTTTCCATGGAGGCTGCGCTACTTCACCTTCCCCAATACTGCCTCAGGTTTTTTTTTCTTTTCTCCTACACACCTTCAGCAGCATTTGTGAAGCGGCTATTTCTGTCTTTGTGGGGTGGCTCTGCTTTTTAGGTCTCCTTTGCTGGCTCTTCCTCCTCTTCATCCCCCCGCTGTGTTTCCCTGCCCAGTCTCTGGGCCTCGTGCAGTCACTCCCTGTGTGGCCTCACCTAGTTCCATGGCTCCAGACGCCACTGGCAGACTGACTTGTACGTGTTTTTCTATGACCCAGGCCTCTTGTAAAAATTTACTTATTTTTAATTGATGGATAATTGCCTTCCAGCATTGTGTTGGTTTCTACTGACCATCTACTGACCCAGGCTGCTTTTCTTGAGCTCCAGTGTTGAACCTAGACTTGATCACTTGAATGCCCATGAATGTCATCCTAGCATGTCCAAAAATCCACTGTCCTCAGTTCACACTTCTCAGTTTATGAGCAATCTGTTCTTCCTTTTCTTCCACCAACCGCGCTGACCTTGAGTCCCACGATTAATAATCTGGTCCTGTCAGCCACCATCGGAACTAATCCGGTCCCGTCAGCCACCATCGGGGGACTAATCCGGTCCCGTCAGCCACCATCGGGGGACTAATCCGGTCCCGTCAGCCACCGTCGGGACTAATCCGGTCCCGTCAGCCACCGTCGGGACTAATCCTGTCCCGTCAGCCACCATCGGGGGACTAATCCGGTCCCGTCAGCCACCATCGGGGGACTAATCCGGTCCCGTCAGCCACCATCGGGGGACTAATCCGGTCCCGTCAGCCACCATCGGGACTAATCCTGTCCCGTCAGCCACCATTGGGGGACTAATCCGGTCCCGTCAGCCACCGTCGGGGGACTAATCTGGTCCCGTCAGCCACCATCGGGGGACTAATCCGGTCCCGTCAGCCACCATCGGGGGACTAATCCGGTCTCGTCAGCCACCGTCGGGACTAATCCTGTCCCCTCAGCCACCGTCGGGACTAATCCTGTCCCCTCAGCCACCGTCGGGACTAATCCGGTCCCGTCAGCCACCGTCGGGACTAATCCTGTCCCCTCAGCCACCGTCGGGACTAATCCGGTCCCGTCAGCCACCGTCGGGACTAATCCGGTCCCGTCAGCCACCGTCGGGACTAATCCGGTCCCGTCAGCCACCGTCGGGGGACTAATCCGGTCCCGTCAGCCACCATCGGGACTAATCCGGTCCCGTCAGCCACCGTCGGGGGACTAATCCTGTCCCGTCAGCCACCATCGAGGGACTAATCCGGTCCCGTCAGCCACCATCGGAACTAATCCGGTCCCGTCAGCCGCCGTCGGAACGTGCAGAAGGAAGCCTCTTCCCAGCATCTCTGCCTCTGCCACCTGGCTGTGCTTCTCGCTTGGATCACTGAGTGAGCTCTTAACTGACTCTCCTATTTCTACGCTTCGCATTTGGTCTGTTTTCCACACCCAACAGAGTGATCTTAACACGCAGGTCAGAAACCCGCCAGGGCCTTTCTCCAGATCTGCCAGCGGAGGACCGACTCACCCAGAGCGTGAGTAAGGCCTTCGACCGCCTCCCCGACCGGGACCGCTGCCCTTGCCTCCCTCTCCCGCCCCTGGGCCCCTCTCATCGCGTGCCGTGCACCTTCCCGACTGCCCCCCTCACTGCCCTCGTTCTCAGCCCCCTTCAGCGTTCGGCTCTTCTCGGCAGAGGCAGACCCTCCACTGTCCTCCGACTTTTCCCCCTGTGTCGCTTTTCCCTTGGAATTATCGCCTCCAGTTATCCTCCTGGAGGGACGCTCCTCGCTGCTTGCAGGGCATTACTTCTTGGAGAAGTTGTTCATGATCATTCTTCTTAAAATGACTGTTTCCTTGTGTAAATTATTAACATTTTTTTGGCCATTCCACAAGGCTGGCAGGATCTTAATTCTCTAACCAGGGGTCAGAAGCAGAGCCCCGGCGGTGAAAGCGGCAGGCACCAACAGCACTGAGTCCTAATCCCGGACACCCAGAGAATTCTCTTTATGGTTGTTTTTAAAACTAGTTAAACCAATTAAACCTCTATCAGCACTCTTCACATAATATTTTTTTGGGGAGGGAACATTAATATGTTAATGTTCATATTAACATTATTTAATTGGACTTTTTTTCTATTTTAGGCAGTTTTGATAATTCACATAATTACAGTCTACTTACTCAAACTGTAACAGTGACTTTTTTAACTCTAGGAAGGTAGGGTAGAAGAAACTATCTCATGTTTGAATTACCTACATAATATTCATTAAAATTAAGGTATTACAATGTTGTTTTTAGAACGTTTGTTAACCACTATGTGGAAGAAAATATTTTCATAGGTACATTCAGATTATTTTGGAATATTTGACTGAATGCTTTGCATAATTTCGGTAGCTGATGGCTTTGTTTCACTTTTGTAAGTATCCAGATTAGGATACTGGAAGCCTGTCCTTTCATCCTGGCTGCCTTTCACTCCTGGCTTTTCTTGTGGAAACTGAGTCATTCACAATTGGGTGAAGCTGAAAATTTGGAGCCTTAATTCGTGTCCCTTTTTTGAGACATTAGTCTTGAGCAACTTGGATTTTTTTTCACTGAATTTCAGAGTTAAAAAAAAAAAGAGCATATGATATTTGTATTTAGTGGAGTAATTGAATGTAAACATACCTTGCTCATGAAGAAAGGCAGGATGGCTGCTTAGAAGACATACTCAGGAAAACCATGATCAGGGACACTCCATCCATAGTAGCACAGTCTAAGAGCTTGTGCCTATTTCTTCCGTATTAAAACACTGGGAGACGGCAGCCTGACCACTGATACATGCTCCAGAAACTAGCGGTACATCCTCTATTTAAAAAAGTTGCTTTATAATTTATTTGAATGTTTTCCAGGGCATAATTATCAGGTCCGTCTTTTCAAGGATGCATATTGATAAAATTTATCCCTTTTTTGCCCTTCATATATATTCACACAGTTCATTGTTTTCATCTCCACTTTGTTTCCTTTGAAATCTAGAGAAATAATGCAGAGTTTTGCTGACTTTATTGATTCTGAGTAATGTACTATCATTTATTTTTTATTGCTTTTGATTCAGGATAAATTTTTATCAAGTGTTTCTCAAATATTACATGGGATGTACTTAAAAAAATGTATTCATCATTTATCTGACACTCAAATTTAACTGCATATCATGTATTTTTATTTATTAAATTTGGCAACTCAAGGAAGTTTGTTAAATCTCTCCAAATGTCATAGAATACAAACATCAATAATTTTGCATTCCTGTATATCTGTAGGAAAAAAATTACAGTTGAGGAAACACAGCCAATAAAAGGAAACAATTGAGTCAAGTCGTATGCAGCTCTTCCACACCACAAGAAGTCCGTTCATTTTGCCATCATATTGACCTATTTTAAGACTGATGCGGAGAAAGCTGTCTAAGTGGTTCAGAGTTCCATCTCTGTTGTTAACAGGACTGGCTATCCAATTTGCAGGGCCTGCTGCTAAGTGAAAATGGTAAGCTCCTTGCTCCAGAAGGTTTAAGAATTAGAAATCAGAGACAATAGAATGCCTAAGCACACAGCCCTTCCAAATTCAGGGTCCTTGGAGCTACGCAGGTATTGAGCCCAGGAAGACTGTGATGGTGATTAGACAGGTCAGGCTCATGAGGAGATACTACTGCAGATATTCTGATTGCCATTTTGCAGATGCAAAATGTGAGGTTTCGAGAAGCTAACTAACAAGATTTGAATCTAGATCATCTGAGACCAGAATGCTCCTAATCACGGACAATATTAGATTCGGCAATGTTGAATCCAGAGAAAATCAGTGGACCAGGACTAGGAGAGGTAACTGTGTAGATGGAATTCACATGTCTGTGGAGATTAAGCAGATCAAATAAATGAGTAAAGCAGATTAGGAGTTATTATAGCAGGATTGGTGAGAATTGTAGGAAACTGGAACTCATATAATGTGCAAATCCATTTAAACCCAAAGTGCTAAAGCATGTTTGTGAACTAAATTTGACCAGGGAGGAGAGGCAGTTAGTGATCCTATGACCCTTGTTTAGCTATTGTGAATAATCATATTCATTGTCTTTCCTTTTTATTAATCCCACTCTTCCTAAATAACAGGCTTTGAAATAAATGTAAGTGGGTGTTAGGGAGCCTTTTACAGCGTGATAATAGCAGTCATATTTTTAAACAGCATTCCTTCAATTTGATGCAAAGGAATTTATAGTATCCGTTCCAATGATAATGTATAAAGCATTCTGGTTTGGTGTATACTGACCATATAAAGCCTTTATACTTCTGATGCTTTGGGCTTTTATCAATTGATTTTCATAAGGGATAATTAACTAAATCTTTAAAACTGCCACATACTTTTCATGTACTTCAAACAGAAAACCCCTTTCTTACCCAGAGCTAGGATCTGAAAGTGCTAAGCATTAAGGAGAATGGATTAGTCTTCAGCCTGTCAGTGCCAGAGGGGTTAATGGGAAACAGTGTAACGTATTTGTCATTTCCCCTATATTATCTTGCCCAGAACACCTGCTTAATGAACTAGACATAAATTATCATACTATAAGCACATTCTTTAATAACAAAAGCCTTGTGGAAACATTCCATCTTGTTGAAATAGTAAACTCAGAAAAATGATTTTGATGAAGTTTTCTCAAATGCTACATGCAAAAAAAATGCAAATAAAAAATCAGTTGATGGTGCTACCAGATTTTTGCTTTCTCTGGGGGCAGCAAATATCATTTTACAATTTTAAGTGGCTTATTTCACCTTGAATTTGAGTATTGCTTTACAGAGTCATTTGATTTAGTATATTCTGAAGCCAGTAAATGGTTCTTTAAAGATCTTTTCTCCTTATGTTTCTTTCAGTTGTAATAATTCCTTTTCAAATTTCCCCTTTGAGAAGTATAATATAATATATATCTTGAGTATATATGGTTTCTATATCTATTACATAGATATACAGATATTTGTAAAAGGAAAAAGTAATTATCAACTATATATTTAATGATGGTCATATATCATTTGTTAAAAACAAATCACTTTAATTAGGAATATATTAATAAATATTATTTGTCAAAGCCTTGCTTTTTCCAGTAGTCATGTATGGATGTAAGTGTTGGACTATAAAGAAAGCTGGGCGCTAAAGAATTGATGCTTTTGAACTGTGGTGTTGGAGAAGACTCTTGAGAGTCCCTGCAAGGAAATCAGTCCTGAATATTCATTGGAAGGACTGATGTTGAAGCTGAAGCTCCAATACTTTAGCCCCTGATGCGAAGAGCCGACTCAGTTGAAAAGACCCTGATGCTGGGAAAGATTGAAGGCAGGAGGAGAAGGGGACGACAGAGGATCAGATGGTTGGGCGGCATCACTGACTAAATGGACTTGACTTTGAGTGAACTCTGGGAGTTGGCGATGGACAGGGCGGCCTGGAGTGCTGCAGTCCATGGGGTGACAAGGAGTTGGACACGACTGAGCGACTGAACTGAACTGCACTGAACTGAGATGTGATGCTGACACATGGTGCTTTTACTTATGTTTTGATATTTTATTAGAATTTTGAAAAGTAGATAAAGCTAAATGAAATTACTAAGCTATTATTTCTTCTTACAATGTTAAATAAGAAATGAATTGAGATCCACTATATAAATTAGTATTTTCTCCCTCAAATCCAAAGCATTTCTTCAAAGCACTGTGTAATTTTACCCCATTCATATTGCTCTACTCCTCCTGATTCTTGCTGCTTTTTTTCTTCTCTGATCTATAGGTAAAAAAATGCTTCATTATGCAGATTGGATGATATAGTCCTAGTAAAGAGGGAAGGGATTTCCAAACACTTTGTTTAAATATTTTCTTTCACTGAGAACTCACAACCAATAATCTTCATGTGAAATATCAAAAAGAAATAGCAACGATATTTTTATAAATCCTCAAAGCCATGAAAAGTGATGACAGTTTCCCCATTTTGTTTTGTATTCTGTTCTTTCTAGAACTTTCCCAACTTCAGAGTGAATTTCACACTGAAGTGCTCAGTGGCACCCAGATTCTACCAGCTGTCATTAAAATATAAGATCCTCCTTCTTTGAGAATTTTTTAATATAATCACCCAATATGCACATTTTAAAAGCTGGATTTATCATTTCAATGACTTAGGAACAATTTTTACTTCGAAAAAACTCACTTTTCTATGCTCTAAAATGAAGGTTCTTAAGCAGAGATGATGCTACTCGGTATTTCAGATCCAGGAAGCAGGGGTTTAAAGAAAGTAACAGCTATGCCAGGACCCTGGGTTTTACTGTTCTCGAGTTAGAGGTAGACGGACTGAGGCTACACTATTTCTCCAACATCATGCAGAGAAAGACATGTGGAGCCGCTCTTCAGTGGTACCTTCAAAATTTCCAGCAGGCCTTGGGGCTGAGAATGGAGATGCTTCTTGATAACTAACTGGGAATATACAGTACTTTTAAAATTTGATTGTCTAATTACTTAGATTGATTTAACACACCTTTTCATATAAATTTATTTGCTTTGATAAATAAATCATAGGCTCATTTTGGAGGGTTAGGAAGTAGTGAAGTAAGATTTTGTAAGGCTGAGTTACAAATATTAGAGGACTAAGTTTTCTAGTGAATATTTAACATATAGAATAAAACCCCTGATTGCTGTACTGAGCAAGGGTGGTATGCTCAGAAATAAGAGGAGCGGTTTATTCTATTTTGATAGTTTAAAAGACAAGCTTATATACTCAGTTTGATCTTCTGGTCTATATAAACACCACCTGTGGTAAAGATGAGAAGTTTTCATCAACAAGAATCTTATATCACTCTAACTCACATAATAAGAGATTTTTGGAGGCCGCTATCTATATTATGGAACACATAGCAGAATTTTCAACTAGAAATTTTAGCATAAAGATGGCAAAATATGTTATTTTTTGTGTTTTCTTAGGAATTAGTTATTTGTCAAGAAGTGCAACCTAGCGTGATAATTATGATTTATTAATTAACGTGATTATGATACTAACACTTGCTAAAATAGCACAGTAGGTGAGAATAAATTTAACAAACACAAAGTCTCTGTCTTTTTCTGGCTTACATCATGTTATTCACTGTACAGTCTAATTAAAAACAAAGATTATTATTAACATTATGATTCCTTCTTTCTCACTTAGTCTGCTGCTGCTGCTAAGTCGCTTCAGTCGTGTCCGACTCTGTGCGACCCCATAGACGGCAGCCCACCAGGCTCCCCCGTCACCAGGATTCTCCAGGCAAGAGCACTGGAGTAGGTTGCCATTTCCTTCTCCAATGCATGAAAGTGAAAAGTGAAAGTGAAGTCGCTCAGTCGTGTCTGACTCTGTGCGACCCCATGGGCTGCAGCCTACCAGGCTCCTCCGCCCGTGGGATTTTCCAGGCAAGAGTACCGGAGTGGGGTGCCATTGCCTTCTCCACACTTAGTCTAGTTTTTGTTAATTTTTCCCACTATGTCTGTTTTAATTTTCATTTCTTTTATTTATTTATTTATTTATTTATTTTTTTAATTTTAAAATCTTTAATTCTTACATGCGTTCCCAAACATGTGTGCTAGACACTATATTTTAAGATATAAATTTATGTTCTCTTAAGATTAATTTTTATAGGCTTTTAAACTATGCACAAGCATCCTATGAAAAACTTAATTTTGATCTTACAACTTGCTCACTAATAAGTTTGAATATCTTTAAACAGCTGACTAAATATGATAACTAATTTATGTTCTTATTCATCATTCAATCTGTTGCTTTCTTTAAAAATTCTCCATAATTGCCAAAACACTCCACACACTGGCTATGACACAAAAGATCAGATTGTTAAATCAAATGTACACAAAGCAAAGGGTATGTTTTATTAATGATTATTCAATAGTCAGGAGACACTGGGGAAACAAGATGCTCAAATCCCCCAGTACACGATGCTACTCTTTGTTCTTTCATTGGGTGCTTGCTAACTCAGGTTAACGAATAGAGATAAGGTGCCTTGCACAGAGAGATGGATAGAGCATTTCAAGCCAGGAAAGATCTTAATTTTATGCTCTATGATTCTTTCCAAATTTACACATTTGAAGCCCTACCCCCCAGTATGGTTATATTTGGAGATGAAGCCTCTAAGAAGTAATTAAGGTTAAATGGGGTTGTAATCAGGCGGCCCTGGCCCAGCAGGATTAATATCCTGATAAGAAGAAATACTAGAGAGCTCTCTCTGGATGAGAACCCAGCAGGACGGCAGCCAACTCCAGGCTGGGAGGAGAGCTCTGAAGGGGAACCTGAATTCACTGGGACCACGGGCACAGATTTCAGCCTCTAGAACTGTGAGAACAGGGATTTCTTTTGTTCCAGCTACCCGGTCCATAGTGCTTTGTTATGGCAGTCCTAGAGGACTAATGCACGCTCATATGGCTTTTGAGACATTTTTCCAGGGAGCTGAGTCCTATGCAGTTATGGATTGCACATCTGTTTATTATTACAGTCTTTGAAAACCAGGTACCTTCTGCAAGAAGCATACTGAAGAAAAGGTATCTACTAGCAAAAAGGATTTAGCAAATTTCCGAGGAGGATAGACTGGATTACATGCCATCTTTTTTTTTTTTCTAGGTGTGTTTCCCATCCAAATCCCTCCCAAGGTACAAGATATAAGCGGCCTGAAGATTTGCTGCTATGATTCATATTTAACAACATCGGTAACACTTTTCTTTAATTTTATTTAAGATATATTTGTAATGTATTTGCTATCAGAACCTGTGGAAATAACAGTTTTAAAAATGGTTGTAATACAGTTTTCCCATTATATGAAAACACTCCATTTTACAGAATGCATTTGCCATCTCCCCCCCACAGATTGTACATTTTATTGTTTTGTGACTCAGTATTTTACATCTGATTCATCAATGATATGGAATCTAGAAATCAAACAGATGTTTCAGATGTATTTCTCATGTGACTGATAGAGGACCCGTATGCATTTCTTTCCTCTTCCTCCTATTCGTGTCCAGATACCTGGTCACTGTTCTTAGAAACCCGCTTGTCATCCCGGCTGTCAGCTCTGACTCCCCCTCCACACACCCGTGCATCTCTTCCTCTCCAGTCTGTCCTCTGATGCTGTCTGTCTGAGCACAACTAGAGTCCCAGAGATGGTGAAAACACGCAAGCGCAGCATCAGAGTGTCGTGTGTGCGAGCGGCCCCATCCATGTCTTGGAAAGTTTTCTCCTCGCTGCATGGCCTGTGACTGCTGTGTGGCCACATGTCACCCTCCTGAGGCACATGGTCATCAGAACCCCTGCTTCTGTGTTCTGCTGATTAAACCTGTTCACTATTGATGGACAGGCTGGCTCAGCTTTCGATGCAGGAGACCCGGGACATGTGGGTTTGATCCCTGGCTTGGGAAGATCCCCTGCAGGAGGAAATGGCAGCTCACTTCAGTATTCTTCGTAGGCTAGGACAATCTCACGGACAGAGGAGCCTGGCGGGCTACAGGCCATGGGCTTGCAAAGAGTGGGACATGACTAAGTGACAGAGCATTCGGATGATCTGATTGACGGGTATCTCCAAGAGTTTGTTAACAAGAACTGCTGCAGGCTATTTGTATATTCAATTGTATTTGATTAGCTTATTGTAAACATATTTACTCTTTTCCTCTTATCTTCATGGGGTCAACATACTTCCTTTTCGATTTTAGATTCAGCCACACAACTTGTTTAGGCCCACAGAATGGGCAGAAGCAACTGTGCGCTGATCTCAGCCCAGACCCTTGTAAGCCTTGCAAGTTCTGCTTGTTCTCTGGAGCGTCTGCTGTCAGCCTGGGAAGAATAAGCCCAGCAAGACAAACAGACAAATCTCTCTAGCTAAACGTGGCCAAGATCAGACAAAAAGACCCTCAGATTCACAAGAAAGCCTAGTCTCAATCTGAAGAGCTCAGCCTAGACCAGGCTGAATTTCAGAATGGTTTGTTACTGAGTACTCTGCAGTTATAACTACAACTTGCATGTCTAGATGAAGGATATATTCCTAGAACTAGAATCGCTGAGACTGAATATGTCCTTAATTCAGGGTATTATAGATTTCATTCTTTATTGATACTCTTAATATATGTTTAATGGTAAAATATAGACTGAGTCATTAGAAGTCATGATTTATAGTTTCTATATTTGGAAATTCAGCCAAGCATGATACCAGCCTGATACTGTTAATCCTAATAGCTTATTCTTACTTTATATGTTAATTCCACTTACCTATATAAATTATAGACATGGATGTCTTATTTTCACAGAAGCACAAAGTTAAAGATAAGACACTCTGCTGCCTAGAATGGGCTTCCCTGGTGGCTCAGCAGATGTCTCACCTGCAGTGCAGGGGACACAGAGACATGGGTTCGATCCCTGGGTTGAGAAGATCCCCTGGGAGAGAAAATGGCAACCCACTCCATTATTCTTGCCTGGAAAATCACTTGGACGGAGGAGGCTGTTTGGCTACAGCCCAAGGGTTCACAAAGAGTCGGACACGACAGAGTGAGCCCCCTGACACACTGCCTCGAATAATAAAGTCAAATATGTAAATTTTGTATAAATAAATAGATTGTCTTAAAATGATTTATGTGGGCACTCTGGAAGTAGAGTATGCCTGTTAAACTTCTCAGATTCCCCAATAAAATATCTGTCTTCTCAGATCTTAAATCTACATGGAAATGAAGCTGCATTTCAGGTACTTACCAGGGAGTAAAATCTGGACCCGAGAGCAGCTCAAAAGCTACAAAATCACCTTGAAAACCACGTTAGCTGCTTAAGTTTTGTTGATCCACCCACTTTTCCAGACATTATAAGTGCCTGTCAAGAGCCTCCGAGAGTCGTGGATATCTGGATCACACAGGTTTCCCACCCAGTTGTCTGACATTGACTTGGCTATTGAGTTGTCATTAACTTATATTGAGAGATGTTAGAGGAAACGTCTCTGTGAAGGTTATAGTTGCAACTATTTTAAGTTGTTGATATTATTTAGCATATACTACAGGGTCTTCTCTTTGAAAGGTCATAATAAATTTTTTCCCATCCTACATCAACACCATATATTTCTTTGCCTCAAATGTTAAACTATTTTAAATTCATTCAGCGTTGTGTATTGCTGGGGTTTTTGAAAACCACTCTGAGCCTTACAAGAACATAGCAAAGTACAAATGTGGATGTAAATAAAATCTGGTTGGAGTGTGATAAGGCGAGGCAGGCATCAGGGTGCTTTTCTCTATGACATTGAATTATGAGACAAGAGATGGGTCCTTCCACTCACACTTCATTCCTCTGCGCAGCTGTTATTTAAATAGCCACCTGCTTGCTTTGGCATTAGGTTACCGAGACTGAATGTGCAGCATGGCGGCTCCCTGATTCTCTGTTCCACGTTGGAACGCAGAGAAACTGTGGCCTTGAGAAACAGGTGCGGGGTGACAGTCATGAGATCTATCAAGCCACTCCACTGATTCATGACATGTCACAGGCCTTAGGACACTAAGAATTGTATGACGCACGCAGACTTTTACTGGGTAGAGAAAGAGGAATACCTTTCAACAGTTCAAATGACTATCTTATTCTTTTAGTCTCAGATTGCCTGTACAAAGACCCCGAGTCAGTATTTTCAAACCATACAGATAACAGACATGTATACTTGTTAAGGGTTAAAATAGTTAATAATTAAAAGTTTAAAACATTAAAAAAATACACAAATGTTCTTAATTATCACTGTGTGAATTATTTTTGAGTACACATAATAATGAAAACGTTCTAGTATTTTTCTCTGTACAAAAATCTTTAAATGATTTGAACTATATATTTTTATGTGTTTGAGGTTATTCTTTGGCTTAACCTAACTTGCTTGAGTTAGCAAAATTTTTAAAGAACACATGTACACCCGTGGTGGATTCATGTTGATGTATGGCAAAACCAATACAGTATTGTAAAGTAAGATAAAGTAAAAAAAGAAAAAAGTCCTGAATGACAGAGCTGGAAAAAAAAAATTTTAAAGAAACATAAAAAAAACCCTGTAGCTGTCAAAGAACATCTGTTTGTTTTGAAACACACACATATACACCCACAAGATCTGCTCTCAAAGCATGGCTAAAGGTTTCCAGACGCTGTGATATTTGTAACAGGGAATCAGTCCTGAATATTCATTGGAAGGACTGATGCCGAAACTCCAAAACTCTGGCCACCTGATGTGAAGAACTGACTCATTGGAAAAGACCCTGATGCTGGGAAAGACTGAAGGCAGGAGGAGAAGGGGACTACTGAGGATGAGCTGGTTGGGTGGCATCACCGACTCAGTGGACATGAGTTTGAGCAAGCTCTGGGCATTGGTGATGGACAGGGAGGCCTGGCGTGCTGTGGTCCATGGGGTCGCAAAGAGTTGGACACGACTGAGCGCCTGGACTGAACTGAACAGGTCTTCCCAGGTGGCTCCCGTGGTAAAGAACCTGCCTGCCAAAGCAAGAGACATAGAGACCCAGATTCAATCCCTTCCCAGGGTTGGGAAGATTCCCCTAGCCAGCTCACCCAAGCACTCTTGTCTGGATAATCCCATGGGCAGAGGAGATGGCAGGCCATGAGGTTGTAAAGAGCCAGACGTGATGGAAGTGACAGCTCACACGTGTGTAGAGCTGGAAGAACTATTCCTTCTTAGTACGTGTGAAACAGGAGGAAACCAACCATCCTGCCAACACTTCCAAGTGCTGCAGGAAAACTGCCTTTCCACTGAACAGAATTAGGGACAAAATCTTCTGAGACACTGTGACCACAAGTTTGCCAGTGATGACTTACAGGAAAGCACATCACCCAGGCTGCCCAAGATACCTTAGGATGCGAGTGTCATTTAGAGTGGGAGTGAACCAAGGCGCTTTGCAAAAATCGATGTCATACTGTCTAGAAGGAGGCCACTAATCTTAGACAACAACAAAGAATTTGCAGCAATAACTGGCCAAGGAAAAAGAATCGCTGACCATGAACAAGAATTAAAGATAAAAGCAAAGCACTAGAAATAAAAAAAATGACCTGCAAAGAGGACTTCAAATATCTGAGTCATCAGCCACATATTAGTAAATTACGATACATAATGTGCTTAAAAGAAAAAAGCTTGAAAAGATCTTTGAAGTGCAAGAAACTACTAAAAAGGACCAAACAGATTTGGGGGGAAAAAGAATATCTAAGAAGTGAAGGATAAAATAGAATTGCAAACAAAATAGAATGGCTTAATGGATGTATTTAACAGGTAATTAGATGAAACAGGAAAATTAGTTAATTATAACACTGAAAAGAAATTATCTTCAGTTTTGGTGATCTTTGTGATTTGAAGTGAGATGTATTACAATTTGATCTAGAAAATGAAAGAACTAGAAGAAAAGACTGTTTTCATAAACTCCAGGTTAAACTTTCATAAACTCCAGGTTAAAGTTTCATAAACTATGGTTATAGCAATGGTGATGCTGATGATAGTAGTCACTGTTGCTACTATATTGTAGCATGTTCCCAATACTACCATATATTGAGCTCAATTAAAAAAAATCATTATTGATTTGTAAACATTTAAAACATACTCTAGATACTATATCTTTACCAGTTATATTCACTGAAAATACCTGTTTCTTCTGAGCAGACTGTATTTTATGAGGTCATTTGTTAAATGAATAATAATTTCAATATAATCATTTTTATTATTATTTTTGTTTAGTTTGTGGTTCCTGTGCCTTGGTAAGTGCCATTATTTGAACTAAATGAACATTCTATCTTCCCACTTATTTATTACTACTATTTTATAAAGTTTCTTATTTAATATCTTTGTCTTTTAATGCAGTTTTACAGTTTTACAAAATATACATTCAAGGCTAGATATATTCAAAGGTTCTTAGAATTTAAACATCTGTGTTCTGTATCTTTTCCCCTCTAATTTATTGAAACTCCGATTCTTTTAAGTTATTGATCTTGTTATGTGGCAAATCTCTTGAACCCTTTTATTATAATTATTGCCTACACATTATCTCATGTTTGTTACATAAATGACCAAGTCATGTATGCAGACTAGCACTCTTCTTTATGATTCTTTTCAACTTTTGCCCTTTTATCACTGTTTAATTTTTTATGATGCATTGAAGGAAACTTCATTACAGTGTTGAAAACAAATGATCCTAACCAATAGCCCTGTCTCCTTTTCTCACTTGTTAACGGTCAAGTAACCCCAGCACTCATTACCTGACAACAGAGTCTGCTTTTTCTCTCTTAACTATTTATTATGAACATTTTACTAGATTACCAATTAATTCTTAATAAAATAATTTCTAACAGCTGCAGAGTGACCCAGGAATGGATGCGTTGTAGTTAATTTAACTACAATTCTATGGTTAGATGTTTAAGTTCTTTTGTCTCTTTCCATTTTAGAAACGACTCTGCAATGAACATTCTTTTAGCTAAATCTGTGCAAAGGGGTTTAACTATGTAAGTTAAATTTCAGGTGCCTACTTTACATTTTTGTACACATATTAAAATGTATCACCTATATAAGATTAAAAAAAAGAAATGCTTCTTACAAATCACTATAAAGTATGAGGTATTTTAAAGAACTTTGGAAAAACCTAGAACTTTATATTATACCACACTGCCTTGATAGATTGTCTTATAATAGCATTTAAAGACAAGAAGCTTAATAATTTGTGAGAGGAAGTCCTGATGCCCTTCAGAAATATGATGAAATATATGGATTTTCTCTACAGAAATAAAATAGGCTTTTGCACATTGACATAAGCACTTTGTGTACAATTTTAGGGGTTCATGGATCTGTTAAACTTTCTCTATTGACTCAAAGTTAAGACCCTTTGACCTCAAAGAATTTTATTCATTAAGACATTCAACAAATATTGATTGAATTTCCATTATGACAGTGACTGTGAAATGTACTATGTACATAGAAAAGAGCAATCAGCACCCACGAACTCTAGGTCGTCACGGTGTAAGGCAGAAACGAATGCAGACGTTAAAGTAAAATAGGACACACAGTACTTCTGAGGAGGAGCTATGGATTCTTATCCCAGTGACCTTCTTTGGGTGTTTTGGTGACAGTGCAAGATCTAATTTCTAACACCCTTTTGTTATTATGCAAAAGTTCCCAATATCAAGACAAACACAAGTCTGGACAAATGAGAATGAGTTCATGTAGTAACAGGTTAACTCTGGCCTTTCTGTTAGCTCGCCCCCGCCCCTTCTTCTAAATCTCGTATTTCGCCATCCCGCACCGACACTAGCCGGGATGGGACCATGCTTTGTTTCGGTTCAGCCAACCTAGTGATGCTCACAGATTTTTTTATCAGTAGTTTTGCAAAAATGTCTGCAGGTTATTTTGCTGAAAAGGAATAACAGATCCCTTAGGCTTTATAGAAGAAGCTTTGTCTGCTTTTGCTTTCTAAAACATCGCTGATAACTTGAAAATAAATAAATGGATAAAACGCTTTGGTTGAACTGATTGTAGTGATGGACAAGGCGCCTTCTCTGGGGAAGTATGGCTGCAGGCCGGCTGTGCGGAGGATGAATTTAAAGCCCGGAACTTTATCTTACCTGCAGCTCTTGTTGCCTCTCGGCGTGAAGAGCAGATGATTATTTTCGCTGGACCTCTCAGCTGCTCCTCAGACCTCCCGCACGTTTCACTGGTTTCTACACTCAGAGGAGGCATTCTGCCTGTGGCTGGATTAACCTCACTGGTTTTTTATTTTTTATTTTTATCTTTAAAAGGAGGATGTTAAATTGGTCAACATTTCCTTGGGTGTATTTCTATTCCATCAATCTTTTGAAATGAAATTGCTTACACCTGTTTCTAGGGAGGTTTCAGGAGGGAGTTTTCATTCCAAGTGATTAATACATACAGTGTCTTCCTCACTAACAAATAAGGCTAAAAACAGCACACAGAAATACTTGAGGGTTAAGAAGGAGGGGATGTATATTTTATATATATATACATATATATATATACACACACACACACTTATGGCTGATTTGTGTTGTATAGCAGAAACCAACACAACATTGTAAAGCAATTATTGTCCAATTAAAGATAAAAATACTATAAAAAATACTTTTTTAAAGTTTGCAGCAAGTTTCAGGAGCAAAGTCTAGTTACCAAATTTGCATATATATCTTTGCTTATCAACTCACATTTAGTTTTCACATGTATCATAAAGAAAAGATTCAAGGAGAGAAGAACTACAGCCATAATGTGATAAGGCCAGCTCCTCAGTGCATCTGTCACTACTGAAACTCACACGTCATCTGACTTATCCTACACACGTGGTCTTGGATAGAATTATGTCAAGTGTCAATCAGTTTCTTACCCAGAATTGGCAAAGTTAACTGTCAAAGTAAAATAGAGTCCATTTCAGAGAATGGTTGAGTAATTCCTCTAATACATGTTTAATATTCATATAAGCTATTGAATCATTAGTTCATGCCCAGTGTTGAACTTGATCTAAGACTTAAAGCCTTGATCTTTTGTTTCATGAATATTTAATTGGACTGAACTCCTTTCCTTTTATAGTGTGAGTGAGAATGAAACATTCTTTACTACTAAAGTTACCCGTTGTGCTTGGCATTTTAATTTACTTTCTTAAACTTTTTAACCAAGGACCATTTCAATTCCAATGAGCATACTTTATCACACTTTTTCAGATGATTACATTTTCTCTTTGAAGTTTTTTTTTTTCCTTTTTAATTCTTTGGAAGCTTGAGAATATTTCTCATCTAATTTTGGCTTACTAACGTGACACTGAGGTCACACAGAAATCATTCCTTTATGGTCTGGGGATTTTGGTTGGTAGGTGGCTAGCTATAGCTCAAAGAATATTTCATCATTCTACTAGAAATTATCAAATGTGATCATATTCGTTTCTCTGCTTAATGGAATATTTGATTTATTAAGAATTAAGTGTATTAATATAAATCACTATCTCAAGAAGAGAATTTAATGAGCATTACCAGTCATGGTTATGAAATTGTTTACACTTGTTTTGAGGGGGGTTACCTTTCAAATGATTAGTACATACAGTGTCTTCCTCGGTAATAATTAACGATAAAAATAAAATATATAAGTATCCTTTTAAAGTAAATGTGTAGTAAGTTTGGGACAAAGTAATTCCCTCCCAAATATTGTCTATCTTCATTACATAGTGAAGTGGAATGAGAATCTTTAATATTGGCAGGCAGTGAATTTTTACTATATATTCTATATATCATGTATATAGTGTATACATATATAGACATTAATTAAAAGAACTACACTGAAGTTATTTATTAGGAAATAATCATTAATAACAGTTTAATTACAGTGCTTCAAATGTTTAAGTATTTTATGACTTCCCAGGCATTTTCTTTTTTCTCATTTTATTCTCATCAAAGTATGATGAGCAGATGATGTCCCCATATATTTACTAAGTAATATAATTAGGTTAAGAGAACATTTTTAAAACCCAGTGTGACTGTCTTTCAGCTATTTGCTATTACATAAATTTCTGTGTTTTGCACATATGTTAAGAAAATCATTGCCTATATTTGGGACTTCATTTATTTAAACCAGTTATATCTATATTCTTTTAAACACAGATTTTATCCAGATATTACAGAGGCTCAATAAGGTGAACATAAGACTGAACTGAATCTGGAAATATCCTTTGTTTTGTGCACTGTTCATTATTTTAACATAGGAAATACAATCTGTATTCCCAGCTTTTCCTGAAAAGTGGGAATGATAGGCAAGAAAGATTCAATGTCTCTGTGTGGAAATCATCAGATAGTGCTAAGGAGTTGCTGTCTCTTTGATGTAAGACATTCTGTTTTCAGTAACCCAATCCCTTGTGTCTTCCTGACACAGACACAGTGTCTCATGCTGAACTAAGAACAAAATATGTTGACACTATATTACCAGAATTTTTTCATGAACTCACTTTATTCTTTTGTGTTTTGTGACCTAACTACTTCAGGCTATTGCTTTGTGACCTTTGTTGAGTCACTAACTCCTACTTCAGGGTTGTTTACATTGAGTTCTTATTTAAATTTCTTCATTGCTTATACATCCTTTAAGCAGTGGTGTTTGTATGTGGAAGATCAAATATGATCGCATTGTGGAAGGCCTTCTCAACCCACAAAATTCTCCCAGGAAGCTTCTAATCTCAGCTTTAAAGTGAAAAGTCTTACATCTCTATCTGTAGATCTCTTTTTCCTTTATTTTCTTTGATGTTTCAATTTTTATATCCCCCTTCTTATTACACATCTCCATTTGAGTTTGGGGTAGATATTTCTTATTAAGCTGATTTTTATACTATTACCAAGGTTTGATTGTCCTTCTATATTTCTCAATTCAGATAGTGGCAATATCATACCCTAGTTATAAAAAAATAGAAACACTGACATTTTTCGTTTCTTTTGCTCTTTTTATCAATTGCTAAGTCCTCAAAACTAACCAGCCTATGTTCATTTGACCTCTGAAATACACTTTTAACTTAAAATTTTTATTAAAATATTTACCATCTCTGGGCTCTCCTGGTGGTTCAGATGGTAAAGAATCCACCTGCAATGCAGAAGACCTGGGTTTGATCTCTGGGCTGGGAAGATTCCCTGGAGAAGGGAATGGCAACCCACTCCAGTATTCTGGCCTGGACAATCCCAGGAACAGAGGAGCCTGGCGGGCTACAGTCTGTAGGATAGCAAAGAGGCAAACACGACTTAGCGAGTAACACTTTCACTTTCACTTTTCACATATATGTACTAGAAATATACAATGAATATAACGGAAATAAGAAATATGATGTACATAAAAAATTCAGTTTTAACATAAAATTTTATTTAAAATTCTTACTGTCTATGTCTGACACAGGGTGCAGCATGCTTGGGGCTGGTGCATGGGGATGACCCAGAGAGATGTTGTGGGGAGGGAGGTGGGAGGGGGGTTCATGTTTGGGAACGCATGTAAGAATTAAAGATTTTAAAATTTAAAAAATAAAAAACTAAAAAAAAAAAAAATAAATAATAAATAAAATTCTTACTGCCCACTATCATGTACTAGAAATATACAATGAATATAATGAGAATAAGAAAAAATTTTGACTTCCAAATGCTCTTGATTATGAATACAAAATTGTGATTTAATTTGCATAAAAATGAGAAAATTATACACAGGATGTCATGGGACTCACACTAATGTCACCTAGGCGATACTGAGGGGACAGGTATGGAGACTGGTGGTATTGCTCCAGCTGAATGGTGCTACAGTTGAGTTCACCAATGACCAATTTAAAGAATGAGAATTCAATGTAAAGGGAACAGCCTGAAGCGATAGAAGGGCAAGGTATATGCGGGAAAATTTAAAAGCAGCATAGTTTGCTTGAGTATAAAGTTTAACATAGAAAGTATGGTTGATAAGCTGGAGAAACAACTAGGAATCACATTCTGTAACTCCTGAACGTTATCTTCTCAGGAGAGGATTTAAAAACACCCAGGGAAAGAGGTAATATAGTCAGAGATGTAGTTTACTGGGGATTTGGTTGCGTGTTTTTATTTGGTACGAACAGAAGGGTCCGATATAGAGATAATGCAATGGTTATGAAAATAAATTGAGAGGGAGTGAAACTGAGTGCAATAGGTACAATAAGGACATAGAAGATCTGAGCTGGTATATATTTAGAAGTTAAAGTCTGATGAACCCATCAAATGTAGGAGTGGGACAAAGAGACAGATAAAGAATATCTTTTACCTTTCTAGCTTGTAATTGAGTAGTTGGTGGTGCGCTCAACAATAGCAACAAAAAATATGTATTGACCTGGAAAGGCATTTGTGGTAACAGAAAATGGAGGAAAAGATAGGTAGTTGTGTAATACAGAGGCACAATTATACTTTTCATATGACATAAAAATAAAGCTCCCATCAGCATTCATAAGTATTAATATGTTCTTACAAAATGTTTCCTTGAAGAAGTAAACATAAGGGTGCTGAATATTTGAATAAATGCTGGAGATAATGACTGATTGAATGCGCTAAGTTTCAGAGCTTTGCAAACTGACTCATTAGAAAAGACCTTGATGCTGGGTAAGATTGAAGGCGGGAGGAGGAGGGGATGACAGAGGATGAGATGGTTGGATGGTATCACTGACTCAATGGACATGAGTTTGAGCAAACTCTGGCAGTTGGTGATGGACAGGGAGGCCTGGCGTGCTGCGGTTCATGGGGTCGCAAAGAGGCGGACTTGTCTGAACGACTGAACTGAACTGAACTAGACCAATTTAGATGCTCAAGCCCTGCTGTAAATATATGAGCTACTTTTCCTCTGAACAAATTAAGTATTTTTTATTCCTATCAATAAAATTAAGTGTAAAATGATTATGATACAATAATAGCTCATATGCTTACCATGTGCAGGTGTTGTGGTAGGTTTATTGAATTCCTTACAATAAATGATTCTCGAAGCAATCACAGAACATTTGGATCAGAAACTAAGGCTTAGAAAAGCTAAATGAAAAATGCCAAATTAAACATGACTTTATATTGCACACATGTAACATGCTTGACTACAATTAGGAATTCAGTCTTTCTGAAGCATGCACAAGGGGGAGACATCTGAGCAGTTTCACTTTCCTTCTAGTTTATTTGTGGGTGCCTAAGATTAAAAAAAGCACTAACATGATATGTAAGTAGTTTAATTTTTTTTGCTGGGTGGCAGTTATAATAAGCAAGGAAACTTACAGTTGAGGCCTGTCTTCAGTTCAGTTCAGTTCAGTTCAGTCCAGTCACTCAGTCGTGTCCGACTCTTTGCGACCCCATGAATTGCAGCACGCCAGGCCTCCCGGTCCATCACCAACTCCCGGAGTTCACTCAGACTCACGTCCATTGAGTCAGTGATGCCATCCAGCCATCTCATCCTCTGTTGTCCCCTTCTCCTCCTGCCCCTAATCCCTCCCAGCATCAAAGTCTTTTCCAATGAGTCAACTCTTTGCCAGCTACTGACCTGGGGAGTTCCTCTTTCAGTATCCTATCATTTTGCCTTTTCATACTGTTCATGGGGTTCTTAAGGCAAGAATACTGAAGTGGGTTGCCATTCCCTTCTCCAGTGGACGACATTCTGTCAGACCTCTCCACCATGACCCGCCTGTCTTGGCACACTGAAACCATACTCACTGAAAACTACTCAATCTAATCACACTAGGACCACAGCCTTGTCTAACTCAATAAGGCCTGTCTTAGGCAGCTGCAAAAAGGAATAGACCTCTGTACCCAACAAACAGAATGCTCTGAGGCCTTAACAGCATTTAGTCACTGTCCAGTGCACCTGGTCTCAGTAACACATTACTCTCTCAAGGTCTTGTCCCTGGAGTGGTTCTATGTATGAGGACAGTGGGCTGAAAGTACATTTCAAGTACAGGGCATGGGGTAAGGAAACTCTGATCGCCTGCGTCCAGCTCATGCTTTAACCGCGGTCATGTCCTCTCCATGACCTAGTCTAATGAAACACTTCGGTCCTGTTACCTGCTCTGACAATCTACGAGCACCGCCTCCCTCAGTGTGGCCCAGTGGTCAGTACAGGTTCCATCAGCACGCAGGGAGCTGGTTGGTGGCTGTCCGGGTGCACTGGAGGTGGATATCATAGCACAAGATAGGCATATCTAAGAGAAGAGAGCCCCCCACCCCGCAAAATAAAGTCTGACACTGTTTCCACTGTTTCCCCATCGATTTCACATGAAGTGATGGGGCCGGATGCCATGATCTTCGTTTTCTGAATGTTGAGCTTTAAGCCAACTTTTTCACTCTCCTCTTTCACTTTCATCAAGAGGCTTCTTAGCTCCTCTTCACTTTCTGCCATAAGGGTGGTGTCATCTGCATATCTGAGGTGATTGATATTCTTGATTCCAGCTTGTGTTTCTTCCAGTCCAGCATTTCTCATGATGTACTCTGCATAGAAGTTAAATAAGCAGGGTGACAATATACAGCCTTGATGTAGGCCTTTTCCTATTTGGAACCAGTCTGTTGTTTCATGCCCAGTTCTAACTGTTGCTTCCTGACCTGCATACAGATTTCTCAAGAGGCAGGTCAGGTGGTCTGGTATTCCCATCTCTTTCAGAATTTTCCACAGTTTCTTGTGATCCACACAGTCAAAGGCTTTGGCATAGTCAATAAAGCAGAAGCAGATGTTTTTCTGGAACTCTCTTGCTTTTTCAATGATCCAGTGGATGTTGGCAATTTGATCTCTGGTTCCTCTGCCTTTTCGAAAACCAGCTTGAACATCAGGTGCCGGGGTCCAGCCCCGGTGGATCCAGGGAATTCGAAGGGTGGACGGCGTTGGCGTGGAAAGACTTGTTTATTTATTAATGTAAGATCAGATTAAGAAACTATAGTGTAGTAAGAAGATTAAGTGGAGGAAGAGGGCTGAATAGCTTGGTTTACGCGGAAGGCCAATAAAATTCCAGACAAGGAATTTGCACCATCTACGTTGGGCCACTGGCGCCCGCTTGAATATCTAAGGGTGCCTCGCCTTAAGCTCCCTTTCGTGCGGGTCTTAACAGCCAGGGCAAGTAAGTAGACCTGGCGAGCCTCCGCGCCCCAGGTGGAGATTCAGCCTGAAGTTAAAGTAAAGAGCAGAGAGAAGGAAAGGGAGAGAAGAAGAAAGAGAGAGAAAGACATGGGGGGAGCCAGAGTCCCAAGAAACCAGGTCGAGAGACTAGTTCGAGAAACTGGTCCGAGAAACTGGTCCGATCCTTTATTGTTCAAAAGGCCTTTTATACTTTTGATAAAACATGGAGATCAATGGGTAACACAAAATTATGTAGCATTCGCAGCCCAGACTCTTTCTGTACATCATTTTGTATACAAAAGGTCTCAGGTGATTTACATTATCTTCTGGCCAAGAGGCTTGTTAACACTTTTTGGCTCTCTTCCTTAATGAATGTTAATTTTGTTTCCCCTGAAGTGTTTTTCTTTAATCTGCATCTCCTTAAAGCATTAAAGTTACATCTCTATAGAACAAAGGTGCAGTGGGTTATAACAAAGGTACTTAACTCAAAGATCTAATGTTGCTAATACCAGGTCTACTACTTGTTTTTCTATATACCAACTATATCTAAAAATAAAGGATATGAAAATTTGGCAGCAAGCATTGACTCAACAAATGAAACTTTTAATCAGTCCTATTCTAAAGATTTTGACTCTTCGGAAGCCCCTACATTCCTAGGATGTTTTAAGCTTCCTGTGCCTCCTGTGGTCAGGAGGCCTCAAACAATCACATGCACAGCTGTACGAGTCCTGCAGGCAGGCTAGAAAGCCATCAGAGGGGTTTTTGGATTGAAACACTCTTTCAAATGCAGAAGACTAAAGCCCTGAATTGACTTTTTCCAGAAAATGTCAGAAGAGTGGAAAAGCAGAGCACAAAAGCCGGCAGATTTTTGTTGGGGTACATGCTTAGGAATTTCCAGAGGGGCCCCTGAAGTCTGAGCACGCCTTGCGTATGTCAGCTTCCTTCCTCATGACCTTGTCACGGGCGGGATTCCTCACACTGGCTCCCGGCAATCAGGGAGTTCACAGTTCATGTATTGCTGAAGCCTGGCTTGGAGAATTGTGAGCATTACTTTACTAGCATGCGAGATGAGTGAAATTGTGCGGTAGTTTGAGCATTCTTTGGCATTGCCTTTCTTTGGGATTGGAATGAAAACTGACCTTTTCCAGTCCTGTGGCCACTGCTGAGTTTTCCAAATTTGCTGGCATATTGAGTGCAGCACTTTCACAGCATCATCTTTCAGGATTTGAAATAGCTCAACTGGAATTCCATCACCTCCACTAGCTTTGTTTCTAGTGATGCTTTCTAAGGCCCACTTGACTTCACTTTCCAGGATGTCTGGCTCTAGATTAGTGATCACATCATCATGATTATCTGGGTCGTGAAGATCTTTTTTGTACAGTTCTTCCATGTATTCTTGCCACCTCTTCTTAATATCTTCTGCTTCTGTTAGGTCCAGACCATTTCTGTCCTTTATCGAGCCCATCTTTGCATGAAATGTTCCCTTGGTATCTCTAATTTTCTTGAAGAGATCTCTAGTCTTTCCCATTCTGTTCTTTTCCTCTATTTCTTTGCATTGATCGCTGAAGAAGGCTTTCTTATCTCTCCTTGCTCTTCTTTGGAACTCTGCATTCAGATGCTTATATCTTTCCTTTTCTCCTTTGCTTTTCACCTCTCTTCTTTTCACAGCTATTTGTAAGGCCTCCCCAGACAGCCATTTTGCTTTTTTGCATTTCTTTTCCATGGGGATGGTCTTGATCCCTGTCTCCTGTACAATGTCACAAACCTCATTCCATAGTTCATGAGGCACTGTATCTATCAGATCTAGTCCCTTAAATCTATTTCTCACTTCTGATGTATAATCATAAGGGATTTGATTTAGGTCATACCTGAATGGTCTAGCAGTTTTCCCTACTTTCTTCAATTTGAGTCTGAATTTGGTAATAAGGAGTTCATGATCTGAGCCACAGTCAGCTCCTGGTCTTGTTTTTGTTGACTGTATAGAGCTTCTCCATCTTTGGCTGCAAAGAATATAATCAATCTGATTTTGGTGTTGACCATCTGGTGATGTCCATGTGTAGAGTCTTCTCTTGTGTTGTAGGAAGAGGGTGTTTGCTATGACCAGTGCATTTTCTTGGCAAAACTCTATTAGTCTTTGCCCTGCTTCATTTCACATTCCAAGGCCAAATTTGCCTGTTACTCCAGGTGTTTCTTGACTTCCTACTTTTGCATTCCAGTTCCCTATAATGCAAAGGACATCTTTTTTGGGTGTTAGTTCTAAAAGGTCTTGTAGGTCTTCATAAAACCGTTCAACTTCAGCTTCTTCAGCATTACTGGTTGGGGCATAGACTTGGATAACTGTGATATTGAATGGTCTGCCTTGGAGACGAACAGAGATCATTCTGTCGCTTTTGAGACTGCATCCAAGTACTGCATGTCAGACTATTTTGTTGACCATGATGGCTACTCCATTTCTTCTGAGGGAGTCCTGCCTGCAGTAGTAGATGTAATGGTCATCTGAGTTAAATTCACCCATTCCAGTCCATTTTAGTTCGCTGATTCCTAGAATGTCGACGTTCACTTCTCTTGTTTGACCACTTCCAATTTGCCTTGATTCATGGACCTGACATTTCAGGTTCCTATGCAATATTGCTCTTTACAGCATCGGATCTTGCTTCTATCACCAGTCACATCCACAACTGGGTATTGTTTTTGCTTTGGCTCCATCCCTTCATTCTTTCTGTATTTATTTCTCCACTGATCTCCAGTAGCATATTGGGCACCTACTGACATGGGGAGTTCTTCTTTTGGTATCCTATCATTTTGCCTTTTCCTACTGTTCATGGGGTTCTCAAGGCAAGAATACTGAAGTGGCTTGCCATTCCCTTCTCCCATGGACCACATTCTGTAAAAATCACTGCAGATGGTGATTGCAGCCATGAAATTAAAAGACGCTTACTTCTTGGAAGAAAAGTTATGACCAACCTAGATAGCATATTCAAAAGCAGAGACATTACTTTACCAACTAAGGTCCATCTAGTCAAGACTATGGTTTTTCCTGTGGTCATGTATGGATGTGAGAGTTGGACTGTGAAGAAGGCTGAGCACCAAAGAATTGATGCTTTTGAACTGTGGTGTTGGAGAAGACTCTTGAGAGTCCCTTGGACTGCAAGGAGATCCAACCAGTCCATTCTGAAGGAGATCAGCCCTGGGATTTCTTTGGAAAGAATGATGCTAAAGCTGAAACTCCAGTACTTTGGCCACCTCATGCGAAGAGTTGACTCATTGGAAAAGTCTCTGATGCTGGGAATGATTTGGGGCAGGAGGAAAAGGGGATGACAGAGAATGAGATGGCTGGATGGCATCATGGACTCGATGAAAGTGAGTCTGAGTGAACTCCGGGAGTTGGTGATGGACAGGGAGGCTTGGCGTGCTGTGATTCATGGGGTCGCAAAGAGTCGGACATGACTGCACGACTGAACTGAACTGAACTGAAGAGAAGAGAGTGGAAGATCACTCAGGGGTTAGGATAACAGTTTTCTTTGTTATGAAAAGCAAGATGGTTTTATTTTTGTGCTTCCTACTTAATTCTTATCTTCTGCTGTTTGCCTGCAGTCTCAGAGTTCCTTCCTCAATTTTATTGATATGACATAGACAACATTCCTTCTTGAAGGAAAAAGCGCCTAATTCCCAGGGAAGCATGACGCCTCACAGACGTGGATTGGATACTTAGTAAATGTCTGTGAGTTAAACCTATATTAAGAACTGGTATAATATTAGACACTTTCTACAAAATGCTTAAAATGTGATTTTATTATCACACATGGCTTTTGATCCGCAAGCCATAGTGCAGAATCTGTCTAGAGAGCATGCTAACCTCTTTCTCATGAAAGTGATAAAGTTGTCCTTTTAAGATTTAACACAAAGATTAAAAATATTATGAATATTCTTGAACCTTCTATCTGCAGTTATGTGGACTATATGAGGGCGGCTCTTTGTGGACTTTATCTGAGGATGATACTTATAGTCATTAACATAGATGGACAGAGCACAGCACAGGGATGACTCCAGCCTGGACTGCGGTCAACACAAAGGCAGCAAAGTACACGCCGGCCAGTCTCACAGAGCTTCCAAGTGCTCATATCATTTCAAACATGAAGTCAGGAAAGAACACAACCAGAAGAGGATAGTAATAAGTACAATATTATAGCCATGCTTATTTTGTCTTTTGCCTCACATAGAACAAACTAAAGGTGGTAAATGTACTTTCAATAATGAGATGTAATTTTACAATGAACAGGATATCCCCAATAATATATAAGCTGCAAAGAATCATTATATATAAATATATCGATATTTTAATGTATTTACTTCAAATAATATTTATTTGATTTTTTTGTCACTCAAAATTCCCTTTAAATAATATTACTAAATCATTGGTTTTCTATTTGATAATAGAAAAATCTACTTTCACAATTTCTTAACAATGCTTTTCTGAAATTAAAATTCTCTATATAATTATTTCACTAGCTTATATTGAATCAATTTTCCACCAAGAACAACTGTAAAGTCTACATTTAAAAACAGAAAATCAAATAAACTGAAAAACCTTACTTATTGGAGGCATTGGACAGTATCCAGGACAGTCAGCAATTGTTAGGGCGATATCTTAATAAAAGGAATACAGAAGATGGGTCCTGTTTTCCACAAATTTTTCCCTTGAGATATTTTTTAATTGCCAAATGGCCAAGGGCATAAAGACTAAACAGAAAGCAAAATCTCAGAACTTTCGGCAGCCATATAGGGCTAAGGAGATATGATAATATGAAGTACAAGTCTAACTAACTCAGTCAGAATTAGAGGGACCGAGACCCTCAAGGTACATAAGACATTGAGAAGTGTGTCTGACTTTCTATGTCGTCATTAACTGTGAGACAATTTTCAACTGCTGTGGAATGAGAGACAAAGAAATCAAGACAACTGAAGTTAAGCAGAAGCAGAAGTTAAGTTAAGCAGAAAGCTTAAGCAGATATTTTCTGGTTTAATGTGCTGGGAAAACAAAATTGGGAGTTTAGTCTGCCGAGGAGGAAGGGTCCAGGTAATCACTGGAGTATTTTATCTGAGTCTTTGAAAAGGTACACCTGAAGAACATGGGCAAGTTATAAACAGAGCACACCATAGGAGCTAAAGCCAGCTTCCTGGGACGGAGAGGGCGATGGCACCCCGCTCCAGTGCTCTTGGCTGGAGAACCCCAGGGACGGAGGAGCCTGGTGGGCTGCAGTCCCTGGAGTCTCCAAGAGTCCTGACTGAGCGACTTCACTTTCACTTTCATGCATTGGAGAAGGCAATGGCACCCCACTCCAGTGTTCTTGCCTGGAGAATCCCAGGGAAGGGGGAGCCTGGTAGGCTGCTGTCCATGGGGTCGCACAGAGTCGGACACAACGGAAGCGACTTAGCCACAGCAGCGACACCCTGGAGGTCCAGTGGTTAGGACTCAGCACTTTCACTGCCAAAGCTCTCGATTTCATCCCTGAAATGGGAAGTAAGATCCAGTGCAGTGGGGTGAAAAAAAAAAGAAAAAAAAAAAAACAGACCAAAACAAAACCCCCAGCTTATCTAGATAAAAATTAAAATTCTAATTGGATCAAATGATTTGCGCATTTTCTACCTGGGTGTGTATGTGCTCAGTCATGTTTGACTGTCTGTGACTGTGTGGACTGCAGCCCGCCAGGCTCCTCTGTCCATGGGATTCTCCAGGCAAGAGTACAGGAGCAGGTTGCTATGCCCTCCTCCAAGGGATCTTCCAGACTCAGGGATCAAACCCACGTCTCTTACATCTCCTGCCTTGGCAGGCAGGTTCTTTACCACTAGTGCCACCTGGGATATTCTATCCATGAGCTACCAATTACGGAGGAGTTGAGGGGAGTGAAATCTCTCTGGAAGAAGATAAAACCATCCAAGCAGAGTTTTTATAACACTTTATTCACAATGTCTGGAATTAAATTAAAAACTTACCTGGCATATTAGCATCAAGGAAGGAATGAGTGCCAACCAAAGAAGTAACAGATAATAGATGCAGACTTACACCCAAATATTCCGTTCTCTTCACTCTAAAATACTGCGGATCAATGTGTTCATGAAAACATTTGATATAAAATTTTATCAGAGAAATGAAATCTGTAAAAGTAATCAAATGGAAAATACAGTAACTGACATTAAGAACTCAATATGTGTTTGATCATAGATTAGATACAATAATAAAAGGGATAACTGGACTTGAAAAGAAAATGGAAAATATCTTTACTGAAACATGAATAACAGGAAAAAATACAAAAATTATTGTAAGCGATATATAGGTTATGGTGAAAAGCATCAATATACATTAAATGTTAATCACAAAAGAGAAGAACAGACAAAAGCTACATTTAAATTGGTTCCAGTAAATTTTCCAAAACTGACTCAAGGTGTAAAAGCCACAGGTTCAAGGAACTCTAGGAATTTAAAATACTTAGGCATATCTTAATGAAACTCCTGCTTCAAAGATGAGCTATACATAAAAGTAGACAAATACAAAAAAAAAAAAACACAACCCACCATCATTATTAGATGGTTTAACTAAGACTGATTACTGATCTTTTAAGAATAGTAAGGTTGCAATTCAGAAAATAATAGTATAACTTGATTGTGCTAACAGGAAACAAAGCCAGAATAGAATTCTATAGCTGGCAGCAATTTCTTTATAAATGAAGGTGAAATAAAATATTTCAGGCAAACAAAATCAAGATTTCATAGCCAGCATATGTGCACTACATGAAATACTACAAGTGTGTTACAGAGAGAAGGAAGATGACCCCAGATGAAAGCCCAGGAGCTGAAGAGGAAGTCAAGAATGGGGAAGGTAAACAGATGGATATAGGCAAGAAACACAATAATGTCACTTGTTGATTTTAAATATCTGTTGTTGTTTAGTCGCTAGGTCACTTCCAACTCTTTGGTGACCCTACGGACTGTAGCCCATCAGGCTTCTTTTCCATGGGATTTCCAAGAATACTAGATGGGGTTGCCGTTTCCTTCTCCAGGGAATCTTCTCAACCCAGAGATACAATGTGTGTCTCCTGCATTGGCAGGAGAATTCTTTACCACTGAGCCACTAGGGAAGCCCATAATTTTAAATATACGTAGGATTAAAAATACAGGCTTCCTCAATGGCTCAGCAGGTAAAGAATCTGCCTGCAATGCAGGAGATGCTGGTTTGATCCCTGGGTCGGGAAGATCCCCTGGAGAAGGATGTGGCAACCCATTCCAGTACTCTTACCTGGAGAATTCCATGGACAGAGGACACTGGTCGGCTACAGTCCATGGGGTCGCAAAGGGCCGGATATGACTGAGCGACTGAGCACAGCACACCACGGAGGGATTAAAAATCAGTTCAGTTCAGTCGTTCAGACGTGTCCGACTCTTTGCGAGCCCGTGGACTGCAGCATGCCAGGCTTCCCTGTCCATCACCAACTCCCGGGGTTCACCCAAACCCATGTCCATTGAGTCGGTGATGCCATCCAACCATCTGATCCTCTGTCGTCCCCTTCTCCTCCTGCCTTCAATCTTTCCCAGCATCAGGGTCTTTTGTAACGAGTCAGTCCCTTGCATCAGGGATTAAAAATACATAACCACAATAATGCAAAAGACAGGGGAGGAATACAATAAGATGTTAAAGACAGTTGTATATATTGTTTAAATGATTTTACTCTGATTGTTATAATCTGTATTTCTTTTCTGTGAGTTTAATTAGCTCTTTTTTTTTTCTAGGTTTTTTTTGGATTTATTTATTTTTTTTAATTTCAATTTTATTTTTTTACATTACAATACTGTACTGGTTTTGCCATACATTGACATGAATCCACCACAGGTGTACATGAGTTCCCAACCCTGAACCCCCCTCCCACCACCCTCCCCATATGGGAGAATGGCATTGAAACATGTATACTATCATGTAAGAAATGAATTGCTAGTCTAGGTTCGATACAGAATACAGGATGCTTGGGGCTGGTGCACTGGGGTGACCCAGAGAGATGATTTTCTAGTTTCTGAGTGTGAGTTATGAGGTCATTGATTTGAGCCTTTTCTTCTTTCTATACTAAGCATTTAATGCTATAAACTTCTCTTTAATTTGCTTTGGGTGATTACCAGAAATTTTTATATACTGTGTTTTCACTTTCTTGTATTTCAAAATAGATTCTAATTTCTATTTTGATTTCTCTTTTTGACCCAGTGAGTATTTAAAAATCCACTATTGTGTCTCCAACTTTTTTTAAAACTGTGGTAATTATCAAAATCCAGCATTGAGGTAGCCTTTTAAATGAAGAAGAATAATTAGAATCGGGCTTCCCTGGTAGCTCAGGTGGCAAAGAATCTGCCTGCACAGCAGGAGATCCAGGTTCAATTCCTGGGTTGGGAAGATCCCCTGGAGAAGGGATGGTCTACCCACTCCAGTATTCTTGGGCTTCCCGGGTAGCTCAGACAATAAGGAGTCTGCCTGCAATGCGGGAGACCTGGGTTTGGTCCCTGGATCAGGAGATCCCCTGGAGGAGGGAATGGGTACCCACTCCAGTATGCTGGCCTGGAGAATTCCACAGACAGAGGAACCTGGTGGGCTGCAGTCAATGGGGTCGCAAAGAGTCAGATACCACTGAGCGACTAAGCACAGCACAGGACTCTGACGATAGCAGACATATTTCCTCGGGTGATTGTTCATGGTTTAGTTTCCAGAATTCCGTAAAGCTTTGGATAATCCCCCCACCTTGCTCCTCTCTGGGGCTTCTGGCCAGTCTCTACTTTGACAATTTTGTACCCCTGTAAACAAAAACAAAAATGCATTTCTCTCCTGTTCTTTCATAATATATACTCATCAGTCATAAATCATTAGCAAAGTAAAAATGTTTCTTTTTCCAGGAGGAAATGAACAACTTAAACTTAACCCTCCAACTCTCACAGGAAGTGAGTAAGAATATTTTAACTTTCAATGTGAAAACAACAACAAAAAAAAAACAACTGGCTTTCTCATTAAAAAATGACAAATATTTCTATCTTATATTCGTAAATAAAAAATTTCAAAGTATATCTGAGAGCATTATACAGATATGTATATAAGTGTGTATATATATATATTTAATGTATAAAATTTTCAATGAAGAATTTTAGGGGAGTTGGTGATGGACAGGGAGGCCTGGTGTGCTGCGATTCATGGGGTCGCAAAGAGTCAGACACGACTGAGCGACTGAATTGAACTGAACTGAACTGAGGATATACCTTAGTTAAAATAATGAAATTCATACAAGTCTGCCTGAATGAATGTATCATTTTTGCAATATTATGTATAAAAGTTTAGAGTCATATTTGAAAAATGTTTGTTTCAAAAACTTTTAGCATCAATTTCATATTCTGAAATCTTTAACTTGAATTATCATTAATTCTTCTTGTAATTTCAGACATACTGCCATTGTTTTACTGATGAGACTTTTTTGTGGAAGTATCATTTGATTGTAGTTCCCAAGTTCAAAATGATTTGACTTGGAAAATAACCTTCAAGTCATACATGGTTAAATAACCATCATTTTCCAGTTTTTCAAAAGAAAATAAGAATTATATTTAGATCAAAATACAATAAATATTATACCTTCTGTTGTATAGGTTTAGATGAAAAAGTTAACTACTTTTTCATAGTAAAGTTAGCTAACTACTAAGTTTAGGAAAAATATTAATGATATGAGTAATTGCTTTTCCTTGGAACTTATTCTTTTTTGAAATATCATTCATGCCATAGGACCAAACTATTTTACTTTTGGATTTGGCCCATGGATGTATTATAATGTGCAGGGCTGGTTCAATGTATATTCTTTCCCTTTTAAGGAAACTGGGTGGTATTAATTCATAATGTATATACAGCTTTTGAGTTTAGCAGATATTCATTAATCTGCTAATATTTATCTTCCTTTTGGGGCATCCAGGGAAATTAAACTGCTAACCTTGCTGAAGAAGAGCTATGTTTTCCTAAAAGAAGATTTAGCATGGGCATTGGTATGAGTGTGTGTTCAGTCGCTTCAGCTGTGTCCAACTCTGTGACCCCATGGACCACAGCCCGCCAGGCTCCTCTGTCCATGGGATTCTCCAGGCAAGAACACTGGGGTGGGTTGCCATGCCCTCCTCTGGGGATCTTCCTGACCTAGGAATTGAACCCTTGTCTCCTGTGTTACAGGCAGATTCTTTACAGCTGAGCCACTGGGGAAGCCAGGTGCTTTGCTACCAAGTATAAGCCGTACATTCCTTCATACCGTATATTATTACCCAGGACATCTTTGGGAATTTATGACAATTATTTTTTGCTCTTTTGACATGCAAAAATGCCATAGATAGTCCCAATACTTTTTTCCTACCTATATCCAATGTTTTTGTTAATAAAATAAATACATGATTAGCTACACATCCATCTGAGTGAAAGGAAATCAGACATTTTGCCAAGGAGTGAAATTCTGCATTTTACATTTAAGAAACATACATTGTCCTTTATTATTTATTATGTCATAAGGAAGAATCATTTTACTCTCACTGTCTGCAAATAGCACTTACTAGTAACGGAGTGATTCATAAGTCAGAACGTTCCCAGCAATGACTGCTGCAATTTTTCAGCAATCAATAGACAAGCCAGTAGATTTGTCGTATGGAATGCTAAAGTGCAATTTTAAATTGGGAGGTAGTGTTCTCAGAAAGCCATTATGACACTGTGGCTTTTTTTTTTCATGAATTTTTAAGAGTTTTAGAGCATTCAGTTAGTTTAACTCACCTTCTGTAATGTACAAGAAAAAAATCTCTTAGATTTGCTTTCCTTCAGTTCAGTTCAGTTCAGTTGCTCAGTCGTGTCCGACTCTTTGTGAGCCCATGAATCGCAGTGCCAGGCCTCCCTGTCCATCACCATCTCCCAGAGTTCATTCAAACTCACGTCCATCGAGTCGGTGATGCCATCCAGCCATCTCATCCTCTGTCATCCCCTTCTCCTCCTGCCCCCAATCCCTCCCAACATCAGAGTCTTTTTCACTGAGTCAACTCTTCACATGAGGTGGCCAAAATACTGGAGTTTCAGCTTTAGCATCATTCTTTCCAAAGAAATCCCAGGGCTGATCTCCTTTAGAAGGGACTGGTTGGGTCTCCTTGCAGTCCAAGGGACTCTCAAGAGTCTTCTCCAACACCACAGTTCAAAAGCATCAATTCTTCGGCCCCCAGCCTTCTTCACAGTCCAACTCTCACATCCATACATGACCACAGGAAAAACCATAGCCTTGACTAGATGGACCTTAGTCGGCAAAGTAATGTCTCTGCTTTTGAATATGCTATCTAGGCTGGTCATAACTTTTCTTCCAAGGAGTAAGCGTCTCTTAATTTCATGGCTGCAGTCACCATCTGCAGTGATTTTGGAGCCCAAAAAATAAAGTCTGACACTGTTTCCACTGTTTTCCCATCTATTTCCCATGAAATGATGGGACCAGATGCCATGATCTTCCTTTTCTGAATGTTGAGCTTTAAGCCAACTTTTTCACTCTCCTCTTTCACTTTCATCAAGAAGCTTTTTAGTTCCTCTTCACTTTTTGCCACAGGGGTGGTGTGATCTGCATATCTGAGGTTATTGATATTTCTCCCGGCAATCTTGATTCCAGCTTGTGTTTCTTCCAGCCCAGCATTTCTCATGATGTACTCTGCAGATAAGTTAAATAAGCAGGGTGACAATATACAGCCTTGACGTACTCCTTTTCCTAGAGAAACAGACAACAGACTTGGAACCAGTCTGTTGTTCCATGCCCAGTTCTAACTGTTGCTTCCTGACCTGCATATAGGTTTCTCAAGAGGCAGGTCAGGTGGTCTGGTATTCCCATGTCTTGCTTTCATTACTTACATATTACATATTATAAAATAAATTCACATTTATTGTAAAATACTTGGAAATGTGCATTAGAAAATGAAGCAAATTAAAGTCTTTTATAATTGTACTAGCCCCAAATAATCTCTCTTAAAATTAGGAATATCCAATTCCATTTTTGGATATGTACAAGTACAAATATCCATGTGTGTGTGTGGGTGGGGGGTAGACAAAGAGAAAAACAGTAAGAAGGACACTTTATAAATCTATAATTTTATTTCTTAAAACTACTCTACCTATATTGCAGTTTATTTACAAAATCCCATATTTCTTGTCAAATAGCTGTTGTCGATATTTTATTGTTATCAGCAGTGTACCATTGTATATTTCTGTAGCTAACCTTTGGCTACATCTGGAACTATTTCCCTTGGATTAGTTTTTAGTAGTAAAGTGCAGGAGGTGCAGTTGGTAAAGAATCCACTTGTAATATGAGAGACCGGGGTTCGATCCCTGGGTCAGGAAGATCCCTTGGGGAAGGGAATGGCTATCCTCTCCAGTATTTTTGCCTGGGAAATCCCATGGACAGAGGAACCTGGCAGACTACAGCCCATGGGATTCCAAAGAATCAAACAGTAAGTATGCGTGAGTGCACACACACACACACACACACACAACCTTTGTCTACATCTGTAATTATTTCCCTGGGATTAATTTTTAGTAGTAAAGTGAAGATCATAAAACAAAATTCTTTTTAAGCTTTTCTAATACATATTGATAGAAATTGCCAAATAAATTAATAGATTTCTTTTTCCAAATTGCTCTTATAGCAGATTGCGCACTTTTCCAAACTTACTTGTTATTAGAGTTGAAAACAAATTTAGATCTATTTAAATCAGCATTGATATAAGTGAACAAAAAGTTAAACATTTATGTTTATATATTCTAGTCAATCTTTTTAAATTGTATAGTAAAATCCTGTATACATTTTACACTAGACTTTATCTATTTTTATAAATTTATAGAAAGTCTTTAATTAAAAATATATTGGTTTTTCATATTTTGTATAATTTTCTTTAGCCAGTTATTTTCCTTTTATGTCAACTATTTCATAATCGAAGAAAAAATATTACATATACACAGGTGAAAATCCATTCTCATTTTCCCCTTGATATTTTTTCTCTTTGCTGAAAATGTTCTCATCTAATTACCCTATTTCCATTTAGATTTTTAAAAATATTTTGAATTTTTTATCAAAATTGTTAATTGATCCTCAATTTATTACTGTGTTAGTATAAGGTGAGTTTAAAATTTATATATTTTATTGAATATCCATACTTTTTATAATATAAAATGCTGTATCAGTCAACATTTTAATTATTCCAAGCTCTTTCTAAATTTTAAAATTTAGATTCACAGGGCTCATATACCATGCCACCTATTTCTTTTCATGCTCTTTTTCTTGGCACTGTAACTTTCTTTTATGTTTGAATGCTTAAATACTAATGAGAAGGTTCTCAGAGAGATTATCTGCAGTTCCATGTTCGCTGTAGCATTATCCTCATATCCAGAACATAGTTGCCATGGTAATGCCAATCGATGAAAGAACAGATAAAGAAAATGTGGTGTAAGCATAGCCTTTAAAAAGGGAGTTTATTTTCAGTAACGTGGATAATCCTAGAGGATATTATACTAAGTGAAATAAGCCATTCCAGAGGGACCAGCCCTGCATAAACCACTTAGACGAGGAGTTTAAAAGTGTCAAACTCAGAAGAGTAGAACGGTGGTTACTAGAGGACATGAGGAGACGGGGAAGATATTGATCAAGGCATTATGTTCCAGTTATAAAACATGAATAAGACCTAGACGTCTTCATGTACAAGAAAGTACTTGTAGTTAATACTACTGCTTTGTATGCTAAAAATTTGCTAAGGGGGGTACCTTATGGTAGGCGTATTCATCACAAATACTGTTAATAATACAGGGGACATAGAGAACTTTTGTTGGCGATGGATATGTTATGCCTAGATTGGGGTGGTGGCCTCACTGTTGTTCATTTACCTCCAAACAGATCAAGTCATTTAATTTAAGTGTGTAACAGCTTTGTGTATGTCAGTAGTTACTTCAATAAAGTAGTTGTGAAAAAGAATCTTTCAACCTTATTACAGGGACAGAGGCAATAAGTGAGTGTCAATAAGTGATCACATGGTGATCACATGGAAGTAAAGTTCAATTAAATATTTAGATAATTAATATTTGCTGTTGTTCAGTCACCAAGTCTTATCTGACCCCTGTTACCCCATGGATTGCAGGATGCCAGGCTTCCCTGTCCTTCACTATCTCCTGGAGTTTGCTCACATTCATGTCCATTGAGTCAGTGACGCTACCTAGTTATCTCATCCTCTGCCACCCTCTTCTCCTTTCCCTTGAATCTTCCCCAGCATCAAGGTCTTTTCCAGCGAGTCAGGTCTTCGCATCAGCTATCCAAAGTACTGGAGCTCCAGTTTCAGCATCGGTCCTTCCAATGAATATTCAGGGTTGATTTCTTTTAGGATGGATTGGTTGGATCTCCTTGCAGTCCAAGGGACTCTCAAGAGTCTTCTCCAGCACCACAGTTTGAAAGCATCAATTCTTCAGTGCTCAGCCTTCTTTATGGTCCAACTCTCATATCCTTAAATTTCTTGGTGGCTCAGACAGTAAAGAATCTTCCCGCAAAGTGGGAGACCTGGGTTTGACCCCTGGGTTGGGAAGGAAATGGCTCTCCATTCCAGTATTATTAGCTGGAGGATTCCAGGGACAGAGGAGCCTGAAAGCTACAAACCATGGGATCCGAAACAGTGGGACATGATTGAGCAACTAAAACTGATTAAGATTAACAGACAGTAACCTGAAGTTAGACTAACAGGCCCTGTGTTTGCACTAAGCCTTATATCACAGACACTAGATTTACTGTAAAAAGTCCAGTCCACACTGCTCCTTTTCCTGCTTTCCGTGTGCCATTCCGCCTCTCACTCTTTTTCTCACTCTCCCCAGACTTTATCATCTGAGGTCCCCCGAGGTCCGCTCTGAGGAACTGTATTGCCTTGGGGTCTTCCCCATCACTTCTGACAGTGATTGCCCCTATCTAGCCCAGAGACGTGGTAACGCGCTGCTTTAGGCTTACTTTTTTCCTTGCTTCCTCTGTGACAAAAAAAAAAAAAGAAAAAAAGATCAGGAACCTCTTGCTAAAAGTTTGAACTAGTGTCTGTGTGGGCAAAATAGAAAAACTACAAAGAAATGTCTTTTCATACATTTTGAGTTTTTTTTTCTCTTCTTAAAGGGTCATGTGCTTAAATGCATGAACTCTATTCCCCAGTGCATAGAAATGTGACGCTTACCATGGTTCACTGCATTCCCAGAGGTATTCACGCATGAATTTCAAGGCAATCTCATCTAGGCCATATGAAGAAAGAAATCTAATCAAATGGACTGCTTCAGAATGATAGTGAATTCAAATAAATGCAAATTCTGTGCTAAATAATTTTTATTAATCTATCTATGAAATTGTCAGTTCCATGGTCAGACACTGCTTACTGAATGACTTTTGTTTATTGAAAACACATAGGACAATTAAGAGCAATTTATTTGTAAGTTCTTGATTCACTTGTCTTTAGAATTCCTTTATGGACTAATTGCCAAAATTTAGGAGAAGTCTCAAAGTGAAATATGCTTAGAGAGTCCAAGTTGGTCAAGGGGAGGAGAGGCACCCATATCTGGTTGGTCTTACTACAGCTTGGCACTTCCATCTCCCCAGTCCTTCTGTTTCCAATCTCTGACGATCTCTCAAGATCCTTCTAATCCTGGGTCCTGAATTCACTTTACTCCAGCCTTAAACACACCTAAGCAGCAGGATTATATGGATTTTTTTGTTCAACTATCTTTATCTTGATTATCTTTGTTTTCCTTTTAGTCAGCCTCGGTGGGTGACTCAGTTGCCCTTTCAGAATCCAGCTCCTTGGTAATTGATTGAGGGCTTTCCTGAAATTCGACTATTTATTGACAAGCTACCTGACTGCTGAGTGACTTGCTCATGATAAGAAAATGTCAGGATTTCTTAATTGGGCATCTTTGTCCTCATTGACTGGGTTACCTTGCTTTCACTGTGACTGTGTTCCAAGGATTTCCAATTTCCAATTCCTTTTTCCTTCTCATATAGACACAAACACACATGCAAACACACACACACACACACACACACACACACACACACGCACATTCAATGACTCTATGAACAGAATAATTCAAACTATTATTCTGTACTTTTCATTAAGTTATATCTATGAATTTATATTCCTAAATTTCTTTGTTTTAAAAGTATAGAGACAAGCTTCCCTTTTCAAAATAATTCCCTGTAGATAATTTAAATTCCTTTGCATCCTTTAAGTTGGTTTGAAGTGTGTGAGAATATAAACTAGTTCCATCCACATATAGAGATGAATACATTAAATTCAAGGAAAAAGCTATTACTATGTCCAAGACCTGGGAATAATAATTGAAAAGAGAGTTATCTCTAGTTTGTCTGAAAAAAGGGAAAGAAATCACTCCAAACCTAAAGCTATTTCTGTCACCTAAATTAAAGTCTGTCTGGTAAGCTTTAAAAGCTGAAAAAATTAATAATACTTAATTCTTAGAAAAATAAGAATATAGGATAGTTCTTAATTTAATTGATGTTTTTCTTCTAGAATTTGGTTCTTCAGTGTTTTAGGACCCTGTCATTCTGTTAATTTGATTTGTTTCTACAGTGTCTTTGCTTGTACTATAAAGTGTATATAACTAATTATATTAGATTCATATCATATTTCATTAATTAGACATTTTTATTTTCCTCTTTTAAATATCATATTTGTTTCTCAACTAAATATTGAATATTTCATTTATTTGGTGTGTATAATGCAAAAGTTTTTTACAAAAAATGCTTTGACCAGTAATATTATGGAGTTCTAGGTTATATTTCACTTAAATGTGGACAACTGTGCACCCTTCTGGCTTAAAGCTCAACATTCAGAAAACTAAGATCATGGAATCTGGTCCGAGCACTTCATGGCAGATAGATGGGAAACAATGGAAACAGTGAGAGACTTTATTTTTTGGGGGGCTCCAAAATCACTGCAGATGGTGATTGCAGCAATGAAATTAAAAGATGCTTGCTCCTTGGAAGGAAAGTTATAGCCAACCTAGATAGCATATTGAAAAGTAGAGACATTACTTTGTCAACAAAGGTCTGTCTAGTCAAGGCTCTAGTTTTTCCAGTGGTCATGTATGGATGTGAGAGTTGGACTGTGAAGAAAGCTGAGCGCTGCAGAATTGATGCTTTTGAACTGTAGTGTTGGAGAAGTCTCTTGAGAGTCCCTTGGACTGCAAGGAGATCCAACCAGTCCATTCTAAAGGAGATCAGTCCTGGGTGTTCATTGGAAGGACTGTTGTTGAAGTTGAAGCTCCAATACTTTGGCCACCTCATGCAAAGAGCTGACTCATTTGAAAAGACCCTGATGCTGGGAAAGATTGAAGGCAGAAGGAGAAGGGGATGAAGAGGATGAGATGGTTGGATGGCATCACTGACTCAATGGACATAAGGCTGAGTAAACTCTGGGACTTGGTGATGGACAGGGAGGTCTGGCGTGCTGCGGTTCATGGGGCCGCAAAGAGGCGGACACGACTGGGCGGCTGAGCTGACTGTGCGTCCTTAGCGGAGCACATGAGAGAGAGCACGCGTCAGCAGCTGCCACATGGCCAGAACACTCTTGACATACAGTGGGCAAGTCTCCCTCCTTCCCTTCCCTGCCTTCTCTCTTTTTCATTTTCTTACCTGATTTGCCTTTTTTTTACTTGTTTATTTTGTTTGTTTTATTTTACAATGTATTCAAAACCTTCTAACATAGTATTTACTTATTTGTCTTTATTTTTACTTACTGCTCTTTTTGCTAAATTTTTTTTGGGGATCCAAGGCACCATTAAATAAATTGTTTAAACAGTTTAAGTCACCTTTCAGTCCAATTTATATGAATTTGTCATTAATAAGGTGATAGAAATATTGAGAACTTTATATCAGAATAATTAATAAGAGTGAACAGATGGGAGAGATTTATGCAAATTGACACAAAAGGCCACCCCCAATCATCAAAACAAATTAGGCAAGGGAAATTACATAGATGAATCAATTTAGGAAAAAATTAATGGGAAGCAGAGAAACAGAAATTAGTTTACTTTATAAAATATGAATCAAAGATAAAAATACTATGATGCCCATCATGTATTGGGCATATCCAACATGACTGCCCATGGTACTCATAATCTTACTCTATCTAGCTTTCCTGTAAAGTAGTTTGGTTAAACAATGGAACTCAAAGAGGTTATTGGTCAAAAAATACTCTAACTATACATTCTCTAACTCTAGTAGTAACCATATAAAGAGGAGAGGAAGATTAAAATACCTTGTGTGAAGAGTGTTTCTTGTGTCCAAAAGACACTACACTGGCCGCGTTACACAGGCAAGGAAGACTTTATCCAAGGTATCGCAACAGGGGAGAGGGACTGGGCTGAACTCTACTGAAAGAAACAGTGGAGAATTTTTGGGTTCTAGGGTCAACTAGTGGAAAACTACTAGGACTTTGTGGAGGAGGTTGGTTGATTGCACCATCTGTGTTTGCTATGATGCTAATGGAAGTTAGACTCCTACCCTCCCACAGAGACTGCTTGCTAGGGGCTCTGTCTTTCTTGATGGTTATATTTCAAAGGGATGGCTCCCAGGGCTTTGTGAAAGACATTCCTGGGTTGTAAAATTGGCAAGAGGCTGAGAAGATTTACATTTCAAAGGAATAGTGGAAAAAAACCTCCAATTTTAAGTGTCCTAGAATAATTACCCTAAGGAAAGGAGGGCCAAGGGTGTATAGTCTGAAGGGAACTTGTCTAAAGTTAATCCTGCTGAGGGGTGTGTTCAGCCATCTTGTTCAGAAAAGGAAACTGTTCTCAGCTCTCCAGAGTGATCATTTCTCTCCCTCCCTCCCTCTCTCTCTCTCAGTCTCTTTGTCTCTCTCATTCTTTTAATTTTCTTCTAGTAGCAAACATTTGTGACCTGGAGAAAAATGTTCTTTTGTTGCAGTATGTCAGAGATGAACAGGTGAAGGTATGATTCCAATGTAAGACTTATATTCGAGGAACTTTTCATTTTGTCCTGGTGCTTAGAGTTGTAGCAAATGAGCATGCCTGATCTGAGGGGTCAAAATTAGTAAAAATCTTGACACAATTCTGTAACACAGTATATTAACCATGTAGAAAACTATGTTATTGGTGGTAGAAATTTAAAGTGATTACGTGTATATTATTTGTTTGCTATCAACATCCTGTTTGCTATCTATGAACAATTTGGAAATGTTAAAAACTAGTCAACATAAGAACTATATCCCAGGGACTTGTTAGCGGTCACAGTTGGACATTAAGAATAACTTGGACAGGGGGCCTCCCTGGTGGTCCAGTGGTTAAGACTCTGTTCTTCAGTGCAGGGGGGATGGGTTGGGAGAACCAAGACGCTGAGGCTCAGCCAGAGAAAGTCAACTGACCAATCAACCAAGCAAACTAACAAAGGAATAATTATCTTCAAGAAGACAAACACAAGCAACTATATGACAGAAATCCGTAGCCTAGATCATTGTCAAGTAGGTGCATCTTTCTATTTAACTATAGGTTTAGATGTACCTATTTATATAATTGTACATTGTTAATTATAAAATAAGGATGTACATTTAATAGTATATATGATACTTTCTGTTAGTTGTGTTATTTCCAGAAGAGATATATTTATCTATTTATTTATTTGTTTATTTAGTATTACATTTTTGCTTTCTTCAAATAACTTCAATTCAGTTCAGTTGCTTGGTCATGTCCACCTCTTCGCAACCCTGTGGACTGCAGCACGCCAGGCCTCCCTGTCCATCACCAACTCTCAGAGCTTGCTCAAACGCATGTCTGTTGAGTCGGTGATGCCATTCAACCATCTCATCTTCTGTCGTCCCCTTCTCCTCCTGCCTTCAATCTTTCCCAGTAGCAAGGTCTTTTCTAATGAGTTAGTTCTTTACATCAGGTGGCCAAAGTGTTGGAGTTTCAGTTTCAACATCAGTCCTTCCAATGAATATTCAGGACTGATTTCCTTTAGGATGGACTGGCTGGATCTCCTTGCAGTCCAAGGGACTCACAAGAGTCTTCTCCAACACCACAGTTCAAAAGCATCAATTCTTCAGCACTCAGCTTTCTTTACAGCCCAACTCTCACATCCACACATGACCACTGGAAAAACCATAGCTTTGACTAAATGGACCTTTGTTGGCAAAGTAATGTCTCTATTTTTTAATATGCTATCTGACTTGGTCATAGCTTTTCTTCCAATGAGTAAACATCTTTTAATTTCATGACTGTAGTCACCATCTGTAGTGATTTTGGAGCCCCCAAAAATAAAGTCAGCCACTGTTTCCATTGTTTCCCCATCTATTTGTCATGAAGTGATGGGACCGGATGCCATGATCTTAGTTTTTTGAATGTTGAGTTTTAAGCCAGCTTCTTCACTCTCTGCTTTCACTTTCATCAAGAGGCTCTCTAGTTCTTTGTTCTCTGCCATAAGGGTGGTGTCATCTGCATATCTGAGGTTATTGATATTTCTCCTGGCAGTCTTGATTCCAGCTTGTGCTTCCTCCAGCCCAGCGTTTCTCATGACGTACTCTGCATAGAAGTTAAATAAGCAGAGTGACAATATACAGCCTTGACGTACTCCTTTTCCTATTTGGAACCAGTCTGTTGTTCCATGTCCAGTTCTAACTGTTGCTTCTTGATCTGCATACAGATTTCTCAGGAGGCATGTCAGGTGATCTTGTATTCACTTCTCTTTAAGAATTTTCCACAGTTTGCTGTGATCCACACAGTCAAAGGCTTTGGCATAGCTAACAAGGCAGAAGGAGATGGTTTTTTGGAACTCTCTCGCTGTTTTGATGATCCAGCGGATGTTGGCAATTTGATCTCTGGTTCCTCTGCCTTTTCTAAATCCAGCTTGAACATCTGGAAGTTCATGGTTCATGTACTGTTGAAGCCTGGCTTCAAATAACTTGAATATATTAATGTATAACTTACAATATGATTTTTATTACTATTGAAATTACTATTAAATTATGATCTTAATTAAAATTTTACCCAGTAGAAATAGATGGGGAAACAGTGGAAACAGTGGCTGAGTTCATTTTTCTGGGCTCCAAAATCACTGCAGATGGTGATTGCAGCCATGAAATTAAAAGACGCTTACTCCTTGGAAGGAAAGTTATGACCAACCTAGATAGCATATTGAAAAGCAGAGACATTACTTTGTCAACAAAGGTCCGTCTAGTCAAGGCTATGGTTTTTCCAGTGGTCATGTATGTATGTGAGAGTTGGACTATAAAGAAAGCTGAATGCCAAAGAATTGGTCCTTTTGAACTGTGGTGCTAGAGAAGACTCTTGAGAGTCCCTTGGACTGCAAGGGGATCCAACCAGTCCATCCCAAAGGAGATCAGTCCTGAATATTCTTTGGAAGAACTGATGTTGAAGCTGAAACTCCAATATTTTGGCCACCTGATGCGAAGAGCTGACTCATTTGGAAAGACCCTGATGCTGGAAAAGATTGAGGGTAGGAGGAGAAGGGGATGACAGAGGATGAGATGGTTGGATGGCATCACCAACTCAATGGACATGGGTTTAAGTAAAGTCTGGGAGATGGTGATGGACAGGGAGGCCTGTCACGCTGTGGTTCATGGGGTTGGAAAGAGTCGGACATGACTTAAGGAATGACCTGAGAGCAGAAAGCATGTATATCACAGTTTATATTTTGCTTTTCTTATCATGAAGTTCTGAGTTAGACAATGCTTAATCATTAATCTTAGAGGTCGATCTACTTGCCTGTTCTGCCTCATTGATTCTAAATATCCAAAGAAAGACAAGCCTCACCTGGCAGGTGTACTAGAGTCTGTGTTCATGAAATTTTTCATATTATTGCATGATTTATAAAAAAATGTTGCATTTGATTATATGTAATTTAATAACCTTATTATGTACATGGCTTTTATTGATTTAAAGTCTTCTATAAGAACAATTAATATATTTTTTATTCCGATAAGTATGTAATTTTTCCCTTGAAAAGTTTTAAGTAATTATTTAATAAAATAATATAATTTTTAAAATGAAGTTTACCAAGCATTAATTGAACACTATAAAATATAAAGTACTGTAGAAAAAAGTATGAATGTCCTGACTTTTCTCCCCTGGTAAATCTCGGTAGGGAAAGGAATATTTAAAGATACCATTCAGTGTCATTTATAAGAAACAGTATCTACAGAGATGTTAAAGCTGATGAACTCTGGAATCAGACTAAATGAATTTAGATTCTCAGGTTTGCAATGGACTAGCTGTGTGGCCTTCTGCATGCTAATTAACCTTTCTATATTTCTATTTCATTATGCATAAAAGGATAGTAATATTAACTACTTCATATGCTTGTTGTCTGGGTTACATAATTAATGTATGTGAAATGCTTAGCCTAGAACTGGAATTATATCATTAATCAAATACAATTTATTATTGTGACTATTGGGGGCTCAAGTTGGTGAGGAAGGTTAGGGATGACTTCCTGGAAAGCTTTCTTGCAGAGATGATTCTGATTCTTGAAAGCTGAATAAACATTCTCTAAATGAAGAAAAGAGCCATAGAGAAGCTCAGAAATGGAGAGGGATGAACAACCGACAGAGACAAATGGAGGTGACTTTGTAATCTCGAGATGTCATCAGCTGTGTGGGACTGGATTGGGAAGAGTCAGGTGGGGAGAGGAGAGAGCACTGAAGAGACAAGCTGAACCCTGTTCATGAAAAGAACTGCATGTCCCTCGAGGGAAATTTGACTTCACCTTGTAGGTGATGGCTGTAAATGAAAAGTACGTTTTAAAAGGGAGTGAATTGGTCAGACTGGGCTTTGCACAGTTCTCTTAGGATGTGATAGCTTGAGAGAGACAGATGGAAGGCAGGAAATGGCTCAGTCCACAGGGTGGCGGCGAGGCAGACGTGACTGAAGTGACTTGGCACTCACACGCAAGTTCGTGAAAATTGTGCTGGACTCCATGGGCGTCGCAGTCCATGGGATTCTCCAGGCCAGAATCCTGGGGTGGGCAGCCATTCCCTTCCCCAGGGGAGCTTCTCGACTCAGGGACTGAGCCCGGGTGTCTTGCATCGCAGGCAGATTTGTGGCCTGAGCCCCGACGGAAGCCCTGAGAAAGATTCGGTTGTTCTAATCCTAAGGACTGAGTTACGGGTTTTTGAAGCAAAACTATTTACTTTCCGTACTTATTTTGCATTTAGAAACTTCAGTGAAAATAAAAAATACCAGTGACAGGGGGACAAACTCACATGGGAGTCGCATAAATGTGAGAAAGAAGTTGGCATCATCGATGATAATATTACCCAGAGAGAAAAAGCTGGCTTCCTGCTGCGTTACGCGTGGTTTCTAAACGTTTTTCTAGGGAGTTTGTAAACATCGTATACCACGGTTCTACACACAGGGGCAGAATTAATGCCATGACTCTGTCCTGCTCTACTTTTCAAAGGCGGAGCAGTAGCAACAGCAGTGGCAATAGTAGTTGTCTTATAACACAGTTGGCAGGAAAGATTACATGATATTTGGATTAAAATAATATAATTAAAATGCATTTAAGTTCATGTCTTCTCATTTGAGTTAGTTCTTGCTTCAAGAATTAATTTCTCTTCTACTGTTTGCATCTTCCCTTTTGGAGTATCATTGTTTTTAAGATTTTTAATATAAACATACATTTTTTTTTCAATAGGAAATACCAGTGTTCTTTCTCTTAGGTATAATCTGTGATCTTATTAAAACCAGTGTGCATATGCACGTGGGAGAATCTAGGATGAGACATGCATGAAGCTCAAGCACCTCTGTGGAGCACACGCTAAGCTGACATGTGCTCACACGCAGGACTGTGAGGCACACAACCCTTTGCTGACGTAGAAAGGGCAACGTTCTCCTTTTGGCATCTGAGGAAACTGTGACCTGGGCTAGTCAGATGAGGTGCACAAGGAGTAGCCTGAAACATATATATGGGATCCATTGAATCCAGTTAGATCCATCTTGGGATCCATCGAATCCATTTGCATCCAGTGTTTGATTTCAATATAGCATTGCTCTGTGTCCTGAGAACAGTAGGGGGAAAAAAAACTATTCTGAACCTTAACTCAGATTCAGATACTTAAATTTTAACCCTATTATTGAGGATGATAAAATATCTGGGACGTTAGAGGATTTATTCTGAAGTAGGGCATGTTGTGAAACTGTGAACTGAGTCAGAAAAACACTTGAACAAACAGCTACGTGAAAGCAAAGGCCAGGTGTTGGTATATGTTTACTTTCCCAGGCAGATCATTCAGTCTCTCCAGGTCCCCTTTAAGATAATGTATCTAGTGTTATAATAACAAATGTCTCACAGAGTGGTAAAGATTAAGTCATAATTATATACAAAAGCACAAATATTCTGGGAATTTAAGTTCTCCATGCCTATTAGGCTTTTTTTTCCTTCATCAGTTAACTTTCCAGCGCTTTGACTGGATTCCTGTGTTACTGACCTTATTTTTCTTTGTCTACCTGCTTATCTTTGGCAGTGCTGGGTCTGCTAGTCACTCCGTGCTGGCTTCTCTTGTGGAGCCCGGGCTCTGGGGGTCCACGGCCCCCGGGCTCCAGAGCTCAGGGTCTGCTGCTGGGGCTCGGGGCTCAGCTGCTCCGCAGCAAGTGGGATCTGTTCATATGGTTCACGGGGCTCTCGAGGCAAGAATGCTGAAGTGGATTGCCATTCCCCTCTCCAGTGGACCACGTTTTGACAGAATGCCCCACTGTGACCTGTCCAACTTGGGTGACCCTACACGGCAATGGCTCATAGTTTCATTGAATTAGACAAGGCAGTAATCCAAGTCTATGCCCCGACCAGTAATGCTGAAGAAGCTGTAGTTGAATGGTTCTATGATGACTTACAAGACCGTCTAGAACTAACACCAAAAAAGATGTCCTTTGCATCATAGGGGACTGGAATGCAAAAGTAGGAAGTCAAGAGATACCTGGAATAACAGGCAAATTTGGCCTTGGAGTAAAAGCAAAGCAGGTCAAAGGCCAACAGTTTTGCAAAGAGACTGCACTGGTCATAGCAAACACCCTCTTCCAACAACACAAGAGATGACTCTACACATGGACATCACCAGATGGTCAACACCGAAATCAGATTGATTAAACTCTATACAGTCAGCAAAAACAAGACAAGGAGCTGACTGTGCCTCAGATCATAAACTCCTTATTGCCAAATTTAGACTTAAATTGAAGAAAGTAGGGAAAACCACTTGACCATTCAGGTGTGACCTAAATCAAATCCCTTATGATTACACAGTGGAAGTGAGAAATAGATTCAAGGGAATAGATCTGGCAGACTAGGTGCCTGAAGAAATACAGGCCAAGGTTCATGACATTGTGTAAGAGGAGGTGATCAAAACTATGCCCAAGGAAAAGAAACGCAAAAAGGCAAAGTGGTTGTCTGAGTAGGCCTTACAAATAGCTATGAAAAGAAGAGAAGCGAAGGGCCAAGGAGAAAAGGAAAGATATACCCATTTGAATGCAGAGTTCCAAAGAATAGAAAGGAGAGATAAGAAAGCCTCAGTGATTAGTGCAAAAAAATAGAGAAAAACAATAGAATGGGAAAGACGAGATCTCTTCAAGAAAATTAGAGATACAAGGGGAACATTTCATGCAAAGATGGGCTCAATAAAGGACAGAAATGGTATGGACCTAACAGAAGCAGAAGATATTAGGAAGAGGTGGCAAGAATACACAGAAGACCTATACAAAAAAGATCTTCATGACCCAGATAACCACGATAGTGTGATCACTCACCTAGAGCCAGATATCCTGGAATGCAAAGTTAAGTAGGCCTTAGAAAGCATCATTATTTCATATACTGAAATAAAATATTGAATCAGGGCTGGTACTGCAGCCATGAAATTAAAAGATGCTTGCTCCTTGGAAGAAAAACTGTAACAAACCTACACATTAAAAAGCAGAAGTATTACTTTGTGGACAAAGGTCCGTCTAGTCAAAGCTATGGCTTTTCCAGTAGTCATGTATGTATGTGAGAGTTGGACTATAAAGAAAGCTGAGTGCCAAAGAACTGATGCTTTTGAACTGTGGTGTTGGAGAAGACTCTTGAGAGTCCCTTGGACTGAAAGGAGATCAAACCAGTCCATCCTAAAGGAAATCAGTCCTGAATATTCATTGGAAGGACTGATGCTGAAGCTGAAACTCCAATACTTTGGACAGCTGATGTGAAGAACTGACTCATTGGAAGGGACTCTGATGCTGGGAAAGATTGAAGGTGGGAGGAGAAGGGGACGACGGAGGATGAGATGGTTGGTTGGCATCACTGACACTGTGGACACGAGTTTGAGAAAGCGCCAGGATTTTTTGATGGACAAGGAAGCTTGGTATGCTGCAGTCCATGGGTCTCAAAGACTCGGACACGACTGAACAAGTGAACTGAATGACTGATGTGGAATCCTTCTGGATAAGTCCAAAAAAAAAAGTGCTTGGCTTTTGACAAGGTAGTTCCTCAAAGTGAAGTGTGACTTGGGGCCTGTAGGGGGCAGCAGAGCAGCAGCCCCAAATCCAGAAACCTGAAGGCCGCCTCCCAGGGATTTTACACATCCCATTGTCCATGATATTTCCCAAGCGAGAATACTTAGTCAACGTGAAAGTCGCTCAGTCGTATCCGACTCTTTGCGACTCCATGGACTATACTATTCTCCAGGCCAGAATATTGGAGTATTTACTGAAGCCTTTACCTTCTCCAGGGGATCTTCCCCACCCAGGGATGGAACCCGGGTCTCCAGCATTGCAGGTGGGTTCTTTACCAGCTGAGCCATCAGGGAAGACCCGGAGGTAGTATGGTCTTCTCCAAAAATTGTCTCTCTTCTTAAACTCTTTCTGGAATATGGAAACATTTTGTTTTTGTTAAAGTGTTTTGAACGGCTGCTCCCTTAAATCTTCCCTCACGGGCAGGTCAGTGACGTGTACTCACGAGTCTCCAGCACCGCTGTAGTCCATCTTTCACCTTCAAGAAAGCTGCTTGTATCTTGGGTTTCAGGACACTTGGCTCCCGGAGGGATGATGACTTAGCACCGGCTGCTATTCAGCTTCAAGTCTCTCGGAAGGGCCTTCTGCTCCGGGCGAGCACTAGAGGGGTGTGCGCAGAGTCGTGTCCCCCAAAGTTCACACGCTGAAGTCTACACTCCCGTTGTAACCCCTCAGAATGTGACCTCATTTGGGAAGCTTTCCTGGTGATGTTAATTAAGCTGAGGTCGTTAAAGTGGGCCTACTCCAATACCACCGGGGTTTTTATGAAAAGCGAATCCGGGACACAGAAACGACAAGCGCAGGGGAGAGCTCCCGCGGAGCTCCGCCGCGGCCCGGGCAGCCCGGCTCAGGGGCCCGGAGCGCACGCTTCCCCGGCGGGGCGGGACCTGCAGGCTCGCAGGCCGGGACTCTGCGCCTGCAGAGCGGGGCGGAGGGCAGTCTCTGGGAAGCCCTGCAGGCTGCGGCGCCCTGCTTTGGCAGCCCTGACTAATTACACAAGGAAGCAAAGAGCTCTGCTGAGCGCGCCGTTGAGAGTCAAAGTGGCTCATTCCTCGGGACAACATTCTCACCAGAACGTTGTATCTTTTACGAAATGGTTCCTTGTCACTGAACTGGCACCGGAAGTGTAGCCTTTCTATTATACGTGATTTCCGTTTTCCCCTTCACCATGGAGGCAGTATTCAGTTCCATCCAGATCTCCTTTAAGGGTGAATTCATAAGCTGAATACCTTTGTTCATATTAATTGTGAAAATAATTGCTCCAGTACTTTGGCCACCTGATGCGAAGAGCTGACTCATTGGAAAAGACCCTGATGCTGGGAGGGATTGGGGGCAGGAGGAGAAGGGGACGACAGAGGATGAGATGGCTGGATGGCATCACCGACTTGATGGACATGGGTTTGGGTGGACTCCGGGAGTTGGTGATGGACAGGGAGGCCTGGCGTGCTGCAGTCCAGGGGGTCCCAAAGAGTCGGACATGGCTGAGTGACTGAACTGAACTGAAAAATAATTAAATAAAAATATCTTCTGTCCATCAAAAGGGATGATGTGAAGAATGGATGTCACTTCTGTGACATATCTAATTTTGGCAAAGCATCTTATAAAGATTTATAGGCCACTTACTCTGCTCCAGCATTCTAGGTGAGACTCAATGATAATATTAAATCTACTGAAAGTCCTCCAGTTGTACATGCAATTATTTTCTGCACTTCTGTATTGATTATTTTACAAACCTCTCTTCCACATTTCATTTGATGACATCAAAGTTCTGCACCACCACAGTTATGAGATGAATGGAAAATGCGATAGAATGTCATGACGGTAACTGCAAGACTTGTGAATATGAAAAATGAAAATAATTGAGAAAATAATTCAGTAAAAAAGTTATTTACAATTTTGGCAGTATCTGGATATTCATATACTGAAATAAAATATCGAATCATAATATTTTGATCCTTAACTTACTAAAGTTAATGTCCTATCTGTAAAGTATAGCCTGAAGTCCTCAGTTAGCAAAGGGACTGTGAAACATGGTTCAGTGAATCCCTCTTTGGTGAAGGATGTATTACTCTAGATATTATTTCACAGGCTGATTGGTAACCCCAGCTTTTTGAGATGGCAGCCAGCACATCTGAGATGCTCAAAATATTTCCTTATTAGACAGGTGTCTTTCCAATATGGAAAGGTTAGTACTGAAAATAAAAATGGCATTATAAATGAAACCTACTATATTCACACTTTGGTGTTAGAGTTAGTAATAATATATGTAACTGGCATTTTGAATATGTATAATGTTTAAGGTAATTTGACATTAAACTGATATTTTATTAGATCAAAATTTATAATTTAAAGTACACAATTGATTTTAGACATCATTTCAAGATGAAAAGTATACAGTGATTTGGTCAACATCCAAACTGCACTGGGATGATCAAAATAACTTGAGTAACTGTATTTATATGTTTAATTTCCCAGGTTCTCTAAAGTTTTGTTTAAGCACTTGTAGAGATTTCACTTGTTAAATCCTACATTTTAAAAACATAAAAATAAAGGAGAATTATTAAAATTGTAAGTGGATTTAAATGTGATTTATAATTGGGTTGTAAGCAATACTTTCTGAGAGGGGTTAATTTGTTTCATTTAAATTAATACAACAAAGAAAAAATGAAGATTGTTGTCTTTTTTACTAGCTTTTAAATGGAACATTATTCATATATGAAATTATGAATAAAGTCATATTTCCATAATTGTTTCTTTGAATATAAATTTTAAACCTAAAAAAATGTCAGTAGTGCTTTCTGTGAATAAAACAACATCATGCAATTCATTTTGGCACTAGGTTGTGCCCTAAAATTTTTGGTAAGAAACAAGGACATGAAAGCTGGCTATTTAAGCTTGGAGATCTTACCTTCCCAGCGATATCAAATGGTACAAACTCTGACAGAAGCTGTTGTTAGCCCCTATCTGTTTCTTCCTGTGGAAAAGTTTTGAATATCAAAGGCCACCCAGTTCCAGCACCTCATTTTCAGGAGCTTTACAAGATCTTGTTTTTTTTGACTCTAGATGTGGGAACCATTGCCCGTTTCAAAGTTATATTTTAGAGTCTTGTTGCCCTGTGGCAAGACTGCTATTCTTTATGCTCTCAAAAGTGTAGTATTGAAGGACTATTACACAGCTTTCTGAAGTGACATTGTCAAATTCACACATTATCTCTTTTTGTGGGCTGAGAGGAATTATTTCACTCTTTGGTATATTGTGTATCAAGTAGACATTTGACACTTTTACTCAGGGAACAACAGGATGTTGACAGCATCAACATAAATTAGAATTTCCAGAGCTGTGAGTTCAGCCACATTTCTGTTACTTGTGATACTTAAACTGCCAGAGATGCCACTTAGGGATTTTGGAAATTCATCCACACTGGAATTCTGTGTTATATATTTCTGCTTCTTGAATTAACAAGTTCTGGGACTGAGGGTAAGCTGCTTTATCTGTAACCTTTGCTAAATCTGTAAAATGCATTATTTAAACCACAGAGCACAAATCTTCCTAAGGCTTGAAACTCGGATAGATGCTATAACTTGCTGTGGATGGTTTCAAAATGTAGTAAGAAGTGCACCATATACATGTCTATAATAAGATGGGTTGCTTTGCTCTCTGTTTTCTTTAGCTTGCATTTAGTTCCTCTCTTCCTGCTAACGAAACAAATTGGTATACCATCTCTCCGTCTGTCTCTGGTGAAGAGGGAAGCCAAAGTAAGGAGCTTTGATTTGAGCCATATAAGGGAAAACTTCTAGGCCAAGGATTGAGCATTTGACTCTGGTTCATGAGATACGTTTTTGATCAAATTAGTTAGCTTGGACACATTTTGAAATAAAATGAAAGTTGTGATCATCATTGTTCATTTATCCAGGTTGCGAGGTGAATTTCTTTCCTTCTGCTTTGTGTTTTCCCAAGGATTTTTTAAATGCTGCTTAATCATAAAGAATTGGGGCAATAGGACTTTTACAATTAAAGTTGTTATAATTCAGTAAGCCAACAAAACAGGGTTTTTGTTTTGTTCTTACACTATTTCTTTCTCAATGAATTGTATGCTTCTTTGCCTTTGCTTAGGGCTTCCCTTGTGGCTCAGCTGGTAAAGAATCCACCTGCAATGCGGGAGACCTGGGTGCAATCCCTGGGTTGGGAAGATCTCCTGGAGAAGGGAAAGGCTACCCACTCCAGTATTCTGGCCTGGAGAATTCCATGGCCTGTATATTCCATGGGGTCGCAAAGAGTGGGACACGACTGAGTGACTCTCACTTTCACGTTACCTTTACCTTCGTTCCTGACTTTCCACTTCAGTGCCTGGTACACGATATTTTATAAGCAGTGGAGGAATAAAGGATTGAACCGCCGTTCTCTATCTGTTAACTATAGAGACATAACGAATTGCCCCCAGACTTACTGGCTTTAGCCAACAATAGAGATTGATTGTCTTGGATACTTTCTGTGGCCTGTGACTTTGGAATGGCCTTAGCTGGATGGTTCTGACTCAGAGTCTCTATGAGGTTACAATCAAGATGCCTGGATCTATTCTTAGAGCTACTTGTATGTGTTCACATCATAGAAGCTGGCTTCTCCCAGAGCAAACGATCCCAATGAGAACGAGACATAAGCTGTGACATCTCTTATCATTTAACCTTAGAAATCCCCCATCATTTTCTCTATAGCGTTCTGCAGGTTGAACAGGCCAGCGCTGTTCAGTATGGACACACGCTACAAGCAGAATCAGTACTAGGAGACAGGGATTACTGGGGCCACTTGGGGGTTAGCTAGTAAATATCTACAGACACTTTATATCTGACAAAAGTTTCCCCATTTACTAAGCCATTCTCTCACCTAGTTTAAATCTCTTATGTTAGAATGAGGCAACGGTAGCACACAAAATTAGTCAATTCATTATTATTCTTAAGAGTCAAGAAATACATTCTCAGTAAACTCTAGAAATCTGCAGTGAGCTGAAGAATGATGTTAAAATGTGCATCTCTTCTACTTTTCTTAGCTGTTTTTCAAACCTCCTACTATAAAATTCTGTGTATATTTCGATGTCATCTAGAATCTGAAGCATCTTTATCAATCGGAGATTTGTCTAGTTAAAGCCTGAGCTTTTCATGGGAATGAAACAACCTCAGTTAACATCAGTAAATCCCTTTAGCTTAAGTGCAAGAAGTCAATCACAGAAAAATCACAAAGCATAAAGTAACCCATAAAATAACACCGCCAGCCGGATCTCTCAGGAAAAATGGCAGTGAGAGAGAAAGAGGCTCTCTGAAAGCATGCACAACCTCTCCTGGCAAAACAAACGCCGAAAACAGATCACAGTGTATATTTATGCTAGAATGGCTATTACCTTAAGAAAATTCAAAGCAATTTTCCACAAAAATAAGGTCATCACACCCCAAAGTAAAAAAAAAAAATCACCGAACTGAGGCCAACCTTACTGATACAAACAGTGGCAATGGAGGTTGGGGGTGAGAGGGGAACCAGACCTGACCCTTTAAGAGCATCATGCAATTAAAACTTACATTTTCTGTGATTTTGGCTTTTGTTTCTTTTACATTTTACCTGGATTTCCTTTTTTAACTTTTTTTTTGTTTGCTTTTTTTTTTCTCTTTATTTTTATTTATTTATTTTTTTACTTTACAATACTGTTTTGGTTTTGCCGTACATTGACATGAATCCACCACAGGTGTACATGAGTTCTCAATCCTGAACCCCTCTCCCACCACCCTCCCCATATCATCTCTCTGGGTCATCCCGGTGCACCAGCCCCAAGCATCCTGTACCCTGCATCGAACCTAGACTGGCAATTCGTTTCTTACATGATAGTATACATGTTTCAATGCCATTCTCCCAAATCATCCCACCCTCTCCCTCTCCCACAGAGTCCAAAAGTCTGTTCTATACATCTGTGTCTCTTTTGCTGTCTCACATAGAGGGTTATCATTACCATCTTTATAAATTCCATATATATGTGTTAGTATACGGTATTGGTGTTTTTCTTTCTGGCTTACTTCACTCTGTATAATAGGCTCCAGTTTCATCCACCTCATTAGAACTGATTCAAATGTATTCTTTTTAATGGCTGAGTAATACTCCATTGTGTATATGTACCACAGCTTTCTTATCCATTCCTCTGCTGATGGACATCTAGGTTGTGTCCTCTTGTGTTTGAGGATAGTTAGCTAGGTGGTAATAGTGACATCCTTTCAGCAATCCATAGTAGTAAATCATTCAGAATGGAGGAAGTTACTGTTTACAAATTACCAATTGTACCCAGTTCTGAGCATTTTGTATTTGAAGAAGTGTTTTATCATGGATGGAGAAAGGGAGAAAGGCTCTCTCACTGTTTTTCTCCTTCTGTGTACCTGGCATTGTATCAATACCAAGCAGTCTACTTTTGTTATCTCATTTAATCTCCACAACACACTGATAAAGGGTAACCTGAGGTGCCAAGTGTCTGGGGAAGTTGGAGATTAGTGGTAGCTGTTGCTTGTGGTCAGCAGCTAAGAAGGGCAGAGATAGAATTTCGTCTGACTGCCCAGCTCTCTCTGCTGCTCCTGCTGTTGCTTGGGGGAAACAAAGGCTTTGCAGATCTTCCATCATAACATCAATTAAAGACTGAAATAAGGCAGACAGATGAGTTTACTGGGAACCATAGTTTTTGGAGTGAGGCAGAGAACTAGAAAATGGTGACCAAATCGTAGCACATTTTACAAATGAACAAAACTTAAAGTTTCTAAATAATTCTGTTTTTTAATATAAATTTACTTATTTTAATTGGAGGTTAATTACTTTACAATATTGTATTGGTTTTGCTATACATCAGTATGTGTCTGCCACAGGTATACACGTGTTCCCCATCCTGAACCCCCCTCCCTCTTCCCTCCCTATACCATCCTTCTGGGTCATCTCAGTGCACCAGCTCCAAGCATATGAATGGATAAGAAAGCTGTGGTACATATACACAATGGAGTATTACTCAGCCATTAAAAAGAATACATTTGAATCAGTTCTAATGAGGTGGATGAAACTGGAACCTATTATACAGAGTGAAGTAAGCCAGAAAGAAAAACACCAGTACAGTATACTAACACATATATATGGAATTTATAAAGATGGTAACGATAACCCTGTATGCGAGACAGCAAAAGAGACACAGATGAATAATTCTGTTTTCAAACAGCAGTAAAGATGTCTCTTGAACAGAAGAATTGTCTTCTCGGTGACAAATAGGTATGATGGCAGACCCTAACTCAGCTGAGTGTTGTGTGATTTACTCTTGTCTGGACGCCGTCACACTAGTTGTGTGTGTGTGATGGCAGACCCTAACTCAGCTGAGTGTTGTGTGATTCACTCTTGTCTGGACGCCGTCACACTAGTTGTGTGTGTGTGTGTACTCCGTTGTGTGATTCTTTTGAGACCCTGTGGACTGTAGCCCGCCAGGCTCCTCTGCTCATGGAATTTTCCAAGCAAGAATACTGGAGTGGATTGCCCTCTCCTTCTCCAGGGGAGAAGGAGATCTTTCTGACCCAGGGGTTGAACCTATGTCTCCTGCGTTGGCAGGATTCTTTCCCACTGTGCCGCCTGGGAGGCCTTGTCACACTGTTTAGTTTGGCATAATTGCACTAATACTGTTTGGCCAGAATGTCCTTCCAGCATTACACTCAGATTTGTGTTTAATTCTGTACCAATTACTATTGGGCTGATGATCAGGCGTGACTCCTGTCTCTCATTAAACGTCCCTTCGAATGTAGCCTCAACAGCTTCTTTAGGCGATTAACTAGCGGTCACCATATGGCTTCCCAGGTGACTCAGTGGTGAAGAATCTGCCTGCCAGTGCTGCAGACACGGCTTCAGGCCCTGGGTCAGGAAGAGCCTTTGGAGGAGGAAATGGCTCCCCACCGCAGGGCTCTTGCCTGGAGAGTTCCATGCGCAGAGGAGCCTGGTGGGCTACAGTCCATGGGGTCATCAAGAGTTGGACACGCCTGAGGACGCAGAGAACACCCCCACACTAGTGTTTTCCAAACGCTGAAATGATAGCATGGTTAAGGGGGAAACCACTATTTAAAGACTATTGTTTAAAACCATACCATTGTTCTCCCAGCCCAATACCTTACTTTAGTGAAAGAACTGTATTAACACAAACACCGCTAGCTGGCCAGGCCTTGCCCTAGAGTTTGATAACCTCCTTCAGCTTCTTGCTCTAAAATGATGCTCCTACGGTCATGAGAGGTTTTTTTTTTTTCTTAAGTGGCTTTAAGTTTCAAGATACTCAAGTCCTCCTAAGCTCTTTTCAATCTTTTGTTTGCTTTCTAGTGATCAAGCCCGGTATATTTTACCCGCTGGTCTAAGTGATTCACTGTTCAGTTAACATTTCTTGGCTTCTATAAATTGTTCCTCTGTTAAGGTTGGTGCAGGGTAATTGGTTTACCCTGCGGCAGCTCCCGCCCATCGCTGACCACAGAGGCTCTCTGCCTGAGACATGGTGCTGCTCTTGATGCCACATGCGTTCCATACACAGCTTTCCTTCAAATAAAGTGCTACCGAGGCCTGAGGAAAGGTTAAACGCCCACTTAAGGGAAGTCCAGAGTGATTAGCACGGCATTCTCAGTCCTTCTCAGACTTATCGCTGTATGGATCTTCGTGAATTTATGTGACTCTCTGTTCCACAGAATCTGTCCATGGAATTTTCCAGGCAAGGATACTGGAGTGGGTTGCCTTTCCCTTCCAAGGACTGAACCTGGGTCTCCTGCATTGCAGGCAGATTCTCTACTGCCCAGGGAGGCCAGGCAGGGAAGCCCGGCATAGAGAATACAGACGCCTTTGTCGGCATCCTGGTGGACCCTGCTGCACTTCCTGTGGAGTCTTCTTGTGTCTGATAACTTTTACAACATTTCAGAGCATCAGCATTTTTCTCTAATGAAATGACTGATCCAGGGTTGAAGAAGGGAGGCAAACCTGGGAGAAGTCTTTTGGTGCCTCTGTAGTGTGTGTGTCAACTCAAGCTTAACCTTGACGAAGGAAAATGCAGACAGAATGGGGAAGCCTCCCTTCCTGTGAGGATCGGCGGAAAGAGATTCATTCACTAGCTGAGTGGAGCTTAATGAAGTGGGGGAATAAGACAAGATCGGGCTTTGTTCCTGTCCAGTCCAGGGCTTCTCAGCTTTTATTAAGTATGATATACGTCACCTGGTACCTGCATGCTAAGTCGCTTCAGTCATGTCCAACTCTTTGTGACTTTATGGACTGTAGCCCACTAGGCTCCTCTGTCCATGGGATTCTCCAGGCATGAACACTGGAGTGGGTTGCCATGCCCTCCTCCAGGGGATGTTCCCAACCCAGGGATCAAGCATCTTTCTCTTATGTCTCCTACATTGGCAGATGGGTTCTTTATCACTATCACCACCTGGGAAGCCCAAATCACTTGGGGATCTTGTTAAATGAGCTTCTACCTCAGTAGTCCTGGGGTAGGAGCTGAGATTCAGAATTTCCTGTAAGTCCCTAGGGGATATTGACTTTGGCCTTTGGGTAGAAAGAACTTGGTTGACTAACTCTGAGAAAGTTCCTTGTCCTTTTTTCCTTTCATTTTGCTTTGTTTGGTTTGTTTTCCATTTACAAATAAAATGGCTACACTCACTGGTATGCAAGTGACCTGAATTGCATATGCCCTCAGTACCTCTACTGAGATATAGTAAACTGTATCCCCTGGTGATTTTCTCATAAATTTACTTAAGAAGAGAATGTAGTTACCTACTTTTCATGCCCTGGTGCAACTAGAATCACAGTTAAGGAAATATCTGAGGTCAGTTAAAGATTGTTTTCAAAAATTATAAGCCATGGCTTCCTGATACAGAAACATACTAAGAATGTAATTGAATGTCTAGAACAAGAGCTGTGTACGTCCATGTGGTCGAATAAGATGTTACTTATCTGTGAGTTCATATATATATATATTTCTTGAAAATCTAAGTATATATACACACATGCACTTGTAAGAGAATATACATATACATGTATATGTATATTTTCTTGTTGATAGTTATTTTTAACATCATTTTATGGAAAGCTTCACAGATGTAAAAATGCTAAGAAACCTGTATACTAATTCCAAAATTTAAAAATGTTTAATACTTTTACTAATTTTATCTATTCTCTATTCTCTCACCAACTCTGTTTTTGTAAGGGAGAGTTGGATTACTTCAAAGTAAGTGTGAAATATAATATAACGGTGACTATTATACCAAAAGTTGCTCAGTCGTGTCTGACTCTTTGCGACCCTGTGGACTGTAGCCCACCAGGCTCCTCCATCCATGGGATTCTCCAGGCAAGAATACTGGAGTGGGTTGCCATTTCCTTCTCCAGGGGATCTTCCTGACCCAGGGATCGAACCCAGGTCTCCTGAATTGCAGGCAGACACTCTACCCTCTGAGCCACCAGGGAAGTCCCAACTGTGACTGTTACTACAGCATTATTTTAATACGTTTACCTCAGCATGAAAAATCTTCCCAAAAGATCGTTGCTCTTTCAGGATAGCAGGTTATTTGCGTGTGTAATTCTGGAACACTGCATGAATCCAGCGATGTGCTGGTGGATGTGTGACAAGTGGCCTCTAAAAACAACAAAGATGCTTGTGCATGCTGAGGCATGCAAGTTCACGGACGGCAGCCCACCAGGCCTCTCCATCCACGGGATTCTCCAGGCAAGAATCCTGGAGTGGGTTGCCATTTCCTCCTCCAGGGGATGTTTCCTATCCAGGAATCGAACCCATGTTTCTCGTGGCTCCTGCACTGCAGACGGCGTCTGTACTGCTGAGCCCCCAAGGAACAAAGCAAACTAAAAGCCACAATTTTTTTGTGTTTATCATTTCTCTGGTGTAAATATTTCCACCATAGCCAGTTTCCAGCCATTATTGAATGTGGATTTGAAAAGGATGCTTGCCACAGTTTCCTTGGGCCAAAATAAGCCCACTCCAGCACACCGCTGTATAAGCCTCCTCATGCAAATGCGTGGCTCGGGCCCACAAATGTACATTTCACTCTGCAACTCAAATATCGAAGTCTTGTGTCATTTGCAATGTAAAATGGATAACTTATCTCTGTAAATAATTTATGCCAGCAAATTACCAAAATATTTCTGTCAATTGCTGCATGGAGTCATTATTTCTTAATTAAATTAAACAATGTCACACATCTCTATCATGGCACCTTGTACCAATGGGCACTCAATAAAAATGAAATACTGGAATATGCAAATGAAGTTATAATTATGAAAAAAATATTCTCTTTCACATATAATCAAGGCAGAGAGTTGAGTATTTTATTTAAAATAACATTCTTAAGTTATATAGGTGATTTATATGCAAAACCGAAAATGCCTGGGGCTGCTCTGTTGGCAGGCATGAGTCATCTAAAATCAAGAGATGGAAATCCAAGGGTATGATGTTAAATAATGCATGAGTGATATAATTTTATTGTGTATCTCATTAGTAAAATGCTTCAGGAGACAGTAATGTTAAAAAAAAATAAATCTTTTTTTAGTCACCATTTTTCGGCATCATCACATTTAAAGAGGCAATTTTCAGACAACCTGATGGGAAATCATATGAAGTTATAATGCAGTACAGACAGTTGTTATTCTGTGAATCAAAAGGAAAATCATGAATCTCATTTTTAATTCAAGCTTCTGTTTCTTTCTTTCTCTTTATTTTCCCTCTTTTTAATCTTCTGCAACAAACAATTTCAAAGCTCTTCCACCTAATAAAATGTAAATTACCTCTTGGGTTCAAAGTTATTAAAGCAGTTTTATTAGCTCTTGCATTGTACAGTATTCTGGTAAGGAACAGGGTTTATAAATAATCATCTTTTCCCTTATCTCCTGACTTCCATCTATAATTAATGGTCTATATCATGTTCCTTTACAGACAGCCATTTCTTCATAAACAAATATGTGAACTGGTGCAAATGGGGCTGAGTGCCCTAAAAAAACAGCATATCAATTTACTGCACTTTAAAGCCTGCAATTTCATGCCCAAGACTTGGCATTGTAACCATGGTATCTGCAGTTAGATGCCGGATGCATAAACATCAAATAGAAGGATTATTTCCTGGGTCTATTATATGCAGTCAAGAATCTAAAAGGGACAGATTGTGAGAGCATGTTTGTGTAGTAAAGATACTCACTACCTTTTTAAAAATGCTCACTTTAGGAAATCTGTTAATTGAAAATAATTTCAAGCGTGTTTGTTTGCCTTACATACAATCCTTGGTTTTCACAGTTTCTTTTCAAATAAAAATATATTAGCTGGATTTTCCCGTATTCCTTTATTAAGAAAGTCATACTGTGGGGGATAACTGAGTTGTGTCTTTCCAATTTGGAAGTTTTCATATAAAACACATATGTGTGCACACACACATGCGCACACACACACACACGCTCGAAATGTAAACGTAGAATTTAAAGAATGATGGTGACCTTATTCAGGTACATGCTAAGTCACTTCAGTCGCGTCCAACTCTGCGCGACCCCATGGACTGTAGCCCGCCAGGCTCCTCTGTCCGTGGGATTCTCCAGGCAAGAATAGTGGAGTGGGTTGACATGCCCTCCTCCAGGGGTTCTTCCCAACCCAGGGATCGAACCTACGTCTCTATGTCCTCTGCATTGTTAGGTGGGTTCTTTACTGGAGTCACCTGGGAAGCCCCAGATTCCAAAGCATTAAAAAGAACCAAAATCTTGGTGTGTTGATTAGCCTCTGGTGGAGTCTATTTTATTTTTAATTTTTCCTGCTCAGCATCTGTTTCTCCTTTCTAACACCTTTGCAATCTACCTTTAGGAATATTTTCCACTCATTGATGTTTTGTTGGCGAAATTAATCCAGGTGCTGTACCTCCAGTCAACAGAAGCGAGAGGAGTTCTTGAAAACTCGCTCAGCGGAATGTCTTCTCTCCCTCTCAGTGTTAGATCTGTGTAATGGGCAGTAGCACAATCTGACTTTGAGCAAGGGGCGCTCTCTCTTAGGAATCACGAACGCTACTCTACATAAGAGACTAAAGTAGAGACCGATTTTGTCATCGTGGTCAGCATTCTTTTGTTTCTTGTGCTTTTCTGGTTAAAGCTTGAGCCTTAATTTTTATAATAATGATAATAACAAACCCCACCAATGGACTCAACTAAACCAGGTGAAATTTACTCAAGAAAGAATTTAAAAAGAATTTGTATTATTGAAATATCATCGATTTACAGTATTGCGGTAATTTCTTCCGTACAGCAAAGTGATTCAGTTATATATATATATACTCATACTCTTTTCCCATTATGGTTTATTACAGGCTACTGAGCATCCTTCTCCACGCTATAGAGTAGGCCCTTGTTGTTTGCCCAGTCTATATATAATAGTTTGCATTTGCTAACCCCAAACTCTCAGTTCATCCCCCCTCAGCCCCCTCTCCTTGGTAACCACAAGTCCATTCTCTATGTCTGTGAGTCTGTTTCTGTTTTGTGGCAGTGAAAGTCCTGTCCAACTCTTTGCAACCCCATGGAGCATACAGTCCATGGAATTCTCCAGGCCAGAATACTGGGGTGGGTAGCCTTTCCCTCCTCCAGGGGATCTTCCCAACCCAAGGAATGACCCAGGTCTCCCACATTGCAGGTGGATTCTTTACCACCTGAGCCACCAGGGAAGCCCAAGAATACTGGAGTGGGTAGCCTGTCCCTTCTCCAGCGGATCTTCCTGACCCAGGAATCAGACCAGGGTCTCCTGCACTGCAGGTGGATTCTTTACCAAAGCCCATTTGGGTCATATTTTAGATTCCACATATAAGTGAGATTATACGGTATTTGTCTTCCTCTTTCTGATTTATTTCACTCAGTATGATAATCTCTAGGTCTGTCTGTGTTGCTGCAGATGGGTTTATTTCATTCTTTTCTGTGGATTAGTAGTATTTCCAAAAAGGAATTTAACTACTTCCTTACAAAGTAGGAAAATCTGCCTTGCTATTAAGAATATTCCCCACAGTTACCTCTCCCTCTACCTGCCTACCTAATATTATAAATAAGTATTATGATAGAAAAAATGGTTTATTTATGTCCTGGATCACAAGTCTATGGTACCGCTATACAGTGAAAACATTGGTCTGGAGGCTGTTTAAGAAGCAAAACAGCCTGGAACCACTTACCCCAGGATGCTGTGGGATGTGCAGGGTCAGAGGCTGGGCTGGGATGGCTGTGTCGAGCCAGACTCACTGCCAATAGCTGGTTAACTGACACACTCACTGGCCGTGTTCTCAGAAACCCTATAGGAACCATATGATTCGGGATGAGAACGGCACGTATTCTTTAATAAGAGTCAGGATATTACTTAATAAGGAGAAAACCTTTTTGTTTTCCTTTGGTTTTGTTTCCTGAAAAATGGCTGAAAGTTCTAAATTCTACACTATTTTTGGTTCAGACCAAGGGCAAAACATATTCTTGTTTCACCTCCAATAAGTCATTTATCCTGGACCTTATTTTTCTTTCCCTACAATAAAATCCAGGCTAATTATATAACAGTGTGTTTAGCCTATGAGTTAAAGTGCTTTACATTTTCTAGTTAAAATGAAATATGTAGCATAATTAAATAATAATATAATGATGATTAATCCTTTTTCACAATTTAATTATTCAATGTGTATGATTAATCATTGTAATTTAAAGGGTGTAATAAGCAAGTAGAATAATTATGTGTAATAGAATGTAAGGTGTAGGTTAAAAGGTATATATTAAAATTACTCATAAGTATCTTGGAAAAGTTATTAAATGACATTACTGGAGATGCCTTTAATGTAATTAGTCCCAGGGTTTTATATGTAAAAGGCAGACATCCCCTCCCCTAGCACGAGGCGAGGGAACTTCATCTTGCTTTCTCTATCATCTTTCTCCAGCTGAGTGTATATTTTTTAAGAGCTCTGCACTTTTTATTCAAGTCTTCCAGAAAGGGAACAGAGAGAGACTTGAGATTTTCAGAAGGACAGACAGGGTCAACTCTCCTGGTAGAATCCTTAATGCTAGTCTTAATTTGAACAAACTATTTAAATATAGACAGCTTCCATCACACCAGCACCTAATCTTTAATGGCCTGGTTTATCCATACAATGTCAAGGAAAGGTCAGAGTTTTCAAAAATTTATTTTAGCAAAAGGAAAGTGTGCCACGAGAGGACATGATCCAATATTCTCTGTGGTTCTTGCTGCTTCATATCAAGAATGGTGGTTATTAACACTTTTCCTCTGGCATAGTACTTAGGGAAAATATATCTGTTCATTTATTAATTTAATTATTCATTTAGAAAATACACGGATTGTGTCCATGTTTTATATAAACATTCAGTGGATGAAGTCTACAACTACAAAATGTGCCTATTACAATCCAGTGCCGTCCCTAGGAGGGAAGATGAGTTCCCAGAGTGCCAAGGTGAAACTGGTGCTCCAAATAAGGGTTATATTTTCAGTAGAATTTGCTGGAAAAGAACTCTAATTACTTTTAATATAATGAGCCTAACTCACTGAATTGTCTACTTTGAAATTTTTTTGAGCCTATTTCAGGAAATTAACTGACATTTAGTAACATTTTTCAATAGAAAAGACATAGTTGATTCCTGACAAATAACTAAAAGTTTAATGTTGTAAAACAACTTAGTGGTAAATTAGGGCTTAGCTATCCGAAAAATATACCATAAAGACCATTATGTCTTGGCAGGAGTAATAAGATGTAAGTTGCTTTTCTTGCTTTAAGAGCATTGGAATCCACGATACTTAACATTGAGCACGGTGCTTTGCTGAATAACTGAACAAAAGAAAAAAAGATTTGAAAAGCAAGTATCATTTGTAACGCCTTCAGGGAATTATCCCTCAATCCGATACTTGTGAATAGCTCCCAGCAAAAACAGTGGGAACAAAGGACATCTCCAGAAAGGCACGTAAGCAATCCGAGGGGCAAGACCCAAGCTGAGTCTTGCAATTAAGACTGGTGTTAAAGCAAAGCACCAGGCGTGCAGCAGAGCTGAGGATGCGAGGGAAGAGCTGCAGATGGGCGTTTCTCAGGAGAGAGCACTGTGGCTCCTTGGAGGAGTGCGCATTTCCAGTGAGAAGGAGAGGAAAGGAAAAAGGAGCTATATATAAAAGGAGTGGAATGCTAGGGTCCAGCCCTGGTGGATCCAGGGAATTCGAAGCGGGGACGGAGTCGGAGTCTGGGAAAGGACTATTTAATTAGAAATATAGAGAGATTAGGAAAGAATAGTGTAGTAGGAAAATTAGTGGAGAAAAGAGGCTGAATAACTTGGTTTACGCGGAAAACTAATAAAACCTCGAGACAAGAGGTTTGCACCATCTACGTTAGGCCACTGGCGCCCACTTGAATAGCAGAGAGTGCCCCACTTTGGGCTCCCTCTCACGTGGATCTTAGAAGCCAGGGCAAGTAGTACACTTGGCGAGCCTCTGCGCTCCAGATGGGAATTCAGCTGGAAAAGGGGAGAAAAGAACGACATGGGGGAGGCCAGCATCAGTGCAAGACTCACAACTTTATTTTCAAAATCAGTTTATATACCCCAAGTTGTACATAAAGAAATAATGGAATATGCAGAGTTATGCAGGGGCAGCAGTCCTGACCCTTATTGAGACCAGGCTTTGTTTTTGCATACCCTCCCGTATACAAAAGGTCTCAGGTGGTTTACATCATCTTCTGGCCAAGAGGCCTGTTAACATTTTCATGGCTCTCTTCCTAGATAAATGTCTATCAATCAGAAAAACTTTTTCCCTAGAAGTGTTTTTTCTTTACTCTGCATCACCCTCAAAGTACTAAATAAAGTTACATTCCTGTAGAACAAAGGTGCAGTGGGTTATAACAAAGAAAGTTCTTAAAGATCTAATGTTGCTAATGCCAGGGCTACTACCTGTTTTTTCTATATACCAACTATATCTACAAATAAAAGATATGAAAATTTGGCAGCAAGTATTGGCTCAACAAATGAAACCCTTAATCAGTCCTATTCTAATGATTTTGACTCCTCGGAAGCCCCTACATTCCTAGGATGTTTTAAGCTTCCTGTGCCTCATGGTCGGCAGGCCGCAAACAATCACATGTGCAGCTGTAAGAGTCTGGCAGGCAGGCTAGAAAGCCATAAGAGGGGTTTTTGAATTGAAACACTTATTATGCCCAGGAGATTTATTATCTAAAAGCTTGAAATTAACTTTTTCCAGAAAAAGGTGGTGGGGGGACAGCCCCCTGTTAATGTCAGACGAGTAGGTGGAAAGCATAACACAGTAAAGCAGGCAGACTCTGGTTTTTGGGGGTAGATGTTCAGGAAAATCCAGGGGGAACCCCTGAGGCCTGACTCGGCTTGCCCATCCAGCCTCTCCGCATGACCTTGTCATGGGTGGGATCTCCCGTGCTGGCTCCCGGCAGTGAAACAAAAGCAGATGTAGTCCAAGCCGATTCCACTGGACAAGAGGCAATTGCGCCAATCACCAGAGAATGTTTTGATCTCTCCACGTATTTCTTCCCCCTTTGCCATCAGAGTAATATTTTGACTAAAGTAGACTCGTTTATGAAACCATTCTCTTTGTTTGACAAGGGCCAATGTGGTCACGCATTTTCATTTCAATCCCAAAAGAGACAATGCCAAAGAATGTTTAAACTGCGTACAATTGAGCTCATTTCACATGCTAGCAAGGAAATGTTCAAAATCCCTCGAGCTAGGCTCCAGCCATATGCAGTATGTGAACTGAGAGCTCACACTTGTACAAACTAGGTTTAGAAAGGGAGAGGAACCAGAGATCAAATTGGCAACATTCACTGGATCACAGGAAAAGCAAGGGAATTAAAAGAAAATCTACTTCTATTTCACTGACTATACTAAAGTTTTAACTGTGTGGACCATAACAAATAGTGGAAAATTATTTCAAAAATGGGAATTACAGACCACCTTACCTATCTCCCGAGAAACCTGTATGCAGGACAAGAAGCAACAGTTAGAACCAGACATGGAAAAATGGACTGGTTCAAAACTGAGAAGTACATCCAGGCTGTATATTGTGACCCTGCAAAATGCAGGGTGGACGACTCACAAACTGGAATTAAGATTGCTGAGAGAAATATCAGCAACCTCAGATACACAGATGATACCACTCTAATGGCAGAAAGCAAAGAGAAATTGAAGAGCCTCTTGATCAGTGTGAAGGAGAAGAGTGAAAAAGTTAGCTTAAAACTCAGCATACAAAAACTAAGATCATGGCATCTGGTCTCATCACTTTATGGTAAATAGTTGGAGGGAAAAGTGGAAACAGTGACAGACTTTATTTCTTGGGCTCCAAAATCATGGTGGAGTGTGACTGCAGACATGAAATTAGGAGATGCTTGCTCCTTGGAAGTAAAGCTATGACAAACCTAGACAGTGCATTAAAAAAGCAGAGACACCACTTTGCAGACAAATGTCTGCATTGTTCAGGCTATGGTTTTTCCAGTAGTCATGTATGGATGTGAGAGTTGGACCATAAAGGAGGCTGAGCACCAAAGAACTGAAGCTTTTGAACTGTGGTGTTGGAGAAGACTCTTCAGAGTCCCTTGGACTGCAAGGAGATCCAACCAGTCCATCCTAAAGGAGGTCAGTCCTGGGTGTTCATTGGAAGGACTGATGTTGAAACTGAAGCTCCAATACTTCAGGCACATGCTGTGAAGAGCTGACTCATTTGAAAAAAAACCCTGATGCTGGGAAAGATTGAGGGCAGGAGAAGGAGATGATGGAGGATGAGATGGTTGGATGGCATCATCGACTAAATGGACATGATTTTGAGCATCCAGGAGATAAGGAAGGGCAAGGAAGCCTGGCCTGCTGCAGTCAGTGGGGTTGCAAAGAGTCGGACACAACTGACTGACTGGTCAACAACAAAATTAATATGCTAATGAGTGCATTGAAAGTGAATAACCTCAAGGGGGGCTTAGGCTCAGTGGTAAAGAATCTGCCTGCCAATGTAGGACACAGCTTTGATCCCTAGGTTGGGAAGATCCCCTAGAGAAGGAAATGGCAACTCACCTGGAAAATCCTACGGACAGAGGATCTTAACGAGCTACAGTTCATGGCGTGGCAAAGGGGTGGACACGACTGAACACAGATGCAACATGAGTACATGGGTATTTAACTTATCCATTCATTCAATTTGTGAAACGTGGTGGTCTGTTTTATATATCAATGACCAGTTTATAGTACACAGTAATTCAGTTGAACACTGATCTTTGTGTTGCTGTGAAGGTGTTTTTTAGATGCGATTTAAGATTTTAAATAGTTTACAGTTAGCAAAGAGGATTATCAAATCTGAACAGGCCTGATTTAATTTTTTAAAAGACCTTTGGAGTAGAACTTCTACTGCTTGACAGAGGAAAGGGGAATTCTGTCTCTGGGTAGAAGCTTCAGCTCATGCCTGAGAGTCCCTGCCTGCTCTTCTTGATAGCTGATTTCAGATTTCTAACTTAGCCAGCCACAATCACATTAGCCAATTCTTTGCAATAAATCTCTCTCTCTCTCTGTTTGTCTGTCTCTAAGAGAGAGACAGATAAACTGACTGATGCAAAATGCATAGCAAATAGATTTGGAGGGATATAATGATAAATACTTTAATGCCTCAGTAGGAAGATGCTTTGTAAGAAGTGGTACTTAGAAAAGATTCAATCTAATGATAATGCACAGGGGAGACTGCAGGAAGAATGTAGGTTGGAGGCAACCTGACTGGAATGTGGAACTAATTCAGACGTCCCAGTTTTATAGAACTGGATGTGGAGTACAGGATCCCTGCTAAAAGAAGCAACAGCCTCAAGGACTTAGAGAAATAACTGAAGTTAAAATCCATTGAAAAAAAATTGATGATGGAGACCATCTTGAAAAAACTGAATCAAAATAGATCCAAAGTAGGAGTCTTGGTGGCAGGTGTTTGGAAGCTGCTAGAGATCAAATCAAGGCTAGAGCAGATTACAGATTGCAAGAACCCCTGATGATGTGGTTCTAGGAATATGCAAAGCGGCTTAAAAACCCAAGGGTGGGATGTGATTGGAAGCGCTAAATCAGGTTAGGACGCCATAGCAATAGACTGTAAATGAATAGCATGCCTTAAGTAAGGCAGGACTTACCATGCGAAATATTGAATGGAGGAAGACGCCATTAAAAAAGAAAAATATTCATGTTCGCCAAAAAGTTACTACATTAATGGAAAAAAAGGAAAGCATGGCCCTCCCAAGATCACAATGTGTTCAACCGTGAGACTAAATGCTCACAGCAACATATCCCTTTGTGACTCTTAACAGAGTAATGATGAACTATGACACAAATATTCTACCATGACTCAGATATTCTAATATCTTATGCCTCAGTCAGGCTGTAGAGATAGCAAACTATTGGGCAATGACTTTATCTGGTCCCTTCATCTGGGTCATAACTTTCTGCTTTTTCATCCTGGTTACCATTCTGTAATGTGGTTTTTGTTTTAGCTGCTGTGGGACTGTGGGGGCAATGACTTTAGACTGCTTTATTCCAATCTAATTTTTCCTTATTTTCTTTTTTCTACTTTATTTTTCTTAATCAGTAACTTATTTTCCAGTATGACAGTAGTTAAGACAGTAAGTTCTCTCATAAGTGGCCCTGGTTGCAGATATCAATAGCCCATTTTTAATTGTAAACAAAACTAGATATTCCAAGCATTGGAATCTTTCTTTTATTCTCAGATTTTGACAATCCAGGGAGATAAGACCTCTGAAACACCATCTTCTGTGTGTGACCTCAAAGATTTGTCGGTGAAAAAAATAACAAATTTAATGAGCTAGGCTCGAAAATGTGACCCTGAGTTTGTATTGTTCATTTGCTTTTTACTGAATCATAGTTGACTTACAATTATACCAGTTTTAGGTATATGACATAGTGATGGGATATTTTTTATGGATTATGTACCTTGCAAAGTTATTATAATATTATTGACTATATTCCCTGTAAAAGGAAGGGGACCAGTGTTGATTTCAACTTACTTTTCCAGAATATTTTTCTGGAATAGTATTAGCTTGAGGTTGGATTATGCTGTACTCTAGCTACTTGTAGACAAATGCTTGTCGGCAAGCATCTATTTGATACCCTTTAAAAATGGAGTAGGTTTAGAATTCATCAGGAACATTTGAGATTAGATATTAGAAAGATTATTAAAGTTTAAAAGTATTAGTAAAGGTCATTGAGAAAGAAAGAGGCATTTAAGAAAAGGTTCTGAAATTTATTTTTCTGAGATGATTGACGTCAAATGCAGTTCAGAGACAGGGCATTTAAATGCCACCTTCTGGAAATATTTGGCTGAATATTTATACATTAGAATATGTTTACATAGATTAGCATTCCACTGTCAGATCCGCAAAATACTTGCGTGTAAAATTAGATCGGAAAAATTAGACAATGACAAATTGTTTAAACCTTTACTTCATCTCTAAAATGGGGAGGTGGTAACACTGCCTCCCAGTTGGAATTCAGTTAGAACACTTACCGTAAATGCAGCTAAAATGTCTAGGGCCATGCTAAGAGCTGTGGCCTCTGCAAGCGTAAGTCGCTTCAATCGTGTCCGACTCTGTGAGACCCTATGGACTGTAGCCTGCCAGGCTCCTCTGTCCTGGGACTCTCCAGGCAAGAACACTGGAGTGGGTTACCATGCCCTCCTCCAGGGGATCCTCCCAGCCCAGGGATTGAATCTGCATCTCCTGCATTAGCAGGCGGGTTCTTTACCACGAGTGGCACCTAGGAAGCCTCTGTGGCCTCTATTCTCTCATAGTTGGTACAGATCGGCACAACGATGCTAATTTAGCAGGCAAACTTTATTTAGTAGACAGTTATTATGGGCTGGGCTTCCCTGCTGGCTCGGATGGTAAGGAATCTGTGTGCAGTGGAGGAGACCCAGGTTCAACCCCTGGGTCAAGTAGATCCCCTGGAGAAGGGGAAAAGCTATCCACTCCAGTGTTCTTGCCCGGTGAATTCCATGAACAGAGCTGGGCTACAGTTCATGGGGTCACAAAGAGTCAGACATGACTGAGTGGCTAACATTTTCATTTCACTTTTTTATTATGAACTAGAGTTTGGAAGATACAAGCAAGATTGGGATTTTTAGCTGAGTATATAAAAATTAGGTTAAAATTAGATGGACAGTATACACTGCTATATTTAAATGGATAGCCAACAAAAGACCTACTGTATAGCGCATACAACTCTGCTCAGTGTTATGTGGCAGCTTGGATGGGAGAGGAGTTTGGGGGGAAAATGGGTACACAGCTATATACATGTGGCTGGGTTCCTTTGCGGGTCATTTGAAACTATCATGATATTGTTTATTAATCAGCTATACCCCAGTGCAAAATAAAAAGTTGTAAATAAATAAATTTTTTTAAAAAGAAAAAAATCAGATTATCATCATGCCGCCACCGGGTAGCATGTGTGGTTTTCCTTTTAAAGCGGTTCTCATGTCTTTTCAAAAGGACACGCCAGCAGCAGCCGAGTGGTGTCCAGTGTGGCGCGGTTCAAGCGTGAGTGCTGCCTTACGCAGGGAAACTTCTTGCAGAATTGCCCTCATCCCGAGTAGTACTGGGAAGCTGTCTGCCTAAGTGGATTATTGCATAGGACTTGATCAATCTAGCTGATTCTCTGAAACCCTCATGCTTAGTTTAATGGTTAAAGTTTCAGGCCATTCCCAGTGAGAGGGAATTATAATTCAGACCATGGGCAACCCCAGGCAACTGAGGCTATTCTGAAAGAGCTGCATCTAAATGAATGAATCCCCTTGCTAGGGTTTCAGAACAGCTGTCACAGCTGGCCTGCTTGGAAATGAATAAATTCTACAGATTTAAAAGAAGAGTAATTTTCCTGGAAAAGGTTGAATAAAAGACAGAAAAGAAGGAAAAGAAAACATTTTTTTGTGTCCTCAGTAATGTTATATCAATTGAAATGCATATTAAAACCAAAGATTAATACTCGCCAAAGATAGATAGCATTAGTGATGCTAATGATGGTGATGAAACAGCATGTCTAAAATTCTTTCAAGAAAATATTCTTGTTTTAAAAATTTGATGAGCAAAAAATATAATCTTATTTGTCATTAACATTACCAAACATTTCCTTTTTATTGAAATATAGTTGACTTACAATATTCTATTAGTTTCAGGTGTTCATAATGCAGTATTTTTATACATTAAGCATCTTGGAAAGTTTTTACAATATTGTCGGCTGTATTCCTTGTGCTGTGCAGTACATCTCTGTGACTTATTTATCTGAGTTTGTATGTCTTAATCCACTTCACTCATTCCCTTCATCCTTCTCGCCTCTGGAAGCCACTAGCTTGTTCTCTGTATCTGTGTCTTTTTGTTGTTTTGCTATATTTGTCTGTTTTGTTTTTTAGATTCTACATACAAGAAAAAACAAAATATTTGTCTTTTTCCATCTAGTATTTCATTAAACATAATACTTCCCAGGTCCATCCATGTTGTTACAAATGTCAGCACTTCATTCCCTTTCTTTTTAACTGAAGTACAGTTGGTTTTCGATGTTATATCAACTTGAAGTGTACAATAGTGCGACTTGATATTTTATAGCTTATGCTCCGTTTGCAGTTATTATAAAGTACAGTCGGTGCTCCCTTGGCTGTATGTTAGACCATTGCACAAATTCATTTTTTTTATTGCATCCTGAATCTCCTCCCCGCATCTGCTCACCTGCTTCCCTCTCCCCACTGACAACCACTAGTTTCTTCTCTCTCCCTGAGTTTGTTTCTCCTTTGTTATACTCATTCATTTGTCTTCGTTTTTAGATTCCACATATAAGTGAGAACGTACAGTATTTGTATTTCTCTGCCTGCTTTACTTCACTTGGCATAAGGCCATCTAGGTCCACCTGTATTTCTGAAAATAGCAAAATTTCATTCATTTTTATGGCTGAGTAGTGTTGTGCAGTATACATATACAAAATCTTCTTCATCCATTCATCTGTTGAGGGACACATAGGTTGCTTCCATGTTTTGGCTATTGTAAATATGTTGTTGTGAACAATAGTTGCATATATCTTTTCTGAAATCCAAAGGAAACAAAAAGATTTCTTTCTTTCCTATGGCTAAGTAATTTTAGAAATGTGCGATTATGTCAAGTTATAGTAATTATTAGGAAAGGATATCATAAACAGTTACTAATCAATACTATACAGAAATAATAAACAGATCAATGAAACAAAATTAAAATTTATGAATATAAATACTGTGGCTTATACTAGGCATTTTTAGTATATGTTAGATTTGGCATTTCAAATTAATGAAAATGGTTATTATTTAATGTATAGTATAGGAAAGCTGATTTTGTCAAAAAATAAATTAGACAACTTTTTCACAATATGTCAAAGATATCACATTATAGTTAACTTCATTAATGCCATAAAAATAGAAAAAGAAAATGAATGTTTATCTGATCTTGGTTCTGGGAAAAACTTTCAAATACAGTTAGCAATATTTTTGGATATTATCTTTTTTCCACCTCTTCTCTACATTCTATCCTTTCCATCAGATACACTGAACAGACACCTGGCTCTGTTTTGCGAGGGATTGTGGCCTACCAAAATATAGAAATAGACTACATCTATTCTTGAATTTCTTTTCTTTCAAAGGCCAAAATTTTGGAGTGAACATAGTTTATGGAGCAGGGGAAAGGGATGGTGGGCCCTCTACCCTCATTGCCTGTTGCCTTAACTCTGAACACAGCACGTGAGCTGGGCACCACTCGGGATCAGTGGCGAATTCTGCCATGGCATAGAGTTTTCAGGCAACTTAGGTGACTGAAAGCAAGGCAGATCCCGTAAAGGAAAAACACGATGTGTCTCCCTGCCCAAATATGAAAAACAATTCTGTAGGTCACTAAATATCTTCTCAGGTACCAAGCAATATTTTCTCATATTATGTGCTAAATTTTATTGATTTGATCAGGTACCAATTTCTGAATATTTAGTTGTTTTCCAATTTGTATTGTAAGTACTACTGTAATATGTGATTTATACGTTTATTTACAAACTCAGCCTCAATTGTTTACTAAGAACAAATTCCTCCATTTGGAAATCCAGAATAAAAAGGTATACATATTTTTAAGTGTCCTGATGCATATGGGCATGTTGCTTTCTGGAAGTGGTTATCTCACTATACTTCTGCCATTATTATCTTTTCCCCCTGCTTTTTGGATCAGTTTTTACTACCGAGGAAGATGTACCTTTAAGTAAAAAAAAAAAAAAAAGTCAGTTTGTAATTTTTTTTAAAGAAATGTCTATTTGTTCTAACATGGGTAAGAGTTTCTAGTGCTTTGTATGAACTTTATCTACATTAAAATATGACTTGCCCATCAAATTTTGTCAAAATGTGCCCCATTTGCCTTTGCCATTTTAGTCCTATACACAACTCTTAAAATTAACGTTAGTTTTAAATGTTGGTGTAAGCCACTCTATTTTTCATATCCTTTTAAAATAATTAATAGTATGCCTTGCTTCCATTTTCATTTAGAATTAAGCTTAAAAAGTGACACATACGGCTTTCCTGGTGCTCAGTGGTTAAAAAAAATAAAAATCTGCCTGCCAATGTAGGAGACACAGGTTGGATCCCTGACCCAGGAAGACCCCACGTGCCGCCGAGTGACTGACTCCATCCACCCAACTACTGAGCCTGCGCCCTAGAGCCAGGGGCCTCATCTCTGCGGCCCTCACGGCCTGGAGCCCGGCTCTGCAGCAGGAGAAGCCTCCGCAAGGAGAAGCCGGTGCCCCGCAACCAGAGAGCGGCCTCTGCTCGCCCGGAAAGAGAGCCAGCACAGCCACAGCCTAAAATAGAGAGAGGAGATTATAAATCAGTGAGGCACACTGTGCTCTACTTCTACCATATTTTCTGTTTTGCTGCTAAAAGGAAATCAATCTGGGACTTATGTCTTTAGGCTACAGTACGAAAGCATTTTTCCCTATTCACTTATTCACTATTTCTTTACTGATACCTATTGATAGCTAGTCATGTGCTGTGTCCTGGGGATAAAGGGAGTGTAAGATACAGCCCATGTCTTCCAACACTTGATCCCTTTATGCAGACCACCAAGAGGCAAGAAGAAACTGCAGAATAAGATGAACGCTACCGTGGTGCTAGGTATGGGGCTAAGGGGCTCAGAGTCTTGTGGAATAGAGGGCGGGGGGCGCTGCTGGGATTCCAAGAAGCGGCACCAAGAAGCGGCATCTAGGCTGAAACGCAGATTTACAGAACTCCCCGCAGGAAAACGAAGGAAAGGGGTTCCTTATGAAAGGATAACATGCACAGAAGGAAAGGCTGAAAAGAAGAAGGTACAGGAGAGATTGTCGCTCTTTCAAGAGGTGGAAATAAGTCAGCGGGATGATGCAAAGAATACGAATTGCAGGATAAAAGCCACAATAAGTTACCAAAAACTCACATCACAGGGAGTCTCATGAGAGACATTAAAGAGATTGGACTTCCTTGCTAAGTGCAAAAATGTCACTGAAGGAAGCAGGAATGGAACATCACAAGATTTTACATCAGCTCAAGTCCCTGAACTAGTGTGAAACTAGACAGCGGTACCACATCTCCCTTGCAGGAATACTCACGTTGGGCTGCTCTTTGTTGAGAGAGAAACACTTTTTTTTTCCCTTTAAACTACTGAGGCTTGAGGGTAGTTATTATAATAGCAAGCCGTTGGCTGTCCACACAAGGTGAACAAAGATAATCCCCATTGTTGAAGTGCAACTCCTTCACGAAGTATTCAAAATGTGATGCAAGATTTCTAAAGAACAACGCATATGTTAAACACTATTGTGATTTTTAAGAAATGTTATTTTCATTTGAGATGTAGGGAGGGATTTAACAGTTATGAGTGTGGGAAATCTTTTTCTTTTAAAGGAAAGGAGGTGTAACAGTGTATTCACTCAGTTGCTCAGTCGTGTCTCCTCTTAGTGACCCCAGGGACTGTAGCCTCCCAGGCTTCTCCGTCCATGGCATTTCCAGGCAAATACGCTGGAGAGGGCTGCCATTTCCTGCTCCAGAGGATCTTCCCAAACCAGGGGTCGCAACTGCATTTCTTGTATCTCTGGCATTGGCAGGCAGATTCTTCACCACTGCACCCAAACTGCAATAGACCTTAGTACACAAAATTGCTAGCTGGGTTATTAGACTGGGAGTTTTCTCTCCTCTTGGATATTCTTCTCAGATGTTCAGTATCCCATATCAGTAATACAAAGGGTCACTTTAAACGATTAAACAATTAAATGGAAAAAGGTGGGCCATCAATCTATTTATCAAGGTGTTTGAACTCTGTGCCCATCAAAGGAGAACATAAATAGTATATTGAAAGATTGCATGCTTACATACAGTAATGGTTATTTTTAAATTCAAGCTTTTTGTACTAGTCGGGTACAATAGTTATTGAGATTATTGGTTTACTGTAGTGGATATGGGGAACTTTTGGCTCCCAGATTTCTAAAGGTCTGTTTTATAGCACGGGCTTCCCAGGTGATTCAGTGGATAAAGAATCCGCCTGCAATGTGGGAGACACAGGAGATGTGGGTTTGATCCCTGGGTCAGGGAGATTCCTTGGAGAACGGTATGGCAACCCACTGTAGTATTCTTGCCTGGAAGTTCCCCTGGACAGAGGAGCCTGGTGGGTTCTAGTCTGTGTAGCTGCAAAGAGTCAGACACGACTAAAGAGACTGAGCATACACTTCTGTGATTAGTTCACTTTGCTGCACAGCAGAAACTAACACAACGTTGTAAAATAGCTAGACTTCAACAGAAAGCATCTTAAAGAATCTGAAAATAGTTTGAAACACTCTAAAAAAGTCACACATATTTCAGACTAATCTCCTCTGCTTCTTTCTAGGACTATTCTAAGAACTGCAATAAGCCATAGAAGACCCACATCTAATATAACATTTATTAGTTGTCACTTATTAGTGATCAGTAATCAGGCAGCAAGTACATATGTCTAAAAATATTTATTTATGGCTGTGTTGGATCTTGGCTGCTGTGCGTGGGCTTTCTCTGGCTGCAGCGAGCGGCGGCTGCTCCTCACAGCAGCGCACAGCCTGCTCACTGACGGCCTCTCTCGTCGCAGAGCGCGGGCTCGAGGCCCGGAGGCTTCAGCAGCGGCGGCATGCGGGCTCAGCAGCGGCGGCATGCGGGCTCAGCAGCGGCGGCATGCGGGCTCAGCAGCGGCGGCATGCGGGCTCAGCAGCGGCGGTGCGCAGGCTGAGTTGCTCTGTGGCGCTTAACGCTTCCTGGAGCAGGGATGGGACTCGTGGCTCTTCACTGCAGATTCTTACCCACGGGACCACCAACAAAGTCCCAAGTACATGCATTTTGAAAGAAAAAAAAATCTAAAATTTCAACTTTGTCATGAAAATTTTCCTTTGAGTTATGAATGTTCAGTCTTGTTGGTTATGTCACCTAATAAACAGTTGCAAAGAGATTTGAGTGCTATACGTCTAAACTCTTGTCTATTATCACAATGTCGTTAATTACGTGAAATGGTGATGTTTTTCTCTCAATGGATTGCATTATTTTTAGAAGGTGCTTTTAAGATATATATAGGCCGTTCATGGAGTACAGGTTCCCTTTTTAATGTCTAAAAATAAGTAGTATAAACAAAGAAGTCAACTGAGGTTGGCAGGTACAGAGAACAGGATTGGTGTTTAAGCTATTGTCTGCAGAAGTAAATTGTACCGACAAAAGCAATCAGCATAGATCAATTTAGCCTGTGGAGTTGACTTTCTGATAAAATACTTCTCTACAGTCCCCCTCCATTTGTATTTGCCCTACAGGTTATTATTTGTTATTGAACAATATTACAAGTCTTAAGGGAAAATAGTAGAATTCATTTGAAGTGAAGCTACACTGTTGTGCATGAAGTACACTCAAATTCTTGCAATTACTCTTCTGACTTCAAGGGTAAGGGGTTATTCAAGAGTTTCTTCTTGTGATTTTCAACTTTAGCGGGTTTGTTTCTATTTCATAACATATTATGTTTATATTCAACAGAAAAAATAGTTTTTAGGTAAGCAAATTCTATGAATCATTATGTCTGAATAACTTTTATTCTTTTGTAAAACGAGCTGAGCATTGTGTTTAGCTTGATACAGCATATAAAGATCCATGAACTATTTGGGGCTATTAAGTGTTGGGGGGGGGTTTTACCCCAGTTATATTTCAGAGATTATGACACATTAGGAATAAGCACTGTATGCTTATTTCTAGGTCATATAGTTATTATAAGACTGATGTCATGATGTTTGTATTACAAGATGAATTGTGTATACATAATGTTATCATTGTCAATAAAATATCGTTAATTACAAAAAAATTTGTGTAAAATTTAAAGAAAGCATGGAGTAAATGATAGCTAGAACTTTGCTAAATACCCGTGGTGGACTTTGCATTAAACTAGGACCTATGTGCTATACAAGTTGAGTGTGACATAGTTGTCTTTCCCATCTTATATTTGGGGAAGACAAAAGGAATGCATGAAAAATAACAAGAGAAATAAGACAACAAAGTAATAAACCACATGGCTACCGACTGGGGAAGTTCGGAGAAAAGTGAGATAGGGAGAGGACTTTATAATTCGAAGAATGTTTCTAAACAATGTTAAAGTTGGTTTGGTGTGATAATGTGAATAAAATTCAGATAATTAGAGAAGACGACAGTTTTGGACTTGTAGAATGCCAGAAGCACGTATATGTTGGATGTGGATTTGTGTCTTAAGGGAGCCAAAGAGTAGAGGAAACACACTTATCTCTCAGTGAGAAAACAGTTCTAGTGACTAGAGTGGGCAAGATCAGTGAAGGCTTCAAAAGCTATGGGCCAAACATATAACAATAGCTATCATCTATTTATCTATCCATCATCTATTATCTATCTACTTCAGAAGCTCCTGACTCCCCAGGTCAATAATAGGAATACTTTTGTGAACTGGAACTGTATTTGAGTAACACTGACAGTCCATGAGGATGAATTTCGATTCAATATACTTTCTGTCCCAGAGCAGTGCTTCCTCCCCAAGCCTGTTCATTTTTGTCACTTACAGTAACTTATGTAATAATAGATGATATTTCCTTTGTGCCAAAATTAACCAGTTGGTTGATGTATGGAAGGAAAGCTACTGTTAATTAACTATCCTATTTTAAACATGGAGTTGGGCACATCATGCATTTTATCATATACTTCTTCACAGCAATGCTTGGAGTTAGACATTTTTTACCATTGAAAGCTAGAACTTAGGGACATTAGGAATAAGTTATCAAGCAAATCCAAACTTCTCTAACCCCAAAGTCTGTGCTTTATTTTATAACCAAGCTGCCACAAAAATTGTGTAGTTCAATTTAGTAGACATATTTATCTTTGCTTCACTCCCTTCTACAATAATATGCCCCCTCTCCAATTTCTCGTAATGCAGATGTGCATATCAATACCAGCTGCCCGTATAGCTGAGCAGACAGTTGATGCAACCAAAGGCAGGCACTTGATGGCGGCTGAGTCAATTGTTCTTCCTTATATAGAAATTTTACCTAAGATACACTGAGATGAATTGAGCTGATATTGATAAGTGGATCTCTAACTTATAAGGCAAAGCCAGAATCACCACCATGAAAAGCCATGGCATGTTGTAAGGGAAACTGAAGTGAAAGCAAAACGTAAAAGCCTTGGATAGGAAGTGCGTCCCCCTAAGAGAAAACGAAACAGACATGGGTTGAGAAACAGAGGAAAGCAGGAGCCTGTGACTTTATTTAACTAAAAGTGTCTTTGTTAGTTCCTCTTGCTTGAACAGACATGACTCTAGGTTCAAAATCCTATTTTCATGGCAAGTTGTGGATTTTATAAAATTTTACAGCATCTTGTGGCACAGAGGAAAAGCTGAGTCTTAGTTTGTATTCATCTCTTTCAAGCAGTTTGTGTTTTCTTAGTGGAAGCTTATAAGTATTGTTGTCATTTTTGTTTGCTTGACATTGCTGTTGTTCAGGGCATCCGTCCCGGTGATCCATTCTGACTTAGGTATGCGGAAATGGCACATTCGTCTGGTTTTATTGAATGAAACTCTAGTAATTTGCAATGTGAATACAGATATAAGGGACTTATACATAAGCAAAAGAAATTACCTGGTAGAAATAAATTTATCTTTGTTTTTCTTTAAGAAAGGGCGTCAATGGTAACATAATTTAAACCAACGTTTTTGCTTTGCATGTCTTTAGAAAAGTGATTATTTCCAAGACTTTTATAGACAGCTATCATGTGTGAATATTATATAAGAATATCAAGACAGTGTATAGACAGTGAATCTAATGCATTTAGATTTAATTCAATAGTAATGGTTCAGTTCAGTTCAGTCACTCAGTCGTGTCTGACTCTTTGCGACCCCATGAATTGCAGCAGGACAGGCCTCCCTGTCCATCACCAACTCCCGGAGTTCACTCAGACTCATGTCCATCGAGTCGGTGATGCCATCCAACCATCTCATCCTCTGTTGTCCCCTTCTCCTCCTGCCCCCAATCCCTCCCAGCATCCGAGTCTTTTCCAATATGTCAGCTCTTCGCATGAGGTGGCCAAATTACTGGAGTTTCAGCTTTAGCATCATTCCTTCCAAAGAACACCCAGGACTGATCTCCTTTAGGATGGACTGGTTGGATCTCCTTGCAGTCCAAGGGACTCTCAAGATTCTTCTCCAACACCACAGTTCAAAAGCATCAGTTCTTCGGCACTCAGCTTTCTTCACAATCCAATTCTCACATCCATACATGACTACTGGAAAAACCATAGCCTTGACTAGATGGACCTTTGTTGACAAAGTAATGTCTCTGCTTTTGAATATGCTATCTAGGTTGGTCATAACTTTCCTTCCAAGGAGTAAGTAATGATAGGAAACCATTATTAGTTTTGGGTGCTCTGTTATGTAATAAATTATTTCTTTAGTGTTAATATAAAATGTGACAGCAATTTCTGAGAATATCTACTTGCAATAAAAGCCTAATTAGAAATGAACAGCATATCTGTAAGGGGGCAATAGTTTTTCATTTCATATGACAATATCACAAGGCTAGAAATATTTTATAAACTGGATATAATTATTTGCCTATTATTTTTTTATTTTTCCTTTCAAAGATGTTTTATGTGAAGGCAGGATGTGTAGATAGAGATTAATGCTTAAATGCTATAGGGACTATTCTGCAGATGTCTGTAGATGACTCTGGGTCTATTTGGCCACATTGGAAGGGGTTACTTTCTTTCCCCTTTTAAACAAATTTAGACCACACTTCAAAGGATGATAGAATAACAGGTGCAAAGAGGAGGGATTGGAAAGAACAAATGCCAAGTTGCTTTGAAGGATTCTGGTGAACTTTATTCCTTAAGCCACTCTGTCTTCATTTAACAAACATTGACTGGGTGTCCAGTCATGGGCCAGCTCTCTTATGTGTCCAAAATAGCTCAGTGAACCAGACACACAAAAATCCCTGCTCTTGCTGAGCTGAGACTTTTTCATGTGTCCATTTTCCCACACCTGATTAAAATGCATCATCAATGGCTTGGCAGCTTTTACCACTAACATACACAATTCGACTGTGTATTTATGCTTCTCCATTGTGTCTACTTAGTCACTCAATTTGCTCATTCTCTCAAATGTTAAGAGCAAACGGCTTGTAAATGCCTAGATTTCCTAGTACAAGATCATTTAACAAAGACCCATGGCAGGGGTACTTCAGAGAACATATGAAAACTGTCATGAAAGTACTAAGGAACCATTTTGAAAAATAGACCGCTTGTAAAATCAGGCAATTTATAGACATAAGTTTTATAAATATAGTTTGGAAAACTGAAAAAAATCATGAGTGTACTTGAAATTCCATTTGCACATAATACTTCATAAGGAAGATGGGAAATAGGCAGCGAATTCAAGGAAAGATAAATGTGGGGATATGGACAAATCCATGTAAAATCTCAGCCTCGACATCAGCACAAAGTCCTTGCTGACTCTACAAAAGACCCACACTTATAAGAGGTAGGAAGTCTCACCGCCAGCTATAGTAATATTACTGAGCCAGAATTAAAATTTCCCCAGAGCAAAATGAAATTGAGAAATTAAGAATATGTAGTTTTGTATCATTATGCAGAGTGTTTCCTGGGTGCACACATGGGAGATCTGAGAGAAATACACAGCACAGCGCTTACCACTGGAAGCAAGAGGCCAGGAAGGATGCCGTGGGTAGCGGTGCTGAGAACCAACCCCAGGTGATCAGGCGCTGCTTCGCACGCCTAGAGACTCCAGAGAAAAACCAATTTCTCAACGTTCTGTAGCTGTAATGCACAACAGAGAGTTCCCGAAAGCGACTCTTAGTTCAGAGAGAAGAACTTCTGGGTCCTGACACCAGACAAGCACAGAGTTCTTGCCAGCAGCCAGCCACCAACATCCACAGCCATCAGGAGGCACTGGTTTTAGGAAAGTTTCACAGAAGCTAGAACTAGCCTCAGGAAGCCTTTGCAATGTAATATCAGGGGAAAACAAAGACTCACCACTTTATATACAATACAATACTGAGAAGCACACGTTATATGTTTGCATGCAGAAAGTGAGGGAAAAGGAAAGTGAGGTCGCTCAGTCGTGCCTGACTCTTTGCGAGCCCGTGGACTGCAGCCCACCAGGCTTCCCTGTCCTCTGCTATCTCCCAGAATTTGCTCAAACTCATGTCCATTGAGTCTGTGATGCCATCCAACCATCTCATCCTTTGTATCCCCTTCAAATACATTTTTTAAAAGAAATGCCTAAAATATAAGTCCCAACAATGAGAGTTTTGTGATTTGGATCCAATTCTCGTGGAAGCCAAAAGGAGTTTTCGGGATTCATCGCCGTGTGCTCCTTTCGGGTGATGGGCGCAGACAGGAGCCCACCAGCCATGCTGAGGGTGTGCAAAATGAGTCAGTTCCGTGGAGACATGACTGGTGGTCATGCCTGAGAGGGTCAGGCAGGCCCCCGATGAGGGTTCAGTCGGAGAGAGAAGCTGTCGCAGCAAGAAAAATAGGTGGAATGAGAACTGCTAGACATTAAAAAAAAACCACGACTTTGATTTTTTCCAGATTAATGCCTCTTCTTTTCTTGAGAACTGTTACCAGGCAAAATGTAACATGACTTCCGCAGTTACGTTTTTTCCATTTTCGGTCCAAAGCCCGCCTTCAAGTTTCTTGCTAACAATATCATTTGCTGTTTTGGTGAGGGACTCACTTGGTGGCTCAAACAGTAAAGCGTCTGTCTACAGTGCGGGAGACCCGGGTTCGATCCCTGGGTTGGGAAGATCCCCTGCAGAAGGAAATGGCAATCCACTCCAGGACTATTGCCTGGAAAGTCCCATGAACATAGTAGCCTGGTAGGCTACAGCCCATGGGGTCGCAAATAGTCGGACACGACTGAGCAAATTCACTTCACTTGTTTATACACCCGAAGAGAAAGTTGATGCATTTACACTGAGCACCAAAGGCCTTAACTACAAACTGTACAAGCACATGGGCTGGTATCTAGACAGCGTAGGTGACGTTAGCCAGACGAAGGGAAGCAGACTTTATCATCTAACCCTTTAGGAAGCTGGGGGGCCTCCACGGGCTTTGGGATAACTGTCCCCAGGCATGAAAGAGTGTATCCTTTCAAAGATTATCGGGATCAGTTAGAATGTCTGTAGAAATCTGTATTAGGAAATGATCTGACAGTTGGTCAGTTTTAATCCAACAGTCACCGCAAAACCAATACAGTATTGTAAAGTAAAATAAAGTAAAAAAAAAAAAAAAGAAATGCCAAATAAAATGAGAATGAAAATAGCAGGCAAAGCTGTCTCCCACGTGTGCTGAGATCAGTTAGGCTCAGACTGGAATCGTCAATTAACAACCCGAGTGACGAAATAAATGGAAAGAAAATAAACCTTGACTTTATGTGTGAGAGACTATTAATCAGTCTCCGGTAATATGTTCATTCAAGTTAACATGGCAATCAGTATGGCAGCAGATATCGGGGTCCGTTTCTACCGCACACACCCGGTAGTTCATGCTTTGGAAACACTCGATCTCCTGCAGGTGAACTCTTGGGCAGCCGCTTTGCTTTTCACCTTGGCCATGAGTTTGCTGCACTGAAGCAAGCAGCACATAGTCTAGAGGCCTTGTTGACCTTAATACGAATCGGTGAGGACGGAGGTCTCTTCTTCTTAGGTAAAAACAAAAACAAAAACAAAAAAAACTGGTGAGTCTAGCGATGAAAGTTTACATCCATCACTTATGTTTATGATACAGCAACAACGTAACAGTCTGAGTGTTTCATCAACAAACCCACAAATGCGGAGTTCAAGGAGACTGCAAGGCTGACAGCGGCAGGGAGACTGCACTTTCCCTATTCATAAAGGGATGCTAGTTCAAGATCCGAGGAAGAAGGAGCTGCAATCAGCGTAAGAAGCCTCCAGTTTACCCGCTTCCTCATACTTCGTATGTAGCAATCAGGATGATTTTGTTTTGAGCATGTGATATTTTATTTCACTTATCCATCAGCTTAAGATAGAAAACATTGTTTGATATCCTGTTAGAATTTATCGAAAGTGAAAATTACTAAACTTAATTTTAACTTACTATGTAATTTTATCTTAACTCTGTATTCCTAAATAAATGAATTCTCTATCCAAATACCATTTCTATTATAATGCTATTGAGCCCTGAAAGTTTGATCTAGCTCTCTAATCTCAACCAGCTCTGATCTCATATAACTAGAGCTTTTAAAGTCTTAACTTTCATGTCACGCCTCTGACATTTATTTTGGGTACAACAGAATGAGCTTAAAACAAAACAAGTGATACTTATATGCAAGGTATACAACTTCTTTCTGGCAAGGTTCTTATCTTTTCAATAAACCATTGAATTTATTGCCCATGTTTTTTCTTTAGAAGAAAACTTGACCTTGTTTCATACCACATTTAGTGACATTTTAGCTGTAATAAAAGGGCTTCTTTTCTTTCTGATAGCTGGTTTCTTTTATAAAATTAAATAGGAAACTTTTCCCTACTGGCATCTAATTCTTATCATTTTCTGCTATTTTTTGTTATTGTCAGAAAGTATATTCTCAAGGCCATCTTCAAAGTTAAATTTACTTAGAAGGCTTTTTCCTTCCTATAGCCTCAGTACAATTTTGTGTGCTCACTGCACAATTGAAAGGAAAACCAAAATTACAGACTAAAGTAGAAAAATCAAGTTTTACAAACGTGAAACAACACTTGTTTACCATGGAACAAGCACTTTTCTAAATAATTTATATATATACATATATCAATATTTAAACGGACACAAGGTGAATCTCAAACTCAGAGAAGATAAGTAAGTTGCTCATGTCACGTGTCAGCCAGGAATTCGGTGATGGAGTCAGAAATTAGGCATGTATTTATTTGCAAACTCTGCCATGTTATGACTATGCCACACTGTTTATAAATATTGCTCTGAATATGTTTCTGATTGATGCAAAGCACAGAATTAAGTAAATCAAATGTTTAAAACATAAATATATGATTCGCATGAAATAAAAGAAGAATTTCAACAGCATGTAAGTAAACCTGTGGAGCTTTCCAAGTGGCAGAGCGGTTAAAATCCACCTGCGACGTAGGAAACCTATCCCTTGGAGAAGGAGATGGCAACGCACTCGAGCATTCTTTCCTGGGGAATCTCACGGACGGAAGAGTCTGGCAAGCCACCGTCCATGGGGTTGCAAGAGTCAGACAGGGCTTAACAACTAAACAGCAACATTTTGTACCATTTTATTTTGCTCAACTATTTATCAAAGTCCTGAGAACGTTTGCTACCGTACTCTGACTTTTTTAAAAAAAAGTAAATATACAGTTGATGCCTTTTTAATTTTCTTGTGGAGGATAAGTATAAAGAATGAGTGTTCTCATTGTATAGAAAGATCCTTAGTCAATACTTCCAAAGTTCCCTGAAATAATAAACCGTTGCTTTTTTGTTATAGATAATATTGACATTTTAAAACTTTCTTGCTGTTATTGGGTGGGTTTGAGGTTAAGCATGAGAGACGTGGGTCAATCCCTGGATCAGGAAGACCCCCGGAGGAGGGCAGGACACCCTACTTCAGTGTTCTTGCTCTAGAATCCCATGGGCAGTGGAGCCTGGTGGGCTGCACAGAGTCGGACACAGCTAAGTGTCTTAGCATCATATCATGTTGTTACGGAGCACATGCCTAATATTGAAGTGTATTGGGAAAAAATTACAAAGTCAATAAAATGTAAGGAGTTCATTACACAATATGCTAATACGGATGTAAGAGATTCTTTGTAAAGTTAAAGAGGAAAAAACAGCCTCAGTAAACTATATAATGCTATATATTGGTTTGTCATGTTTTTAAGCCAGGAGAATGACATGGACATAAACCACTCAACTAAAGAAACCCGCAGATTTCCAGTTAAAATCTTGAAACTACTAAAAATGAAAGGGTAAAATTCCATCATCATGGATGACTGGCCCTGCCAACATCCTTATTTTGAACTTCTAATGTCATTATGCCTGGATTAAAAGAAAATAATTTGTGTGCATATACACTATCTGCACAACTGACTGCTCTATATTTCTGTATGTTAAGAATAGTTCTAATGAAACTTGCATTTAATGCAGTGCTTGTAATTTTTCTTTGAACATAGTGTTGCTAAACTATGAAACATTAAAATATTTTTTCTTCTAAACTACAACAATACTAAAATCAATGTAACATTGATCTATTTATTTAAATTATTTGTTTTAATTAGAGGATAATTACTTTATAATATTAATCTTTTATATGTTCCCTGAATTAAAAGTTACTTTTACTTTTTCCTCTGTTAGTTGAAATGCCTGAGATGGGATTAAGAGGATACAGATTCTATTGTAATTGTTTTGTCTTCTCTGCTGCTGCCGCTGCTAAGTCACTTCAGTCGTGTCCGACTCTGTGTGACCCCATAGACGGCAGCCCACCAGGCTCCGCCGTCCCTGGGGTTCTCCAGGCAAGAGCACTGGAGTGTGTTGCCATTTCCTTCTCCAATGCATGAAAGAGAAAAGTGAGAGTGAAGTCGCTCAGTCGTGTCCGACTCTTAGCGACCCTGTGGACTGCCGCCCACCAGGCTCCTCTGTCCATGGATTTTCCAGGCGAAAGCACTGGAGTGGGGTGCCATGCCTTCTCCATTGTCTTCTCTGCCTCTTATGATTTAAAGATATTGACATCATAGGAACAAGAGTAACAGAATAAACTGATCAGGGGAATGGATTTTTTTAAACAATTCTTATTATCACCTGTATAACCTCAGAACATATGTTATTATAGGGAATTGTACTTTACTGTACTGAGGCGGTTTGGTTGCTAAGTCATGTCTGACTCTTGCGACTGCACGGACTGTAGTCCACCGGACTCCTCTGTGCATGGAGTTCTCCAGGCCAGAATACTGGAGTGGGGTGCCATTCCCTTCTCCAGGGATCTTCCCAACCCAGGGATCAAACCTGGGTCTCCTGCATTGCAGGCAGATTCTTTACTGACTGACCTTCGAGGTAAGTACTTTAAGGCTGAAAATGATTGTAATCAGATAGCCACAGGTGGTTATTTAAAAATGCTCTTTTAAAAGTATTTCCATACAAATTATAAATGTCAGCGTAGAGCCTTTTTCATTGCACAGGCCTAGAGAAAGAAATCATTAGATGTGTAACTTATTATTATCAAGTGGCCCAGAATATATGCATCTGCTGCTAAATGTCATAAGAAGTATTTATTAAATATGAACGTAAATGTAAAAATGCCACTTAAACCACCATCTATTCTCATTCTGGCAAAAGGCGTTTAGCAAATGGCAAACATGCTTTCAGTTTTCATCCAGTGAAAACTTGCTCTACGTTATTATCTTCTGAATTGAATTTTTTTTTCTGAATGATAGCTTTCCTCTGTCATCCAACTACAAAATTCTTGTGGTAATTGTCACGGTGTCTGATACATTGTCCTTAGTATCTTATATACAGTTTTAATTAAATCTGGAAAGCTTCATTTCCACACTACCTCGTGGAACTGAATGGCTCAACATTCTCTGGCTGCAGTCTCGGTATCCAGCTTATAATAGTGTCTCTTGCTGTGTTAAACAGCTATTCAGCCTGTATAGTTGTTGGGCTTGACCTTTTCATCTTCTAGCGTTCAGATTAACAGAAAGTAGAGTGGCTGAGAGCCCTCACTGATGAAATCTTTGTGCTTGCTTCTTAATTCAGAGTATGGTGGTAATGATAGTTCTTAACTTAAGCACAATCCATTTTAAAAGTTCTGTAATTGCTAAATTATAATAATCATGTGCGATGAATGCAAGGGAGGTGATCAGAAAATATACTTTCGTGTTTTAAAAGGATTTTTATTTATCCATTTCAAAGCATGCCTGCTTGAAGCGATATATAGCCAGTATTTCAATTATGCAATTTTTAAGAGGCTATTGCTGCAATTACTTACTTGGAAATAATGAAGAATTTCTCATTCCATCACTTTCTGCAATATGACAGCATGTGCACCAATCTTTGGATATACTGATAATCAGTAGCAGGATATAGCAAATTTTTTGAAACTGGTTATTTGCTGGCTTAAAATAGATAAGTGGAAAGAAAAAAATGTATTTCCATTTATCAAAAATGAATAATTATGTACATTTAGTGAACTTTATGCTCAGTTTGGAGATCATCTCTCCTTTGCAAAGATGATATTCTCAGTCTTCATCTCATTAAAGAAGCCTTGCTTGTGGTTTAACTTACCAAACATTGCTCTTAACCTGGGAGCACTTGACCTACTGTCTCCTTCACCTACTGTAAGCCAGACTAGACTGTGAATGTTTTGATGCTTCATAGATCTTGGCAGGCATATGCAAATTCAAAGGTTGAAAATTACACACTTATAATAAAAGCTTGAAAAAGAGTCTAAATAGTAGTATTTAAAATGCAACATCCAGGACTTCCCTGGTGGCCTAGTGGTTAAGACTTTGCCTTCCAGTGCAAGAGGTGCTGGTTCCAGGTGAGCTAAGATCCCACATGCCTCTTGGTCAAAAAACTGAAGCACAAGACAGAAGCAATATTGTAACAGGTTCAACAAAGACTTTAAAATGGCCCACATAAAAAAATAAAATAAAACACAGTGTCCAAGAAGCGGTTCCTAAGTGAAAAGAGAACTTTACAGTTTCACCTAAACTCAAAGAAGGTTGAAATCTGAGGATCATAATAACATAGTCTGAGTGATATCAAATATACATTAATGAGTTCCCTTTAATATCATCCACTGATTAAATTAGCATATTTAAATAGTATAATCAGTTCAGTTCAGTCGCTCAGTCATGTCCGACTCTTTGTGACCCCATGAATTGCAGCACGCCAGGCCTCCCTGTCCATCACCAACTCCCGGAGTTCACTTAAACTTAACATCCATCGAGTCAGTGATGCCATCCAGCCATCTCATCCTCAGTCATCCCCTTCTCCTCCTGCCCCCAATCCCTCCCTGCATCAGAGTCTTTTCCAATGAGTCAACTCTTTGCATGAGGTGGCCACAGTACTGGAGTTTCAGCTTTAGCATCATTCCTTCCAAGGAAATCCCAGGGTTGATCTCCTTCAGAATGGACTGGTTGGATCTCCTTGCAGTCCAAGGGACTCTCAAGAATCTTCTAATAGATACTGATTAAACAATGAGGATAGCTTAAAAATACAAACGGATAGATAAGATCGCATGTATATTGCCTCGATATTACTTGTAACAAGTCTCACTGAAAAAATCACAGATTTTGAAGTTGAGACATACTTTGAAAAGTGAAATTGTTAGTTGTTCAATCGTGTCTGACTCTTTGTGACCCCATGGACTGTAACCAGCCAGGCTCCTCTGTCCTTGGGATCCTCCAGGCAGGAATGCGAGAGGGGCCTGCCATGTCCTTCTCTAGGGGATCTTCCCAAGCCCAGGATTGAACCCAGGTCTCCTTCGTTGCAGGCAGATTCTTTACCATCTGAACCACCAGAGATTATTTTAATCCCTACATTTTCTAGATGACTAAACTGGAATTCAGAGTTGTTAGGAGGATTGCTGATGGTCACATATCTAAAGAGTAACAGGACTAAGAATGTCGGTCATTGTTCCATTTCCCATGTGTTATTCTGGCCAGCAAGACTTAGTTTAGAATCTTATGTCTATCATTCAATGTTTTGGGGACCTTGGGAAACTTACCTAAACTGTACAGGACCAAGGTCTCCTCATTTGTAAAGAATGAAAACATATGAGAAGAGTTGGCAAATATTTTTAAATGCATGGTCAGATGACATCAATATACGCTAAAAACTGGTAGATATTATTACTCTTAAAGGTCATTTATGCAACCTTGGAAAGTTTTAAATCTACATATAATTGAAGGAAAAAGAATGAATTAAATAATCCTTGGGCTTTCTCTGGATGAAGAGTAAACATTTTTCTATGGTGCGCTTTCTGTTATAGATATCAGCATTTTATGGGACCTCATTAAGTATTTAATCATTTAAAGGAAAAATTCTAACTCAACTCTGCTCCAGTTCTTGGCATTACTCAAGGGTAGAAAGCCTACAAAAGTGTCTCTTTTCTGTAGAAGAGGCGCTTAGTGGGTGTTTGCATACAGGTTTGTGATGAGAAGTTAGTTTCTGGTTTAAAAGAAAAAGCGGATGGCTAAAGAATTCTCTTTGCGAAAGAGAAGGATAGTATGTAGGGACACATAATACTATTGAGTGAAAGAGGGAGATTCAAAGAGAGGAAATGCAACCAGCAACCGACTTTTTAGGAAATAGCTCAGTAATTTTAAGAACACTTTTAATATTAAAATTTATTCCACTGAGATCTAATAATACATATATTGTCATCTTTTTTTTAGCTAAAATTTAGTACCAAAACTTTAGCTGTACAGAGTTATGCCAAGAAAAATCAAAATGACCCTGTCAATAACATTTTGATGCAATGTGAATATTTTGGGCAACCTGAAAGAACGATGCCTAGGACTAGTTAATTCAAAGATTAATGTCTTCCCCGCCCCCTGCATTTTCCAAAATATAATCAGGTGAAGGCTACAGTGGCCAATCAGGGGACTGGCAAAGGGGCACCGAAGGCTTGCCCGTGAATGCCAGCGCTGCTGCCGTCGGCCCCACCCCGCGTGGGTGGCGCGGTCCTGCTCTATTCCTCAAGAGGCTGTCCAGTGCGGCGCTCCCATTAATCTGTGAGTGACAGTCACTCTATGCTGAAAGAGGGTCTCTGACAAACAAAGCAATTAAAACACTTACAGAGAATAGCAGGCTGTGTTTACCTTGTTTTCGATGGCCAATATATTTTGTCTGATGACATTTGAAAGCGAGCATGTTCTATGTATGTGTCTGTGTGCATGTAATATTTACACAATATATATGCAGAGATTTATATATGCACATATATGCTCACATTCGCTCACTCTCTACATAGGTAGACAGATGGATAGAGTGATCAGAAATCACCTTTTACTCCAGGATTGAGGACCACAGAACCACACGATGGACCTTTCTTCCCTAACATTTCATTGGCCATAGTGAGCTGCATAGCCAAGCCTGACATCAACGGGGCAAGTCAGTGTAATTATCTCCCAAGTTGCAGTAACTGAATACAGAACCAAACACAGGGTATCTCAAACATAATTGTTGCTGTTTCTCCGTGTCTAAGTCATGTCCGACTGTTTGCAACCCCCTGGACTGCAGCACGCCAGGCTCCTCTGTCCTTCACTATCTCCCAGAGTTTGCCCAAATTCATGTCCATTGAGTCAGTGATGCTACCTAACCATCTCATCTTCTGCCACCCTCTTCTCCTACTGCCCTTAATCTTTCCCAGCAGCAGGGCAAACATTAATTAAAAGTATGTAATTTAGCCATAGGTGCACAGTTTTTAGGTTAAAACAATTGAGGCATTGTATATCTAGATATCCTCCATGCCTAGGTTTATGAATGTGACTAAATATGTTTGAAAAACAGAAATAAAACTATTTTTGGAAGAAAATATCCACAATGTAAACATATTGAGATTATTATACTCACTATAAATCCTCAATCATACCATCGAATTCTAGAAATTGTAGGGAATTTAGAGCCTGTCCCAATTTCTTACTAATTGATGAAGTTTCAGAAAGGACAACTCCATACAATAAATCTAAGAATTATACTAATATGAATTGCAACAGATTTAATTTCATGACAGTTATTTTAGTCCAACTAAGTTCAACTAAGGCAAAAAATAACTGACATAAATGGCTTCACACTGCAGTACAGCAATTACCTGAGAAATGACGAGGCAGCGTTTCTGTACCACCCCTACCATCGCTCTGTATTGAGGGGCACACTGCCCACATCACGTACATGAGAGACTAGGATATACGATCTCTGTGAGAAGCGGCAAATAGACGGGGAAACAGTGAGTGACTTTATATTTTTGGGCTCCAAAATCACTGCAGATGGTGACTGCAACCATGAAATTAAAAGATGATTGCTCCTTGGAAGAAAAGTTATGACCAAGCTAGATAGCATATTCAAAAGCAGAGACATTACTTTGTTGACAAAGGTCCGTCTAGTCAAGGCTATGGTTTTTCCAGTGGTCATGGATGAATGTGAGAATTGGACTATAAAGAAACCTGAACACTGAAGAATTGATGCGTTTGAACTGTGGTGTTGGAGAAGACTGTTGAGAGTCCCTTGGACTGCAAGGAGATCCAACCAGTCCATCCTAAAGGAGAGCAGTCCTGGGTGTTCTTTGGAAGGACTGATGCTAAAGCTGAAACTGCAATACTTTGGCCACCTGATGTGAAGAACTGACTCATTTGAAAAGACCCTGATGCTGGGAAAGATTGAGGGCAGCCGGAGAAGGGGACGACAGAGGATGAGATGGCTGGATGGCATCACTGACTCAATGGACATGAGTTTGGGTAAACTCCGGAAGTTGATGATGGACACAGAGGCCTGGTGTGCTGCAGTCCACGGGGTCACAAAGAGTCGGACACGACTGAGCAACTGAACTGAACTGAGCTGAGAATCGGGAGTAGCAGCGGCCTCTGCCCCAACCTTCCACTCTATTACCAGTTGCATTTTTATTTATCGATATAGAAACAGTACATCTCTGAGTATAAATTGATTGGAGGGAGGGAAGAATGAAATTCTAGAATGTATTGAGAGCCATGTATCTCAAAGCAATATATATGTAGGTGGAAAGAAGAAAACAAAAAAGTGAATTAGCTTTTCGGCATCCACAAAGTATGAAACCCTGTGTCAAGACAAAGTGGGAGGAAAGGCATGCCTAGCTCCTGCATTCTTGAATATCTGGAGAGTAAAAGCATGGTGCCAATATTGTGAACAAGTGCATATTTGCAAGTGGGACCCAGAGAACTCCGGCTGGTACTTTTGAAGCAGAGACATAAAGAATGAGAGAGGACAAGCTAAGTGGAATGAGGCAGGAAATGGAAGAGAGGGCCAGGAGCCCACAACCACAGGGTGAGAACCAGAAGCAGCAGGCAGCACGGATTACAAAATAAACAGTACTGAGGACGGCCAGCATGGAGGGCGAGCAGAGACGGAGGTGAAGTCCAGCTGAGAAAGCAGAAACAACAAATAGTTCAACCTATGGTGGGTGTAATGAGCTGGAAAGGGTACAGTATTCTCACACTATATCATAAGCGAATTTACTCCAATCCTCAGTTCAGTTCAGTTCAGTCCCTTAGTCGTGTCCGACTCTTTGCAACCCCATGGACTGCAGCATGCCAGGCTTCCCTGTCCATCACTGACTCCCAGGGCTTACTCAAAGTCAAGTCCATTTAGTCGGTGATGCCCATCCAACCATCTCATCCTCTGTTATCCCCTTCTCCTCCTGCCTTCAATCTTTCCCAGCATCAGGGTCTTTTCCAGTGAGTCAGTTCTTTGCATCAGGTGGCCAAAATATTGGACTTTCAGGCTCAGCATCAGTCCTTCCAATAAATATTCAGGAGTGATCGCCTTTAGGATGGACTGGTTGGATCTCCTTGCAGTCCAAGGGACTCTCAAGAGTCTTCTCCAACACCACAGTTCAATCCTAGGAATCAGGAAATGTCTCCATCAAAACATGGTACATACAGTGAGAAATCAGTGAAGAACATACCGGAGTGAAACGTACTATTCTACGTGCGTGGGGATAACACGTTCACAGGTTGCATCCCCGAGAAATAGAAAAGCAGGTTACAGGAAGTGACCTTGGCATTGACACCCGTTGAAGGGAAGAGAGAGAAATTGGAATGAGCAGGATTCAAGCTGTGATGCGGTTTCAGCAGAAACCTCGTCCAGTCCTTTCGGGGCCTCTGAAGTACTAATCCACTTTAGAAATTGTCCTGCGCTAAGCTTAGAAAGTCAAACTTTTATATCTTCTTCTCAACGAGTAGTTAGGTCCGGCTTTTCAGCCCACCCTACCGCAAAGGGGGCGTGTCTTTGAGTGATGTTATGCTTTTCAGTTCTTGCAGTGTCTGAAGAGGGCTAACAGTTGAGACCATGCCTCTGGTGACAACTCCCGAAGCTGAAGCAATGAATCTTCCATTTCTAGGATAGGATCTGGGCAACACCTCAAAGTACCCACCCTACTTTATTGGAAAGATTGGGAGCTAATTTAATATAATGAAAGAAACCTGGGAAGCCTGGCTAAGAGAGAATATAAAGGATAGGGGTAGAACGTAAGACTGGAAACAACGTTAGGAGCTGGATCAGGAAAGTGAAAGTGCAGTAGCTCAGTCGTGTCCGACTCTTTGCGACCCCATGGACTGTAGCCTACCAGGCTCCTCCATCCATGGGATTTTCCAGGCAAGAGTGCTGGAAGGAATTTGCAAACAGCGTCATGAGTCTGGACTTCAGTTTAGAGACAAAGTGAAGCCAGTGAAGAATAGGAGTGACATGCTTAGATTTGAAATTAATGGTCCATTTTGCAGCTTTGTGGAAAATAGATTGGAAGGGGCCAGTAGTAATTCTGAGTAACCAGTATAACCAAAGCCTCAGTGAGAGACAGTTGAATCCTAGAAATATAATTCTACTCGGGGAATATCACAGTCCATACATTGATCTAAATGACTGTCAGATGTTTCTCCAGTAAAGATGAATCCATTTGGAATTTGCAGAGAACTGCAATTTGGGGTCTGCAACTATGGTGAACCGCGTGCAAGTCCCTGCCCAGCAAAGGGAGGGAACGCTTACAGAGAGGAAAAGGGAACTGGGAGCGCCGTAGCAACCCAGGTCATGACTTTTCAGTGGCCGAGTCTCTCCAGGAGAGAGGAGTCTCTCTTCTTTCTGTTGAGCTTTGTTATCGTTATAGGCTTGAGAGCTCCCCCTCTGGTCTCCCAACTCTACTTAATTGAAGTTTCTGTTTATTAAGTGTTTACATATATATGGTCTGATGTGGGCTTCCCAGCTGGCACTAGTGATAAAGAACCTGCCTGCCAAAGCAGGAGATGTAAGAGACGTGGGTTTGATCCCTGGGTTGGGAAGATCCCCTGGAGGAGGAGGTTGCAACCCACTCCAGTGTTCTTGCCTGGAAAATCCCATGGACAGAGGAGCCTGGCGGGCTGCAGTCCATGGGGTCACAAAGAGTAGGACACGACCGAGCGACTAACACTGTGGTGTGATATTTATGAGCACTTTTATGGGATTAAGCATGCTTATTGGCTGCTAAGTCTAGGAAATAGATGATATCATAGAGGGGATGCATATATAATGGGGAATGTGGAGATCCTGGGAAAGAAACCAGATGTACTCCAACATTTCTTGGTCAGGAAGGAGAGGGAGACTGGCAACTAGAAATCCAATGCAGTTAAAGGCAGGAAAACTACAGTCGGCTTTCACTGAAAGTAAGAGCTGAGAGGCTTTTTCAAGACCTTTAAATAAGGTCTTTTTCAAGTGCTGCTGAAGATTTCTGGAGATGGAAAGAGAAAATGATTAAAAAGACCAAAGAAACTTACTGATTGTTTATGTGCTGGTATTTCTGGTGATAAAATTATAATACTATTGAGCAAGTTGTATTATTTACTGATTTGTTTACTTATTTATTTGTATTATCTGTATAATTTGGGTGTAGGCAAAAAGAAAATAGTGGTGTTTAGCTGGGTAGATGCTTACAGAGTAAAATAGCAAAGGACCTGGGATTTTGATAAGACAGAGCCTGAAATGGTGAAACAGATAATTTAGATGAAGCAGGGTATTAAAAAAAGTGTATAATTACGTTTTGGGGCAGAGCTATCTTCTAAACTGCAAATACAGACAAGTTTGAAACTAACAGCAGGACTTCAAATTAAACATGGCAGACCAAATACACCTGTTTACCTGAGTGCTCCTTGAAATACCATGAAAATGAGAGTAACGAGAATTTTCATAAAGGTGTTAAGCCTATACGGCAAGGAGGGCCTGAGGGAAGAAGCAAGCTACAATAGGTGCAAACCAGAGGAAGCAGAGGAAGCTTGAGTGGTAACTAACTTGGCAGAACTGAGTGAATTACAATTATGTCAGCCCCAGGGACAGCACAGAATTAGGCTGATTCAGGAACTCTGACAGGTTCAGAATTTGGACGTACAAAGCACCTCTAAGAGTGGGACTACAAAAAGATCAGAAAACATAAATATTGGTTAAAATACATCTAAACATTTAAATGGCATTAATTATAGTGTCTCTCCACTCACCTTCTTGTTAATAAGAACATTAGCAAGTCTATCCTTACTTTCACCTACTCTATATCATATCTACACTTTTATCTTGTATTTTAATTATCTGTCTATATTTGAATTTCATATTTGCACTTTTATATTACATTATGACAAGTAAAATGATAATCATTTGGATATTAAAGGATGAGTAATTAGGAGTCTTTTGTTATCCTCATCAGTTTGAAGTTGAGAGAGAAAGAAGGAAGAAGAAGGAGAAGGAGGGGACTGCAACATCAGCTATGTTGCTAATAGAAGCTAAACGGAAAAATAGGAGCTCAGGAGACTTCCCTGGTGGTTCAGGAGTTAAGACTAAACCTTCCAACGCAGGGGGTGTGGGTTCGATCCCTGCTTGAGGAGCCGAGATTCCACATGCCTCATGGCCAGAAAGCCAAAACATAGAAACAGTATTGTAAAAAAATTCAATAAAGCCAAAAAATGCTCCACGGCAAAAGTAAAACCTTAAAACCAAAAAAGGAAATAGAAGGCCAGAGTCTAATTAGCTCACAGTAGACTGAACAGGACTCATGTCTATTGGGTGTGTGAGTAGACTGCATGGAGAGAGCCGAGCAGCACGCCCCTTCTCTGAAAGTCGAGGGAGGAAGAAGTTGAGGAAGGAAAATGCTGAGATCAGCATAAGCAATCCGTCCTCCGAGGCATGCCACTTGGATACCGCGGAGTGCCGAGGAAAGGAGAGAATCTGGGAGTGTTTCTCCCTTAGTTTCCACATTTAAGAAGTCAAGTGATAATTCCTATTCTTCTTTAGCAAATTAGGGTAGGGGAAAGTATCCCTCCAGTTACAAAGCTAAATAAAGGTCAGAGATATTTACATACTACAACTATGTGAGTATTGTTTGTTGCCAAGTCAACTAGTATACTATAAATGTATTCTTTTCTATGTGCCGTTTACAATTTTTGCTTCATTTTGCCTTTGTTTCTTCTTTTGAAATTTCCTTGGACTCTCATGGAGTCAGACTGACTGATTTAAAACATCCTAGCAGTATGAACTTACTCTCCTGATCTGTTATATGTTGGCCACCTGTTGGCCGGCTGACTCATTGGGAAAGACCCTGATGCTGAGAAAGACAGAAGGCAGGAGGAGAAGGGGACGACAGAGGATGAGATGGCTGGATGGCACCACCAACTCGATGGACATGAGTTTGAGCAAGCTCCGGGAGATTGTGAAGGACAGGAAAGCCTGTAGTCCATGGGATCACACTGAGTCAGACACTACTTAGCAACAACAACAAATATTGATACTAATAGTATGTCCTTTGTGCAGTTATTGTGATGATAAATCTAGTTAATATACTTAGAATGCTTAGAACAATGCCTGACACATTGTAAGCACCCAAAGTATTTGCTATAATTATGTCTTTATTATAGTATTTATTTTTGGTTTCTCAAGTCACATACCATTACCTAAACCATAGAGATAAAATTTTTCCTCAAAATTTTCTCCTTGAGTCTCCTGCTCTCCTGCCCAAAGCTGTGTAAACTGTGAAAAATGCCTACAGACAAGGAGCCATATGGAATTTTCCTCATGGGTTTTGTATATCTGATCCTCAATGGTTCTATTTCAACTGATCCTCGTTTTACTGAAGTTCAGTTCAGTTCAGTCGCTCAGTCCTGTCTGAACCTTTGTGACGCCATGGACTGCAGCACGCCAGGCTTCCTTGCCTTCATTATCTCCTGGAGCTTGCTCAAACCCATGTCCATTGAGTCGGTGATGCCATCCAACCATCTCATCCTCTGACACCCTCTTCTCCTCCTGCCCTCAATCTTTCCCAGCATCAGTGTCTTTTCCAAGAGTCAGCTCTTCGCATCAGGTGGCCAAAGTATTTGAGTTTCAGCTTCAGCCTCAGTCCGTCCAAAGAACACCCAGAACTGATCTCTTCTAGGATGGACTGGTTGGATCTCCTTGCAGTCCAAGGGACTCTCAACAGTCTTCTCCAACACCACGGTTCAAAAGCATCAATTCTTCAGCACTCAGCTTTCTTCACAGTCCAACTTTCATATCCATACATGACCACTGGAAGAACATAGCCTTGACTAGAGGGACCTTTGTTGGCAAAGCAACGTCTGCTTTTTAATATGCTGTCTAGGTTGGTCATAGCTTTCCTTCCAAGGAGCATGCGTCTTGTTTTTAATAACACCTAAAGGTATGTGTATGAGGTAAATTCCTGGAGTCTTCACAGTTTACGTGCTGCGTGTGCTCAGCCGCTCGGTCATGTCCAACTCTGCGGCCGCATGGACTGTAGCCTGCCAGGCTCCCCTCTCCATGGATTTTTTTCCAGGCAAGAATTCTGGAGTGGGTTGCTGTATCCTACTCCAGGGGATCGTTATCACCCAGGGATCGAACTGCATCTCCCGCGTGGACAGGCAGATTCTTTACCCTCGCCCTCCGTGGGAAGCCCTCCTCTCACTTTCAGTGATAATGCAGTTTCCATGGTGGGCATAGGATGGTGAAGTTGCTCACTCTTGTCCGAGTCTTTGCGACCCCGTGGACTGTAGCCCACCAGCCTCCTCTGTCCATGGGATTCTCCAGGCAAGACCACTGGAGGGGGTTGCTGTTTCCTTCTCCAGGGGATCTTCCCGACCCAGGGATCGAACCCGGGTCTCCTGCATTGCAGGCAGACGCTTTACCCTCTGAGCCACCAGGGAAGACGGGGTTAAGCCGAGATCCAAATTTGGGTCTGCGTGCCTCTAACATGGCTCTTTTATTTCACACCACCTGCGGCATTTTCCTGCTGGATTTTAACCCTTTAAAATCTTGATTTGCTTATACACGGCTGCTCTGCGTGTTTGCTCCTTTGCTCAGGCTTTCTCCCGCTGCAGCCGGCGGGGGCTGCTGTCTGTCGCGGGGCACAGGCTTCCTGTCGCAGCGCCTCCTGTCGCAGGGCCCCAGCTCCGGGGCTCACAGGCTTCCGTAGTGGTGGCTCGTGGTCTTCAGGGCGCGCTTCGCTAGTTCTGGCGCTGGGCCTGGTGACTCTCCGGCATGCGGAATCCTCCCAGACCAGGGATCAAACCGGCGTCTCCCGCAATGGCAGGCAGCTTCTCACCCACTGCGCCACCAGGGAAGCACAGGCTTTCTGTTTTCCCTCTGATCCCTTAAGGTGTTATCCTTTTTTTCTAACTGCCAGCTTTGATGGTGAGTCGTCTGTTTGCAGTCTGAAAACCATCCGTTCTTAAGAAATCAGCTTTTCTTTTCCTCTTTAGAATCTTTTGGGATCATTTTTATCATTGAGGATATGAAATGTCAGACTCTGGGTCACTTATTTTTGTTCCTCCTGATCGATAGCTTATAGGATATTCATTCTGATGCTGAACATCTCTCCTCAGCCTTGGTATATTATCTTCTAGTATTCTCACACTTCTATTTTGTTCTTAAATTCATGTTAGATAACGTCTCTCAAGTTAAAAAGTAAATCCTTGCTTGCTGTATATGTATATATTTTTTAAGCCTTCAAAGAATACCTCTATTTTATTTCCATTTTTCACTCTTAAGTTCTGTTAAAATTTTGCTCTTTGAATTTGAAGCATCTGCTAGGTGGGCTGACTGCTCACCAGAATTCTAGGTGATGTTGTCTTAACTCTGCCTCCCCAGAATTAGTTGGACTTTTTCGTCATTGATGGCTTTCATTCTATTTTTTATTTTAAGATTGTATTTTTCTTTGTATCTTTACTTATAATATGACTTCCCTGGTGGCTCAGATTGTAAAGAATCTGCCTGCAATGCGATTACTTGGGTTCAATCCCTGGGTGTGGAAGTTCTCTTGGAGAAAGGAACAGCAAGCCACTCCAGCATTCTTGCCTGGAGAATTCCATGGACAGAGGAGCCTGGCGGGCTACTATCCATGAGGGTCACAAAGAGTCACACCCGGCTAACCAACTAACACTGTCACTTTTACAGGAAAGATATAGTGTGAACATGCCTGCTTAGACTGCCATCTTGACCTGGGTCCAAGCTTAGTTTTAAAACACTGCATGTATGTGGCATGTGGATTAGGGCAGAGGAGGAGCAGAAACTGGAACATGGTTAGAAGCCTGGTCCAGATGGATGACGGTATGTTTAATCAGATTGGCTCCTGAGCAGGTAAAGAAATGGGCATAGACTTAAACAGAACTTTAAAAGTAAAATTAACATTTCTTATTTAGCAATTTAGTATTTGCATAGTTCAGATTTTCCTTCTTAGTTTCAGTAGCTCTATTAGCTTTTATTTTTCAGAATAAAAGGTGATTCGAATCCTTTTTTACACCTTTAAAATAAGTATATTTTATTCTTTTCCAGGAGACTTTATAGAAAATGGTAAACAGTATATGAATATAGAAAGAATTGTTAAACAATTTCAATGTACAAACAGAGCCAGTGAAAGTAGGTTCAATCACTAATCTTTTAAATCTCAGTTTATAAAGCAGTAGTAATTAAAAATTATTTAAAGTCATCTATTATTATTTTCAAGCTCTATTATCTTTCTTAAAGAATAGTAATCATAAATGCACACAGTATTCCACATGCTGACAGATATTGTATTTGAAATTTATGAGAAAGTCAGTCCTTGTAACTCATGATATTACACAGCTGGAGGCAATTCCTGAGCCAGTCTTGGCTAGGTCAAAGTAATATAAGAAGCCTTAGTCCCAGTGGGGCTAGAATGCTCTTGGTAGTTGTTAAGATTCAAAGTTATATAGCTGTGATTCAGATTCTCTAAGTCCTTACCTGTTAACTACCGTGACTATAGATATCCTTTGGGAAAGATATATGTTCATAAGGTAAGGTCAAAAGAAGATTTTTTAACTAGCTTAGATTTGGTTTTAAAATCTTGGTTGGGACCCCATTAGTTCTGGTGATTTGCAATGTATCACGTCAGAGGGTATTACATCAATAATTAATTTTATACCTGATAAATCAATGCTGAAAGTCTTCTCAAGTCAGAAATTCTTCCTGAATAGGAGAACTGCTCAGATGACATTGTTTCTTGAGATTTACAGATGACCACAATATGGAGACAATCCAAAAAGATGAATGTTGAAAGTGTTAGAGATAAAAATAGATCTGATTATTATTAAAGGGAAACCTTTTCTCTCATTGATTTAGTCCATTCAATGTTTTCTATTTGATCCATTCATCCAAGAGTCCAATATTTACGAAGATGGAGTAAAGAAACAGAGGATTCAAATTCCTATTCAACATAGATGTACCAGTGAAATTAAAGTTGACAGGAGGAAACAGAAGGCAGAGGTACAAGGGAAATAATTTATAAATCTAGCTGCATATCAGGCACCATTAGGATTTTTAAATTTGAAGGTGGGTTTTAGGGGTGAAGTGATTTTCAAAACTTCTAAGCTGCAAGTCCATAGACGCGTGGAGGGAGGTTAAATTCAAGTCCATGGTAAATTTAGGATGTTTTGGAATATGAGACTCAGATTGTGCTTGCTGATGATCTTTTTTTTTTGATTAATTTCAAGTGCATTTACTGAAAATTCTTTCCCCAGCGTATACTCTTGACCTCTTTGCTGTAAATTAATTGACCATATATGCACACATTTATTTCTGGAGTCTCTATGCTGTTCCTTTTATCTATTTGCTTTTACACCAATACCACACTGTTCGATTACTATAACTTTACAGTATCGTTTGAAAGCAGGAAGTGAGATGCTTCCAGCTTTGTTCTTTTTTTAAAAGATTTCTCTGGCTATTCAGAATATTCATGGTTCCACACAAAACTGTTCTGCCTTTGTAAGAAATGTCATTGGAATTTTCATATGGACTATGTTAAGTGTATAGATTGTTCTGAGTAATATAGAGAATTTAATAACTCAATAGCAAAAATATTTTTAAAAGGGCAAAGAACCTGAATAGATTTTTCTAAAGAAAACATACAAAAGGGCGACTCTTTTATGAAAAGATGATCAATATCACTAATTATCGGGGAGATGCAAGTCAAACCACAATGAAATATCATATCACACCTATTAGAATGGCTATAAGAGATGACTAATAACAAATGTTGTCAAGGACTTGGAGAAATAGAAACCCTCTTGCACTGTTAGAAATATCAATTCATTCAAGTACTATGGAAAAGTCTTATGGAGGTTACTCAAAAAAATAAAAATAGAGCTATCATATGATTCAGCAACCTCACTTCTGGGTATTTCCAACAGAAATGAAAACAGAATCTCGAAGAGATATCTGCACCTCCATTTTCATTGCAGCGTTATTCACAATAGCCAAGATACTGAAAAAAATGTAAATGCCTATTTACGGATGAATGGATTAAAGATATATGGTACATAACACAATGAGATCTTATTCAGCCGTGGGAAAAGAAGGACATCCTGCTATTTGTACCAGCATAGATGGACTTGGTGAAGTGTCAGAGAAGAACAAATACTGTATGTATGATATCACCTATGTGTAGAAACTGAAAAAGCCAAACTCACAAAAAGAGTGACTAGGATGGAGATTACCAGGGACTGAGAAGTCGGGAGAAAAAGCAAGATACTGATAGGGGAGTAGAAACTTCCTGTTATAAGAATAAATTCTGGGGATTGAACGTATGGTTGTCTCTTGGTATCTGCTGGATTTTGGTTCAAGGAGGGCGTGCTTCTCTGGACCATAGGTATATAAAGCACTTGAACATCTGTGGATTTTGGCATCTGGAGTCGGGGCAATTGTGGTCTCCGAACCAAGTCCCCCTGGATACCAAGAAATGATAGTATTTGTTTCTGAACCAAACACAAAATAGGAGATTAAACATTAGTTATTGATGCTTTGCTTTTGGAACAGATTATTAAAATGAGATTACTGTTTTGGGAGCAATATATATTCAATTATCACCTGTAAACAATACTGACAATGATAACATATATGGATGATTTCTCTTAAACACCTTCTGTGGAATCTACTGAAAAGAATAATAGAAAGAGAGTAAGAACAAGATTGAGGGAGAAAGATATTAAGTTTCAGATTAGAATTTCTCCAAGACACTGTCAAATAAAAACCATATGTAGCATTTTTGCTAGCATCAAATTGGCATAAATATTTTTAATGTGGTGCTTATGGTATCAGTTTTAGTGGAAGGTCTTAAAGATGTCTCTTTCCCTATTGAATTTTTTTCTAATTTTTTATTTTCTTATATTCCATCTTAATGTCAATGGAGATGATTCATTCTATATAATCTTTAAAAGTTTATGTTATCCAACCAGTCCACTATGAGAGAAAATGGAAAACAAATCACATTTTTGCATCTGCGGTATTATACTTTACGGTTTTGAAAATGCAACAGTGGCCACAAGACTGTAAAAGATCACTTTTCATTCTAATCCCAAAGAAAGGCAGTGCCAAAGAATGATCAAACTACCGCACAATTGCACTCATTCTGCATGCTAGTAAGGTTATGCTCAAAATCCTTCAAGTCAGGCTTTAGCAGTATGCAAACTGAGAGCTTACAGATGGGTAAGCTGGGTTTATAAAAAGCAGAGAAACCAGAGATCAAAATGCCAACATTCCTTGGGTCAAAGAAAAAGCAAAGGAATTCCAGAAAAACATCTACTTCTGCTTCACTGACTATGAAGTTGTGTGGATCACAACAGACTGTGGAAAATTCTTCAGGAGATATTAACATGAGACCATCCTACCTGCCTCAAGAGAAATCTGTATGCAGGACAAGAACCGACATGGAACCAGACATGGAACAACTGACTGGTTCAAAACTGGGAAACAAGTACAAGGTTATATATTGTCACCTTATTTTGTTTATTGTTTATTTAACTTATATGCAGAATACATCATGTGAAATGCTGGGCTGGATGAATCACAAACTGGAATCAAGATTGCCAGAAAAAATATCAACAACCTTAGATATGCAGATGATACCACTCTAATGGCAGAAACTGAAAAGGAAGTAAAGAGCCTCTTGACGAAGGTGAAAGAAGAAAATGGAAAAACTGGGGTAAAACTCAACATTCAAAAAACTAACATCGTGGCCTCTGGTCTCATCACGTTATGGCAAATGGAAGGGAAAAAGTGGAAGCAGCGACAGATTTTCCTGGGCTCCAGAATCACTGCAGGTGGTGACTGCAGCCTTAAAATTAAAAGACACTTGCTTCTTGGAAGGAAACCTGTGACAAACCTAGACAGCATATTAAAAAGCAGAGACATCATTTTGCAACAAAGTTTCATCTAGTAAAAGCTATGGTTTTTCCAGTAGTCATGTACGTATGTGAGAGTTGGACCATTAAGAAGGTTGGGCACGCTTTCAAACTGTGGTGCTGGAGAAGACTCTCAAGAACCCCTTGGACTGCAAGGAGTTCAAACTAGTCAATCCTTAAGGAAATCAGCCCTGAATATGCATTGGAAGCAAAGATGCTGAAGCTCCAATACTTTGGCCACCTGATGTGAAGGACCAATTTGTTGGAATAGACCCTGATGTTGGGAAAGATTGAAGCTAAAAGGAGAAGAGAGCAGTTGAGGGTGAAGATGCTTAGACAGCATCACCAGCTCAGTGGACCTGAATTTGAGCAAACTCCTGAAGATAGTGAAGGACAGGGAAGCCAGAAGTGCTGCAGTCCATGGGGTCACAAAGAGTTGGACATGACTCAGTGACAGGAAAACAACAATTCTGCAGATAATTAGTGTTTGTAAAACATGAATCCTTCATCCGCAAATTCTTGACTTATTGTGGGGAATGTTCCTGTAGTAGAATCTCTACATATATCCCACACTATTTAAAATTATTTTTCAGTCTTTTATCCACCTCTTTATTCTGCAAACATGTACAGAGAACGTACTAAGGGTGAGGAACTGAGCTAGGCAATCAGAGTTAAAGAAGATACATTTCCTGTCTTCAAGAGACTTAATAAATTTTTTTCAAAATAGTCAAGTTTTATAAGGATAGTCTGGAAGCACGTGAGATCCTGATAAGGTTGGAAAGAGTAGACAGTTTCTAATCAGTATGTATAATCATTACCTTTGCAGGTCCCCTTTTCTCCCACCCTGCAACACTCCTCCCTATTTGAATATTCAATATATATTTTACATCACATCATCTCATGCAAAACCTGATTTTTCAGAAGAGTCAGTATGTAGCGTGATTGGTATTAATGCACTCCTCCTCTGAGAATACTTTTCAAGCCAAATCTCAAGTTGTAGAAATCTAACTCATAATCACAATCACAAAAATTTTGGTCATCTCAATTAAGTAGGGAAACTTTAGTTCGGGTCTAAATTTCATTAAGCACAGCCTTTGCAAACTGTGCCAGGTAGGAGCTGGTGCATCTCCTGTTGCCTGCTTCTTACCTGTTCCGTATACAGTTCTGTATCCTGAGTTCTGACCTACTACTTTTATAGGTAGTATGAGACCCACTAAAAACAGAATCACACATACACACACATGTAATAAGGATTTTAAAAATAGAGCAATGAGGTCAATGCCCAATGCTTCATGTGTGCATATGTGTGTGTGGGCTCAGTCATGTCTGACTCTTTGCAACCCCATGGACTGTGGCCTGCTGGGCTCCTCTGTCCAGGGATTTCGCAGGCAAGCATATTGGAGTGGTTTGCCAAATCCTACTTCAGGGGATCTTCCCGACCCTTGGATTGAACAAGAATCTCTCCATCGGCAGGAGGATTCTATACCACTGTGTTACTTGGGAAGCCCCAATACCTCATACTTCAATAAATACATTAATTAAAAAAATTGTAATAGTGGCCTATATACTTCTTTGTAGGTTTCTTCTGAATGTGTAGAGATAATCTAAGATGAATTTTATTTTGTATGAAATTATCAGACTTTTAATTTCATCCTTCTGCTGAATAGGTTGATGGACTACATAGCAAATTCAAATACGGAAAATACTATCAAACATTAAGATGATCAAAAGACCTAGCATAGATAAAAGCATTTCCAAGGACCAAAGCTAGAACAATATGAAGAAAAAAAAAAAAAGAAAGAAAAGAATAACTCTATCAGTTTCTATTGCTGCTGTTAATAGATTACAAGCTAGTGACAATGTAAATTTATTGTCTTACAAGACTGTGGGTCAGAAGTCTGACACAGGTGTCTGCTGGCTAAATCAAGGTGTCTGCATGACTGCATGACTTTCTAATGGCTCCAGAAAGCGTCCATTTCTTGGCTTTTTAATGTCGCTAACAGAATCAGTTCTTTGCCATTACAGGGCCAGGGCACCCATTTTCCTGATGTTTCTTGATTGAAGATTGATTACAGCTTCTAGAGGCCACTTCATTTCTCGGCTTGGGGCTCCCTTCCTCCATCTTCAGAACTCAAACAGCAGTTTGAGTACTTTTTATGTCTCATCTTTCTGGCACATTCTTCCTTTGTTTTCTGCTTTTAAGGACTCATGTAATTACATTATACATTCTGGGTAATTGAGGATACATTTCCCTTCTGAAGGTTTGTCTTTTTTAAAGCTATGTTTGCAAAGTGTCTTTCTCCATGTAAGGTAGCACATTCATGGACTCCAGGGACTATTTGGGGTACCATTATTCTGCCTAACATAAAAGTATTGAAAAACCAAAATAATTGTATGTGAATCCAAACTCCTGTACATATTTAGAAAATCCTTGATTGGGGAAAAGGTATAACTCTTCCTTAAATAATTCCAATTATAGAAGTAATGGGGGAAACAGGAACACCATAGCGATAAATATCAGAAACAAGATCTACTGGAAGATACTGAAATTAGTGAGTCAATTTTTAAGAGAAAATAGTATTTTCAGAATCTGAAAATAATCTTCAACAGGTATATTAATTACAAAGGAATATAGCAACCTTATAGTGGAAAACTTAGTAGACATCCCCTTAATTAATGGATCAAAACGAATTTCCTAGGAATAAGATATATCACCATCATATACACCCTGACAGGACACACTGAGAAGGACACATCGTTTATACCATGTTTCTGCCAAAATTGTATTATCTCATTCTGATCATGAGAAAAGCCTCAGAAAACCAAAACTGAATCACTTGGCCAATGCCCTTCAAAATGTCTAATTCACCAAAGACAAGGAAAACCTAAGACCTGTCACAGATTGGAGGAGCCATGTCTTTTTAAAACTTCTTTATTTAAATAAAAATATAGTATGTACATAATCATTACATTAAAAATCAGAAAAATTATTATAGAAAAAAGAAAATTAAGATTATTCATAACCCTATGAGGCACTTTTTTTGGTTATCTTTAAAAAAATGATTTTAGAGAGAGAAAATTAACAAAAATAGTAGAGTCTCCACGTGATTGTCTTCTACTTTTAGCTAATGTTAACTAACAACTTGTATAATTACAGAATAATCAACAACCCAGAAAATCAACACTGGCATAATATTATTTACCTAGCTAGAGATCTAATTTCACCATTTTTTTTGGTATGTTAATTACTTTCTTCATTGTTCCAGATTCTCATCAGACATCCCACATTGCATCGCTTAAATTAGTTAACTTGAGTCACTGTTTATTTTTCAACCATAATGAAACTGTTTTTTGTTGTTGTTTTTTGTTTTCAAGGATAAAATGACACAAATTGGTAATGTGCTCTGATACATGTCAAATGCTCTTTACTTACCCATTCCTATTATTGACAAGTAAGCCACTGGCAAACAGAATTTTTTGTGATAACAGATTTGAGAAAGTTAGCTGAGCTCTATATGAAAGCCGATTTTACCTTCACTCACCTAAAGCATGGCTTCAGGGAAGGCTTTGGTGAAGTGGGAGATGAGTGAGCCCTTTTCTCTTTGGAGCCTACACTCTGGATGAAAGTTATATGGAAATTCAGTCATTTGCAGTTCATCTTGCTCTCCTCATCCCTTGCTGACCTTTCTTTGCCCCTGAGCTTTCTCAGTGCTGAGTGATGATCACGTAGGTAGGAATCATATGGAAAGCATATCATGCGTGCAGTATGCACAGGGGTGCAAGAATTTAATTTTCTTTCAGAGCAAAGCAGCCCTGCCTGTTTAAAACTGATTTCCCTTTACAGCCAAATCTACAGAAGTGTATTGGGAGAAGAAAGTTTTCCACTTTAAATAAATTCTGCTGCTTGTGCTTTACGTGAGGAGATTTGTGAAGTTCATTTAAAAAATTGGCTAAGTAAAGGGAGTTTTCAATCCAAAATGAAGACAAACTAAGGGGGGAAAGAAAGCATAAAAATGTATGGAGATCTGACTCATCCTAGCCCATTAGCTCAGCACCGGGGCTTGCATACATAATGCTAATGCAGGAGAAGAATTTTAAAACCTGATTAGAGAGGAGACTGGGAGTTTAAAAAATAATCAAAGGAATCAGCTTTACAGTACACATCAAAGAAGACTCTTTGTGCTGATGAGAATGAAGAGAAACAGGGAGAAAAATATCGTGTATTTAATCCTTGATTCTCAGGCCATGTGTTTTAAGAAAACAGATAAAAGATTCAAGTCCGACTCGAATGCAGATAAGAGAATCCCATATATTTGGGGCCTGAAAGAAACAAATCTCTTCATTCTTAATGTAATTTCCAACCAGCCGTAAATTTCTAATAGCCAAATACAATCATTAATAATTGAAAATTAATATGCACAGCAATTTTTAATACTTATTTACATTTCTGTCACTTAGTTTTGAATCTGTGGTTACAGAGCTCTTACCCAGGCTCCTTCCAGCAAAGTAAAGAAAAAACATTTCTGTTAAAAAAATATTCATTATTTTTTCTCTGGGTTGCACAGTAGCAATAAGAAGGCAGCTTCCTAACACAGACAAAAAAAGAGTGATGTGCTGTGAATGAATGCGTCAGCCTAACACAATTAGCATAGTTTGCAGGTAATTCTTTTTTTTTTTTTCCCTTATGAGGGAAAAGCATTCCATACCCATGGCACATTCCTCAATTTATGTAGATGAAAATGAGTCATTAGGGACGGGTTATTGTCCGTGGATGAGGAGGTCCACTCATCTTGCAGTAGTATGCCTTTTCCATTTTAGATTCTACACATTGCTCCAAGTTACCCTGCATTGCCTAAGAAATTAAATGTCTTTCTCTGCACTGAGAAACAAACGCAGAGCAGCTCATTTTCTGTTGCTGAGAGGCAGAGCTAGAGCGCAGGTATGAGAAGAATCATTCTTAATATAGATGAAAAATGTTTCCCCCAAAGTATTGAAAATCCCTTTTGTCTGAGCATAGTGGTTCTTAAAGAGAATCTTGCACAATCATTAACGCCAATTTATGTGGGAGGGGATTTGAAAAGACTTTTAAAAAGCCTGGGAAGCTGAGACTATAACACATCTGTTCACTAGCTCTCAGTCTAACTACTCAGCCATTCTCCCTCACCTTCCCGCATCAATGTTCCCATTAAATGGAGGGTGTCCTTCTCTGGGCGCGGAGGAGCTGAGCCTGGCCAAGACTTGGAGCACACACAAGGAGCCCCACTCTGAGGTCACCTGCCTTATCTATCGCCCATAAGAGCCGTAAGGATAATCAATATTAATGGCCATAAAGACTGAATCGAAAACTGTAAATTTTAAGTATAATTTGTATTTGTCAGCATCATAAGAACAGAAGATGATTCATCAGTTTGTGTTACATCCTGTAACCCTAGTTTGGCAGTCACTGATAGAGCAGTTGGAACATCTCTTTGGAGAGTCAAGAATATGTAAGTATTGTGGTTTCCAATCTGGATGTGATTTGGCGATATAAGAGACAGCACAAATGGGCTTTTGCTACTACAAACTAGCATTCTGCAAGCCCAAATGTGGTTTTAGTCTGTTATCTTTAAAAAAAAGAAAAGAAAAGAGCATATTCAGGCGATGTGTGGAAGCTGAATGTTGTTAAATGTCCAATCCCTTAAAGACTTAATTCACTCTATGCAAAAATTCATGTTCTAAAATTCTCTGCAGATAACTGGCTGCTGCTATGTCTGGCCAGGAAAGGGAGTGGTAAGGGACAGATATCTCCTGTATGCAAGGGATTTGGGGGTCCATTAATTTGACAGGAAAATTATTTAAACTCATTTTAGATTTACAAGATGTAAGCCTAAAGTCGATGAGGACAAAGACAAAGCAAAAATTGAAAAAGTACCTAGAAGATTCTCAGTTAATTTTCAAAACATTTCCCAAATTTCAGAAGCTATTTTCCCCAAATCATAAAGCAAATAAGTGGTAGAATTAAATTGATGATTATTGTAAAACTCTCAGTAATTTTACTGTGAACATGGATAATCACATTGCTCTGAATTTCTTATGTGAAGGCTAAGAGGCCGGAGGTGAGGCAGCAATCCTGGACCCTTTCCTTCCTGTGCAGCTTGCTTCACAGATGCCACAGATCGCTCTTCAGGTATTGAAGCTCTGTACCAGGCCGGGACTCAATAGTCCTGGCTTGCATTTTTTCAAATGATATCAAAGAAAGAGGAAATTAGACAAACATTTAAGCCATTGAGACCTGCACAGTCAATTACGTAAGTTTTGTGGGAGAATCATTGTTTTGCATGTGTTTACATGAATGACTGAATTTGTTTTTATGAGCTGAGATAGGGGAAAAGAAAAGCCACTCACAACTAAGCTGTGTCAGTTTTTCTAACAAAAGAAAAATGTTTATGATGTGTAACAAGGCAGAAAGCAGATAAACAGATAAAGAGAATCATATCTATTTCTCTATACCAAATATACTTGCCACTGTTTCAGGATCATCAGCTAAATGTATATACAGAGATTCATGTCAGGTATAAGAAAAGTGAACTCCTTTCACCTGCAGTGAGATAACCTAGATTATGTGGAGAGATTCTTTTGACAAAACTAGATGCAACTAGAGGAAGGCCAACACAGAGCCTTTTATACCATAGCTTGTTTATTAATATTTATTGCAAGAAATTGGCTTAGATGATTTGGGGAGCTAAGTAGGCAAGTCCAAATTCTGTAGGGTAGATTGTCTGCAGTTCACATGTGGAATGTATTCTTCAGGGAAACCTTGGTGCTGGGTCACTCAGTTGTGTCCGACTCTCTGCGGCCCCATGGACAGTAGCCTGCACCAGGCTCCTCTGTCCGTAGGATTTTCTAGGCAAGAGTACTGGAGTGGGTTGCCATTTCCTTCTCCAGGGAATCTTCCCAACCCAGGGGTCGAACCCAGGTCTCCCACATCGCAGTCAGACGCTTTACCATCTGAGCCACCAGGGAGGGCCACGTGGACTCGCATCACCCGCCTGTCCTGCCTGTCCTGTTCCTTCCACCAGGCTTCCATCTCCTCCACCATCCCCCGCCCCACTCCTTCCCTCCAGATTTAATCTGAGGTTCAGTTCAGGCCTCCTGCCTTCTAAGTGTTCTTCCTGACTACTCAGTTTCATCTCTGGGATCTACGGTTTCTTCCAATGATGCCTCAGCCAGCACTGGATCTATGACATGGGGTGGCCTGGGTTCCCCTCCCTGTCCCCAACCCATGCCAAGCACAGAACGAGACCTTCAGTAGAGACTTTCCAAGGCTAAGGCCAAATGACAGTGACACCAACAGGCTCTCTTTCCATGAGACTCCAGACACCTAAGACCACCTGCCTCCCTGCCCACCATGACACCAATCACTGAGGTCTTGGTTCTTTAAAATTCACCACAGTGCGCACTTAAGCTTTAGTAATAGCTCTTCCATGCATCTTGCTAGGAGCCCGGCACTACTCTAAACACGTTTCATAGATTTATTCATCTACCAACACCTTAGTTCTGCTTTTAAAGCTTTTCAACTGATTGGATCAGACTTCAGGATAATCTCCTTTATTTAAAGTCAACTGAATATAGATTTTAGTCACATTTAGAAAATAATCTTTGCAACAACTTGATTAGCATTTTATCAAATCATTAAGGATGGCACATAGAACTGGTCATCATGTCCTGATTGAATAAAAGAGTGATTGCAGGATCAATTAGATCCAGATGCAGAAAAAACTTTGGACAAAATTCAATATTTTTTAGGAAAAGCACATACAGACAGATGAACACATATACACTCAGTAAACTCAAAGTCAATGTCCTATAGACTATGAAAAGTCTATCTGAAAAACAAAACCCAAAGTTAATATGATACTAATGGTAAAAGATGGAAAGATTCCCTAATATGATTAGGAATAAGAAAAGGATGTGAACTCTCAACCCTTCTACTCAGTATTGGATGGAGAGTACTCACATCAATTAGACAAGAAAAATGCAGTAATTCAGTTTGGAAAGGAGAAGGAAAAGTATTTTTATTCTCAGAAGATATTTTACATGCTAAAAATTCCAAGGAAACCACACATATGCAAAGACTATTCTAAGTTCAGCAAGGTTGAAAGATAAAAGTTCAACACTCAAAAAATCAATTATCTCAATGGCCCACCTCCTAGAATAATGGAAATAAAAATAAACAAATAGGACCCAATTAAACTTAAAAGCTTTGCGCAGCAAAGAAAACTATCAGCAAGGTAAAAAGACAACCCTCAGGATGTGAGAAAATAGTAGCAAATGAAACAATTGACAAAGAATTAATTTACAAAATATACAAGCAGCGCATGCAGCTCAATACCAGAAAAACAAACAATCCAATCAGAAAGTGAGGAGAAGACCTAAACAGACATTTCTCCAATGAAGACATACAGATGGCTAATGAGCACACGAAAATGTGCGCAACAGTTCTCATTTTTAGGGAAACGCGAATCAAAACTACAATGAAGTCTCATCTCACACTGGTCAGAATGACCATCATCAAAAATTCTACAAGCAATGAATACTGGAGAGGGTCTGGAGAAAAGGGAGCCCTCTTAAACTGTTGGTAGGAATGCAAATTAATGCAGCCACGGTGGAGAACAGTATGGAGAGTCCCTAAAAAACTAGGACTATAGCTACCATGTGATCCAGCAATCCCATTACTGGGCATATACCCTGAGGAAAAGACACATGTACCCCAATGTTCATTGCAGCACTGTTTATAATAGCTAGGACACAGAAGCCACCTAAATGTCCATTGACAGATGAATGGATGAGGACGTTGTGGTATGTATACATAAATATTATTTTCCAAAATATTATTTTGGAATATTATTCAGCTATAAAAAGGCATGCATTTGAATCAGGTCAAATGAGGTGGATGAACCTAGAACCTATTATACAGAGTGAAATCAGTCAGATAGAGAAAGAGAAATATCATATATTAATGAATACATATGGGATCTAGAAAGATAGTACTGATGATTCCACTTGCAGACCAGCAAAGGAGATATACACTTTGGACACAGTAGAGGAAGGTGAAAGTGGGATGATATAAGAGAATACCACTGAAACATAAACAATATCATAGTAAAATAGACAGCCAATGGAGTTTGATGTATGCAAGTGCTCTGTGACAACCTAGAGGGATGAGATGGGGAGGCAGGTGGAAGGGAGGGATTCAAGAGGGAGGGGACAGATATGTATCTAATGCTGATTCATGTTGATGTATGGCAAAGAAACATTACAATATGTAAAGTAAATATCCTCTAATTAAAAAAAATAAAAATCTAGAAAAACTAAAAGGGAAGAAAGAGAGAATCCTGGTATTTAAGCCAAAAATAATCAATTATGTTTGATTGATTAGCTATTAATCACTATTAACACTAGATATAAAAAATCTGAAAATGAAATATGAAAAAATATTTCACTTACAATAGTCTCACAAGGAATAAAACACAGACATAAATTAAAAAAAATAAGGGAAACTCTTCTCTACTGAAAAAACTAAGGAAGATCTAGGTAAATGAAAAAAAATCCTGTATTTGTGATTTGGGAGACAATGCAGTTAAGATGGTAAGACACCCAAATTCATCTAAATATGCAGTGCAATTTCTATCAAAATTTCAGCAGCTGATTTGCAGAAATAAATAAACTGATCCCAAAATTCATACAGAAATCAAGAGATCCAGAAGAATCAAAATGCCATTTAGAGATTTTATTCAAATTTGTTCAGTGCTTATTGAGGAGTTACCCTTCCTGTTTTCAAAATTTAGAAAACACAGAGGAACCAGAGATCAAATTGCAAACATTTGTTGGATCATAGAGAGAGCAATGGAATTCCAGAAAAACATCTACTTTTGCTTCATTGACTATACTAAAACCTTTGACTCGGTGGATCACAAAAAAAACTGTAAAATTCTTAAAAGATGGGAATGTCAGACCACCTTACCTGTCTCCTGAAAACCCTGTATGCAGTTCAAGAAGCAACAATTAGAACCAGACATGGAAAAATTTGACAGGTTCAAAATGGAAAAAGGAGCACAACAATGCTGTTTATTATCACCTGCTTATTTAACTGGCATGAAGAGCACATCATGTGAAATGCTGGCTGGCATGAATCACAAGCTGGAACCCAGAGTGCTGAGAGAAATACCAACAACCTCAGACATGCAGGTGTTACCAGGCTAATGGCAGAAAGTGAAGGGGAACTAAAGAGCCTCTTGATGAGGGTGAAAGAGGAGAGTGAAAAAGCCGGCTTAAAACTCAACATTAGAAAAACTAAGATCATGGCGTCTGGTCCCATTACCTCATGGCAAATAGATGAGAAAAATTTGGAAGCAATGACAGGTTTTGTTTTCTTAGACTCCATAATCACTTGGATGATGACTGCAGCCATGGATTTAAGACACGTGCCCATTGGAAGAAAAGCTACGACAAAGCCAGACAGCATATTAAAAAGCAGACATCACTTTGCTGACAAAGGTCTGTCTAGTCAAAACTATGGTTTTTTCAGTAGTCATGTGTTATGGATGTGAGAGTTGGATCATAAAGAAGGCTGAGCACTGAAGAATAGATGCTTTCAAATTGTGGTGCTGGAGAAGACTCTTGAGAGTCCTTTAGACTGCAAGGAGATTAAACCAGTCAATTCTAATGGGAACACACACATACCACTACCATGGGGTCGCAAAGAGTCAGACATGACTGAGCAACTAAACTCATGCTTAGCTCATTTAGTAGTGGTATGTGTGTTTTAGATTAAAATAGTAATAAAATCAACATTTTGACTAAAAAGAATTGATATGTTACCAGGTACGATAACTTTCATCAGTATAAGTGCTATTATTTACAAAAAGAGTATAGAATCAAACTCAAAATCTATATTAACAATAATCTTTTTTGTGATTACTTTTGATGTTCACAGAATCTGCAAATCTTCTTTCATCTTAAATAAATAATTGTATCACATATAATGTTTGAAAGTCAGTGGTATCTATACATGACTTTGATTTGTTTTTGACAATATAATTTCCCATGTACAACATTTATTGATTAACTAAATGCATAAATATGAATCATACTTTATTTAAGTGGCTTAAATTAAAAGAACAATTTTTGGTTGGAAACACATACAATAGAGCTAAGCATAATGCTCTAAAATGAAGTTAACCTTATAAGTAATGCTGGATTGCATTTCACACTTTTTTGAAAAAGATTTATATTTCATAATGACCAATAAAAACTAGATTTTAAATGTTTATGTGTGTGTGGCTCTACGGGCTTCCCAGGTTGCTCAATCGGTAAAGAATCTGCCTGCTAGCGCCGAGTTGATCACACGCATCATTTATTTCATTTGTCTTTGTCATATTATGAAAGGAGGATTATTTTCCTGTCTTTTCTTGGGATATCATGTATCTCCATTTTCCAATCCTTTCTCAGAACTCAATATCCAAAATTTTTTATGTGCTAGCAGCATAGGTGTGTCAGCTTTCTCTTAGCCACTAAGTACCGATTTTTGGTAATGACATGATTGAAAGCCCTTTATTCTGTTGAAAAGATATCACTGTCAAATTGTGTTGCTTCTGAAACTATAAAACTTTCCAGGATAGGTAATCTCTTGATCTCTAGATATATATAGCTAAAAAGAACTTCAGTAATTTCATTGCAAGAGATATTATACTTAAAAGAAAACTACAGATATTTAGGGCACCCCAGGAGGCTCAATGTTAAGAACCCACTTGCCAATGCAGGAGGCATGAGTTCGATCTCTGGGTCTAGCAGATCCACTGAAGAAGGACATGGCAACCCACTCCAGTATTCTTGCCTGGAGAATCCCATGGACAGAGGAGCCTGGCGGGCTACAGTCCATAGGGTCACAAAAGAGCTGGGCATGACTGAGCAACTAAATAACAAAAACGTGAGATATTTTAACAGTCCAGTTGGCCTTATCTCTTATGGTTAATTTGGGAATATAAAGAACTTTCCTATTTGAAAATGTTTCAATAAAAAAACATGTATTTTCTCTTGATGAATGACTAAGTGACAGAAAATCTAAGAATATTCTGACTTCAAAATAGTCTGTTACTTAAAATCTTTTTCTCCTTTTGGTACACTTCGTCTGGTGTTAGCCATTTACACTTTCTGATATTACTTTTTTGTTAAAGTAATGAAACTACTTCTTAACCATTTTAGATCATTTAGAAGTAGATAATAAATTATTTCAGAAATAAATTATTATCAAACTAATCAAGTTGTACTGTAATCTGTTCATAACAGTTTTGAAAAGTGATTGGTGCTTTGACTTGAATCACACATTGACACCCTGACTTGCATAAACAGCTTTCAGTTATTTCGAAGAGAAAACCAGAGTTCATCTTGTCTCTTTCACCTGAGTTTCATCAGTACTTCCCATGTGAATAGGAATCAACATCAAGTTGGCATGATAACCTCAGGTTCCGACGAGCAATTTTAGGAAGACTTGATATTGGTATCAAGATATATTGATGCCTATTAAAATGCATTTAGAGCATTTCTGTAAACTGATGTTAGTAAACCACATGTTTTCACTTTTCACATCTGTTATATAATAGTAGAGTACTAGGTACTGACTATGTATTATTGCCAAATTCAGACATAAATTGAAGAAAGAAAAGAAAACCTCTAGGCCACTCAGGTATGATCTAAATCAAATCCCTTACAATGATACAGTGAAAGTGACAAATAGATTTAAGGGATTAGATCTGATAGAGGGCCGGAAGAACTATGGCTGGAGGTTCCTAACACTGTACAGGAGGCAGTGATAAAAACCATCCCCAAGAAAAAGAAATGCAAAAAGGCAAAACGGATGTCCGAGGAGGTAATGCAAATAACTGAGAAAACAAGAGACGCAAAAGACAAAGCAAAAAGGAAAGACATACCCATCTGAATACAGATTCCTAAGAATAGCAATGAGGGATAAGAAAGCCTTCCCAAATGAACAATGCAAAGAAACAGATGAAAACTATAGAATGGGAAAGACTAGAGATCTCTTCAAGAAAATTAGAAGTACAAGGGAACATTTCACGCAAAGATGGGCACAAAAAGGAGCAGAAATGGTATGTAGAAGTTATTAAAGGAAGTGGCAAGAATACACAGAAGAACTGTACAAAAAAGATCTTCATGACCCAGATAACCACGATGGCATGATCACTCACCTAGAGCCAGACATCCAGGAATGTGAAGTCAAGTGGGCCTTAGGAAGCATCACTACAAACAAAGCTAGTGGAGGTGATGGAATTCCAGTTGAGCTGTTTCAAATCCTAAAACATGATGCTATGAAACTGGTGCATTCATTATGCCAGCAAATTTGGAAAACTCAGCAGTGGCCAGAGGACTGGAAATAGTTTTCATTCCAATCCCAAAGAAAGGCAATGCCAAAGAATGTTCAAACTATCACACAATTGCACTCATTTCACATGCTACCAAAGTAATGCCCCATATTCTCCAAGTTAGGCTTCAAGAGTATGTGAATTGTGAAATTCCAGATGTTCAAGCTTGATATAGAAAAGGCACGGGAACCAGAGGCTAAGTTGTCAACATCCGTTGGATGATAGGAAAACGTAAGAGAATTCTGGAAAAACGTCTACTTCTGTTACATTGACTATGCTAACCTTTGACTGTGGATCACAACAAACTGTGGAAAATTCTTAAAGAAATGGGAATACCAGACCACCTCACCTGTCTCCTGAGAAATCTGTATGAAGGTTAAGAAGCAACAGTTAGAACCAGTCATGGAACAAGGGACTGGTTGCAATTTGGGAAAGGAATATGTCAAGGCTGTATATTGTCACCTTGCTTATTTAACATATGCAGAGTACATCATGTGAAATGCTGGGCTACATGTAGCACAAGCTGGAATCAAGATTGCCAGGAGAAATATCAATAACCTCAGATATGCAGATGACACCACCCTTATGGCAGAAAGTGAAGAGGAATTAAAGAGCCTCCTGATTAAAGTGAAAAGGAGAGTGAAAAAGCTGGCTTAAAATTCAACACTCAAAAAACAAGATTATGGCATCCAGTCCCATCACTTCATGGCAAATACATGGGGAAACAATGAAAACAGTGACAGGTTTTATTTTCTTGGGCTCCAAAATCACTGCAGATGGTGACTGGAGCCATAGAATTAAATGACGCTTGCTCCTTGGAAGAAAAGCTTTGACCACCCTAGACAGCATGCTAAAAAGCAGAGACATAGCTTTACCAACAAAGTCCATACAATCAAAACTATGGTTTTTCCAGTAGTCATGTATGGATGTGATAGTTGGACCATAAAGAAAGCTGAATACTGAAGAATTCATGCTTTTGAATTGTGGTGTTGGAGAAGACTCTTGAGAGTCCCTTGGACTGCAGAGAGACCAAACCAGTCAATCCTAAAGGAAATCAATCCTGAATTTTCATTGGAAGGACTGAAGCTGAAAGTGAATCTCCAATACATTGACCACCAGATGGCAAAAGCTGACTCACTAAAAGAGACCCCGATGCTGGCAAAGATTGAAGGCAGGAGAAGGGTACAACAGAGGATGAGCTGGTTGCATGGCATCACAGACTCAAAGGATATGAGTTTGAGCAAACTCTGAGAGATGGTGATGAACAGGGAAGCCTGGCATGCTGTAGTTCATGGGGTCACAAGTAGTCAGACACGACTGAGCCACTGAACAACAACATTACGTATTAGACACTATTCTATGTCCTATGAGATATCAACTCATTTTGCAAAGTAAACCTATGAGATGGATTCTATCATTAACGGTCTTTATAGATGAAGAAACAAAGATAGTTAAGTAATGATCAAATTCACACATCTAATTAAATAGTGAAGCTCAGATTTATCTATAGGCAGTCTTGTTCTAGACCTCAGATTGGCAAAACATAAAAATACATAACCTTTCATTTATATGTTTGAAGATATTATACACCAATAATACCATTAAATCTTGCAAAATATTCATGTAGAAACTTTCAGGAAGATATATACAAAGATGGCAGACCAGGGCTGACAGTGACATTGTCTATTCATTGCAACTGTCTAAGAGTATATTCTTAATTAATAGAAAGTTGTCGTAGCCCAGTAAGTTTAGTCACTCAATTAAATCTAATGATTTTTAAAATTGATTATATAATTACTTTTTCATTCAAGCTTCACTTTTACTACTCAGTTTTTGATTGAGTGGATGTGAAATTTCTGTGTGCTTTAGATCTCTGAAATCATTTACAGCAAGTAAGAGGTTTTAAGATTTCTCAAGAAGCAGGTTAGGTGGTCTGGTATTCCCATCTCTTTCAGAATTTTCCACAGTTTATTGCGATCCACACAGTCAAAGGCTTTGGCATAGTCAATAAAGCAGAAGCAGATGTTTTTCTGGAACTCGCTTGCTTTTTCCATGATCCAGCAGATGTTGGCAATTTGATCTCTGGTTTCTCTGCCTTTTCTAAAACCAGCTTGAACATCAGGGAGTTCACGGCTCATGTACTGCTGAAGCCTGGCTTGGAGAATTTTGAGCATTACTTTACTAGCATGTGAGATGAGTGCAATTGTGTGGTAGTTTGAGCATTCTTTGGCATTGCCTTTCTTTGGGATTGGAATGAAAACTGACCTTTTCCAGTCCTGTGGCCACTGCTGAGTTTTCCAAATTTGCTGGCATATTGAGTGCAGCACTTTCACAGCATCATCTTTCAGGATTTGAAACAGCTCAACTGGCATTCCATCACCTCCACTAGCTGTGTTCGTAGTGATGCTTTCTAAGGCCCACTTGACTTCACTTTCCAAGATATCTGGCTCTAGATGAGTGATCACATCATCATGATTATCTGGGTAAGTTTGATCATATTCTAAAGGTCTACATTTTTATTATCATTTACATATTTTTGATGTCATAGTTTATTTTCTTTTATATATTTTAATTATTATATTTATGGTTATTTTACTATTTTTATTTTTAATATTCACACTAGTTTTATAAGTGATTTGCATACTGTCTTTACTATATATTTACCTTTCCAGTGAGATTTATTCTTTCTTGTGTTTTCTTCTTACTAAGTAGCATCTTTTCAGCTTAAAGAATGCCTTTTAACATTTCTTGTAAGGGCAATTTAGGGGTGATAAAAATCCTTTAGCTTTTGATTCCCTGGAAAATTCTGTTTCATTTTTGATTCTGAATGATAATACTGAGGAGAATATTCTTGTTTGGAGGATTTTCCAACACTTTGAGTATATCATGTTGCTTTAGCCTGCAATGTTTCTGCTATAAAATCTGTTGATGGTCTTATGGGGGTTGCTTTGTATATAACAAGTTATTTTTCTATTGCTGCTTTTAGGATACTGTGCTTATCTTTAATTTTCAACATTTTCATTTTAATGAGTTAATTAAAATTCATCCCAAGTTCATCTTTTTTGGGACCTCTGGACTTCCTTGATCTGGTTGTCTATTTTCTTTCCCTGATTAGGGAAAATTTCAGTCATAATTTCTTCAAATAATTCTTCTCTTATCTTCTGTCTCTCTTCTCCTTCTAGGTCCCCTATAATAATATGAATGCTGGTCTATTTGATGTTGTCCCAGAAATCCCTGAAGCTGTGTTCACTTTTTATCATTTTCCCCCTTTTTATTGCTCTGATTGGATGAGTTTCACTGCCTTATCTTTGAGTTCACTGGTCCTTTCTTCTGCTTCATGTAGTCTGGTATTGATTCCTTCTCGTGTATTTTTCAGTTCAGTTGTTATATTCTTCAGCTCTGTGATTTATAGTTAATAGTTTCTTATACTTTTTCTATCTTTTTGTTGAAGTTTTCACTGTGTTCATTCAGTCTTCTCCCAAGCGTGGTAAGCATTCTTATTACCATTATGATAAAGTAGATAATTTATCAGGTAAGTTAATTATCTGTTTCATTAAAGTTCTTTTTTTTTTTTCCCCCCCTAAGGTTTCATTTCGTTGTTGTTTATTTTTTCCCTTTGGAAGATATTCTTTTGTTCCTTCATTTTGCTTGACTATCTGTGTTTGATTTTTGTGCCCTAGTTGAAACAACTAACTCTCCCAGTCTTGAAGGAACCCTGCCCCAACTTGGTTGTCTCTGAAACGTTTGTGACTGTCTGAATTGGACTATAAATTAAACTGAGCACAGAAGAATTGATGCTTTTGAACTGTGGTGTTGGAGAAGACTCCTGAGAGTCCCTTGGACTGCAAGGAGATCCAACCAGTCCATCCTAAAGGAAATCAGTCCTGGGTGTTCATTGGAAGGAATGATGTTGAAGCTGAAACTCCAATATTTTGGCCACCTGATGCAAGGAGCTGACTCATTTGAAAAGACCCTAATGTTGGGCAAGATTGAAGGCATGAGGAGAAGAGGACAGAGGATGAGATGGTTGGATGGTATCACCAACTCAAACGACATGAGTTTGAGTAAACTCTGGGAATTGCTAATGGACAGGGAGGCCTGGCATGCTGTGGTTCATGGGGTTGCAGAGTCGGACATGAGAGTGACTGAACTGAACTGACGAAGCCTATTATATTTTTTAATAGCTCCCAGTAGTTGAGGGTATATTGCCAATTGTCATTGCCTCAAAGAGGAGGATCTTAGTCAGAACTTAGTTTCAAGCCAATTCAGCAACCACTTTCAAAGTATGGAAATATACACAGTCCTGTGGGCCTGCAAGCATAAGCCTTGCTGAACGCCATCACCAGGTGATCTGGAGGTATCCCCTTAGTGGCAGTCACAAAGTTTCGAGCTCCAGAGAAGTGTTTAAAACCTTTTCTGAGATACTGGTGAGCTGTCATGAGGCAAAGGGGAGCACAGAGAGGGCATCCATCAGCCTACTTTACCCAAGACCACTGCTACAGGTGCTTATTTGTGTTCCAGACTGCTCTTCAGACCAAGGAACCTGGATAGGAAACTAGGCCTCTTTCACAGAAAGAATAGGGGTGGATTTAGGCAGGCTATTTGTGAAGTGCCCTGTGAGCAGAATCCTGAGAAGAGCTGTCTCTCTGATTGTCACAGCCCAGGACACAAATCACCCTTGCCACGAGGGCCAGGCAGTCAAGGGACCTCCCTGGATGACAGCTGCAAAACCCGGGGCCAGCAGCTATAAAAATTGAGGCACCAGAAACATGAAGAGCTCCCCTCCAGGAGCCACAGGTGCTCTGGAATGCGCAGAGAGAGAGTGTGAAGACAGCGCCAACCCTCTGAGCCTCTGGGAACTGTTGCAGGCGACCTTAGATGTTTGTTTAATAAGAAGCCTACTCCTCAGGCTGAAACTGCGCTAGTAAGCTAACGGCCTCTGTCATAGAAAGACTGAGCTTTTGGGTCTATCGCCTCTGGTACATAAGGGCTCAGTTCAGTTCAGTAGCTCAGTCGTGTTCAACTCTCTGCAACCCCATGAATCGCAGCACGCCAGGCCTCCCTGTCCATCACCAACTCCCGGAGTTCACTCAGATTCATGTCCATCGAGTCCATGATGCCATCCAGCCATCTCATCCTCAGTCGTCCCCTTCTCCTCCTGCCCCCAATCCTTCCCAGCATCAGAGTCTTTTCCAATGAGTCAACTCTTCGCATGAGGTGGCCAAAGTACTGGAGTTTCAGCTTTAGCATCATTCCTTCCAAAGAACACCCAGGGCCGATCTTCTTCAGAATGGAATGCTTGGATCTCCTTGCAGTCCAAGGGACTCTCAAGAGTCTTCTCCAACACCACAGTTCAAAGCATCAATTCTTCAGTGCTCAGCCTTCTTCACAGTCCAACTCTCACATGCATACATGACTACTGGAAAAACCATAACCTTGACTAGACAGATTTTAGTTGGCAAAGTAATGTCTCTGCTTTTGAATATGCTATCTAGGTTGGTCATAACTTTTCTTTAGGGAGCTATTTAAAAACTCTCTATTTATTGGTCATGATCTTGCAGGGCCCATGACTACAGGCTCTGCTGACCACAGAGCCAGGTTATGTATAAGTGTCCTCTGGTAGCAGTCAGAAATTGGGGCACTAGGCAAGGGTACAAGCTCCATTCTAGAAGTTGCTGGTGAACTAGAGTGAGACAGATGAAGAGTGAATGATGATGTCCACCAACCTATGTTCCTTGAGAGTAGTTCTGTAGCCACCGAGACCTGTACCAAACCTGAAGCCTGCCCCGTAGGTCAAAGATCCAATAGGCCTCCCTCATAGAGAGACCATGCTTCAGCCTTGTTTGTGTAGTGTCTTGGGAGTGAAAGCCTGCCAAAACTCTCTGATTATCACAGTCCCATAGGACCCAAGAATACCAGCTCCCCTGGCATCCAGAGCCAGGTGGCCAAGGGGTGTCTCCTGGGAGACAGCCACCAAAATCAAGGACCCAGCCGCTTGTCAAAGCTCCCTTCCAGGAGACATGTTCCCTGGAGCTCAGCAGAGGTGAAATATAAAAATGGCACCCACTGGCTGTAGCAAGGCAGAGGAGGAGCACAGATATGGCGCCTGCAGAAAAAGAAACCATCCCCGCCTACCCTCCACTCCCAAATAGAAAAAGAAATAATAAACAACAGATCTTGATCGAGGCAGAGGAAGAGCGCAAACACAGCACCTGGTGGCTAGAGTGAGGCAGCAGCGGAGCGTAAGGGCGGAGCCGGAAGAAAACGGAATGGCGCCCCGGGGCGACCGCGGAGCCGGCACCGAGATGGCCGCCGCCGTCTCCGTTCCCGCGGAGGGGTCCAGCGGCCCCCAGCGTGTACCGAGGGCGACCCCTCCGGCCAGGCTTTACCGTAAGCAAGTGAACCTCTTCCACTCGAAGTCTGTGTACAGTTGGCTGCCTTTGAGCTGGGAGCGGCGCCCTGCGTGGGTGCGTCCAAGCTCGCGAGCTTCCTTTAAGCTAGCCGACAAATCTCTTCCAGTGGGACTTGTGGTCTGGCCATGGAGGGCAGGGCACGCTTCCCGTTTCTCCTTCTGACGCTGAACCTATCAAGTTTTCTCCATCTCTTCGTGCCTGTTTCTCCATACTTCTTAAAGTGGCATTTTACACGTCATCCTCTTAGGGAGAGAGAGAGAGAGAAGCTGATTGAGACTTAAGGAACAAGATTTACAAAGCATGTTATGCTGTTTACATCAATCTGCTATAATAGGGATTGATAAGGCAAGAACTAGCTTGGCAAGCCTTGCCAAATTCCACAGAATTTCTGAATATATCACAATCTTAATAAATTTCCATCTTTTTTATTTCCTATAACAAGCTTTTAGCTTTATTAATGCATTGCAAGTTTGCAGTTTTCATTGTGAATTCTTTGTGCTTATTTTATTTGTTTATACTGGCTTACTTGCTGCTTTTGGATATAAGACACATATTCTCAAGAGTAGAGATTTTGTATATCATAAGTCTAAGGCCCCTACCTCCTGAAACAGCATTCAGGGATTTTAGACATTCAATTGTTATGGAAAGAAATGAAGAAACAGAATATTGCCAGAGGTCTTTCACAAATAGCAACCACTTTTCACATCAAGATTTCTACAATAGAGAGAAAGACAAAATGATTAATCTGGAACTTTTGGTCTCATTCAAAATGTTCTGCATTAATCTGTCCTAAAGAGCTAAAAGTGCCCTGCTAATATCCAGAAGCACCTTCCTTCAGAGCATTGAAAAGCTGAATAACTTCAACATATTAATTCTAGAACACATTGACATCAAGTCATCCCTAAAGTAGCCATTGCTTTGAGCTCTTTTCTTCATCTGCAGGATTTATTTGCTTTTTAGGTATCATTTCTTTCTAAAGTGTTTTAATATTACAAGTGAAGGCCTATATTACTTGCCGTATGAATAAGAGCTCAAAAGAAAATTAGCGTTGGGTATTATGAATGGAGAGAATTTAGGCGTTTATTTGTACTCTTATCCTAACATAGTGGCTGGTACATAGTACATAGTAGTCATTCATAACTGTAGGATATGTATTTTAGAGTTTACATACACTTTTACATACACTTTCATTTGTTATTTACTGCAGCTCACTTATTATTCACCATTTTTGCAATTAAAAACAAACAAACACAGAGTAACTTTAATATGATAGAATTTCTTTGGGGTTAAATGAAGACACAGCACAGACATTTTAATGTAAGAGGAACTGAAGTGAGAAAAGGAGGAAGGCATAACCAGGCATACTGAAGAAGAGCTGTGGAGATGGAAAAGGAGAGTCGTTTAAAAAAAATCTTGTCTTCTCCTCACTCAAAAATATGAAAGTTCCAAAGCCACTGATTCTTCACTTCCTGCTGATACATGTAGAACCCAAACTGAAAATCATACTGTGCTTAGCAAATATCAAATATGAAATGCAGCCCTAATCAGCAATAGACTAGAGGATTGGTAAAGGCTGGTGATGGACTGTTCCTGCCTGTTCAACCACACATTTACCTCTGACTAACAAATGCCATCACTGATTTAACATCTACTGCGAAGGCAAGGCATAATCCCTTGTTAATACTGTATTAGAGATTACAAGCAGCATCACAAAACAATTATTTTTGGACATATAACATACAAAGGTGTTATTTTGTGACATCGGTAACTAAAAGGGGATGGAACAGGCCTTCAATGAGCAAACTTATGTATTATTAAAGTTAAGCTAGTAAAATTAGAGTCTTAAAATTTAAAATGTGAACTGTAGTCCCCATGATAACAACAAACAGAATAGTTATGGAATATACACAAAAGGAAACAAGAAGGGGATTAAAATGTTTCACAATAAAGCATCTGCTAAATATAAACCAGACACTAATAGAGAAAAAAGGGACAAAAAAGCTATAAAGTATATAGAAAACAAATAGCAAGAGACAGAAGTAAGTCCTTCATATCAACAACTACTTTAAATGTAAATGGATTAAACTTTTTAATTAAAAGACAGAGAATGTCAGAAAGGATAAGAAAAATGAATAATCTATATGTTACCTATAAGATTCAATTTAGATGCAAAGACATGAATATGTTGAAAGTCAAAGAATGAGTAAAGATATTCCATGAAAAGAGTATCTAAAAATAAAAGGAGTGGCCATACTAATAGACAAAATATATCTTATTAAGATAATTTCATATGAAATGAAGGATATTATATATTAATAAAATATTCAATATGGCAAAGAGATATAATGATTACAAACATTTGCATATCAAATACAATATCATCAAAATATTTGAAGTGAGAATTTAAGAATAGAAAGGATAGATATATATTTCTATATTAATAGAGAATTTAAGATTCCACTCTCAATAATGAATAAGGCAATCAGATATAACATAAACAGGGAACTTGAACAACACAAACCAATTAGATCTAACAGATACTTAGAGAACTTTATCCAACAATAATAATGTAAACATCCTTCTCAAGTGAAAATGGAATATTTTCCAAGAGAGATAATATGTTAGGCCACAATTTAAATCTCAATAGATATAAAAAGGTAGACATCATTCAAGGTATCTTCTCTGACCACAGAGGGATAAAATTGGAAATCAGTAACAGAAGGAAACTGGGAAATTAGCAGCTTTGTGAAAATTAAAGGATGCATTCTTAAAGAACCAATGGATTGAAGAAGAAATCACAAAGGAAATTACAAAATACTTAGAGATAAATGAAGATGAAAGTATAACATGAAAATCTGCTAGACACAAAGCAGTGCTAAGTGAACATTTATAGCTATAGTTACTTACATCATAAAAAAGTAAGATCTATAATCAACAATATAATTTTGCAGTTTGAGGAACTAGAAAAATAATCAAACTAAATCCAAGCCTGAAGAAGGAAGGAAATAATACAGATTAAAGTAGAAAGACATGATAGAGAAAATAGAAAAACTATAGAGAAAATTAATGAAATAAAAATTGGTTCTTTAGAAAGACTAACAAAATTGAGAAAACGATTAGCAAGATTATCTTAGGGAAAAAAAGATTCAAATGACCAAATCAGAAATGAAAGTATAACATTACTACCAATTCTACAGAAATAAAAAAAGGATTATAAGATAACGCTATGTACACTGACAACTTATATAAAACTGACAAATTCCCAGAAGCACAAATGGACATTCCTCATAATGCTTGAAAATGATAGCATATTTCTAACATACAGTGGGGATGTAAACTAGTATGTTAAGTATGGAAAACAGCATGGAGGTTCCTCAAAAAATTAAAAATATAACCACTATATAATGACACAATTCTATTTCTGGATACTCATTCTTGAGATTCATTCATTTTATTTGGATTGATTGTAGTTCTATTTTAAATGAGCCCTCAGAGTAGTCACCATGTTCCATGTTTGGTACAAGAATTTCCATTCTCCTCTTTCATTATTTGGCTGGAAATAATGCCTTTGTTCCTTTCATAGTTATTTCCAGTTATGTCTGTGGGGGCTGTCATTTCACTTGTATCCAGCTCTTTGCGACCTTATGAGCTATAGCCCGCCAGGCTCCTCTGTCCATGGGATTTCCCAGGCAAGAATACTGGAGTGGGTTGCCATGCCCTTCTCCAGGGGATCTTTCCGACCCAGGGATTGGACCCACATCTCTTATGTTTCCTGCATTGGCAGGCAAGTTCTTTACCGCTAGCGCCACCTGAGAAGCCCTATTTCCAACTGATAGTCATTCTTTGTGAGGAAGTGTTCCCTCCTCTCAGACATAAGCAGTAGAAACCCAGGAAATGTAAAAGTATTCCAGAAAGATAAAAGTATGGAAGTATTTTTCAATTCTAGCATCAAATCATTGACTAACACTGGGCTTATTCTCTCCTAGATTATAACCCATTCCACTAGCTAAAGACTGATTTGTTGTTAAGTAAGAAATGTATGAATGAATAAAATACGAAAACAAAGATAGAACATTTTATTATGCAAGCATAAGTGGAGAGCGATGACTGCCAGTGTCGCGTTATTCTCAGAGGCCCAGTAAATGTAAAGAGGTGGGCAAAACGAAGAGGGCCAGAGAAAATGATTTATGATAAAATATCGGAAAATTATATTCACTTTGGCCGAACTTGAAGTTGTGTGAGGAATGAGTAGAAATGGATCACATATTCTATTCAATTCAATGCCAATTCAAATGTTCACGTTGAAATTGCATCAGTTCAGTTCAGTTCAGTTGCTCAGTCGTGTCCGACTCTTTGCGACCCCATGATTCTCAGCACGCCAGGCCTCCCTGTCCATCACCAACTCCTGGAGTTCACTCAGGCTCATGTCCATAGAGTCAGTGATGCCATCCAGCCATCTCATCCTCTGTCGTCCCCTTCTCCTCCTGCCCCCAATCCCTCCCAGCATCAGAGTCTTTTCCAATGAATCAACTCTTCGCATGAGGTGGCCAAAGTACTGGAGCTTCAGCATTAGCATCATTCCCTCCAAAGAAATCCCAGGGCTGATCTCCTTCAGAATGGACTGGTTGGATCTCCTTACAGTCCAAGGGACTCTCAAGAGTCTTCTCCAACACCACAGTTCAAAGCATCAATTCTTCAGCGCTCAGCTTTCTTCACAGTCCAACTTTAGGCAGTAACCATATCAAATTAAATTATAACTTGCTGGAGAAGATAATATGGTATATAAATCCTTTTTCCTATGCAAAATAGAAGAAAGGCAGAATTATAATAATAAAAACATTTTTGAGAAAGAGTTTACCATGTGATGGATTCTAAGCACTTTCATGTAACAAATTCATCCTTGTAAGAAGTTGATAAAACAGATAATATTACTTTTTACAGATGAAAATTCTGAAGCAGCTATTGGTTAAATAACTTTACTTAAGATCAAATAATTAATAAGTGTGGGAGATAGAATTTGGCACATGCATTTTAACATTCTTAAAATGTGAGGATTTAAAAAATTATGTTCTTGCAACAGAATATTATTTTAATTTAGGTTTAGAATATTAGGGTCTGTATGATATTGATTTTGTAATATTTGTTGAGACATAATTTGTGGTCAACTATGTACTCTATTTTTATAAATATTTTGTATGCTCTTAGATATCTATTAGATCATTATATATTATATAGTTTAAATGAAAATTATATATGGATCTACTGGTAAAAGCTGAATATTTTGCTTAAATAGTGCATATTTTTGCCTACTTTAAAATATTTATTTATCTTTAATTGATTGATGATTGGCTTACAATGTTGGTTTGATTTCTGTCATACATCAACATGAATGGATGAACCTAGAGCCTATTATACAGAGTGAAGTAAGTCAGAAAGAGAAAAATGTACATTTTATTCTTGAGTGATTAAGTACTGAAAAAGATGTGCTAAAGTGTCCTACTAAGCTTTCAGATTTCTGAATGTCTTTTTGAATTTTTCAGTTTGTGCTTGATATGCTTTACTATTAGGCACGTAAAAATTTAATTTTTTCCTGTTGAAATATACTTTTGATTGTTGTGAATTAATCTTCTTTATTTAAAAAATATTGTTGCATTTTTCACTTGGTGTCGTTATGTTATTGCAATCTTAGAGGCCCATTAGTGATTTAAACAATTCTATTTACTTATTTTCTGGATTATAAATTATTTGTATTATTTTCCTCTTGATCTGAAAATGTGGTATATATTTTCTATATTCTCTTCCTCAAGAACAAGACAACATACATTATCTACATATATGTTAATATCTGCTTACACCAGATTCTCATAACACTTCGTCTTTGATCATTATCTGCTGTGTTCAGATTATTGGAATACTATATTTTAAATATACCTTAGGTTTTATTTCCCCAAATTAGATACCCTATTGCCCTGTTCTGTGTTTAATGTTACTACAGATTCATGCAACTGTTTGCAAGTTCTTTTAATACTATATCTTCTATTAGCTCTGACTGTATTTGGTGATAATTATCTTTTTTTTTTTAAGCACATTCCTTAGAAGTTCGTTATGAGGGTTAAGAGAGATAAGCTCCTATTAGGAATGTTTTCACTGTATTTCTTTGTCTGATCATTTAGCTTTTTCTTTGTGCTCTCTGCTGTTTTGAGCTGTACCTCCTGGGTGTTAAGACTCTATATGTAGAAATCTTATGAGCCTTATATTAAGGAAACATTCTTCCATAGGGTCTCTGCTTTTTCCTCTTCAACGTTTACTCACATCAACCACTCAGTATTCCTCTTATAATTTATTGTCCCTGTTCTGTGTTTTCAAGATTATGCAGGTGCAGTTTAATACAAATTCAAATCCCTTGGGGAAATATTTTTTCCTTTGTGTGATTGAAAGAAAATTCATTGAATTTGTAGCTCCTCAAGGACACTAATTTAGTAGGAGGGTCTCCATGGAAACACCTACCTCCCAGGCTTGCCACCCACTACCTCAAGTACGAATCTGGCTTCTCCTTCTGTTTATCACTCTGGCTCTTGCCTCTAGGGATTTTCTTTACTTTCCAAAGTCTCAGTTCTGTATTTAAATTTTCTGTTTCTGGTCGAATTCTGTATAGCCTTCTTAATTGTTACTGAGGATGAGTATCCTATCTGCTTTGCCGTTTTGATTGGAATGTAACAATCCATTCATTTATTCTTTCAACAAGAATTTGACAACATGAGAAATTTGCCTATAATGAAACTATAAACAGAAAACTGAAGTCACATCTCCAGAGGCTTAATATTTAGCATATCATGACAACATATCTGACACTTTAGAGATCGTCCTGATTTCAAATATTTCACCCTGTGTTTGTTTTATAGATCCATATCTTCTTCGGGAAATATACTAACATCATTTTTGAGAAGCGCTCAACTGAAAAACGCTTGTTGCTTTGCTCCTTTCATTTCTCACTGCTGCTTCAGGAGTCAAATATTATCACTACTTACTTCAACAAAAATTTATTTAAAACTTATTTTAACTCCAGTGCTAGGTTCTGCAGATGCAAAGGAGAAAAGAATAGAGAATCTTTCACTGAAGGTAAATTAATATTTAGAGTGGTAAGTAGAGGATTTTTTTTAAAGTGTTAATAAGAGAATACAGAGAAGGACATCCTTAACGATGACTGCAAAGGCAAAGAAACCCTCACGGTGCTCTCTTAGCTTAATTGTGAACAAGTCAACATGATGCCTTCATGATTTCATAAGCAATGGGGAGGGATGTTCGGAGATGAAAGGGAATGTTTGGCAAATTTGAAATCTTAAAGGATTTTATGTAGCTCTAAGACACTTAACTCACCTCATAGACAATTAGGAGTGGTTATTTGGATTCAAGCAAGGAAATGCATAATTATATTTGCATCACAAAAAGCTTTTGAAAGATGTGTTGAACAGTGATGAGATTGGTGTTAGACAGAACTTAGAGCAGCCTCTGTCCTTTAGAGAGAGCCTCAGATTCTCAAGCTTTGAAAATATTTGTTTTGTGAAATTCTAGAACCGAGAACAAGAGACAAGTGGAGATGTCGTGACTTAAATTTTGAGTTTTTTATCATTGCCATATCACCAATATTCTTTAAAAAAATTTTTTTATTGAAGTCTAGTTGCTTTACAATGTTGTGTTAGTTTCTGCTGTACAGTGAAATGAATCAGCCATATCAGAGGCCCCTGAACCTTTATGGCGTCAGGCACTGGTTTCATGGAAGACGATTTTTCCATGGACTGGGTTAAGGGGTATGGTTTAGGGGTGATTCAAGCTCATTACATTTATTGTGCACTTAGTTTCTATTATTATTGCATTCTGACATTTAATGGAGTATTTATGCAGGTGGCCATAAGGCAGAATCAGTGCCTTATGAATCAGAAACAAGCCCTGAGCTTTTTTCCTGCAACTAGGAGGTCCTCTTATCTGGAGGTGATGAGACACTTTGACACCCAGAGTGTATGGGGCTCCCATGAGAATCTAAGCCCACAGCTGCTCCGACAGGAGCTCAGGCAGCAGCGCAAGAGATGGGGAGCGGCTCTAGATACAAACCAGCCTTTGCTTTTCACTCACTGCCCATCTCTTGCTGCACCCCAGTTCCGAACAGGTCACGAGCCAGTACTTGTCCGTGGTCAGGGAGTTGTAGACCATACATATACCCACGTTTTTAAATTTTCTTCTCGTATATTCCCAACATTCTTAAAAATATTAAATATAGCTAGTCTTTGACAGTGTCCTTCTGCCATAAAAGGAAGTTTTCACATTCTAAAGAAAGTATTATTTCAGTGCTAAATAGATACTTTCTCATAAGTCTATCTGAATCGATCAGTGTTTGGGGAATTTTATTTTTCTGTCTGACATTTTTCTGTAGAACCTCTTTAGAGATTCTTTTATTGAGTGAAGATATTGTGTCCTCAAGTTCTTTATCAACAGTCAATAGCCCTTAAAATGATGCATTTACATATAAAAAAAATTCAACTTCGGATCTAACAATTTTGCAAAAGCATTCCCTTATTTATAAATGTCCAAAGTCTGGAATCTACCATGGGTATGAAACTAAAGAAAGGTCTGTCAGAAGGAATATTGCTGGAAAGGATAATTTTGGGTGAAGTATTGATGTGTTAGAGGTCGGATCAAAGGAATTATTAGTTGTTTTTACAAGACTTGAATAGATGAGGAAAAGGAAAATGTGAAGAGGTAAGTTTCCAGGCCTGGGAGAGGAGGGCCCTCACGGGGTTCCGTGAACCATGGGGGCCACTGCGGCCCTGCTCCTGTGATCACTGTCACGTGGGACAAAGTGACCCAAAGGCCGAGAGAAGGTTTCCACTTCGGGCTCATATTTCCCATTCTAGGTCATGTTTAAGATCCTGAGACCGTGAATACCTGCCTAAGAGCACCAACACTGCTCTCTGTCTGTTTAGTTTTCTTCTCTGAGTTTGTCCTCTTGAAGGTGCCCAGATGTGTTTTGTGGAGGTAGCAATGGAGCTTGGCAGTCCCTGCAGGGGTCTTGACACGCATGCTCACATGGTCCATCATGGGGCTGGGAGGGATCTGGAGGGAAGAGAGGAAGAAAGCTGCCATCAGGCACGGAATTGGATCTTTGAGATCATTTTGAAGTTATTTAAACAAGATAGGAATGAAGAGCATATTGAATTTAACAGTTTGAATTATAACTTCAATATTTAGACATATGATGCATGGGCATTTTTTTTTTTAATCTTTTATCCTGCATCACAAAATGTTGGAGGCAGGCCAATGGGAAAACATGAAAGAAACATTTTTCTTACTTTTCAGTTTGTTCTTGCGCATGTTCATCGTAATCACCTCCAAGCCAGAGAGTAAAATTAGACTAATAAAATCAGAACAAACTTCTAGAATCAGGGAACTGGTGCTGGAGAAGCGCTTAGACTCTGCTCTGAATCTTAAGCATGAATCAACTGAATTTTATCCCTAACCATCCAGAAAGGTAGTGGCAGAGCCAAGATAAAAACGCAGACAGCTTTGTATTTCTCTTTGACTTTCATCTTTTATTAATTAGGTTTTTACTTTATATCTCTCTTAGCAGGCTTCTTAATGCAAATAGCTCCTTTTTATTAACACAACTTATCAAAAGTTCAAAAAATCGAAATCACGTAGATACATGTCGGAAAGTCAAGACTCAATAGCTTTTAGCACAGCTGCATTTTTAATTTTGAAAACAATGTTGTTTCTACTGAATCAGTGCTGGCAATTTAAAGGACTGTTAAATGGCATTAGTTAGGTATTCCAATTACTATCTGTAGAAAACATAATCTAAAATTGCAACTATGATTTAATTTTATGTTTACATAACTATTAGAAATTCCAAGAAAGTGTAAAAATATAAACAACTAAAACTTTATGTTCTGTTTAGTGAATAACACACATATTCCAAACAGTAGAAAAAAATTAATGTAGCTCAATTTTAAAAAATTTAATGAATAAATTAAGTCTGTGCTAGTATGTTATACTTGTTTTAAAATTGCTTAAATAATGACATTGCTCCAAAATGAAAAATCTTTAGGGAATATAACTTACAGTTTTAATATCTAGATGAAGGTATTACTGTGACTGACTTATGCAATTCCACTGTGGGTATCATATTACATGTATTACGAATCAAGAACTAAAAATTGCTGCACAGAAAATTATTGCATATTTTCCATGCAAATATCTTCCAACTATTTAGCCATATCTGATTACTTCATTCAATTAATTAAAACTTGATGTCCACTCACATTCATTATTTATCAGACACCTATTTTAATTACAGCAAATGAGGGAGCACTGACATTCATTCTGGAAAATGATTCTGAATTCTGCTCAGTGAAGGGTAAGAGGTCATGGAAATAGAAAGGCTGCTTAAAAATACATCATAATAAAGATGAAGAAAAAATTGTTTCCAGAATCATTACACTAAGATACTCACGTGAAAATATGAAACTTTCTGTATGCATGAGTCTATCTACTTTCTTTCAGCACGTTATGCAAACTTTACTAATGAGATCAACCTTCAACCTTGATATCCTTTTATATGTGATCTCTTTTAATTCTTTTAAGAAGGAAAATAGTCCAGAAAAGAATAAAAAGAGATGTTCCCAGATTCAAGGAATTAAATAAGCTACTAACTATGAAATACTATTTTTATACATTTATTCTTCTGAGTTTATTTGTCTATATGTCTAATAATTTGATCTTAGCCAATTGACTTTAATCTATAAAAACTGAGATTTTCCCAATAATGTTGATGTGTTCTTTTATTAAATACCTTGCAGTTGTTTTAATAGGACCTTGCAGTTGTTTTAATAGGAGGAAGGATTTAGCAGTTGGGCAGAACCTTTGAAAATATTTTTGCCATTTTGAATCTGGACAAAAGACTATATAAATATAAATAGGAAAGATAAAAGTCAGTCAATCACTATGTACTCCAGTTGCCAATATAGCTTTCCTAGCTTTTTAAAGTGGAGAAGGAAATGGCAACCCACTCCGGTATTCTTGTCTAGAGAATCCTGTGGACAGAGGAGCCTGGTGGGCTGCCGTCTATGGGGTCGCAGAGTTGGACACGACTGAAGTGACTTAGCATGCATGCATGCATTGGAGAAGGAAATGGCAACCCACTCCAGTATTCTTACCTGGAGAATTCCAGGGACGGGGGAGCCTGTTGGGCTGCCGTCTATGGGGTTGCACAGAGTCGGACACGACTGAAGTGACTTAGCAGCAGCAGCAGCAGAAGCAGCTTTTTAAAGACCTGCAGATCAAATCAATCTAAACTCTCAGTTTGTTAGCAAAGTAGGGGCATTTATACAGTCAAGAAACAAAAAGGGTAACAGTGGAGCTTGGGTTTGTCTGTCTGTGGAAGGAGACTGACTGGTTCCATTGACCAGGTTGTGGATATTGTGATGCTTTTCCTTGCTGTGTTCAAAAGCAGAGTCAACCTGCTACCACACACATTAACAGTGGCTCTTGGGAATCATAGAACAGAAACACAGTTCATGTAATTTCTTCTGGGTAAATGATTATCTAGAGATGAAGGTAAAAGTTAATCATAGCGTGTGTCTCCTGAAAAGTAATCCCACAGTCATGGATTCTCTCAGGAATCATCCGCAGGACGCCCATGCCAGTGCACAGCCCAAAGGTAATGGAAACCTGGAGCAAGTGCCAGTCTAAGATGCGAAATGTGCCGAAGCCAGCAGAGTATTGTAGTGCTGGGTCAGATTAAAGAGGGCCACAAGCAGTGTGGCATTTTCCTATCTGCCTTCTCCTTGAGTGTAGGCGTCCACGTGACTGCTCTGACCAATGGCGCGTGGTGGAAACGTAGATCCAGGATGAGCAGTTAAGACTGGAACTCCCTTGGTCTTCTAGGCTTCTGGGCCAGCATAAACTTTCCTTCTGGACAGGATGAATGGAGAAGGCTTGTGATTTGATGTGGAAGAAGAGGATTCTGGGGACTCCCTCCTAGATCAGTTGGTAAAGACTCTGCCTGCAGTGCAGGAGACCCGGGTTCGATTCCTGGTTGGGAAGAGCCCCTGGAGAAGGAAATGGAAACCCATTCCAGTGTTCTTGCCCTAAGAATCCCATGGAGAGAGGAGCCTGGTGGGCTACAGTCCTTGGGGTCGCAAGAGTTGGACATGGCTTAGCGACTAAACACCCCCCATACATCTCCCCCAACCGCCCCCACCCCCATCGCCCCTCCAAGAAGATTCTAAACAGGCCCAGGTTTTACTATCCCTGATAAGGCATATGAATGATAGACTATGAGTGACGCTATCCTGGATAACGAAAGCAAGGGGACCTTGAAGCTGAATGTCACTGAGTGACCAGCGTCGGTACCACAGGGAACAGGAAACTCACTCACTGGCCCAAAACAATGTGATCCGTTAAAATGATTTCAATCCCTAAAATTTGCAACAGTTTGTTACACAACAATAGCTAAAAGGAAATGCTCATGTAGAATTTGTTTTCATTCTTCTAATGTAATGAATTGCCTTTGCTACAAAAAAATACCTCTGCAAATAGTAGGATTAGAGACTTTTTAAGTGTGGAAACATTTGGAACAGGGGAAACATTCAAAAGTGAAATTAGAAAAAGATCTAAGCATAAAGAATAATAAAAATATCTTATTGTCAGAAGTATTAATCACACTAGTTGAAACTGACTGGCTAAAGAACACTGTCTCTATGTTATAATATTTTGTTTCTTCCAAATGATGTGTTACTTTTAATTATAAAATAAACACAATTCATAACGGAGTTTGTTTTGTCCAACTGCTTGCCTTTCACTACAGGTCACATAAGACTTTCTAAAGGTTTGCTTCAGTTTGAATATTTTAAGAAGATAAGAGATAAGACATAACTCCATTTTATTTTATCCTAACCTAATTCCTAATTAATGAAATTCATGATTCATCATTAGGAACCTATGGTAGAAGGCACTAAAATTTCAGCAAAGGGAGAGAAAATGATCAAAATCATCTTCATTTTCCGTCAAAAACAGAAACTTGCAGTCAATAAAATTCTTACAGTTAAATGTTGCATATAATTTTTAAAGTTTAGAAATGTAAAAAGTCCAGATGGTTTCCTTGAAAATACATGATGATATTAAAAAAGTCCACTTTGAGGTTGATAAAGATCAAAATACTGAATAGACTGTGAAAGTTTTCATGTACCATCAAAGATTTTAATTGACTGAGTCTTTATATAAGATATTCATTAGATGACTATTTTTTTATTACCTCAAGTTAGCATAGTTACAATTACACAGAGATAACCTTTCAATTTCGGGATGGCTTATTCAGACTGTTTGCAATTATGGCTGAAAGGGTCACCTTTATTCAAGCACTAAATGAAAGATGCTCATGTCTTGTCCCTGCCACTGTTTCATAGCTTTACCTAGGAAATTAATCATATCAAATTGACCCCTAAAGGCTCATGCCAACTGCAGAAAGAAAGTTTAATATCTCATGATCTCGGTGTACTTAGGAGAAAACACAGACGTGAGTACTTAAAGGATTGTTATAGCAAATTCGTTTTGAATCTACTCATTGGAATCAAAGTGTTTTGGCCAGGTGGTATACAGGAAGGTGCTGACGTACATGGCAGCCAGGGATAGGAGATGGGTACTGTGGGAGTGCTGGCCAAGCAGCACGGTCAGCAGGAGAGCCAACACAAGCTATCAAAAAGGCAGAGACACTACTTTGCCAGCAAAGGTCTGTATAGTCCAAGCTATGGTTTTTCCAGTAATCGTGTATGGATGTTCTCATAGTGATGAGAGTGTTCACTATGAGAACATCTATACATAAAGAAGGCTGAGCACTAAAGAACTGATGCTTTTGAAGTGTGGTGATGGAGAAGACTCTTTTTTGAGAGTCCCTTGCACTGCAAGGAGATCAAACCCATCAAGTCTAAAGGAAATCAGTCCTATATATTCATTGGAAGGACTGATGCTGAAGCTGAAACTCTAATCTTTTGGCCACCTGATGCAAAGAACTGACTCATGGGAAAAGACCCTGATGCTGGGAAGGATTGAAGGCAGGAGGAGAACGGGACAACAGAAGATGAGATGGCTGGATGGCATCACCGACTCAATGGACATGAGTTTGAGTAAACTCCAGGAGTTGGTGATGGACAGGGAGGCCTGGCGTGCTGCGGTCCATGGGGTTGCAAAGAGTCAGACACGACTGAGTGACTGAGCAACAACAACCATAACAACACAAACTGTGCTCTGCACACAGCTGAAGGGAGTGAAGGTGAGCGTGAAAAGCTGTCTGTGCCCTGCTTATCAACCTGCATACAGAGGCAGACCTCTAGTCAGCTCAGAGAAAGATCCACTGTTTTCTTACCGGTCTCCACACAGGAGTTGTCTTTTTCTAACTCTCACAAAGCTGACCTTTTAATACCAGTGGCTCTAGGTCTAGCTTTCCCAAAGAGTGGGTCCAAAAAGACACAATAAAACACATCTGCATTTTTAGTCTGATCTAGACTAAAGGATTGGGTGGGGCAGAGGTTGGATGGCATCACCGACTCAATGGACATGAGTTTGAGTAAACTCTGGGAGTTGGTGATGGGCAGGGAGGCCTGGTGTGTTGCGGTCCATGGGGTCGCAAAGAGTCGGACACGACTGAGTGACTGAACTGGACTGAACTGAGGCGGAGCAGTTCGTAAGGCAGAAGCGCTTGAAGTAGGCTGATCATCCTGGATAGGGTTAAGATAAATCTTACTAGACTGTGATAACCCAAGCTGCTTTGAGGTTGGTAAACTGAAGTTACCAACTGGCCTAGGGCACAGTAGGGTGCCAGTCCCAGCAGAAACGCCATCTGAGGCTAACTGATGTACCCTGGCTTGTCCTCAGGTGCTCAGACTGGGTGCAGCTGAGCCAGCAAACTTGCTGCTGTTCCGTCACGAAGTCCTGTCTGACTCTTTGCCCCAGCCTGGACTGCAGCACGCCAGACTTTCTTGTCCTTTACTCTCTCCCTGAGATTGCTCAGGCTCAGGTCCAGAGTGCGTTCAATTCAGTCAGTCAGAAATATGTGAAAATGAACTTCCGTTTTCAAGCACTCCGCCTGTGGTGTTTCACTACGTCAACCAGAGGACACTAACATTTGCACTAAGGTGTTCCCACGGACCTGCCCCTGTGGCGCTAGTGGTAAAGAACCTGCCTGCCCACGCAGGAGACAGCGGAGATCCAGGTGGGACCCCCGGGTCGGGAAGAGCCCCTGGGGGAGGGCGTGGCAGCCCACTCCAGTGTTCCTGCCTGGAGAACCCCACGGATGGAGGAGCCTGGAGGGCTACAGTCCAGAGGGTCGCCAAGAGTTGGACACAGCTGAAATGACTTAGCACGTACACAGCGTTCCCGTAACATTTTCAGCATGACCTCATATCTTCTGTACATCATAATTTATCATTACTCCTATTATTGGATGTTTCAATTATCTAAATGTATTCATATCTTTTAATAATTGATTTTCATAGGAGAAAATTTCCAGAAATATTTCTAAAGAAAAACAATGCTCACATCTAAATTTTGATTGGTATTTCTAACTATTTAGCCCAATTTCTACTTTTGTAAGCTCTATGGTCATTTTGCAGTGTCTCCACAGGCAAAGGGATTATCTTTTCTCAAAAATCTCAGTACATCTGGTAACCAAAAATTACATCTGATTTTTTAAACCAATTTGAATTTTTCTATTTGTAGTGAAAATTGTATGTTTCTGTTTTGTGACTAACATATGCATCTACTTGTAGGTATTTCTTCCTTTTTAATACATGTAAACTATGCTATAATCATCTATTTTCCTATTATAACAAAATTATATGCAGAACCAAAAGATTCTTATTAATGATATTTATTTCAGTGATGTGAAAAACACCTTTATCTGTGATGAATATTGTATTGAGTGGTGGATGAGTATAAAAAGCATGAGAAAGACTTGGCTTCCATATTTGGTTTCTATATCACTATTTCCTTATGTTTTTACTTCCAGCTACTCTGTCTCACAAAATGTTCATTTTCTCTACCACTTTCTTAAATGGTGATATTTCCCAGAGCAAGCTCCTCATTTTATAGGCTCTCATTAACATCCTCTATCCATTTGCTGCTGAATATGCCAAATCTGTAGCTTCTTATGTTCATTTGAACCAAATGTGTCTCTTCTGATATCTCTCAAAGAATAACCTCACCATGGGCTCAGGTTATTATATCAACAACATGGATGCCAACCTCGACACATTTGTCTTCTTAAATTCACAACATTTAATGAGCAAATACTTTGATTACTTCAATAAACAATATTAGACAATGTTCTAGGCTCTTCTGGTACAATAGGAAACAAAAACTGGGTCTTTGTTTTGCAGAATTTATATTTAGTGGGTATATTTTTAGTCACTGTCCAGTCAGAACATAGACATGCACACAGAACATCGAAAGTATTATAACTAATAGGCAACTATTGGGGGTAAAGAGAACTGTAAAGGATACAAATGTAGCAGATGCAGAGAGCGGCTACTGCTTCCGGGGCTGAGAACATATGCACACAAAGAACAAAGTTGGAAAAGATTTCCCTCCCTGAAAGGCTAGGGTTCAGACCGTAGTGGGAAGGATGTGGATGTAGTCCCATTGGATGGTAGAAGATTTAGCTGAGGTGCTACTGGCAAGCAAGAAGCTACTTGCTGGGGAGGAAGTGCTTAAAAGTCCATGTCTGAGTCGCCAGAGGAACATCCTGGGACATTTCCTACTGGATTGCCACTGGGACTTGTTGAGAAGCTTTTCCTTGAGTTTCTGGTAAATCTTGCTGGAATGTCACCAGCTGGGGTGGTGCTGAAAGTTACTGGGAGTCCCCCATCCTGTCCAGACTGTGAGCTTCGCTGGAAGGTGAATGCCACTGTGTGTCCGTATCCTTCACACCAATGGTGCTGTGCGCTGTGGGAGCGGAGCTGGGGCCATCCCCCTTGCAGTCTTCTTTTGGAGTTGTTTGCTTACAAAGTTAACATTGTGCCAACTGGCAGAGTAGAAATCCTTGCAGGATTCAGATTCAGTATCACAAACAAGTCAAAGAAAGAAGGATTCACTAAAAGGCAAAAAGTTGTTAAGGGGCACAGTTCATTCTTTAGATTTTAATAACAAAATAACAGTTTCCACTAAACCAGAGAGATATAATTAAAAGTAAAATTGCCAACCATTCCCTAAAAAAGTGAAGGGACAGAGTCCCAAGACACAGTTAATCCATTGCTGTGTGTGTGTGTGTGTGTGTGTGTGTGTGTGCTTAGTTTCATGAATCAGTCATGTCTGATTCTTCCCAACCTCATGGAGTGTAGCCCACCAGGCCCCTTTGTCCATAGGGATTTTCCAGGCAAGAATACTGAATGCCATGCTCTCCTCCAGGGGATCTTCCCAACCCAGGGCCAAGCTTAGGTCTCCCACATTGCTGCTGCTGCTAAGTCACTTCAGTCATGTCCGACTCTGTGTGACCCCATAGATGGCAGCCCACCAGGCTCCCCTGTCCCTGGGATTCTCCAGGCAAGAACACTGGAGTGGGTTGCCATTTCCTTCTCCAATGCATGAAAGTGAAAAGTGAAAATGAAGTCGCTCAGTCGTGTCCGACCCTCAGCGACCCCATGGACGGCAGCCCACCAGGCTCCTCCGTCCACGGGATTTTCCAGGCAAGAGTACTGGAGTGGGGTGCCATTGCCTTCTCCACTCCCACATTGCACGTGGATTCTTTACCATCTGAGCCATAAGGGAAGTCCATGAATACTAGAGAGGGTAGCCTATCAATTCTCCAGGGGATCTTCTCCACCCAGGAATCACCCCGGGGTCTTTTGCATTGCAGGCAGATTCTTTACTAGCTGAGCTACCAGGGAAGTCCAGTCCGTTGTTAACTATATTAAATCACTCTTCAAATTTTGTCACAGTCCTCTTGTATATGTCCCCTAAAAACTAAATCATAAGGTTAGCCTGTGACAATTTGTATATAAATTAATAATTGGTAGAAGACAAAAGAAGAAAATAAGTAGCATACAGAAACACATGCATAGACAAGCAAAGAAAAAATAAACAAAGTTACTATGTATCTCTGTCTCATAATTGGTTACAAGTCTGTAATTGGTCTGTAATTGATCTAGGACTACCTTCTTCAGCTACCATTCCATATTACCTTACTCTCAATGAGGACCTCAATTAGTTGGGATTTTGCTTGTCATAGTCACCTAAACACTTGTTCTCAAAGGATTTGATTATCCAATAGTTCTGATTTTGGGGGTTGTTAAAGCTTTCTTGGTTTTTTTTTTTAAGTACTAAAAGGCATCTCAGGGAATTCCCTGGGTTCTAGACATAGTGCTCTGGCCCCCTCCCCATTGTGCAGCATTTACCCAATTTCTCCTTAGTAACTGGGATCACTTAGTGACTGAACAGTGACAACCCTGGCCTCTCAGATAACTCCTTTTCCTGCCTCTTGTTTCAGTGGCATCAAGGCCCTAAATGGTCAAGTGGCAAATTCATCATTCAATTTAATTAAGCACTGTTGTGCTCCATGGTGGGAGCACTCTTCCCTTGGGAACTAAGTCCTCCAAACCACCAGAGCTCAGAGTTTCTCAGGAGAGAAAGCAACATGTATGGGAGTGACTTATTCAGTAACACAGAGGGAGGAGCCATTCCAATGAGTACCCTTAGACTGTAGGATCCACGTTTTCTGGATCTAGGGGAGAGGACACCATAATAGAATCTCTAATTCAAAGGATAAATGGCATCCTTGAGGACAGTTTCAGTTGCCTACCGACTAGCATCATATCTGAGAGTTTAGTAAGCCATTGTACATTTGGAGAAGGAGATGGTGAGGGACAGAGAAGCCTAGCTTGCTGCAGTCCGCGGGGCTGCAAAGAGTCAGACATGCCTGAGCGACTGATTAACAACAAGTGTCGACAGCCGCATAGCAACTGCCAGCATGTATGCTTGTCTGCTCCAGTAAAGACAGCACATTTAGAATAGTGGCTTCAATTACATTCACTGTCTGATTAAGTTTATTATTCTCCACAGACATTTGCCAAGATGCATCTTTTTTTGTCAGAAAGCCAAACAGTTTATTTAGAGGGGAATATGATATGGCCAAAGGCCATAGTTTGTAGAATTCTACTTTATTGGCTGCTCATATCTTTTATTCTGATCACTGGTACACTGCTGTTACACTTAGCGAGTGATGTGCCCATATTGTTTTTGATGATTAAATATTGCCTCTTAATCTATGCTACCCAGAGCCCATGCTTTCCATTGAATTCAGAGAGATTATCTCAATGATGGTATTTCAATAGCCATAGATGATTTATAAAAGAGAATTACTACCAAGAATATAAATGCTTGATTTGCTAATGTACTTCTCCAGACATTAGTGAAAGGAGTGTCTCTTGTGCTTCCTTGGAGAATATACTTGGGATAAATGCACAGGTCACATACAATAAATCCATGCCCAACTCCCCTATGTTCTTAAGACATGAATTTTTATAAAACTTAATTTGTGTATCCTTAAGACTTTTAGTTCTCTCACCACATGCCAGACAAGTTAGAAATATTAACGTCATCTATTATAGGACACAAGTGAATTAAAGTTTCTATAAGATGACGAAGAAAGTTGGTGAGGCCACCCCTAGCTCCACAAAGTGATGCATTTAATCTGGAATCTAGTAAGTGCGTCTCTATCGATGACCTATTACTATGATATATATCAGAGAAATCAATGATATATTTGTGAATCAGAGCACAGAAAACCCAGTTCTCCAGTTTTCAAACGGTGCTTTTAACAGAGAATTAAAGGACGTGAGCTTGGCATTTTCTTTTCGTAACTTTCGTAAATGTTTCACTGAAAATACTGTAGTTTCTTAGTGCCACTGCCCTAGGGCTTCCCACCTGCCTGCCACTGCAGAGACATAAGAGATGTGGGTTTGACCCCTGGGTTGGGAAGATCCTCTGCAAGAGGAAACAGCAACCCATTCCAATATCCTGGCCTGGAGAATCCCATGGACACAGGAGCCTGGTGGGCTATAGTCCATGGGGTCGCAAAGAGTCAGACACAACTGAGTGCCTTAGCACGCGTGACCACTGTCATAACAATCAAGAGCAGCAGGTGCCTGAGACTCAAGACAGTTGTTGTCGGTGGTACAGTCAGTGACGGGAAGCAGTTTCACTGTTTATCCTCCACTGCGTTCCATGGGTTTCAAGAATACCATTTTCCACTGGAAAGGATCTGGGACTTGAGCTGAAAACCAAGACTGCCAATGAAGCAACACGAATATTCCATCTCTGAGGGTCTGTCTCACGGAACCATCCCCACCGCCAATTCTGTCCACTCATGAGACAGAGAACAAACCTCCAATTCGAATAGGTATTTAACTTAACATAAAGGGTATACAATGTCAAGTGAATACAAAGACTTATTAATTCCAAAAAATGAATTACAACTGAACAGTAGAGAATACTATATTGCTTGTTTTTTCATTGTTGCTTAAGAAATTTCCGCACATTTAGTGTCTTAAAACAGCAAGAATTTACTATGTTATAGTCCTCTTTTTGTCAGAAGTCTGACCTGCATTTTACTGAGCTAGGTCAAGATGTCAAAAGGGCTGTGTTTTCTGGTGGAGGATCCATTTCCTTTCCTCCTCCAACTTCTTAAGACCACTTACACTCTGCTTCATGACTTCCTTCCTCACCTTCGAGGCTAGCTGTCATTTAATCCCCATGTTGCACTTTTTTATGCATCATCACATCTCTCTCTGACTGCAAGGGAAAGCTTCTCCATTTTTAAGGACTCATGCAATTATATCGGACACAGAGATAGTCCAAGATAATCTCCCCATTTTAGGATTGATAACTTTAATCACATTGGTTTTTGTTGTTGTTCAGTTGATAAGTCGTGTCCGACACTTTGCAACCCCATGGACTGTTGCATGCCAGGCTTCCCTGTCCTTCGCTATCTCCCAGAATTTGCTCAAATTCATGTCCATCGAATCAGTGATGCCATGTAACCATCTCATCCTCTTTCACCCCCTTCTCCTTTTGCCTTCACCCTTTCACAACATCAGTGTCTTTTCCAGTGAGTCTTCTTTGCATCAGGTGGCCAAAGTATTGGAGCTTGAGCTTTAGCATTGATTTTTCCAATGAATATTCAGGGTTGGTTTCCTTTAGGATTAACTGGTTTGATCTCCTGGCCATCTAATGAACTCTCAAGGGTCTTCTCTGGCTTTACAATTTGAAGGCATCAATTCTTTGGCAGTCAGCCTTCTGTATTGTCCAACTCTCACATCTGTACCTGATTACTGAAAAAACATAGATTTGATTTTATATGGACTTTTGTCATCAAACAGAGAAGGCAATGGCAGCCCACTCCAGTACTCTTGCCTAGAAAATCCCATGGATGGAGGAGCCTGGTAGGCTGCAGTCCATGGGGTCGCTAAGAGTCGGACACGACTGAGTGGCTTCTTTTCACTTTCATGCATTGGAGAAGGAAATGGCAGACCACTCCAGTGTTCTTGCCTGGAGAATCCCAGGTGCCGGGGTCCAGCCCCAGTGGATCCAGAAATTCGAAGGGGAGACAAAGTTGACGAGGTAAAACTTATTTATTTAGAAATATAATGAGAGATTAGGAAAGAATAATGTAGTAGGAAAATTAGTGGAGAAAAGATGCTGAATAACTTGGTTTATGTGGAAAACCAATAAAGTTCCAAGACAAGGAACTTACACTGTCTATGTTAGGCCACCGGCGCCCGCTTGAATAGTGGAGGGTGCCCCGCCTTGGGCTCCCTCTCATGTGGGTCTTAGAAGCCAGGGCAAATAAGAAGACTCGGTGAGCCTCTGCTTTCCAAGGGATCAGCCTGAAAAGGAGAGGGAAGGAGAAGGAGAAAGAGAGAGAGTCGACAAGGGGGAGGCCAAGCTTGTGCAAAAACCCCATAACTTTATTTTTAAAAGGTGTTTATATACCCTAAGTTTTACATAATGGAAGATACAGAGTCATGCGGGGGCAGCAGTCCTGACCCTTTTTGTATATCTTTTTGTATACAAAAGGTCTCAGGTGATTTACATTATCTTCTGGCCAAGAAGCCTGTTAACACTTTATGGCTCTCTTCCTTAATGAATGTTAATCTCATTTCCTCTGAAGTGTTTTTCTTTAATCTGCATCACCCTCAAAGCACTAAAGTTACATCTGTATAGAACAAAGGTGCAGTGGGTTATAAGAAAGAATGTACTTAACTCAAAGATCTATGTTGCTACTTGTTTTTCTTTTTATATATACCAACTATATCAACAAATAAAAGATATGAAAATTTGACAGCAAGTATTGGCTCAACGAATGAAACCCTTAATCAGTCCTATTCTAATGATTTTGACTCCTTGGAAGCCCCTACATTCCTAGGATGTTTTAAGCTTCCTGTGCCTCTCGCAGTCGGAAGGCTGAAATAATCACATGCGCAGCTGTGAGAGTCCTGTAGGCAGCCTGGAAAGCCATCAGAGGGGTTTTTGGATTGAAACACTATTATGCCCAGGAGACTTATTATCTAAAAGCTTGAAATTAACTTTTTCCGGAAAAAGGTGGTGGGGGGACAGCCCCCTGTTAATGTCAGAAGCGTAAGCGAAAAGCATAGTGCAGAACGGCAGGCAGACTCTGGTTTTGGGGCAGATGCACAAGCAGATCCAGCGAGGCTCCCTTAAGGGACTCGCCTTTGCCTGTTGGACCCCTTAACCTCATGACCTTTGCCACGGGCGGGACTCCTCATGCTGGCTCCCAGCACCCAGGGATGGGGGAGCCTGGTGGGCTTCTGTCTTTGGGTTCCACAGAGTCAGACATGACTGAAGTGACTTAGCAGTAGCAGTTGTCATCAAAGTAATGTCTCTAGGCTGCCTAGGATTGTCATAGCTTTTCTTCCAAGGAGAAAGAGTCTTTTAATTTCATGGTTACAGTTGCCACCCACAATGGTTTCAGGACCCAATAAAATAAAACCTGTCACTGCTTCTACTTTTTCCCTTTGTATTTGCCACTAAGTAATGCAACTGGATGCCATGATCTTAGTTTTTCTGATGTTAACTTTCAAGACAGTTTTTCACTCTCCTCTTTCACACTCATCAAGAGGCTCTTTAGTTCCTCTTCCCTTTCTGCCATTAGAGTGGTGTCATCTGCATATCTGAGGTTCTTGATATTTCTCCCGGCAATCTTGATTTCAGCTGTGATTCATCCATTCCAGCATTTCTCATGATGTACTCTGCATATAAGTTAAATAAGCAGGGTGACAATATACAGCCTTGACGTACTCCTTTCCCAGTTTGGAACCAGTCATTGTTCCATGTCTGGTTCTTACTGTTGCTTCTTGACCTGCATACAGATTTCTTAGGAGACAGGTAAGGTGATCTGATACTCTTGTCTCTTCAAGAATTTTCCACAGTTTTTTTTTTTTTTTTTTTTTGTGATCCACACAGTCAAAGACTTTAGCATAGTCAATCAAGCAAAAGTAGATGTTTTTCTCGAATTCTTTGCTTTCTCTATGATATGTTGGCAATTTGATCTCTGGTTCCTCTGCCATTTCCAAATCACACCAGTAAATTACCCCCTTTTTTTTTTCCTGTAAAGTAACATATTTACTGGCTCCAGGGGTTAAGGTTGAACATCTTTGAGGTAGTGTTTTTCTGCTTGCTATGAGATCTCTAAAGAATCCAAGAATAGCATATATAAGAAGGAGCTGCTACATCTATGGCTAAGACAGAATATTCACTGAAGGAACGAACTTGGATAAGTGTCTCCCCTAAGGTTCTGATTTAGACTTTGTCGGCAAAAGTATAATGTGTGGACGAAAGTGGAAGAAATAAGTTCCAAATTTGAGCTTTTTTTCTGTCTTGTGGGCAAGATGAAAAACAAATATGCAAATAAGTAAATAACTTTAAACATTACTATATGTGCTGAAAAATATATAAAAGTATCATACGATAAAATGTTGTTGGGAGAGATGACTCGTTTTGATTTGTGGGCCAAGTGGAAATCTCTTATGAAAAGTCATATGTGCAGGTTCTTCACTGGTATTGATTAGCTAGTCTTACAAAGGTCTGTAGAAAAAGAAATGCAAAACTCTCCTCTTGCCTAAATAGGAGAAAATGTTATATCTTTGTGATGTGCTATGAAGGTCAACTGGAGAAGGAAATGACAATCCCTGGAGAATTTCATGGACCGAGGAGCCTGGTGAGCTACAGACCATAGGGTCTCAAAAAGCCACAACTGAGCGACTGAACACATAAAGGTCAATAGGTCTGGAGCCTGGTAAGTTAGGTCAAGAGAAAGGATATTATGCTGAAGAGGTAGACAGAGGTCAGGTACCATATGGGTCTTTAACTCAGGAACAGTGATGAAAGTGATGAAAAATGAAAAGAACATTTTTCTCTTTCTCTGTTTCTCTGTTTAGAGTTTCATCAAACTAGAATGTGATTAACAAGTGTTCACAAGGTAGTGACATGACCCGATTTATATGTTTTAAACAAAGCATTCTTATTACTGTATGATAAATAGATCGTGTCTGTTTATCTGTCTGCCCTTTGAAATGTGCGTTGTTGTTGTTTTCGGAAAGGGTCTCTAACTTTATAGTCCTCTTCTTTAGCAGCTGGTACATTTCTTAAAACTTAGTAGATGCTCTGTACAATTTTTGGAATAAGTGAGTGATTGAATAAATAAATAAAATAAATAGAACAAAGTTATCTCTTAATAAGGAGTTGTCAATAGAGAGAAAGGTGTGCCAAGCGGTAATGTGTAGGGCCTTCTCTGGGTACAGACAGTCTCAGGCAGTGATGACAGAGGCAGGGAGATTAGTCCAATTGCCAGGAGGCCTGTTCCTTGAATGCCTGCTAGCAGTAACTAAAAAAGTGAGCAGCTGCTCACCTTTTCTCAATGTTGGATTTCTTCCTGGGCATCAGTGTTGGGAGACACAATTTAAATAAAGTGGAATTATCATTTCATAATGTTAACCTTAATAACTATGGCTTTAACCAAAGACAATTCAATAAGCAATCAAGTAGCTGGACCAGGATATTTTCTTTCTAGAAAACAGGCTCATTTATACATGCCAAGTTCTCACCCTTCATGAACTCATTTCTTTTTGGTAGCATACATTCTTTCCAAACTACTTCCCAAAGTCGAAGTATTTGGATCACATACAGTTCTGCAGCTAATTGCAAGGAATACTTTTTACTGAACTTATTGTGTTTTATTAAAGTGTTAAGTGCGGATCATATGGTTGAAATAGCCAGGAGCAGAATACGAGTAGGCCGCTTTGATACAGGTCCAAACATTTTTCTAGTAGTTTTGGTCTTGACTTTTCTTTCTGTTAAGGTTAAGAAGTAAAGAGTGGATTATCTGTCCTGTTATTCATGGATTTATTAATTCAGATCTTCCTTCTGACAGTCAACCTTGAGATTTGCCTCCTCCCATGACACTGATTTTCCCTATCATCATGATTGTTTCTGGAGGAAACCAACCATCTTGGTCTCTTGTATCTTTTTATAACATTGTTTTTTAGACTAGGAGAATGCTGTGAAACGGGCAGTATAAAAATAATAGAAAGATAAGCAGTCAGCTGCTAGAAAAAATAAAAACATGTTTGTTGAATGCCAGATGAGTATCCAATCTGGTTACAAGAACTATGAGTGTAGCATGGAGAGTGATGGATGCACAGATACAAAAGACTTGCACAAGTAGAGCCCTGTGAACTGTGAAGATGGAGTTTACAAATTTTGAACCAGAAGAGGGTTCCAAGTCATTTTCTTTTTAATTATAAAAGAAAAACTGTCTACTGATACAGAGACAGGGATAACAGTGCTCCATCCCAAGTCATGATATACCTGCCCATTTGTTCACAGTCTTCTCCATATCCTTTATTAAAATTAAAAGCGTTGATCCCTGGAGTTTTTGTATGTTCTTGGTCAAACTAATTTGGAGATTTTAAAATAGATTCGGAGGCTATGATGATTGTATCTTTTTGTTATTTTGCATTATCTGTTATATTTTTGCATTGTTTAATGCCGATGTAGAAAAATCTTAATGTTTTCTGTTTTTCTCTATTTCTAAAATAAATTGTCAGTAATGTATATACACAGAGAGAGACATCAGATTTAGTCAAGCTACTTTATATCTCCATGTCTCAGTTTCCACATCTGTATCTCTAGTTCACAGGGCATCAGAGGTGACTCTAAATGATAGGTAGTCAATGTACTGAACTGTGACTGGCACTTTTTAACTGTACAATATATATTAGCCATTCTTATTATTATTGCTTTACTTTTGTTGCTCAACGTACTAACTGTTTAGACAGAAACAAATTCTATTGTTGTTCTAAAAAAAATGACTTTATAAAATTAAAAATTTTGACAAGTTGTGTTTAAAGAACAAATCACCACATCCCAGTTGGCAAATTGCACCTTTGAGGTGCAATTTTAACTTTGATGTGTTATTTCAAGTACCTACTTAACCCAGAAATGTGATTCTCAATTCTCCATTTATTCCTGAGGTCATTCTAAGTTGTAGAAGTTAAGTGAGTTAAAATTCTTGCTTTTCCTCAGAAGGAAATGGTCAAAATGGATTGAAATCCTTCATTATTTGTAAAATCCATGGCTTGTAAACTGGATAACATTATTTTGTAAAGGTTCATTATACACTTAGCTTTCACTTCCCTCCATTCTAATTCTCCACAAAATGACAGAGGATGAGATGGTTGGATGGCATCACCGACTCAATGGACATGAGTTTGAACAGACTCTGGGAGACAGTGAAGGACCGGGAAATCTGAAGTGCTACAGTCCATGGGGTTGCAGACTCAGACACGACTTAGCAACTGAACAACAGCAATGTGTTTGTACTAATTTTGAAGATACACTAATAATTTCTAAATGAAGTTAAGCCAATATATACCACTTATTATTGACAAGAAAATAACTTTTTTTCTTCTTTTAGATTAGTGTCGTTTCACAGGAGTTCCTGTGTTAGTCATTAACCTGACTATCTTAAAGCAAATATCACATTCTAAAATGCCTATTGAAAAACATGTTTAACTGTGAAGATTTTTTAAAACAACTTTGCACATGTGTTTTCTTGACTATTTTCATGTCAGTGACCAGCACTTAAAACCTGGGACAAATTAGGTATGATACAAAAGAGTACTGAACAATTAGGAGGTAAAATCTCTATTATCTATATGTGAAGAAACTGTCCTGATCCTAAGAATATGAGAATGAACAAAACTAGAGGATTCTGGTGATATTTTTATACCTGAAGTATAGCATAGAGTCTCTGTTAAAGACATACTAGAACACTCATTAAAACCAACATGCTGGGGGAGGGATAGATTAGGAGTGTGGGATTAACATGTACACCATCCCATATGCAAAACAGATAATCAGCAAGGGCCTACTACATAGAACAGGGAGCTCTACTCAGTATTCTGTAATAACCTATATAAGAAAAAGAGTGGATGCATGTATATGTCTAACTGAATCACTCTGCTCAATCTGAAACTAACACAGCATTGTTAATCAATTATAACCCAATATAAAGTAAACATTAAATTTATAAAATCAAGATAAATCGAAGACCAGCTTGACTGCGATTGTGCACTTTCTGAATCTCTGTAATCCCGGAGAGTAGTTCAGAAGTGCTGGGGATCAGGGCTGAAGAGGTGGACAGACGTGTAGCAGAGATAATACTGAGAAGAGCGCCTGTGTATTCAGCATTCACAACATACAATCACCCATCTTCAAACTCTTGAACTCAAATGTTTGACATGATACGTATTCAAATAAAATTCAGACTGAACAATTTTAACAGACAGGAAGGAATTATCAGTAGGGAAAACATACTTTACAGAAACACAGTGAGTCCCTAACCAATATAATAATAGAATATGGCCTTTGCCTTAAGGTACATACTATAGATATGGTGTGGCTAACAAAAACAAATGTTATGTGCTATTCAACCTAAAGGCCTATTTATAGTGTGAATACTTTCCATTCCAATATTAAAATGTATAGCATGTACACTTGTGCTCTCTGAGAATGCTTCCGTTTTTAGGTAATAAATGTATGACTGGACTTCGTCACCAGCCTTTTGAGAGCTTAACATATTGAAAGACTCAACTGTATAACATCTATTACAGTGAAAGTGAAAAAATGGAAGTGTTAGTCACATCTGACTCCATGGACCATAGGGTTCCAGGCGCCTCGTCCATGGGATTGTCCAGGCAAAATGCTGGAGTGGGTAGCCGTTCCCTTCTCCAGGGATCTTCCTGACCTCGGGGCTGAGCTCAGGCCTCCGGCACTGCAGGCAGGTTCTTTACCCTCTGAGTCCCCAGGAAGCCCATCTGCCACAGTACCAGGGGTGCTGACCCTAAGCATACACTCTTTAATTTGAACTGAGTTGTGTTTAGTAAGTACATTTCCTGTGATAACTGCCATAGGCAAAGGAAAATAAGCTGCGTAACCAATGGCACCCCACTCCCGTGCTCTTGCCTGGAGAACCCTAGGGACGGGGGAGCCTGGTGGGCTGCAGGCCACGCGGTCGCCAGGAGTCGGGCACGGCTGAGTGACTTAGCAGCAGCAGCAGCAGTGTACTTAGAAGGAGAAGGCAATGGCGCCCCACGCCAGCACTCACTCTCGCCTGGAAAACCCCATGGACGGAGGAGCCTGGTGGGCTGCCCTCCACGGGGTCGTGAAGAGTCGGGCAGGATTGAGCGACTTCCCTTTCCCTTTTCACTTTCATGCATTGGAGAAGGAAATGGCAACACACTCCAGTGTTCTTGCCTGGAGAATTCCAGGGATGGGGGAGCCTGGTGGGCTGCTGTCTATGGGGTCGCACAGAGTCGGACACGACTGAAGCGACTTAGCAGAAGCAACCAGGCTAAAATAATCCCCCAGTTCAAACACCTGTATATTTATTTCTAGAAAATAGTCAGCCAGACACTTCTAATGCAAGTGTAGTGCTCAGAGACTACAGGCTATCCACAACACAGCCTTTCCTAGTTTTTTACCAAAACAGATATTAATGGAATACAATAGTTACTAATGGGCTGTTGAACAACAGGACTGAAAGGAAGCTAGACTGGGGAGATATGTGCTAATTAGCAAGTTCTTCCAGTAGCTGCAGAGTGAAGTTCCGGTGGCCCCAGGCATACATCTAAGCAACAGTGAAAGAGGAGTCAGCTCTGAAAAAGGCCACACCTGAATTTCTGCCTCATGGAAGATTTCACGGTGCTTGATCAATGTGTAATCAGAATGATATATGGCAAAAAACCTTTCCATTTTGAAAAACTAAAGAGATTGTGAATCTTATTATTTTACAAGAATTTTACTTGAAAAACTAAATGTATTTCCCAAGTGGAGAATAAAATGCAACCCTTCAGGAGAGGGAAAGGAGTTTTGGAGCATCTCAAACTCTAAATTTTAAGAAACAATTACAAACTCTCAGAGAAGAGCCAGCTAACTTCATATTTACGTGTGAAGTATGACCAGTGACTCCAACAACAATGTGAAGGTGATTTTACAATTTAGCTCAGGGTCCATGTTGCATGACGTAGATGACTCGAACAATAGACAATAAATTTCAGGGACAGTTCAGTTTTCGTTCTTGGTGTAAATCACAGGGCTCCCATTACAGATAGACATATTGTTGGAATGATGAAAGCAGAGAAGTAAAAAAGTCTTATCCTGCTTTAAGCATCTGAGCTTCGGAAGAAAGAGAAACTCAGTGGGGGAGATATCGAGCGGTGATAGGGACAGAAAAGAACTAATCCCGGTGTCAGGAATAAAAGGGAGACTCAAAGCGAAGGCACCTGTGTGACCGATGTTAACAGTCCCGGGGTGAAATGAATCAATCCAGCTTCCAATTTGTGACCAGGCTGTAGGAATGGATCTAGAAAAATCAAAGGGGATTGGTCAGGGGAGGCAGGAGGGAGAGCCTGCTGGGCAGCTGTTTGATCAAGCTCAGCTTTGCTCCATCAGATGAGAAAAATCAAACAGTTTTGCTGTGTGGTGGTGGAACACTTATGGATTTTAATTCTGCTGGAATGCACACATTAATTTTTGCTAGGTGTGGAGTGAGACAGACCATGTCACTTACATTTCTAATCTGTATTTAACAAACATTCAGCTTCATTCCTTTCATGGATCCGAAGAGCTAGAAACTCAGAATTCATAAGGTTTTGTAAGTAAAATCAAATAGTTGGAATCAAATATATTTGGTATGTTTGAAGATGCATGTGCATTTTTAAAGTCTAAATAAGCCTGCATAAAACCATTTAATAGAAAAGCAAAATAAAACTCTTTTAATATAAGGTTTTGTTACAATTTACAATCCCCTTGTTCCTCCCTCAGGGAAAAATAATATTTCTGTATAAAATCTACATGTCTATAAATCTTCTGAATCCAGTAAAAAATTACTTTTCGGTAAATCTACAAGTAAACAATAAAACACATTTCCAAAGCGGATAGATAAATAGGTCAGGAAAATTTCATGAACCATTCACAGGGTTATTAAAAATTAAAGTGATACATTGTTAAGGAATTTCTTTTCATTATTTTCAGTAAGGTTTTTATTCAAAGATGCATATTCATGAAAGAAAAAATAAAACCTCCTCTTTCAGACTTTCCTCAAGATACATGGACTGCTAAGTGTGTAGAGGGCATATAGATTGAATGACCAAAAAAATTATATCAAATTTTATGGTCATTTAAAGTCAAAGGTAAAAGGAAATAAAAAGAGAATAGGAGTTATTTTTGGACAAAGATATTCATTTTGATAATGTATCCATGGGCGAGATCAGGGATTCAGATTCTCTGCAGAACAGTTACCTTGTGTTTATCAGCTGGTTTCCTCTTACATGCTTAGCATGAAAATAGCTTACATTTCTTTAGCTACAATTAACCATTTCAGAAGGGATCACAGTCAGGCAAAAGAAGACCATGAACGTTGTACGTCTGCATATTATAATTGAATGCTATTGTTCAGTTAACTTAGTGGAAAAAATAATACTAATAATGGTGGTATTGCCACTGGATAGTATTTGGGTAATACTTAATATAAAAAAACGCATCTGCAATCAAAACCCAGCTTTGTCACTGTCTAGTTGTATAATCTTGAGAAAGTCACTACATGGGTGAGCTTCAGTTGCCTCATCTACTAAATAAGAATGTGAAATGTAAATGCAAAACCAAATGCAGCACTTTAGGCATCTGAAGCGCAAGCTAATATTTAATTTTGATTAATGACTTTAGGCTTCCCTGGTGGCTCAAGCCATAAGGAGTCTGCCTGCAGTGTGGGAGACCCGGCTTGGATCCCCAGGTCAGGAAGATCCCCTGGAGAAGAACATGGCAGCTCACTCCAGTATTCTTGCCTGAGAATCCCATGGACATAGGAGCCTGGCGGGCTACAGTCCATTGGGCTGCAGAGAGATGCACACAACTTATTGACTAAATAGCAACAAATAGATAATATTAGAGAGAAGAAAAAGCTTATTTCATTTACTTGGATTTGTATTTTCACAATTTTGTGGTTATATGAGGTGTTCAGAGTGTATATCAGTCTATGGAAAACGGTAGAGCTTTATTTAATTGATGAATGCCTTACTAATTTGAAGGGCTTCATTAGAAGAACTTTCGTAAATTATTTGCAAGAACAGCAGGATTGCTCATGCATAAACTTAATGAACTAACCAGAAAACAAATTGGTAAGATTATTAATGAGATGTTTATCCAAGAGTTCTTTAGTGACTTGTGGAGGCCTGGTGTGCTGCAGTCCGTGGGGTTGCAAAGAGTCGGACATGACTGAGCGACTGAACTGAAGTGAACAGAATCTTTAGAAGACTTTAGGGAATTTTCTCACATTCTTGTTTGTCTGCACTTGCCAAGAGTGCCTCATGCAGGATGGAAGAAAAATGTGGTCGCCATTAGTAATGTTTATAGTTGTTCCCATTAAAATTAATATAGTCAATATCATGGTAAAAACCAGTACTAGTGAGGAAGACTATTTTTCTACTGAGACTAGAATTATGTCAATCATACTTAACCAGGTTTAACTATCTGATTTTTTTGAATTATCATCATACGATTTCCAAGGTGAATGTCATGACATTACATTTTTGCTCAAAAATCCTTGTTAAGCATGTATCCTGTATTTGACACTTGGCCAAAACTTTGCAGCACAGAAATGAGTAAAATTCCTTTCCTCCCTGTCAAATACAGAGGACAGACAAGGAACCACAAATGAGAATACAGACCACTGTCATCCTGGAAAGTTTGCTTTTGACAATGTATGCATTGTCTATGTAAGAAATTAAAGAAAAGCATGAGTTAAAACATGAGATGTTTTTCACCACATACACAGTGAATCTCGACCTCTTTACCACGACTAAACACTCTTTTTTAAGGATTAGATTTCACCTTTATAATTTTTGTGAGCCTAACAGTGTAGGAGTTACAACCAGTTCATTGAAATTCAGGTGACACATGAAATACCTTTGCATTTCTGGGCTAAGTTTCCATTCCCAGGATAAACTCAGATGGTGCAGTTCATATGCATCTTTAAAAGTAAATGTAATTTAAAGTACAACATACTTACAGAAGAGGGCACAGATCATAAGTTTTTATTTAGGTCAATGCATCATTTCAAAGTGAGCACTATTTAACCATTTCCCTGGCCAATATATAGACTATTATCAAGTCGAAGCCTCTCTCACGCCCTTTCCTGGTCTCTACTCCCACCCATCTTATTGGGGGTGATGATATTCTAGCACAAACTGCCTTTGCTGATTTTTCTGAGATTTATCATTATTGAGTTTAGCAGTAAATTCTTCATCTCCATTGCTACACAATAACTGGTGATATGAACATGTCCTGATATATTTATTATTCTGTTATTTGATATTTGTATGATAGAATTTGGGCTTATTATGAACAATGCTCCTTGGGATATTGTTGTATATGACTTTCAAAGGTAGTTCTCTTGGATATATATTCAAAAGTGGAAACGCTTTTCTGTAGGATTTATATGCCAAGTATACACAATAAACATATTCTTTTGGCTTGTCTTTCACTATTTAAATATCACATTTTATAAACATGATGTCTATCATTTTAAATTAAACTTGGTGTTAAATGAATAGGCTTTCTTGAGGCATTTCCAGTTTTATAGAAAAGGTGAGCAGAAAGCACAGAGAGTTCCCATTCACGATCTAATTTAATTCTGTTCACTTTGGCAATATATGTCTTCATCTTTAAAGTTCATGTGTTCTATTAAAAAAATAGCAAATTCAGATTATATCTAGCTATATCAAGAACATTTTGTTCTGTCGTTTGCATCTGGATTTACAATCCACATAAAGTTTTCAACACTATACATTTTCCCACTGATCTGCATGGGCAGTGTTGCCATCAGTCAAGTATCACATATGCGTATCTATTTCTGAAGTCTATTCTCAGTCATTTAACAATTCGTCAACCTTTGCACTATGCCACTGTTTTAATTACTTGTATTTTAGTAAGCCTTGGTGCACAATTATTATACACCTCTATTTTATTCTTATTTTATTTAGATTGCTTCTTGGTTCTTAAGACCTCTCTACCTTGTTCTGTGAGGTGACATTCTCCTTGCTCTCCCTTGCCCCTTTCTGAAACTGATAAAAGCAAAGAAACACAGATAACTTGATGCCTTGAGCATAATGAAATACATTTATACCATCATATTTCCTGCCTCCCCTATGGAGAGTTACCCTTATTTGTTTACTTATCTCTCTCATTTATTACTTACTTTTTAAAATTTATTCATAGGTTTTCAACTTTACTGTCTGCCATAGAAAACCTTCTATGTTAGGTTTTGAGCTGTTTCTCCCTTAAACTCACACGCTGAAGTTCAATCCCCCCAGTATCTCAGAATGTGATCTTATTTGAAAATAGTGTCATTGTAAATCTAACTGGTTGAGATGAAGTCCTACAAAAGTAGATGCTCACATCCGTAAACAAATGTGAATGTGAAGACAGAGATCAAGGTGATACATCTATAATCCAAGCACTTACAGAAATTGCTAGCAACCCCCCAGAAGCTGGCTGAGAGCCACAGAATACACTCTTCCTCACAGTCTCAGAAGGAACCAATACAGCCAACACTGTGGCTCAGACTTCTAGCCTCCAGAGCTGTGAAAAAATAAGTTTCTGTCATTCAAACTTCCTAGTCTATGGCACTTTGTTAAGAAAGACCTCACAGGCTGAAGCATCCTGCAAGACCGACATGTACAGTACTGGATTCTCAGTTCATGTCCCCTTCCTAGCAGTCAGCTCTGTGCTTTCATTGTTCATTGACATTGCAACCAATGAGAGCCAGACATCATCTTACTTTCTGAACGATTAATGCAAAGATTTTTGGCAAAATGCCCTTTTTCAAAATGTGTGCTTTTCCAAAAAGAAAAAGTGAAAGTGTTAGTCACTCAGTCATGTATTCATGTCCAACTCTTTGCAGCTCGATGGACTGTGGCCCACCAGGCTCCTCTGTCCATGGAATTCTCCAGGCAAGAATATTGCATGGGTTGCCAGTCCCTTCTTCACGGGCTCTTCCTGACCTGGGTCTCCCGCATTGCAGGCAGATTCTTTACCATCTGAGCCACCAGGGAAGCTGTGTTCTTCCAAACTAGGTCATAAATGTGGTGGTGGTTTAGTCTCTAAATTGTGTCCAACTCTTTGCAACCCCACGGACTGCAGCCCACCGGGCTCCTCTGTCCATGGAATTCTCCAAGCAAGAATACTGGAGTGAGTTGCCATTTCCTTTTCCAGGGGATCTTCCTGACCCAGGGATCAAACTTGCATTTCCTGCATTGCAGGAGGATTCTTTACCTCTGAGCCACAGGAGAGCCCGGATTATAAATGCTACCCACGAATGACCTTTATTTCTCCTCATAGTTTCACTTCCTTCCTTAGATAATTTATGATTCTATGATTCTAATAAAAATAATCATGATTCTAATAAATCTGTCACCAATGCATTTACCAATACTCAGTGTATTGCGCCTGTATGGCAAATATTCAGTCATGGAAAAAATCAGAAAGCTGTTTTGTGCCTTCCAACATGAGAACATCCAAATGCTGCAAATCTAAGTGCAACACAGTTCAGCTCAGTTCAGTTCAGTCGCTCAGTCGTGTCCGACTCTTTGTGACCCCATGAATCGCAGCACGCCAGGCCTCCCTGTCCATCACCAACTCTTGGAGTTCACTTAGACTTGCGTTCACCGAGTCAGTGATGCCATCCAGCCATCTCATCTTCTGTTGTCCCCTTCTCCTCCTGCCCCCAATCCCTCCCAGCATCAAAGTCTTTTCCAATGAGTCAACTCTTTGCATGAGGTGGCCAAAGTACTGGAGTTTCAGCTTTAGCATCACTCCTTTCAAAGAAATCCCAGGGTTGATCTCCTTCAGAATGGACTGGTTGGATCTCCTTGCAGTCCAAGGGACTCTCAAGAGTCTTCTCCAACACCACAGTTTAAAAGCATCAGTTCTTCAGCGCTCAGCCTTCTTCACAGTCCAACACAGGAGATCAAAAATATAGAGAAGAAAAACAGTATCAAAAGTCCAAATATATATAATTTTACCAACTAAAACTAAATGTTTGTTTAAACACACAGATATCCATACTAGAATTTTAATTAAAAAATCTCACTCCTACTGTCTTTACAAATAATATGCCTACACCTAAATTCAGTTCAGTTCAGTTCAGTCGCTCAGTCATGTTAAATTAGACATCTTAATTAAAGAGTGGAAAAGAAAATATCAACCAAATAATAAAACTGAACCAAGTACATAAATATTGCGTATGAAGTTGCTTCAGTTTATCCGACTCTTTGCATCCCTGTGGACCCTAGGCTGCCAGGCTCCTCTAACCATGGGATTCTCCAGGCAAGAATACTGGAGTGGGTTGCCATTTTTTTCCCCAAGGGATTTCCTGATCCAGGGATTGAACTGGGGTCTCCTGTGTTGCAGGCAGAATCTTTACCAGCTGAACTACAAGAGAAGCCCAAGAACACTGGAGTGGGTAGCCTAGCCCTTCTCTAGGGGATCTTCCCGATCCAGGAATCGAACCGGGGTCTCCTGCCTTGCAGCCAGATTTTTCACCAGCTGAGCACCAGGATCAGGGTGGTGACATGGCAGGCTCCTGAACTTCCCTCTTCCCACAGACACTACAGTTAATACAACTCCACATGGAGTAACTCCTTCTGGAAGAAATCCAGAAACTGGCTGAGTGACTACTACCAGTGACTACTAGGACCAGTGAGAAAATACCCACATCAAACACTTAGCAAACTCTACGATGTACTCTCACCACAAACCTCCCTCCTCACTATCAACTGAAGAAAAGCTTACAGCCTGCAAGTTCCAAGTTCTGTTTTCCCTGGAGACCTTGCTGAGGACTGTGGCCCAGGAGGCAGCATCTAATATAGCTCTGAGCGTGTTGTCTAGATGCTCAGTCATAGCCGACTCGTGACCTCGTGGACTGTAGCCCACCAGGCTCCTCTGTCCATGGGATTTCCCAGGCAAGAATACTGGAGTGGGCTGCCATTTCCTCCTCTAGGGGATCTTCCAGACCCAGGGATCACACCTGTGTTTCCTGCATTGGCAGGTGATTCTTTACTGCTGAGCCACCAGGGAAGTGCAGCTCTGAGCCCACTCAGGAGGAAATTCTCAATTGCCAATCTCTCCGCGAAGAGCAACCTGTTCGGATTTCATATGGGGCCTCAATTTTTTAAAGTTTTTCGTTGAGGGACAGGCCCGCAAAACACGTAGCTCTGAAAGCCAGTGGTGCTTGCATCCAAGACTCCTACAGGACCATAGCCAACAACAAAGGAGGTCCTAAGTTGTACAGTGGCAGTTACTTTGGCTAAACTCCAGGGCTCAGTGTTGAGAGAGCAGGCAAAACACTCATCCTTCAGCCAAGCGACTAAGCCCACAGACACACTCAGCCTTCCTGGCAGAGGTTGGTTGCACACTTTACAAACCATTGTCTGAGGATCACTCTTGCAATTAGCATGCATTCTCCCAGGAGCTTGAGGGCTAGGAACTCTCCCTAGGAACTAGGCACTTCCTAGCTAGGCCAGGGGGTTCTCTGTGATCTTCTCTGGAGCCTGTGGGAGCCTTGGCTACTTTGCCACCTTCTTCCCCCAGCTCACTCCAGCAATGAAACAAAGGTGCCAGCGTGCCTCTGGAAGAAGTTTTCATAGTTAGAGTACTTAGAATAATGGTGCTGGATAAACACTTATAACTTTAGGATAAAGGTTAAAAAACAAAAGTAATAAAAATAACTACAGATATTTCTTAATAAATAATATAAAAAAGATGTAAATTTTGGGTGGTGTAAAAATGTAGAGCTGTTGTATGTATTCAAGATAAGTTGTTATCAGCTTAAAATAGACTATTACATGTATTATTATGTCATGGTAAGCACAAAGCAAAATCCTATAGTAGACACACAAAGTGTAAACAGAAGGGAATCAAAGTACGTCACTACAGAAAATCATCAAGTCACTGAGAGGAGGAAGGGGCAAAGGAATCATAAAACAGAAAACAATCAATCAAATGGCAACATTAAGTCTATACTTACCAATGATTACTTTGAATGTAAATGTAAATGAATTTAATGTGCCCAATCAAAAGACACAGAATGGCTGAATGGGTTAAAAACAGGATTCAAATAAATGCTGCTTACAAGAGGCTCATTTGGGCTTCAAGGACACATATTGAAAGTGAAGGGATGGAGAAATATGATCCATGCAAATAGAAACTAAAAAAGCAGGGGTAATTATATGACATGAAATAGACTTTAAGCCAAAAACTGTCATAAGAGACAAAGAAGGTCATTTTGTAGTGATAAAGAGGTCAATGCATTTAGAGGACATACCAGTTGTAAATATCCCTGCACCCAGCGTCAGAACGCCTAACTATAGGGAGCAAATCCTAACAAATCAGAAGGGAGTAATAGACAGCACTTCAGTGAGTGGAGAGGACTTCTCCACCGCCACCGGGGAACTGTACGGAGGTTCCTCAAGAAATTCAAAATGGAACTGCCGCAGGATCAGCTTGCTTTCTTCTGGGCGTGTGTCCTCAGAGAGGAAATCACTGCCTCAGAGACAGCTGTACTCTCATGTTCATCGCGGAATCATTCACAATAGCTGATAGCTGTACGAAAATAGTTAAGTGTTTGTCCGTGGAAAAAATGAATAAAGAGAATGTGGTGTGTGCATACACGCGCGCGCACACACACACACACACAAGAATATTATTCGGCATTAAGAAAGAAGGAGATTCTGACACTGGTGACATCATGAATGAACCTAGAGGACATTACGTAAAGGGGAAAACTTCAGCTAGAGAATGATATATGCTGCATTGTATCGCTTATATATGGAACCAAAACATTTTTTTTTGAACAGATATATACACAAAGCAGTGTGTTAGTTGCCAGGGACTGAGGAGTGCAAGGAATAAGGATAGGTTAATAAAAAGGTACAAACTTTTAGTTGTGAGGGGAACATAATATGAGGACCTAATGTTTAACATGGTGACTATAATTGCCATTACTGTTTTGTATAACTAAATATACAAGGTGATGGACATGTTGGTCAACTCAGTGGTGGGACTCCTTTCACTATGTATATGTGAACCAAATCACGTTTTATACATGAAATATATTATTATATCTCAATAAAGCTGAACAAATTAAATTAGAAAAAAGATATCATATGATAAAAATGTTATCAACAATAGAACTATACCTTATGTACATGTATATTCATGTGTATATATATTTATATATGTTCAATAGCATTATTAAGCTTTTATGCAGCACCTCTTGTATTCCAGGCACCAATTAACCCCATTACATTTATGAAATCCATTTAGCAAGCTTCAGTCTAGGTGTACTTATCACCCTCCTTTTATCCGCTAGGAAACTCAGGGATAGGAAACAAGTAACCTGCCTGAGATCACACAACTGGCAAGTGAGGGAGCCATTCTGAGAACCCAGGCAGTTTAACTCCAGTGCTTTTAGGTATTTAGCTAACTTAACTTAGCATGTAGGGCTTCTCTGGTGGCTAAGCAGTAAAGAATCTGTTTGCAAGGCAGGAGACACAGGAGACCTGAGTTCAATCCCTGGGCTGGGAAGATCCTCTGGAGAATGGAATTGCAACCCACTCCAGTATTCTTGCCTGGAGAATCCCATGGACAGAGGAGCCTTGCGGGCTACAGTCCATAGTGTCACAAAGAGTTGGACATGACTGAAGTGGCTTAGATGGGGAAACAGTGGAAATAGTGAGAAGACTTTATTTTGGGGAGCTCCAAAATCACTGTAGATGGTGGCTGCAGCCATGAAATCAAAAGACCCTTGCTCCTTGCAAGAAAAGCTGTGACTAACCTAGACAGCATAGCAGAGACATTACTTTGCTGACAAAGGTCCATCTAGTCAAAGCTATGGTTTTTCCAGTAGTCATGTATGGATGTGAGAGTTGGACAATAAAAGAAGCTGAGCAGGGAAGAATCGATGCTTTTGAACTGTGGTGTTGGAGAAGACTCTTGAGAGTCCCTTGGACTGTGAGGAGATCCAGCCAGTCCATCCTAAAGGAAATCAATCCTGGGTGTTCATTGGGAGGACTGATGCTGAAGCTGAAACTCCAATACTTTGGCCACCTGATGCGAAGAAGTGGCTCATTTGAAAAGATCCTGATGCTGGGAAAGATTGAGGGCAGGAGGAGAAGGGGACAACAGAGGATGAGATGGTTGGATGGCATCGCCGATTCAATGGACAGGAGTTTGAGTAACCTCTGGGAGTTGGTGATGGACAGGGAGGCCTGGTGTGCAGCAGTTCATGAAGCTGCAGAATCGGACACGACTGAGTGACTGAACTGAACTAACTGAAGTGACTTAGCACACACACACACACAAGTTAGCATGTAACACATAATATCAATGTATATAAACGGAAAAAATGAGATAGTCACAGCAGGAAATTTAGGAGGGTATTCTTGGAAAAACGTGTTTCTGAAATCGATAGCTCACACAGGCAAGAATATTAAAGAGATAAATTTAGCAGCAGCACACTTAATAAGACTGTCCTAATAGAACTATGCACAAGCACGAATCCAATCAATAGTAAAGAGCTATATTTCTTAAGCATATCTGAATATTGCAGAAATTGGTTTTTCCATGGAAACAATATCATACCGACACTATGTCCTGAATATAATAACAAAAATTAGAAATAAAAGAATAAATATAGCACAAATATTTCATAAACTGGCAAACAAGATCACATTGTAAATTATGAATTGAGTTTTTAAATTATAATAAACTTTTGAAACTTTATACATAAATTTTAAAATATCACAGTATGTGAGATGCAGCTAGACAATTAAACAAATATTACAAGACCAGGAGCTGACTGTGGCTCAGATCATGAACTCCCTATTACCAAATTCAGACTTAAATTGAAGAAAGTAGGGAAAACTGCTAGACCATTCAGGTATGACCTAAATCAAATCCCTTATGATTATACAGCGGAAGTGAGAAATAGATTTAAGGGCCTAGATCTGATAGAGTGCCTGATGAACTATGGAATGAGGTTCATGACATTGTACAGGAAACAGGGATCCAGACCATCCCCATGGGAAAGAAATGCAAAAAAGCAAAATGGCTGTCTGGGGAGGCCTTACAAATAGCTGTGAAAGAAGAGAAGCAAAAAGCAAAGGAGAAAAGGAAAGATATAAGCATCTGAATGCAGAGTTCCAGAGAATAGCAAGAAGAGATAAGAAAGCCTTCTTCAGTGATCAATGCAAAGAAATAGAGGAAAAGAACAGAATGGGAAAGACTAGAGATCTCTTCAAGAAAATTAGAGATACCAAAGGAACATTTCATGCAAAGATGGGCTCGATAAAGGACAGAAATCGTATGGACCTAACAGAAGCAGAAGATATTAAGAAGAGGTGGCAAGAATACATGGAAGAACTGTACAGAAAAGAGCTTCATGACCCAGATAATCACGAAGGTGTGATCACTCATATAGAGCCAGATATCCTGGAATGTGAAGTCAAGTGGGCCTTAGAAAGCATCACTACGAACACAGCTAGTGGAGGTGATGGAATTCCAGATGAGATATTTCAAATCCTGAAAGATGCTGCTGTGAAAGTGCTGCACTCAATATGCCAGCAAATTTGGAAAACTCAGCAGTGGCCACAGGACTGGAAAAGGTCAGTTTTCATTCCAATTCCAAAGAAAGGCAATGCCAAAGAATACTCAAACTACTGCATAATTGCACTCATCTCACATGCTAGTGAAGTAATGCTCAAAATTCTTGAAGCCAGGCTTCAGCAATACATGAACTGTGAACTCCCTGATGTTCAAGCTGGTTTTAGAAAAGGCAGAGGAACCAGAAATCAAATTGCCAACATCCGCTGGATATTGGAAAAAGCAAGAGAGTTCCAGAAAAACATCTATTTCTGCTTTCTTGACTATGACAAAGCCTTTGACTGTGTGGATCACAAGAAACTGTGGAAAATTATGAAAGAGATGGGAATAACAGACCACCTGACCTGCCTCGCCTCTTGAGAAATCTGTATGCAGGTCAGGAATCAACAGTTAGAACTGGACATGGAACAACAGACTGGTTCCAAATAGCAAAAGGAGTGTGTCAAGGCTGTATATTGTCACCCTGCTTATTTAACTTCTATGCAGAGTACATCATGAGAAACGCTGGACTGGAAGAAACACAAGCTAGAATCAAGATTTCCGGGAGAAATATCAATAACCTCAGATATGCAGATGACACCACCCTTATGGCAGAAAGCCTCCTGATGAAAGTGAAAGAGGAGAGTGAAAAAGTTGGCTTAAAGCTCAACATTCAGAAAAGGAAGATCATGGCATCTGGTCCCATCAGTTCATGGGAAATAGATGGGGAAACAGTAGAAACAGTGTCAGACTTTATTTGGGGGGGGTGCTCCAAAATCACTGCAGATGGTGACTGCAGCCATGAAATTAAAAGACGCTTACTCCTTGGAAGAAAGGTTATGACCAACATAGACAGCATATTGAAAAGCAGAGACGTTACTCTGCCGACTAAGGTCCGTCTAGTCAAGGCTATGGTTTTTCCAGTGGTCATGTATGGATGTGAGAGTTGGACTGTGAAGAAGGCTGAGCGCCAAAGAACTGATGCTTTTGAACTGTGTTGTTGGAGAAGACTCTTGAGAGTTCCTTGGACTGCAAGGAGATCCATCCAGTCTGTTCTGAAGGAGATCAGCCCTGGGATTTCTTTGAAAGGAATGATGCTAAAGCTGAAACTCCAGTACTTTGGCCACCTCATGCAAAGAGTTGACTAATTGGAAAAGACTCTGATGCTGGGAGGGATTGGGGGCAGGAGGAGAAGAGGACAACAGAGGATGAGATGGCTGGATGACATCATGGACTCGATGGATGTGAGTCTGAGTGAACTCTGGGAGATGGTGATGGACAGGGAGGCCTGGCGTGCTGCGATTCATGGGGTTGCAAATTGTCAGACACGATTGAGCGACTGAACTGAATTGAACTGAAAGAAAGTTAAGGTAAGTTATAAAATCATTTAACCCAAGCATTTTGAAACGGAAAAAAAATGCCATAAGATATAGATGTCTGGAAATTCAATTAAAAAGAGTATTTTGTGGAAAACCCAGGCCAAAAGATGTTACAGAGAGGATACCCATCATCACAAAACCCCACAAACAATAAATTCTGGAGAGGCTACAGAGAAAAGTGAACTCTCTTGTACTGTTGGTGGAAATGCAAATTGGAACAGCCACTATGGAGGACAGTATCAAAATTTCTTGAAAAACGAGGAGTAAAACCACCGTGTGACCCAGCAGTCCCACCCCTGGGCATGTGCCCTGAGGAGATCACAGTTGACAAAGACACGTGCGCCCCAGTGCTGGCTGCAGCCCCGTTTACAAGAGCGAGGACACGGAAACGAGCTGGATGTGCATCGACGGACGAACGCATAGGGAGGCCGCGGTACATAAACACATGGAATATTATTCAGCTATAAAAAGGCATGCGTTTACTCAGTTCTAATAGGATGGATGAACCTAGAGCATATTATACAGAGTGAAGTAAGTCAGAAAGAGAAAAAACAAATATCGTATATCAATGCATATATATGGAATCTAAAAACATGGTGCTGATGAACCCATGTGCTGGGCGGCAATGGAGATTCAGAGAGAACAGACATATGGACCCAGCGGGGCAAGGAGAGGTGGGACGGAGTGACAGGGCAGCGCGGAAACACTTAGGTCACCGTTCCTTACAGCAGGTGGACCGGGAGGCTGCTGCGTGACGCGGCGCTCAAAACCCGCACTCTGCGACAACCTGGCGGGCAGGGTGGGGATGTGGGAGGGACGCTCAAGCCGGAGGGAACGCGCGCACACCTATGGCTGATTCACGCTGCCACATGGCAGAAACCAGCACCACGCTGCAAAGCAATTACCCTCCAATCACTAATAAATTCAAAGAATACAAGTGGGAATACCAATAAACAGACGACTTTATGTCTCAATGCTCAAGACAAAACGTGAAGAATGCAAATAACTGTATTAGAAATATTTAAAAAGATATATATCTGTCAATGAACAGTTAGAAATATCGTAAGAAAATGTTATGAATAACTAATGATAATACATTTAAAATTCAAATGAAATAAATCTCTTAGAAAAATGTTATTTAAAGTTATTCAAATATGACTGGAACCCTGAACATACCCATTGCTATTAAAATTATCCATAAAAGTCAATAAAAATAAAGTAAACCATGTTCTAACATTTGAAAATCTTAACATCGAAAAAGTCAGCAAGTGATAACAGTGTGATTTAACTCAGATTGCTGAATTCTTCCCCTGAAGTCAATCCAGAAAAAATACACAGAAGAGTAAAGTATGGATTTTATAGGATGTCATAACTAGTGTTAGAAACACTTAGAGGAACTAAGGCTCTTTTGAACTAATACGGGTGAATGTCAAAGGAGCTTTCCTGGGAAGGTAGTTTTGGAAAACAATCACTTTTCTCCTGATACTTTTCTTTCATTCCCTAGCATTGAGCACACCCATCCACCAATTTAGATACAATAGTACAGTTAGGTATAATTGGTTGAGATGTATTTAATTTTGCATGTTGAAAACTAAAATTATACCTTTTTTAACTAAATACATCATTAAATATATGACACTTTAGAAAATTAAAGTCTTCTGTATATATTCAGATGCAAATATATTTGCATATACACAGATTACACATTATATATATATAGAATATTATTACTCTATTTGATCTATAATTGTGGGAAATAAAAATGTTTCATGTGGCTGCTAATCCATGAGAGTACCACAGGGATTTCTGTGCACAAGAAAAGGGATGCATCAGGTCTGGCTACAATACAACCTTAATTCTATCAATAATGTTTTATATCTTAAGCTAGATAGTGCCTACATCAGTGATTTGTGATTATTCTTTATATTTTGTAATGCCTTAAGTGAAAGTGAAAGTGAAGTCACTCAGTCGTGTCCGACTCTTTGCCACCCCGAGGACTGTAGCCTACCAAGCTCCTCCATCCATGGGATTCTCCAGGCAAGAATACTGGAGTGGGTTGCCATTTCCCTATTCTTTATATTTTGTAATGCTTTAAATATTTACTAAACAGAATAAAGCTGTCATAAGAGCACATTTGTTCTGAATTAATTTGATCCATTTTCTAGAGTCAGATTTTGCATTCTCTCTAAGATGTAAAACACATCTGGTCAATCAATCTTTCAGTAGCTAGGCAAATTTTATTATGCCCTAGAACTGGACGAGAGAGGTCCCATTTGACTAATTTGGGGCCGCTTATGCTATCTCTCTGGTTTAATTCACATGGTACATCATTTATTATGATATAAATAAACTACCTACTGATATTCTGAGCATTTTAGTTCAGGACAGATGGCTTTAGGGTCAGTAAATTTAACAGAATTAGACTATATAACACTTGCTCAGCATTTTTAATGTGCTCTTAAACACCTTGTGGAACAATGGATGTGTGTCCCAGGCCAGCCCATATGGATAAAGGATAATATACCGTAGGCAGTCAAGAATATAAAATCATGGTACCTTGAATAGTTGTTTGTAAACATTAATGTCCCTGTCAAATTGATTAGGGCTTAAATATGTATAGTGAGCTTTCCTGGTGGCTCAGTTGGTAAATAATTTGCCTGCAATCCAAGAGACTCAGGTTTGATCCTTGGGTTAGGAAGATTCCCTGGAGGAGGAAATGGCAACCATGTACAGTATTCTTGCCTGGGAAATCCCATGGACAGAGGAGACAGGTGGGTTACAGTCCATGGGGTTGCAAGAGTCAGACACAACTTAGCCATTAAGTCATAATTACGTATAGTAAGAGTTATATAAGAAAAGGCAGAAGAACCAGAGATCAAATTGCCAACATCCGCTGGATCATGGAAAAAGCAAGAGAGTTCCAGAAAAACATCTATTTCTGCTTTCTTGACTATGCCAAAGCCTTTAACTGTGTGGATCACAATAAACTGTGGAAAATTATGAAAGAGATGGGGATAACAGACCACCTGACTTGCCTCTTGAGAAACCTATATGCAGGTCAGGAAGCAACAACTAGAACTGGACATGGAACAACAGACTGGTTCCAAATAGGAAAAGGAGTGTGTCAAGGCTGTATATTGTCACCCTGCTTATTTAACTTCTATGCAGAGTACATCATGAGAAATACTGGGCTGGAAGAAGCACAAGCTGGAATCAAGATTGCCAGAAGAACCTCAGATATGCAGATGACACCACCCTTATGGCAGAAAGTGAAGAGGAACTAAAAAGTCTCTTGATGAAAGTGAAAGAGGAGAGTGAAAAAGTTGGCTTAAAGCTCAACATTCAGAAAACAAAGATCATGGCATCTGGTCCCATTACTTCATGGGAACTAGATGGGGAAACAGCAGAGACAGTGTCAGACTTTATTGGGGGGGGGCTCCAAAATCACTGCAGATGGTGACTGCAGCCATGAAATTAAAAGACACAAATTCCTTGGAAGAAAAGTTATGACCAACCTAGATAGTATATTCAAAAGCAGAGACATTTCTTTGCCAACAAAGGTCCGTCTATTCAAGGCTATGGTTTTTCCTGTGGTCACGTATGGATGTGAGAGTTGGACTGTGAAGAAGGCTGAACGTCGAAGAATTGATGCGTTTGACTGTGGTGTTGGAGAAGACTCTTGAGAGTCCCTTGGACTGCAAAGAGATCCAACCAGTCCATTGTGAAGGAGATCAACCCTGGGATTTCTTTGGAAGGAACGATGCTAAAGCTGAAGCTCCAGTACTTTGGCCACCTCATGCGAAGAGTTGACTCATTGGAAAATACTCTGATGCTGGGAGGGATTGGGGGCAGGAGGAGAAGGGGACGACCGAGGATGAGATGGCTGGATGGCATCATGGACTCGATGGACGTGAGTCTGAGTGAACTCCGGGAGTTGGTGATGGACAGGGAGGCCTGGCGTGCTGTGATTCATGGAGTCGCAAAGAGTCGGACATGACTGAGTGACTGAACCGAACTGAACTGAACTGATGAGTTATATATATGTGTGTGTATTCAGATATATATGAAAAGTTTATATAACAGCATCTTCTTATCCTATATTGCATTTAAAACCAGATACTATAAAATATGTTAGTATAGTTATAATAAAGTAAGCATTAAAATATAAATATCTATTCCCAGATATCACTTGCTTTTTTCAGTGCTTTCACAGTGTTAAGTTACTTCAGTCACGTCCAACTCTTTGAAACCCTGTGGTCTGTAGCCCTCCAGGTTCCTCTTTCCATGGGATTCTCCAGGCAAGAATACTGGCGTGGGTTGCCATGCCCTCCTCCAGGGGATCTTCCTGACTCAGGGACTGAACCCACATCTCTTACGTCTTCTGCATTGGCAGGCAGATTCTTTACCACTGGCCACCACCTGGGAAGCCTTGCCTTCATGGTATCCTCAGACAACAAATATTTCTAATTCTAAAAATGTTCAATTTATCAGTTACTTATTTTATGATTATTCCAAATTATACTCTGTTTAAGAATTCTTCCTTTATCTTCAGTTCATGAAATTTTTTTTTTTTTGCATTTCTCCTAAAAACTTGGGTGTTTTCTTTTTGTATATTGTGTATTGCATACTTTTGGGTTTCCAGAGCATTAAATTCAGAGCTCAGTGGCTGGGAAGCTCTCATCCAGGAAGGTGTGGCTTTGCTAAACAGACTCCCTTCTTTCAGGAGGCTGACTGTATACTCACAATAAACGTAGAAAACGAGGGGGGAAAGCTGGAGGAAAGTGACACTATTCGAGGAAAAATGACAAGATGTGGGAGATATCAGCCGAAGCCTTGAACACACTTTTTCTACTCTAGTCCACTCTGACCACGACTATTCATTTTTTCCTCCCAAATTCAATATGACTTTTTTTAAAAGATATTTTTATCTTCTAAGGTACTTAAATGAATCATTCAATTCTATTATTAGGCTCAAAGACCGGAGCACTTTAACAACTCCAGATGGGTCTCCTTGGAAGTTACTCTTCCGGATCTATAAAATGAAAAGATAAGCTATCTGCTCTCCACACAACTAATATGCAGTGCTTTTATGATTTACCTTCTTCACAGCTCAGCTGGGAAAGAATCCGCCTGCCATGCAGGAGATACCGGTTCAATTCCTGGGTCGGGAAGATCCCCTGGAGAAGGGAAAGGCTACCCACCCCAGTATTCTTGGGCTTCCCTGGTGGCTCAGCTGGTAAAGAATCCGCCTGCAGTGCAGGAGACCCCAGTTCAACTCCTGGGTCAGGAAGATCCCCTGGAGAAGGGAAAGGCTACCCATTCCAGTATTTTTGGGCTTCCCTGGTGGCTCAGCTGGTAAGAAATCTACCTGCAATGCCGGAGACCTGGGTTTGATCCCTGAGTTGGGAAGATCCCCTGGAGAAGGGAAAGGCTACCCACTCCAGTATTCTGGCCTGGAGAGTTCCATGGACTATATAGTCCATGGGATCTCAAAGAGTTGGACACAACTGAGTGACTTTCACTTCACTTCTGTAAATACTGCTATAAACACAAAGGGGGAAAAAATGAAAGTATATAGCTCTTGTCTGAGCAATTCTGAGTCCAGCTGCATTGAAGTTCCTGGGTTCTAGTACTCTGGGGTTGGGGATGTCTCGACTGCAGCCCCAGTTCTGTTCCTGGGAGTGACTCCCCGGTCCATTGCTGCCCACGGCTCTCGGGCAGCCTCTGAGGGTTACTACTGCTCCATCAGGATAAGGTGATCGTCTAAAGGGTGTACCTGCATGTCACGGCTCGTCGAATTGCATAAGTTAAATATTTTAGTATATTGTATGTCTAATATATTTTAATAAATTAAATAGTTAAGTATTTGGGGAAAAAGTAAGTGAACCAGCACAATGGCATGTATGAATCATGGAATAATAATGAAGTCAGCAAAGATATAAGTCTGAAAACACCACCCAGTCCACATACCATCACGGTAAAGCTTGAAAAACAGCAAAACTAAGGAGAGCATCATGGCTAATGTTTTGTTTTTAATTCACAGGATGCATTCAATTATGCATATATGATTTATTATTCTAATGACAATAAATAATAAAATATTCAAGTAAATAAATAATATAAACTATAATAATTATCATTCAGCAAAGGGATTTTCTTGGATATTTGGCAAGTCAGAAAGATGCCTCAAAGTATTAATGATAAAGATGGTGATATATTATCACCCAGAAGCTGGATTCCTAAGAGATGGCATAGTTTTTTGAAAATTGTGTCTTCTATTATCCTAATGTCCTCTTATTGGTTTGTTTACATTAGGGTCTATAGATCTGAAAAATATGACATTGTAAACTCTAAAAGTTTTTTCTTTTTTAAATTTGAAGTGGTTAAATTTTCTGTCAGAAATATTTATAACCTGTATGTTTTTATTCTCAGGGCTTTTTGTGCTATATCATTGAAGTACCTTGAGTATAAGATATATTAAAGATATAATAAGAATAGATAAGTGATAATCAACTGTTAATAGTCTTTTCAAAACTTAATGGTGTAAAACAGTGAATTAATCTGCTCATAATTCAAAAATGTTTCCACTATGGTAGGAATTTTCTTTAATATAAAGATGGAATCCCCATGTGATATGCTTTAAGTCTGTTCCAATCATTTCATTATTTTCACAGTACACAGCAGACGAGGAGCATCTGGTGTTTACGCGTTTTCTGCTAAGTCGCAGACGACTCGTTGCTTTCCGCGTGTCGGGAAAGAAGCTGATGGACCGCCCGTCCTTGCCCGCTCGGTGTCCTGCGACCCAGATCTGCTCTTCTAAGCGTTCAGTCTCTTTTGTACATTTTTTCGCCAGTTTTAGCTAAAAAGATCTTTATTTCCATATGTTTCCAAAAATCTTTTCAAATATTCTTTCATCTAGGTGTTACTAGGATTGTAACTTCCAGGAGCTTTTTAAAATATAATTGGACACAGTCATAGAAATTCTTTTTATGATTTTGACTATTTGAACACGGATGAATTTGGAGAAACCAGGTATCTCCATTGCTCCATTGCTGCTTCCCCATGCTAAAAATATTTGCCAAGTTACTTATGGCTTTATATATATTTTAGTAAGGTTTTATAGTTTTCACTGTGTAGCTTTTACATATTTCTGCATTTTTAAATAGAGTTTTCATGCAGTTTTTAACTAAATTATGTTTCTAACGTATAAAGAAGTTATTAATTTTTATATATTGATTATTTTATAATCTCTAATTAGGGTGGATAATGCATAAATCAGGATGAGAGGACACTTAAAATTGAAATACAGAGACAAATTTGGAAGAGCTGTTCTATAAGAAACTAGTTTTTACGGCTGTTTTACTCCCATTCTGTTTTACAGTGCTTTTTACATTTGGGAGAAGTAGGCTTTCCCTAAAAGATCTTCACCCCCCCTCTCCCATTCAGGATAACTCACAGCAAATTTCCACAAGCTGTCTGTTTTACATATGGCAAGGTATATGTTTCAAAACTGCTCTCTTAAGTATGATGCCGGGAACCAAAGCTAGTGCTCCGTGACAACCTAGAGGGGTGGGGTGGGGAGGGAGGCGGGAGGGAGGCGGAAGAGTGTGTGCCTGCACGGGACTCATGGAGGCATGGCAGAAACCATTGCAATATTGTGACGCAATTATCCACCAATTAAAAATAAAACAAAACTGAGAGAGCAAAAGAGCAACCCTTACTGCATTCCAACGACACCCTTATTGTGGTGTCTTTTTGTTTCGTCTTCGTTTTCTTTCTTACAGTTTGTGGTATAAAATTAATATTCATAGTTGCCATTTCCTTCTCCAATATTCACAGAGGAAAGGCAAATGATTGGGAAGACAGTGAGCAAACACATTTCTTGCAAAGAGCAGAATCAAATTATGGCGGAGGTGTTCACCGAGGGGACCTCTTCCATCATCAAAGCAGGCTGTGTTCACCATCTCTGCCAGGGTGGGTTCTGTAATTGCTTAAGACCATTGACTTGGATGTTGTGTATTCTGTATAACAATCGTTGGAAATAATCATGGTGCTTATCTCTTTTCTTTCTTTTTTTTTTAATAAGCAATCAGACCACAGGTAGCCACAGCCAGTCTAGGTAGAAGACCCAGAGGTCCTGGACGCTGACATGAACACAGTTCCTGAGTAGAAGGGGAGGGACTCCCTTGGGGAAGTCTACGTGCTTACAGGGTGGTTGGTGGAGACTCTAGTGATGGTAGGTATGCCCTTCGTGATAATAATTCTGCTTTCTTCCACTATGAAAAGGATTAATACATTTCAGCTGGGCACGTCTTCTCTCAGCTAAAGACTGCATTTTCTTTCCTTTTTTCTTATTATACATATTTAAAGTATACAAATTAATTATTATATGTAAAGATTTTAAAATAATCACCACAACATACTTAGGATAGTTGTCACCTCATGTAGTTTCCTTTGTATCAGTTTGTATGTGTGTGTGTGTGTGTGTGTGCGCGCGCGCGCGCGCGCGCATGAATGGCAAGAACACATAGGATCTACTTCCTATCACATTTCAAGTACAAGTTACAGTGCTGTTACCTACAGTCACCATGCCATATGTATGCATTAGATCCTGCACTTATATAACTCAAATGCGTAGCCCTTGACTGACATGTCTCCATTTCTCTAGCTCTTAGACCCTGGTCATCACCCTTCTGTCTTCTGCTTCTATGACTGTGACTGTTTTAGGTTCCACATGTGAGTGAGATTGTACAGTATTTGTCAGTCTGTATCTGGTTTATTTCAATGAACACAATGTCCTCCAAGACCATCCATATTGTCATAAACGGCAGGATCTCCCTCTTGTAAAAGCTGACTAATATTCCATCGCATGTGAATCCCACGTTCTCTTTCTCATCCCCGGACAGACTGTGAGTCATTTCAATGTCTTCTCTATCGTGTATGGTGCCGCAGTGAGTATGGAAGCGCAGGTAGGCTTATCTTCAGGATCTTGATTTCAGTCTAGCTGTTGTTCAGTCACTAAGTCATGTCTGATCATGCAACCTCATGCACTGTAGCACAAAAGTCTCCCCATCCTCCACTATTTCTCCCAGAGTTTGCTCAAACTGATGTCCATTAAGTCAGTGATGCTACCTAACTATTTTATCCTGTTTCCCCCTTCTCTTCCTGCCCTCAATTTTCCCAGCATCAGGATCTCTTCCAATGAGTCGGCTCTTTGCATCAGGTGGCCAAAGTATCGGAGCTTTAGCTTCAGCAACAATCTTTCCAATGAATACTCAGGGTTGATTTCCTTTAAGGTTGAGTGTAGTCCAAGGGACTCTCAAGAGTCTTCTTTAGCACCACAGTGAGAAAACATCAATTCTTCAGTGCTCAGACTTCTTTATGGTCCAATTCTCACAACTGAACATGACTCCTGGAAAAACCATAGCTTTGACTATATGGAAATATGTCAGCAAAATGGTTTGTATAAATATCTAAAAGTGGGATTGTTAGATCATAAGGTAGCCTGAAACAAACTTTTTGAAAAACCTCCTTACTGTTTTCCACAGTTGATGAACAGTATTCTATTTCGTGTAAAATTACTGCGTCTTCTTGAATCCATTCATCTATTGATGAACATGTAGTTTGTTTCCACATTTTGGCTATTGCAGAAAATGCTGCAATGAACACAGGTGCATTTGTTTGTTCTGAGTTAGTGTTTCTGTATTCTTTTGATAACTTCCAAGACATGGAACTGCTAAATAATATGGTAGCTCTAGTTTTAATTTTTAAAGAACTTCCATACTGTTTCCCATATTGGCTGCACCAGTTTACATTTCGATCAACAGTGCATGAGGGTTCCTTTTTCTCCACATCCTCTCCAAGGCTTGCTATTGTTTGTATTTTAATAAGGCTGTCCAAACAAGTGATATTTAATTGTGATTTTGATTCATATTTCCCTGATGATTATTGAAGGTGAGCAGCTTTTCATGTACTTGTTAGCCACTTGCTCGGCCATTCTTAGGAAAATGTTTATTCAAATCTGTTGCTCAGTTTTACTCCAGTTATTTATTATTGTGTTATTGAGTGGTAAGCATTCCTTATGTATTTTAGGCATTGACTCTTCTTCAGATTCGTAGTTTGCAAATATTTTCTCCGTTTCATAAATAGTCTTTTGATTATTTCTTTTGTATGCAGAAGATTTTTATTTGATGTGGTCCAACTTGTTTATTTTTGGTTTTGCTGTCTTTACTTTTGGTGTTATATCGAAATATTTTTTAAGGCTAATATCAAGCAGCTTTATAGTTATATTTTCTTAAAAGAGTTGTACAGTTTCAGTCCTTACTGTTAGTTCTTAATCACTTTTGCATTGATTTTTATGTATGGCATATATTAAAGATCCGCAATTCTCCCCCCGCTTTTTTTTTTCATTCTCTCTTCTTTTTCTTCTCCTTCTCTTCCACGTTATTTTTTTGGCATGTGGATATCAAGTTTTCCCAACATGATTTATTGAAGAGGCTGCCTTTTCCCCATTGTGTATACTTGGTGCCCTTTCAAAGATTAGTTAATAGTATATCTGTGTGGATACTCCCTTTTCAAATCTCCTTTGCAGGTAGGTATGACTAAGTTCTGTTTGGGGCTATGAGAGAAAGTTGTGTATGTGATTACTGGCTCATTCTTATGAGAAGAATTGTGTCAAACCTTCCCCTCTTAATTCCTTTTGATCAACTCAAATGCATAAGAGATGTAAGTTATCATGCATATCATGCACGGAATCCAAGCCTTGAGGATAACTTGGGCAAAAGGATAAACAATAAAAAAGCTCGGCATATTTGTTTTGAGTCTGGAACTTAAGAATCTAAGTTAAATATGCACTTATAAATGATTTTATTTATTTTTATTGGAATATAATTGCTTTACAACGCTGTTAGTTTCTGCTGTTCAACAAAGTGAACCAGATATATGTGGACGTTTATCCCCTCCCTCTTGAACCTGCCTCCCATCCCCTATCCCCCTCCTCTAGGTTATCACAGAGCTCTGAGCTGAACTCCCTGGGCTGTACGGCAGTTTCACACTAGTTATCTGTTTAGACGTAATAATGTCTATATGTCAACGCTACTTTTCCAGTTTGTTTCTTTGGAGTCCAAAAGAGAGTGGATTCTCAATATCACATTGACAGAATCATTAGGTAGTTACTTGGGAGAGAAAAGCTGTATATCTTGCTTGTAAACAAATATTTCTCCTAAAGCAACTAAACCTGTATACAAAAGATAATTTATATTTATTTAATTTTATCTTTTACGACCACTTTAAAGCCATTCTAAAATACATATTTATGTTGCTGTTTAGCTGCCCAGTCGTGTCTGACTCTTTGTGACCCCACGGACGGCAGCACGTCAGGATTTCCTGCCCCTCACCATCGCCTGGAGTTTGCCCAAGTTCTTGTTCATTGCATCGGTGATGCCATCCAGCCGTCTCATCCTCTGACACCCTCTTTTCCTCCTGCCCTCAATCTTTCCCAGCATCAGGGACTTTTCCAGAGAATTGGCTGTTTGCATCAGGTGACCAAAATACAGGAGCTTCAGCATCAATCCTTCCAAATATATATTTAACTTAGATACAAATATAATTCCTTAAGTCCCAGATTCAAGACAATTAAGACAAAGATTTTTACTGTTTAACTATGACATATAGTCAGTTACAGTGAGTCCATCAAAGTATTACTGATAATATTAATATATCTAAAGTTAATATGTTAATTAAAATTAATTAATTAAAAGTGAAAGTTATACCATTAATACATGTTCTTTGAAAATTATCTTCATTTCATCTTTTTAATTTTAATTTTAATGTATATTTTATACCTTTCATTCACAAAAAGGTAGTGTGTATTATATACTCTATTAATAAGTTGCAGATGTTTTTAAAAATAACTCTTTGGTTGGGTGTATTTTCAGCCCATGCCAAAATTTAAGCGCTAACACTTAAGTAGGGAGCAAGATAGCAGAGAAGATGACTTTAGAATGAAGCAGGGAGAAAAGAGCAAATATTTAACTTAATGCATTACTGAGCTGATCACAGCTTCAGAAGTATGTTACGTAGTGCTTGGGTTTGCAGGGAGTCTTGAGAGAGGCAAAAGGAACCACTGCTTCTCCAAATAGCTGACTAAAGAAGAGCAAAGGAGACCATTTGTGTGTCTCATTTTCCTTTAAAGAAAGCCGCTTTATCAGTCATCCACCACGCTCCTCTTCCAGGCGGTGCTACCCAGCTCCTTAACGTGTGTGGGCTCAGTCCTGTCCGACGCTTTGCAACCCCGTGGATGGTAGCCTCTGCCCGTAGCATTTCCCAGGCAAGAACACTGGAGCGGCATGCCATTCCTACTCCAGGGGACCGTCCCAGTTCAGGGCGGAGCCCGTGCCTCCTGCGTCTCCTGTACTGGCAGGTGGGCGCTTTACCACTGTGTCACCCGGGAAGCCCGCCCAATTTCTTAGAAGAACACTTGTTCCCGGAGTGAAGCGCAGCTCATGGGGAAAGGGAGGCAGCCAGCAGGGATGAGTCTGGTCCCTGAGCAGTCCCTGGAGAGGCTGGCATCTCAGCAACAGCAGAGGTCAGGCCCAGGGTGCGAGGAGCTGAGAAGGTGGGCGGGATGCTGTGTGTTAGTCTCTGCGAATGTCCTGAGGGGCTTAACACAGTAGGTAACACAGATGCTTCCCTTTCCGTCAGGAAGCTGGCAATAGAGCTCTTTGGAGCCTTTCTCAAAAAGCATTTAGTACTTAGCAATCTTCCTGGAGTGCCCAGTGTCACATTAAGCAGAGCACATTTGAAGAGACAAAGTACACAATTGAAAAACAGCCTGCAGACTAGTTCAGTGGGCAGGGACATTAGAGAGAGATGAAGTCGCAGTGAAAAACAAATGTTAGTAGCTTCTTTTAAGGGCTATATATAGTTTTCTTTCTTTCTTTTAATAAGTAATCATTGGATAGCTTTAAGGTAAAGGGTATTTTTAACCTAAAACATCTGAAAAGGATTGACTCCCACTACAGAAGCCTGAAATTTGCAGCCTGAAGAGTGGGAAATGGCTGAGAACCCTGAGCGTGCAGGGCAGCGCTCTCCTGGCGGTGTGGCGCGTGCCAGCACTGCCGACGCTGATGGAATACAGCACTTATGCCTCCCGCGTAGCTCAGTCAGTAAAGAGTCTGCCTGCAGTGCAGGAGACCTGGGTTCGACTCCTAGGATGGGAAGATTCCCTGGAGAAGGAAATGACAACCCATTCCAGTGTTCTTGCCTGCAGAATCCCTTGGATAGAGGAGCCTGGCGGGCTATAGTCCATGGGGTTGCATAGAGTCAGACACAACTGAGCGACTTCACTTTCTTTCTTTCTTCTTTCTTGCTGTATTATGGGTTCAAATTCCCTAGTATCGTGGTCCCCGACCTTTTTGGCACCAGGGACCAGTTTTGCGGAAAACAATTTTTCCACGAATGGGTGGCAGGTAGCGGTGCTGGTTTTCAGATGATTCAAATGCATTACTTTATTGTGTACTTTGTTTTATCGTTATTACGTCAACTCCACCTCAGGCCATCACGCCTTAGATCCTAGAGGCTGGGGACCCCTGCCCAAGGACCCCTATTGGCAATCTTCCTATGTCCTAAATCATTTGCATATATTTACATTTATTTCCTGAAAATCTATATATAATAGATAATTTCATGGGCTATGGCTTGGGATGAATCAACTAAAGCCATCTATTATTTTAGGAAAAGAAAGTCATACAGAGCAACGGTTTAATTAAATTAAAATTTTCAATGTGTTAAGGAAAATTAAGTCTGAAACTTTCTGTACTCAAATGAGTTTTAGGCTCTTTTAATTGTGAGATTATTTCCATGGGTAATATTTTTAAAAACTGATGATGCCTTTGAAATGACCACTTGATAGTATCTCAGAGGAATTCATCTGAAGGATGACACATATTAACAGCAAAAAAAAGAAAAAAAGAAACAATATCTATATTACACATCTGCAGTTCTATAGAGCACAGCACAGTGATTAAACAGTATTTCATGATCTGGTAAATTTTGCCCACATTTATAAGAAAGCTTCTATAAGTTAAGCATGACTCTCTTTTAGATACACGAGAATAAATATCATCTCACCAACTCTCTGAAGATATCATATAATATAGCTATATATCTGCGGAATCACTCTGTGAATGTAGAATAATGGTCTTTGATGTTTTATACTTTTGGTTAAAATCCCATTTTTATGGTTCAAGAAATGTGTTTTGACCCATGCACTCTATGTACTGATTTATCTACTTCCTATCTAGTGAACCTAAAATGGTTTTAAAAGAGTTCTGAAGATGCCAGTGAACATCTGAAAGTATTTTACGATACCTACAATAAAAAAAAAAAGAAAGAATTCCTGTTACAGAGGAGTTTAAATTGCCCAGAACCATAAAAGGACTATTTTTCTAACCAGTGAACTTCATTCTGTTCCTTGGTCCTTCCTGTATTCCGTAGACTGCAGAAATCCACCATCCGTCCTGCCAGCACCCAAACCATTGACTCTTTCACTGCAGGCCTCCTGCAGTGAATATCCCATCCTCTTATTCGATGCTGAGATTTTATTCACCCGTCTTGACAGGTCTCTGAACTCACGGCAGTACTGTTACATGAACTAGATTTTATCTCATTGAAAACAAATGTATCCTCGAAAATAATACAGTATTATAAATAAACTATATATCAATCAAAAAAAATAAAATTGAGTTGTTCACTCACACACACACGGAGAAAAGGCAAGGGGTTCTTCAGCAGGAATTACACTGTTCACTATAGAAGTAAACGGTGGCTTTTTGAGTCCATTCTCTGTTTTCTAAAAAAATAATGTTTAGTGCTTAATCAAAGAAGCTTTTCCTCCAAAAATGCAGCTTTTTAAAAAATTAAAATATTGTGATAGACGGAATGTTTGCGTCTTCTCACTATTAATGCGTTAAATCCTAATTTCCAGTGTGATAGTATTTGGAGGTGGAATCTTTGGGAAGTGATTAGGTTACGAGGGTGGAAACTTTATGAGTAAAATGGATGCCCTTATAAAAGAGACTTCAGAGAACTCTCTCGCACCTTCCACCAAGTGACGCCACAGAGGAAAAACAGCTGCGTGTGAACCGAGCAGTGGGCTCTCACCAGACCCCACCTGCCGGGGCTTTGAGCTTGAGCTCAGCCTCCGGAACCGGGAGAAACGATTTTCCGTTGATTATGAAGCCACCCAGGCTGCGGTAATTTTGTTACATGAAGTAAGAGAGAGAGATCATTAACAGGCTTAGGAATTCAAAGACTCGTTTTCCTCAAGAACATGGAGGAAGTAGTTGTTTTTCAGCTTTTTCATACTATTCTGGGATTTTTCTTTTTCTAATACGCTGCAAAGAGGTATGAAGACGGTGAAAACCCTGACTGTTACCTGTTTCTCCAAACATAGAGTAAACTTGGTAACCTGCAAATCCAAACTGTTGACTACCTCCCCAAACCACCCAGTTACTACTTTCTTCAGAGACTCTTCAGACAGAGAAACCTGCCTTCTAGCGGTAAGGACTGTTAGAGTGAAAGCTGATGATCTTAGACTATAAATTCAGACAGGCAGCCATTACCCTCATCTCTCCTAGGAAGAAAACATTTAGGGAAGGGTATCTAATAAAAGATTCATAGACTATGTAGTTGCTTGCCTTTCTTTTTAATCTGGGATATTACTAAGCGGCACTATAGAAAGGAGTGTGTACTTGTATTTGAAATAGTAATGCATAAATTAAAGCTAGATTTTAAAAATACAAGTTTTTAAAAAATTCTTGGTATTTAAGAGTCATATTACAAACTACATCTTTATGAAGGATATTCAAAATCAGCTGCACAATGTTTTTAATATGCATAAATTCTCTTGGTAAAGACAGCAACCTTATATCAGGAATTAGTATTGGAAGTGCTTCTAAATTATCTATTATAAATGAATTACATTAAAACAAGCCATGTGCAATTTATTTTTAATTCTGATGTATATATACAGCATCTGAATGCACATACTTCTTTCATGCAGTTTAATCAAATTCATGTATTTACAATTTTTTAATCAAGATTTTAACTTCAGTGAAAAGCAAACGATATTATATAATATATGCTAAACATGTAAATATATAGTCCATAAAATTACCACAAAACTATAAAATATTACCTCCAAGTGTGTATATTTGAATTAAAATGCTATGAATTGATTTGCATGCATTAAAATAGATTAGCTTTATATTATCAAGCAAGCATTTGCAAATATTCAGTCCTCTTCTAATTTTGGATTCCTTAATTTTATAAGGAAGAAACATCATCTCAGCAAATCAAAGGGTGTGATTTATCCACATTTTCAGAATTATATACCAGTTGAGTTGAGATTATCATCATTGTCATTTTATTTAAACCCACAATTCTCTTTCATATAGGAGTAGGTGAACTCTATTTCTGGAAAGTTAGGGAATATTAATTTAGTAGTTGATATTATATAGGAAAATATCCCAAACATGATGGCTTTAATATCTGTATTCCATGATTATATTTCTGTTTCAGCAACATTATGTTTCAATTTAATAGTTTCTGGTGTACCTTCTCTGTGCAAAGATGTGTTCAGTATTTGGCGAAGCAAAAATAACTGAGTTAGGTGCTTCCCACAGAGAATCTTCCACCTTAGAAGAGAGTCACGCGTGCTTTTGGAAGAGCTGTAGCTACAGGCCTGCCATGCAGCCTGTCTGAAGGGAAGTGGGAATCCATTGTGAAGGATGCTGGCAAAAGATGGTTAATGGTCACTCAGGATGTGAAAGGAAGCTTGAGTATCTTGATGCTTTTTCAACAGTCCTTGTTTATTATCAGTAAATTTAAGTGTGGGTTGCCCTTTTCAGAAACCTACAATCTGTGGAATAAAATACAAACAGCAAAAAGAAAAATTGGAACATATGAAATGGTGATTAGTTTTCTGAACTCCTCTGAACATGTAACTTTTGCAGATTTTATAGTAACTAATTCATGATTAAGAGGTTAGACTATTATTCCCACAGTATGTTATTCTTGATTTCCTCCCTCTCTCTGCTACTTTTATTTGACTGTAGAACTAAGTTGACTTGTCCTTAGTTCTTTTAAAATAAAAGTTTTACTTACACAATTCTCAACAATTTTAATCTTGTATCTTATTTTATATAGTTTTGAGATGATTATCTCAACATATTGCTCAAATATTTATTTTATCATTTCTTCAAATATGATTTTAAACCTGTCAAATGTACCCTGAAATTGGATTTCAAATTCTAATTAAACTGAGATAAACATACGTGACCTTGAAAACCCCAAAGCAGAAAGAAGTCATGTTTCTTTCTTTTTACTTTAATTTAGAAGCAATATTAAACATGTCTGAATTTATATTTGTCTAATAGATTTTCATTATTGCTCAAAGTACCATAACATCACTTATAGCAATTATTTTTCTGCAGGTATTTCTATATGCTATTCAACCAAAAAATGCAATTATTTTCATTAATTTGATTTTGTTTTTAATATTCTGGCAGTGCAGAGTATACCTTGTTAAATAAGCAAATACAGTTGTGGATAATATAATTGCATGGTAGCTATAAATATAAATATTTAATTAGACATATTTGCATTTAGGGATTAGAAGATGTATAGTCATGGAGAGGTTTGGAATGTGTTTTATCATTTTGTTACTACCAAACGACTTTATAAGGCTCTCCTAAAAGGAAGGCTGGATGTTTATCTTTTCGATATCTTATTCTTAGAGCTATCTTTATTGATAATTAAGACAGTAAGTTTCAAAGACTTGTACTTAGTGTGTTTATCAGTCAGAGTCCCAGTTGGAAGCAGACAGCAAGATAAAATGAGGATAACTGAAGGAAGATTTTATAAATGGACCAAATGTAAAGAAGGCCAGATGCAAGGGAACTGCATTAAGCGGCCGTGGCCCCCAGGCTAGTAAGAGTGCTTGTCATCAGCCTTTGCCCCTTTTTGATGAGCGTGCTGCTGCTGCTGAGTGCTTCAGTCACGCCCGACTCTTTGCAACCCCACGGACTGTAGCTCACCAGGCTCCTCTGTCCATGGGATTTCCCAGGCAGGACTATGGGAGTGGGTAGCCTATCCCTTCTGCAGCGGATCTTCCTGACCCAGGAGTGGACCTGGGTCTCCTGCAGTGCAGGTACATTCTCTATCTCTGAGCCACCAGGGAAGCCCTTCCTGAGCGTGGGGAGAAAGCATTTCTGGAGTTAGAAGGGAAATCTCTTCTGGAGAGAGCCGCCTTGGAAAGAGAGGTTTCATTTGGGTGAGGGACATAGGCAAACCCCAAATAAAGGAGCAAGGAAATAAATATCTAATGTGTTCACCCATGAATCTTTGAAAAAGTTTTCCTATTAACTAAATCCAACCAGAATCCTGAGCACATGGCTGTCCCTTAATATCATTTAAACAAGTTCTTCAGAGACTCAAGTGCACAGTGGATATGAGAGGCAAATAGAAGATATCAAATGCAAGAGATGTCAGGAAGCGGTCAAACAACTGGGTCAAGTGATTCACAGATAGTTCATGGACCTTTGACATAATCCAAGTAAGTTGAGATTTTATTAATATCTCTACAACATAATTTACACCAGGCTAATTTACTCAAAGAGCAGGAGATGGTGAGAATAAACATCAACATCTTAGGACTCAGTGAACTAAAATGGATGGGAATGGGTGAATTTAATTCAGATGACCATTATATCTACTATTGTGGACAAGAATCCTATAGAAGAAATGGAGTAGTCCTAATGATCACCACATAGTCCAAAACGCAGTACGTGGGTACAACCTCAAAAATGACAGAATGATCTCAGTTCATTTCCAAGGCAAGCCGCTTAACATGTAGTAATGTAACCACAGTAATTCAAGTCTATGCCCCTACCACTGATGCTGAAGAAGCTGAAGTTGATCAGTTCTGTGAAGACCTAGAAGATCTCCTAGAACCAACACCATTAAAAAAAAAAAAAAAAGTGCTCTATTCATCATTGGGGGTTGGAATGCAAAATAGGAATTTAAGAGATACCTGGAGCAACAAGCAAGTTTGGCCTTGGAGAACAAAATGAAACAGGGCAATGGCTAACTGAATTCTGCCAAGAGAACACACTTGTCACAGCAAGCACTCTTGACAAGAGATGACTTTACACATGGACATCACCCAATGGCCAATGCTAAAATCAAATTGATTGTATTCTTTGTAGTAGAAAATGGAGAAGCTGTATACAGTCAGCAAAAACAAGACCTGGAGCTGACTATGGCTCAGATCATCAGCTTCTCCTAGCAAATACACACCTACATTAAAAAATAAGAGAATCGCAAGTCAATAGCTTGCTATTGAAGTTCAATTGGTTATTAATTTAAACTACAGTATTACAAGAACTGAGTTGTTCCCACAAAACTCTTTCAGGTTTATAGCATACTCTCTGCTAACAGTCATTTTAATGGCTGCCTTTTGCCTATGGACATAGTGCATGCTTCTCTTTTTGAAAGAGGAATTAGCAACGGGAACATTGAGGATGCAGTGTGGCAGAGTCCCTAGTGTGCTGTCGTCCGTCTATCCTTGTCCTGTTGAGGCTCATGCCTAGTTGTGTCCGACTCTTTGTGAACCCGTGGACTATGCCCTCCAGGCTCCGCCGTCTGTGGGATTTCCTAGGCAAGAATCCTGGAGTGCCTTGCTATTTCCTTCTCCAGGGGATCTTCCCGACCCAGGGATGGAACCCATGTCTCCTCCATTGGCAGGTGGATTCCTTACCACTGAGCCACCACAAAACTCCACTATGTGTTAATGTGAAGTAATCTGTTGACAAAATAAATGGTGAGTTTTAAAAATGTAACCTCACTCAGACTTTGGAATTCATACCCACTTTTTTTACACTCTGTCAAAAATTATATTAAAAGCATATGTCTTGTTTGGACAGAATCTTATTTTCAACCTTGGAATTGAATATATGCTCAACATCATTTATTCATCTATTTACTCAAATGCCAATGAAAAATGCTGCACTAATTGCCATAGATCCTCTGCTCCAGGACACAGAGAACCAAAGCTAATTAAACAATAAAACTTCTGTGTGAAGGAGACTAACAAAAAACTAAGAACTATTGCAGAAAGGAGGAGAGATACGTTATTTCCTGTATACACATTCAGTTCCACTCTGGGAGTTGGTGATGGACAGGGAGGCCTGGCGTGCTGCAATTCATGGGGTCACAGAGGGTCGGACACAACTGAGCTACTGAACTGAACTGAACTTGAACAATCTTTGCGACCCCATGAATTGCAGCGTGCCAGGCTTCCCTGTCCATCACCAACTCCCAGAGTTCACCCAAACTCATGTCCGTTGAGTTGGTGATGCCATCCAGCCATCTCATCCTCTGTCGTCCCCTTCTCTTCCTGCCCCCAATCCCTCCCAGCATCAAAGTCTTTTCCAATGAGTCAACTCTTCGCATGAGGTGGCCAAAGTGTTGGAGTTTCAGCTTCAGCATCAGTCCTTCCAAAGAACACCCAGGACTGATCTCCTTTGGATGGACTGGTTGGATCTCCTTGCAGTCCAAGGGACTCTCAAGAGTCTTCTCCAACACCACAGTTCAAAAGCATCAATTCTTCGGGGTTCAGTTTTCTTCACAGTCCAACTCTCACATCCATACATGACCACAGGAAAAACCATAGCCTTAACTAGACGGACCTTAGTTGGCAAAGTAATGTCCCTGCTTTTGAATATGCTATCTAGGCTGGTCATAACTTTCCTTCCAAGGAGTAAGCGTCTTTTAATTTCATGGCTGCAGTCACCATCTCCAGTGATTTTGGACCCCCCAAAAATAAAGTCTGACACTGTTTCCACTGTTTCCCCATCTATTTCCCATTAAGTGATGGGACCGGATGCCGTGATCTTCATTTTCTGAATGTTGAGCTTTAAGCCAACTTTGTCACTCTCCTCTTTCTTTTTCATAAAGAGGCTTTTTAGTTCCTCTTCACTTTCTGCCATAAGGGTGGCGTCATCTGCATATCTGACGTTATTGATATTTCTCCTGGCAATCTTGATTCCAGCTTGTGCTTCTTCCAGCCCAGCATTTCTCATGATGTACTCTGCATAGAAGTTGAATAAGCAGGGTGACAATATACAGCCTTGATGTACTCCTTTTCCTATTTGGAACCAGTCTGTTGTTCCATGTCCAGTTCTGACTGTTGCTTCCTGACCTGCATATAGGTTTCTCAAGACTGTACAAAATTATTATTAATCAGACTTTATTATTATTCCCAATAGAATGAAAACATCATTTAGGTTTCTCTGTTGGGCACCCCAGACTCTTGGAACTATGCCTGGTATCTTATAATTAGTCAGATATTTGTAAATGAGGGGGAAAAATGAAGGAAAATGAAAGAGGAAACAAATGATCTACTGTTCAATAAGCAAATTGTCATTTAAGATGAGATAACCGAAGCTCAGAGAGGTGGTCATTTGTCTGAGGTCATCACATGCACTTGTTTATGTTATATGTTAAAATATACTTTGGAAACTATTTTAAGTCAGAAATAGTCACAAGGTCATGAGCTTAATTGTGTAGAATTAAACTCTCAATAATGTGTTCTTACCTAATATATTTTTCTTTCTTTTTTTTTTTTTTACTACAGATGATAGTCTTAAATTTAATGAAAAATATGTTGAAATGTCATTTCAAGGAAAGGACCTTTTTAAACTATAGCTTTAAATCTAGTATCAGCTAGTACTAGCTCATATTCCCAGCGATCCTTCAACAGAATGATTCTGATGATCAATAGCAAAATGTCTAAATAAGGTAGGTTTCAAACAACATTCAGGCCTTTGCTAGATAGGATACTGAATTTCATATAAATGCAAAATCCTACTGTATGCATCAAAATTTGTGTGAATTATATTATTATTGACAGAATGCTAGATAAATTGAGACTTTTGATAAACTTATTTTAAACCACATCCTAACAGTGTATGATGATGTTCAATACAATGCTCATATTGCTTTTACTTCCATTTAACTGAATATAAATATTTCAACTTAGTATTACATATTATTAGAAATGATGCCAACTCAAGTATAAAAAGTGCTTTTCATCAAGACATTAAATATTCTTAAATCAGGTGCTTACGATTTTTAAATAAGTGAATATTTTTTGCATCTAGATATATTTTTCCTAATGTGTTCATACTAATAGTTATTCTTCATTAGTGGTATTTTAAATGTTGTAAGTATGTTTCATTGACTGAAATATTCAGAGTGTTCAGTAATAATAACTGGTCAACAATAGTAATAATTACAGGAAATACTTGTCATAAATAAGTCTCCATTATGTTACTAGATTGGAATTGACTTCAGAAGGTACCACTAGATTAATGGTATTGCTTTAACAAGGGCTTGCTGCATAGGTCAGTTGGTAAAGAATCCACCTGCAATGCAGAAGACCTGGGTTTGATCCCTGGGTTGGCAAGATCCCCTGGAGGAGGGCATAGCAACTGACTCCAGTATTCTTGCCTGGAGAATCCCATGGACAGAGGAGCCTGGCGGGCTACAGTCCATGGGGTCACAAGAGTTGGACATGACTTAGTGACTAAACCACCATCACCATTACTTTAACAAATGGACTTGAATACTCCACTTATTTTGCATATGCCTCAAGAGACTAGACAAATTCACCACCCATTTTGCAGATAAGGAAACAACAGTGAAACAACATGACTAATTTACAAGTTGGTAATAGCAATTGCAGATTCAATTACACACAGTCTGTTTGACTCTAGAGATCTTACCCTACAACAGCTCCCACAGGGAGTTCATTTTACACTGCTCTTGTGGCTGTTCAGTTGCTGAGTCCAACTGTTTGCAGTCTCATGGACTGTAGCATGCTGGTTCTTTTTTCTTCCACATAGTGGAATATGTGGAATATTGTAAATACTTGTAAATATTCAAAAGCAGAGACATAACTTTGCCGACTAAGGTCCGTCTAGTCAAGGCTATGGTTTTTCCTGCGGTCATGTATGGATGTGAGAGTTGGACTGTGAAGACGGCTGAGTGCTGAAGAATTGATGCTTTTGGACTGTGGTGTTGGAAAAGACTCTTGAGAGTCCCTTGGACTGCAAGGAGATCCAACCAGTCCATTCTGAAGGAGATCAACCCTGGGATTTCTTTGGAAGGAATGATGCTAAAGCTGAAACTCCAGTACTTTGGCCACCTCATGCGAAGAGTTGACTCATTGGAAAAACTCTGATGCTGGGAGGGATTGGGGGCAGGAAGAGAAGGGGACGACCGAGGATGAGATGGCTGGATGGCATCACGGACTCAATGGATGTGAGTCTGAGTGAACTCCGGGAGATGGTGATGAACAGGGAGGCCTGGTGTGCTGCGATTCATGGGGTCGCAAAGAGTCGGACACGACTGAGCAACTGAACTGAACTGATCTCCAGTTTGTTCAGATTCTTGTTCCTGGAGTCTGTGATGCTAATCTAACAATCTCATCCTCTGGAGTCCCTCTCTCCTCCCACCTTCAATCCTTCCCAGCATCAGGGTCTTTTCCAATGAGTTGGCTCTTCACGTTAGATTACCAAAGTATTAGAGCTTCAGCTTCAGCAACAGTTCTTCCAATGAATATTCAGGGTTGATTTCCTTTAGGATTGATGGTTTTGATCTCCTTGCAGTCTAAAGAATTCTCAGGAGTCTTCTCCAGCACCACAATAACAAAGCATCAGTTCTTCGGCATTCAGCTTTTTTTTTTTGGTCCAACTCTCACATCCATACATGACTACAGGAAAAACCAGAGCTTTGACTGTAATGACCTTTGATGGCAAAGTGATGTCTCTCTTTTTTAATACAGTGTCTCTGTTGGTCAGAGCTGTCCTTCCAAGGAGCAGGCATTTTAATTTCATGGCTGCAGCCATTGTCTGCAGTGATTGTGGAGCCCAAGAAAATAAAGTCTGTCACTGTTTCCGTTTTTCCCCATCTGTTTGCCATGAAGTGATGGGACTGAATGCTGTCATCTTAGTATTTTGAATGTTGAATTTTAAGCCAGGGCTTTCACTTTCCTCTTTCGCTCTCATTAAGAGGCTCCACAGTTCCTCTCCACTTTCTGCCATTAGAGTGGTATCATTTGCATATCTGAGGTTGTTGATATTTTCCAGGCAATTGGATTCCAGCTTGTGATTCATTCAGCCTGGTATTTCACATGATGTGCTCGGAATATAAATTAAACAAGCAAGGTGAAAATATGTAGCCTCGTTTCCCAATTTTGAACCCGTCAGTTGTTCCATGTCTGGTTCTAGCTGTTGCTTCTTGACCCGCATACAGGTTTCTTAGGAGACAAGTAGGGTGGTCTGGTACCTTAAATTAAATTAGATAACTTATCATAGCACTCTTAATCTGCTATGGGATTAAATACCAGGTAATTAAGTGCATATTATTGGACAACGTTTTTTATGAAGCAATTTGTTACAGGTAATATTTTTGTTGATTGTTAAAAGATCTTAAATTTTGACTCATCTGCATTTTCTAACATCTAAGTTAGCTTTTCCACTTTACTTTTCCATGTAGGAAAATAATCATTGTGTTTTTAGGGAAGATGGAGTTTGAGGTCAGAATATCCTATGTTCCACTTGAAGCTCCATGTGTGATATCTTAGGAAAGTTGATCAACTTTTCTGTCTCTAAATTTCTTTATCTATATATATAGAGAGACAATACCTACTATATATTTTTGCTTAAAAAATTAAGAAAATATAGAATATAAAGCATTTATATTATAAAATTTGACACAGAGAAGAAATTTATTTTAAAAAGATAGCATTCTCAATAAGATATTTCTATTATATTAGAATTAATGAAAGTGAAAGTGAAGTCGCTCAGTTGTATCTGACTCTTTGTGACCCCATGAGCTGTAGCCCACCAGGCTTCTCCATCCATGGGATTCTCCAGGCAAGAGTACTGGAGTGGGGTGCCATTTCCTTCTCCAGTGTTAGAATTAATAATGACTATCAAAAGCTTAGGTCAGGTTAGAAAGTCAGACTACTATATTCAATCAATTTTGAATATAAATGGTGAAAACTAGCTGCTAATGATTCATAGTCCACATTTCTGATTGAAATTCTTATGAAAATATTTCAAGTAAAGCAAATGAAATATAATACACAAAATAGTGCTATTGATGAACAACATGCCAGAAATCACAAAAATAAGTTAAAAAAGTATCCCCATTAATCATAGCACTGAGGCAGAATGGCAGTCCACCCAGGTTGAAAACGTTAATAATTCCAACTACATCTCTGATGGCAGTTGTGGTTCAAAGAACCTAGATCTGTTTCAACCCTGTCCACCTTTTCTCCTTGTTCCCCACACACTCTCTACAAGACTTTTCAGTTTTTCCAAAACTTTATTTCCTGGAGCACTTCTTGGAGGTAATAAGATGAGTGGTTGGAAAAAAAATGACAATGAAATAAGGTTGCATAATTCAATTTGCAGATCCCAAATACCTTATCTAAAACTTTTGGGAATGATGTGGGTAAGCTGAAATTTCACTTTGATTTTTCAGAGGGAATGCACTTCTTACGTAACATCTAAGACAATTCTTACACACTGTGTATGAAAATTCACATAAAGGCAAAATGATGAAAAGTTCTAGATCACCTCACATTGATTTTGGCCAGATCTTACTACTAAATTAGTTATGGGTTATGGCAAAGCAATTTTGATTTCAGGGTTGGCATTAGGAACTGTAGTTAAGGGAAAGTGAGCTTGTACTACACCCCTTTCCTTAGAAAGCCAGAATGCAAGTTTGAGTCTAAACATCCTTGCAATGTAGAAAGCTCTGAATCTGACTTGACCTTCTGTTGTGTAATATATTTCTTTCATCTATTCCACTTAGTGCTGACCAAGTATCAGGCTTCACACTAGCAAGAGAGATTCAAGGATGAACAAGACACATGATGTTTATGTCCTCAGGAAATTGATGGTTTAGAACAAATAAAAGTCTCCAAACAATAGTTAAATACATGGATTAGTAGGCAATCCCAACTGGGATCAGGAGTGTAAAGGCTTAGAAAGAAGAGCTCTGATGGAGATGAGTGAAGTACCCAACCTTGTCTGAGAGGGAAGGGAAGATTTCTTCGAGAAAGTGACACTGAAGTTGGGAGCTAGAAAGGGGCGTGGAGTAAGAGTGGCTCTGAGGGGAGGGGAGTCAGTAGACCAGGATAAAGGAAAGACTTCCACAGGGAAAAAGGAAAGTGTTTTCTGGGGACAGATTGAGTCAGGGCTTGTGAATAATAATTATGGATTTGGGCCTTTATCCTAATAACAATGAAAAGTCAGTGAGGGATTTTAAAATGAATCATCACGCTCAGACTTGCATTAAAAATAATACTGTGTTTTCAGCAAGGGAAATATATCAGAGTGTGGGAGATGAGTTAAAGGCCTATTTTGAGAAATACTGCTTTATCAGCAACTCTCTGGGGATGCTGATTCTGCAACTGTAATTCACAGCAAGGGAGCACAATTAGTGGTCCTTTACATGCACTATGCATCACAATGTGAAATGGATGGATGTTGCGTCTGGGAAAAGATATCATAAACATTGGCATATTTTAGAGAAGGAGGTAGAAAATAATCAAAGGCAAGATGCGAAGAACCGACAGTTGTAATATATGAGAAACCTTATATTTTGATAAAAAAGATAAATGATACATTTAATAAAAGGCCAATATATCTATTTCTGTCAGAAAATATGTATTAAGTGACAGCTGTCAATAAAATGCAGTTTCTTGAATCTCAAGTACTAGAGTATTTTATACACACACACACACACACACACACACACGGAGAAGGAAAGCTATGACAAACCTAGACAGTGTATTGCAAAGCAGAGGCATCATGTTATTGACAAAGGCACATATAATCAAAGCTATAGTTTTCCCAGTAGTCATGCAAAGGTGTGAGAGTTGGACTATAAAGAAGGCTGAATGCTGAAAACCTGATGTTTTCAAATTGTGGTGGTGGAGAAGGCTCTTGAGAGTCCCTTGGACGGTAAGGAGATAAAAGTAGATAAAACAAATCAATCCTAAAAGAAATCAACCCTGGAAGGACTGATGCTGAAGCTGAAGCTCCAATACTTTGGCCTCCTGATGTGAAGAACTGACCTACTAGAAAAGATCATGATGCTGGGAAAGACTGAAGGCAAAAGGAGAAGGGGGTGGCAGAGGATGGGATGGTTGGATGCGTCGACTCAATGGACACGAATTTAAACAAACTCCAGGAGACAGTGGAGGACACAGGAGCCTGGCCTGCTGAACTCCATGGTGTCGCAAAGAGCCAGACAAACTTGGTGACTGAACAACAACTATATATATATATGTATATATATAAAGATAGCAATGGTGAACTCTACTATCCAATGGAAATTAACTTAGTGGGAATATATATATATACACCTACTAAGTTGCTTCAGTGGTGTAAAACTCTTTGTTACAACATGAACTGCAGGCTTCCAGGCTCCTCTGTCCATGGAATTCTGGAGTGGGTAACCGTTTCCTTCTCCAGGGAATCTTCCTGGGTCTAACCAAGGGATCCAACCTGGGTCTCCTGCATTGCAAGAGGATTCTTTACCATCTGAGCCACCTAGGAAGTCCATATATATATATGGATAAAATACATGTATAAAATCATGATTGCTAATATCTAAAATCTCTGTTAGATAAATATTGCAGACCTGAAAGTTAAGGAATAAGATCTGAATTCATTGATCCTATTCTCTGGGACAAGTCTGAGATAAATAGTAACGGTGAATTTGAGAGAAAAGAACAATGCTTCAAGAAATAAGCATTCTAGAAAAGTCCTAAATATTTGATATAACTGGTTCACTAGTAAGCAAATACTCTTGCTATAAAGTAGGATTTTAAACTGTTAGTATATAGTTTTGATGATCACAAAAATTATTCAGTGACTTACTAATAGCAATTGATAAACTAACATTAAAACCTATGTCAGAAGGAGCCTCTATTGTTCCCCATTTTTGTGAAATCACAATGCAGAGAGACTGGGCACAGAAATAAATACAATAGAAATTTACATGTCCAGAGATCATATTAAAAATTCAAGGTAAATATCAATATTTTTGATGAGTTTTCTAAAAGCAAAGGTAAACATTTCATTTGTTTTTTGTTTGCGTTGTATTATTTTTTAAGAGCAGCAAAGTTGGTTTTTATTCCTTTGTTCAGGAACATCAATATAAACAGTTCATTAATCTGAACCTTCAGAAGCCAGATCAAGATTTATATATAAAAGCTGATGAATTTTGTTTACCTGTCATATAGGTATATCTATACAAGTTCCTTGATAGTATTTTATGTCAAGGACTTTATAGTTTTGTGCAGCCTTGGACTGATAAATGACTCAAAAAGTGTACTTACACTTCACTTGCTGTTATTTCAATCTAAAAAATTGTAGGATTGAATGCTTCGTAAGTTTCCACTGCCCTTAGGCAATAGCAGTATTATTTGTACCTTTGTTTAAACCTTTTAAAGCCATGAAATATTGTATAACTAACTGTGTCCCAAGAAAGCTTGAAATCGAGGCCTTTTAAAATTGATTTCATCTTCATTTCATATAATATAGAAATTAAAAATCCTCCTGCTCATTCAGAATTACCAAATAAACTGTAGTCTCCGTGGTCAATGCTGCTGACCTTAATTATTACTTCACTGTGATGTTAGGCTAGTTAGACTAGTAACTTGGACATATTTTCTTAAATAAAATTAAAGTCAACTCTTCAGTTTTGCTGTAAATATAATCTAGTCTTTAAATTTGTATTCACAAATAATAAAAATTTCATCCATATGCATAAAATAAAATTTTATGGAGCTTTATTTCAGAGAGATAAAATTATTAAAAATAATTGTAACAAAATTATAGATCAATAATAAAAATTAGATATTGTCAGAAAAAGGGTCAGTAGTATGTGGTCTCAAAAAATAGAGAACCAAACTGGAAGTCAAAGAGATTTATCTTAATTCTGACTCTGATTTGCAGTCTGTAATGGGCAAATCACTTGGAGGCCCTTTGACTGGATTTTTCACCTTCAGAGAAATGTCACCATTATATCTGTAATCCTCCAACAAGGGTAATGTAATGTTTAATGAGAGTAGTTGAAAATAGTATTTTGGGTGCTTAGAGGAAAGAGGTTTTAATAACCCAAAACTTGTCCTTAAGGCTTGAACAACCAATCATAATGAGAAAATAATCAGTTTTGTTTTCAGATCGACTCCATCTATTTTAAAGTGCTATATTCTTAAAACACAAAAACAAAAAGCAGTTTCTTATGAGAAGTATAAATATCAAGCCTTGTTATACTATCAGAAGGCAAGAATATAAAATAGAATGAATATATATATATAACTGAGTCACTTTGCTGTGGAGCAGAAGTTAACACAACCTTGTACATCAACTATATTTCAATAAGAATAAAAAAACACACAAAGAAATTCTTTTCGCATAATATTTATAACTAAAAACAATACACAACATTTCTAAAATAAGCAAACAACGTAAACTTTTAATACATTTAGGTATTAAAAGTAACTCATTAGTTAACAGAGTGATTAATTCTATGTATCAGTGACGTTGTTTAGTTTCAGTAAGCTCACTGAATATAAAATTTCTTTAGAGTTGAAGGCCCACAGCAAGGTGCTGACTAGTGAGTGATTAGATTTAAGAGCCACATCTCCACATTGAGAAAATGAATGGCAATTGGCACACAGTCATATGTCATTTAATTTTTTCATTTTTGTTTAGCTAATTCACAACAAATTCCAAGAAAATTTAGATCTCTGAAATTTACTCCAACAATAGATGATATTGTTGCTGTTTCAATCTATAGCTTTCTCCTACCTACCAATGGAGAATTAGTACTGTGTCTATATTCAAAGGTATATGAATTCTCCTAAAGGTCAGTAAGAAAGTTGACTAAAAAAAGTAATTTCAACTATTTCATATAAAAGTCAAAGTTGTGTGTGTGTGTGTGTGTGAGTGTGTGTGTGTGAGTCACTCAGTTGTGTCTGACTCTGCAACCCCATGGACTGTAGCCCACCAGGTTCCTCTGTGCAAGAGATTCTCCAGGCAAGAACACAGGAGTGAGTTGCCATAGATTTTAATTTTAAGATGACCTTGAGAAATGACCTGATATTCTAAAAACCTTTGCTTCCTTTTTCTGTACTTCCTGACGGCCTGTAACACTTGGATGTGATAGAAATGAAGTTACCCTCTCAGAGCCTCTTCTCTTTCTTCTTTATCAATGTATCCCTGACATTTAGCTGACCAAAAAAATATCTAAAGCAAGGACCAAATTGCCAATTCTCTTTTAGCAAGCTGTGTTCATGTGAAAGAGAGGGAGAAGATAAAAGTGGTATGTATAATTTCTGGGATGTTATTTGTGGGAGGAGTTTTCTCTCTCTCTTCTCTTACCTGGTTGAGAGCCTGGTTGGGATGCAGACGTAACAGCTGAAAGTGCTTCAATCAAGTTGGTGTATAAGGCTGAAACTGTTTTAGTGAAGACAGCGAAACAAGGAAAGACTGTTCCGCAAAGAAGCTTTAAAATACCATATGTAGGGAAACTAGGGCCATTCATGCCAGTATTGGTATCATCATTTTAAAGCTTTTTCTTTTTCTAATAGAGTTTTGAGTACTTCATGTATAATGGTGGTCCCACCATTTGGTTCCACCAAAACACTAAGGTAAAATGTGTCAGTTTTCAATAAGCTTTACTTATAGACATATAGTATCGAGGTGGATTTCCTTTTCTTTCGTTCTCAAATATAAGTAGTATCTTAGCCAACTTGGGAAGCTACTATAGAATATTATAGACAAGGTGACTTAAACTGCAAACATATCTCACAGTTTTGAGGTTTGAGAAGTCCAAATTCAAGGTGCCAACAGATCCAGTGTCTAGTGAGAACACACATCTTGGTTTGTAGACGGTCATCTTCATGGCAGAGAGCAGAAGGAGAGACAAGGTTTTCTGATCTCTTTTCATAAAAGCACGAATCCCATTCAGTTCCGTTCAGTCAGTCAGTAGTGTCTGACTCTGCAGCCCCATAGACTGCAGCACACCAGGCCTCCCTGTCCATCACCAGCTCCTGGAACTTGCTCAAACACATGTCCATTGAGTTGGTGATGCCATCCAACCATCTCATCCTCTGCTGTCCCCTTCTCCTCCCGCCCTGAATCTTTCCCAGCATCAGGGTCTTTTCAAATGAGTCAGCTCTTCACATTGGGTGGCCAAAATATTGGAGTTTCAACTTCAACATGAATCCTTCCAATGAACACCCAGGACTGATCTCCTTTAGGATGGACTGGTTGGATCTCCTTGTAGTCCAAGGGACTCTCAAGAGTCTTCTCCAGCACCACAGTTCAAAAGCATCAATTCATGAGGGGTCCATTTTCATGATTTCATTACTTTTCAAAGGCCCCATTTTCTAATACCATCATATTAAAAGTTTAGCATTTCAACTTATGAACTATGATATTTTTTTGGGGGGGTACAGCCATTCAATCCATAACACATGAAAGCTTAAGGCTACAATTTTCTGAAGAAATCCCAATGTGTAAGATTAAAAACAAACAAAAATAGAAAGTCTGATTGTGAGGGAAATAAGATTATCTAATAGAGCAAAATAGAACCATAAAATACTGATTAATATCCTGAATGAGATTAGAAAAGATATTGACTGCCTATGAATAGAATTTCATAAAAAGCAACAGGCAGGAAATTTTGAAAATTCTTTAGAATTTAAAAAGGGTTAGAAGTTTTCAAGAAATCTTCCAGAATAAGAGCCACTGGTTGTGGAAAGAGTGAAAGGAAAGATAAAATACTTAAAGGTTTAATTTGAGGCATCAAATATCCAAATAACTTTACAAATAGAGAAAAGAGTTAAAAAGGGAAATGATTAAACTGATTAAATAAAAAACTGTTCTAAAGAGAAGAGATTTTAATTGAATGAATCCATTAAAAGTGGAAAGGATGATAAGGAATAGAGACTCATATCTGACAAACTGCAGCAAAACCTTAGGATGTCAGGAAAGGGGAGATACACGCAAGGAAACCATAATGATGAAAAGCATGACATAGACATCCTGCCGTTTCTCAATTAGACACAGAAGCGTCGTCTGAAATTTCACTTACTATACAAACTACATTATAGATTGTTAGTTCTTTTTAAAAAATTTATTTATTTAACTGGAGGCTAATTACAATATTGTGGTTTTTGCTATACATGGGCATGAATCAGCCATGGGTGTACATGTGTTCCGCATCCTGAACTTCCCTCCCACCTCCCTCCCCATCCCATCCCTCTGGGTCATCCCGGTGCACCAGCCCTGAGCACCCTGTCTCACGCATTGAACCTGGACCGGCAATCTGTTTCACATATAGTAATATACATGTTTCAATGCTATTCCCTCAAGTCATCCCAGGATTGTTAGTTCTTAATTTTTAAAAATATTTTTCATATTTGCTTTAAGTGAGGTAGTAGGCACTTTTCAAAAGGCTGCTATTGTATCAGTACAAGACTATCATATATATTTAATGGAAAATCTATTTGAGTATTAGAATTTGTTTTTATATCAATTTTGATTTGATCGAGACAGTAGAACTGCAGTGAATTATGTGGAATATGGAATTGATCAGAGAGTGCACAATTTTGATGTCAATTAAAAAGACTACGGAAGACTTTTGCTTTGTATCTGGTGACGGTCCTGAAGTTGCTGTAGAACAGCAGGCTGGTCGTCAAGAAGAAAGCCCTGAGTGAAGCGGAGGAGAGAGAGGATAAAGCGGGGATAAAGCTTATCTTCTAGAAGATAAGCTGGAAGCGGCGTCTTTCACTCACCGCTTCGGCCTCCATGATGAGGACCCCTGCACCGCCTGTAGTGCTGCTTTGCTTCAGTCGTGCCTGCCAGCCCGTCCCAACCTGCTGTGGGCTGAAGACAGGCAATTCAGTGAGATCTGGAGCTGCTTCCCAAGGCCCCAAAGTGAGGCAGCAGATCTGAGCCAATAAAGTGAGTTTCAATAGTCTCTGATGCCCTACACTGACCAGGAAAAATGGTTCTGCCTCTTTCTGTCTTCCAACTCTCACCTAACCTGAGAGCATCCAGGTAAGGAGATTTGGAGGATAGTTCAGCTTCCCTGGTGGCTCAGAGGTTAAAGCGTCTGCCCCCAATGCGGGAGACCTGGGTTCGATCCCTGGGTCGGGAAGATCCCCTGGAGAAGGAAATGGTAACCCACTCCCGTATTCTTGCCTGGAGAATCCCATGGACGGAGAAGCCTGGTAGGCTACAGTCCATGGGGTTGCAAAGAGTCGGACACGACTGAGCGACTTCACACTTCACACTTCAACTGAACTAGGTTGAACCAGTAACCAAAACAAAATATTTGGACTCTGTACAGTTGTGCTACTAGGTTTAGCAAATTTAGCCGAATAGAGAAAATGAGGCATTGATCGCAACAATGGTAATATACACTTGACTGTGGTAAGCTACACACTATCAGAATGTTCACCCATAGGAGCATATGGCATTAAAGATCACCAGATTCTTGCTGAGTTCTGAAGACAAAACGTTGTTGTTGCTGTTGTTTGGCCACTACTTTTTGGGATCTCAGTTCCTCAAATAAGAATTGAACCTGGGCCAAGGCAGTGAAAGCTTGGAATTCTCACCACTAGGTAACCAGGGAACTCTCGAAAAAGATTTATTTTTATAGGTTGAGTTTATTTATATCCATCTTTTTTTTTCTCAGCTTGTGATATTTTCATCAACCAATCTGTCACTTCTTTTGATTTATTTTTGTTTTGTTAATGACAACAGCTATAACTAGAGAAGGATAGGCTAAAATTCTGACTGAAATCTGACTTGTAAAATATTTTTGAGAAAATTGCTTTAATATGTGTTCATGATTCTCTAAGTTCTGAAAGTCCTCACCCATAGAGGACAAGGCCAAGGACACGTGCTTTATATCAAGCCACTCACGGTAAAGTCCTGCTGATATGGACATGCAAGAAGCCTTTTGTTTCTCCTAAGTTGCTGCCACTCAAGGCTACTATTATTTAGCCTTGAAAGCAAGTACCACAGGGATCAAATAAAGGCCTTGGTGGCAATAATCTGGACAGTTTTGGAAATCTGGAATGTTAATTACCAGAGCTCAACTATTCTTAATGGCATGTAAACATTTTTTTTTTAAACTGTTGTGGTACTACTCTATATATTTTTGTGATGTGAAAGTCATTCAGTTGTGTCTGACTCTGTGACACGCCCCCATGGACTGTAGCCCACGAGGCTCCTCTGTCCATGGGATTCTCCAGGCAAGAATATTGGAGTGGTTTGCCATTTCCCAAACCAGAATCAAGCCCAGGTCTCTCACATTGCAGGCAGATTCTTTATCATCTGAGCCACCAGGTAAGCCTATACATACGTGTGCTTATCTATAACCATATTTAAAATTTTCTCTTTTACTTGGAAGATTTCAAACCAAATTTGGTAGCTGGTTTATTGAACATTTTGAACTTGGTAGGGCATAAACATGGAAATTAATTGGCATATTCCAAGACTATAATGGTCTAAACTCCATAGGAGGTGAAGTGAGTTATATGAAAATGAATTAGACATGATCCCAGTCCCAGAGAAAAAAGCTTAATAGGGAAAATAGGGCATGAGTTGCTACAGTTGTATATAATCATATTGTTCACCATTTAAAACTGTATTCTTTTAACCTAATAAAGGAATAAATTATGACATTTTATGGAGAAAATATGTTTATGTTTAAGAACTTGCTTAATATTATATTTTACCAATAGAGAGGTAACATATCATCTACAAATAATTATTACTGATTAACACAGTTTTCAAACTAAAAAGAAATTAAACTTTAAAGAAGTCATTTGTGTAAATTCATACAGCTAGTCAATGCAAGAATCAAGAGATAAATCCAGTGACTCTGACACTCAGGTTGACATCATTTTTATTAAATCATTTGCAAAATGTTTTCCAAACTATTTAATTATACAGCTTTATTTGCATGAAATATCTATACATATCCAAAGTATGTAAATCCAGAGACACAGAAAGTGGATCGATGGTGCCGGGGGCTGGAGGGGAGATGGGAAACAGAGCGGGACTTTTTAATGAGGACAAGTTGTTTTATTTTTATTTTTGAAGACATGAAGAACATGTTTTGGATCTAGAGAAGGGTATTGGTTGAAAACTCGTACAAGTGACATGAATTGTTCACATTAAAATGGTCAATTGTATGTTGTGTGAAAATCGTAGAAAGTGAGAACATATCTAACAAAAGTAAGAATGTAAATTGGTATAGGTCTTCTAGAAAACAGTTTGGCGTTTCCTCAAAAAATAAAAAAAATTGAACTACTATATGATTTAGCAATTCCACTTGTGGGCATATACACAAAGAAAACAGACTAGGCATCATGAAAAGATGAGATGACCGCGCTGCCATATTTTATAGCAGCATTGTTCAAAACAAACAAGAGAAGACCCTACACATGGACATCACCAGATGGCCAACACCAAAATCAGATTGATTTATATTGTTTGCAGCCAAAGATGGAGAAGCTCTATACAGTCAACAAAAACAAGACTGGGAGCTGACTGTGGCTCAGATCATGAACTCCTTATTGCCAAATTCAGGCTTAAATTGAAGAAAGTAGGGAAAACTGCTAGACCATTCAGGTATGACCTAAATCAAATCCCTTATGATTATACAGTGAAAGCAACAAACAGATTCAAGGGACTAGACTTGATAGACAGGGTGCCTGATGATCTATGGACGCAGGTTTGCGACATTATACAGGAGACAGGGATCAAGACCATCCCCAAGAAAAAGAAATGCAAAAAGACAAAATGGTTGTCTGACAAGGCCTTACAAATAGCTGAGAAAAGAAGAGAAAGAAAGAAAGTGAAGTCACTCAGTCGTGTCCAACTCTTTGCGACCCCATGGACTGTAGCCTACCAGGCTCCTCTGTCCATGGGATTCTCCAGGCAATAGTACTGGAGTGGATTGCCATTTCCTTCTCCAGGGGATCTTCCCTTCCCAGGGATCAGTCCTGGTCCTCCCGCATTGTAGATGGACGCTTTACTCTAAGCCACTGGGACTAATAAAAAGAAAAGCTAAAGGCAAAGAAGAAAAGGAAAGATATATGCATTTGAATACAAAGTTCTAAAGAATGTCAAGGAGAGATAAGAAAGCCTTCCTCAGTGATCAATGAAAGGAAATAGAGGAAATCAATAGGGAAAGATTAGAGATCTCTTCAAGAAAATTAGAGATATCAAGGGAACATTTCATGCAAAGATGGGCTCAATAAAGGACAAAAACGGTATGGACCTAACAGAAGCAGAGGATATAAAGAAGAGGTGGCAAGCATACACAGAAGACTGATACAAAGAATATCTTCATGACCCAGATAATCACGAAGGTGTGATCACTCACTTAGAGCCAGGCATCCTGGAATGTGAAGTCAAGTGGGCCTTAGGGAGCATCACTATGAACAAAGCCAAGTGGAGGTGATAGAATTCCAGTGGAGCTATTGCAAATCCTAAAAGATGATGCTGTGAAATTGCTTCACTCTATATGCCAGCAAATTTGGAAAACTCACCAGTGGCTACAGGACTGGAAAAAGTCAGTTTTCCTTCCAATATCAAAGGAAGGCAATGCCAAAGAATGCTCAGACTACTGCACAATTGCACTCATCTCACAAACTAGCAAAGTAATGCTCAAAATTCTCCAAGCCAGGGTTCCACAGTATGCGAACTGTGAACTTCCAAATGTGTCGAGGTTCAGCCCCAGTGGATCCAGGGACTTCAAAGGGGGGATGGAGTCAGCATCTTAGAAAGGACTATTTAATTAGAAAAGAGAGATTAGGAAAGAATAGTATAGTAGGAAAATCAGTGGAGAAAAGAGGCTGAATAACTTGGTTTACATGGAAATCTAATGAAGTCTCAAGACAAGAAACTTGCACCACCTACGTAGGCCACCGGCACCCACTTAATTAGCGGAAGGTGCCCCGCCTTGGGCTCCCTCTCGCGTGGGTCTTAGAAGTCAGGGCAAGTAAGTAGATACGGCGAGCCTCCATGCTCCTGATGGAAATTCGGCCAGAAAAGAAGGAGAAAATACCACAAGGGGGAAACCAGTCTTTCCAGTGACCGGTCCACCCTTTATTGTCCAGGAAAGCTTTTTATACTTTTGGTTATACGTAGAGATCAATGGATAATACAAAGTTATGCAGCGTCAGCAGCCCTGACTCTTATTGAGACCAGGCTTTCTCTCTGCATACTTAGCTGTATACACAAGTCTTAGGTGATTTACATCATCTTCTGGCCAGGAGGCCTATCAGCATTTTATGGCCCTTTTCTGGTAAGGCTCCGTCAACCAGAAAACTTATTTGCCTTAAAAGTGTTGTTCTTACTAAAGTCTGGTGCCACTCTCAGAAAGCACTAATTAAGGTTACATTCTTATATAGCAAGGATACAACAATTTATAACAAGGAAAGAGGAGTACAGTGATTTATAACAAAGAGAAAATTCATTAACTCAAAAGTCCAGTGTTGCTAACATCAAAACTACTATATTCCTTTTTCTATATCCCAATTACATTGATTGATATCCTCCAGGTTCCTAAAAGATAAAGAATATGGAGGCCTGGCAGCAGTCATTGACTCAACAGTGAAACCCATCACCAATATAATTCTTAGCTCTTTAGAAAAGGCTCTATATCATTAAGATGTTTTAAGCTTCGTGCCTCTCGTGGTTGAGGGCCATAAACAATTAACATGTGTAGTTGTAAAAATCCGGACAGACCGGTCAGGTAAGTTAGAAAGCTATCAGAGGGGTTTAAGCCAAGACATTCTTTTTACTCCCAGATTTATTAACTGGAGCTCTAAGTTAATTCCTTTTTAGAGGAAGGTGGTGGGGGACAGCCCCTGTTAATGTCAGAAGCATAAGCAAAAAGCATAATGCAATACAGCAGGCAGACTCTGGTTTTGGGGTTAGATGCTCGAGAAATTACAGCGAGGCTCCCCTAAGGCTGGATTCACCTTTGCCTGTTGGACCCCTTAACCTCATGACCTTTGCCATGGGCGGGACTCCTCATGCTGGCTTCTGGCACAGATGGACTTAGAAAAGGCAGAGGAACCAGAGATCAAATTGCCAACATCTGCTGGATCATCGAAAAAGCAAGAGTTCCAGAAAATAAAGCTTCTGCTTTATTAACTATGCCAAAGCCTTTAACTGTGTAGATCACAAGAAACTTGAAAATTCTTACAGAGATGGGGATACCAGACCACTTGACCTGCCTCTTGAGAAACCTATATGCAGGCCAAGAAGCAACAGTTAGAACTGGACATGGAACAACAGACTGGTTCCAAATCGGGAAAGGATTACATCAAGGCTGTATATTGTCACCCTGCTTATTTAACTTCTATGCAGAGTACATCATGAGAAATGCTGGGCTGGATGAAGCACAAGCTGGAATCAGGATTGCTGTGAGAAATATCAATAACCTCATATACACAGATGACACCATCCTTCTGGCAGAAAGCGAAGAAGGGCTAAAGAGCTTCTTGATGAAAGTGAAAGAGGAGAGTGATAAAGTTGGGTTAAAGCTCAACATTCAGAAAACTAAGATCATGGCATCTAGTCCCATCACTTCATGGCAAATAGATGGGGAAACAGTGGAAACAGTGAGAGACTTTATTTTGGGGGCTCCAAAATCACTGCAGATGGTGACTGCAGCCATGAAATTAAAAGACACATGCTCCTTGGAAGAAAAGCTATGACCAATCTAGACAGCATATTAAAAAGCAGAGACATTACCTTCTCAACAAATGTCCATCTAGTCAAAGCTTTGCTTTTTCCAATAGTCATGTATGGATGTGAGAGTTGGACTATAAAGGAAGCTGAGCACTGAAGAATTGATGCTTTTGAAGTGTGGTGTTGGAGAAGACTCTTGCGAGTCCCTTGGACTACAAGGAGATCCAAGCAGTCCATCCTAAAGGAAATCAGTCCTGAATATTCATTGGAAGGACTGATGCTAAAGCTGAAGCTCCAATATTTTGACCACCTAATGTGAAGAACTGACTCGTTGGAAAAGACCCTGATGCTGAGAAAGACTGAAGGCAGGAAAAGAGGATGACAGAGGATAACATGGTTGGATGGCATCACTGACTCAATGGGCATGAGTTGGAGTAAACTCTGGGAGTTGGTGATGGACAGGGAGGCCTACCATGCTGCTGTCCATGGGGTCACGAAGAGTCGGACATGACTGAGTGACTGAACTGAAGTGTTCACATCAGCCAATACGTGGAAATAATCTAAGTGTCCACTGATGAATGAATGGACAAAGAACATAAATAGGAGGAAATATAATTGGTAATATTCCATCCTGTCTATGTCCTTAGACTCTCAGTTGGTTCTGGCTCTTTGCCACCCTATGGACTCTAGGCTGCCAGGCTCCTCTCTCCCTGGGATTTCCCAGTTCAGAATACTGGAGTGGGTTGTCATTTCCTCCTCCAGGGGATCTTTCCAACCTGGGGATCAAACCTGCATCTGCTGCATTAGCAGGTGGATTCTCTACCACTGAGCCACCTGGGAAGCCCAAGAAATAGTTCTAACCAAGCTATCAGGAATCATATTCATCTCCACCCCTGGCACTGGGAAGAAAACCTCATTGTGAACAATAGTGATCTGCTCACCTCTATCATCCAGGGAGATTTAAAGCTAATGAAACCATAGGCAAAAAATCTTTGGTCATGAGAGAAGTCCTTGTTAACCTGGAACATTGTTCAAGACATAAATCTCTAAATCACCAGTCCTTCAGCTATGAGTAATCACAAAGAAGTCTTACAGGATTTGAAAGTCAGCAAAAAATGTAAAAGAGGAAAGTAAAAGGTAAACATGATAGATACCGAATAGAAGAAACACATGTTGCTAAGGAGAAGATAAAAACTGTGTCCAGTCATTTTGGGAGCATTTAAAATACACATTTAATGAAACAACTGAAGCAAGATCGAAAGCATAATTATAAGGACTCAGGAAAGACAGGTACAAGAAGATACAGGGTGAGCTGAAATATCTCATGCAGTGAGTGAAAGGGCGTACAATTGACCCTTGAGCAACTCAGTAGGGGTGGGAATTGGGGGGGAGTGTGGTTAGGGGTGCTGACCTTCTGGGTAGTTGGAAATCTGCATATAATTTGCAGTTGACTCTCTGTATCCACGTGTCCTCCATGTCTGCAGCTCAGATTCAACTAATTTCAGATGTTGTGTTATTGTAGTATTTACTAAAGAAATAAAAATGGCATATAAATGAACTCGCACGGTTCAAATTCCTGTTGTTCAAAGGTCAAACGCATACCCTGCTCTTCCTATTGGTCAGTCTAGATGGGACTTTCCTCTGAATGCTGCGGGGTCGCTGTTTTGGGTACAGCAGGTGCAGGGCACAGAGGGCTATGAACTCTGCTTTTCCACTGATTTCTTAAGGGGTGCAGCTTCAGTCAGGTCTGAAAATCATTCTAGACATCTGTATTTTGGGCCTTATTTAAACTCTTTTGGTGACCTCATCTTTATTTTAGGCATACATCAGGTGCAATGAGGACTTTAATGTCTCTGACAAGTCATCACGTAGAGAGAAATATAAATATGTCACTGAGATTTGCACAATTATGGAGGCATTTTGGAGCGAAAGGTATAATTTGTTTCCTGGCTTTTTGAAAAGGTTTGACTAAAATATTTGCCTTTTACAGGCAAACGTGTGGGCACAAGTTATTTTGGAATGAGGTTTGAGAACATTTTCAGTCTGTCTATAGGGTATAAAATTGGAAGACACAGTGGGACTTCCTGTGGTGGGCGTTTGAAGCATGAATGTTTATTGTGTTTCTTACTTACCCCAATCTATGTTGCAAAGAAGCACTCTCAGATGTTTTGAACAGGGCCGAATTTCTGTGAACATTCTAGGTACATGCAAAGCATTCAAAAAAGCTAGATCATTTTCATAAATTGATATTATAGTAAGTGTATCCTAGGATAAAATATTCCTACAATGGTTAATGTTTCTCTGTCTCAGTGTATTTTTAATATTTATCACAGAATAAAGGAAAATATCTTTAACACTTATTCCATTCATTATTAGAAAAAGAAAAAGCTATCTTATCAAACAGAAATTATCTGAAACAAACAGAAACTGACTATAATAGCATTAATCAACAGAGATAAAGCCTCAGAAAAAACATTATTATTCTCCTTTATATTAGAAAAATAAAATAATTAAAAAGGCATGTAGGCTCTTAAAATCTAATTTCCCTTTCTTTTTCTCTCTTTCACACTTGCTGTGCTTTTCTCTGTAGAAAGGTTGAAAAAAATTATGCCGAAGAGCAATTTGCTAGGTTGGAAGAATTAAATTGACGGGTTCTAATATCTTAAGAAATAAATCAATGCAGTGCATCCTTTCAAATCCTGTGACAAGTTTGCTTTAAACTCAACTGTTTTTTTTTTTGTCCTTCACCATGGTTTTTTCAGCATTTCCCACTGGGAGAATGCTGTTTTATTAGTAACATGTACCTTGAATATAAACACTGAGAATAAACATAAATTCAGTAACTGTCCTGCACAAAGTGATAGTTGAAAACTCTTCTGGGGTAACAGCATTCTGATCTGATATTACAAACAAACCTTATGGCTGCCACTGGGTGAGTTCATTATTCACACCATTGTTGTTGTTCAGTTGCTTATACATGTCCGACTCTTTTTAACCCCATGGACTGCAGCACCCCAGGCCTCCCTGTCCTTCACCATCTCCTGGAGCTTGCTCAAACCCATGTTCATCAAGTCAGTGATGCCATCCAACCATCTCATCCTCTGTCGTCCCCTGGTCCTCCTGCCCTCAATCTTTCCCAGCATCAGGGTCTTTTCCAGGGAGTCAGCTCTTCACACTCATACCGTTATGGTTATCTTTTTCCTCAATGGATGAAGTCATTCATTTATTCATTGAGTAATAAAGAAACAGAAAGAAATTCAGATAAAAAACAAAAATTCTGAGAGTTTATAGGAGAGTGGGAAAGCGCTTACTTATGTCTTTACCATCTGAGCCATCAGGGAAGCCCCTAGATGCATGTGCATGTATATAATGTTTGAAACTCTTCCCATTTGCTATTATAGAATATGAAACAGAGTTCCCTGCTGCTATAGAGTAGGCCCTTGTTGGTTATCTGTTTATTATAGCAGTGTGTATACGTCAATCGCAAACTCCCAATCATTCCTTCCTTACTCCCTCCCTCCTTGTTGACCATTGGTTCATTCTCTAAGTCTGTGAGTCTGTTTCTGTTTTGTTAAAAAGTTCGTTTGTATCATACTTTTTAGATTATGCATATAAGTGATATCATATGGTATTTGTCTTTACCTGCCTAATTTACTTCACTTAGTATGATAATCTCCAGGCCCATTGATATTGCTGAATATGGCATTAATCCATTCTTTTTCATAGCTGCACAATATTCCATTGAATATATGTACTGAGTCTCTTTTACTCAAAAGGGTTTGCATGACACATCTGTCCACAGATGTTTAGGTTGCTTCCGTGTCTTGGTTACTATAAATGAAATGAATATTTGGGTTCACTATGCTAAAAAATTATGGGTTTTTTTTGGATGCATACCCAGGAGTGAGATTACTGGGTCATATGCTTTCTTTATTCTTCGTTTATTTAAGGAACCTCTATACTGCTCTCCACAGCGGCTGTACCAGTTTATATTCCCACCAACAGTGTAGAAGGGTTCTGTTTCCTCCAAACTCTTTCCATCATTTATTGTTTCCAATTTTTGATGATGGCCATTCTGAATGATGCATTATCTCTTGGCTGTTTTGACTTGCATTCCTCCAATAATTAGATATGTTGAGCATATTTTGATGTGTCTCTGGGCCATCTGTATGTCTTCTTTGGAGAAATGTCTATTTAGGTCTTCTGTCCACTTTTTGATTAGGTTGTTTCTTTACTGGATATTGAGCCACACGAGCTGTTGGTAAATTTTGGAGACAAATACCTTATCAGTCACACCATTTGCAAATAATCTCTCCTTTTCTATGTGTTGTCTCTTTGTTTTGTTTATGAGTCCCTTTGTGGTGCAAAAGGTTTCGAGTTTTACTGGGTCACATTTAATTATTATTTTTTTTAATTCCATTAGCTGGGAGACTGCTTGAAAAATCTATTGTTCCAATTTATGCCCAAGTCTCTTCTGCCTATGTTTCCCTCCAGGAGTTTTATAGTATGTGTTCTTGCATCTAGGTCTTTAATTCATTTTGAGTTTATTTTTGGTGTGATGTTAAAAGTGTTCCAATTTCATTTTTTCATGTAACTTTCCAGTTTTCCCAGCACTGTTTGTTGAAGAGACTATCATTCCTTCACTTTATAGTTTGCCTTCTTTGTCATGGATTAAATGGCCAGAGGTGGGTGGGTTTATTTCTAGGGGTTCTTTCTTGTTCTATTGATGTATATTTTTGTTTTAGTGCCAGTACAATACTGTTTTGATGACTGTGGCTTTCAATATAGTCTGGAGTCTGGGAGCCTGATTCCTCCAGCTCTGTTTCTCTTTCTCAAGGTTACTTTGGCTCTTTGGGGTCTTTCGTGTCTCCATACAAATTTTAAGATTTTTCTTCTAGTTCTATGGAAAAGGCTCTTGGTGTTTTGAAATGGATTGCACTGAAGCTATAGATTGCTTTGAGTAGTATTGTCATTTTGCTAATATTGACTCTTCCAAGCCAAGAAAATGGTATATCTCTCCAACTGTTTGTGCCATCTTTGATTTCTTTCTTCAGTATCATCATTTTCTGAGTGCAGTTCTTTTGTCCCTTAGCTAGACTTATTTCTAGATACTTTATTCTTTTTGGATTGTAGATGGACTTGTTCCCTTAATTTCTCTTTCTTATCTTTCATTGTTAGTGTATAGAAGTGGAAGAGATTTCTCTGTATTAATTTTGTATTCCACAACTTTACCAAACTCATTGTAAGTTCTAGTAGTTTTCTGGTAGCATATTTAGGATTTTCTACATATAGTATGTCATCTGCAAACAGCAAAAATTTCGCTTCTTCTTTTTCCAATTTGGGTTATTTTTATTTGTTTTTCTTCTGTGATAGCCATGGCTAGGACTGAAAAAACTGCATTAAAGAAGAGTTGTGAGGGTGGACATCCTTGTCTTCATCCTGGTCTCAGAGGAAATGCTTTCAGTTTCTCACCACTGAGAACGGCTTTTGCTGTGGCTTTGTCATATATGACGCATGTTGAGACGTGTGCCTTCTATACCCACTGTTTGGAGACTTGTTTTAAAAATCATAAATGGGTGTTGAATTTTGTCAAAAGCTTTTTTCAGCATATGAGATGATGATATGGTTTTTATTCTTCAGTTTGTAATATGTGGTGTATCACATTCATTGATTTATGTATTTTGAAGAAACCTTGTATTCCTGGAAGAAACACAAGCTGGAATCAAGATTGCTGGGAGAAATATCAATAACCTCAGATGACACCACCCTTATGGCAGAAAGTGAAGAGGAACTAAAAAGCCTCTTGATGAAAGTGAAAGAGGAGAGTGAAAAAGTTGGCTTAAAGCTCAACATTCAGAAAACGAAGATCATGGCATCTGGTCCCATCACTTCATGGGAAATAGATGGGGAAACAGTAGAAACAGTGTCAGACTTTATTTTCTTGGGCTCCAAAATCACTGAAGATGGTGACTGCAACCATGAAATTAAAAGACACTTACTCCTTGGAAGAAAAGTTATGACCAACCTAGATAGTATATTCAAAAGCAGAGACATTACTTTGCCGACTAAAGTCCGTCTAGTCAAGGCTATGGTTTTTCCTATGGTCATGTATGGATGTGAGAGTTGGACTGTGAAGAAGGCTGAATGCCGAGGAATTGATGCTTTTGAACTGTGGTGTTGGAGAAGATTCTTGAGAGTCCCTTGGACTGCAAGGAGATCCAACCAGTCCATTCTGAAGGAGATCAGCCCTGGGATTTCTTTGGAAGGAATGATGCTAAAGCTGAAACTCCAGTACTTTGGCCACCTCATGCGAAGAGTTGACTCATTGGAAAAGGCTCTGATGCTGGGAGGGATTAGGGGCAGGAGGAGAAGGGGATGACCAAGGATGAGATTGGCTGGATGGCATCACGGATTCGATGGACGTGAGTCTGAGTGAACTCTGGGAGATGGTGATGGACACAGAGGCCTGGCATGCTGCGATTCCTGGGGTCGCAAGGAGTCGAACACGACTGAGCGACTGAACTGAACTGTATTCCTGGGTGAATCCCACTTAATCATGGTGTATGAGTCTTTCAGTATATTGTTAGATTCAGTTTGCTAGTATTTTGTTGAGGGTTTTTGCCACTACGTTCTTCAGTAATACTGCTGCTGCTGCTAAGTCGCTTTAGTCATGTGTGACTCTGTGCGACCCCATAGACGGCTGCCCACCAGGCTTCCCCATTCCTGGGATTCTCCAGGCAAGAACACTGGAGTGGGTTGCCATTTCCTTCTCCAATGAATGAAAGTGAAAAGTGAAAGTGAAGTCGCTCAGTCATGTCCGACTCTTAGCGACCCCATGGACTGCAGCCTACCAGGGTCCTCCGCCGTGGGATTTTCCAGGCAAGAGTACTGGAGTAGATCACCTTCTCCTGGCCTGTAATTTTTTTTTTTTTTATATGGTATCTTTGGTATCAGTGAGAGGATGGCCTTATAGAATGTGTTTGGGAGTATTCCTTTTTCTGCAATATTTTTCAATAGTATCAGAAAGATAAGTGTTAACTCTTCTCTAAATGTCTAATAGAATTCATCTTTGGACTTTTGCTTGTTGGGAAGTTTCTAATCACAATTTCAGTTTCTTTACTTATGATTGGTCTGATTGCATTTTCTATTTTTTTCTAATTCACTCTTGGAAGATAGTACTTGCCTACAAATTTTTTCGTTTCTTCCAGATTATCGATGTTATCGGCATGTAGTTGCTGTCAGTCTCTTGTGATCCTTCCTATTTCTGCAGTGTCATTTGTAGCTCCTCTGTTACGTTAATGCTGTTACTGATTTGAGATCGCTCCCTTTTTTTCATGTGTCTGGCTAAAGCTGTGTCGATTTTGTTTATCTTTTCAAAGAACGACCTTTTAGTTTCCTTTTGTTATTCTTCATTGCTCTTTTGTTTATTTCTGCTCTGGTCTTTACGGTATCTTTCCTTCTACTAACTTTAGGTTTTTTTTGTTCTTCTTTCTCTGGTTGCTTTAGGTGTCAGGTTAGTTTGTGCTGCAGTCCATGAGGTCACCAAAAGTCAGACACGACTGAGTGACTGAACTGAACTCAACTAGGTTGTTTATCTATAATTTTTCTTGTTCCCTGAGGTAAGATTTTATTGCTATAAACATTCATCTTAGTACTCCTTTTCCCATCTCCCATAAGTTTTGAATCAATGTGCTTCTGTTTTCATTGTCTCTCTCTAATATATATATATATATATATATATATATATATATATATATATATATATATATTCTATTTGATTTATTCAGGGTCTACTGTTTGTTGAGCAGCATATTATCTTGCTTTCATGTGTTTGTGTTTGTTACAATTTCCTTGTGGTTGATTTCGAATCTCATAGCACTGTTGCTGTTGTTCAGTCACTCAGTCGTGTTTGACTTTTTGTGACCCCATGGGCTGGAGCTCACCAGGCTTCCCTGTCCTTCACCATCTTCCAGAGCTTGTTCAAAGTCATGTCCATTGAGCTGGTGATGCCATCCAGCCATCTCATCCTCTGTTAATAGTCGCAAATCCCCTTCTTCTCCTGTCTTCAGTCTTTCCCAGCATCAGGGTCTTTTCCAGTGAGTCAGTTCTTTGCATCAGGTGGCCAAAGTATTGGAGCTTCAGCCACAGTCCTTTCAGTGAATATTCAGAGTTGATTTCCTTTAGAGTTGACTGGTTTGACCTCCTTTCAGGCCAAGGGACTCGCAAGAGTCTTCCCGAATACCACAGTTCATTTGTGGTCCAATGCTCACATCCAAACATGACTACTGGAAAAACCATAGGTTTGACTAAATGAACCTTTGTTGGCAAAGTAACATGTCTCTGCTTTTTAATATGTTGTCTAGGTCTGTCAGCTTTTCTTCCAAGGAGCAAGTGTCTTTAAATTTCATGCAAGCAAGCTTCTTTTAATCTCATAGCATAGCGGTCAGAAAATTTGCTTGATATGATTTCAATTTTTTTTAGTTATCAAAGTCACTTTGTGGCCCGCCCTGTGATCAATCCTGAAGAACGTTCCAGGTGCACTTGAGAAGAATGTGTATTTTGCTGTTTTTAGATTGATTGCTCTATAAATATCAATTAAGTCCATCTGGTCTAATGTGTCATTTAAAGCCCATGTTTCCTTACTGATTTTCTGCCTGGATGATCTGTCCATTGATGAAAGTGAGTTATTAAAGTCCCCTGCTATTACTGATTTCTCCCTTTATGGCTGTTGGTAGTTGCCTTAGATGTTGAGGTGCTCCTGTGTTTGGTGAATATATAAATGTTATATCTTCTTGGATTGAAACCTTGATTTTTATGTACTGTCTTCCCCTTCTTTTGTATCAGTCTGATTTTAGACTACTTTTGACAGGAGTATTACTACTCCAGGTTTCTTTTAGTTTCATTTGAATGGAGTATATTTTTCCATCTCTTCACTTTCAGTCTATATGTATCCCTAGATCTGAAGTGGGTGTCTTGTAGAGAGTGTAGGGAGTATACATACATTTTTTTTTTGCTTGTTTGTTTGTTTTTATGCATTCAGACAGCCTATGTGTTTTTGTTGGAGCATTTAATTTGTTTATGTTTAAAGTAATTGTCAGTGTGAAGGTCCTTATTGCCATTTTCTTAAAGGTTTGGACTTGTTTTGTAGTTTTTCTTCTCTTCCTGTTTCATTTTCTTTTGTAAACTGATGACTAACTTGAATATTGTGTTTGCATTCCTTTTTCTTTCCTGTGGGTGTGTCTATTGTAGATTTTTGGTTTGCAGTTACCATAAGGTTTTAATGTAGCAGTCTATATATAAACAAGATTGCTTTAAGTTGTTGGTCTTTTAATTTCAGATGCATTTCTGCTAGCCTGCATTTGTGCTCTCCTCTTCTCACAGTTGCTGGTGTTGATGCCATATTTGTCTATGAGTGATTTCTTACATTGGCTGTGTGTAAAGCTTTTTTTTTTTTTTCCCGTAATTTTCTTGTTTCTAGCTGTGGCCTTTTCTTTTCTGGTTTAGAATCTCCTTTAGCGTTTGTTGCAAAGCTGGTCTGGTGGTGCTGAATTTTCTTAGCTTTTGCATTTCTGTAAAACTTTTGATTTCTCTGTCAAATCTGAAAGATAGCCTTGTTGAGTAGAGTAGTCTTGGTTTTAGATTTTTCCCTTTCATCACTTTAAATATACCATCCATCTCCTTCTGGCCTGCAAAGGTTCTGCTGAGAAATCAGCTGATAACTTTATGTGCATTCCCTTGTATATTATTTGTTGGTTTTCCCTTGTTTCTTTTAATTCTTTCTCATTTTCTTTAATTTTTGTCGATTTGACTACTCTGTGTTTCTGCAAATTCTTCCTTGGGTATATCCTGCCTGGGATTCTCTGAGCTTTCTGGACTTGAATGACTGTTTCCTTTCCTTTGTTAGGCACATTTTCACCTATTATCCCTTCAGATATTTTCTCAGGTCTTTTTTTTTTTTTTCTCTCTTCTCCTTCTGGGACAGCGATAATATGAATGTCTATGTATTTAGTGTTTTCCAAGAGGGTTTTCAGGCTGTTGTCATGTCTCTCCACTCTTCATTCTGTCCCATTATGGCAGAGGTCTCCATTGTCTTTCCTTCTGTCTTCCAGCTCATTTATCAGCTCTGCCTCAGTTACTCTGGGATTTGATTTTATTGTGATCTCACCCCCCTACTGCCTTTGTGCCTTCTTTTGTCTTTGGGTGTAGGATAGCTCTGCTGGTAGTTTCAGCATTTTTGTTGATGGTATTTAGCAATTAACTGTGTGTTCAGTGTTTCTAAGGAGTGAGCACAGGTTCTTCTATTTTGCCATCTTGAGTTAAACCAAGGGCCACATACTTTGGAAAAAGAGAAGTGTATTCTCAAATTTGTACCTAATACTCTGGCCAGGATCCTCTTCTATATTTCCTGAGAAATATGTGTATGTTCTTTGTGTATCATAAATAAGCAGTGAGACAGTAATGTGATAAGTAGACTTTCATTAAGTGTTCTTATAGGGAAAGCAAAACAAACAAAAAAAATCCATAAATATTATATTTACCATTTTTCCTTCCTCTATCTCATATATTTCCATTATAGAATTATACCGCTAAAATAAAGCAATGCTATAAAATTATTTCAGTCGTATTAAATAAAAATGCCTCCATATGAACACAACACTATACTCATTATTTTAAGGATTACATGAACCGTGTTTATTTTCATGAATGTTATCTTGAATTCCCTATGACCTTCACTTTTTCAATTTTTGAGTTTTAATTATCATCTGTAAGTATAGAACTTATATGATATGTATATGACAGAATATACTTTTCTAGAAGATAAGATTCTAAATAAAATTATTTTACAAACTTTTGAAATACTTTCCCTTTACACACCTGAGATTTAGCTAAACATAATGGCATTGATTCATGAAGAGCTCTCTAAAATTGGATGAGATGACATTGAATCCAGGTGTCTAAAACATGAACTAAGTTAGTTCCATTAGTCTGATCTTTCCAGCAAACAAAATAACAAGTGCAGTGCAATATAGAGGATTCCATTTGACTGAGCTAGCATTATTCCTTTCAGTAAAGGAATACATAATATATTGGTGAGAGAGAGGGAAAAAAATGCAAAAGTTTATCAGGGAAACAGGTAATTTCCATGTTGCTTGTGTTCATTTTCCATTTGATACAATGAAAACACTGCCAGCAGTTACATAAAATAGATTAATATTGTCTGACTAATGGCCATTATTGTAGCATAACTGTGAATCGTAAAAAAATATACATTAAAAAGTGAGAAGTGTGCACTGTTAGAAAAATTTTATTAATAAGTAGGGTGGCTGTCTTAGCTTGCCAATTAAACCTTCTGGCTTGGAATAATTGTAGCATCTCTTTCACTTTCAAAAGTATCATCTTAATGGTTCATCTCTCTATCTCTGAGCTGCTGAAATGTAAGATACACACTCAGGCAGCAAGTCATTAAAAAGAATGATATTCCCTTCCGTGTGGGTAAGACAGATTCCTGAGGAGTTCCTCTGGAACTGTGGCTCTCATTGCCTAGAATAATGTCTGACATCTGCTGGAAATTCTAATGTTTGGATGATGAGTTATGATAAAAAACACCACAAGAACCTAGATATATAACTGTTAGCAGACAAATAAGAAAGGTCCAGCACTACAAGTGATTATATGATGAATTAGCAAGATTTTTGACTAAAGGATTACTCTAAAACTGAATACCATCACTGACTCAATGGACATGAACTTGAGCAGACTCTGGGACATAATGGGGAACAAGGAAGCTTGGAATGCTGCAGTCCATGGAGTCGCAGAATCAGACATGACTTAGCAACTGAACAAACAACAACATCAACAACAAAAACGTTTTAAGAATGTTTAGCAGCTTAGTTTATCACATATATTTGGCAGTTGTTTTTATTGCCTTTTGGTTACTAAGTGCTGCTATGAGGTAAAAAGGATCTGGATGTCATGAATGTTCAGGGTCCCAGTGAAACATTTTATAATGCCATTACTGTACTATATGCCTATATGCCATTGAGTGATCGTTAAACCTTTTATTTTATCACTACACAAATTCTAACTAGCATACAAAATGAGCAAGCGATATGAAAATAATACTTCAAAGTGATTTTAAAACTAATCTTTAAAGAAAGACTCTAGTGGTACAAAAATTTGATTTCCAGAAGAAAACAAAATTTCCCATTTTTGAATCACATATGCTGTGCTTGATTCTTTTGAACTGTGGTGTTGAAACAGACTCTTGAGAGTCCCTTGAAGAGCAAGGGGATCTAACCAGTCCATCCTAAAGGAAATCGTTCTTAATAGTCATTGGAGGACTGATGCTGAAGCAGAAGCTCCAGTATTTTGACCACCTGATGCAAGGAACTGACTCATTAGAAAAGACCCTGATGCTGGGAAAGATTGAAGGCGGGAGGAGAAGGGGACGGCAGAGGAGGAGATGACTGGATTGCATCACTAACTCGATGGACATGAGTTTGAGCAAACTCCGGGAGGTGGTGATGGACAGGGAAGCCTGGCGTGCTGCAGTCCATGGGGTCACAAACAGATGAACACGGATGTGCAGCTGAACTGACTGATGCAGTGCTTAGTTGCTCAGTCGTGTCCAACTCTTTGTGACCCCATGAACCATAGCCCGCCAGTCTCCTCTGTCCATGGGGATTCTCCAGGCAAGAATCCTGGAATGGGTTGCTATGCCCTCCTCCAGGGGAGCTTCATAACCCAGGGATCAAACCCAGGTCTCCCACATTACAGGTGAATTCTTTACTCTCAGTGCCACCAGGGAAGTTTCATGAAATGTAATGATTTTTGGTGGTTGTGGAGGATGTGGGTGTGTATGGGGCAGTCAATGTGTGGGAACTGAATACATTCTGCTCAGTTTTGCTGTGAAGCTAAAACTGCTTTATGAATGTCTATTTAAAAAAGGCATACACATAGAACAGAGGTGCTCAACCTTTGCTATATATCAGAACAACCTGGAGGACTTGTTAGACTAGAGATTATTGGGTCCAACCTTAGATTCTCTGATTCAGTAACTTTGGAAGAGGAACACTGACATGGAGAAGCCCAGAGCATTTGCCTTATGGTTGATGAATCTTGCCCAGGGATGCAAGGATTCTTCAATATCTGCAAATCAATCAATGTAATTCACCACATTAACAAATTGAAAAATAAAAGCCATATGATTATCTCAATAGATGCAGAGAAGGCCTTTGAAAAAATTCAACATCCATTTATGATAAAAACTCTCCAGAAAGCAGGAATAGAGGGAACATACCTCAACATAATAAAAGCTATATATGACAAACCCACAGCAAACATTATCCTCAATGGTGAAACATTGAAAGCATTTCCCCTAAAGTCAGGAACAAGACAAGGGTGCCCACTTTCACCGCTACTATTCAACATAGTTCTGGATGTTTTGGCCACAGCAATCAGAGCAGAAAAAGAAATAAAAGGAATCCAAATTGGAAAAGAAGAAGTAAAACTCTCACTGTTTGCAGATGACATGATCCTCTACATAGAAAACCCTAAAGACTCCACCAGAAAATTACTAGAGCTCATCAATGAATATAGTAAAGTTGCAGGATATAAAATCAACACACAGAAATCCCTTGCATTCCTATACACGAATAATGAGAAAGTAGAAAAAGAAATTAAGGAAACAATTCCATTCACCATTGCAACGAAAAGAATAAAATACTTAGGAATATATCTACCTAAAGAAACTAAAGACCTATATATAGAAAACTATAAAACACTGATGAAAGAAATCAAAGAGGACACTAATAGATGGAGAAATATACCATGTTCATGGATTGGAAGAATCAATATAGTGAAAATGAGTATACTACCCAAAGCAATTTACAAATTCAATGCAATCCCTATCAAGCTACTAGCCATATTTTTCACAGAACTAGAACAAATAATTTCAAGATTTGTATGGAAATACAAAAAACCTCAAATAGCCAAAGCAATCTTGAGAAAGAAGAATGGAACTGGAGGAATCAACTTGCCTGACTTCAGGCTCTACGACAAAGCCACAGTCATCAAGACAGTATGGTACTGGCACAAAGACAGACATATAGATCAATGGAACAAAATAGAAAGCCCAGAGATAAATCCACACACATATGGACACCTTATCTTTGACAAAGGAGGCAAGAATATACAATGGAGTAAAGACAATCTCTTTAACAGGTGGTGCTGGGCAAACTGGTCAACCACTTGTAAAAGAATGAAACTAGATCACTTTCTAACACCACACACAAAAATAAACTCAAAATGGATTAAAGATCTAAATGTAAGATCAGAAACTATAAAACTCCTAGAGGAGAACATAGGCAAAACACTTTCAGACATAAATCACAGCAGGATCCTCTATGATCCACCGCCCAGAATTAAAAGAAATAAAAGAAAAAAATAAACAAATGGGATCTAATTAAAATTAAAAGCTTCTGCACAATAAAGGAAAATATAAGCAAGGTGAAAAGACCGCCTTCTGAATGGGAGAAAATAATAGCAAATGAAACAACTGACAAACAACTAATCTCAAAAATATACAAGCAACTTATGCAGCTCAATTCCACAAAAATAAACGACCCAATCAAAAAATGGGCCAAAGAACTAAATAGACATTTCTCCAAAGAAGACATACTGATGGCTAACAAACACATGAAAAGATGCTCAACATCACTCATTATCAGAGAAATGCAAATCAAAACCACAATGAGGTACCACTTCACACCAGTCAGAATGGCTGCGATCCAAAAATCTGCAAGCAATAAATGCTGGAGAGGGTGTGGAGAAAAGGGAACCCTCCTACACTGTTGGTGGGAATGCAAACTAGTACAGCCACTATGGAGAACAGTGTGGAGATTCCTTAAAAAATTGCAAATAGAACTACCTTATGACCCAGCAATCCCACTGCTGGGCATACACACTGAGGAAACCAGAATTGAAAGAGACACATGTACCCCAATGTTCATTGCAGCACTGTTTATAATAGCCAGGACATGGAAACAACCTAGATGTCCATCAGCAGATGAATGGATAAGAAAGCTGTGGTACATATACACAATGGAGTATTACTCAGCCATTAAAAAGAATTCATTTGAATCAGTTCTGATGAGATGGATGAAACTGGAGCCGATTATACAGAGTGAAGTAAGCCAGAAAGAAAAACACCAATACAGTATACTAACACATATATATGGAATTTAGAAAGATGGCAATGACGACCCTGTATGCAAGACAGGAAAAAAGACACAGATGTGTATAATGGACTTTTGGACTCAGAGGGAGAGGGAGAGGGTGAGATGATTTGGGAGAATGGCATTCTAACATGTATACTATCATGTAAGAATTGAATCACCAGTCTATGTCTGACGCAGGATACAGCATGCTTGGGGCTGGTGCATGGGGATGACCCACAGAGATGTTATAAGGAGGGAGGTGGGAGGGGTGTTCATGTTTGGGAATGCATGTAAGAATTAAAGATTTTAAAATTAAAAAAAAAAACTAAAAGAAAAAAAAAAGAAAAAGTTTCTCCTTTAACGTGTAGAAAAAATAATGAGATCAAAGTCATCCTTGTGTTAGTAACTGGTTAATTACTCTTGAAAGAGATTATGTGATATTTGTGAGATAAAAATCTTCCCGGATTTTCTACTTAAAAGTTATTTTCTATTTAAAGTTATTTTCCAAATAATGATTGGTCTCATCCTATTTACTGAAATGGGTAACTCTTTTCTAAGTTGTCTTTGTGAATATTTCTAGGAACTTCGTGTTTTAGAAAAAAAAATAAGATTGTTTTTATGTACATGAAATATTTAACAGGAGGAATCAGTAAGTAGATAATGTGATAAATGATTTTGGATTTTTTTTCTCAGTAACAGATTACTATCTTGCTTATATATTATAATAAATGGTATAGAATTCACTGCATTTATCTCTGATAACTTATGGTTGAGGAAAATATAATGCATGTTGTAGGGCAATAAAATGCTATTATTCTATCAACATCATTGAATTAAAAGGAAAAATAATTATTTTACTTGCATTTGAAAATGCTAAAAGTGGCAATTACACAGACATATTGTGTTGCTAAAGTTACAGGATAATTAAAAACTTTTATTATGTTAGTGCTACTTGGACTCGTCTTGAAATCTAGAGAATATAGTGAGAATTAAACTTGAAAAAATTATTCATTGTAAGAATTATTATTAACTTCATTCTCTTGCATGCTTTAATCATTAATTCTAAACAAAGTTTGAACCCAAGACATTCCATACTCATTCGGAACACAGCTTGGTAATATTTTAAATTTTATGTCATATATTGATTCAAATCAATATAATTATTTAAATACCAGTGTTTATATTTGATTATAGCTTTGCAAACACCAAATGACATTTCTCAGATGGCTATTAGATATAATATTTTTTAGGAGGGCTTCCCTGGTTTTGCGCTCAGAGATGTCTTGAATATGCAGAGCCAACACTGAAATCTAGCTCTTTGTTCATTTTTCAGTGGTACCTCATACTTAAAACATGGACCTCTTAGACTGACCAGAAATTAACTAAGAATTTTAGCTTGCAAATAAGCAGACGTATAGAGAAATTCTCTGGCCTTTCCAGCTTAATGCAGTCAGTGACAGGACCGAGGAGATCTTAGACCTGACTCTTGCTCAGTGGGCTTGCTTCAGTACCTTTCTGCCTCTCTGCTTTGCAACCTGATGAGGAAAATGAATAGTTACCTTCTTTTATTATAGAGAACAAAAGCATACCCGTGTCATGACAGGCACTGGAAAACAAACTGTGACTGGCTTGTGGATGCTTCTCTCCTAAAATTCCCCTCAGGCAGTCGACTAACAAAGTTATTTTTCCTACTCATTTATGAACTGATGAAGCACGATTCTATCAGCTTGTATAATGCTGTGAAAGGCATTTAATTGATTTTTGTTTAAGTTTAGAAAGCTCTTATTCACAGTATAAAGAATGATATTTTCATTATCAATTGTTCTGTATCTTTTATATACAATGATGCATTTTTAAAGGTGAAAATCCAAATCAGTTCAGTTGAGTCGTTCATCCATGTCTAATTCTGTGACCCCATGGACTGCCCCACACCAGGCCTCCCTGTCCATCACCACCTCCTGGAGCTTATTCAAACTCAAGACCATTGAGTCCATGTTGTCATCCAATCATCTCATCCTCTGTCATCCCCTTCTCCTCCTGCCTTCAATCTTTCCCACCATTAGGGTCTTTTCAAATGAGTCAGTTCTTTGCATCAAGTGGCCAAAGTATTGGAGTTTCAGCTTCAGCATCAGTCTTTCCAATGAACACCCAGGACTGATCTCCTTTAGGAGGGACTGGTTGGATCTCCTTTCTGTCCAAGAATTACTCAAGAGTCTTCTCCAACACCACAGTTCAAAAGCATCAATTATTTGGTGTTCAGCTTTCTTTATAGTCCAGCTCTCACATACATACAGGACTACTGGAAAAACCATAGCTTTGGATTAGATGGACCTTTGTTGGCAAAGTAATGTCTCTGCTTTTTAATAAGCTGTCTAGGTTGGTCATGACTTTCCTTCTAAGGAGTAAGCGTCTTTTAATTTCATGGCTGAGGTCACCATCTGCAGTGATTTTGGAGCCCAAAAAAATAAAGTCTGCCACAGTTTCCCCATCTATTTTCCATGAAGTGATGGGACCAGTATGATCTTAGTTTTCTGAATGTTGAGTTTTAAGCCAACATTTTACTCTCCTCTTTCACTTTCATCAAGAAGCTCCTTAGTTCCTCTTCACTTTCTGCCTTAAGTGTGATGTCATCTGCATATCTGAGGTTATTGATATTTCTCCCGGCAATCTTGATTCCAGCTTGTGCTTCTTCCAGCCCAGCGCTTCTCATGATGTACTCTGCATATAAGTTAAATAAGCAAGATGACAATATACAGCCTTGACATACTCCTTTACAGATTTGGAAGCAGTCTGTTGTTCCATGTTCAGTTCTAATTGTTGCCTCCTGATCTGCATATAGATTTCTCAGGAGGCAGGTCATGTGGTCTGGTATTCCCATCTCTTTAAGAATTTTCCACAGTTTGTTGTGATCGACACAGTCAAAGGCTTTGGCATAGCCAACAAGGCAAGAGATGTTTTTCTGGAACTCTCTCACTGTTCTGATGATCCAATGGATGTCGGCAATTTGATCTCTGTTTCCTCTGCCTTTTCTAAAACCAGCTTGAACATCTGGAAGTTCATGGTTCATGTACTGTTGAAGCCTGAGTTGAAGAATTTTCAGCATTACTTTGCTAGCATGTGAGATGAGTGCATTTGTGTGGTAGTTTGAGCATTCTTTGGCATTGCCTTTCTTTGGGATTGGAATGAAAACTGACCTTTTCCAGTCTTGTGGCTGCTGCTGCGTTTTCTAAATCTGTTGGCATATTGAGTGCAGCACTTTTACAGCATCATATTTTAGGATTTGAAATAGCTCCACTGGAATTCTCTCACCTCCACTAGCTTTGTTCATAGTGATGCTTCCTAAGGCCCACTTGACTTCACATTCCAGGAGCTCCCCATTATCTTCATCACCTCCACCACAGTTTGGCCTCAGGTCAAATAACAGGGAGGGAACACAACCCCGCCCATCAACAGAAAATCCAAATACAAAAGGGAAGTTTGGAAGCACAGTTGGTAGAGATTTAAACGGTTTTAAATATTTGGGAAGCCAAATATATTTATTTATTTATTTATTTATTTTTAAAATTCATTTTTAATTTGAGGATAATTGCTTTATAATGTGTTGGCTTCTGTCGTATAACAACATGAGTCAGTCACAAATATACACATATCCCCTCTGCTTGAGCCTCCCTCCAATCCCACTGTCCCATCCCGCCCCTCTAGGCCACAGAGCAAGAGGTGGAACTCCCCATGCTATACAGCATTTTCTCAACAGTCAACTGTCCTACACATGGCAATGTGTATATTTCAATGCTCTTCCCACATTCTCCTCTCCCTGCTATATCCACAAGTCTGTCCTTTATATCCGTGTCTCTATTCCTGACCTGCAAATAAATTCATCAGTACCATTTTTCTAGATTCCATGTATATGTGTTAATATGCAATATTTAATTTTTCTCTTTCTGACTTGCTTTACTCTGTAGAACAGACTTTATATTTATCCACATCGCTAGAACTGACAAATTTGTTCATTCTCATGACTGAGTAATATTTCACTGCATATATGTACTGCAACTTCTTTATCCATTCTTTTTTTTTTTTTTTTTTTGGTAGACATTTATGTTTGTTTCATTACTTAGCTGTTGTAAATAGTGCTGCAATGAACATTGGAGTACAGAAATCCCTTGAATTCCTAACTATATTAACAACTGAAAATCAGAAAGAGAAATTAAGGAAACAATCTCAAACATCATTGCATCAAAATAATTAAATACCTAGGAATAAACCCATCTAAGGAGACAAAATTCCCTGGTGGCTCAGATGGTAAAGTGTCTGTCTACAGTGTGGGAGACCTGGGTTCAATCTCTGGGTTGGGAAGATCCCCTGAAGGAAATGACAATCCACTCCAGTACTATTGCCTGGAAAATCCCATGGACAGAGAAGCCTGGTAGGCTACAGTCCAGGGGTCGCAGAGTCAGACATGACTGAGCGACTTTACTTACTTACTTAAGGAGACAAAAGACCTGTATGCAGAAATTATGACAGGAATAAAAGAAATCAAGGACACTACAGACCGATGGAGAGGTCGCATGTTCTCAGATTGGAAGAACGAATATTGTGAAAATGACTATCTTGCCCAAAGCAATGTACAGATTCAGTGCAATCCTATGAAATTACCAATGGCATTTTTCACAAAACAAGAATTAAAAATTTTACAATCTGTATGGAAACACACACACACAAAACCCCATGTAGCCATTGCAATCTCAAAAAAGAAAAATGAAGGTGGAAGAATCAGGCTCCCTGACTTCAGACCACACTAAATCTACAGTAATCAAGACAGTATGGTACTTGCACAAAAGTAGAAATATAGACAAATAGAACTAGATGGAAAGCCCTGAGATAAACCCATGCACCTACGGACACCTAATCTTTGACAAAGGAGGCAAGAATACGCAGTGGAGAAAACACAGATTCTTCAAGAAGTGGTGCTGGGAAACCATATTTTAAAACGTGATCACTGTGTATGTTATAGGAGGTGTTTGTTATGCGGGGTACCACACTGAGAACTCATTGGGTAAGATTCTTCAAGAAGCGGTGCTGAGAAACCATATTCTAAAACGTGGTCACTGTGTATGTTATAGGAGGTGTTTGTTATGCGGGGCACCACACTGAGAACTCATTGGGTAGATGAATGATGCTTACTTGAATCAGAGATTTCCTTTTTATGACCGAGTGTAATATTCTCAACCCTATGAGTGCCACAAAGAACCGAACATTGGGAACTAGAGCATAGCCTGGGGAATTCAGAAATGAATGACTCAACTTCTAGATCTCCTACTTAATAAAATTGGGAAACAGCATGGAGCAAGGTGAGGGCCTCCAAAAATCAGTCTGCGTGCACTGGCCATGATATTTCACTTTTCTGAGTCTGAAGTTCCTCTTCGTGAATCATGATTAAGAGGACTTGGCTCATGAAGTTATTGAAAGCATTCAGCAAGATATGTGGAAGAATCACCATCCTAGAGACTGACACATGTGTGTGTGAAGTCACTTCAGTCATATTCGACTCCTTGAGACCCAATGGACCTAAGCTTACCAGGCTCTGTCCATGGGATTCTCCAGGCAAGAATACTGCAGTGAGTTGCCATGCCCACCTCCAGAGGATCTTCCTGACCCAGAGTCAAACCGGTGTCTCTTATGTCTATCTGCATTGGCAGGAGGGTTCTTTACCACTAGTGCCCCCCTGGGAAGCCCAGAGGCTGACTCACAGGACTTTAATTCTTGTTTTACAAATCTATATATTAAATTATGAATTTTCCAATTTTTCTTGCTTATTTTCCATCTTTATTTTGAAACTGTAAACCAGTTTACATTTCTTTGTTGCCTAATGGATTTTAAGTATCAATAATGTAAAGGAATAAATTAAACTGTCCTAAAACAAGAGAACACATGAGATTAAATAAAGGGTTTGACTCCTGGGTTGGGAAGATCCCCTGGAGAAAGAAATGGCAACCCACTCCAGTATTCTTGCCTGGAAAACCCCATGGACAGAGGAGCCCGGTATGCTACAGTCCAGGGGGTCGCAAACAGTTGGACACGACTGAGCCACTTCACTTCTATGGATTAAAGAAAACATGGATTAAAGAAAGATTTAAGGAAAAACTTACAAAGGTTGTTAAAATATACAGTCTTCTCATTCTTAATCAAACTGAATTAAAATAATCTGCTTTTAAAATATATGTACTTCTATATGTTTGATATTTGGGCAAATAGGTAAGTGAAACAAATTATTTAATTCTGTAACAATATACCATAATTACTCTAAAGAGAAAGCTGGGAGTCCTAGAAGTTAGGTTGCTTTTAAAGAACTACTATGTGTTTTAGGACCATATTTTAAAATTTTGAACAGACTGAACCTCAGGGATAGAGGAATATTTGCTAATTTCTAAAAAAGGTGTTGTTTGGAGAAATATGTTGCTTGTGCAGAGTTTTGTCTCACACTGAAATGACAGTTCAAGAAAACTTGAGGGGCAAAATGATTGGCAAAAATATAGACAAACTGAGCTACAGAATTGTTTTTCAAGATTATAAAGGTCTATTCAAGGTACATAAGCAACAAGAAAAGTGTTCAGGAAGATCTGCATAGTGCGAAAGTATAGACTATCCATGCCTGTCATGCGTGCATGTGTGTTTATGCCCAATTGTATCCCAGTCTTTACCATCCCATAGGGTCTAGCCAGCCAGTCTCCTGTGCCCTTGGAATTTTCCAGGCAAGGATACTGGAGCACGTTGCCATTTCCTTCTCCAGGGGATCTTCCCTACCTAGGGATCAAACCTAGCTCTCTTGTATCTCCTGCATTGGTAGGTGGGTTCTTTACCAGCTGAGACTATCCATAATTATATATAAAGAACTTGAAAAAAGTATGCAGAATATTTCAAGAAAAAAGGTGCAGAATATTTCAAGCACCTCAATGCTTGTAACTGTTTTATGGATGAAGAAATAACTGGAAATAATATTAAATAGCAAATATTTTTATGAACAAGTGACAAAAACATAATGTAACTAGTGTTATCAAAATTCAGTACTAAAAAAATAATCAGTACTGAATTAAATCTCAATGATAGAGTTTTGGGTAAAGTAGAAAGAAATAGCTTAGTTACAGGGCACCAAGCAAGGAGTCTAGGGAGGTTAATGCTTAAAAGATCAGAAATCCATGAAGGATTAAAGGGAAAAGTTTGTAAAGACTAGGTGAGCAAGGGTATTTGTGGGAATTGTGATCAAGTCATGGATGTTTCCTCTGATTGGTTGATGGTGAGCCAACTGGGAGTCAGCATCAGTGATCTTTTTACCTTTTCATATTGTTCATGGGGTTCTCAAGGCAAGAATGAGAAGCCTGTATGCAGCTCAAGAAGTAACAGCACCAGATGTGGAACAATGGACTGGTTTAAAATTGGGAAAGGAGTATGTCAAGGCTGTATATTGTCACCCTGCTTATTTAACTTACATGCAGGGGACATCATGTGAAATGCTGGGGCTGGATGAAGCTCAAGCTGGAAGCAAGATTGCCGGGAGAAATATCAATAACCTCAGATATGCAGATGACACCACTCTAGTGGCAGAAAGTAAAGAGGAACTAAAGAGCTTCTTGATGAAGGTGAAGGAGGGGAGTGAAAAACCTGGCTTAAACCTCAACATTCAAAAAGCTAAAGTTATGGCAACTGTCTCATCACTTCATTGCAAATAGATAGGGAAAAAATGGAAACAGTGACACTTTATTTTCTTGGCTTCCAGAATCACTGCTGATGGTGACTGTGGCCTTGAAATTAAAAGACACTTGCTCCTTGGAAGAAAAACCATGACCAACCTAGACAGTATATTAAAAAGCAGAGATACCACTTTGCCAACAAAGGTCGATATAGTCAAAGCTATGGTTTTTCCAGTTGTCATGTATGGCTGTGAGAGCTGGACCATAAAAAATAAAGCTGAGCATCAGAGAATTGTTTATTTCAAACTGTGGTTCTGGAGAAGACTCTTGAGAGTCCCTTGGACAAGAAGGAGAACAAAACAGTCAATCCTAAAGGAAATAAACTCTGAATATTCATTGGAAGGATGGGTGCTGAAGCTGAAGCTCCAAACCTTTGGCCACTTGATGTGAAGAGCTGACTCATTTGAAAAGACCCTGATGCTGGGAATGATTAAGAAAAGGAGGAGAGGGGGTGGCAGAGGATGAGATGGTTGGATGGCATCACCAACACAACAGGCATGTATTTAAGTGAACTCTGGGGGTTGGTGATGGACAGGGAGGCCTGGTGTGCTGCAGTCCATGGGGTCACCAAGAGTTGGACATAACTAAGCAACAACAATTAGCAACCTTCTGGTTCCAACTGGTCTGGGGTCTGCATGCATATGGGCAGCACATAATGAACTTCTTCCACATGGGAGTTTCAGAATCTGCAAAACAGCTCAAAGAACATGGCTCAGGGTATTATCTGTACTCTTTGAAGAGGAGCAAAAAGCTCTTTACTTTGATGGCTAAAGTATTATTTTGCTTTGCTTGAATGTTTTCCCTTCTTTCTGCTTTTTCTCACTTCTAGGTTAAATTTATTCTTTGACTAAATATTTCCTACAAGCAGAATGCAGATGGAGGGTTTATTCTGGGACAGCCTCATAGGGTCCTGCTCTGTTAAAGTATTAAAAAAAAAAAAGAATTTTATTTGGACCTCCAGCCTATAAAATCTTATGAGGATCATTTCTCTTAATGACTCTAGACATCTTAGGGAAGACAACAAACACACAACTAAGCATAATGAAGAGAGGATACTTTTATTTTTTTAATCTAAATAAAATTTGGGAAGATATGAATGTCACCTAGGGAAGAAAATAACACTAAGTACTTGAAATCCAAATGGCTAAATTTCATTCCTGACTTTTTACTTTTTAATTCTGTGACCTTGAAAAAATAATACAATTCTTCTGGTACCTGGTTTCATCATATATTCGATGAGGACACCCCATAAAATAATTTCCTTAAAGATATTTAGCATTTCTCTGATGTCAGAATTGTAAGTCTCACAATATTTAGAAGAGTAGTCATCGAGGAGACAGCTCATCACACACTAAGTCTTTATGTAATTCTGACTCATATGTATTCAGACTTCAAAACTGTGAAAGCATGGAAGAAAAGTAGGATTCTGTAACTGTGAAATCACAAGTTAGTTGAGCTAATACAGAATTCGTAGGTAAAAAGAAAAGCATGTCTCACAAAGCTTGGTTCAACGCTATTAGCAGTTCCTTTGGAAGTGAATATTCACTATATGCAGACAGTGGAAATCACGCCTTCCTCTGGGATCTCCTGTCCCTCAGCATACTGCACTTTACTTAGTGACATACATGAAAGTCTCCTCCATTTGACCATGTTCCTCTCTAAATAAGGAACATTCGTCTTTATTTTCTCAGCATCTAGCAAAATACCTGACACTTTGTAAGCTGGTGGTAATGCTTTTCAATCATATTGAAATCTCAAATTTTACTGAACCTAATGTACAATAGAAAGCTTTTTTAAAACAGAATTCTTTACACACACACACACACACACACACACACACACACACTTACAAAGGCACAGAGAAGCTAGTAGAAGATTAATATGCAAAGATTTGAATAATTAGTGGGAGTTTGTTGAATTAGTGGTGAATATTTTGTACAATTATTGTTACTAGGAAAATTTATATATGCACACACATACGCATATACTTACATAGAACTTTATTTGGTTATATATATTTGACTTTCTGAAACCCATGAAAGTCAAGAAAAACTGATGATCTGTTAAAAATTATTGGGCTAAATTATAATTTATTAAAATTACAACTTCCCCAAGTCCTCCAATAGCTATCACATTTCACTTGCTTTGAATTTTTTTTTTTAAACTCAGTACATGCTGTATGGGCTTCCCTGATGGCTCAGCAATAAAGAATCTGCTTGCAATGTGGAGATGCAAGAAATTCAGGTTTGATCCCTGGGTCAGAAAGATCCTCTGGAGGAGGAAATGGCAACCCATGCCAGTATTCATGCCTGGAAAATCCCATGGACAGAGGAGCCTGGTGGGCTACAGTCCATGGGATCACAAAAGAGTTGGACAGAACTTAAAACAATAAAAGACAATGAGGGTTTCTGTTGGTTTTTTGTTCTTATAATTCAATAGTCTTTCTCACGTTGACAGTCTAAGTAAGAAATTCCAGACAGAAAATTGACTCTAAAAATTCTATTTACATTCACTGTTTGTGTTCCTTATTTGGTAATTTTCACAATTTATAATCGTTATAAGAAAGAGGTGTAACTACTTTGTTTTGTAATCCTCCTCCAAATACTGCTTTTCTTTATTAAGTTTAGGTAAAAAGTTAGAGCTTTGAAAAAAAAGTTTTAAAGTATTACTCTGTGGGAGGAACATCATTAAAATATCAAATAAAGTCTATACAGATCATTACCTGAGAAGCAGGAAAGTCTACATTTGAGGAGGCTTTTATAAGTAATTGCACAACTGATATATTACTTATAATTTTCTGCGGGAGTAAGCTCTGAAGCCATGATCCAAAACAGACAAGGCCTTAATACCAAGACTTCTTTCTTTGAAGAGTATCACCTTGAAACCCTGACTCAATGATCTCAGAAGATGAGAGAGAATGGCAAAACCAAGAAGTAAGATAAATAAGTGAGGCAAAACCAGAAAGTCATTTAAAGGTCAAAAGAAGATGAATTCCGATACATTATCCTTTGAAAAGTGGTTTCTGTTCATGCATAAATGCCAGCATTTGAAAGTCATTATCAGGAACATTGAAAGGGGAAAAGCTCTTCTTTGGCCCTTGCAAAGTACTGAGCAAGAAGTTTCCATGGTAAAGCATGAATTCAAACGTTAAACCTGGAGAGCATGCAACCTGCAAGTTTTAGGTTCCAGGGTTACTCCTAGTTTATCAGTAACAGCTGATAAACTATCATATTTGTGACATATCCATGACAAATGCGTGCATTCATCATTGGTAAGCGCAGGCATGTTTTCTTTGGCTTTGGATGGGAAGTAATAACATAAAAATCTCTCAGCTTCCATGAGCCATTAGTAAGATATAACAAACCCAATGGGGCTTTTCTGGTGGCTCAGATGGTAAAGAGTCTGCTTGCAATGCAGGAGACCAGAGTTCAATCCCTAGGTCAGGAAGATCCCCTGGAGAAGGCCATGGCGACCCACTCCAGTATTCTTGCCTGGAGGATTTATGGGCAGAGGAGCCTGGTGGGCTACATACAGTCCACTGGGTCGCAAAGAGTCGGACACGACTGAGCGACTAATACACACAGCAATACACACACTAATACACGCAGTGTCTCTTAGCTGTTGCCCCCTGCCTCCTGACTTCTGCGTCTCCAGAGTCTTCTAGCCCAGAGATGGGGCCATGGTTGGAACAGGGTGCTGAAAGAGGCTTTTAAAAAAAGTCTTGCTGAATTTGTTATAATGTTGCTCCTGTCGTTTATGTTCTGGCTTTTGGCTATAAGGCATGTGAGATCCTCCTAGCTACCCCGACCAGGGATCAAACCCTTAGCCCTGGGATTGGAAGGCAAATTCTTAACCACAGGACTGCTTAGGTAGTCCCTAAATGGGCCCACACAAATGGCTGTAATTCAAGGGAGGCAGTTGTAACTGAGTCCTGGACCCAGCCCAGTTCCAACATGAGTGAAGGTCAGGCCAAGTCACAGTGTCAGCACTGTTCTGATATCCTGATCTTGCAGTCAGTGTGAATTTATGGAGGACACAGTGCCAGCTGATGGTGATATTGGTTGTGGGGGCAGAGGGCAAATATGGACTTACCCGTGGTTAGTTTAGATAAGGTATTGGATTTTTTTTCTCTCATCTCAAGCTTGTCAGGCTTCTAAGCTGTTACTTGAAGGTATGATTAGCAAGGTGTCTTTTGATGTTCAGATTAAAATTAGGAATGGAATGTACTTACTGGATTTTACTCGTGTCTTTATTCTACTGCCAACAATTGGACTATTACTTCCTTCTTGACTTTAGTGCTGTGTTTCCTTATCTTACCTTTTAAGAGATTTTAAATCATCCATTGCCTTTGTAATGATAACCTTTTTTTTTCCCCTGTTTTTTCTATCTTCTCATCCATTATTTACCGGGGTCCAGCCCCGGTGGATCCAGGGAATTCGAAGGGGAGACAGAGTTGGCGATCAGGAAAACAATAGCTTAATTAAGTATTAATTAAATATATAAAGAGGGGTTAAATAAGGATAGCTCAGTGAGGAAATTCAGTGGAGAAAAGGGGCTGAATAACTTTGTTTATGTGGAATACCAATAAAACCTCGAGACAAGAGGTTTGCACCACCTACGTAGGCTGCAGGCATCCTCCCATTCTCCCAAAGGAGAGAAGACACTAAGGCCTCCCCGGTTGGATCTTAGAAGCCCAGGCAAAATTAGCAGGCTTGGTGGGCATCCACACTCCAGATGGGAATTCAGCCAGAAAGTGAGAGAAAGAACGACATAAGGAGACCAGTCTTTCCAGGAACTGATACGTTTTCTTTATTTTTCAGGTTCGCTTATATACATTTTGTTACACATAGAGATAGAATACAGATGTCACGTGGGGTCAGCAGACCTGACCCTTGTCAAAATCAGGTGCTTCATACAAATGTATACAAAGGTCTTAGGGGCTTTACATCATCTTCTGGCCATGAGGCCTGCTGACATTTTATGGCCCTTTCTTCTGATAATGGTCAGTCAACCAGAAAACTCATTCTTCCAGGGGTGATTATTCTTAAACCAGGTGCCACCTTCCGAAGGCACCAGATAAAGTTGCATTCCTACAGGGTGAGGGTGTAGTGGGTTACAATTAAGAAAGGAATTTACTTAGCCTAAGGTTTAACATGATTAATCTTAAAGGTTAATACTTATTTCTCATATATGCTAGTTATATGTGTGTATAAGGGCAGGGGATATGGAGACTTAGCAGCAGACATTGGCCCAATAAATGAAAAACCCTTCACCAATATAATTCCTAGTCAATCCACTATACTATACTAATAATTTTCTAACCTCTCAAAAGAATCTATATTTAGAAAGTTTAAACCATCTCATGCCTCTCTCAGTTGGGAGGCTGTGAACAATCACATGTGGCTGGACGAACCTGTTCAGGCAGGCTAGAGAACCTTCATAGGAGTTTGTAAGTTGAAACACTCTTGTCACGCCCAGGAATTTTTATTAACTGGAGCTGTAAGTTAACTCCTTCTCCACGAGAGGTGGTGGGGGACAGCCCCCCGTAAAGTCAGAGGTGTAGGTGAGAGTATAAAGCAGTAAAGTAGGCAGACTCTGGTTTTGGGGGTAGTTGCTCGGGAACAGGGGGTCTCCTGAGGCTCGATCCCGCCTTGGCGTATGCTGAGCCTCCTTCCTCATGACCTTTGCCACGGGCGGAGTTCCTCACACTGGCTCCCGGCAATTATTTCAGCTGAATTATTTCTACTTATTCATATGATAACGCATTCATTGTCTACCTTCATCTTCATCTTTTTTTAATTGTGTGTGAGCATTTACATATTTTAAAATGCCCATCATAGGGTTTTTAAAAAATTTCCTCAGTCATTTCGATGACATGACATCAACTTCTTAGCAGAATCTGTAATTAAGACTGAAAAGTGCAGAATTTCCTGAGATCTTGAATATTGAAAACTTTTTTCCCTAATATGTTTGATATTTAAAAGGCATCTGGTTTAGATATAAACTAAGTTTTAAAAAATACTACCTACATGAGCATCTTCATTTTATATTGGTTTTGCAAAGTTTGATGCTTGTTTAATTCTTTTTCCCTGTACATGATTAAATTTTTTGTCTGAGGACCGTGAATGCTTTCTTTGAGATGTAATATTTTTACTAGAAAGTTTCCAGTTTTACTGGAAAATGTCTAGACATTGTTTTGGATTAATTTTCTTGTGCTTTGAAAGCCTTTTCTTTTAAAAAAATTATTTATTTTTTAATATAAATTTATTTATTTTAATTGGAGGTTAATTACAATATTGTATTGGTTTTGCCATCCATCGACATGAATCCACCACTGGTGTACACATGTTCCCCATCCTGAACCCCCCCTCCCTCCTCCGTCCCCGTACCATCCCTCTGGGTCACCACAGTGCACCAGCCCCAAGCATCCAGTATCATGCATAGAACCTGGACTGGCGATTCATTTCATATATGATATTATACATGTTTCAATGCCATTCTCCCAAATCATCCCACTCTCTCCCTCTCCCACAGAGTCCAAAAGACTGTTCTATACATCTGTGTCTCTTTTGCTGTCTCGCATACAGGGTTATCGTTACCATCTTTCTAAATTCCATATATATGCGTTAGTACACTGCATTGGTGTTTTTCTTTCTGGCTTACTTCACTCTGTATAATAGGTTCCAGTTTCATCAAGCAAATTCACACTTTTTTCTATCTCTGAAAATTTTATTGATTTATAGTTATAAAAATTATAGTTGCTCAATTTTTTCTTTTCAGGGACTCCAATTATGTGAATATTACTTTTTTGCCTGTTTTCCAACTTTGCTGCTTTCTAATGCTTTTGCTCCATTGTGCTATTTTCATTATTATAATTTTTCCTATTTTAATATATTTTTCATTTAATTTGAATCTACTCTTTTTTAAGCATCTTAAAATTTTCTTGTTTCTGTATATTTCAGTCTTTATTGACACATTTTTTCCTAATTTAAATCAACTTTTCTTTTCATTTTTGCACTTAATTTAAAAATTTTTTATTCAAGATAATATTTCATTTCCTCATATGTTTGCTTGAGTATATTTAATTCTCTTTGAAATATAGGCTTATATTTTTTTCCTGATTCTTTTTTTCTTTTCAGGATAGATTTATTCAGTTGATTTGCATAAGGTTTTACTTCTTGAAATCGAAATTTTTTTTCTCTTAACTTTTCATTACTTTAATTTGTTTCAGATATTAGGGAGTTTTACTAGATTGCCATTTTACAGGTGTTGTTTCCTGATAAACTAGGAAAAATTGGGTGCATTAGACAAGTTAATTGCTTATTTGTTTGTTTTCTGTGTGGTTGTGAGTGGGGTAGTTGTGGGTCTCAGTCTGGAGTATGTATGTGTTTTCCCTGTTTGCCTTGTAAGACTCTAAATCTATCCCTTTTTCGTCTTTCTGTCTCCACCTCCTCATTGCCAAATGACACTTCTGCCTTCCTATTAGTCTTTTTATTTTTGTAGAGGTTAAATGTTTAGAATCCTTTCCCACTATATTTCCCTCATCCCTTTAAACTCAGTCTATCCCTTTAAGTGGTATACCTGGTCCTTACTATGCCATCTATTATTTTTAAATAGCACCTGCTTTGAAATTCCTTCTCTATGGTCTGTGCTCTGATCTGCTGGGTTAACATTTTTGTATTTTAAACACTGTTATTGTTTTGTTTCAGCTGCTAAGTCACATCCAACTCTTTGTGACCCCATGGACTGTAGCATGGCGGGCTCCTCATCCCTCCACTATCTCCCAGAATCTGCCCAAATTCACGTCCATTGAGTCAGTGATGCTATCTAACCATTTCATCCTCCGCTGTTTGCTTCTCCTCTTGCCTTCAGTCTTTCCTGGCATCAGGGTCTTTTCCAGTGAGCTGACTCTTCACATGAGGCAGCCAAAGTGTTGGAACTTCAGCTTCAGCAACCGTCTTTCCAGTGAATATTCAGTGTTGATTTTCTCTAAGACTGACTGGTTTAATCTTGCAGTCCAAGGGACTCCTAAGAGCCATAATTCAAAAACATCAATTGAAAAATAATGAATGTTCTCTTAAAGTAGAAACAAATGGTGACAAGCTCACACATGCATCCATCGCTCTGTCTCTGTTTGGGGTCAGTATTTTCCACTTTGTGTTCGAACTCATGATTTAGTAAGTGTTCCCTGGAAAATGGGATCTATATGCTAATATGTTAAAGATATACTAAATAATATATAGTCCATTTGGACTATAAGTCATTTACAGCCTCTGTGGCATCATATATTCAATTTCTGAGAAACATCATAATCTTAGAAGAGATACATCCAGATTCTTTTTTTTTTGATACATCCAGATTCTAACATAAGATTTGTGTGTAGCATATAAATACATTTAAATGTTATTTATGAAAATTATTCAGAGTGTGTCTGATAAGCAATTAATGATACATTTTTAATTTTTAAAATTTAATTACTTTTGCTTTCAACAAACACAAAAAACTTAAATTGTCAAGTGAGAAAAGCAACTTTTTTCAACTAACATAAAAAATGTACATTCTTCATTTATCTCAAGTGCTGAAACTGTGTTTGGTAATTTTTTTCCTAGAGTAATTCTTGTGAAAAGTAATCATGTGTTTAAGTGTGTTAGGGAAGAGAAAGAAATGTGTATGTCTAATGATAGTCCACTTTTAATGATATTTTTGCTTATGTAGGAAATATGGAATTAAAACAGCACTGTTATAAAACAGTCAGGAAAGACAAGAGCTAAGTATTGCAAACTTACAATAAATTTGTCATGAGACAAGGCCATGAGTATAATCTATATTATAGGAATCATATTACAGGCATTTCATGTTTGCTTTTTGATTTTATTAGAAGTTTTCCAGTGATAACAAGGAAAACTAGGAAAAAAAAAAAAGAAAAAGAACTAGTTGGCAAGTGAAGGAAAAGTTCCTGAAATTCACATAGAGGTTTCTAACATGAATGAACCATGAATCTGAGACAGAATACTGGAAGACGAAGGTGTATAGAGAATAAGATAATACATTTATTTTAACAATTTTGAGTCAAAGGACCAATATTTCCATGAAAAATTGTGAGTAGGCATTTGGATATTTCAGAACTGTCCACATGGACAAAGTCATGTATGTTTAGGAGATAGAAGATCTATGAGAGAAGTCCAGAAATAGACTGAGCGGTAGAGGAATGAACTTAACTACTTAAGGTGAAGTGTAGAGAGAGGAAGATGGGCAGAAAATTGATCAATATCAGTCAGAGCAATTAGGGGATTGGTAGATAAATACAGCATAGTAAATCTAGGAGTGACTCCAGAAAGGGACAATCAATATCAAATGTTTGGAAGTAAAAAATAATGAAGAAATATAATGTCAAGTGTTTAATGAATGAAGCTAAAATAAATTTGATAAGAAAGCACAGAACTTTTGGCTGCATGTATGGGCAGATCCAATGGTTACGTATGGATGTGAGAATTGGACTGTGAAGAAAGCTGAGTGGCAAAGAATTGATGCTTTTGAACTGTGGTGTTGGAGAAGACTCTTGAGAGTCCCTTAGTTTGAGAGGAGATCCATCCAGTCCCTTCTGAAGGAGATCAGCCCTGGGATTTCTTTGGAAGGAATGATGCTGAAGCTGAAACTCCAGTACTTTGGCCACCTCATGTGAAGAGTTGACTCATTGGAAAAGACTCTGATTCTGGGAGGGATTGGGGGCAGGAGGAGAAGGGGACGACAGAGGATGAGATGGCTGGATGGCATCACCGACTTAATAGACGTGAGTTTGAGTGAACTCCAGGAGATGGTGATGGACAGGGAGGCCTGGTATGCTGCAGTTCATGGGGTTGCAACAAGTCGGACATGACTGAGCGATTGAACTGAACTGATGGGTAGATTTAATTCATAATGCAAGTATTTAAGGAGTGAATGACAATTGAGATAACATTTGGAAATTCTTTCCTTTAACAAAACTGCAACAAAAGAGATAAGGAAGCAAGGGTTTGAAAACTTTTGATTGATTTTGGGAGAGTTGTTGATTTTCTTCCATGCTTGCTTATGTTTTAAACATCATAAGGACTTGGAAATGTTTAGGTCAAGGAGAGTAAAATTCTGGGAGAGAAAAGTTAATGTCATCCTACTCCTCAAGATATATGAAATGACAGAGCAGACATAAACCAAGTATAACACATAGGGAATAACAAGGCATATGTCAAAATAAGTCAATTTAGCTCCATAGTAAAGCCAAGAAGAATTAGAAAATGAATGGACTCATGAAAAATTTAAAGAAAAAGCAGAAATTGACCATTTACTTTCTTCATTGAAGTTGGAATGTTTCAGACTGTAGAGTTCCACAGTAACGCTGAGGGTATTTGAAGGATGAATAACTGACCTATTCTTACTGCTCATGGGAATTCATTTCTATTTTCTATAAGTGTCATATATTCCCTTAAAAATTAGTAAACACCATCTTACATTTTGGGAAGTGATTCATCAGAGTATAAAAAAATAATTTTTGCAAAAAAGATAATAACATTTGGCCATATATATATATATATATATATATATATATATATGTAAACCAGCGTGATATATATGATATATATATATCGTTACATTTTCTTCACCATTAATTGTGAATGATGACCAAAATCTTGTAAATTGTAGAAGTCTAAGATTTAACAATCTATATGTGTGTCAGTTAGATGTTCTCAAATCTTTCACAATTGGGGAGAACCTCTCTTATTTAACAGCTATAACAAATAATCCTGTCTCAGTTTCTGAGGCTTCTTGGTGGACTCTATGTTCTCATCTACAGGTCTACACAACTCACACAAGATTTCTTGCTAGTTTTCATTTTTTTATTACTTCAGTCATTATTTTACATGCATATGAAAGTGGATGAACTACTTCATAACACACACTAGAGAGTGACTGGAAATTGGCTGCTAGGTTTGAAATATTTTCCCATGTTCTGTGACCATTCCTCCTACTGTGAACAGTTTTCCCTTCCCCAGAGGACTGTCCAGGACAGTTGCATTTGGTTGAGTACAGTATGCTGAGGGATGCTGAGCTGAAGGGGCAAGTGAAGTCTGAAATGCAGCCTAGAGCTGAGAGCCTCAGCCCATGGCTACTCTCATCAGATCGAAAGGCATTTATTGTTAGTTACACACACATTGTTCAATTATTTAGTCATGTCGGACTCTTTGTGACCCCCGGGACTGCAGTGTGCAAAGCTTCCTTTTGAGCATTCTTTGGCACTGCCCTTTGGGGTTAGAGTGAAAACTGACCTTTTCAAGTCCTGTGGCCACTGCTGAGTTTTCCAAAATTGACAGCATATTGAATGCAGCACTTTCATAGCATCATCTTTCAGGATTTGGAATAGCTCAGCTGGAATTCCATCACCTCCACTAGCTTTGTTCATTGTGATGCTTCCTAAGACCAAGTTGCCTTCACATTCCAGGACGTTTGGCGGCAGGTGAGTGATCACACCATCATGGTTATCTGGGTCATGAAGATCCTTTTTTGTATAGTTCTTCACTGTATTCTTGTCCCCTCTTCTTCTGCTCCTGTTAGGTCCATAACATTTCTGTCCTTTGTTGTGCCTATCCTTGCATGAAATGTTCCCTTGGTATCTCTAATTTTCTTAAAGAGATCTCTAATCTTTCACGTTCTACTGTTTTCCTCTATTTCTTTGCATTGATCACTGAGGAAAGCTTTCTCATCTCACCTTGACATCCGGAACTCAGCGTTTGAACGGCTGTAACTTTCCTTTTCTCCTTTGCCTTTGGCACCTTTTCTTTTCTCAGCTATTTGTAAGCCCTCGTCACACAACTGTTTTGCCTTTTTGCATTTCTTTTTCTTGGGAATGATCTTGATCACTGCCTCCTGTACGATGTCACAAATCTTGGCACATAGTTCTTCAGTCACTCTGTCAATCAGATCTAATCCCTTGAACCTATTGGCCACTTCCACTGTATAATCATAAGGGATTTGATTTATGTCATACTTGAAACAGGAAAAGGAGTATGTCAAGGCTGTAAATTGTCACCCTGCTTATTTAACTTATATGCAGAGTACATCATGAGAAACACTGGGCTGGAAGAACCACAAGCTGGAATCAAGATTGCTGGGAGAAATATCAATAACCTCAGATATGCAGATGACACCACCCCTATGGCAGAAAGTAAAGAACTAAAAAGTCTCTTGATGAAAGTGAAAGAGGAGAGGGAAAAAGTTGGCTTAAATCTCAACATTCGTAAAACTAAGATAATGGCATCTGGTCCCATCACTTCATGGGAAATAGATGGGGAAACAGTGGAAACAGTGTCAGACTTTATTTTTGGGGGGCTCCAAAATCACTGCAGATGGTGATTGCAGCCATGAAATTAAGACGCTTACTCCTTGGAAGGAAAGTTATGACCAACCAAGATAGTATATTGAAAAGCAGAGATATTACTTTGCCAACAAAGGTCCGTCTAGTCAAGGCTATGGTTTTTCCGGTGGTCATGTATGGATGTGAGAGTTGGACTATGAAGAAAGCTGAGTGGTGAAGAATTGATGCTTTTGAACTGTGGTGTTGGAGAAGACTCTTGAGAGTCCCTTAGTTTGCGGGGAGATCCAACCAGTCCATCCTAAAGGAGATCAGTCCTGGGTGTTCATTGGAAGGACTGATGGTAAAGCTGAAACTCCAGTACTTTGGCCACCTCATGTGAAGAGTTGACTCACTGGAAAAGACCCTAATGCTGGGAGGGATTAGGGGCAGGAGGAGAAGGGGATGACAGAGGATGAGATGGCTGGATAGCATCACTGACTTGATGGACATGAGTTTGAGTGAACTACAGCAGTTGGTGATGGACGGGGAGGCCTGGTGTGCTGTGATTCATGGGGTCACAAAGAGACGGACATGACTGAGCTACTGAAATGAACTGAACTGAATGGTTTGGTGGGTTTCCCTACTTCCTTCAAATTCTCCAAGCCAGGGTTCAACAGTATGTGAACCATGAACTTCCAGACGTTCAAGTTGGACTTAGAAAAGGCAGAGGATCCAGAGATCAAATTGCAAGCATCCGACGGATCATCAAAAATCACAAGAGTTCCAAAAAAACATCTTCTGCTTTATTGACTATGCCAAAGCCTTTGACTGTGTGGATCACAATAAACTGTGGACAATTCTTAAAGAGATAGGCATACCAGACCACCTGACTTGCCTCCTGAGAAATCTGTATGCAGGTCAAGAAGACACAGTGCAGAGTCCATCATGAGGAACGCTGGGCTGGATGAAGTACAAGCCGGAATCAAGGTTACTGGCAGAAATGTCAATAAGCTCAGATATTTAGGTGATATCACCCTTATGGCAGAAAGTGAAGAAGAACTAAAGAGTATCTTGATGAAAGTGAAAGAGGAGAGTGGAAAAGTTGGCTTAAAACTCAACATTCAGAAAACTAAGATAATGGCATCTGGTCCCATCACTTCATGAAAAATAGATGGGGAAACAATGGAAACAGTGACAGACTTTATTTTTGGGGGCTCCAAAATCACTGCAGATGGTGGCCTCAGCCATGAAATTGAAAGACACTGCTCCTTGGAAGAAAAGCTATGACAAACCTGGACAGCTTATTAAAAAGCAGGGACATTACTTTGCCAACAAAGGCCCATCAAGTCATATCTATGGTTTTTCCAGTAGTCATATGGATGTGAAAGCAGGACTATAAAGAAAGCTGAGTGCTGAAGAATTGATTCTTTTGAACTATGATGTTGGAGAAGACTCTTGAGAGTCTCTTGGACTGCAAGGCGGTCCAACCAGTCCATCCTAAAGGAAATCAGTCCTGAATATTCGTTGGAAGGACTGATGCTGAATCTGAAACTCCAATACTTCAGCCACCTGATGAGAAGAGCTGACTCACTGGAAAAGACCCTGATGCTAAGAAAGATTGAAGATGGGAGGAAAAGGGGATTACAGAGGATGAGATGGTTGGATGGCATCACCAACGTGATGGACATGAGTTTGAGTAAACTCCAGGAGTTGGTGATGGACAAGGAAGGCTGATGTGCTCAGTTCATGGGGTCGCAAAGAGTCAGACATGACTGAGTGACAGAACTGAACTGAACTGAAGCTTCCCTTTCCTTCACTAAATCCCAGAGATTTCTCACATTCATGTCCATTGAGTCAGAGGTGTCATCCTACTATCTCATCCTCTGTCATCCCCTTCTCCTCTTGCCTTTAATCTTTACAGCATCAGGGTCTTTTCCAATGAGTTGGCTCATCACATCAGGTGGCATAAGTATGCACACAGATACACACCCATGGTGTAGCACCAGCTGTGGCTTGTCTGGTCCACACAACCTTTTAAACTCCCCTCTCAATAAAAGTGTTTCTTCCTTACCCTGTATACTTTCCTAGATTCAATTCTTCCTATCTCCTGCTGTCCTATTGCAAAGAAGCTGGATTACAAATTCTACTCCTGTGATTTGTCTAGACATATATCAACACTATATCCACTGGTTTCAACTTTTTATTTAAGCTCACAGTAAAGTGTTTTTCTGAAATTAAGAGTTCTTTCTCTAATATATTTTCTGCTTTCCTGCAATTTTTAAATCACCTTTTTCTTTGGACTTTAACTTTCTGCTTTTTAGTTTTGTCCTTCCAAGTAAGAAACAATGTTAATATTTATGCCTCAACAAAAACAACAAAAAAGTCCTTTAGGACCATGGAATAGTGAAAGAAGTTGAGTTTCCATAGATATGGGGGTCAATCTATACAGCATTATTCAAACTTCTTGCTGGCATAGTCACTGACTGTTTCAAAACAAGGAGTAGACTTAAATGGTACCAGAAAACAATCAGATAACAATTACTTCAAAGAAAAGAAAAACATAGACAGTATAAAACAATATATTTTGTTTCCTTGGGTAAGGAATAACATTTTGCACATGAAGAAAATGAGAACAAAAACGAAAGACTGTTGACTGATATAGAGGAGCCTTGAAAGTGAAAGTCGCTCAGTCGTGTCCGACTCTTTGCGACCCATGGACTGCAGCATGCCAGGCCTCCCTGTCCCTCACCAACTCCCGGGGTTTACTCAAACTCATGTCTGCTGTGTTGGTGATGCCATCCAACCATCTCATCCTCTGTTGTCCCCTTCTCCTCCCACCTTCAATCTTTCCCAGCATCAGGGTCTTTTCCAATGAGTTGGCTCCTCCCATCACGTGGCCAAAGTATTGGAGTTTTAGAACATCTGTCCTTCTGAAAGGTTGTTGTTGAATCATGACGCCGGGATTCCTGGCCCCTGGAGGAGAAGAATCAATCGGGTGCCAGAGATGAGGCTTGATCGCTCAGAGCTTTTGTGTAATAAAGTATTATTAAAGTATAAAGGACAGAGAGAAAGCTTCTGACATAGGCATCAGAAGGGGGCAGGAAGAGTGCCCCCCTGCTAGGCTTCAGCTGGATGTTATATGGTCACGAGCAGTCTGTTAATGAAAGAAAGGAATGTCTTAAAACTCAGAATGGCACCAGGCCCCTCCCCCATCAGATGCATTTTGGGATAATCTCGGCACCAAATTGTTTATCTTGGGCCATAAAATGATTAACTTGAATCTTGAAGAAGGGCAGATCACCATACAAATAGTTTCATTTACATAGATTAGAGGTACAATATCTGAGTATAACATACTGGTTTATCAAGTACGTTCTGAGCCAAAAGGCAGAACTGACTTGAAGACAGAGTTTGGGGTAAATGTATAGTACATTAGCATAGCTTAAGATAAACATTTCCGTAAGAAAAAGTCATTGGTTATCTCTAGGTTTGAGAATAGTTAACTTCAAGTGAAACCAGGTGTCATGGCAACACAGCATTTTAAGAGAAACCTCCTTTTAAGTTCGTATAGAGTAGGAAAAAATATCTCTAGTTTGCTTCCTCCTGCTGCTTAAGAGAGATAAAAATGTCTGACACTTGCAGGCTATTTCCTCCGTTTGGAGACGCCTGGCCTTCCTGCCTGTTACCCTCTCACTTTCAATGAATATTCAGGACTTGTTTCCTTTAGGATGGACTGGTTGGATCTCCTTGCAGTCCAAGGGACTCTCAAGAGTCTTCTCCAACACCACAGTTCAAAAGCATCAATTCTTCTGCACTGAGCTTTCTATACAGTCCAACTCTCACATCCATACACGACTATTGGAAAAACCATAGCTTTGACTAGACAGGCCTTTGTTGGCAAAGCAATGTCTCTGCTTTTTAGTAAGCTGTCTACGTTGGTCATAGCTCTTCTTCCAAGGAGCAAGGGTCTTTTAATTTCATGCCTGCAGTCATCTGCAGTGATTTGGGGGTCCCCCCAAATAAAGTCTGTCACTTTTTCCATTGTTTCCCCATCTATTTTTCATGAAGTGATGGGACCGATGCCATGATCTTAGTTTTCTGAATGTTGAGTTTAAGCTAACTTTTCCACTCTCCTCTTTCACTTTCATCATGAGGCTCTTTAGTTCTTCACTTTCTGCCATAAGGGTGGTGTCATCTACATATCTGAGGTTATTGTTATTTCTGCCAGCAATCTTGATTCCAGCTTGTGCTTCATCCAGCCAGGCATTTGGCATTCCCTGGTGGCTCAGATGGTAAAAGCATCTGCCTACAATGCAGGAGACCCGGGTTCGATCCCTGGGTTGGAAAGATCCCCTTGGGAAGGAAATGGCAGCCCACTCCAGTATTCTTTCCTGGAAAATACCATGGACAGAGGAGCCTGGCAGGCTACAGTCTATGGGGTCGCAAAGAGTCTGACATGACTGAGCGACTTCACTTGACTCACTCTGTTAAATAAGCAGGGTATTAAAGTTAAATAAGTACGGTGACAATATACAGCCTTGTTGTACTCCTTTCCAGATTTGGAACCAGTCTCTTGTTTCATGTCCAGCTCTAACTGTTGCTTTTTGACGTGCATACAGATTTTTCAAGAGATAGATAAGGTGGTCGGTATTCCCATCTCTTTAAGAATTTTCCACAGTTTGTTGTGATCCACAGAGTCAATGGCTTTGGCATAGTCAATAAAGCAGAAGTAGATATTTTTTTGAACTCTCTTGCTTTACAGTCCATGGACTTCTCCAGGCCAGAATCCTGGAGTGGGTAGCCTTTCCCTTCTCCACGGGATCTTCCCAACCCAGGGGCTGAACCCAGGTCTCCTGTATCACAGGGAGATTCTTTACCAGCTGAGTCACCAGAGAAGCTAGAGCAGCCTTGGGAGTGAGTCTAAAGATCAGCTCAGCCTGGTCTTGGTCCAAAGGAAACTTTTCTAGTATAGTTTAAGAAGTCATAGGCAAGACATTTGATATTTCAGAGCTGTTTAGGACCATCAGGAATACAATAACATGGTGAACAAATTATTCATTATTAATTTTATGAAACAGTATCAGAGAATTGGCTGAACATTTTCACTTTGCTTATCTCTGTGGTGAATAGTCATAAAATCTATCTTCTATCAGAAGTAAATACTTCAGGCTCTTACAACAGAATACATGATAATTTATTATGAAAGTACTTTGCAATTGAGCAGACATTGGTAGATGCGTTTCTTTTCCCTTGGAGTTGTGCCAAACCACATTTTGTGCCTAAATAGAGACTACATTTTCTTTAGGAAAGATTCCCGTATATACTTTACTAGTGAACATTCCCCTCCAAAAAATAAAAATTCTATGAATTTGTATTAACCATTTCTATGTGGGTGATTTTCTCCAAAATAGTGGAGTAGAGTTGTAGGTGTGGATATATTTAAATCCTGTTAAATTCTTTTAAATTTACAGTGACTTTAATAAATAAACAAAGCAGATTTGTTTTTTAATTGTTATAAAACTGCATAGATAATCACGTTATCTAATAGTTTGACTAGCATGATGCTATTTTGGATGGCCACACGCCTTTTAGCAAAGAACTCGATTGAGGTGTTTAAAATAACATAAGCAACTAGGCATATGTCTTTACATCAAATGAAGATAGATGGAGACTCTGATAAAATGATTATCACCACCCAGCAAGAGCCAACAAGTCCAAAATAGTCCTCTCAATACTTAGAATATTTTAGGGTATTATTCTGGAAAATGCCCAACCCTAGCAAATCAATTTGTTCTCCTTCTCACTAGGCAAATGTCTGGGTGAAAATAACTGCTCCTGGTTATTGTCATTTTTCTTTCATACTCACAGGTTGAATAAGATTGAAATCTAATTGAAAACCAAATTCCAGCATCATAAACTTGTCTCACCTGTACCCCTAAGATAATCATTAGAAATGGCAGAAACTTGACCCCTAGAGATTCTTCAGATACACAAATTTGCATTCCATCTAAAATCAAAAATAATGCTCAACTGAGGTTATTGATGTTTTCCAGTAAGCTTTTATTCAACGCGAATACAGAGTCCCAAAACAAAGAGAAAAAGAAAAAGAAAGCTTATTGTTGTAAGACAGAGTGCTTCAAAGAACAGAGGTGAAAAATGAAAACCACAGAATGCATCTGTCTTCTGCTTGCACAGGGATACATCTTTTCCATCCCAACTGAGGTGAACTTAAATATTAAGATAGTCATTTATATCACACAAGGGTGCAACTAAATAGGCCTTAAATTTTAAGCTTCCCATGGTGCCCTGATAGAACCCCACAGCTGCTGAGGCAATAATCTGTAACAATCAGCTGACCGAGTGATCCTATAATGGTAAGCTATCAGAATTCAATTTGGCCATTGTGAAGCCTGTGATTTAAACAGAGCACTGCTGGGATTTTCATAAATTGAAGTTACAAAACAAGTGCTAGAAGAATCTTGACTTTTTTCATTTGCACATTCAGATCTGGATTATTCTAATTTCTAAAATACAGACTTTTTATTTTTTATTTTTCTACCAACTACAGTAAGAAATCGATTTTTAATGGAACCTCATAAAGACAACTCTTTATACTTTTTAAAAAAAGTATGTAGTCAAGGATTTCTAAGAGCAGAATGGATTGCCAAAGTAATATTTAGCTCTCTTGATGGTGTTGTTTAAAATTTTGATTTCTGTTTTCTGGGAAAATTTATGTCCAATTGTTAAAATCAAAAGTTTGCAGAGGCTCTATAACTCTCCTTTTCCCCTTTTTAATTGAAGTATAGTTGACTTACAATCTCATAGTAGTTTCAAGTATAAAACATAGAAAACAAAATTTTATAGGCTTATGCCACATGCTATTTTTTATTTTAATTAAATTTTTAATTGAAGGATAATTCCTTTACAGAGTTTTGTTGTTTTCTGTCAAACCTCAACATGAGTCAGCCATAGGTGTACACATGTGTAGTATTAAATATATTTCTTGTGTTGCCCATTACATCCCCATGACTTATTTCGTCTTTGATGAAGTTCTCACTGTGTGTCTCTGTTCTTCCCCTAAGGTTAGTGATGACTTTTATGCTTTGAACTCTTTATCAGGTAAATTACTTACCTCTTTTTCTTTAGAGCTTTTTAATATGAGGATTTTATCTTGTTCTTTTTTTTTTTTTAGAATCTGTTCCTCTGTCCTCTCATTTTGCTTGCTCGCTATACTGTGTCTCTCTGAATTCAGGGGAATGGCGGTTACTTCTGTTGGTCTTGAAGGCTTGTCCTTTTGCAGGTGCGTCTGTTCCCAGACTGCCAGGAAGCGGTGTCACTGGCGGGAGGGCCAGGGCTTTTCTGCCTTGCCCAGGAGCTGGTGCGTTGGCAGGATGGGGGAGGAGGCGGTTTGGAAGTGGACGGGCTGCAGCTGGAGTCTGGCTGGGCCGGTCTGCCCCGGGGATGCGGGGCGGTCGCCTTGGCCGGGCAGCCGGAGCTGCGCAGGCCGTGTGTGTGCTGCGTGGCCGTGCAGGGCTGACTCCAGCGCCGGGCGCTTTGCAGTCGGATGCTCTGTACTGCAAGTTGGGGCGAGTCAATTCACATGTGAGCCTTAAGAGAGGAGCTTTAGTTTCCCACAGCTCTCCGCTCATAAGCGGCCCTCGTTTTCAGAAGTAGCTAGGGGACCTGGTCCTCCGGGTGCAGGTCCCCAGGGCTGCGCTATCAGTGAGGGTCAAGCTCTCTCCTAGGTGAAGACCTCTGAGTTCGTGATACCCCTCCCTCTTTTGCTCATCCACTGGGGGTACGCTCCTGACTAGATTGCTTCCTACCCACCTTCCTGTCCTATAAGTCACAGTGTGTGTTTTCCCCTTTACATACTTAATTATAGAAGAACTGTTTTGCTAGTCTTCAGATAATTCTCAAAGAGAGTTGTTCTCTGTGTAGCTGTGGTTTTGATGTGTCCGTGGAAGGAGGTGAGTTCAGGGTCTTCCTATTCTTCCATCTTGGTCTCTCTTCAGAGGCTCTTTTAGATGATCTTTTGCATTTGTATTTAGATATTAGTTTATATATGTTTTTAATACATCAGCCTGACTGGGAATATATATTTTTTTAATTCTAAAACTTTACAAAAATAAGTAGAGCTTTAAACAGAATAATGACTGGTAGAAGATACACAAATGCCCAAATAAATATATAAAAATAAATGTATGGAAGTAAATGAATATGTAGAAATATATTTATTATATCAAATAAACATATAAAAAGTATAGCAACTAGTAACTTAAAAATATGTATATAGTATAATGTGGTATCATTATTGTCTATCAATTTATCAAATATTTAAAAAACATATTACTAAAGTTAGTTAGACAAGTATACTTATTTATACCTGGAAACCAGTCTTTCATAAGAACCATGAGATTAGATTAATTATATCACATTCGTTTTACCAAATACATTCACTTCTAACCCAAGAAAGTGAAAGTGAAAGTGAAGTTGCTCAGTCGTGTCCCACTCTTTGCGACCCTGTGGACTATAGCCTACCAGGCTTCTCTGTCCATGGGATTCTCTAGGCAAGAATACTGGAGTGGGTTACCATTTCCTTCTCCAGGGGATCTTCCTGACCCAGGAATCAAACCCGGGTCTCCCGCATTGCAGGCAGATGCTTTAACCTCTGAGCCACCAGGGAAGCCAAGAAACAATCAGAAATATACACACAAATATTTTTCCAAAATGTAGTTTGATTTTAATAATAATAATGATGATGATTGTTGTTGTTTAGGCACTAAGTTATGTCTGACTCTCTGTGACTCCAGGCTCCCCTTCCATGGGATTTCCCAGGCAAAAATCCTGGAGTGGGTTGCCACTTCCTTCTCCAGGGGATCTTTCCAACCCAGGAATTGCACCCATGTCTCCTGCATTGGCAGGAAAGTTTTTACCACTAAACCACAAGGGAAGCCCCCATAATAATGATAGGCAACACTTACTCCTTGGAAGAAAAGTTATGACCAACCTAGATAGCATATTCAAAAGCAGAGACATTACTTTGCCGAGTAAGGTCCGTCTAGTAAAGGCTATGGTTTTTTCCTGTGGTCATGTATGGATGTGAGAGTTGGACTGTGAAGAAGGCTGAGCGCCGAAGAATTGATGCTTTTGAACTGTGGTGTTGAAGAAGACTCTTGAGAGTCCCTTGGATTGCAAGGAGATCCAACCAGTCCATTCTGAAGGAGATCAGCCCTGGGATTTCTTTGGAAGGAATGATGCTGAAGCTGAAGCTCCAGTACTGTGGCCACCTCATGCGAAGAGTTGACTCACTGGAAGAGACTCTGATGCTGGGAGGGATTGGGGGCAGGAGGAGAAGGGGACGACCGAGGATGAGATGGCTGGATGGCATCACTGACTCTCGATGGACGTGAGTCTGAGTGAACTCCAGGAGATGGTGATGGACAGGGAGGCCTGGCGTGCTGCGATTCACGGGGTCACAAAGAGTCGGACGCGACTGAGTGACTGAACTGAACTGAACTGAATGAACAATTGTCATGTATCAAGTCCTTTTTTGAAGTTATTAATTAACTCACAACAGTTATATGAAATATATACTGTTATAATCTCTACTTTATTTATGAGAAAACTAAGCACCAGAAGTTTTAAGTCAATTATCCAGAGTTCATAGTAATGTGTCCAGATTACATATCACTCGAGCAATTCTTGTTCCTGAGTATGTTCTGTTGAATTCATATTATTTTTAGGAATAATAGTAATAATAACAGATATGGCCAGAATGCCTCACAATCAGTGTGTTGCTAAGTTACTTCAGTTGTGTCTGACTCTTCGAGACCTCATGGAGTGTAGCCCTGCAGGCTCCTTTGTCCGTGGGATTCTCCAGGCAAGAACACTGGAGTGTGTTGCCATACCCTCTTGTAGGAGAACTTCCCAACACAGGGATCAAACCCACATTCATAATGCTTCATAATAGAGGAGTTTTTTGTATAAATATGATATATACATATCAAAAATTATATGTAGCATTAAAACATGTTTTAAAATTACTAATGAAATGGCAAAAAGCTAATATTTTAAGAAATAAATAGGATACTACAAAATATTTATATATTTTCCAATTATTTATAAACATATACATATACTATATTGCAAGAAAATTACTTTATCAGTCATAATTTATCATCATAATGGAATTGTCTTTATTCAGGAAAGTACCTTAATATTTTGTCTAAATATATATTATGAGATACAGATGTAATTAAATAGTAGGAGATAATAAAATATGCAGATTCCTGTGTGGAATATTTGATATATCTTCCTCACTAAACATACATGTATGTGTTTACATATTTGTTCATTCAGGAACAGAATTTTAGGGTGAGGAAAGAGTTACATCAAGGAAAGGAAAAGACAAAGGAGGGGGAAAATGTGGTATGCTGAAAAAAGTGACAGAAGGAACTCAAGAGGAATAAAAGGCAAGAGGGGGGCATTGTTAACATTGCTAAAATTAGAATCACATATTAATAAAAATTATGAAAAATGATCTAATATTTAATTTTAATTTTTGCTTTGTGGCAGCTATAGTGAAACTCTTCTATTTCTCCTGAAACTCAAGTCAGTGTAAACACCTCTATCTCATACAATTTTTGCTTTGTTTTGTCCTTGCTTGTTAGTTTGGTAGAATAACATAACAAAAGTATCTCTGAGCGTTGAAAGACGCTGTTCAGGCCTTTGAACAACGCGCCTTTCCACACCGTCTTCCGAGGCCTCTTTCAGAGCCCGCTGCCGCCTCCGCTTGCTGCCTCTCCCTCCCCGCCTGCTCTGCTTTTCCCTGTAGCTCTCGGTGTCCCCTGGAACGTCAGCTGCTGTGCTTGTGTGCCTGCCCATATGTCTGTCGCTCACACCCATGGAATGGAACTCGACAAGAGTAAGATTCCATCCATCTTCCTCACTATTGTTTTCCCAGGGCCCTGAACAGTGCCCAGCATGGCGATGGCTTTCACTGAGTATTTTTAATAAGTACAAGGATATATGACAATACTGGAGTGAGCACAGATAAACTGCTAACCACAAAGTGAAGAGCACTGAGAAAGAACACAGTAGGAAGCAAGAATTGAAGGCAGAAAAAAAAAGAAAACAACTAGCCTAGATAGATAGATAGATAGATAGATAGATAGATAGATAGATATAATTATAAAATGCATATATTTATTTGTGTTCGTAGTGTGCCTATTTATATACGGGGCTTCACACGTGGTGCAGTTGGTAAAGAATCTGCCTGCCAATGCGGGAGCCACAAGAGACCTGGGTTCCATCTCCAGATTGGGAAGATCCCCTGGAGTAGGAAATGGCAACTCACTCCAGTATTATTGCCTGCAAAATGCTATGGACAGAGGAGCCTGGTGAGCTATATGAATTTTTAAATGTATCATACATTTAGATGGATAGATAGGCATCAGTTCAGTCCAGTCGCTCAGTCGCGTCGGACTCTTTGTGACCCTATGAATCGCAGCACGCCAGGCCTCCCTGTCCATCACCATCTCCCGGAGTTCACTCAGACTCACACCCATCGAGTCGGTGATGCCTTCCAGCCATCTCATCCTCTGTCGTCCCCTTCTCCTCCTGCCCCCAATCCCTCCCAGCATCAGAGTCTTTTCCAGTGAGTCAACTCTTTGCATGAGGTGGCCAAAGTACTGGAGTTTCAGCTTTCGCATCATTCCTTCCAAAGTACACCCACGGCTGATCTCCTTTAGAAAGGACTGGTTGGATCTCCTTGAAGTCATAGACATATGTAAAAGGCTCGCTAAGCTCTTGGAGAAGATATTGGCTGTACGACAAGATAGGGAAATGCCATTTGACATGGTCTCACCTTTGTCTTAAGATGAAGTCAACCTAGTTCACATAGGAAATGGAGATAAGACTGGGGTACATATATCAGAATGTTATGATTTTTATTTCCTTGTTAAGTCACTACAGGCATTTTAAAATTCTAGTCTACATGAAGTGAAGTCGCTCAGTTGTGTCCGACTCTGCGATCCCATGAACTGTAGCCTACTAGGCTCCTCCATCCGTGGGGTTTTTCAGGCAAGAGTACTGAAGTGGGTTGCTATTTCCTTCTCTAGGGCATCTTCCCGATCCAGGGATCGAACCCGGGTCTCTGGCACTGTAGGCAGACCCTACCATCTGAGCTACCAGGGGAGCCCCGTATCTCTATATAATTCTTCATTAAAAAGTAAACTTGCTGTATTAAATTACAGAAACATTTAGGAAGGGATAAAATGTATAACCATCCACAAATGGTGGCAAAAATTGAAACCTTTCTCTCCACTACTTTCATCTTCATCGGTTTGGAAGTGGAGCTTGTTAAAAACAAAGAATGACAATCCTACCATCAGTACTGTGGCTTGAACACAGTTATTAAACAGTATACTCCCTTGCAGTTTAGCATGGAAAATATTTCTTTTCCAAATCCATAAAAACCCATAAGAGGAAGGATTAGCTTAATAAGAGGATTCTGTGAAAACTGGGCTACCTACTCCCAGAAAGTCTTTCCCTCAGGAAGACTACTACCCTATCTTAAATCCTTCCAGTTGTAAATTCATTAAAAAAAATTCTCATTTTTTTAGCTCTAACATTTTATATTGATTATTTTTCTTGAAATAGGATCAGTTTTTTTCAGAAGATTCACATAAAATGTGCAATAGCATATATCCTTGATTGTTAAGTCTAAGATATATATATTTTTTGCAGGTGATTTTATTTTTTAATTTTTTTAAATATAAATTTATTTATTTTAATTGGAGGTTAATTACTTTACAATATTGTATGGATCAGTTGCCTCTAAATAGTCCACAATGAAAAATGTATAAAAGAATAGTAATTGATCTTTATTTGACAACTGTAGAGAAATTGTCATTTTATATACTTACTTTCCATTTTTAGATTATCATTTTAATACTTTGGCTATTTGTGCTGTAGTTACCCATTCATTCATTCAATGAATGAGCTAATATTTATTCAACATCTCCTCCACACAAAATGAAGTATGAGTTCCTGCAATATGTTAAGATAATCACATATAAAATAATTAAGCAAGACAATGAAGAGAGTACTGTGAAATTATGTAAAAGTCCATCTGTTATCACGTCAAGCAAAGTGGATGAAAGTATTAAATTAAATATGTGGAGGATATTTGAATAATAATTTATCTTAAAATATTAGGTATTTGTGGTATAGAGGTTATTCATATTGGATATACTTTGGAACACTTCCTAGTGAATGTAGGCATATTCCTGAAATACAGGGAGAAGCTGTATCATTACCAATCTGGAGATGTATTTTTAACCACCTTGGAAGAGAAAACATACAGTTGTATAAATGAGCTCCAGATCAAATCACAGGAGGATTCACTAGAATTGCAGATGCTGATTTGTTCCTGAGGTGCTTTTCATGTGGGCAACTCTATGGAGGGCCTTGTCCATGCAAAGCAGCACTTTCTTAGGCTATGATTATGATTCACCTACGCAGAGCTGTGGGAGCAGGCGGCAGCTAATAAATTCAAGAAGTTCAAGGAATAACTGGGTTGAATGAAGTTAGATCATGCCTACACAAAAAGAATACAAATAGAAGCAGAAAAAAAAGCAGGGCATCTGAAATAGATAAGAAGGCGTGAGATTTTGGCTTTGGAATTTACCATAAATCTGTCCTTGGAAAAGTTATTTGACCTGTTTTTAGTGCTGCTGTGTGAAAAGCAGAAATAATTTTAATTTTTCAGGGTTCTTGTTTGCAAAGTGTCTGCCTTCAGCACACAATAGCAGTGGTGACTGTTATTATGTCCAGGTTACATAGAGATTTAAGGAAAAAAATGATTCTTAAATAGGAGTTTCTCTTATGGAAGAAAGCAAAGGTGATCTTGTCTGATAATGAGAAATGGTCCATTTCACTATTTCTAGTGAGTTTAGAACAGTGTTTATGCTAGGTGACAAGAGTATCAATTTCTGTTAAATTTCAGCTTTCTTGGAGAGTCTGAATGGCTAATGTGGGATTTATGGTGGTCTTTAATCTCTCTTCATATATATACATATATGCATATATGTTCTACGTTATGGGTCCTTTCTATTTGGAGACTCCTGGCTAATATGTGACAGGGAAGGACAGAGGAATTGGTGGGTCCAGCACGTGAACTTTATCTACTCTGTCAGTCACCATTCTGAGTATTGAAGTTATGTTTCTTAGCAAAGCGTGTGCCACAGACACAGTTGTCTCACTGCTTTCTCCTAGAATCTGTGGCTAAGAGTGACTCATTGGCTCTGGGTAGGGCTGAGAGAATCTAGCAACTCATTTTTTCCTGAATGAAAGCAGCCAGCTGGATAAGGGTCTATAATCTCCCAGCTTTCCAGCCGTTAGCTCTTGCTTTCCCTGACATGAAAACCTTGATGTTGTTGGCAAAGCTAAAACATGGCAGAGTTTGACTTTGAAGATTTTAAAAAGTGCTTTGAAGGGTCACTATTTATCAGCTTATTTGCTGACTTATCTTGGGTTGGCTAGAAAAGATATTTAACTGCTGAAGCACATAGCTGAGTCAATTGAAATTTATGATATTTTCACAGGTCACCTTTAACATAATTAAACTGGAGTTAATTGTACATATATTTTATTCTACAGGTAATAAAGACAAATAAAGTAGGCATTTAATTTACTAAACTTATAAGCAGTTTTTCTGTTCAAAATATTCTATGTCCATCCCACTTAAAGCTTCCATTGCATTCAGGCATATATTAGGCAACTGTCCAAAATCTGGAATGAGTATGAAAGAGGCCATTTGATTTCATTATTATTAGCCTCTTCACTTCTTGAACAAAGCTCATCTCCCCACTTAATCTACATGCAATGTAACCTTAAGAGAAAACATATTTCAGGAAGGAAAAGCCTTTCAGGTAAAATTAAACATCTGCAACAAGGACTAGTCTCCTTTGTACCTAACTATGATTTTTGAGACTAAATTAAATCCTCAGCTGAGTGCAATATTTTCAGAAAACTGTTACTTCAGGCTCTTCCTTTAAAAAACTAAATAGAAGTTGTGAGTTTTACTTTTAATTTTCACTCTTTTCTGTCTGGTTTTCTAAAATCACTTCAAAATTCTTCAAACTGATGCTCCCCTACAACATTTACTTAGGAGATTGTAGTAAAGGTTCTCTCTTCTTCCTGATTCTTATTCTTGAACTTTATTTCTTTGGATACTCTTTTCATTTAGTACTTCATATTATGAACCATGATGATTTTGCTACAATAATTAAAATAGATTTTTGTCTGTATGTTCATTTTAACAAAGAAAACTTGCCTTTTATTTCAGAGTGGCTTCATGTTATTATGTAAATTTAAGGTTAAGATAATCTTCCATCATAAATTTAATGTCTGATTTAGTTGAATAGTAACAGCAAGGATACATTTTGTGTCCAAGAGAGAATTCTGATAACAACAGAATTAAAGAACCAGGGGAGAAATTATTAAATTAATAAAACTAACAATGATCTGAAAGCCACATCAAATATTATGGTTTTACCTATCCCCTGCCTTAGAGTACCATTTGCCACCATTTCAGGTTGAGAGTTGAAAGCGCCAGGGTCATAACATGTTAATAGATTTTCATTAAGAGGAAGTGCAAAGTCATTATTTTGTTCTATTTACTCAGAAAATGCACAGAAACATTGATGACAAAATAATTTCAATGTGATTTTTCATTTAAAATAGGTTGGGAATTGTAAAAAGAAATCTCAGCATTTGATATCAATTCTAAAAATAGTATTGCTTTACTTTATAATTTGAGCATGGTTATGAAATTTTTAGTAAGAAAAGCTAAACTGACTAATTAAAAAATGTAAATACTTAACACTGTGGATAAATTCTTGGGCTTTAAATATATTGTTCCTATTTAAATACTTGGTATTCATCAGTAATTTTTTTCACTTAATTCAAATTTCATTTGCTTCAAATTAGCTGATTTTCACCCATCGCATCTTCAACATAGACAATACTTATAAAATTGGATTCCTTTATGAATCTGAATGCTGTTATTGTTTCGTGGCTAAGGAGCCTTTACATCTTCACTCCTAAATCATGTTACACCATTATTGCCTGATTCCAGTGATCTTATATCTTCTATCATCTCCTTCACTGAAAAAATCATGGAGAATGTAAGTGAATTTGAATATTTTTTATTGTTCTTCAAAAAGTCTTTGATGATTCTGAAGAAATTTGTAAACTTTCTGATAGTCTGTCCTTTCAGAAAGCCCAGTCAAAAAATTTCCTGTTAACCAATGAAAATATACAGGAGAAATTGAATGCTCAATAATTTTAAATGTGTTGTGTGTGTGTGTTCAGCTGTGTCTGATTCTTTGTGACCCCATGGGCTGTAGCTCACCAGGCTCCTCTGATCTTGGAATTTTTCAGGCAAGGATACTGGAGTCGACTGCCAGTTACTGCTTCGGGGGATCTTCCCAACCCCGGGATTCAACTTGTGTCTGTTACATCTCTTGCATTGGCAGGCAGATTCTTTACCCCGAGTCATCTGGGAAGCACCAATAAAAACAAATAATCCTATGGCAAGCTCAGCGATACCTACCGTAACTGTTTAAATTTGTCAATGTCATGCTAAAGGTGTAGAGGGTCATACTGAGCATAAGCCTAGTGTGATGTTACCTTTTTCTTTAATAAAAGATGAAGGCCTTTTTATAAGGCAACCAAGCCATATCAACAGTTTTTATTGCATTGGCAAACTTTACCCACCTACCCCATGTAGAATAGTCTTAGAATAGTGGTCGTGTTTATGTTTCTGTAGCTGGTCATTTGAACTTACGGTTAGTGTTTATGTTTTCCAAAGCGGATGTGCTAATATATATAAGTTTACTGGAAAGATGGGCTCTTCTACAGAGAGAGAGCCCATCTTCACAGTATCTTGAGTGTTATTGATCTTTAATATATTTACTACTTGATAGTTCAGTTTGGAGTAATGTTACTCCAATCACTATCTATTGGAAAGAGCCAGTTTCTTCTTGTGAAACAATCAGATATTTTCTATGATTTTGTCTCGTTATTGACAAATAATCACAAGATACAGAGTCAAATTTCCTGCTGAAAACTGTGCAAGCTTTCTCTACGGCACAACTATAAGCAAGAAGATACAGAGGAGCTCAGTTCTTTGTCACTGGATTTGCTGCATTCTTATATCTGCTCGTGACCCTGGGTTTCTTCTCCATGTGCTCCCAGGTAACCAACAGATAATCGAGGTCTCTAGCAATGTTCTCTCCAAAGGACTGAGGACTTAAAATTGGTTTACTATTTCAGCATTTAATATTTTGGTTCTAATTTACCTTGTACACAAGGATAGTTTATAATCGCTGCAGAAATGTCTTGCTGGGAGACAAAGTAGTGTAGCGTGTAGGAGTCTGAGCTTTGAAGTCAGTCAGAATTGGATTAAGGGAACTGTTCCTGCCCCTTCATTCTTTCCTTTGTAAACTTTAAACACTAACTCAACACAAACTGGTATACTTTGAGCATTAAATAAGAATTCATGTAAAGGGTTCAAAATGGTGTTCATTTACTATCAGCGTTATTAAGCGTACAATGAAGTACCTATTGTAATCTGATTGCTTTGTTAAGGAGAAGATTTGAGAGGAAGATTGACAAGTACCTAGTGCGTTTCCCACTCTTCCTCTAATTAGGCACGTTTTCTCCTTTCCTCCCTTTGTCGATATCATCTGCTCTCTCTTACGTTCTGTGGTTCCTATTGCCACGAACACTTTATAATGTAAACTCTCCATTCTCTGGCTGTTCTACCTTCCCATACTATATTAAAATAACTTAACTGACTGCTCAGAGCCCAGTTCAGTAATCAGGAGTGCACACGTGATCAGTTGCTTCAGTCATGTCCAACTCTGTACAGTCCTACGGGTTGTCAGTCAGGCTCCTCTGTCCACGGGGTGCTCCAGGCTAGAATACTGAAGTGCGTTGCCGTGCCCTCCTCCAGGGGATCTTTCCAACCCAGGAGTGGAACCCACACTTCCTGCACTGCTGGTGGATTTTTCACTGCGGAGCCCCAGGTGAAGCCCTCGCTAATCACTACACCAAAGAAACATCTCCTGGGTCAGTTAAAGACCCTTTTTTTGCACTCTTAGAGATATTATTACTTATTAATGCTCTCAATCACTCAGTCATGTCTAACTTAGTTTCACGCAAAGATTTTCCTACTTCTGCAGTTTCGCATTTGCTTTTCTGACGTTTCACGACACTATACATTATGTCATATTAAGAATCGGGTTATTCTTGCACAAATTTAGGTCTAGGATGGAGTACATTTTCTGGCACAAAAAGATGCTTAATAAATACTTTAAATAAATTATAGATAAATGAATTCCTAAAAACAATTTATAAGTTCTTTATAGTATCTTCATATTTGTTAGCTTTTTAGAGCTGCTGTAACAAGTTGCTGTTAACTGAGTGGCTTGAAACAATAGAAATGGATTCTTTCACAGTTTTGAGGGGCAGGATTTTATCATCAAGGAGTCACTAGGGATAGTTTCCTGGAGTCCTAAGTAAGAACATATTTTATGCCACTCTCCTCGCTTCTGGTGGCTGCCAGCCATCATTGGCATTCTTGGTTTGTAGACTTTATCATGCCAATATCTGCTTCCATTTTCATACGACTGTCTTGCATGCTTCCACGCCTTAAATCACCCTCTCCTTTATATGGACACAGGTAATTGGATTTATAGTGCACCTTAAGCCTAAGATGATTTATCCCAAGATTCTTAAATTATGTGGCAAAGATTCTATCTCCAAAAAAAGTCTCATTTATAGGTACTAGGAATTAAGAATTGGATATATTTTTTGTGGGGGTAAGACTAATCACACAAATAAAGCAGAAATAGATGTTTTCCTGGAACTCTCTTGCTTTTTCGATGATCCAGCGGATGTTGACAATTTGATCTCTGGTTCCTCTGCCTTTTCTAAAACCAGCTTTAACATCTGGAAGTTCACGATTCACGTATTGCCGAAGCCTGGCTTGGAGAATTTTAAGCATTACTTTACTACCGTGTGAGATGAGTGCAATTGTGCGGTAGTTTGAGCATTCTTTGGCATTGCCTTTCTTTGGGACTGGAATGAAAACTGACCTTTTCCAGTCCTGTGGCCACTACTGAGTTTTCCAAATTTGCTGGCATATTGACTGCAGCACTTTCACAGCATCATCTCTCAGGATTTGAAACAGCTTAACTGGAATTCCATCATCTCCACTAGCTTTGTTCATAGTGATGCTTTCTAAGGCAACCTTGACTTCACATTCCAGGATGTCTGGCTCTAGGTGAGTGATCACACCATCGTGATTATCTGGGTCGTGAAGATCTGTTTTGTACAGTTATTCTGTGTATTCTTGCCACCTCTTCTTAATGTCTTCTGCTTCTGCTAGGTCCATACCATTTCTGTCCTTCATCAAGCCAATCTTTGCATGAAATGTTCCCTTGGTATCTCTAATTTTCTTGAAGAGATCTCTAGTCTTTTCCATTCTGTTCTTTTCCTCTATTTCTTTGCATTGATCACTGAAGAAGGCTTTCTTATCTCTCCTTGCTATTCTTTGCAACTCTGCATTCAGATGCTTATATCTTTCCTTTTCTCCTTTGCCTTTCACTTCTCTGCTTTTCACAGCTATTTGTAAGGCCTCCCCAGACAGCCATTTTGCTTTTTTGCATTTCTTTCCCATGGGGATGGTCTTGATCCCTGTTTCCTGTACAATGTCATGAATCTCATTCCATAGTTCATCAGGCACTCTATCTATCAGATCTAGTCCCTTAAATCTATTTCTCACTTTCACTGTATAATCATAAGGGATTTGATTTAGGTCATACCTGAATGGTCTAGCAGTTTTCCCTACTTTCTTCAATTTGATTCTGAATTTGATAATAAGGAGTTCATGATCTGAGCCACAGTCAGCTCCTGGTCTTGTTTTTGCTGACCGTATAGAGCGTCTCCACCTTCGGCTGCAAAGAATATAATCAATCTGATTTCAGTGTTGACTTCTTGAGAAACCTATATGCAGTTCAAGAAGCAACAGTTAGAACTGAACATGGAACAACAGACTGGTTCCAAATTGGAAAAGGAGTACATCAAGGCTGTGTATTTGCACCCTGCTTATTTAACTTATATGCAGAGTACATCATGAGAAACGCTGGACTGGAAGAAGCACAAGCTGGAATCATAGTTGCCGGGAGAAATATCAATATCCTCAGATATGCAGATGACACCACCCTTATGGCAGAAAGTGAAGAGGAACTAAAAAGCCTCTTGAAGAAAGTGAAAGTGGAGAGTGAAAAAGTTGGCTTAAAGCTCAACATTCAGAAAATGAAGATCATGGCATCTGGTCCCATCACTTCATGGGAAATAGATAGGGAAACAGTGGAAACAGTGTCAGACTTTATTTTTGGGGGCTCCCAAATCACTGCAAATGGTGATTGCAGCCATGAAATTAAAAGACACTGACTCCTTGGAAGGAAAGTTATGACCAACTTAGATAGCATGTCAAAAGCAGAGATTACTTTCCCAACAAAGATCCGTCTAGTCAATGCTATAGTTTTTCCAGTGGTCATGTTTGGATGTGAGAGTTGGACCATAAAGAAAGCTGAGTGCCGAAGAACTGATGCTTTTGAACTGTGGTGTTAGAGAAGACTCTTGAGAGTCCCTTGGACTGTGAGGAGATCCAACCAGTCCATCCTAAAGGAGATCAGTCCTGGGTGTTCATTGGAAGGACTGATGCTGAAGCTGAAACTCCAATACTTTGGCCATCTCATGTGAAGAGTTGACTCATTGGAAAAGACCCTCATGCTGGGAGGGACTGAGGGCAGGAGGAGAAGGGGACGATGTGGATGAGATGGCTGGACTTAATGGATGACTTAATGGACATGGGTTTGGGTGAACTCCAGCAGTTGGTGATGGACAGGGAGGCTTGGAGTGCTGCAATTCATGGGGTTGCAAAGAGTCGGACACAACTGAGCGACTAAACTGAACTGAATCACACAAATACAGTCTACCTTCTGTCCCACAATAATCTATGCCCAACCTGTATATAAAATAAATTCATGCAACCCAACATCCCTATGCGTCTTATCACATTCTGACCTTAGTCCTAAGTCCAAAATTTCATTTAAATATCATCAACTCAAGACTTTCCAAATGCCACCATCTAAATCAGATATATGAGTTTCTGGGTGTGATTCATCCTGGCCAAAATTCCTTTCCATTGTGGACAGTTGAGTTTCATTCTCAAACTTTAACCTAATCACTCTTAAAATTCTTATTTCCACCAATAGTTTCTTCAAAGGAATCCAGGTTTTTCTACTACATTCCTTAGAATTTCTCTAGCCTCTCTATATTGTCTAATTTCAAAGTCACTACACAGTTTTGGGTACTTGTTATAACAGATCTCCCTTCTGAGTAGCAAGTCTTATCAGTTTCCTAGGATCACCATAAAAAATTACTAAAACTTGGTAGCAGAACTTTATTCTCTCACAGTTATGGGGCCAGGAGTCCAAAATAATGGTGTTGGCAGGTTTGATTCCTTGTGAAGGATCTAAGCGAAAATCCACGTTATGCTTCTCCTATCCTTGATACCCCTTGGCTTGTACAAATATCACTCAAATCTCTGCCTCCATCTTCTTTGGACATCTTTGCCTCAAATCTCTTTTCTCTGATTAGAACACTTGTCTTTGGAATTAGGATCCACCTTAAATCCAGATTGATCTCATTTTAAAATCCTTAATAATATCTCTTTACAGTCTGAGCTACCAGGGAAGCCACTTAATTATATCTACAAAGATCCCATTTTCAAACTAGGTCACATTCACTATATCAGATAATACTTGCAAATGTATATGATTGTTTTAAAATATATGTACTTAGTGAATAAATATGTACATATATATGTATAAAACATTCCCAAGAAAAATTTTATTTAACATTTTAGCATTTTAAAATTTAAAGTATGTCCTCTGATAGATGAGCACAGTTAATTCAATTGGACTTATTTTGCCTTATTCTCTACTATTAAAGTATATTAATCATTTCTTTAACTTACTGGTTTTAGAACAAAAGTTAACAAGAAGTGAATTTCCAGACATGCTATCAAGTGTATGTGGCATAGGTGTTTGTAGATAGGAGTATTTGTATGGATGTGACTTTTAAGAGTCAACTGTAGGCCAAGAAGCAAGAGTTAGAGCCAGACGTGGAACAGCAGACTGGTTCCAAATTGGGAAAGGAGTACGTCAAGACTGTGTATTGTCACCCTGCTTACTTAACTTATATGCAGAGTACATCATGCAAAATGCCAGGCTGGGTGAAGCACAAGCTGGAATCAAGGTTGCTGGGAGAAATGTCGGCAACCTCAGATACACAGATGACACCACCTTTATGACAGAAAGTGAAGAACTAAAGAGCCTCTTGGTGAAAGTGAAAGAGGAGAGTGAAAAAGTTGGCTAAAAACTCAACATTCAGAAAACTAAGATCATGGCATTTGGTCACATCACTTCATGGCAAATAGATGGGAAAAAAATAGAAACAGTGACAGAATTTATTTTGGGGGCTCCAAAATCACTGCATATGGTGACTGCAGCAATGAAATCAAAAGACACTTGCTCCTTGGAAGAAAAGCTATGACCAAGCTAGACAGCGTTCCAGTTCCCTATATGAAAAGGACATCTTTTTTGGGTGTTAGTTCTAGAAGGTCCTGTAGGTCTTCATAGAACCGTTCAACTTTAGCTTCTTCAGCATTACTGGTTGGGGCATAGACTTGGATTACCATAATATTGAATGGTTTGCCTTGGAAATGAATGGAGGTCATTCTGTCGCTTTTGAGATTTCATCCAAATACTGTATTTCAGAATCTTTTGTTAACTATGTGGGCTACACCATTTCTTCTAAGGGATTCTTGCCCACAGCAGTATATATAATGGTCATCTGAGTTAAATTCACCCATTCCAGTTAATTTTAGTTTGCTGATTCTTAAAATGTTGACGTTCACTCTTGCCATCTCTTGTTTGACCACTTCCAATTTGCCTTGCTTCATGGACCTAACATTCCAGATTCTTATGCAGTATTGTTCTTTACAGCATTACTTCCATAACCAGCCACATCCACAACTGGGTGTTGCTTTTGCTTTGATCCCAGCTCTTCATTCTTTCTGGAGCTATTTCTCCACTCTTCTCCAGTAGCATATGGGCACCCACCAACCCGCAGAGTTCATCTTTCAGTGTCCTATCTTTTGCCTTTTCATGCTGTTCATGGGGTTCTCAAGGCAAGAATACTGAAGTGGTTTGCCATTCCCTTCTCCAGTGGACCACATTCTGTCAGACCTCCCCACCATGACCTGGGTATCTTGAGTGGCCCCACACGGCATGGCTCATAGTTTCACTGAGTTAGACAAGCTGTGCTTCATTATAGAGGACAGGAATGCGGAAGTAGGAAGTCAAGAGATACTTGGAGTAACAGAATGAAGCAGGGCAGAGGCTAACAGAGTTATGCCAAGGGAACACACTGGTTATAGCAAACACCGTCTTCCAACAACACAAGAGAAGACTCTACACATGGACATCACCAGATGGTCAACCGAAATCAGATTGATTATATTCTTTGCATCCAAAGATGGAGAAGCTCTTTACAGTCAGCAAAAACAAGACTGGGAGCTGACTGTGGCTCAGATCATGAACTCCTTATTGCCAAATTCAGACTTAAATTGAAGAAAAGTAGGGAAAACCACTAGACCATTCAGGTATGACCTAGATCAAATCCCTTTGCTTATACAGTGGAAGTGAGAAATAGATTTAATGGACTAGATTTGACAGATAGAGTGCCTGAATAACTATGGATGGAGGTTCCTGCCATTGTGCAGGAGGCGGCGATTAAAACCATCCCCAAGGAAAAGAAGAACTGCAAAAAGGCAAAGTGGCTGCCTGAGGGGGCCTGGAAAACAGCCGAGGAAAGGAGAAAGGCAAAGGGCAAAGGAGAAAAGAAAAGAGATGCTTATCTGAATGCAGAGTTCCAATGCAGAATAGTAAGGGGAGATAAGAAAGCCCTCCTTAATGCAAAGAAATAGAGGAAAACAATAGAATGGGAAAGACTAGAGAACTCTTCAAGAAAATTAGAGATACCAAGGAAATATTTAATGTAAAGATGGGCACAAAAAGAACTGAAGTGGTATGGACCAAACAGAAGCAGAAGATCTTAAGAAGAGGTGGCAAGAATACACAGAAGAACTGTACAAAACAGATCTTCATGACCAAGATAATCACGATGGTGTGATCACTCACCTAGAGCCAGACATCCTGGAATGTGAAGTCAAGTGGGCCTTAGAAAACATCGCTATGACCAAAGCAAGTGGAGGTGATGGAATTCCAGGTAAGCTGTTTCAAATCCTGAAAGATGATGCTGTGAAAGTGCTGCACTCAATATGACAGAAATTTGGAAAACTCAGCAGTGGCCACAGTTTTCATTCCAATCCCAAAGAAAGGCAATGCCAAAGATTGTTCAAATTCAGCTCAGTTCAGTCATTCAGTTGTGTCTGATCCTCTGACCCCATGGACTGCAGCATGCCAGGCTTCCCTGTCCATCATCAAATCCCAGAGTTTACTCAGACTCATGTTCACTGAGTTGATGATGCCATCCAACCATTTCATCCTCTGTCATCCCCTTCTGATCCCACGTTCAAACTTTCCCAGTATCAGGGTCTTTTCAAGTGACTCAGTTCTTCTCATCAAGTGGCCAAAGTATTAGAGTTTCAGTTTCAGCATCAGTCCTTCCATCGAATATTCAAACCACTGCACATTTGCGCTCATCTCACACACTAGCACAGTAATGCTCATGATTCTCAAGCCAGGCTTCAACAGTACATGAACTGTGAATTTCCAGATGTTCAAGCTGGATTTAGGGAAGACTGAGGAACCAGAGATCAAATTGCCAACAGCTGTTAGATCATCAAAAAAGCAGGAGAGTTCCAGAGAAACATCTATTTCTGCATTATTGACTATGCCAAAGCCTTTTTCTGTATGGATCACAACAAACTGTAGAAAATTCTGAAAGAGATAGGAACACCAGACCACCTTACCTACCTCCTGAGAAACCTATATGCAGGTCAGGAAGCAACAGTTAGAACTGGACATGGAACAATAGACTGGTTCCAAATCAGGAAAGGAGTTCGTCATGCTTATTTAACTTCTATGCAGAGTACAACATGAGAAACGCTGGGCTGGATGAGCACAAGCTGGAATCAAGATTGCCAGGAGGAATATCAATAACCTCATATATGCAGATGACACCACCCTTATGGCAGAAAGTGAAGAGAAACTAAAGCACCTATTGATGAAAGTGAAAGAGGAGAGTGAAAAAGTTGGCTTAAAACTCAATATTCAGAATATGAAGATTATGACATCTGGTCCCATCACTTCATGGCAAATAGATGGGGAAGTACTGGAAACAGTGACAGACTTTATTTTCCTCAGCTCCAAAGTCACTGCAAATGGTGACTATAGCAATGAAATTAAAATACTCTTTTTCCTTTGAAGAAAAGCTATGACCAAGCTAGACAGCATATTAGCAAGCAGAGATATTAGTTTGCCAACAAAGGTCCATCTAATCAAAGCTATAATTTTTCCAGTAATCATGTATGGATGTGAGAGTTGGACTATAAACAAAGCTGAGCACCAAAGAATTGATGTTTTTGAACTGTGGTGTTGGAGAAGACCCTTGAGAGTCCCTTGGACTGCAAGGAGATCTAATCAGTCCATCCTACAGATCAGTCCTGAATATTCTTTGGAAGGACTGATGCTGAAGGTAAAACTCCAATAATTTGGCCCCCTGATGTGAAGAAGTGACTCATTGGAAAAGACCCTGATGCTGGGAAAGATTGAGGGCAGGAAAGAAGGGGACAACAGAGGATAAGATGGTTGGATGGCATCACCAACTCGATGGACATGAGTTTGAGCAAGCTCCGATAGTTGATGATGAAAGGGAAGCCTGTCGTGCTGCAGTCTATGGGGTCACAGAGGGTCGAACACAACTGAGCGCCTGAACTGAACTGATCATTTTTAAAATTGGTTTAGAGCAGTTTACTTGAAAAACATCCAGCATATACATTGATCACAACCAGTGGCCCAAAAATATTTTTAAAAGTTGCCCAAAATGTCTTGCATTTTTACAACTTTCCCTCCTGAGTAACATAATTTCATGCTCTTCTCAGTCAGTTCATTTCTAAATCACTGCGTTTAACACAGAACACCATGTCTCATGATTGACATTGATGAAACAGGGCATGTGCAGAGAGATTGATTAATGCCTTTGAGGAGGGCCAGAATGTTTCAAAGAATTAAGGATTATAGCTCGGGAAAGGGAAGGCTAATAGATGACATTAAATTGTGTTTAAAATCTTGAAACAAATCCATGGAATTGGAGTGAGAATTTTATAGGTTTTCTATACCTATAGAATAGGTATAGATAGGGTCAGAAAATAGAAATAATGAATGTAGCACAATTTTATACTGCTACTATTATTATTATAGTTTATTAGTATATGAATATACCATTGCTATGTATTTCAGATATCAAAGTGAGCCTGTTTGCTTGCTCTAAGTCTCACAAGGCATAGGCAGACCCTCACCTGGGGTCTCTGGAGGAGAATCCGCGTCCAGGCTCCTTCAGTCTGTTGTCAGAGTTCACTCCCAGACGTCCCAAGTCTGAAGTCCCTGTCCCTCACCGGTGCTCAGCTGCCCGTTCTCCTCAGCTTCTCGAGGCGTCCTGCACTCAGGGCCCCTGCCTCTCCAAAGGCAACAGTGCCTCACTGAGTCCTTCTCCAGCCTCTGCTTCTGCCTTATGTCTCTCGACTCCAGCTGGAGAAAATTCGCTGCGTTTATGGCCTCGTGCTTATATCAATTTCAATTGATTAATATTAATAGATTGGGTCCACTCTAATCATTCCCAATACCCTACTCCTATCAATTTACATTTACATTTAAAGTTGCTCAGTCGTGTCCGACTCTTTATGACCCCATGGACTTTACAGTCCATGGAGTTCTCCAGGCTGGAATATCAAAATCTTAGTCTTTCTTCACATCTGCAAAGCCCTTTTCACCGTGTAACATAACGCATTCAGAGGCTCCAGGATTTAGAGTGTGGATACTTTGGCAGGGTCATTCTGCTGCCACAAACACAAACAGGAGTTTCAGAAAAACGGCTTTTGGTTCAACAAGAAGAACTTTCAATGAAGAACTCTGGCCAGCACTAGGATTTTCCTGCTCTAAGGCTCCCTCCTTATTCCGTGTTCAAGAACAAGTTGAATGCCCATTGTTTGGACTTCGAGAAATAAATGTTACTATAAGCAGGTCCATTGAAAGGCATTTAGTTCAGTCTCCAATATATATTGTTAAGCATAATTAAAGTTGCTTTTAATAATTACTACTTTGCCTTATTGTTTTAATTGTTTCCAAGTCTTACATTAAGCAAACTAGATGTTGTCTACAGTCCATGGGGTCGTAAAGACATGATTTAGTGACTGAACAACGATATTTTCTGCATTGCCTCTTGCATTTATTTCCATGTTTCTGTTATTCTTACTTAAGAGATAAAAAAAATAATAATGTTTTCAAGTCGCTAAATCATGTTCAAATCTTGGTGACCCCATGAATTGCAGCATGTCAGGCTTCCCTCTCCCTCAGTACCTCACAGAGTTTGCTCAGATTCCTGTTCATTGAGTCGGGGATGTTATCTAACCATCTTATCTTCTTTGGCCCACTCCTCCTCCTGCCGGCTTTTTCCAATGAGTCAGTTAGTCACATCTGGTGGCCAAAATAGTGCAGCTTCAGCTTCAGCATCAGTCCTTCCAGTGAGCATTCAGGGTGGATTTCCTTTAGGATGGACTAGCTTGATCTCCTTGCAGTCCAAAGAACTCTCAAGAGTTCTCCAACACCACAATTAAAATGCATCAACTCTTTGGTGCCCAGTCTTCGTTGTGGTCCAGCTTTCACGTTCATGTATGACTACTGGAAAAACCATAGCTTTGACTAGATGGACCTTTATTGACAAAGAGATGTCTTTGCTTTTTAATACACTGTCTAGGTTTGATGTATCTTTCCTTTCAAAGAGTAAGGTTCTTTTAATTTCATGGCTGCAGTCACTATCTGCAGTGATTTTGGAGCCCCTCAAAGAAGGCAATGGCAACCCACTCCAGTACCCTTGCCTGGAAAATCCCATGGATGGAGGAGCCTGGTGGGCTGCAGTCCATGGGGTCGCACAGAGTCGGACACGACTGAGCGACTTTAGCAGCAGCAAAAAATTATCACTGCCTCCACTTTTACGCCATTATTTGCCATGAAGCGATGGGACTGCATGCCATGATCTTTGTTTTCTGAATGTTGAGTTTTAAGCCAGCTTTTTTACGCTCCTCATTCATCCCCATCTAGAGGCTCTTTAGCTCTTCTTCACTTTCTGCCATTAAAGTGGTGTCATCTGCATATCTGAGGTTATTGATATTTCTCCCAGCAATCTTGATTCCAGCTTGTGACTTATCCAGCCCAGCATTTCTCATAATGTACTCTGCATAGAAGTTAAATAAGCAGGGTGACAATATATAGCCTTGACGTACTCCTTTCCCAATGTTGAGCCAGTCTGTTCCACATCTGGTTCTAACTGTTGCTTCTTGACCTGCGTACAGATTTCTCAGGAGGCAGGTCAGGTGGTCTGCTATTCCCATCTCTTTAAGAATTTTCCACAGTTTGTTATGATCCACACTGTTAAAGACTTTTATGTAGTCAATGAAGCAGAAGTTTTTGTGGATTTCCCTTGTTTTCTCTATGATGCAACAAATGTTGGCAATTTGATCTCTGGTTCCTCTGCCTTTTCTAAACCTTGCTTGTACATTTTGAAGTTCTTAGTTCACATAATGCTGAAGCCTAGCTTGAAGGATTTTGATCAATACCTTTTTATCATGTGAAATGAGTGTAATCATATGGTAGTTTACTTACTTAAGAGATCAAAAAAAAATTATTAGTCTTCTGATAATAGGCCTGGATACAAAATAGGTTGGAATCCAAGTTCTCTGAACCTGATTTACCTTAGTTCTGAATAACACTTCAAAACTTAAATTAGACTGTTGAAGACTTTTGGACTCAGTGGGAGAAGGCGAGGGTGGGATGATTTGAGAGAATAGCATTGAAACATGTATATTATCATATGTGAAATAGATCACCAGTCCAAGTTCGATGCATGAAACCAGCCACTCAAAGCCGGTGCACTGGGATGACTCTGAGGGATGGGATGGGGAGGGAGGTGGGAGGGTGGTTCAGGATGGGGGCCACATGTACACCCATGGCTGATTCATGCCAGTGTATGGCAAAACCCACCACAATATTGTAAAGCAATTAGCCTCCAATTAAAATAAATAAATTAATAATAACTAAAAAACAAATTAGACTGTTGAAACCTTAAAAAAAGAAATGTTTTCATGAACTTAGTTTTTATGTCAACTTTCAGACATAACTATTTTATCTAAACTTTGTTTTTCATTACATGGTTTCAGAAAAATAAACAAAGAGGAAAAATTATCCAAAATAAGACCAGACTCATAAGTATAATCACCTACTGTTTCACAGTGCACATATTATTTCTTAAAATGACACCAAAATAAATCTGTAGATGAATTTCTAACATTTCTATTGTCAATACACAGATTAAAAAGTACATTATTGACTCTGGCAATAATTATTCTGGGAAAGAAAGTGATAAACTTTAAAATGTCAAGCTGTTTAAACTTTTCAAATTTAGAAAACACATTATTTGTGAGACACTGTCAAGAATGTTTAACTAATAAGTGTGCTACTAGAATGTGCTGGGAGTAGCCTGACACGCTCTAAGACAGAACAGGATCAAGGCAGCTTAGAACTTTATAGAAACTGCCTATGTAAGTCATATAATGGTCTTCTAAATGTCATGTTTGCAGTAAGAATGAGAAGAGATGCCTTAATGAGATACAAGGTACTTGTATTGGAGGACTCCAGATTGTGACTGCCATTAATAAATGGTGGTGGATTAAGAGGATATATCACCAAGTCAGAGTTATGAAAATTTTAGAGATTCTTCAGTGGGCTTTATCTTCAAATACCAAGAGTCTTTTTCTGGCATGTAAATTGCTTGGTGCTGGATAATATCTAAGTATCTTTTCTTTATTTTTTTTTCATTTTGGAAAGGATTTTGGTGTCATTCAAGTCAATGAACAGCTGAACTGACATGAACACAAACTGTCACTTCAAGAATCCATCTCCGTGGCAAATAATGAAGCTGGAATAAAAAAAGAAACAAAACATATTTCCTGTCAGTCAACTGTCAGGGTGTTTATTTGTTTCTTTAAGCAAAGTACTCAAATAAGAGCTGGGGAAACAGATTGTCACTTATAATATTGTTTAATAAAGCATTTGGGTGAACTGAAGATATTCTTTGTTTATCTGTCAGGTAATTCCAAAATAAACTTCTTTCATGATTCTACAGAAACCAGAAAACCTTTCCTTCAAATTTTCCTATTCTGAGCAAAATGTGAATAAGCTAAAAGATACGTAAAAAAATAAGCTAAATGAATAAAATCAACTTGAAAGAAATAAAGTTTCCTAACGAGTTTTTCTACCCTTGTGATTTTAGGCCACTTATGTCTGATGTAAATTGAAAGGAAATGTGTTTAATGACCTAAAATATATATATTTTATCATTTAACTGGCTTCAAAACTGGCAATGACATAAACGCGAGCACATGATTTGTGTAAGCATTCCTGTCATGCTGAATGAAAAATCATGAATCATGACTGAAGTTCACCTAACCTTGTACTTTCATAACAAAGGCCACTGCAGCAAACTATTCAAATCATTCCATTTGGAACCCTTTGTTCATTATAAAATACTTTTGTATTCTATGGATCCAAGGGTAAAAATTATGAACCGAAAATTGAATGAGATGACACAATTTAGATAGTAGCGGTGTTGTAATTTACAGCCAGGTTCACTGCAGCAGCCAGAATATCCTTAGGCTACATCCTTAGACGGTAAGACCTTTATGCCAGTTTGCAGGTGTAGACACTGAGTGAGCGCTGCTGCAGGTTCTCCATCTGCCGACACGTGGCTCTCGCACTTCTGGCTCAGTACTCTATTTCTGTATTTCCTCAGTATATATTGAGCTAAAAAATGCGTTACTTTTAATTCCAATTCTCGTTCTTATTGAATGTAAAATGCAAACTTTTTTTGTTACAGTCCCTCAGTTTCTTTGTCCATTTCCTTACACAATTTGAAAGAAATAAAGCATCCTAAATGGTGCCTTTCCTTTCCTTTCCTTTCCCGTTTCTTCTTCAGTTTCTACCACGGTGTAGCCCTGCCCTCTGATTACCCTTCCTGATCTTCTACAGTTTGCCCTGATTTTAGTATTGAATCCCAAGGGAAATGAAGTTCCCTTTCGTACATTTCAAATATTTCCTGCATTTCAAATGGACTAATGTACATTAGTAGTTAGTGTAAACTTATTCCTAGAGTCTTTTCTTAGGACTGTCCCAGAAGAGGTTTGTAAATAATATGGATATATTTGGAGACTTCAGGAGAAATATAGAACATATCAATATAATTTATAACTTTAGTTCTGAGTTAAATTAGTATTGTGTTTGCACCATTAAATACAGTTTTCAAATGAGCCAGTTTCTCTTACTGAAATGGTAGTTTAGAAATAACCTACAAGGGTCTGTAAAACAATCATAATTATTATTTTTATCAAGTTAGAATCTTTAGATAGTTTACTTTTATTTTTTAATCAATTAATTTTAATTGGAGGCTAATTTCAATATTATAGTGGTTTTTGCCATACAGTGACATGAATCAGACATAGGTTTACTTTTAACTAAAATTCTTTGCTTTCTGGAAAAAAACACATTTTTTCCCATTTGTTGCATAAAGATAACATTTCAGATAAGTGGGTAGAGATCTTGATCTCTTCAATCAGAACAGTGCCTCTGTGAGCACCACAACATTGTAAAGCAATTATCCTCCAATAAAAATAAATAAATAAAAAAGTAAGCAGACTGGTGAGAAAGAAACATTTCTGCTAACTCAGCTCTCTAGTCTGAAGGATCTTAGGAATTAGGGGTTACAATTAATTGGAGGTGAAGAAGATAAATTTAGTCAGATACTCAGTGGTTGTTTATAAGAAACTTTTAATGGTGGTATGCACACATTTTGAGGGTTATATTGCACAGTAAGATATTAAAAGCTCAGAGAAGCCCTATAGTAAAAACAAGCAGCAATCACAATAAAAGGTACATTATATCTTTCTCAGAGTTGTTTGACCACAAGCCTTCTGCACATTAGTTTCAGAAAGTTATTGACACTTCAGAAAACACTCATAAAATAAAATTAAATTCCAAGTTCTTGAGTCAGAGCACATTGATTATAAAACAAAAACTGTCTCAAAAACTATTAGCTTGATTCTTTTCATTATTTATTTATTTATTTATTTTTAGCTTGATTCTTAACCAGTAACTTAAATAGTTTTGAACATCAATGTGTTTATCTTCAAAATTAGTATCATGCAAAAAAAATTAATAACTACCTAACATGATAATTCTAAAGATTAAACAAATATTGAAGAGTTAATGATAAACCACAAGCTCTAAGCAATTGGTTAGAATAAGAAAATGTAACTTTTGAATGTTCAGTTTTGGGTTCTGACAAGCTTATCTTCAAATCCTCACTGCCTTTGTGGCAATTTGCAAATATCTTTTCATTCATGCACCTAACTTTTCTCATCTGTCAATTGGGGTTAATAGCACATAACTTGCATTGGAAGAATTGGACATAAAGATTAGAAATCCTATAATATAGTTATTTCCCAATATATGATAATAACAATTTGAAATTTTATTTTTTAAATTTGTGTTTGTATTCAATATGTTATAAAGTGTGTAAAAAAGTGAGAAATACATGAGCTATCAGGATCCTGGTAAAAGAGAAATTTTTTTCACAGTAGGGAAAAAAAAACATATCTAGCGGTTTTTGTGTTTTTCAAGAAAAATGATGAAGAGGACAGTGCTAGAAATGACAGGCCATTTTTAAAACCAGATCATTAAAAATAAAAATAATTTTGTTGTGATCAAATAGTGTTGTTTAGTAGTTTAAACTGTGTATCATAGGTGATCAGAATCTGACGTTCAATATGTGATAACACCTTGAAGCAATTTATGGCCTGGGTATTATTACCTTTTCTTTTAGATACTAGGCTCTATAAAAACAGCTGTCAGTAGAACTTTCCATCAGAATTTGCAACAGTTCTCCGTGGGTGCACAGGTTAGGCGACTATCTGGCTCCATCAGTGTTAGTGGAACCATGCGACTAACTGTGGTCAATGAGTTCTGAAGGAAAATCAAGAATTTAATTGACAGTTCAAAATCTTCCAAAGCTCTCTTTGGCTTCCAGAAAAGTTACAGAGAATATTCAATTCTGACTGATACTACTTTTTCCATGAGTGAGGGACTGGGGTGAGAAGAGTTTCACTTAACATCTACTTTCCCTAGATAGATCTCAAAGGACATATAGCATGCATAAACAAAAATAAAATGTTCTTATTCTAAGCTTGGGAAGTGTTTCCTGGCTCAATGTAAATTAGACCATCCTGGTTAATATATCAGAGATATGATTTTAGCTCTATGGCTATTCAAGAAAGAGCTGGTTTTGAAGCTGTTCCCTAACACCAGAGCTTTTGCTCATATTCCTACGTCTTATCCTACGTCTTACTGTAATTCCCCAAATGCGATATGTACATATGCAATAATTCTAAGAATTATGAGAGAATGCTGTCTAATGACACACGGACTGAATTAATAGCACTTATACTCTTGTATCTTACATGTGTTCATTTGGGCTAATCAAACATTTTTGGCATTCTATTTTATTTTCTCTGCTGCTGCCTGGAGAATCCCGTGGACGGAGGAGCCTGGTGGGCTGCAGTCCATGGGGTCGCTAAAAGTTGGACACGACTGAGCAACTTCACTTTCACTTTTTGCTTTCATGCATTGGAGAAGGAAATGGCAGCCTACTCCAGTGTTCTTGCCTGGAGAATCCCAGAGACGGGGGAGCCTGGTGGGCTGCCATCTATGGGGTCGCAGAGAGTCGGACACGACTGAAGCGACTTAGCAGCAGCAGCAGCAGCAACAGCAGCAGCTGGTTAGTAGCTTCAGTCGTGGCCGACGCTGCGACCCTGTGGACTGCAGCCCGCCAGGCTTCTCTGTCCACGGAGTTCTCCAGGCAAGAATGCTGCACTGGGTTGCCATGCCCTCCTCCAGGGAATCTTCCCGACCCAGAGATCGATCCCAGGTCTCCCGCATTGCAGGTGGATTCTTTACTGTCTGAGCCACCTCTACCAGATTTAATCTCATAACATTTTTGCATATTTTGGTAATCGTGTTGGAAATGGGTATATCTGTATATATCCTGCAATGGACACAGTTGTCCCACTCGATGGAAAGTGTAAGAAGCTCATAAAATACTCACATTTGTCACACAATCTATTGCAAGTCTGGCATATTTTCCTTCGACATGGTAGAGTCTCTGTGGTACAATGTTTTGGCCTTAAAAATAATTGCTTTTTAAAGAAATCAAGAGAAAAATACAATACATGTTCACATATTTACAATTCCTGGGGATTGCTTATTCCTTCCTATGCTCTTCTGACTATAGTTCTTTTAGTATTTATTGGATACTGTCTTTCCTACTGGATCATTACTAAAGGCTATTTTTTTTTTTCTGGGTGCCGAAGTCTACCTGATAGCTTCTTATTTTTAGCATTTGGCAATATTTGTCCTTTGTATCAGAGTTGCCCTCTAAGTAATGTGTCCTTTTTTAATTTTTTTTTTTTTAGAATTTTTCTTTATCATTGCTGTTTATCATTTGGCAATGACGTGCCTTTGTTTGATTTTCCGTTGATTCATCCTGTTAGAGTTTGCCAAAATCTTGGTTCTATGGACTAATGTTTTCAAAAGTCATTGGGAAATTTTTCACCGGTACTCTTTTGGATCATTCTCTGTCTTCCATCTTTCCGGGACTTGTAGGTTATTACATGTTGGCAGCGTGTAGATGATTACAGGTGGGTTATGCTTATTGTCCTATAAGTTGAAAGTGAAGGTGAAGTTGCTCAGTTGCGTCCTACTCTTTGCAACCCCATGGACTGTAGCCCACCAGGCTCCTCTCTTCATAAACTTTTCCAGCCAAGAGTACTGGAGTGGGTTGCCATTTCCTTCTAAAACTTGATATTTTCCCCCTAATTTTGCATTATAGTCATCAGATTGGGCCCTTTTACTGATGTATGTTGGAGTTTATTATTCTTTCCATAGTGTCCTATATATGAATATTTAGAATTTTTTAAAATTTCATGTGTTATATTTTTCAGGTGTAGAATTTTAATTTGCTTTGTTTGTGGTTTATATTACTGTGTTGAAATCCCCTATTTCAGATCAATTTTTGCAAGCTTAATAAAATATTTATAATAGAAGCTTTTTAATTTCTTAACTGATTATAACAATATCTTTGTCATCTTGGAATCTACTTATATTCACTAAATTTGCATTGATATTCTGTAGTTTCTTCTGGTTTCTCATATCTAGTAATTTTGATTGGATGATAGACAATGAAGATGGTATATTTTATGGAGTTGGATCATGTTACCTTTCCATTTTATTTTGTCTTGGTGAGCAATTATATACTTACAGAAAGTTCTGATTCTCTCACCCTTGGGTTTTATGTCTTTATTAGGAAATACCTTGTTCAGTTTTGATTTTTAGTCTTAGTGTGTGTTTCTTTTAAGACTTTTCTTGAGGTTTCATTTCATTTCTGGGATATCAACTAAGTGTTACAGAATGCAGCAAGTTCTCCCCCTTCGGACCACCCTAGGACTTTACAGTCTCCTAATACTACACAACATTTTTTTTTAAAACCTCTCATCCCATAAAAGCTGCTTTCTTCTGAGGTCCATGAAGCCTTTCTTGCACTATGTAGCTTACTCTTTTCCAGGAATTTGCAAGAGTCCCTCATGAGGGCTTCTGAAGCCGCCTTTCTGCTGAGCTTTCTCCCCTGCTGCGTGCTACTTCACAAGTTCCAGTCACATCATTAGCCGTAATGATCCTATCTTGCTATCTAGCTCAGCAAGGCCATATAATCTGCTTGGATTTCATATCTCTGCCCCACATTCTGTAAAATATCTCAGGAAAGAAATTTGAGGCAATGTTGGGTTCCCTGTATGCGTTTCCTTCTCACATGTATTAAAATCCTATGCTTCCTACTTTCCAATACCTACTAACATATATGCCTGGGCTTCCCTGACAGCTCAGCAGGTAAAGAATCCACCTGTGATTCAGGAAACACAAGAAACACGGGTTCGATCCCTGGGCTGGGAAGATCCTCTGGAGGAGGAAATGGCAAACAAATCCAGGAGTCTTGCCTGAAAAATTCAATGGATAGAGGAACCTGCTGGTCTCCAGTCCACAAGGTTGCAAAAAGTCAGACTTGACTGACCATGCAAATTGGTATTTTCTTAGGAAATATATACATATTTGTTGCTTAGTCTCTAAGTCGTGTTCAACGTTTTTCTGATCCCATGTGCCGGGGTCCAGCCCCGGTGGATCCAGGGAATCCGAAGCAGGGACAGAGTCGGCGCCCCAGGAATTAATTAAAGATATGGAGGGAGATTAGAAGAAATAGTGTAGTAGGAAAATAAGTGGAGAAAAAGATGCTGAATAACTTTGTTTATGTGGAAAACCAATAAAACTCCAAGACAAGGAGTTTGCACCATCTACGTAGGCCACTGGCACTCGCTTGAATAGTGGAGGGTGCCCTGCCTTGGGCTCCCTCTCACATGGGTCTTAGAAGCCAGGGCAAGTAAGTATACATGGTGAGCCTCCACGTTCCAGATGGGAATTCAGCCAGAAAAGAAGAGAACGAGAAAAGACCACACGGGGGGAAACCAGTCTTTCCAGGAACTGGTCTGTTTCTTTATTTTCCAGGTCCACTTTTATACTTTGAGTTATACATAGAGATAAATGTAAGAAACAGAGTCACGCAGGGTCAGCTGCTCCGACCCTTATCAGCATATCTTTGTTCTTACAAGGGTCTTACATTTGTTCACAATATCTTCTGGTCTGGAGACGAATTAACATTTTATGATCCCACCTTTCTTTCTATTGATAAAGGTTAATCGATCAGAAAACTTGTTTCCCCTTAAGATCTATTTAGTCTTAGTTCAGTTCAGTTCAGTGGCTCAGTCGTGTCCGACTCTTTGAAACCCCATGAATTGCAGCATGCCAGGTCTCCCTGTGAGTCTGAATTTGGTAATAAGGAGTTCATGATCTGAGCCACAGTCAGCTCCTGGTCTTGTTTTTGTTGACTGTATAGAGCTTCTCCATCTTCGGCTGCAAAGAATATAATCAATCTGATTTCGGTGTTGACCATCTGGTGATGTCCATGTATAGAGTCTTCTCTTGTGTTGTTGGAAGACAGTGTTTGCTATGACCAGTGCATTTTCTTGGCAAAACTCTATTAGCCTTTGCCCTGCTTCATTCCGCATTCCAAGGCCAAATTTGCCTGTTACTCCAGGTGTTTCTTGACTTCCTACTTTTGCATTCCAGTCCCCTATAATGAAAAGGACATCTTTTTTGGGTGTTAGTTCTAAAAGGTCTTGTAGGTCTTCATAAAACCATTCAACTTCAGTTTCTTCAGAGTTACTGCTTGGGGCATAGACTTGGATAACTGTGATATTGAATGGTTTGCCTTGGAGACAAACAGAGATCATTCTGTCGGTTTTGAGATTGCATCCAAGTACTGCATTTTGGACTCTTGTTGACCATGATGGCTACTCCATTTCTTCTGAGGGATTCCTGCCTGCAGTAGTAGATATAATGGTCATCTGAGTTAAATTCACCCATTCCAGTCCATTTTAGTTCGCTGATTCCTAGAATGTTGACGTTCACCCTTGCCATCTCTTGTTTGCCTTGATTCATGGACCTGACATTCCAGGTTCCTATGCAATATTGCTCTTTACAGCATCGGATCTTGCTTCTATCACCAGTCACATCCACAACTGGGTATTCTTTTTGCTTTGGCTCCATCCCTTCATTCTTTCTGGAGTTATTTCTCCACTGATCTCCAGTAGCATATTGGGCACCTACCGACCTGGGGAGTTCCTCTTTCTGTATCCTATCATTTTGCCTTTTCATACTGTTCATGAGGTTCTCAAGTGGCTTGCCATTCCCTTCTCCAGTGGCCCACATTCTGTCAGGCCTCCACCATGACCTGCCCGTCTTGGGTTGCCCCACAGGCATGGCTTGGTTTCATTGAGTTAGACAAGGCTGTGGTCCTAGTGTGATTAGATTGACCAGTTTTCTGTGAGTATGGTTTCAGTGTGTCTGCCCTCTGATGCCCTCTTGCAACACCTACCATCTTACTTGGGTTTCTCCTACCTTGGCGTGGGGTATCTCTTCACGGTTGCTCCAGCAAAGCACAGCCACTGCTCCTTACCTTGGATGAGGGGTATCTCCTTACTGCTGCCATTCCTGCCCTTCAACATGGGATAGCTTCTCTAGGCCCTCCTGTGCCTGTGCAGCCACCACTCCTCGGGTTGCTCCTCCCAGCCGCCGGCCCTGGCCTCGGGCGTGGGTGGCTCCTCCCGGCCATTCCTGCACCTTCGCAGCCTGGCATTCTGGGCCGCTGTCCCTGACTTCGGACGTGGGGTAGCTCTCTGCCACGCTTATTGCGCTGGCCGGCCGCCGCCACCTGTGCTTAGTGCTTTGCAGCCAAAGATGGAGAGGCTCTATACAGTCAACAAAAACAAGACCAGGAGCTGACTGTGGCTCAGATCATGAACTCCTTATTACCAAATTCAGACTCAAATTGAAGAAAGTAGGGAAAACCACTAGACCATTCAGGTATGACCTCAATCAAATCCCTTATGATTATACAGTGGAAGTGAGAAATAGATTTAAGAGCCTAGATCTGATATATAGAGTGCCTGATGAACTATGGAATGAGGTTTGTGACATTGTACAGGAGACAGGGGTCAAGACCATCCCCATGGAAAAGAAATGTAAGAAAAGCAAAATGGCTCTCTGGGGAGGCCTTACAAATAGCTGTGAAAAGAAGAGAGGTGAAAAGCAAAGGAGAAAAGGAAAGATATAAGCATCTGAATGCAGAGTTCCAGAGAATAGCAAGAAGAGATAAGAAAGCCTTCTTCAGCAATCAATGCAAAGAAATAGAGGAAAAGAACAGAATGGGAAAGACTAGAGATCTCTTCAAGAAAATTAGAGATACCAAGGGAACATTTCATGCAAAGATGGGCTTGATAAAGGACAGAAATTGTATGGACCTAACAGAAGCAGAAGATATTAAGAAGAGGTGGCAAGAATACATGGAAAAACTGTAAAAAAAAGATCTTCATGACCCAGATAATCATGATGATGTGATCACTAATCTAGAGCAAGACCTCTTGGAATGTGAAGTCAAGTGGGCCTTAGAAAGCATCACTATGAACAAAGCTAGTGGAGGTGATGGAATTCTAGTTGAGCTGTTTCAAATCCTGAAAGAGGATGCTGTGAAAGTGCTGCAGTCAATATGCCAGCAAATTTGGAAAACTCAGCAGTGGCCACAGGACTGGAAAAGGTCAGTTTTCATTCCAATCCCAAAGAAAGGCAATGCCAAAGAATGCTCAAACTACCACACAATAGCACTCATCTCACACGGTAGTAAAGTAATGCTCAAAATTCTCCAAGCCAGGCTTCAGAAATATGTGAACCATGAACTCCCTGATGTTCAATCTGGTTTTAGGAAAAGCAGAGGAACCAGAGATCAAATTGCCAACAACCGCTGGATATTGGAAAATTGCAAGAGAGTTCCAGAAAAACATCTATTTCTGCTTTATTGACTATGCCAAAGCCTTTGACTGTGTGGGTCACAATAAACTGTGGAAAATTCTGAAAGAGATGGGAATACCAGACCACCTGACCTGCCTCTTGAGAAATCTGTATGCAGGTCAGGAAGCAACAGTTAGAACTGGACATGGAACAACAGACTGGTTCCAAATAGGAAAAGGAGTGCGTCAAGGCTGCATATTGTCACCCTGCTTATTTAACTTCTGTGCAGAGTACATCATGAGAAACGCTGGGCTGGAAGAAGCACAAGCTGGAATCAAGATTGCCGGGAAAAATATCAATAACCTCAGATATGCAGATGACACCACCCTTATGGCAGAAAGTGAAGAGGAGCTAAAAAGCCTTTTGATGAAAGTGAAAGAGGAGAGTGAAAAAGTTGGCTTAAAGCTCAACATTCAGAAATGAAGATCATGGCATGTGGTCCCATCACAGCCTGGCGTGCTGTGATTCATGGGGTTGCAAAGAGTTGGACACGACTGAGTGACTGAACTGAACTGAACTGAGGCCTCCCTGTCTATCACCAACTCCCGGAGTCACTCAGACTCATGTCCATCGAGTCAGTGATGCCATCCAGCCATCTCATCCTCTGTCGTCCCCTTCTCCTCCTGCCCCCAATCCCTCCCAGCATCAGAGTCTTAGGAGTCTTCCAATGAGTCAACTCTTCACATGAAGTGGCCAAAGTCCTGGAGTTTCAGCTTCAGCATCATTCCTTCCTAAGAAATCCCAGGGCTGATCTCCTTCAGAATGGACTGGTTGGATCTCCTTTAGTCTTAAGATAGTGATAAAGTTACATTTTTACATAGCAAGGACACAATGATTTGTAAGAAAGAAAGAGGAGTACAGTGATCTAGAACAAAAGAGAAAATTCATTAACTCAAAAAGTCTAGTATTGCTAACGTCAAAACTACTGTATTTCCCTTTCTACATTCCAATTACATTGATTAACATACTCCCAGGTGCCTAAAGATACAGAGGCCTGGTGGCAATCATTGACTCAACAATGAGAAAAGCCCTATGCTAATTAAGACTTTCAAAATACTCCAAACTCTCTGTGCTGTTTATGGTTGAGAGGTAGTAAACAATCATGTATGTAGCAGCAAGAGTGTGGATAATCCTGTCACACAGGCTAGTCTGCCAGCAGAGAGGTTTGACCTTAGACACCCTTGTCACACCCAGATTTATTACCTGGAGTCCTAAGTTAACTCCCTTACAGAGAGAGGTGGTGGGGGACGGCCCCCCATGAAGTCAGAGGTGTAGGTGAGAGCATAAAGCAGTAAAGTAGGCAGACTCTGGTTATGGGGGTAGATGCTCGGGAACAGGGGTTCTCCTGAGGCTTGATCCCGTTGTGTGTGCCGAGCCCCCTTCCTCATGACCTTTGCCATGGACAGAGTTCCTCTTGCTGGCTCCCGGCACCCATGGACCATAATAGGACAGTAAAAAGCTATTTAATGATAAACACTCAAAAAACAAAGATGATGGAATTTGGTCCCATCACTTCAGGGCAAATAGATGGGGAAAAAATAGAA